>NW_023416324.1:152580539-153899855 GCF_014108235.1 Myotis myotis
GCACAAATTAGATTAAACAAAAGAGAAAAAAATTGACTCTATAAGTGGAAAAAACAAAACCAAACCAAAAAAACAAGGAATAGTAGAGTCTAACTTTAGGCACAGGTGGATCCCATCCTCAACAAAATGCTTCTCTCCATATCTTTGTTTTCCTCAGTGTTGATTTCATTCTCATGCAGCTGTGGCCAAGTTGACCTTGGAGTTTTAGGTTTACATTTTATAAGCCTCTTTCCCAATAGTTATAACAAAAGTCCAGAGATGAACTCTAATCAATGTTGTAGGATTCCATCCCTGAATCAATTCGGTAGCCCAAGGGGACATACTTTATTAAGACACAGCAGGGATCAGCTTCATCTGAATCACATCAACTGAGAGTTGAAGAGGAAGGCATACTAAATCAAAATGAGATTCTGTAACCAGAATAAAAAGGACTGCATAGTGGGTTTGCAAAATTAAGAAACCCTCTACAAAGATAATGTGTCTAGTTCCTTGTCCAACATACACTAGAGTTCCTCAAAGTGATACAATATTTGTAGAATTTTTAGATTTAAGAACCTTTGTCATTAATTTCTGTCAAGACTATTAAACTATAAGCCCTTAAAACAGGTCATTTTTTATGTTTTATTTCTTATCTTCTAGTAATAGTGCAATGCTCATTCTAGCTCTTCATTCTTTTATCCAATCATATGGCAATTATCAATAGTTATATGCCATAACTATTCTTATTAGGCCAAGGGAGAGTGAAAGATGTTTTAGGACTTACTGTTTAGTAAGGCTGATATGGGCACATATTCTGTGTTAGATTTTCTTTTTTTTTAAAAATATATTTTATTGATTTTTTACAGAGAGGAAGGGAGAGAGATAGAGAGTTAGAAACATCGATGAGAGAGAAACATCGATCAGCTGCCTCCTGCACATCTCCTACTGGGGATATGCCCGCAACCCAGGTACATGCCCTTGACCGGAATCGAACCTGGGACCTTTCAGTCCGCAGGCCGACGCTCTATCCACTGAGCAAACCGGTTTCGGCAGAATTTCTTAACAATTACAAAGAAGACTTAGAGAATATGCTTTGGGCATTAGGGATTGCCTCCTGCTTGAGGCTGAATCAGGAAAATCTTCATGGACTAGTTTATATCATAAAAAATGAAAGAACTGCCCTAACCGGTTTGGCTCAGTGGATAGAGCATCGGCCTGCAGACTGAAGGGTCCCAGGTTCGATTCCGGTCAAGGGCATGTACCTTGGTTGCGGGCACATCCCCAGTAGGAGGTGTGCAGGAGGCAGCTGATCGATGTTTCTCTCTCATCGATGTTTCTAGCTCTCTATTCTTCTCTCTTCCTCTCTGTAAAAAATCAATAAAATATATTTTAAAAAATGAAAGAACTTGGACAAATGGAGATGAGAGTTTTAAATACTCCTGTGTTCAAGTGAACATTTTGAACAAAAACATAGAAACTGGAAAGTGTAGAATGTACTCTGAGCATGGAGAGCAGTTTATTTTGCTGGAGTATGAAGATAACTAGTGGGAAAATATTATGAAATGATAGGTTAGCTATTCTGATAGTGAAGACCACCTCATGAGACCACACCCCTGGCTGGATTGCTGAATACATCTCTGAAAAAGTGAAGGAAACATCAGGAGTACTTGAAGCTGAGTTCTAACTCCTGGCTGCCACAAAACTAAAGGAAAATCAGCCAGAGGGGCTTTAGTTTATTTCATGAACGTGTGGCATCGCTGTGGGATGATTAATCTGACAACAGCAAGCAAAATGAGAGATGGAACATAAACTGTAGAGATATCATGGAAGCTAATAGTGAGTTGCTGATTGGTAGTTGAACTGGGGTAGTATTGATGAGAATAAAGAGAAAGTATTATGTGTTACCAACCTTAAGAAGGTAAAATCAATAGGATTTAGCAATCGGATCTATAGAAAAGAGAGCTGGAGGGATTTTTAAAAAGGCTACTAGAATGGTGATGTCCCTTCAAGCCGCTATCACAAAATATCACAGGGTGGGTGGCTAATAAACAACAGAGATTTATTTCTCACTGTTCGGGAGGAAGTCCAGTATCAAGGTGCCAGCTTTTCAGTGTCTGAGAGCCCTCTTTCTGGTTCATACACTACTGTCTTTTCACTCTAACCTCACACGAAAGAAGGAGACAGGGAGCTCACCAGGGTCTCTTCTAAAAGGGTGCAAGTCCCACTTTGAGGGCTTGCACTCCAGACCCAATTATATCTGAAAGGCCCTGCCTATCATCATTTCCCCAAGTGTCATCACACTGGGGATTAGATTTCAATATAGGGATTTGGGGGAGACACAAACATCAATCTCTGACTGATGATATTGCCATACATGGAAAGGAGAAATTAGGCTTGTTGTGGGGGAAATCAATGAATACTCTTCAGACATTTTGAGTTAGATGTAGAACACGAAGTGGAGATCTCCATCATGCAGTTGGAAACTTAGAGTTTGAGCTATAAGACAAGTGGGGCCAGAAATAAAGGTATTTTCCCTTTCCTCCTAACCTACCATGACCACTTAGTGGCATCAATAAAAGTCCTGCAAGGGCTGAGAGTTAGCAAAAGAGTCAGCATGGAAGAACAAACAGATACCAGAAGCTATGAAATCCACCATATTTAAGGGCAAGAAGGAAAAGAGAAACAGAAATGGAGATCCAGAAACTTAGGCAAGTCAAATAAGGGGAACGTTGTATTTGAGTGTGAACCTTAGTATACAATATTTAGAATTTGGGTCTAGTTAGATCAATGGATTAAAAAGAAAAATGTAATAATAAATTGAGACTTTATGTAATTTAGAACATACCATGTGCTAAGATACAGGATGAGAACAAATAGTAGACAGTAGGCATTCTAAAAATTGCTATTAAAGAAATACTAGTACACCGATAATTACATTTTATTTTATTTTTTTATTTATTTATTTTTTTTAATATATTTTATTGATTTTTTACAGAGAGGAAGGGAGAGAGATAGAGAGTTAGAAACATCGATGAGAGAGAAACATCGATCAGCTGCCTCCTGCACATCTCCTACTGGGGATGTGCCCGCAACCCAGGTACATGCCCTTGACCGGAATCGAACCCGGGACCCTTCAGTCCGCAGGCCGACGCTCCATCCACTGAGCCAAACCGGTTTCGGCGATAATTACATTTTATATGTTCCTATAATTTTTAGTTTTTCTCCTTTATCATGCAAGTTATTTTCTTAATGTTAGTCAGCAGTGTATACCTTAACTCTTTTTTTCTAGCAGAACAAAAGAATATGCTGCTTTAAAAGTGTGTTTTATAATGCCAGGAGGCAAATGTACTGTAAAGGTCAAGAATAGCCTTATCTAGCCAATATATTTCATTTGAAAGGGAGATAATAATACTTGTCATAAGCTGATCTCAGAGAATTGTTATGTGAGTTAATTGAAAAGAACTATGCAGCATTATACAAATGTAGAAGCTATAGTAGTGTCCAACATAATTAATATTTAGGGGCTTTTAAAGGGATCTTGTGCTGGTAAAATTGTCATTTAAGCAAGCCATAAATATCTAGCTTTTGCTCTCTGTTCAGGAAAAGGAATGTTCTCATCTTTCTTACACTTATAAATTTACTGTAATTTTGCCTTCTGTGAGATGTTTGCATTTATCTTCTTTTCCCCCACTTCTGCTCTGGCAAATACGTGCCAAATAAAACGTTAGTATCAGCAAACAAACATTTTTGTTGGGTGTGCCCTCACTATCCAAATGTTTGTTTTTAGCCAGAGCTATTTGTTTCAAAAGCTTTTATGAAATATGCATTTGTGTTTTACCCATCCCACCACCTCAAATAATCCTGTCTATATTTCCTTAGGTCACCTTCTTTGCAGCACTTCTTTCTTATGAATTCTCCTGTTGGCCAGAATTTTTTTCTGAGGCTTCAGTAGTTGCCTAGTAGGAATGCTTGTAAAAACATTTGTGGATAGCCCAAACATTTTCAATAACATTTGCTTGGAAAAATTTTACTGGCAGTCAGGACACATTATTTAAACATATTTCAAAATATTTATGCATCCCTGCAATACTTTGGCGGAGTCTGTATAGCAAGGCTGAATTGATGGGCTTGTAGTTAAGTCTTTTTGTTTGTTTGTTTTTGGCCATTCATAATGGTTGATTGATGAGCATTTGATAGAATTTCCATGCAGTTGATTTGATTAACTCAATAGTGAGGTGTCTGTAACCACCAGGGGGTTCTGAACTTTCTTCCTTCTCAAAGCAGGGAACTTAATAAACAAATTAGATTAACTTTACCATAATGATGCTTGATTCTCAGCTGCTATTTTACCTCTTGCCTTCATCACCTTCCCAACAGTAATTCAGAAAATGCTAGATTTGTTAGGATCATTTTGGCATTAGGATTTAGTAAAAGAAGTAGCTTTAGAAGCTTTAGAACTGTAGTTCTCTATATTGAGCTTACATAATTTTCTAGTTATTTTTCATATACTATGATTATGTCTAAATGAAGAAAGAAAATAGATAAATTATTTGTGTGGAATCACCAAAATAAGAATTTATTTTATGTATGTTTTATTAGTAGGGTTCATTTTTGTATTTTTTCTAAATAAAGAGAGAAATCTAAGTGTGATTATAATCTGGTTCTTGGTTTTAATTTTTTAAATTGATTTTAGAGAGAGAGGAAGGGAGAGAGAGAGAGACAGAGAGAGGGAGAGAAACATCGAAGTGAGAGAGAAACAATGATCGACCCTGACCAGGATCAAACCTGAAACCTAGGTATGTGCCCTAAATGGGAATCAAACCTGAGACCTTTTAGTTGTATGGGATGATGCTCCAACCAACTAAATTACACTGGCCAGGGCTGGTTCTTGCTTTTAGATGATCTGATCTACAGAGGAAAGAGCAAGAAATATCACCTTAACTTTAGCTACCAGGGATATGGCCACACAAGTTAAAAAGCTTTAAATAAAACCACATCATTATTATAGGGTTTTAATTCCTGAAAGGCTTATCTCTGATTTTGCTTATCCTTATGTTGCTAAGTCTGCCTGTATTTTCTTGTATTTCTCTTTCCTGTATTTTTGTGCATAGACTTTTTCTCTACGTTTGTGCTGTTGTTTTTTAATATGACTTTCTGTATACTACTATGTATATACATCTGATTATGTGTCATTTTCTGTGCCTGTGTATGTGGGCCTTTTCATGTGTGCCCCATCTATTTTTTCTGTAGGTGTCACTATTAACTTTTGATCCCTGTTTATGCCTTGGTCAATGCATATCTCTGTGTGTTTTTGTGTCTGCATGTCTGTCTATTTAGATGTATAGAAGTTTTGTGTTCTCTATGTCTATGTCCATTTTGGTGTAACCCTCTGCTTATATGACTTTGCTCTTTTCTTGCTGTCTTTCTTTCTGAATTTCATTTTATTTACGGTTTTCTCAATTTCTATTTGAGTTCAGTTCTCTATGAATGTCTTTCTTCTTTTATGATTACAAAACAATGGAGTTTCTGTTGTTATATTTACTATTTAGAATTTAAGTTTCCTTATTTCATTCCATTAGAAAAATGAACTAAAGATCATGAACAAGTAAAATTCATAAGGGAGATATACACATGGGCTAATAAACTTATAAAACAGATATATTCTCACTAGTAATTATGCAAATTAAAATAAAATAATGAGATTATATGTGTTAACTATCAGATTAACAAAGATGCCATTGTGGGAAAATAGTTATAAATTATAAAGATATTGAATCAACATTTCAGGAGGACAACATGTATTAAAGTTTTAGCTTTGATTCAACAATTCTGCTTTAGGAATTTATCCCCTAAAGTACCTAGACAATTATGTAAAGCTTTACTTCAGAACTGGATTTAGTACTATCAAATTGAAAATAAATGTCCATTAGTAGGGTATTGGTTAAATGATTTTTGATATATCAAATACAGTAGAATGTAGGTTTCTATTGTTACAAAAAATTCTGTGGTATATTGATAGCTAGAAACTAATCAGATTTTGAGAAAACATGTAAAAGTCTACTTACTTGCCATTTATTCATTCAAACTGTATAGTGTACTGTCTAAGAGTGAAACATGGTAGAAGAGCTACAGAGATATACAATTTGTTTTATGTGGGTTTAAGATGAGAGAATTTTCACCTTCTCTTTTTGTGGATTTAACAAGCATATATTATTTAAAAATGATAAAGTTGTATCAATTAAAAGAGGTCTCTTAAATTTTAAAGCAGATAAATATTTGTCTATCTTAAAATAATAAGTTGGTCTCTCCTTTTGTGGTCTTTCTTTCTTTTTTTTTCTCTCCCCCACACTGCAGGTTAGTGATCCTCTATTAAAAGTGATTCCCTATAGTCAATAATCTACACTAATAAAAACCAAACATACAAATTGACTATACCTTTGCTACGCCTTAAACCACGCCCACCAACCAATCAGAGCAATTATTAACCCAACCAAGATGGTGGCCAGCAGCCACGGAGCTGGAGCAAGCAGGAGGCTTGGTTGCCCCAGTGATGGAGGAAGCCAAACTTCCCGCTTGCCATGGTGGCTCTGAGCTCCACTCAAAGCAAAAAAGTTTCAATTATGGAAGACAAATAAACCCCAGATACCTGCTTTCAGCCGGCCATGGCCAAGAAGCTGGAGTGAGCAGAAGGCTTCGCTCCTGCCCGCCCTGGCTGGCTCTGAGCTCCTCTCAAGGCTACAAAGTTTCAATTATAGAAGGTAAATAAATCCAAGAATAAAAAAAGAAAAAGAAAAAAAGGAGAGAAAAAAGGAGAGGCTGGGAGCTTCCGTAACTGGAGGCCTTGGCCAGCTTGAAAATGGCCCTCAGCCTCTCACCCAGATTGACCAGGCACCCCAGTGGGGACACCCACCCTAAAGGGGGTGTGGCCAGCCTGAAAACAGCCATGAGCCCCTCACCCAGGCTGGCCAAACCTCCATGGGGTGAGGTTCGCCACTGGGGGGAGGGGGCTTGACCAGCCTGCAAACACCCATCAGCCCCTCACCCAGGCTGGCCAGGCACCCCAGCCGGACCGCCACCCTGATCCAGGACACCCTTCAGGGAAAACCAGCCGGCCCTCTGCCATGCACCAGGGCTCTATCCTATATAATAAAAGGGTAATATGCAAATTGACCCTAACAGCAGAACAACTGGGAATCACTGGTCACTATGACACACACTGACCACCAGGGGGCAGACACTCAATGCAGGAGCTGCCCCCTGGTGGTCAGTGAGCTCCCACAGGGGGAGCTCTGCTCAACCACAAGCCAGGCTGATGGCTGCCAGTACAGCGATGGTGGGGTGAGCCTCTCCTACCTCCTCAGCAGCACTAAGGATGTCCGACTGCAGCTTAGGTCTGCTCCCCCCTGGCAAGTGGACATCCCCCGAGGGTTCCCGGGCTGCCAGAGGGATGTCTGACTGCAGGCTTTGGCCCGATCCTCCTGGGAGCGGGCCTAAGCCAGCAGGTGGACATCCTCCGAGGGGTCCCAGACTGCAAGAGGGCATAGGCCAGCCTGAGGGACCCCCCCCCCCCCAGTGCACAAATTTTTGTGTACTGGGCCTCTAGTATTCTAATAATTATGTATAGTGTCAGATGGCTGTGATATTTATTAGGATGATCACTTACTAAGTTATGTGATATCTAATCACTCAGGTGTACACCTGAAACTAATATAATAATGTATGTAAACTGTAATTGAAAAAAAAATTATAAAAGTGATTTCTAAACCTGGCCAAGGCAATATTCTTAGGTGTTCTGGAAATGCTGCATCTTAGTACATATTGTCTTAATGAGTTGTCAAGAAGAAATATTTGTTTGAAGCCTTTGGAAAAAGAAAAAAATCTAAGCCCTGTACTTGTCAGAATGTCACTCCAATATGAAGTATGCAGAGTCTGAGCAAATACAGCATGAAACAATAACAGTGAATACTTGGCTCAGTCATTGGAAATTGACACTAATGACAACAGAAAACCAAACTTAAAATTTTAATTTTAGTATAGCAATTCTCAAGCTTTATTGTGATAAGACTCACCTAAGGAACTATGGTTAAATGCAGATTTGTGAACCTTATCCTCCAGGATTCTGATTTGGTAGGTCTGGAGTGGATCATAGATTCTGTATTTTAATGTGTCCCAGATAATTCTAATATGAGGTCACATTTCAAGAAGCAGTGCAAATGAGTACGTTTCAATAGTTAACCTACTTAAACATTTGAAAGATTTTCCTTAAATCATATCTGCTAGATACATTTCTAGGAGAATTCTTTGGAAAAGATTACTTAAGGAATCATGGACATTATTTAGGGGGACTGTGAAATCATGGGCAGGTTACATTCCATTTCAAGACCTGTTGGGTTTCTGGACCACAATTCTGAACTAAAATTTTCATGAACTGCCAATGTTTATTTTCATCACATAAAAATTGTCATGTATTTTACCTCAAACAATGGTGTTAATTTTATAGGTTTCCTTTCATTCTTATTATTTTATGTGACAACTCCCAAGAATATTGTCATAAGTATGACAAAGAAACTATAAATAATAGAATAGTAAAAATGCAGAATTCTAATAAATGAAAGCAGATATGTAGTGTAAATTAAATAAAAGATTACTTTAGAGCACTTTAACCCAATAAGAATATCATATCTCTGAGTTTTAAAATCCTGAATTATATACAATAAACGTATCAATAACCAGAGTAGATGTTAGTCTCAAAAATAAGTCTGAACTTTCTGGAAAGAAGAATCATAAGATGTACAGTGAGAAGTTTATAACATCCCTACAATATATTATAACCTACCCGCATGTAACCAAGATGTACACTAAACATACAGTTTAACTATTTTGTGATCCTGTATTACAAAATTGTTTACAATTCTATTTTAAATAAAGTTTATATGGGTAGGAATCCAAAGAGCCTTCCATGATGTAGCTAACATAACCCTTGACCATTCAGTTATCCAGAATTTTATGGCTAGAAAACCATTTAGTTCAGTGTTTCTCAAATTTTAATGTGCATATGAGTCACTTGGGGATCTTGTTAAAATGAAAATTTTGATAAATGGCCTAGAGTGTGTGACCTGAGATTTTTATTTCAAACAAGCTGTTGGTCCAAGGACCACAGTTTGTAGAGCAAAGATTTATTTCAACCACTTTAATAGATGAGGGAATTGAATGTGGGAAGGACATCACTTTACAGGGCATTACTGTGAACTTAAAGTCATTAGAGCTGAATGGTATTAATGGCAGTTCCTCAAACTCTTTTCACTAGGTTTCTGGTGAGGCCTTGCCTGCTGCCCTTCCTGGGTTGAGACTTTCAACTTTACTTTTGTTCTGTGAGAGAGAAAAAAAATGCTTTTCAATAAATTTCATTTTTTTGCTAGAGTTATTCAGAGACAGTTTTTGATGCCTGCAACCAAAAGGATATAATGACTAACACAGGCTCTGGGTTGGAACTTGCACTACAAAGAAATATACCATATTTACAACACAAGGAAATAAATTCTTTCCCTGGAATACAATAATAAATATATTTCCTTAAAAGTTTATACAAATCCACTGGTGACTCCCACTACCTCTCTCCAGTGTGATTTTCCCCTCATCTTCTAGGCTTAGGTCAGTTTCATATTTGATATAGCTATCTGAATGTCTAAAAGGCATCTCAAACCTAACATATTCAAAATCCAAAATTGAACCTCCTACATTTGATGTTTCTTTAGCAAATAACACATTTTTAAAATTTATTCAGCTATTCAGGTGAAAAACCTGGGAATTTTTTCTAATTTCTCTTTCCCACTTGCCCTTTCAACTGCCTCATTCTAATTCAGTGGTTCTCAACCTTCCTAATGCCGCGACCCTTTAATACAGTTCCTCATGTTGTGTTGACCCCCAATTTCATTGTTACAAATTGAACATAATTAAAGCATAGTGATTAATCACAAAGACAATATGTAATTATATATGTGTTTTTCGATGGTCTTAGGCGACTCCTGTGAAAGGGTCGTTCGACCCCCAAAGGGGTCGCGACCCACAGGTTGAGAACCGCTGCTCTAATCTAAACCACCACAATCTCTACCTTGGACAACTGCAATAGTGTCCTAATCCTTTTTGCTACCACACTAGCTTTCCCACAGGGTAGCCAGAGTAATTTTTTAAAAATGTAAACCAGCCCTTGCTGGTGTTGGTTGAGAGTAGTCCCATACACCAAAAGGTCACCAGTTCTATTCCATCAGGGCACCTGCCCTAACTTGATCCCAAGTGCAGGCGGTAGCTGATCAATGTTTCTCCCTCACATTGATGTTTCTCTTTCTCCTCTCCCTTTCTCTCTTTCTGAAGTCAACAAAAACACATTTAAATTGGAAACCAGATCATGTTACTTTTATGTTGAAAACTGGTCAGTAGATTACCATGCCACTGAGAATAAAATCCAAGCTCCCTATCATGATCTACAAGGTCTTATATGATCTGACCCTTTACTAAAGTTCTCTGGCTTCATCTTGTTCCACTGTTCTCCTTGCGTACACTGCTCCAGCTATCCTACTCTCTTTGGAAAACTTCAACTAGAATGTAAGTCCCAGGGACATGGATTTTGTCTGTTTTACTCAATGTTGTATTCCCAGTACCTAGCAGAATGTTTGGCACAGAGTATATTTCAATGAATAGTTCATGAATGAATGAATAAATAAATGCATATAATCAATCTATCTAATTAATCACTGGAACTCTGGTAGGAACGGTGGGGTTGGTCACAGAATTGATACAGGCTCTTAGTTATTACTAGTAACTATTATACTATTAAGCACTTATACCACTGATCTTCTATACATGAAATTACCCCCAATTTTGAAGTTCAAGAACTTCCCAATAAATGTAGAGCAAGACCAGCAGTGTGGTAGGTTGGCTATCACCTCAGCTTCTCAGTTTTTTTCCAACCAGAGGAATACACGTATTGGCGACTTCCAAGTAACCTTAGCATGTAACAGAAGAGAGATGCAAAGGCAAGTAGTAAGATAGATGATTATGTTGCTATATGGACTGAATGTTCTTTTTTCCTTTAGATTCAAGTGTTGAGATTCTACACCCCCCCTCCCCCCTCCAATCTGATGGTATTAGGCGGTGAGGCCTTTGGGAGGTAAGTAGGTCTTGAGGGTAGAGCCCTCATGAATGAGATTAGTACTCTTGTAAAAAGAGAAATAAAAGCTTTCTCTTTTTTTCTCTGCTCTCCAACATGTGAGGATACAAAGAGAAGACAGCCATCTACAGACCACAAAGCAGGCTCTCACCAGAACTGAATCTGCCTACACCTTGATCTTGGACTTCTCAGCCTCCAGACTGTGAGAAATAAATGTTTTTATTTAAGCTACCCAGTTTGTGATAATTTGTTATGGCAGCCTGAGCTGACTAAGAAGGTTGCTATTATTACAGAAAGTTACTACAGATAGTTTGTGTGTCTTTGGTAAGAAAATAAAGTGGATACCTTGCAATATATCAATTAACCAATTGAGTTCTTGTCATTCATTTTCAGGAGAGGGATAGAGACACAAAATATTTATAAAAATTTATATAAGGTAGTAGTAGCTGAGAAATCTTATTTTAAAAAAGGTGAGAGCACTGTTCACAAGGACAGGGAATAAACAGTGAACACAAGTTTTTTTTAATTGTTATTATTACTAGAGGCCCGGTGCACAAAAATTTGTGCACTAGGGGCAGGGGGGTCCCTCAGCCCGGCCTGTGCCCTCTCACAGTCTGGGACCCCTCGGGAGATAACGACCTGCTGGCTTAGGCCTGCTCCCAAGTGGCAGAGGGCAGGCCCAATCCCTAGGTGCAGCCCCTGCTCAGGCTCAGAGCAGGGCCGATTGGGGAGTTGGGGCGCCGCCCCCTGTCATGCACAGAGCAGGGCAGATTGGGAGGTTGCGATGCCACCCTCAGTCATGCTCAGGGTAGGGTCGATTGGGGGGTTGAGGCACCGCCCACTGTCACACTCAAGGCAGGGTCGATGGGGAGGTTGCGGCTCCACCCCCTGTCACGCACAGAGCAGGGCCGATTAGGGGGTTGGGGAGCTCCCCCCTGTCATGCACAGAGCAGAGCGGATCAGGGGGTTGGGGCGCCGCCCTCTATCACCTACAGAGGAGGTCCGATCAGGGGGTTGGGGCGCCACCATTGTCACACTCAGGGAAGGGCCGATGGGGAGGTTATGGCTCTACCCCATCACACACAGAGCAGGGCCCGTGGGGTGGGGGTGTTGGGGCACCGCACCCTGTCACACACAGAGCCGCAGGGCAATCAGGAGGTTGGGGAGCTCCCCCCTATCAGGCACAGAGCAGGGCCGATCAGGGGGTTGGGGCGCCTTCCCCTGTCAGGAACAGAGCAGGGCCGATAGGGAGGTTGTGGCCCCACCCCCTGTCACACACAAAGCCACAGGGCGATCAGGGGGTTTGGGTGCTGCCCCCTGTCATGCTGATCCCGGTGCCGGGAGACCTTGCGGTTCCGCTGATCCTGGTGCTGGGAGGCATATTACCCTTTTACTATATAGAATAGAGGCCTGGTGCATGGGTGGGGGCTGGCTGGCTTGCCCTGAAGGATGTCCTGGATCAGGGTGGGGGTCCCCACTGGGGTGCCTGGCCAGCCTGGATGAGGGGATGATGGCTGTTTGCAGCTGGCCACACACCCTTCTGGGTGGGGGTCCCCACTGGGGTGCCTGGCCAGTCTGGGTGAGGGGCTGAGGGCTGTTTTCAGGCTGGGACTGAAGCTCCCAACTGCTCCTTTTTTTCTTTTCTTTTTTTTTTTCTATTCTGAGCCAGCTTTAGCTCTGAGGCTCCAGCTCTTAGGCCTCCGCTCCTGAAAGCAGGTATCTGGTTTGTTTAGGTTCTACAATCGAAACTCTGTATCAACTCCAGTTCTGAGATCCCAGCTAGCTGAAAGCTGGTTTCTGGGGTTTTGTTTAGCTACTATTTTTGTAACTATGTTTCAAACTGCCAGCTCAGAGGCCTGCAGCGGCAGGCGGGGAATGTTGGAGTCCTCCGTCACTGAAGCAAGCAAGCCTCATGTTAGTTTCAAGCTGTCTGACTGCTGGCCGCCATCTTGGCTGGCAGTTGATTTGCATATCGCCCTGATTAGCCAATGGGAAGGGTAGCGGTCGTACGCCAATTACCGTGTTTTTCTTTTATTAGATAGGATTATTATTATTATTATCACTCAAAACACCTCTGCCCTGGAAAGAAGGAATCCTAGTTTTTGTGAAGCATTATCTATGAGTATTGCATGTGTAGACATAAGAAATGTCCAAACCTGTTGGGGAATTTTTAGAAAATTTTATTTGAGCCAGAGGATACACCTGGAAACAAGATCTCAACAGACTGAGAAAAATGCTTAAGAGAATAAGTTTCAGTTCTTTTGTTTGCATTTATGTTTAAGGAGGAAAGATAAGGAAGATTACATGAAGATGGGAGTAAAGTGGGATGGACTATAGAACAGTTAAGATTATGTGCTTGGAGTTAGTCTCATGGGAATTGGATTACAGGTTGGGGGCATGCTAGGGGGTCAATTGGGCAGGGGGGGGACGTATGTAATTCTTTCAACAATAAATATTTTTTTAAAAAAGATTATGAGTTCTCTTGCCAGTAGTTATAGTTTATTTCAGTGGTGACTTAAAGTAGATGCACAGAACCATGGACACGACTTGATTAGGGCAAAGATAATGCTTTCACTAAAAAATTACATGCCTGGGGCTGGGCATGACCATCCACCATAACCTTCCCAGTTAGGATTTTATGATCAGGTCATCCTGTGAGTTTACTTCCTATAGATCACTGTGTGTGTGTGTGTGTGTGTGTGTGTGTGTGTGTGTGTGTGTGTGTGTCCACACATGGATCTTTGGTCCTCATTTGTTTAGGGATATATATTATTTAGTTATTGCTTTCTTCACCTTGTCCAGATGCAAGCTTCGACAACCTTTCTCCCATAGGCTCAATTCTGCAACTACCTGAACCAATAATTTTAATTGCCCAATTTAACAATTAGATAGGACCTAAAAATAGTCTGTGGCCTCCAGTCTGAGTCTGAATTTGAATGTCCTGGGCAAAGCCCTCTGCCACTTACTTTTGCAGTGAGGAGTAATCTGCCCAATAATGCAAAACATATGTAACTAGTCTACATGCCAGGTCTTCTGCTTACTTTCTGCTGTGCAATCCAACTTCCTGCTGGGACTGTAGCCTTGTCTTCATCTCTGTACCATTTACCTGGTGCTCTGATTCTCTTTCTTTTTCTGTATTGTGCTTTCCCTGGAAAGATGGACCTTACTTTCAGGTTCTCTTTCAAATGATACTAATATAACTGCAACCAAAATATTTGCCCAAATGGAGTACTGCTAATCTCCAGAGACTCTTCATATAGTGCCTGTCTTCTTAGGAATTCCATGAATATTAGCATAAGCCTGGGCTGGCTTCAAATTTATACTACTCTTTAGGGGCCAGCCCTACTGCCAAGGTAAGTCCCTTTGCCCCAATTCTATGTCTGGATAACTCTTTCATTTTTTTTTCCTGCTACTGACAGCACAACATGCCTGAACACAGTCTGATGGGCTGGGACACATTCTTGAAGGTCTAAGAAAGAATGAGATAATGAAGATATTTTCAAATGCTGCTGTGTTGTGGGGTTTAACATGTAACACAATTTTGTATTCTGGGGAAAGAGGTAGAATATTGTTGGAAGCAAAAGTTTCATATGGCTCTGAGGACTTCCACAAGTCCAAGGATTTACCTTGGACAGTCATAGTAGAGATAGAATCTCTACTCTCAAGTGTGTAGAATAACACTCATTTATGGAAGGGCTAGAAATCTCCTACTTGGAATTAAACCATTTCTGTTTCTCCCAGAGTTGAAATTACTGATATTCATAGAAGGAAGACTACTAGCAACATCCACTTTAAAATTAATCAAAAGCCTTGAATCTAATAAATTCTTTGTGCCCTCTACTCAGGACTTTTCTCACGTGGGGATGACAGGATTGGTTTCCTGTTCCAGTGAACTCAGGCTCACTAATTTACTACCAACATTAACAAAAATGAAATGATAGGACAAGGATAGATATTTGTCATGGAAAGACTGCTAATTGGCTTGCAGGGTGATTGTGAGATCTGCGTGGATTAGGACATCAGCAAAGGGTAAATTTAATAACTCAAATGGAAATAATTCGCTGATAAGACAACTTCACTGTAAGGCACTGTATAGAAAGGAAAACAAAACAGTCATGGTTCCTGCCCTGGCTGGTGTGGCTCAGTTGGTTGGGAATGCACCAAAAAATTGCCAGTTTGATTCCCAGTCAGGGCACATGCCCATGTTGTGGGCTTGATCTCTGGTAGGGGGCATGCAAGAGGCAGCCAATGGATGTTTCATTCTTACACTGATGTTTCTCTCTCTCTCTCTCTCTCTCTCTCTCTCTCTAAAAATCAATAAAATTTTTTTTAATAGTCATGGTTTCTGGCAACTTGCTGATTATAATCTGGTGGGACATTTAACACACAATAAAATATTAATCCTATCTAATAAAGAGGGAATTTGCTAATTGACCCTCATGCCATTGCAAAGATGGTGGCACCCAGAGCCAATAAGGAGGGAATATGCTAATTGACTGTCCAGCCCTCAAAGATGGCAGCGCCCACAGCCAATAAGGAGGGAATATGCTAATTGACTGTCACGCCCTCAAAGATGGTGGCACCCACAGCCACAAGATGGTGGCGCCCAGTCACCTCAGCTCCGCTGGTGCGCCTGCCTCCTGAGTTCCCCAGTCCCCTTGGCCCCCCAGCCTCCCAGGGCCGGCCCGAGGTGCAGGAAAGCCTTGGATGGCAGCTGCCCAGCCTCCCAGGGCCTCCTGAGGCTCAGGTAACCAGGGCCAACAGCAGAGGTGTGATGGGGCATCGCCTTCCCCTGATTGCTGGGTTGCCTCCTGCCCCTGAGGACTCCCAGACTGTGAGAGGGTCAAGCTGGGTTAAGGGACCCCCCTCCAGTGCATGAATTTTCATGCACCGGGCCTCTAGTAATTATAATAATTAAAAATAAAATTGTGAATAGTGCTAAGAGGTTAAGATAGCAGGATCTATTATAAAGGCAGTGACATGCTTATAACTTTGATTTTGTGGGGTAAGAGGACCAAGGAAAGCCACTGTAAGGGAGGGACATTCAAGCTAATAGCCAAAGGAAGTAGAAATTAACCAAAGAGTAAAAACAGGAGAAATTCAGGCAGAAATATCAGCCTAGATAAAAGTTTTGAGGCAGGGGAAAGAGCTTAGTGTATTCTAGGAACTGAAAGGTCAGTGTGGTTAAGACAGAGAGTGAGAAAAAAAATAAAATTAATAGACAGAGAGTGAGGATGATAATGGTTCCAAATATAGTCCTGTATCACTTGACAAAAGGGATACATTCTGAGAAAAGTATCATTACATAATTTTGTCACTGTGGGAACATAACAGAGTGCACTTACACAAACCTAGATGGTATAGCCTACTACACACCGAGGCTATGTGGTATAGCCTATTGCTCCTCTGCTACAAACCTGTCCAACATGTTACTGTACTGAATACTGTAGAGATTGTAGCACAATGGAAAGTATTTGTACCAGTATATCTAAATATATCTAAACAGTAAAAAAGGGTGTAAAAGGTAAAAATGGTACACCTGTATAGGGCACTTACCATGAATGGAGCTTGCAGGATTGGACGTTGCTCTGAGTGAGTCAGTGAGTGAATGCAGAGTGAATGTGAAGGCCGAGGATATTGCTGTCCACTACTGTAGGCTTCATAAACACTACACTTAGGCTACACTAAATCTATAAAAAATGTTTGTCTTTCTTCAATAATATATTAAACTTAGCTCACTGTAGTTTTTTTACATGATAAACTTCTGAATTTTATAAAACTTTTGACTCTTTTGTAATAACACTTAGCTTGAAACACATTTTATAGCTATATAAAAATATTTTTTCTTTATATCCTGATTCTATAAGTTTTTTCTATTCTTAAATAGGTATTATTTTTACTTTTAAACTTTTTTTATTCAAGTCTAAGACACAAACACACATTACTTAGGTCTACACAGGGTCAGGATCATCAATATCACTGTCTCCCACCTCCACGTCTTGTTTCAGTGGAAGGTCTTCAGGGGCAATAACACACATGGAGCTGTCATCTCCTATGAAAACAATTCTTTCCTCTGAAACATCTCCCAAAGGACCTGCCTGAGCCTCTTCTTGAAGAGGTGTCACTCTTTTCAGAAATATGTCTGTGATGGCTTGCTTGGTTTGTTTGTTTTTCTCATTATAAATTTGTTTGTAAGCAGTTAATATCTCTATATTAATTGAAACCTTTGGTGTTGGGTTCAATGTTTTCAGACTTTTAAAAAATTTTTTTAATTAATCTTAGAGAGAGATGAAGAAACAATGTGGGCATGTGCCCTGACTGGGAATCGAACTGGTAACCCTTTGATGCAAGGGACAACACTCAACCAACTGAGCAACACCGGCCAGGGCAGGTTTCAGACTTTTTAAGGAGCGTGGTGAGGACTGAAAAAGCTTCTGCTAAACAAACCCTTTGCTGTTAATTTTCTTTAGAGGTTCTTCTTTTTCTTCGCCTGCAGTCCCCTTTTCTCTTGCCTCTTCTTCAGCTATATGTGCCTGTTCCAGCTTCAACAACTCCTCATTAGTGGATTCCTTGAAAACCACCTTCAGGAACTCCTCAATGTCATTTTTATCCCCAACCAGGTTAAAGTTGTTTGTCATCTCAACAATCATCTTATTGATTTCTATAACCTCCTCATTCTTGGCAAATCCTTTGAAGTCATGGATGAACCTATTGAGTATCTTTTTCTAGATGATATTCATACATTCCTTGGTGACATCACCTCAAAGGCAAGCAAGGTTCTTTTTTTTAAATTTTGTTTTATTGCTTAAAGTATTACAAAGAGTATTACATCTGTCTCCTTCCCCCACCCCCTTGACATTCCCCTGGCCTCCCCTACCCCCCAGTGTCTTATGTCCATTGGTTATGCTTATATGCATGCATACAAGTCCTTCGGTTGATCTCTTACCCCACCTCCCGCCCCCCAACCCTCCCCAGCCTTCCCGCTGTAGTTAAGCAAAGTTCTTGATGCAGTCACAGATGTTGTAGTGATCTCAGAACTGCATCAGTGTCTTCCTCAGTTGCAGCAGTAGCTTGGGCAAATGTCCTCCTCAGGTCATAGGCCTTAAAAGCTGCTATAACTCCTTGATTCATTGGTTGGATCAAAGAGGTGGCTTTTGGACAGGGAAACACCACTTTGATATTGGAATGAAGATCCAGGAAAGAAGAATGTCCAGGATCATTATCAACAATAAGTAAAATCTTGAAAGGTTCTTTTTCTTCAAACAGTACTTCTCCATTTCACTACCATAGCAATGCAGGAGGGCATCTTAGAAGAAGATCTGGGTCATATTTGACTTTTTATTGCTCCTGTAGTACACTGCAGTGTGTGCTTAATGGCATGCGTGAAGGCCCTGGGATTTTCACTGTGCCAAATCACAAAGGGTTTCAGTTTGTGGCCTGCAACACTGTCTCCAAGCAAGACCATTATTCTCTCCTTAAATGCCTTGAGAATTGACATTGACTTAGGCTCCTTGTGGATGAATATCCTTTCAGGCATCCATTTCCAGAATAGGAACTTTTCATCCATATTGAATATTTGCTCTGGCAAGTAATTTCCTTCACAATTAACTTATCTACAGTTTTAAAAATTCTTCAGTTGTCTTCATATCTACACTTGCAGACTCACCACTCACTTTTACATTATGTAATGCATAAGAATTCTTGAATTGTTTAAACCACCCAGAGCTAGCAGTAAATTCAACATCATAGGGCCAACTTTTTTTTTTCAACATTGCAAACAAACATTTTGATTTGGTTGCAATTGTTATGTTGTTGAGAAGGATATACTTCTGTGTTGACCTTTAATTGAGGTCATTAGAAGTTTCTCCATGTCTGACATAGGCCCTTCTCAAATCTTTGTTAATCTGGTAGCCTTCAATGAAACAGATCCTTTAACAGCTTCTGTCATTTCTTGTTCTTTAGTATCATTGCTATGGTGGGATGGGACATGCCTCACTGATGAGCAATAACCACCACTGATTTTCCACCTTCATAGTCCTTAATCACTTTTAATTTTGTTTCCAGGTCAATCACTCGCCACGGCCTTTTACTGGAAACACTAGCAGTGGATTTTGTATGCTTAGGGGCCATGATGAACAAAACAACATGAGATTAAATCAAGCACAAGAGAAAATAATGTAACCAAGAGACACAGTAAACAGATGTCTGAGGCTGCTGCCAGCATAACATGGCATATTGTTTTGTAGCAAACTTGCTATCATTATTTTGGAGTGTTCTTTTTCTACTTATATAAAAGTATAGTATAGTAAATGCATAAATCAGTAAAATAGTCATTTATTATCATTATCAAGTATTATGTACTGGTACTATACAAAATTGTAGATGCTATACTTTTATATGACCTGCAGCACAGTAAGTTTGTTTATACTAATATGTAATGCATTGCATTCTGTTAGGAAGGCTATGATATTACCAGGGCTATGCCATCACTACGTTATAGAAATTTTCATTATAATCTTATGGGACCACCATCATATTTGAAGTCAACCATTGATTGAAACAGGCTGTGGTAAGTTATGTTTTAAGCACAATTGGAAACTAATAAAAGAAAGACAGATTTGTGATGGGGGATCATACAGACAATATTCCTCTACTACAGGTGGTGCCAAGAGAATATAAGGCAGATTAATTTAGAATGGGATGGGTTTATAATGTGTAATATAAAGATCCAAGTAGACCAATGCTCCATAAATTATGTCCTGTCTTTTCTTGGTTTCCTTCTAGTTATTGGTTTCCCATTATTTTTGGCATTAGACCTACATAGTAGGTATTTCCAAATATATATAGGGCAGTATGTTAGTCTGGGTTCTCTAAGACACGGATGCCAAGAAGGGATTAATTAAAAGGGAAAATTGTTCATGTGATAAAATGGTGAGAGAGCCATCATACTACATGCAAGTCAACTGGGTGAAGGAATAAGTGAAGAATTTTTGGGTGGAAGCATCCTAGATGTCAGAACAACCAATGGGTTCTAGAGCCAAAGTTGTTTTTCAGAGACATCTGGTATCTTATAGGAATAGGCCTGTGCGTACCTGGAAACTACATTAAGAAACCACTAAAGAACATTTTTATTAATGTAAAAGATATCTCAGTTTAGGATTTGAATTCCAATCAGAAGATAGTCTAAAGAAAGACTTTCTATGCATTCAATTCTTACATTATTTTAATACTTAAAATATATTTAAATCTAAGTAGAGAAAACTATCTATATTTATAAAGAGCCAGGGGCTGTCACATCCTAAACAACCGAATGAACAACTGAACAGGCTGAGTGGGGCAACCAGGCCGGCAGGCGGTTAGTGAGGGATGACCAAACGACTGAGCAGCAGGCTGTGTGGGGCGACCAGGCCGGCAGGGGGTAGCTGGGGGCAACCAGGCTGGCAGGGGGGGCAGTTAGGGGCAACCAGCCAGCAGAAGGGGGCAGTTGGGGGCGACCAGGCCAGCAGGGGGGGCAGGAAAGGGCAACCAGGCTGGCAGGGGGTGGCAGTTAGGGACGACCAGGCCGGCAGAGGGGGGCTGTTTGGGTGACCATACTGGCAGGGGCAGCAGTTGGGAGTGACCAGGTTGGCGGGGGGGGGGGGAAGTTGTGGGCGACCAGGCTGGTGAGGGGGGCATTTGGGGGTGACCAGGTTGGCAGGGGGGGGCAGTTAGGGGCAATCAGGCAAACAGGCAGGTGGAGCAGTTAGGAGCCAGCAGTCCTGGATTGTGAGAGGGATCTGGATTGGAGAGGGTGCAGGCTGGGCTGAGGGGACCCCCCACCCCCGTGCATGAATTTCATGCACCAGGCCTCTAGTACAGCTATCAAAATCACAATAATTTTGAATCTTATTTTTGAATAAAAAGGGGGAAATACACAAAAATCTGTTATTTTTCTTAGGTAATTGTAACTAAAATAACTTTGTTCTAAGGGCAGAAAAAATATTTTATTCCAGAGAGATATGAAATCATTTTCAACAACATTCATCCAGGAAAGATCAGAATGAGAAAAAACCTGAAGCTTAGAACAAATCATAGTTACTCATAAAGTGACTGGAGCATTGGCATTAATTTTTCAATTGCATACTTTATTATGAGAACTTTAAGAAATAGTTTAAAAAGTTTCTAACATCCAAAACATAACAAAGAGAATGTGAAATCTTAACTCTATTTTTTAAAGAAAGCAACTAAAAATTACTAAGTTTTTATGTTTGAATATGTAAATTATTTAAATAGTTATTATAGCTACTGCATGAACCCTTCATAAAAGTTGAGGAAAAATCAACCATTTTAAAAGTGTATTAAATGAAAATGAGACTCATGTAATACTTTAAACAATAAAGAATTTAAATTAAAAAAGTATTAAATGCTTACATAGTACTTATTACATACCAAGTCTTGTTCTAAATTCTTTACAAATGTTAATTGATTTAATCCCCGTAACAGTCCCATGAGGTGGGTTCTAACATTTCCACAGGTGTACAGGTGAGGAAAAGTTAAGCAATTTTAAGTCAGTCCACACAGGTAAGAGGTGGCAGAGCTCAGATGTGAACTTGTTCTTTGACCACTCTGCTAGATTGCCTTCGTAATGACAGTGTTCCTGCAAGGCTAACTAAGGATGTCTTGGTATGTAACATTCCTTTTTTAAAAAAATTATTTAAAAAGCACAACCCTTTGTTCATAGCAGCACAATTTATAATAGCTGAGACTCGGAAACAGCCCAAGTGCCCATCAGTAGATGAGTGGATAAAAAGGCTGTGGCACATTTACACAATGGAATACTACACAGATATAAAAAAGAAAGAACTCTTACCATTTGCAACAGCATGGATGGACCTGGAGAGTATTATGCTAAATGAAGTAAGCCAGTCAGAGAAAGAGAAGTATCACATGATCTCACTTATATGTGGAATCTAAAGAACAAAGTAAACTGATGAACAAAATAGATCCAGAGACATAGAAGTATAGAACAGACTGTCAAATCTCAGAGGGAAGATAGGGGAGGGTGGGTTGGTGGGAAGAGATCAACCAAAGAACTTGTATGCATATATGTATAACCCATGGACACAGACAATAGGGTGGTGAAGGCCTGGGGGGACAGGAAGAGTCAGGTGGACTAGAAGAGTTCAATGGGGGAAAAAGGGGGACATATATAATACTTTCAACAATAAAGATTTAAAACAATAATAAATAAAAAGAGAATTCTGCTATAAAAAATAAAAATAAATAAAATAATGTCCAGCTTTTTAAAGTAGTTATTGTGATGTTAGTTAGCTTTACTCTGTATTATCTCATTTAATCTCTAGAACCAACTTATTAAGAATTACTAGAGGCATACTGTAAAGATGTTGTGGGTTCAATTCCAGACCACGACATTAAAGCAAATATTGCAATAAAGCGAGTCATAATCTTTTTGCTGGTAGAGTGTATTACCTTCAATTTGTAAACACATATCTGTGAAGTGCAAAAAAGGGAAGTGCAGTAAAACATGGTAAATATTATCCTATTTTGCGGATGAGAAAAGCAGGGCCCAGAAAAATGAATAACTGGTCTGAGATCACAAGGAAGTAATACTGGAATTTGTATTCCGGTAGTCTGGCTCTAGGACCAGCTTCTTAAACAATGGGCCATACAGCTTCTTTGATTATAAAATTAACATGCTCATTGTGAAAAAACAATGGTAACTGAAAAAAATTAATAATTGCTCATAGCTTCTTGGGGGATATATAACTTTCTGAGGATTTAACCTGAAACAAACAAACCTATAATGTCTATGAAGAGTGGATTCCCAGTGTTTTGTTGACATAACATTTGGCTCAGTTGAGAGCTCTGTGCAATGTTAAGCTCTGGTGAAAATCTTTTAGTCATGTAGCCTAGGTTAACAATGGAACGATCTATACATTAATTGGTGAATTTGTGTTAGCTATGTTGAATTTGAAGGTATGATTAAAGGGTATCTATATTGAATTGTTCTAGATTGTTACAGGGGAAAACACATACTTACAATTTAAAATCAAGACTATGGTTTATAAGGCCAGCATTATAGCAAGGAAGGGCTGGGAACTATCATACCCTGATTTTTTAAAACATTAAGATTACTTGCTTCATTTTATACAAAACTATATCCTGAGACTTCTCTGATCATTGCTTTGTGTTAAGAGAAAAGAAAGGTCTGTGAAACATTCAGATGGGAAATATGAAACCAAGTGGCTACTCAATAGGGAAAAAGAAAAGGACTTTATTATGGTGAGGAAACTTCAAATGTTTTTTTGTTTGTTTTGTTAATTTATTTATTGTTATTTGTGAAGGAGGAATGCACGATTACGAATTTATTCACGAATTTATTCGATCATCCACACACCAGGTGGCTGAGCCTAGAGGACCCAGTGAGGGGAGTCAGGGGCTTTTAAAGGACTTTTGGCAGGATTTTTCTGGGCGGAGACTTCTTTATGCATACCCGAAGGGGAGATAATGGAATGTGGTCACCGCAAATGAAAAGTGGTCTTCAGCAAAGGGAATGTCCATAGTGAAATGACCTGAAAAGCCAGTTCCAGGGGGAAGGGTACCAATTCAATTGCTCCATCAAACCTAACATTTTTTTGTTTTTTATTGTCTAAAGTTTTACATATGTCTCTTTTCCCCACTCCCCCCTTCCCCAGCTATTCCCACCCTGGGCAAGCCCCACTGCCCCAGTATCTGTGTCCATTGGTTATGCTAATATGCATGCATACAAGTCCTTTGGTTGCTCTCTAACCACCCCTCCCCCACCTGCCCTGCCATTTGTCTCTGGATCTACTTTTGTTCATCAGTTTATGTTGATCATTGAATTCCACATATGAGTGAGATCATGTGATATTTATCTTTCTCCAACTGGCTTATTTCGCTTAGCATAATGCTCTCCAGTTCCATCTATGCTATAGCAAATTGTAAAAGTTCCTTCTTTTTTATAGTGGCGTAGTATTCCATTGTGTAGATGTACCACAGTTTTTTAATCCACTCATCTGCTGATGGGCACTTGTTTCCAAATCTTAACTATTGTGCTGCTATGAACATAGGGGTGCATATATCCTTTCTGATTGGTGTCTCTGGTTTCTTGGGATATAGTCATAAAAGTGGGATTACTGGGTCAAATGGGAGTTCCATTTTTAACTTTTTGAGGAAATTCCATACTGTCTTCCACAGTGGCTGCACCAGTCTGCATTCCCACAAATTTTTTTTGAAAAAAAAAAGCATACATTAAAAATAATATTATAATACAAAGCCATATATAAATAAAAATATTTTGTTTCTATTAAGGAGTTATAGTACTTTCCTAGGAGAGTACTTTCTTTCTTTCTTTCTTTTTTTTAGCTGTGATTTAAGGTTTTAGAACAGGTGCCATGAAGATTTGATGGTCATGGAGGGGCTGATATTTTCATCAGTAGGCATTTTGGAGATTCAGGTCTGAAATACAAGAGAGGTCAGATATGAAGATATAGACTGGAAGATTGTTATTATAGAGGTGATGATTAAAAGCACATCAATTGATAAACTGATCCAAGAAAAAAGTGATGATCAATGGTTCTCAATTTGAGTTGCCATTAGGATCATCTGGAAAGTTTTAAAAACTACTGAGGCAGACCCCACCCCCAGAGGTTCTACTTTAACTGGTTTTAGGGACTGGGCATCAGTTTTTCTTAGTGCTCTTCAGGTGATCACAATATGCAGTCAGGTTTTAAAACCTTAGTACAGACAGAGATGAACTAACAATGGAGTCCACTTAGTTGCAAAGATGTAGAATGTGTTATGCAGAATTTAGGCCCCCATGATGGCCTTCATTTACCCCCTGGGGTTACTCTTGTGAATTTTTTATCTTAGGTAGCAAAAAGGAATTTTGAAGAGGTAATTAAGGCTTCTAATCAACTGAAGCCTCCCAACTTAAGATGTAGGGAGCTCATTCAGATATTCAGGTGGGCCTAATTAAGCCATATGAGCCCTGAAAGACAGAGGTGATTCTCTGTCTGGTAGTAGAAGGGGAATTCACATATGCTAAAACTAAGAAGGATTTTAAATGCCCTTGTTGGCTTGAAGATGAAGGGGCTTGTGTGTCAAGAAAATAGAGAACAAGGAACTGAATTCTGTCTACAACCAGAATAAGTTTGGAAGTGGAATTTTCCGCAGAGCCTTTAGGTAAGAGTTGTTGACACCTTGATTGTTGTCTTGTGAGAACCTGAGCAGAGAATCCAGGTGACTACTCTATGCCCAGACTTCTGACTCACTCTTTGTGAGGTAATGAATTAGTGTTGTTTTAAGCTGCTATGTCTGTGACAATTTGTTGTGACATAACCAAAGCCAGTATAGAAAGAACAGATGTTGTGCTTGTCCATTAAGAAGTCATTGACTTTTGAGAAAGTAGTTTCTTCCTCTTAATGAGGAAGGTGTACGAATGACTGGCGCTAGTTCAAGTAACCACCCTGGCCCATACTTACACAGTTGACTTAGCCTGGTATGAAAGGTTTCTTATAGAAAGCATTTTATTTTTTTCTAACACACTTAAATCACTTCAGTTGGGTACTGGATCTTTTCCCAATCAAAATGGCCTCAGCTGTAGCAATATTAGTTCTCATTACGGCATTTTGTTATGCAGCTAAGGTCTGGAGGTAGAGTGGGTACTGAATCCCATGATAGGGAGTAGAGAAACATGGTAAGGACAGAAGCAAATCTTTGACAGTGATGATGGCATTCAAAAAAAGATAACCAGCGTGAGTAAAGTGGTCAAAGGTCTACATGCGGTAAAAGGCAGGGTTTCCTCTGACCTTCTGCCTAGTTGAGGCTTCTAGGTGTGTTTTGGAGTGTAATATTGCGGTTTATAATAAGAAATATATGTTTCGTCTTCTTCCCCATTTCTGGCACAGAGCTCCCAAAACCTTTGGAGTGCTGAGAGTTACAAAGGTGCCTCTTGTTATGTGAATGAGGTGACCTTTAGACACCAGCTGAGGAAGAGGGTGCTGGTTGCCAGACCAAACGTGATTAGAGCGTTGGGACTGCCATTCCTCCACCCACCATCCACAGGTCCAGAGAGGGGCTGGAGGTTGAATCGATTGCCAATGGCCAATGATTAGTCCACAATGCCTAAGTAATGAAAAGCCCCACAAGGGCCGGTTTGGAGAGTTTCCAGGCTGGTGAACACTTGGAGGCACTGGGAGAGCGGTGTGCCTGGAGAAGGCGTGAAAGCTCCTTTCCACATACCTTGTCTTTCATATGTCTTCCATCTGGATGTTCACTGTGTTATTTATCATCCTTTTATAATAAACTGGTCAACATAAGTAAACTGTTTTCCTGAGTTCTGTGAGCCACTCTAAGCAAATTAATTGAACCCAAGGAGGGCAATCATGGGGACCTCCAATCTATAGCCAGAAGTATAGGTAACTACCTGAGCATGTGATTGACATCCTAAATTGGAGAGAGTCTTTGGAACCTCCAATTTGTACCTGGGCATTCAGAACCACAGGTAACAACTTGGGCTTGTGATTGGCGCCCTCTGTGTTCAAGGGCGGGGTGGCGGGGCAGAATAGGACGAGGGGGGCATGGTGCATGAAGGCAGTAGCAGTCCCATAGGACTGGACTCCTAATCTATGGAATCTGAAGCTATCTCCAGGTAGTGTCACAACTGAGTTGAATGGTTGAACACCCAGTTGGTGTTAGAAAATTTGCTTGTTGGTATGGGATCCTCTGCTCCCCAAATACACACACTTGACATTGGAATTGGGTCCAGGAACCTAAAAGATGTTGTTTCAGTGGAGTGGAAGGGAAGACAGCTGTGCTTAAAAGGTAATTGGGAGAGGTTTGGCCCCTGGGAGAGTAGCTCGGATGCCACTGGGAAAATGAGCGCAGCTGCAGTGCAGGCTAAAGCCAAGGGAGGCAGCATTAGCAGAGAGAGAAGCAGCCATGACTGAGAGGCCAGAGTGTGGAGTTGCTTGGTCCATATCTACTCATGGTGAATTTACTGGTGTTAGTTGTTCAGGAATGACTTCTGAGCCCCTCTGGAAGGGAATTGGGGAAGGCCCTTCTGTGGATGGTGTTAATTAGGACCTGGGTCAGGAAGCAGATTTTGGTTGCTGTCACAATCCACATACATTAATTTAGAAAAACATCTTTTCAGATCAATAGAGCCGGGGCAGCATCTGTTATGCCCTTGTAGTTTTTTTCCGAAGTCCCTTTCTGAAATGTTTGTTGTTTGATGGTTAATTCAGGCTCTCATCATTTCTCAAAGTATTTTATTAAGTAGGCTTTCACTTCCTTTACAAACATAGAACAAAGATTTTCTTGGTTTTAGGTTGTAGAAAATGACTGCTTCTTTCCATCCCATCTTTGTGGATTCTATCTTTGTTCCTAGCGTGTTTACCTTAAAACTCTAGCTCATTTTATGTATTATGTAAGTATGTATGGTATGTCATTATCAAAACTGATAATTACATCATTGACACAAAATGTGTGACTCTCTCCTAACTTATTTCTGGAGTCTAAGCATAGGAAGAATATCCTTTCTTTACTTGAAGGTTTCTTTCTTTGTTGAGCATTTCATCTTGTATCTTGGTTTTTACTCTGGCAGCTTGCTTAAATACACATCTCTTGAATCTGTATCTCTTTATTCCCACTGCCATTGATTTATTTCAAGCCCCTGTTATTTTCTGCTGGGACTATTACAATAGTTTCTACATCTCAGGCTCTACTCACTCTTAAATCTATTCTGTAGCAGGAATGACTTTTCAAACTCAAAAACCTAATTATGCTACTTTGTTCCCCTCAATGGCTTAACATGACTTATTAGAAAATGCCTCAATGCCTCAGGGTAAGAACCAAGTGCTTAGTGAAAGTGCTCACTATGAAAGTGCTCTCATCTTCTTGCCTCTTCTAAATAAGTTCTGTATTTGAGCAATGCTAAACTACTTGCAGTTGCTGACCTCTGTGCTTTTGTACAAACTGTTTATTTGTTTACATTAGACCTTGTCAGTCAGGTCCCCGTCTCTGTGTGGCAAAGCACCATATTCATATCTCTGCCAGAGTGTCTGGTTGTGTGAAAAGCTGCAAACAAAGCAATGTCTGTTCAAATTGTGAATTTCTGCAGTGCTAGAATTATATCTAGTTATCTTTGTTTAATAAATGAAATGTCAATCTTTAGCTGGAATGAATAGTGACTTGATATATATATATATATATATATATATATATATATATAATATTATTAATTTTCTTTCTCTTTTTATTTATTTATTTTTTAAAATATATTTTATTGATTTTTTACAGAGAGGAAGGGAGAGAGATAGAGAGTTAGAAACATCGATGAGAGAGAAACATCAATCAGCTGCCTCCTGCACATCTCCTACTGGGGATGTGCCTGCAACCCAGGTACATGCCCTTGACCGGAATCGAACCTGGGACCTTTCAGTCCGCAAGCCGATGCTCTATCCACTGAGCCAAACCGGTTTCGGCTTCTTTCTCTTTTTAAAATGTGCATGGTTACTTTGATACTAAAAGTATGCCCCATATACCATCATCCAGGTATGGGCATTACCCAGGAGCTTCTTAGAAGTTCAGAATCTCAGGCTCCATACTTAGTGAATCAGGTTGGTCACTGTAACAAGATCCCCATGAGGTTCAGATTTACAATAAAGTTTGAGAAGCACTGGTGTAGGAGATGTTTCACCTAATAGAGAGTTCCTTTTACATTTAAGACATATAGAAACCCCTTTCCCATATCTCAGATACATACTTTAATGGAGTGTACAGCTTTAGGAGTTGGCAAACTTCCCCCATCAGTTAGAAAACACATGGCCTTTTGTAACAAAGTCAGTTTCTCTGAAGAAATTGCCATTATTTGTTAAAGAAATGTATGCATGTGAATCTAGGTAGTATTCAAATGGCGGATTCTCCAAAGTAAACATAAACAGCCAGCCTCCATCTGGGAGCTGGCCTCACTCATCACAGGTCTGACCTTTCCTGTGGGCAGTGCTGGCATTGGCATTGGCCTCTCAGCCTTTCCTTGATGAAAATACCTGCTTTGTTTGTTATCCATTCTTTCTACAATGATACTTATCTTGGGTTGCTTCTTTTTCTTACTCTTATTGTCTTTAAAAGATAACTTCAGTTTCCCATTTTCTACTCTCATATTTCTTCTTTGCAATTATATTCATCCATCACTCTGTCCTTAACACAGTTTAATCTTAGTTTTACTCAGCTCTTGTCTCAAGAATATTAATGAGATAAATATGAAAGGCTACATATCAACAATTCTATACTAGTAGTTCTTTGTTTATTTTGTAGTTCTAGTCAGTTATCCTAAAGTCTTAAACAGTGAACAACATCTTTATATTTCTTCTGACTCCTTTTCATATGCATTAATACTAACTATTTACATTTGGACATAAATACATTTTCTGGAGCTTTGCCCATCTACCTCAAACAGTGTTCCTCCTTGCTTTGAGGACTGGATTATTCTCTAAAAGAAGACTTAAACTTGAGGTCTCAGCTCCTGTTTTTCTCACTTGCCTTTCTTATGCTTAAAATATTCCACAGATTTTTCTTGAATAGCATCATCTCCAGTTCATTTTTTTGTAGCAATTGGTTTGCATTGTTCTTCTTTGCTTCTGAAAATTTAATAATGACATCCTTCCTTTTAAAATATCCTTTCCTTACTGTATCTTTCAACACAGGCCAAACCATTTTTGTTTGCTCTCACTACCATAATTTTCCTCCAGTGTGTCAGAGGACACGTCCTGTTAGCAGAGCGAACCAGGCCGTCACAAAGGGCTTGAAGTCTCCTTGGAGTCCTTTCCTTAAAACTTCATGGTCCAACAACACAATGCGGTTAAGCAAGGTGAAAAAAAGGCAGGGGGGAAAACAGGAAATTATGCTATCACAGGAAATTGTAGTAATAAAGTGAAAAGCCCAGGAAGCAACTGGCCAGCAAGTCATAAAATTCTAATCATGCAGCAGGGATAAATTGAACCTCTACTCTATGGCTGGCGGAGTTTTGTATTGTTCTTCTAGTCTGAATTCACATCTGGATGCTTACCTTTGTAACTTGAAGGCCATCTGGTCATTTTACAGTTGAAGTAACTAAGATGAAGAGACATTTAATGGTGTACTTAAGTTTTCACAGTAATAGGCTTTGTGTCCTTCGAATCCCAGAGCTGGACGTTTTCCCTAACAATTTAGGACATTTCCTAATTAAATAAGTTTATTAAAGGGTCAATAAGTTGCCAGGTTCTGTCCTCTTCACACTTTAATGTTGTAAATCCTTCTCACAAGCCATGAAGTCCACTTCCCATTTTGCAGATGAGAAATATGAAGCTGTGGAAGGCACACATGAGGCTCTTTACTATGAAAGTGCTCTCTTTCGCCCCAGAAGATAGGTCCTCATGCCTAAAATGACTTTCCCAAGTGGACAATAGTAACGTACAGACCTGAGGTGGGCAAGATGACAAACTCTTTCTCAAGGAGGATAAGTGCCCTATAGTCGCTATAGCAACTAAGAAGTGATGCACAAGCATTCATGCTAGAGAATTTCCATTTGGAAGGTATCTTTCTGTCTGACCAGTCACTCAGAGTTTGATTATCTAATTAAAACAGATGTAACCCAAATGGGGGGCATGTACCCTAAGAAATATGCAAGTCAATCTCTGGGGTTTGAGAAATATATTGTTTAAAAATCTTTTTTAATGAGGTATAATATCTCTCTATATAAAAGCCCAAGTGACCTTTATGACTGAATCACCAGAATGACTGGTTGACCAGTCACTATGATGGACACTGACCACCGGGGGGCAGATGCTCAATGCAGGAGCTGCCCCCCGGTGGTCAGTGCACTTGCACAAGGGGAGTGCCGCTCAGCCAGAAGCTGGGCTCATGGCTAGTGAGTGCAGCTGCTGCAGCATCGGGAGCCTGTCTCCATGCCGTGACAGCACTACTGAGCAACGGTGGCAGGCACAGCCAGCTGGGATAAGGGCTGGGATGAGCATGAGCAGTGCAGTGCAGTGCTTGGCCCTTGCTCGGGCTCCTCCCTGGCCGCCTGCCGCTTGGCACACTGCTACATCCCCTGAGGAGTCCTGGATTGCGAGAGGGTGCAGGCCAGGCTGAGGGACCCCCCCCCCGCCCCACCCATGCACAAATCCATGCACCGGTCCTCTAGTCTATATATATAAAAGCCTAAGCAACTGAACGATTGAATAATTGAATGACCGGTTGACCAATTGCTATGATGTGCACTGACCACCAGGAGGCAGATGCTCAATGCAGGAGCTGTCCCCTGGTGGCCAGTGTGCTCCCACAGCAGGAGCACCACTCAACTGACCAACCCATCCCAGTGGGCCACCAGCCTGGTGGTGGCCACTCCCTCCCTCAGTAGTCCTGCAGGCCCAATTTCTGGAGAACGGGCCAGGCACCAATGGACCAGCCCCGCCGGCATGATCCCGACAGCGCCACCGGCCTCCTGGAAGTCTGCCTCGGGCACTGTGGCCACTTCCCCTCCCTAGATGCTCTGCAAAGAAGAAACAATATAAAAGCAGCCATCAGGTGACTCCTGACAATTGGTGCGAATGTCAGTGGGACAGATCCGGATCCTGGGCCAGCAAGGGCATCCCACCACTCTCCTGGAGGGGCCGATTGCATCCCCCCCCCCGCCCCAGGACCCCACCTGTGCATGAATTCGTGCACTGGGCCGCTAGTATACAGATAAGTTCACATATCATAAATATACAGCTTATTAAATTTTCATAAACTAAACACATGTGTGTAGCCAGCATCAAGATAAAGAAACATTAGAAGCATCCTAGAAGTCACTCATGTACTTTCCTCTAATCAGCATTCTCCCAAAGGTAATCACTAGTTTGACTCCTAAAGCTATACATTAGCTTTGTGTTTGAGTTTTATCTCAATAGAATCATACAGTGTGCTCTCTTTTGTGTATAGTTTATTTCACTCAATGCTATGTCTGTGTGGAGTGTAACTAAGTTTTTCATTTTGCTTAATTTTTATTATTTGTGTATTTTTAATGTATATAATATAATAGTTTAGTGGTAGGTCCATATAATCTATACATAAGCATAACATTTATTGGAGTTGTGTGCTCAAAACGTTTAGAGCTCCTAGAGTAAAGTAAGAAACCACTGAGGTGAATATCCTGAATTTACACCCCAGAAGGACTCACTAGCTTTGCTCAGAGAGAACCATTCATAACTAGACTATGATCTCAACCTCAGCTAGACATTTGCTTTCAATATATGTGTATTTTTTTGAGCACCCACTATGCATAAGGCTTTGCAGGCACTGTGCACACTTACATAGGCAAAAAAAAAAAAAAAAGAGACATGGTTCAGGATCTCAAGAAGTCTATCACTAAGAGGTTATAAGAGTGGGTAAATGTTGATGGAAGGAGACTTGGGGTGTAGGACACACAATACAATATACAGATGATGTATTATAGAATTATATACTTAAAACCTATATAATCTTACTAACCAATGCCACCCCAATAAATTCAATAAAAAGGCTATCATTAGTGGGAGAAACAGCAATAATCTAGAATGATTATTCCAGGCAGAATTCAGAGTCAATGAAAAAGATACAACTAAAATGATGTAGGAGGCTGGATGAAGGATGACCAATCTTCCAGAAATCTAGAAAAATTACATTAAGAGTTTTACTAGGTAAACTTTGAGCCCTTTCAGCTTTCTAGTTTCCAAGATTTAATCAGATTTTTCATTACAGAAATGGGATCTTGAGTTCCACAGTCTATTCACTGCATTATGTTTAAGGTTTAAAGCTGTATAGTGTATAGCTCTGAACAGTCAAAAGGGGGCAGCATTCACCCTTTTTCCGAAAATCAGAAAACCCTTTGGCCACATCCCTTTCTTTCTAGGAAAAGAATACTTTTATCACTTAGCATTTTAGAACATGTGCACATATATATTAAGCCCACTGTTTTAATTGTTCATTTCTAGAGATAGCAACTGATTTTCACTTTCATGTCATTGAGACCAGTATATTACACATCTGTAAATAAGATCAGGCCGTGTCTGTGCCCAGAGTTCTCCTATATCTGCCTTTGTCCCATGATTGGGCGTGGCAGCCTTGCTCAGAATAAAGGGCGGTGGCTGGAGTGAACAAAAGGAATCAGACCTCTACTTTTACCCTGAGATCAAGATTGCCAGGGGAGCCTGGGGAGAAAGAAGAATGCTGTGTGCCTCCCTTATTGTTTAAATTGCAAGTGCTTATTTTTTTTTCTCTTCTGAACTTTTGCCCTTCAAAAATCTCTATTTATAATCATAAAGATTGTATTAAAGCTACATAAGTAACATATGTGCACTATGGGGTATGTGACTAGGCTCCATCTTAGGGGCATTTATTAGCCAAGTAACCTTTAGAGTTTAAGTAAGACAGAGTTTCCTGCAGTTCTGTTCTTGCTGATGCAGTAGCAGAGGGTGTGGTGGTGGAAAATGAGGAAGGTTTAATGCTAAAGCTGTCAGACTGTATATCTCTCTGACCTCTAACTACCAGGTGACTGACTGCATTTTGTTAGCCGAAACACTGATTTTAATGACTGACTTATATCATTTCTATGTTCTACTTGATTGGTTTTGAGAAAATCGATGTTGATGGCCAAAATTCAAAATTAACTATCCCTTTCTAGATTTCATCATACTGTATACGGACCTAATCTCGAATGACTTCTTTTTTCTTTGCTTTTTTTTTTTTTTTTTTTAAGTTTAAGTGTAGACTTTAACCAAATGTTCCTGAATGATAAAGGAGAGTTGCCAACCCCATAATTAGCTTTTGTAAATATCAAGCTAAAGGTCGGGGCAAAGGTCATCTGATTTCTTTCTTTTGTGAAGAAAACAGGGTTTTAGTCACTATGACTGATTTCCAAATAGTAGCTAAGGATGATGTCATTGCTTCTTTTTTAAAGCAGAGACTAGAAATGGAATGGATTTAGAAGTGTCACAGAAATAATTACATTAATATTAATATCAACTAACAGATGATAGTTTAAAAATATATATATATTTTTATTGACTTCAGAGAGGGAGGGAGTGGGAGGGAGAGGGAGAAAGAGATAGAAACATTAATGATAAGAGAGAATTATCCATGGGCTCCCTCCTGCACTCCCCCCACTGGGGATTGAGTCTGCAATCCAGGCATGTGCCCTTGATCAGAATTGAACCTGGGACTCTTCAGTCCATACATAGGCTGACACTCTATCCACTAAGCCAAACCAGCCAGGTCAACAGCTGATAGTTTCTGTAGCAGTTACAAATACCTGTGAGCCTTGTTTTAGAAGTTGTGAGTGAAGTGCTTTGCACTGTCAGATGAATGATGCTGGGAGAATAGCTCTTGAGAAGATCGCCAATGTCATCATATCACTGTGCTTCGCCGCTTTAGAAAAGATGTCATGCCACACAAAGTTGCTACATTCAGTCAAAACAAGCAGTTTGGTGTATCCAGAATTTTACAAGGTAAAAAACCACCTCAACCTTTGACTCTGTTAGCACTCATCCACTTAAATTAACAATCATTGAGCAATATAAAAGGACTATAAAGCCCATGTGAAAAATTAGACAAAAAATATTTGCACTGCTGTTGAAATTAAACATCATGAAGTTGAGACTATTATCATTTAAACCAAACAGTGAATTTATTTATTTATTTATTTATTTATTTATTTATTTAGTTATTGTGTTAATCCTCACCTGATGATATATTTCCATTGATTTTTAGAGAGTGAAAGGGAGAGTGAGAGATAGAGAGAGAGAGAAACAACAATGTGAGAGAGATACATCGATTGGTTGCCTCCCACACACACCCCTGAAACGGGCCTGGGACGAGCCTGCAACCAAGGTACATGCCCTTGACTGGAATCAAACCTGGGACCCTTCAGTCCGAGGGCCAATGCTTTATCCATTGAGAAACTGGCTAGGACAGAACAGTGAATTTAAATATGTATGTATCAAGTGATGAGTTAGGCTTCCTCATGAACCAGAGGAGAGAGTTGGGTGACCAACTATCTTAGATTTCCAGGTACTGAGGAGATCTCAAGGATGAGAGGCTTTCAGTTTTAAAATGAGGACCATCTCATGCAAACTGGAAAATGTTCGTCACCCTAGCTGGAAGCAATCTTTGAAGCCATCTACTTGAAAAAATGAGGCCTATGGAAAATAAAAGACCTTGTAGGCAGACACTGCAGAAACATTTTTCTCCCTATTCTTCTCAATGTCTTCTCTTTTATCAGTTTCTCAGGTCACATTAAATTTAAATCCTAGGGTTATGCTATAAAAGCAAGTGGCCCTTCTCATCAAGTGGCTCTAGGATGGGCTGAACATGGAGGTGAGTGACTCAAAGAGTAGCTATTCTTCTTGAATTTAAAGGTCTCTTGCCCATCTGTGGGAATGCCTGGTTACTCTTCCAGATGAGTGGAGAACACCCTTATTAATAACTCAAACATAGTTCTGCATCTTTTTAAAAAATATATATTTTTATTGATTTCAGAGAGGAAGGGAGAGGGAGAGGGAGATAGAAACATCAGTGATGAGAGAGAATAATTGATTGGCTGCCTCCTGCATGCTCCCCACTTGGGGGGTTGAACCTGCAAGTCTGGCATGTGTCCTTGACCGGATCGAACCCCGGGCCCTTCAGCCAGTAGGCAGATGCTCTATCCATTGAGCAAAACCAGCTAGGGCTGTTCCGCATCTTTGAGTGACACTACAAAGTACCAAAGACAAAAGTGAAGTGCCCTGGCCAGTGTTTCTAAGTGGTTAGAGCAGTGGTTCTCAATCTTCTGGCCGTTTAAATACAGTTCCTCATGTTGTGACCCAACCATAAAATTATTTTCGTTGCTACTTCATAACTGTAATGTTGCTACTGTTATGAATCATAATGTAAATATCTGATATGCAGGATGGTCTTAGGCAACCCCTGTGAAAGGGTCCTTTGACCGCCAAAGGGGTCGCGACCCACAGGTTGAGAACCGCTTGGTTAGAGCATCAGCTCATACGTCTAGGGGTTTTGGGTTCAATTTCTAGTCAAAGGCCCGTACCTGAGTTGCAGGTTTGATCTCCACCGGGTTGGGGTGCCTATGGGAGGGAGATAACCAATTGATATGTCTCTCTCACATGATGTCTCTCTCTCTCTCTCTCTCTCTTCCTCTCCCTCTCTCCCTCTCTCCCTTTCTCCCTCTCTCCCTCTCTCCCTCTCTTCTTCTCCTTCCCTTCCACTCTCTCTAAAAATCAATGGAAAAAATATCCTCAGGTGAGGATTAACAAACAAACAAACAAACATAAACAAACAAAAAAGTGAAGCATTCTCAATCACAGAGGGGGAAAACTAGGTTCTGAGACTTAAACTGCACCAGGAATTCACAATGTTTCAAAAGTGGTGGACAGGTTGCTGACACTTGTTTATTTGGGTCATAAGGAAAGCAGAAAATGTAATTAGATCATTCAGCCTGATTTAGGGGCTTCATTTATAGTCACTCCGAGAGGATTTGCTTCCAAATGAGGATCATGGAGGGTAGTAATTACTTAAATGAATGAAGGCATTGAGTGGGAGGTATTACATTGCTGTGTGTTGATGATTAGGCAGTGGAATGGGATAAAGACGGCTTTCAGCATTTTTTTTTTCAAGTCATTCCACAGAGATGACTGCCTGTACCAGAAAGAAAATGAGAACTACTAACTACTTTATTCCCATTCATCAAGAATAATATTATAGAACTAAGGAAGAAAGGACAAACATATTAAAAACATGGTACAAATAAGGTAAGACATGCTCAAAATAGGGCAGATGGAGGTAAGGGTAGTCAAAGCCACTCAATCCTAGTACACGATTTTTCTTCCACAAAATAAAGACCTGTTTCTTCCATCTGTATTTTACCTGCCAAACACATTACCCCATCTAATTTCACTGGACTCTCCTATACTCTCTTTAGTCTCAACCTGAATATCACTCCTTAGGAAAGTCTCCCTAACCCCCCTGATTCTATTTTAGGTCCCCCTGATAAATGCCTTTATAACTTTCATTTATCACTGTTTGATATAAAATGAAACTTATCATAAATTAAATTATAATAATTTAATGTCTGTATCTCTGCTAGACTCTAAATTCCTTATAGGCAGACAATCTATATTTCTTGGTTATTGATGATTGAGGCTCCTGACACATAGTAAACATTCAATAAATGTTATTTGCTAGGTCAATGAACCAATCATTTAACACGAGTTCAGGTTTTCAGATTTTGTATAGACTTCCTATTATATATATCTGTAATATGTGGAAAAATCAGTAAAATGTATTATATGCAAAAACATTTCCAATGTGTGTATAGTATTGCTATCATTAGAACTGGTTCTATATAAAAACAACTGGATTGAAGTTTGGGCTCTCAAACTACATCTGGACAGTTACTATGAAGAAGCCTTATTTCTATCATTTGAAAACTGAGGATAATTGTGTCTACTTCAAAAGTTTCCTCTGAAGATTAAATGAAATTATACAGGACAAACATTAAGCACAGTAGCTGAAACATGATATGTTTTCCATAATTACTAGGTTATTAATTTGAATAATTAAAAATATAGATACAGGCAAATGTCCCAAATTTCTTAAGATAGTGGAAAATGTAATAGACTATGTAACTAGAAACAAGGATCTAATTCTATTTTTCCCACTGAGTAATCATAAGACTTTATGCAAATTACAAATATCACTAGGCAAATGTTTTGGCAAAATAAACGATTTAAATTGTTCTCTTAAGGCCATGGTGAGAATCAGGGTGCTGTGAATATCCTAAATTTATATGAAATTGAATATTTATGTGGTCAGTTAAAAAAAATCTATATCTTTCATTAGATTTTGAAAGATTGTGATGCAAGTCAAGTTCCTGGGAAGCAAACTCTGAGATGTAGCTTAGTGTACAGATCATATACAAGGAAGTATTCTCAACAATAATACCTGTTGGGGGAGGGAAAGACACAAGATTTGTCATAGGAAGAAGTAAGCAATCAAAACAAAGTCCTTGGCCAAACATTCTATGGTGGATATTTTGATAGATTCTGTAGGATAAGCATTACCAATATGATGAGTGTGATGACTTAAGCATATTTATGATTTAGAAGAGAGCATGGTAGACATCTTTGGTACTATTTTCCCAGCCTCCCTCCCTTATGAACTACTCCTTCTCTCATTTCAATTCTGCAATTTATAGGGTAGATGCCATGTTCTTGCAGATTCTGCCACCTTGCCACTGTTGATTTCTCCAGGGTTGAGTACCTACCTGAAACTGAGTCAATTTTTAAGTTTACCTGGGAAAGATGGTCAATTTGTGGTAAGAGGGGACAAAATGTGAAACTTAGTACCTGGCACTGCTCATGACTTGTATAGGTGAAGGAATCATGATGGACTTCAAAACCTACCATGCATACTATATAATGACAAAGAATTCAGTTTCTAAGAACTCATAAAAATCCTAAACAGATATGTACCCAACAACATAATTTTAGAATCTTCATTGATTTTCACAGCCAGATGTTATGTGGGCTCCTCTTCCAAGCTCTGGTGCTATGGGCTAAGAAGCTGGGCATGGGGTTGAGACCCAACTTTTTTCAGGGTGTGTGTGTGTGTGGGGGGCTTTGCACTGAGCTATCCCTCTGGATTCTCAGCAACTGCCTGTGGGTATGGGGCCAGCCCTTTTTACATCTCTGCCCTTCCTGTAAGTCTCAATGTGGCTTCTTCTGTAAATCCTTGGTTATAAGACTAGTTGTTCAGCTAGTTGTCAGTTGGTTATTCAGGTTGATTTTTCTATATTTTATTGTAACTCCAGTTTGGTTTGGGGAGGAATTGAGTGCAGCTTTAAATTATACAAATTATATACTATATATACAAATTATATTTCAAATTATACTAAGCAAAAATTGCTAGAAGAGGAAGCAGAAATAGATAAATCCACAATTATACCTGGAGAGTTTAATACTCAGTAACTGAGTGAACAAGAAGACAGAAAATAGTAAGTATATAGAGGATCTGAATACTATCAACCAACTTGAACTAGTCGACATTATTGATTATTCAACCCAACAACAAAAGAATATACACACTGTTTAAATACATATGGAGCATTCATCAAGGGAGGCCATGTTCTGGGCTATAAAACAAACCTAAGTAAATTTAAAATATTGAAATTATACAGTGTATGTTCTCTGACCATAATGGAATTAAGCTAGGAATCCATAACAGGAAGATATGTGGATAATCCACACATATATTGGAAAGTAAACAACACAGCAACTTTTTAAGTAATCCATGGTTAAATAGGAAATCACAAAGGAAATTAGAAAATATTTTTAAATGAATAAAACTAACAATGCAGCCCTGGTTGGGTGGCTCAGTTGGTTGGAGCTTCATCCCATACAACAAAAGGTTGTGGGTTTGATCCTTGGTTGGAGTGTGTACGGGAGGAAACTGATTGATGTTTCTCATTCTCTCATCAATAAATATATCCTCAGGTGAGTATAAAAAATATAATAAGAGTGCAACACATGAAAGTTTGTGAGACTTATCTAAAGCAGTGCTTTATGTGCAATTTATAAAATTAAATGCTTATATTTGGAAAAGAAGAAAGGCCTCAAGTCCATAATCTAAGCCTTAAGAATCTGTAAAAAGATGAACAAATTAAACCTCAAAACAAACAGAATGAAGGTAAAAATAAAGAGTAAAAATCTAAGAAATTAAAAACAAGAAAATAGAAAAAATCAATGAAATTAAAGGCTGGTATTTGAAAAGATCAATATAATTGATAAACTTCTACCCAGACTAAACAGAAAACAAAAAAAATGATTAATATCAGAAATGAAAGAAGGGATAGTACTATTGATTCTTTAGACATTAAAAGGATAAGAGATTATGAACAACTCTGTGTCTATACATTCAATAATTTGATGATACAGATAAATTACTTGAAAGGCAAAAACTATCAAAGAACACATGCAAGATTAGATAACCCGAATAATCCTGTATTTATTAAAGAAATTAGTACTTCTTATTAAACATTTAGAAAAGAAATAATGCCAAGTCTATACAAACTCTTCTAGTAAATAGAGGGAACACTTATTAACTCATTTTACCTTATTATCAAAACCAGACAAAATATTATAAATAAACTAAAAAATCAATATCCCTCATGAATAAATGATAAAATAATCATCAAAACGTTAGAAAATTGAATCCAACAATATATAAAAAGAATAATACATTATGACTAAGTGGGGTTTATCCTGGAAATACAAGGCTTGTTCAATATTCCAAAATCAGTGTAATTCACCATATCAGCAGAGTAATGAGCAAAAACTATATGATATTTACAGTAGGTGCAAAAAGCATTTTATAAAGTATCCATTTATGGTTTAAAACAACAACATAATAACTTTTCTCAGTAAACTAGGAATAGAAGGAGACTTCATCGTCCTGATAAAGGGCACATACAAAAAAAGTACAGCTAACAGCATACTTAATAGTGAATTACCGAATGCTATCCCCCTAAGAATGGGAAAAAGAGCAATGATGTACACTCACACCACTCCTGTTCAACATCACACTGGAGATCCTAGTTAATATAATTAGGCACGATCAAGTAACTATTGGTACAAGCAAAGACATTGATGAATATCTGGTATTTACCATCAGTGAAAGAAGTCAGACACAAAAGGTTACATACAGATTTCATACAACATCCTGAAAAAGGCAAAACTATGGGGACATAAAATAGATCAGTGGTCACCAGGGGCTGTGGTTGCAGGAAAAATTTGATTACAAAGGGAATAGGGGAGTTTTGGGGGTAAAAATCATTCCTCTGATATGTTCCTTATAATGATGGGTTCATGACTGTATGTGTTTGCACAACTCATAGAATTGTATACAAATAGGGTATATTTTACTATATGTAAATTTTATCTCAGTATACCTTACAGAGAAAAGAAAACCTACCCATAAAGAGAAACTATGATGCAGGTTTGCCTTTGGAATAAAATTCTAATTGCGTTTTGTCTGTGGTTGCAATTGTTTCAGAAATTGGGATATAGCTCTTGTCTTTTGGGGGGCTTGGTTAATTATGTATTCTATGGATTACATGAGTGACCCAAAATATTTCCAATTTAATCTCCATATTTTTGCCCAAGCAAGTTCAAATTAAGTTTTTAGCACCTGCAACAGACAGTCCTACATAATGCATGGAAATAAACATTTGTCCAAGTAGTTGTTATATTAGGATGTGTGAGAAGTGCTATAATAAATGTAAAAAGTATGTGGGAGCAGAGAGTAGAAAGTGATTAAGGCTGACTGAGGATACAAGGATAGATACTAATTGAGTTGGCCTTGAAAACTTTGCCGCTGGAGTCAGGGGAAGCATGTCCCAGTTTGAGGGAACAGCAGGAGCACATGCAAAGGACATGATTAAACAAATGAATGAGAATGTATAGTGTCTTCAAGGGTAAGAGGTGTGGTAGGACTAAAATGTAGAGACCATGGGACCAGGCAAATGGTGGAAGATGAACTTGGAAAGGTAGACTTTTATGAGACAGCAGAAAGACCTTCCTGTGTGCAAGTTTTTGAACTTCATAGAGTTCTATAAAGAGTAGAGGAGTAGCATACTCAGATAATAATTTGTTTTCTCCTAACCCCAAGGACATATTTATTGATTTTAGAGAGAGAGGAAGGAAGGAGGAGGTATCCATGTGAGAGAAAAACATTGAGCAGCTGCCCCCTGTATGCGCCCCAACCAGGAATCGAACTTGCAACCTTTTCTTAGTGTACGGGACAACGCTTCAGCCAACTGAGCCACCCCACCAGGGCTACTAGTAAGCATTTTTGAAAGAAAATTTAGATGCAGTTTGAAGAATTATCCCACAGGATTTGTGATAAGCCAGTTGGAAGGCAGTTGCTCTAGATTAGAAGGCCTAAAGATGACATACCCTGAATAGATAGAGAGGCTATGATGATGTTGGTCTTGTTATTGTTACAGCGATTACCATTTATTTATCTCTTCCTAACAGCCAGGCAGGGATTGTGCTAAAATGCTTTAAATACATTTATCGCCTTAATAATATCTATAAAGTAGATATTATTATGCCAGTATAGCAGCCAATGATTTTTCCCTTAGTCCATGGGGGTGGGGCTGACTCCACTGCCTCTCCCACCTTCCCAGAGGTGGGGACATTAGTGATGGCCAGATGTCCCAGGCCATCTAATAAGCATATTCTTTTTTCCCCTGGCCACAACAAATGGTGAGGGACAGGCATATACCTCATTTTATTTATTTAGATTAGTCCATGACTTTGGTAGAAATTATCAATAAGAAGATGAATTTTATCTGCTTTTGATAAAGAATAGAACACAGATACCTGAAACCATTTGTTAATTGATATTAATTCTTTAGCCCTGCATTTCCCAATGATTTTTCTTTGAACTTTAGTTGTAAGAAACATTCTGTGAAAAAATATTCTATTTTACACATGAACTTTGTTTGTTTACACATAAAAATTGCAATATATATGTATATATATATAGTATATATAGTATATAGAATATAGTATATAGTGTATATATAGTATATATAGTATATAGTATATATATATATATATATATATATATATATATATATATATAGTACATATATATGTACTAGAAGCCCAGTGCATGAAATTTGAACACTGGTAGGGCCCCTAGCAGCTGCCGACTGCCGGCTGGGGCCTCTCTCCCTTCCCCCTAGTGGGCCCCACCCCCTGGTCAAACTCTCAGAAGACCTCCCGGTTGAGGGAACAGTTTGCATACTACACTTTTATTATATAGGGTATCCTCAGAATTTATTAAGGGCTCTAGAAATGCTGCAGTAGAGAATTCTATTTAACTTTATTTAATTCAGCTTTCTCAAAGGCATGCAAAGAAAATGCCCTTTTTACACATTTATTGCTTACTATCCACCATGTTTTTGGACATACAACTATAGGCATTTATCTGCCTAACTGTGGTTAAACTAGTCAAGACTTTAATACTATGATAAAAGGAAATGCTCACCTTAGCTTCTATATCTTTTGAGGCTGCATTTCTCACCTTTCCCTCCAACACTTTAAAAGGTGCAGATCATGATCTAAAAACAAATTATAAAATGTAAGATACAGGGGCATGTTTTGGTCGATTTGGACTTATGCAACTCCATGTAACACCTTTCTGCTGCCTTTAGGGGATCCTGAAATTCATCACTTGACAACTGTGAAGAACACAGTGTTACATTTGGCTCATAATTGTGTTTGAGACTCCCAAAGAAGACTTCAATAGATAATTTCAGAAAAAGAATGATAATGTGAGGTAGAAGTAGAATTCAAATTCTTAGCAGCCCAGTCACCCAGGGGTCTCATTTTTGAATCTGGAATGTGATGTAGGCTTAAGGAATAATTGAGAAAATGTCCAGGGTGCCTGACATAATCCTGGGTGTTGTCTATTCAGCAGTAAAAAGACCCAACCATTGTTATCTTCATGGAACATTCTTGTAGTTCAAATGATGTCTCTGAGAAACATTCCATCAACCTATAATTCACTTCAAATTCCTTCCTTATGACATTTGATGATGTGATATGTAAAATGCAATAAAAGTGAGAAACAGAAGAGCAACATTTTTTTTTTCTGAAAAAGGAGAGTACTTTACAAGATATAAATTAAATCAGATTCATGGAAAAGGTCATCAGTGGGGCTCTTGTGACTAACATAGGATCTGAAATAATACCAGTGATAATTAAAAACATTTCTTTCTGAGGCATTTCAAATGCAAAGGAACTCTTTTCTCCCCAGGAAACCTCACAGTATTTTGCTGATGACAAACTGGTGTAATAAAAATAAAGACACATGGAAATGGAATTTTTTACATTTGTGATTCTTAAACACTTAGATGTAGCACTGCTATAGAAAAAATATAATACACTTTTACATATCCAAGTTATCCTATTTTAGCACTGTTTTGCAAACAATTGAGAAGGCTTAACAATCAATCCATGTTAAAATTAGCTCAAAATGCACACTCTCTGAATGAATTCCATTGAATATGCTCAGAGAATCTGAGACAATCTTAGTTTTTTATTTAGAAAAACCCACAACTGGTATTTTTCATGATCTTGTTTAACATTTTTTTGCCTACAGAATATTTGGAAATTATAATAGAAACTTCTAGAAGATATAGATGCCTTAGAGATGATGGTGATTTTGAAGATGACACAATATGGAAGACAGAAAAGACAATGGGAAGTGTTTCAGGAGTAGATATAATCTCTGCTCTGAAAGAGTTTACAAATTATTGGGTGGGAAACATACACATATACAACTGAATGCAATTAAGAGCATTATGGAGAATGGAAACCATCTACACAACTTATTTCTACATGACCCTGACTTTACTCTTCACTGTTGTTGTCTTCAATGTAACATTGTCATTCATGTGTAAGGGGAGGAAATAGAAAATTTTCCCTTTGCCCTCCTAGTTTCTCCAACAGGAGCCCTATATATTAGACTGACAAAAGACAGATTAACAAGAGGAAAACAGAAGTTTAGTAAACATGTGCATTCCACTTGCAAATGGAATATTCAGAGATGAGTGACTCAAAGGGGTGGTTAGAACTTGGGCTTATATAGCATCTTAACAAAAGAACAGCAAATTTTTAGAAAATTGATAAGACAAAAGCAAGGACTGTGAGATCCTAGGGATGGCAAATTGTGGGAAGGTAAATATATGGAGGAACTAATGGAAGATAAGGATTAACTAGTAAAGTGATATAAATTCCTCTGGTGCCATCTCAGTGTTGATAAGGGTCTCGAGTTTTTTCTGGTTACTTTTGTCTTCCTAGTAGAGAGGGGAGTGGAGACACTTTTATAAATTTATGTCCTGCTTTTAAACAAATAGGGGCATGGAAGAGAGGTGCTTTTTTGTTTGTTTTGTTTTTTAATCTGCTACCTCTCAATTGCCTTCAGCTCAAAATTATCTTTATGCCAAAGTGGCATATTTTATGGTGGCACATCCTGCTACTCTTCACTAGGATGCTCTTGCCTTAGAAGACAAAAGTTACAAATAACTTTATTGTTTATTCCAGTAACTAACTTCCTGAAAGACCCATCAACTCTTTTATGGAAAGTATCATAGCCAGTTTACACCTATCATGATAGTCCTTACTCAATTCTAGTCAAGCCTCTTCATTGAAAGACCTGCTCTAAACCAGGCTTTAAAATCCCATAAATATTCACCTACCCTCCCCCTGCCGCTGAGATGCTACTATGGTTGTTGAGGCAGTGCTCTCCCTCACCACAGTCAGCATTGTCTTATTACAGGTTATTCTGGTGACGTTTTTGGTAGCCAGCATTCTATAATCTTGGAGGTTCCAAGGAGATTCGGTCAAAATTGGGATTCCTTATACTCAGTTTTGACTTGAACACAGCTATTCTCCTACAGCCCTTCAAACCTTCTCTGACATCACCATGGGGTGAATCTCACATTGGGCCAAACTTTGGTATCTTCCCATTGAACACCTAGAACACAGATATTATTTATTCTGTTGGGAACAAGGAACCAATGTCAGGAACCTTTTTTATTATCTGACCATATTTGAAAAAACTGGTATCTTTGGTGGAAATCTGTTTTGTTAACGACACGACTACTATTTATGTCTGTCTGTGGTTTAATTTTGTTCTTTCCTCTCTCCTAAGATATAAATAACTATTATCAACGCTTTACTGCAGAGGCCCAGGCCCCTGGTGCTGCTGTCCACAGTGGGAATGTCAGGTCAGAGCAAAAGCCTGCTGGAACAAGGAGGCATTAAAATACATCATTCCTGGCTTAGCCCTTCCCCTCCCTGGGGAGATTGTTTTATTTAACATTTAAGGCGTTTATTAAGGATATATTTCTAAAATGGATTGCACACTTTCCTACCTTCTTAATTAAAGAAAGCTGAACATTATTTAAGTTATTCTTGATGACTCATGGTTACCATTGCACACATAAGTGATTATTCTGTAAAGCAATGTTGCCCTCAAGGGCCATCAGGGTGTACTGGGCTGCTCACTTCTATATTACTCTTCCTAGATTGCTATGATTTTTGAATTTGTATCCATCTTAACTTTGATATTGCAGGCACTACCCAGGTACCTTTCCTCACTGCTATCAATGTAAGTATATCTGATTAAAAACATCGTTTCACTAATAAGAATATGTTGCTTATAGTCCACTGTGGTCTTGAAAACCATAGAGACAAGGCCTTGTGACAAACTGAGCCTGATTAGGTTTTTATCAACATGGCAGAATGAATGAGAGCTCCAACTCCCAGGATTTGGTGACATTGACTTTGGCTGCTCTTTTTTTTTCCTCTGTTCATACCACTTCTTACTCATATTCCAGTTAGGAAAATAAAAGGGTAAAAAAAAAAAAAAGCTGATATTGTGCTCCTGATAGGTGAGGTGCTATTGAAATAGGGAAAAAAACAGACAAATTGCAACGTGATTATCAATTCATTAGCAGCATCATGACCATCCTGAAAGAGGAACACTGGCCTGCTGCTCTGTACAGGGTGTCATGAACCAGTTTGGATAAGAGCCCAGCAATCTTTCCTTGCAGTGTTAGCTAAGTTTCCATTTTAGTCTGTGATTTAAACAAAATTTTTCTCTAATTTTAAAGATAAAAACAATGGAAGCAAATGTGTTAATTAGGCACCACTATTAGCACTTCAATAACAATTCCTCATTTTGGGGCCATTTTACAGTTTCCAGAGTATTTTCCCATGCATGTTCTTGATTCTCACCACCATCTTCTGTAGCAGAACTGCCCACAACATGGCATTCACTTGGGACTATTTATTTTCCAACAGACAGGCTATACAGATTTTCTCTTAAGCTCAAGGTTTTTTAAATGCTTCTTGCATGTCAATAAGGCAGGCATTGCAAGCAATTCTAGCAATTGTCTCACTCTGAGGTAACAGATATGCTAATTAAAAAATTTCTGAGTAAAAGGGCACAAACCTTGAAAGCCTCCATCAAAAATAGCTAAATAAATAAAACAAAATTACTGTGCATATTTATTTAGAAGCCTCTGGGGAATTCTCAGCGAATGAATGGTTTCAGTTCCAGCTCAAGAAATATTAGTTCTTTTTATTTTGTTTTTGTTCCTAACTAGTTGTGTGACATGTATGACATGTCTGTGTATATGTATATGAAAGGTAACTTGAAATTCTTTTACTATCTCTGGGAAATGAGATGTTGGCTAGAAACTCCTTCCAGCATTGTCAGTCTATGACGATGGCAGAATGGCCTATTATTTGCACAGAGAGGTCATCTGTTGTGTAAGCCAATTGGTTTAGGGGTGTTATCTTTGACTAAATTTGTACTTTGGAAATCCATGTAAATTTGTGCTATTTAGGTTGAGTAAAGATTATATGAAGTGCAATATACACTGAGTGGCCAGATGATTATGACCACCCCATCAGTTCTTCATTGGGCTACCTTTTGCCTTCAATACTGTGGCAATTCTTCTTGGCATTGACTCCAGGAGATGTTGAAAGGCAACGCGAGGAATCTGACACCATGCCTGATGAATAGCACTGTCCAGTTCTGTGAGATTTGATGGTTGTGGAACCAGCTGCCTGATGGTTCTTTTAACTTCTTCCCACAAATGCTCAATTGGATTGAGATCTGGTGATTGTGGGGGCCACCTAAGCAAGGTAAAGTCTCCCTCATGTTCTTGAAACCACTCCTGCACAATACGGGCACCGTGGCATGGCGCATTGTCTTGTTGGAAGAAGCTATCTCCATTGGGATACACCATCAACATGATAGGATGAACTTGATCAGCAACGATACTTAGGTATGTTGTGCTATTCAGACGTTGTTCCACACGAATTAAAGGGCCCAAATCATGCCTGAAAAACATTTTCCAAACCATAACACTGCCCCCACCAGCTTGAAGGGTTGTACTCATGCATGCGGGGTGCATGCTTTCATGCTGTTTCCTCCAAATTCTCACTCTGCCATCTGCATGCTGCAATTGGAAAAGTGATTCATCGGACCACATGACTTTTTTCCAATGCTCGACTGTCCAATTCTTGTGTTCCTGTGCAAATTGGAGATGTTTTATTTTGGTAAATGCAGACAGCAAAGGTGTTTGAACAGGCCTTCGGCTTTCATATCCCATACGATGCAGTGTACGGCTAATTTGCCTACAAACGTCAGGTGGTCATAATAATCTGGCCACTCATGTTCAAATATATCCCACATTCAAAAGCTGTTAAATTGCGTTGTTTACCCATATCTTCAGAAAAAAATCACTTCTACTGTCGTGGTAAACAACCTGCCTCCCTATTTATAATGGTCTGGGCATCTAGCAACTTCAGCACAAAATTATAGCTAATTTGCCTACAAATGTTAGGTGGTCATAATAATCTGGCCACTCAGTGTATACTATTTAATAAGTTTTTTCTTTTACTTTGGTGATGGTAAAATATTAGATGATAGAATTGCCCTGTTGTGTCTGTTTCTTCTACATAAAATGTATGTTATTCTTTTTGGAGGAAAAAGTAGTCAAAATCAATTGTCTTCTTAACAGGGATATGGTAAAGCATACTATGGGTTTCCATTGTTGAACTGAAGTCAAAGAATTTAGAATATGGAAAAGACAAGTGTAAATAACAACATGGATTATACTACGTAAAATTTTTAAATGGTTATAAGTAATGAATGGATACGTTGTACTTAAGCTTAAGCCAAGAGCGTACTCAGTAATTTAAGGCATCAATAACCTAACAGTGTTTATTAGCAATAAAAAAGTTTCATACTCTTCCTTTAAAATACAATCTATGAAAAATTAAGCTATTGTTTTATGAGAGATGGAAGTACTTATTAAATATTGTAGAGTTATGTGCATAACTATTTTGAAGCAAAATAAGATTCAAGAAGAGAAGGAGCAAATTGAAATGTCATTCAAGGGGCAATCCCGAATCAAGGATTCAGAGCAGCATGAAGGCAGTGTGGCAGTAGGCAGTAGGAGAGGGGGTAATTTATTTGCTTCTCCCTTTCCCCAGCTGGTAATGCCTGACTGAGAAGAGCTGGGTGTGTTCACAGGAGACGTTTCGGTTCAGGTTAGAGAAGCAGTTCTCAGCATTTGCTGCACTAGGCAGTTGGGAAAGGGGAGGATATTGCATGGTGTTCTGGATCTGGCCGAGCAGGTTGTTACATTTTCAGGAATTTTGTAAGCCAGTTGTTACACAGCCATTATTAAAAATTAGGGTATAGTAGTATACAATTAAGTAAATAAATTACATATAAACAAAGGCAACAAATAAAGCTCATTACTACATTTTACTTTATGTGGTTATTTGCTTCTAGTGTATCTGTGTGGTGAGAACACTATGTAATACTATGCAACTGTGCATCATCTCTTCCCAACTCTAAATTCAATGGTATTATGTTGGTAACTTGGCCGTGATAGAATTTACACTATGGCAAATGGCAAATGTTACAAATCAGGGCTATTTCCTCTTACTCCCCCTCCCTCTACCCCCTCAAAGATGTTGGTCATTAAACACCAGCACAGCACTGGCTATGAGTGAGGGTGAAGTTTCAAAATGGATTGGACTAAGTTTAGAAAACATGTACATTATTAGTAAAATTTCAAACACACACAAAAAAGAAAGAATGATATTAAGAATATCCATGTATCCACCTAGCTGTTGTGGCTCAGTTGTTTTGAACATTGTCCCATGCACCAAGAGGTCACTGGTTTGATTTCTAGTCAGAGCACATGCCTGTGTTTTGGGCTCCATCCCCAGTAGGGGGTGAGCAGGAGGAAGCCAATCAATATTTCTCTTTCATCCATATTTCTCTCTCTCCCTCTCCCTTTCTCTCTAAAATCAATAAAAATATTTTTTAAAAAGAATATCCTGTACCCATTCTCCAACTTTAATAATTTTAACATTTTGTCTGGAATATTATAAATCAAATCCAATATATCATATCGTTTTAGTTTAAAAACACTTCTGTGTATAGCTCTAAAGCTTAACTATTTTAAAAAGACATACCCACAGTTTTATTATATCAAAGAATATTAGCAATAATTTCATGATATTCTTTAATGCTAATCCATATACAAATTTCCTGATTGCTTCAAAGATGTGTTTTTAGAGTTGATTTGTTTGAATCAGGATCCAAACAAATGAACTGGTCTTTTTATTAACTGAAAGAGACCGGGAAGCTATGAGATCTGGCTGAGATGTCATTAAAGAGAAGGAAAAGGAGATTTGACAGAACGTAGTTCAAAGTAAAGATTAGAGAAAAACAAAACTGTTTCATGCTTATGCCCCACTGGGATCAGACTCTTCAATAAACTGGTTATACAAAAGAGCATACAATATGTTCTATGCCCTTAAAAAGTTCATAGATATTTAACTTTTTGGGGGTCATAGACACCTCTGAGAGCAGATGAAAATCACCTGCGTGGGTGTACCAGCCTTTATACACAGAATTATGCATGTTATTTGAAGGAGGCTTGAACCCCCAAAACTCATCCTGGAGCCAATGGAACCAGATTTAAGACATAAGGTTTAGAGGGCAGGAGGAAGACATGTAAATGAATAATTACAAGGCAAAGCAATCACATTAGAGCCAAACATTTACCAAGTGCTATTGGAGCACAGAGCCAAACAGTGGCTAATTTCTCTTAGGGCACAGGGAATGGACACTAAATGTGGAGTTTGACATTTGAGTAAGGGTCTCTCAATCAAAGATGGTGACTAGGGCTGGAATGCTGAAATTGGAGTTAACAAAAGATGATGCTAAATAGGCATCTTGGGTAGAGGGTTGAGGCACATAGAGACATAGGAAGAAACTTGAGTTTTAATTTGTCTCAGTCATTGCAGGATTTTAAGGTGGGAAGCAACATGATCAGATTTGCATATGAGAAAGTTCAATGCAGCAACAGTTGTGGATGAGGGAATTTCAGCTAGAAAGACTGGAAACAATGAGACCTGGTAGTAGCTGTTATCACAGTTGAAGTAAAAGATGACAGGGTTTGGACTATGGCACAATCAATATTTGGTAAAGAAAAAGAAAGGAAGAAATCTAGGAGAGCAAAGATTCCCAGCTTTAAGTGTCCGCTAAAGAAGACAATACTGTTCCCTGAAATAAAAAAATACAGAATGCATAGTTGTAGGGGACAAAAAAAGGCTATTAGTTTGGGGCATGTTGAATTTGAGGCATTTATGGAACACACAGGAAAAGATTCCTAGGAGAAACTAAAAAGCAAAGAGCCCCTCTAGGAATTGGCTAATGTTTGAGTGTGGAAGGAGCATGAGCAGACCAAATCTAATTGGGATCATTTCTGATTTGAAGTTGTTTATCGTCATAGTGAGTTATGGGACCCAGTGAATCTTCAGGGCTTCTCCATGGCCAACACTTTATCTCCTAAAAATTTACCCAAGAAGCACTTAGATTTTAAAAAAAACAACCCTGTTCTTTTTTGGCCCTCAATCCAATCTCATCTCCAAACTGCAGATCTTTCCAAATGCAAATCTAATCATATTCCTTTCCTGCTTAAAATTTTAAATAGATCCCCATTTCGAGGAGAAAGTCAAACTCCTTCTTATCCTCTCCTACTTATTATTACAATGATGGTTTTTCAATGTGGATAAAAATCTTCCAGTGAACATCTCCTAGACCCTCAGGGCCATGGCTCAGTGAAATAGAAAGTATTGTAATCAACTTTTCACCTATCTACATTACGCTCTACTAAGCAATTTGACAGAGACTGGCATCACTTACTGATTTAGAAGGAGGTTCTGTGGAGTAGAATTAAAGGCCTACTATGGACCAGGCAATTTGAAAGGAGTTGAAACTGCAATGGTCAAGCAACTGAAATATAAGCTCCAAATTGCTTTGTTTCAATTATGTATTGTATTCTCAAGAGATTAAAGTGCTAAACTTAGTTTCTAGACATGCTCCTGACCATTTTTCCTGGGTTGATTATAAAATTCCAAGTGACTATAAAATTGGATCCTGTTTATTGGGCAGTTTCTGCTCTCTGTTTATTCCCAACAAGACTATTCTTTAACCTGTTCCCCATTTGATTTCTTACACAAGAATGAGAAATGAGACTTTAAGAGTCTAAGATGAAGGGAAGAAAGAAGGCATAGAAGCTGGGTAAGAGAGAAAAACCCCCACAAAACCATGTCTAATTTTTGCCTTTGAAAGTCAGTGAGTGAAATGAGCAAAAGAATAGGCTATTTGAGTCATGTTAAATTCTGTCCTGTGCTGTGTAAACACATCATGAGAAAAGTGTTAATCTAATGCTAGGCACACTATGAAAATCTGTCAGTCTCAAACTGTGTTCCATTTTCAAGAGACCAGAGCTTTGCATTTCTTGGAAGCATTGATCAATGTAAGTGCAGGTCGATCAAGGCTTTTGTATTTGCTTTTAAATGTTAATCAATCAGATTTTATTAAAAATTTAAGGCAAGAAGGGGAATGGAAAAGTGTATGGCTCTGTGCTTATGACAAAGAAGTCAAGTTGAGATCCATTCTGAAATGACTTGAGAATTTCATAACCTGTGGAATGTTAGGAACCCATCTAGACAACAGACACTGGAGGTACAAATGGTGGGTTGGGCTGGGGGTGAGATTAATGAGTATTTATTGACAATCTCTACTTTGCAAGATGAGAAACAAAGTGCCTTCCGTAATGTCTGGACAAGTCAACAGTGCATCTAAGCATTCCATTAATCATTCCACAAATAGTTAACAGTAATAATTACTATCATTTTAAGTGTTTTGAAGAATGCCATTTAAAAATGTATACTTTTATTGTGGTAACATATACATAACATAAAATTTTCCATTTTAGTTATTTTCAAGTGTACAGTTCTATGGCATGAAGTACATTCATATTGCTCTGCAACCCTCACCACCATCCCTATCTAGAACTTTTACATCTTTTCAAACTGAAAATTGATACTAATTATACAGTAACTCTCCATTCTTCCCTCCCCGGAGCCCCTGGCAACCACCATTTTCCTTTCCTTTTTAAAATTTTCTCTATGAATTTGACTATTCTAAGTTATCTCATATAAATGTACTTTTGTGACTAGCTTATTTCACTTATGTCCTCAAGTTTCATCATGTTGTAGATTGTGTCAGAAGTTTCTTTTTAAAGCTGAGTAATATTCTATTATGTATATACCGCATGTTGTTTAGCCATTTATTCATCAATAGACATTTAGATTGCTTCCATATTTTGGCTATTGTGAATAACGCTGCTATGAACATGGTGTACAAATATCTATTCAAGTTCTTTCAATTCTTTTGGGTGTATATATCCAGAAGTGGAATGGCTGGATCACATGGTAATTCTATGTTTAACTTTTGAGAAGTCACCATATTGTTCCCCACAATGTTGGCACCATTATATATTCCAACCAGCAATGCGCAAGATTTCCTAAAAAAGATATTTTTAAAACTGAAAGTTAACAGGAAAAACACTACAAAACTTTGGGAAGCAAAGCTGGGACACAAAAAGCCAAGTGGAAGAAAGTTAACCTGTTTTACTCTCCCTTTTTAATACTATAAACCAGAGGTTCTCAACTTGTGGGTCGCGACCCCTTTGGGGGTCGAACGACCTTTTCACAGGGATTACCTTAAGTACATCCTGCATATCAGATATTTACATTATGATTCATAACAGTAGCAAAATTACAGTTATGAAGTAGCAACGAAAATAATTTTATGGTTGGGGGTCACCACAGCATGAGGAACTGTATTAAAGGGTCGCGGTATTAGGAGGGTTGAGAACCACTGCTAAACCAAAGAGCTTCTATGGAAAATGGGGTCCTGGGACATCAGTCAGGGCCTGGGGCTAATAGCCTGCAGCCTGGAGCAGCCTCTACCATTCACGTCAGTGCACCCCACAAACATTATCATTTTCTATGGGAGCTGGTATAAGAAAACAGTTAGGAAACACTGCTCCAAACCAGCAAACTATAGGGTCAAAGCCAGGATTAAAATTAGGAGAGAATGCAAAAGCATAAAAGATTCATTCAATAAAAGTTTTTGTTGAGCATCTGCTCTGTTCCAGGGCCCAGGTAAGATAGTGGGGATACCTAGAGGATACTGTGGTGTAAGTAAAACAGAAATGTACTTTCAAAGAGCTCAGTCTCTTAAAAGTAAGGGATACTTAAATTAGCAGTTATGATATAGTTTGTAAAGTAATTTGCTGGGAGACAGAGGGTAGCGGTGGAGGAGAAACTACAAGGTCTATATACATATATCCCCAACCACCAGTTCAAGCCCATTCAGATCTTGAGATTTAAAGAGATATTTCTCTGAACTCTTCTCATTTTCTTTGCCACAAGAGGCCAGGTGTAATACCTGCTTCTTATTTAGTTGAATGCGGATGCTCAAGGTAACCTGGACATGTCAGAAGGCAAATGAACTCTTTGGACCGAATAGAGTTGCTTGTTAAAACTTTTTAGAAGTAATGTTTGATGGATCAAGTGTGATGACTTAAGAAAATCATTTGCATTACAAAGAAAAAAGAATTATAAAAATTCAAGGCCACCATCTCTGAGGATTACTTCCTACATCTCAGCTTCTCCTTGCTTTCAGCACCCTGGATTTATTACTTATGTGAGCACTTACCACATAGTACTACTGTGGTGGTCTAATTATTTACCTACCTCTCCCATTTGATTCTAAGTATCACAGGGACAGAGATTCTACCCAGGAATGCTTGTTGGATGAATCAGTGAACAGAAAGAGAATTACATAATAACTGGCACCATTTATGTGAAGTGGCCAAGATACCCACAATAACTTGGAGAGATCGCTCTTGCAAAGTAGACATCAAATCTCCATTGTTGAGAATTCTGTAGAATGGTGGTATGGCTCTGCCACAGTTCATCTACTATAGCACTGGACTTTCTAAAATATCCTCTTAGAGTTCTCCTCTCCCCCACCACCCAGATAATCAATATATGACTGAATGTCTATATAGATGGCAATCGTCTGAGTTCATTGTGTTGTTGTATTTTTTGCTAAATGGGTATAATCTAGCAAATGAGACACAGAAATACTGGCACATTTTCTCTGGAGTCATTTTAAGAGACTACTATTGTAACTAGCACAATAATATTTATTTTCCGTTTGATTGCTTATATTATACATATCTTTAATTTGAGGTAGAAGGGTGATAGAAAGGTCTCATTTTAGTTTTTACATCTTTAACTAGAAGTGAGATTCTTTCTCAAATGTTGATAAGGTATATAAGGTATATCCTAGAAGAATTGAGGAAATATGGGATGGGGACTTTGGTAAAAATAGTACTTTGGTGATAAACATTTTGATCTGAAATATTGTAAAAGCATACACATCCTGATGGGAAGAGGATAAGTAACAATTTTTTTTTTTTTTTTTTTAACTCAGAGCAACAGTATTCCAATCAGGCTGAAATTCTGGGAAGCTCTGGAAATCTCCAAAGCAAAGAGCCATATGTCATTTCTGGATCCTGGACACATGAGCTTGGTTGCTAAGAAGATGATGCCTTCTCCCCTTTGCCACACTCATCTGATGCTGGAGCGACAGGGAGTTGATGTAAGCAGAGCAGGGATCTAACAATGTCAACTGTGCTGACATCATCCTCGCTGTGCAGGGCTGATGGGAATGCAGAATATCAAACATCATATCAAGGGCAGCGACTAAGTGCAACTCATTTCCCTGGAGAAGAGGGAGGGAGGAAGGGAGAAGGCAGGGTTATCTCACACCAACACAGCCTTTCAGACTGAGCTAAAAGAAGCAAAACATTGTTCTGTCTCTCATTTTTCTACCAGAAACACTTTGTATTCTAGTCCTATGTGTCTCAGGATAGAATTGAGCATTTCAACATCATAATATATTGAAATACACAGTCCTTAGGATCATTAATTTTTATATTACACTAGAGGCCTGGTGCATGGATTCGTGCACTGGTGAGGTCCCTTGGCCTCGCCTGAGGGGATCGGCCAAAACCGGCACTCCGACATCCACCGAGGGGTCTCGGATTGCGAGAGGGTGGTTCTCTGGGTTCTCTGGTGACACACCCTGGAATCGGGCTCCCTCCTCTCTTTTTCCCAATATTATATCACTTTCTCTCTGTATGTGTCTCACTTCGTTCATCTCACTTCACCCTAAGTTTGGCAGTAACTGATGACTTGTGGGCATTTAGCTGCAAAATGCAATTATTTAGCAAACAAGATTTACTTAGCTTGGAATCTAGTTGGCCTAGGGCAGGCTCAATATCAGGCTCCTGCCCAGGCCCTTCTGCCTAGGTGGAGTCCTGTGGCAGTGGAAACCTCCTTCTTCCCACCTGAGCTGCTCCTTTTCCTACTTCCCTCCCCAGAGGTTGCCTGCTGGTGCTACTGTCTGCCTGGAAGGAGGGAAGCCATGGCCAGTTTCCCAGCTGAGAGTGGTAGTGGGAAAATTTGCTGCCTCCACTGGAAATTCTCTGCCTCCACTGGAAATAGATATTAAGTGGATGGGCCAGCGCAGGTGCCAAATGCTGGGGCAACAGCCAGTAGGTCCTGCATGTCTCATCATTTAGCTAATCTAGTTGAAAAGTTTCTGTAAGGGCCAGATCCACGACTTCTGCAATGGGCTAGAGGCCTGGTGGGGAACCAGACCAGAAGTGTGGAGCCAATGGGCTAGAGGCTGGGTGGACAGATTCATGCACCAGTGAGGTCCCTCAACCTGGTCTGTGGGGATCGAGTTGAAACCAAACTGGCTCTCCGACATCCCCCAAGGGGTCCTGGATTGCGAGAGGGCCATTCTTGGGTGACATACCCTGGAATTGGGCTCCCTCCTCTCTGGTTCTGGGTGTGTCACCTGAGAACTGCTGCTGCCAAGTGACCACAGCTTGGCAGTTCCTGCGTTGAGCATCTGCCCCCTGGTGGTCAGTGCATGTCATAGCTACTGACTGGTTGGCCGGTGGGCCAGTCAGCTGGTCACTTAGGCTTTTATACATATAGATAAGCCCAACTATGAGAACAATTCAAATTCAGAATTTTGTTTTTCTCTATTTCCCCTTCTGGAATCACCTAGTGAACTATTCAGATATGACTGAATTGGAAGGGAGTTGAACAAAAGAGCATTCTATAGGGCTGAAGACATTGCTTTGGGATTGCTAAATGAGTAAGGCACTTTAGTATTGTAGCAGAGTATACTGCTTGGTGCAGGGGGAGGAATGCACAGTGAATGCTTCTCAGATGAACAATATAAAAATACTGTAAATTTTTGAGTGTGGGTGTCAATACATAGGTTCTCACCTACTTTATGACATTATTTATCACTTGCCTTTAAGGACTAGTGAGCAGTGAAACTAGGTAGAGTAATCATGTTGGTGTTAATGAAGGTACTGTTTTCACAAACCTCTGTCCATTTGGAATGTTTTATTAGGATGATTGGGGTAGGGGAATTAAGTTGAAAGGAATATACATCAAAGCAGTAAAAAAAACCTACTTCCAAAGATTGAGTGTTTAATAGCAAGGCAAGAAGTACAGTGAACTGACTTATGGTTGTACGCTTTTCAAAATGATCCCAGTGAGGCCCTCGCCAGTTCCACTCAGTGGATAGAGTTTTGGCTGGCAGACTGAAGGGTCCTGGGTTCAATTCTGGTTAAGGGCACATGCCCCGGTTGTGGGCTTGATCCCCAGTGGGGAGTGTGCAAGAGGCAGCTGATCAATGATTCTCCTCCATCACTGATGTTTCTATCTCTCTCTCCCTCTCCCTTTCTCTCTAAAATCCATAAAAATATTTTAAAAAAATGATCCCAGTGTGTGATGTCACTCTGTAGAGTACTAATTTATCTATGTCTTGTGCCAGCCATAACACAAAGAACTGAAGAACAATGATTATTGTTATTTTGTACTCAATGCTAAAAAAAAAAAGTAGTAACATTTATACCTCCATTCACTGTGAGTTTTTGACACATCCATTACAGATTGCTAAACATTGGAATCAATGTGTATCAGTTGTGATTGGTATTGATTGAATAGCATAGAAACAGAAAGGTGTGTTTCAGATCAATCTATAGGAGAGCATTTGTACAATACAGATGGTGCTGGAGGCAATGGGAGGGGAGAATGGGGAAAGGGAGGGGTGACTTCTTTAGAATGATATGTAGAATGACATAAAAAAGTCCAGGTAGTGGATATGAGATAATAAGTAAGTTGATAAGAGAGATAAATGATGTTAGTATGTTCCTAGAAGGCATCTTAAATGTCTGAAGCAGATGTTGAGAAATGTAGAACAAATTTACATTTCATTTCCTCTTCTTTGAAATTTACTGGGTAAGGGATTTCTCTAATTCTCTGCCTCCAAACACAATTCCTAATACAGGGAGATTAAAGTTCACACAGTTGTTGATAGTCATGTTTGATGTTGATGACAATGATAATGATGACGGATTGAGCCTGTGCACTCTAGAGAAGTCATCCTCAAACTAGCTCCTAGGATCATATATCCTGGGTACCTGAAGAGTTTCCATCACAATATTTCCTGGATCACAACTGCTAATAAAGTCTACTCATATTTTCTCCTTCCACTGCCAGAAGTACCTACCCAATAGTTGTCATGGATCCTCTTTAGGGTGACATAATGTGCCCCCTAGGAAGGAAGTAGAAAAGGTAAAAAGAGCCTTAGTGGGTTTGGCTCAGTGGATAGAGCATTGGCTGGCCTGTGGACTGAAGGGTCCGAGGTTCGATTCCAGTCAAGGGCACGTAACTCAGTTGCAGGCTCCTCCCCAGCCTGAGCCCTGGTCGGGGTGTGTGCAGGAGACAGCCAATCGATGTGTTCTCTCACAGCAGTATTTCTCTCTGTTTTTCCTTCTCTCTTCTACTCTCTCTAAAAATCAATGGAAAAATATCCCCGGGTGAGGATTAAAAAAAAAGGTAAAAAGAGATGTGGATTTATTATTCTTGAGACAGAATATTACTTCAGGTGAGAGTATATGTTTAACACTATTTATGAACCATGTGGAGTACGGGACATCTTTTTCCTCTCTACCCCACAAAGAAAACAGCATCCCTTATCACCAATGGATAGAACAACACTGTAGTGTGTCTCCCTTTGGAAGGGAGGTTTAATCATAATACTCAGCTTGAGATGTAAAGAAACGATTTAAAATCTATAAGGGGGCAATTTTCACAACTGCTCAGCAAATTTTTCAGGTTTTGTTTGGAAAATGTATGATTGGTGAGCTTGAAATGCAAAACAGTTGTTGCTTGTTTCTTTGTTTACTACAGAGGGTTATATAACTATTATTTGTGCCCTTCTAGATATTTTATGATAGACTTGTGTAATAAAGCATTATTATTAGAGTTGGGCTTATTTGTCTTAGGAAACTCTTCTACCTATGAGATTTGGGAAATTTATATGAACTAAAAAGGAAGGTGAATTTGCTATATATACACTAAAACTGCTGTCACAAACAGGCTTCAAAATACAGTGATTTAAACTAGACAGTTTATTTCTCTTATAATAGTGTCTCTTATAATTTCTCTGCAATAATCCAGAATCATAAGGTGGCTCTGCAAAACTCAACTTCAGGCTTTCACCTCTGGATTCAAGACAGCCAAGAGAGCAGTTCCTTTTCTCTCCATCTCCCAGGCAGTTGAGGGGAAGAAGGAAGGTGTCAGGGAGTGCATGCCCAATTGTTTTTAAAAAAAGATCTGGAAGAGACACATATAACGTCTCATATTGTACTGGTCAGAGTTAGTTGTATGGACATATTCCCTTGCAAGTAAGTCTAAAATGGTCTTTCATTAGTAGCCATGTACTCAAGTAAAACTATTGCTATGGAATAAAGGGAGAACAGATATTGAGGACAATTAACAGTTGCCCACAAGGCCTTGTTACCATGCCCAAGATCCCTGGGTTTGGAAGGTGTTGAAAGGTAGTAAGGAACTCTACTATAGTGCCCTTTAAGACACCTTTATAGCCTAGAATTGTGGTTGGAAAACTGCGGCTTGTGAGCCACATGCGGCTCTTTGGCCCCTTGAGTGTGGCTCTTTCTAAGCCTTAGGAGTACCCTAATTAAGTTAATAACAGTGTACCTACCTATATAGTTTAAGTTTAAAAAATTTGGCTCTCAAAAGAAATTTCAGTCGTTGTACTGTTGATATTTGGATCTGTTGACTAATGAGTTTGCCGACCACTGGCCTAGAACAATCACTCTTACCTAAAGGGGAGCAGTAAGTTTGTGTCTGTTTCAGTATCCAGAGGAGGAGTACCTATACAAGAAGTGGTAATATGTGATACTAAGAGGAATTGTTTCATCTGCTGACTTTCATGAAAATGATTGTGAAATGTGTCCCCAAAATTCTCTTGTCATACTTGGCAGGGACATGCATGTTCTCAAAAGAAGCTAAGGAATCCTAAGCTTTAGTCAGAGGATGTTAACAGGTATAGCCAATAGACTTGGAAGCTGAGTAATAAGGAGGAGGGAGACTTTGGGAATGTTAATGTAAGAGGCTAATGAACAGAAACGTGTGTTATCTATACTAATAAAAGCCTAGGTGGCCCTCCCGTGCGATGTTGCCACAAGATGGTCGCCACAAGATGGCCACCACAAATATGACCACGCACACAGCGCAGATGGTGCCTGGCGGCTTCTCCATGCAATGAGGCCTGGGGGTCCCGCGGCTCCACATGGTGTGGAAGAGGCCAGTCCTGGCATCTCTGCCGCCTCATGGAGGAGGTGGGTCCCGGTGGAGGAGGTGGGTCGCGGCAGGGGAGGGCAGTTGTGGGCGATCAGGCCAGCGGGGGGGGGGGGACAATTGTGGGCGATCGGGCTGATGGGGGAGGGCCCCTGGCGGCGATCGGGTCAGCAGGAGAGCAGTTAGGCATCAATCAGGCCGGCAGGGAAGCGGTTAGGGGGCAATCAGGCTGGCAGGCAGAAGTGGTTAGGGGCAATCAGGCAGGCAGGCAGACGAGTGGTTAGGAGCCTGTGGTCCTGGATTGTGAGAGGGATGTCTGACTGACGGAAGTTAGACATCCCCAGAGGGGTCTCATTTGGAGAGGGTGCAGACTGGGCTGAGGGACACCCTCCCACCCCATGCACAAATTTCATGCACCAGGCCACTAGTAGAATATAAGAGCCTTGGGGACATTGGTCTGTATCCTATGGGATCTGCAGTCAAGAATTCTGGGAGTTCTATTTGGAGGCCTCCAAAAAACAAGAAACTAGAAATATCCATAGCTCTATGAACAGGCTAGAGAACTACCAGTTTGGGTCAAAGACTTTTACTTGAAGCCACAGAGTCTTTCTGCTCTGTGAGTTGGCACCTTAAAGGGGAATGGGCATGTTAATCTCCTTAGGGGAAGTTGTAGGAGGGGATGATTACTTGCCACAGCAACATGTTCATTGAAGTCATAGGAATGAATACTAGATCTTTAGTGTTGGAGATTTTGGGATATAATCCTATATAATAAAAGGGTAATATGCAAATTAGCCCTAACAGCGGAACAACTGGGAACAACTAGTCGCCATGACATGCACTGACCACCAGGGGGCAGAGGCTCAATGCAGGAACTGCCCCCTGGTGGTCAGTGTACTACCACAGGGGGAAGTCAGCTCAGCCACAAGCCAGGCTGATGGCTGAGAGTGCAGCAGTGGTGGCGGGAGCCTCTCCTACCTCCTCCACAGCACTAAGGATGTCCGACTGCAGCTAGGCCATCAGTCGGACATCCCTTGAGGCTCCTGGACTGCCAGAGGGATGCCTGACTACCAGCTTAGGCCTGATCCCCCAGGAAGTGGGCCTAAGCTGGCATGTGGACATCCCTCGAGGAGTCCTGGACTGCGAGAGGGCACAGGCCAGGCTGAGAGACCCCTCTCCCCAAGTGCATGAATTTTCGTGCAGTGGGCCTCTAGCCCACATATAAGATGACTGGTATGGAAAGTTGTACCAGAAAGGAGTTGGCAATGAGATGATTCTCTAGAAAAAGCTAAATAAAGTGGAGGCAATTTGTTAGCTAATGTAACTGGTTCCTTAAGGGTCCCACTGTTGCTCAGGAGACTATCATATGTTCTGCATAATTTAAAGATGAGTAGGGTTTGCCACAATGGTTTTTTGTTGTTGCTAATCCTTACCCAAGGATATTTTTGCCATTAATTTTTAGAGAGAATGGAAGGGAAAGAAGGTAGAAGTAGGAGAGGGAGAGAGAGAGAGAGAGAGAGAGAGAGAGAGAGAGAGAAAGAGAGAGAGCGAAACATTGATGTGAGAGCAATCCAGGTATGCGCCCTTGACCAGGGATCAAACCTGAGACCCAGCAGTGCTCTAGACAGATGCTCTAAATACTGAGGACACTGGACAGGGCACATAATGGTTTTAGTTAAAAACCATGCTGTTGTGAAAATTTTCAGGGCTTCATTAACCTCAGAAAAGTCAAAGGTCCATGGCTACAGATGCGAGGCATGGTCTGCAGCATTGGTGGTGGTGGTTGGTAAGAGAGGATATAATTGGAAGAGAAGTTAAGGGTGATACACACGGAACCCACAGTTAATCCAGAAGATCCTCCTAGCTCAAGTTGTCACTAGGCCTTCCAGGAATCACCTTACAATGTCAGAGGTCACTGAGTCTCCAAAACTTATGAGGAGTGAATTCTGACATTGACACTAAAATGGATCCCTTGAGCATGACCTGTTCCTAATCTGAACTTGAGTATTTAGTCTCATGGCCAAAACAGTGTTCCTGGCAGTCTACACTCTGCAAAGATACAGAGAAAAAAATGGTCCCCCACCTAAGTATAAACTATTTAATATACAGGCACACTAGTTTCATTGCTAAGACAATAGTTAACTCAACATACAATTCTTAAAGGATTTATCAGAATTTGCTCAAATGTTTACAGTACTAGTGTAGTTTAATTTTTTAGCAACAGAGTTGTATCAAAATGGTGTGCAAGTGACTGCCTTTGGTTATTAAGATAGTAGTTATGATGGTATTTGACCAAGAGACTCAGAGTATCCACTTTCAGATCTTTACTGGGCATTCTCACCTAAGAAGTCTTCAAGAAATATTTGAACAGAGAAAGAAAATCAGGGAAAAGTAGCATATTGTTATTAGCTTGGGCTTTGAATTCAAACTCCACTGCAGAACTTGGGTGCATTTACCTGGACGCTGTGGAGAAGTCTTTTATGTAAGTAATGTATATGAATGGCCTAAAACCAAAGAAACTGAAAGGCCTGGTTGGTTCATTTTCACCTCCTAGCTAACATTTTGGCTTGAATATTGTAATTCAGGACTCATATACCCCTGAGAAGCAGAGGGGAATGAAAGGTTGAGAGACCTAAGTAAGTGAATAAATGTATGAATATTAAATCTCCAAATTCCTGACACAGTAAGTGTCCAAAGAGAATCTGAAGGCCATTCCTAATTGAGTTTGGAAATTGCAACACTTGGAGCTGAGTTCCAATGTGTATACTGTTATTTGACCAATTTAGACCTGCCCATCTCCTATTTGAGAGTGTGGAGGAAGGTGGGAAATGGAGGGGATATAAGAAGGGAGGGCCTATCCATTTGTTTCCATCAACCTAGAAGCTCCTTGAAGAGCCCAATAGTTACCTCATTCTCTCCAGAATTAAAAAAAAAATAGATTATTGATTTTTAGAGAGAGAGGAAGAGAGAGAGAGAAACATCAATGTGAGGTTGCATGATTGATCAGCTACCTCCTGCACACTTCCTACTGGGATTGTACCCACAACCTTGGCATATGCCCTGATTGGGAATTGAACTGGCAATCTTTTTTTTTTTAAATATATTTTATTGATTTTTTACAGAGAGGAAGGGAGAGAGATAGAGAGTTAGAAACATCGATGAGAGAGAAACATCAATCAGCCGCCTCCTGCACATCTCCTACTGGGCATGTGCCCGCAACCCAGGTACATGCCCTTGACCGGAATCAAACCTGGGACCTTTCAGTCCGCAGGCCGACGCTCTATCCACTGAGCCAAACCGGTTTTGGCTGAACTGGCAATCTTTGGTGCATGAGATGATGACCAATCAATTGAGCCATATAGGCCAGGGCTCTCCAGAAATTTTATGTTGTTGGCATAATGCAAATTTGAGAAATAGGCTTTATTTGTTGGGTATTTCCTATTGAGAATTCTGCCATTAGAGTGTTTATGCTTCTGGATTTACCTGGGATCATTATAGGATAGATTCAGTGGATGAATATTGAGAAGGGGTGAATGGAAAATACTTGGGGCTTCACCAACAGAAAAAGTGTGTGGCTCAAATTCTTGAAGCAATTTCAACAGCATTATGTGAAATAGAACCCAGAACTTGCACAACTGTGGGCATTGCTGTGGGACCAGATCAAGCTGTTTCTCTTGTTCGAAGAAATACTGCCTGGGGTGAGTTCTGTACATATGCTTCAAATAGCTCATTATTTTCTCACAGGACCCTTTAAGTTATTTAGGTATTATTTCCCTGATATATTTTCCAATATTTTATTTATTTTACAATATTAATTTTGTTTTAAATCCCATATCTTCTGAAGCGCACCCTTTTGCTGCCTGGGGATATAGTTTTCTATTTGGCACTTCTATTTTGATTGAAGGATCGAACAATAAAGGCTCATCTATGTACAAAGGACAATTTATTATTTATGCGAGTCAGAGACATGTGTAGCTTTTTGCAGTGTGTGGGAAATGAAGGGAGTGAATATCCAACCCATCTGATTGATAGTTATATTAAAGTTTGTAGTCACTTAAATAAGTCCCCTTGGATTGATGTTTTCTTTGAAATATTATTTCAGTAACTTTTTGGTATTTATTTTTTACTGCTTGTCCTGCTGTATTTTTAAACTCCTGTTCACCAAAGGATCACAACAGGATTATTGTCAAAGTGTTCATTTTAGAGATAAGGAGGAAGAGAAAGAGAGAGAGAGAAGCATTGATTTGTTGTTCCACTTATTTATGCATTCATTGGTTGCTTTTTGTATGTGCCCTGACCTGGGATCAAACTCGCAATATTGGCACATCAGTATGATGCTCTAACCACCTTACTACCCTGCAAGCGGCCGGGATATTGTTGTAAAATGTGAGTTGAGTCTGTGTTTTGAAAAATAATATTAAAAATACTATATTTTTGAAAATTATGTGCTTCCTAAAATTAAATATTGACATTTAAAGTCCTAGATTAAATCATTGATCTTTCTCCAGTGACTGAAAAAAAATCCCTTTAGGTAATCTTATTTAACATAATTGATTGCTTGCATACTGAGAAATAAGAAACAATATAATCTAGTGTTCCAATTTGGAACTGATACATTTTTCTAGGTTGAAGTATTCATTATTGTTTTATGTTTTTTGAATACCAGTCCATCGTTGATCATTAGAGGATACTTTCTATTTATTGATTTGAGAGAAAGAAAGAGAGAAAGATCAATTTCTTTTGCCACTTACTTATGTATTCATTGGTTGATTCTTTTTAAAAACATATTTTTATTGATTTTGAGAGGAAGGAAGAGGGAGAGACAGATAGAAACATCAATGATGAGAGAGAATCATTGATTGGCTGCCTCCTGCATGCCCCACACTAGGGATTGAGCCTGCAACTGGGGCATGTGCCCTGATTCAGAATCTAACCGTGACCTCCCAGTTCATAGGTAGATGCTCAACCACTGAGCCATGCTGGCCGGGCACATTGTTGATTCTTGTATATGCCCTGAGGGGATCAAACTCACAATCTTGGTGCATTGGTATGATGCTCTAACCAATTGAGCTACCCAGCCAGGACCTGTTTCAGCTATTCTTAATATCTTCTATTTAGTAGCTAGATACTAAAAGTAACCTGTTGTATTCACTATCAACATTTATACCCTTTAAAAATTCCCAAGTCTTGCCCTAGCTCATTTAGCTCAGTGGATAGAGCACTGGCCTGTGGACTGAAGGGTCCTAGGTCCAATTCCGGGCTCAATCCCCAGTAGGGCGTGTGCAGGAGGCAGCCAATCAATGATTCTCTCTCATCATTGATGTTTCTATCTCTCTCTCTCTCCCTTCCTCTCTGAAATCAATAAAAATATATATTAAAAAAATTCCTGAGTCTTCAAGTTGAAATAATAAGTTGTTTTTATAACATTAAAACTACTTTGCAATGTACTCTTTTTAAATAATAAAATGGGCCATTGGAGGTATCTTTAAAATAGTATGTGATTGATGGTTTTCACAGTGTCCAGTCCTATTCAAATACAAGTGCTGAGTCCTTCACCCTGTACATTGCTACTAATTAGCTTTTGGGTATCATGCTGTACACCATTTATTTAAGGGGCTTACACATGTTCTGGAGGTGTCCATGCCTGAATGTTCAGGTGGAAACCAGTTAAGTCTTAAGTTAAAATTAGAGATGAGCACAGTTCAGGATGTCATGTAGGACCTTACTTGACAGCCTGAGTAGAATATCCAACTTGGACTTCAGCATATGTGGTGTGCTTAGTTGAATGGCCACAGGCAATATGCAGATGTGGGTTTGACTCCCATGTGGATTCCCCTTAAATGTGGGCTGTGGCCCTATCCAGTTTTTCTCAGTGGATAGAGTGTCAGCTCAAGGACTGAAGAGTCCTGGTTTCAATTTCAACTAAGGGCATGTACCTTGGTTGCAGGCTTGATCCCTGGCCTTGGTCAGGGCATGTGCGGGAGCCAACCAATAGCTCTCTCTCTCTCACATTGATGTTTCTCTCTCTCTGTCTCTCCCCTTTCCTTTCACTCTCTCTAAAAATCAATGGAAAAATATCCTTAGGTGAGAATTAACAACAACAAAAATAAATAAAGTTGGGCTGTGTACACCCTCCTGTTGTAGTTGAGCCTTGATTACTGTTGGCATGTCAATAGGAAGGATTTGCCCCTAGGCGAATCAGCTGCAAAGATTGGCTTCAATCACCCTGGAGAATTGGCTGTACAGGGGCCCACTCCATGGAGCAGGACTTACTTCAGCATGACTCTGGTACTTGCTAAGTTCCACCTTGAGTGTGTTACTTGTGAAAGTGCTTGAATAGTGCTTCAACATGGTCTGAAGCTGTCCACTGGATGTGTTGGCTCTGGGGCCTCCCTGGAGTTGCAGGCCAAGGTCAGCTACCACCTGTGTTCTGCCTAGGGCCACCAGGAATGAGCTACAAAGCAATCTGCAGATTGCAGCTACTTGTGTTGGGCTTGAAGGTACCTAGCAGAAGCCAAGCTGTGAGCCAAGGCTTGGGACCACTTAGTGAGAGGTATGAGTGATTTGTATGGAAAAGTCACTAAAACAGCTTGAGTGGGTCCACAAGTTGGGTGGTGTGGGTTCTCAGGGAATTATGAGGGTGGTAAACAGTGTGAGCCAGGTTGATAGAGTCTCAGATATGGCATACATCTGCTGGCTCTGTTGGGGAAGGGCTCATCTTGTGTATGGTGTAAATTGATGGTCCAGTTTGTATTGAAAAGACTGTCTTTACCCCATTGTGTGTTCTTGCCTCCTTTGTCAATGTAATTAACTATAAAGATTTGGATTTACTTCCGGGCTCTCTATTCAGTTCCATTGATCTGTATGCCTCTTTTATGCCAGTGCCATGCTGTTTTGATTTCTATGGTTTTGTAGTATAGTTTGATATTGGGTAGTGTGATACCTCCAACTTTGTTCTTTCTCAATATTGCTGAGGCTATTTAGGGTCTTTTGTGGTTCCATATAAATTTCTGGAATATTTGTTCTAGATCTGTAAGATATGCCCTTGCTATTTTAATAGGAATTGCATTAAATCTATAGATTGGTTTGGGTTGTATGGACATTTTAATAAAGTTAATTCTTCCTATCCATGAACATGGTATATGCTTCCATTTATTTGTATCTTCACATTCGTGAAGAATTTCCTGAGAAAGAAGTCTTTATAAGATATATATAGAGAAACACCTTGCTGAATACCAAATTCTAGAAATACATTAACTTGAATATATAGCCTGGATTTTATTTTTTCTATTTCCCCCTAGCTTTCTGGAACAATGAAGTACTGGGACAGGCAAGCTGGTGAAATCCTCAGGGATCTGCTATTCTCTGGGAATCTATTGAGTGAGTCATGTGCAGGATTGCACATATGCTCAGGTTTCTTTTCTTGCAGTTAGGAAAAGTGACCACCATCAGAGGAAAAGATTTTGTTGTGAGCTTTCTGGAAAGACTTGGTTTTAGGTTCCATGATGAAAACTTATTAACAGAGCCTGCACATACTCTTAGGGAGGCTACCCTTTCCTACTGGCCTGATAAGCCTTCTCTTAGTCTCTGCAATGGAGAAGGAGCCCTGCTCTCAAGATGTGTTCTCTCCCTGGCTTGATGTGGTATTTATTTGACTTGATTTGATATTTTTTTTAACTCTGAATCTACATAGAACCCCCATTTGATGGTCTGTCCCTGGATGATAAATTTGGATAGCCTGACCTGTGTGGCTGCTAAAGAAACATAAAATTATAAGCACACACATACAATCTTCACTAGAGGACACTCACAGATAAATGCCTAAGTGGGCCTTTAGTGTAAATAGCTTGCACCGACATGTAGAGTTCCTAAATGCTTTTAAAAAGAAAGATAATGGGAACTCTCAAAGAGATGCAATAAAACAATAAACAATACTTTTAATAACTTAAAACATTTTTTAAATTGTTGGAAAAAATGAGGATGTTTCCTTATCAGAAGTACATTTGTGACTTAGAAGATTCAGTGGAAGAGATATATCTCAACAGAGTAAAAATACAGAGAGAAATCGTAAGTTCAGAGTTCAGAGACATGGAGTAGATAATCAGAAGATCTAACATGTAACTAACGGGAATTAGAAGAAGAAAACTGAAAACTTGAAAAGTAATAGATTAAAAAAAGTTCGTGAATTGAAAGGGATTATTGAAACCCAGGCAGGATTAATGAAAATAGACATACACTTAGATATGCTTTGGTGAAATCATTGAATTACAAAAACAAAGAAAAAAAAATCAAGCTCTCATATAATATAGTTAAACACACACAGCCGAAACATATAAGATCCTATATTTTATTGAAAAGGAAAATGAGACTTGTCATCTTCTACATTGTAAGCTAGAAGATAATGGAAAAATATCCCTAACATATTGGAGGGGGAAAAAAGAAAACTATTGTATGATCTTGAACTTTCAGGAACCTAGAAAGCAAACTCAGAAATCATCAAGGAAAAGATTGATATATTATTAGACTACATTAAAATAAAAGTATTTTGGTGGTAATATACTTTATAAACAAAAGTTTAAAAAATGAAGGACTAACTAGAATAAATTATTTTCAACCCAAATTATGGACATAAAGCTAAAAACAATTTGATTCTAAATATTGATAAGAAAGGAAAATGGACAAGAGAAATAAATAACCATGAAAAAAGAAAAATTGAAGTAGTCTTTAAACTTTGATAAAATGCTTTACCATATTAATTGGGAAATCAAAATTAAAGGAACAAGAAAACATTTTCTAACCAGATTAGCAAAAACTACAAAGTTATAAGAACTTATGCTGGCAAGATCATAGCATAGATTTCTTTGGCACCTGGCAATATGAAATGCTATAACCTTGCCATGAAAAGTAATCTAGAAATTTCTGTTAAAATTTAAGAAGCCCTATTCATGATCCTGAGACCCTCCCACTCCCCATGGAGATTTATCCTACAGAAATAAAAACAGAATGTAGGTCATATGTACAGGAATATTTAACTGTGGTGCTATTTGTCATGGCAGTTTGTGGAAAAGAGTTGAATATCCATCAGTAGATGAAAGGTAGAATAAATTAATGTATAGTTTTGGACCATTATGCAGCTTTTACCAGGAATGAGTTAATTATTTTACCTATTAACCTGATGGAATGCCTATAATATACTATTAAGAAACAATATACACTGAAGGGTAATGTGTAATGTTTAAGATCCCATTTTTATAAACAACTAGAGGCCCGGTGCATGAAATTCTTGCACTGGGGGAGAGGTGTCCCTCAGCCCGGCCTGCGCCCTCTCACAGTCCAGGAGCCCCACAATCAATTTCCCCTGCAGAGGGAGGCCCCGCCCACCCTCTGCAGTACTGCTGTGGGGTAGCCTGGGCCTCCCTCTTTGGGGCGATCAATTGTGCTCCAGAGAGGGAGGCCCCATCCACCTGTCACAGCCCACTGGTTGGTGGCCTGGGCCTCCTTCTTTGGGGAAATCATGGAGCCCCCCAATTGATTGATCACCCTGCCAGTCAGTGGCCTGGGCCTCCCTCTGCAGGGCAATCATGAGGCAATTGCCAGGCCCCCGACCAATCACAACAGGGCTGGCCTGGCGCCTGTGGGTGTCATAATGTCTGGATGGTCATTTCGCTGTTTGCCTGTTTGGTTGGTTTGTATATTACGCTTTTATTATTATAGACTAGTGGCCTAGTACACGGAATTCATGCACATTAAAAGGGAATTGATTAGAGAAAATATTTTAATATTGTTATTTACCCTTTCTCTATAATAGAAGTGTCAGAGATGAAAGAAAATTAGGAAAATGTATATGAAAATCTCCCTTCTGTCAGAGACTGGAGCACACTGTGGGACCCAGAGTCAAGTCCCCACCCACCTGCATGCACCTTGAAATTATGCAAGACCCAGAACTGACCAGCCCCACCCCCATCAAACCCCGCAGGGTGGGGGAGTGCAGCCTCTGGTCCCCTGGCCCAGCGCTGGGTGGGGGGCATGTGGCCTTAAGTCCCCGTAAAGTTCCTCCAGGCAGGGGGTGCAGCCTCAGGTCCCCGTCAAACTCTGCTACGCGGGGGGCGCAGCCTCAGGGTCTCCAGCCTGGTGCAGGGGCAGGGGGCATGGCTTCAGGTCCCCTGGCCCTGGTGCAAGGGTGTGAGGGTGTGATGACCATTTGCATATTAGCTCTTTATTATATAGGATGATAGCCACCACAAAACGTTCTGCTCATGTATTCTTCTATTTGCAGCTATTTATATGAGTGTGGACAGGGTATGGAAAGATACATAAGGAGGGTGGAAATGAAGGAACAGTGAGGGAAGAAACAACTTTTTAAATATGTTTTTGCCTTTTTTCACTACTTTTAATAAACATGTATTTATCTTATACATTTATCTTGTATTTAAAAATAAAGAACAAATATTATTTAGAATCAAAGGACATATAAAAAGCTTCTCAGGCAAGATAAAGCTAATGGAGTTCATCACTACCAAGCAGTACTATATGAAATGTTAAAGGATCTTCTTTAAGTCTATGGGGAAAAAAAGATAAAAAATGTAAACAATAAAATGGCAATAAATACATATATATCAACAATAGAATCTAAAAAAACAATATAAATGAATAAGCAGAACAGAAACAGAATCTCAGAGGGAAAGGGGATGGGGGAGGGTGGGAAGAGATTAATCAAATATCTTTTATGCATATTAGAGACCCAGTGCACGGATTCATGCACTGGTGGGGTCCCTCGGCCTGGCCTGTGGGGATCGTGCCAAAACTGGCTCTCCGACATCCCCTGAGGGGTCCTGGATTGCAAGAGGGCATAGGCCAGGCCAAGGAACCCCACCAGTGCACAAATCCATGCACTGGGCCTCTAGTATTGTATGTAAACTGTAATTAAAATTATTTAAATAAAGTAATACATTATTGTTCTACTCATCAAAAAATATAAGGTTAATACAGTTTGAAAGTATTTATTATTAGATGATATTTATTATAAATTTGTATTGAGAATATTGAGAAGGGAGCTATTATTTTGATCTTCTAATCTATGATCCAATCAATAGAAGGTTTGTTGGACACTTGGGATGTTAAAAAATTCATGTCTACTTTGTTAGATTCTTACAATATAATTTGTCTTTATTTAAAAGGAAAAGCCATTATAATCAATGTATAACTCTTAGAGTATGAACTCTCTGAGGACACAGTCTTACAAATTATTTTTTTTATCTTCCTCAGGATTTTGAATAGCATTTGTTGAAAATAAGCTTAAAGAAAATATCTTCTAAATTATACTTTTTATTTATTATGTTCTTTCTAGACTTCACCAAAAGAACAAAATAAATTTAATTGTGTTTGAAAAATCAACAATTGCAGTCTGGATTTAAACATCACTGTTTGATGCACCCAACTTGAATCAAAGGATGCTTCAAATCTCACTAGGCTGGAGATATATATACTGTACTCAAAGGTTTGAGAGTATCTCTTGAGGGAGTTCAGAATGAGACAGCCTCTCAGCTTTACTTCAGGATTTTAACCATCAAAGGAAATAAAGTAAGACCATCTTATAACTAAATGATGATTCCTGAGGCAATCTAGAAATTAATTTTAGTTACCAATTTTAAATAAGTTTTATTTTAATACATTTAAATGATTTATGTAAAAAGTGTATACTGTCAAGTTTTAAAGGAAGCATGATGTCTCATATAGCATAGTGATTCAGAGTGTGGGCTGTAATTCCAGGCTGTGTGAATGCAAACCCAGCTCTGCCAACTTCTAGCTCAGAAACTAGAGCAAGTTACTTACTCTATGTGTTTCAAGTGGTCTCTTTTGTAAAATAGGTATAATGAGAGTAACTATACCACGGGTGGGCAACTCCTGGCACGCGTGCCAAACATGGCATGCCAGTAACTTTTGCTGGCACACGAAACACTCTCTTATAATCTTCCATTTACATTTTTTTTCTTAATATCGACTTTTTTATTTTTCAGATAAATTCAGTGTAGGTGCATCTTAGATAAATAAATAATTTTACGTAACAAGTTATCTTAAAGACCATAGACATGGATTGACGAGAGAGGGGAAGAGCAATTTCTATGCTTCTGCCTTAACTCTCCCTGCCTTCCTAGATCCAACCAGTGTTTTGGTTTCATCCACATATGCTTGTGAATCTTTGTTCTCAGTGATGAATTTTATTAAGTCTCATAATAGGAGTAGCCTGATGGATGAAAGTAGTAGCTCTTGCATATCTCTGAAGGTCATGAAATATAAACCTGATGTAAAATCTCTGTCGTCAGTGATGCAGCAGCAAAAGCCCCACTGATAATATCGAATGGAGCCATAAAGTTTTCAGTCGGACTATCAGTGTACATGTATACATTAAAAAATAAATGTATTTTTCATCATCAGATACTGTGTTTTTGTTGCTCGAATGAATTTTATTATTTCTTCAAGGTTCTTCACATACATACACCTTAAGAGATATCAAGTAGGTGTAACATGTTCTCAAAAAATTAGGGTTGGGAGAGAACCAAGATGGAAGCATAGGGTGTAGACCTGTGCGTGCTGCCTCCCACAACATCATTGAAACTACCAACTATAAGACAAACAACCACCATTCAGAACCATGGGGAAGTTGGCCCAGTGGGAGTTCTACAACTGGAAGAAAAGAAAGAAGTGCAGTGAGACTGAGTAGGAGCTACAGAGGCGCCAAAAACAGAGGTACACAGTCACATGCCAGGTGGGCTGCAACTGGATGCGCGGTTTTTTTTCATTCGGAAGTGGTTACAAACCCTCGAATCCTCTGGGCTTGCTCAGGGCGGGTCTCTGAGGCCCCAGGCCCCACAGGGAGAGGCGGCACAGCCCTGCAGCGGTCGGAGGTCAGAGAGCGGGGGAGGCTCTGGCGTGCGGCTGCTAACTGGCACTGGGGAACACGAAGTCCCGGTGCCCTGGAGAGGCGAGGAGCGGGGGAGGGGGGGGGGACACCGCCATTGCTGCTTGCCCCACCCTGGCGGCTTCCTGAGACCCAGCCCTAATCAATTTACATCCCCATCTAGGCTGTGCCAGATGCACAAGAGGAAACTCCTGGGTTTTTACAAACTCTCGAATCCACTGAGCTGGTTCCAGCAGGATCATGAGCCACCAGACCCTACGGGGAGTGGCAGCACAGCCTTGCAGCGGTCAGAAAGCGAGGGAGGCTCTGTCGCACAGCTGCTCGCCGGCACTGGGGGATGCGAAGCCCCTGTGTCCCGGAGAGGCAAGGAGCCGCAGAGACACCGCCATGGCTATTTGCTCCGCCCTGGAGACTCCCTGAGACCCAGCCCTAATCAATTTACATCCCCATCCAAGCTGTGCCAGGTGCATAAAAAGACCCACCTGTGCTTTTGCAGCCTAGCCCAACAAATTGCAGACTTCAACTCCCCACACCCATGGGAGATGCGCTCAAGAAGCAGACCCAGGAGAACCAAGAAGGCAGCGTAAGGAAGAGACCGATGTGTGCTGCCTCCCACAACAACATTGAGGCTACCAACTGTGGGACAAACAGCTATCATACGGAACCATGGGAAAGCTGGCCCAGTGGAGGCTCTACAACTGGAAGGAAAGAAAGAAGAGCATTGAGACTGAGTAGGATGGGCAGAGGCACCAAGTACAGAGCCCAACCCAGCAGGCTACAGATTTCGGCTCCTCGGGATCCGGGAGGGACGCACTGGGGAGGGGGGGGTGGGGCGCGGGTGGAGTCGGGTTCAGGGCAGGCCAGGGCTGGGCCTGGCTGGGCTGGTGATGTGGAACCGCTGAACCAGCAGGTGCACAAACACACCCACCGGTTCCAGTCTCGCGTGGGATGCTGGGGGACGGCAGACCTACAGTCTGTGCACTTGGAGGAGGGCGAAGTCCGAGCAGGTGTACTGGATGTTCAGCCACCAGGAAAGCCTGGAGATTTTGTCTGGTGGGGAGCCGCCCAGCAGGGGACAGAGTGCCAAACTTCGTGTTTCCCTGGTGAGGTCGGGAAGCCCCAGTGAGGCCGGGACGGCCCTGGTGAGGTCGGGATGCCCCCGGAAAGGTCGAGACTGCCCCTGTGAGGTTGAAATGGCCCCGGTGAGGCTGAAACAGCCCTGGTGAGGTTGGGACGGCCCCGGTGAGGCCGACATGACCCTGGCGATGTACGGCACTGGCAAGGTCGAGATGGCCCCGGCGAGGTAGGGATGGCCCCGGTGAGGTCAGGATGGCCCCAGGGAGGTCAAGATGGCCCTGGTGAGGACAAAACGACTCCAGTGAGGTTGGGACGGCTCCAGTGAGGTTGGGACAGATAATGGGGACCAGTATAGACTGATGAACAGGGGTAGATGCAGAGGCAGAGTAGCATTGAACAGACTGTCAAACTACAGTGGGAAGCTTGGGGAGGGTTTGGGGGGCGTGTTAAGAGATCACCCGAAGGACTTATATGCATGCATATAAGAATAACCAATGGACACAAGACACTAGGGGGTAGGGGCCGGGGGAATGTCAAGGGGAAGGGGAAAGGAGACATATGTAATACTCTTTGTAATACTTCAAGAAATAAAAATTATTTTAAAAAAAGAAAAAAAATAGGGTTGGCATGCAGAAGAATTTTGAGTCAGAGATTGTGCTGGTTTTGGCACGCACTCACAAAAAGGTTGCCCACCCCTGAACTATATCCTAGGGTTGTTGGGAAGATCTTAGAACAATTTCTGGTCCATGGAAATGCTGAACAAATGATAATCACCAGTATTTATCATATGCTTGATAATTAGGATTGTAAAAGTACCTAGAGATTATGGCTCACAGATCAGAAACATGCACAGAAATCTGGATACTGAAAATAATATTCTACTCATAGTCTCTAGCAACAGAAACATTTTGCATGTACAACTTAGGTGTAACATTTTTGAAGTGTTCTCTCTCTTTTTTATTGCTTCCTATTTTTCCCCTTCATCTTCTCCTCAGACTCAATGGAAGTTTTTTGGACTTTCTTATGCTTGTGTTTACAGCTACCATGATGGGCTTGTGTATTAGTTACATACTGTTTTGTAATCAGTTATAAAATTTAGGGTCTTAAAAAAAAATACACATATATTATCTCACACTGTTTCTAAGGGTCGGGAATTCTGGAGTAGCTTAGCTAGGTGATCATGTCTCAGAGTTTCTCAGGACAGTGTAGTCAAGATATTGGCTGGGGCTGTAGTAATCTGAAGACTTGACTGGAGTTAGAAGATCCACTACTAAGATGACTCACTCATGTAGTAGACAAGTAGGTGCTGGCTGTTAGCAGGAGGCATTGGTTTTCCAACATAGGACTGCCTAGTGTCCTTATGACATGGTTGCTCCCTTCCCCAAGAGCAAGTGATAGAAAAGAGCACAAGGTGAAAGCCACAATATCTTTTATTACTTTTTTTAAAGACTTTGTTTAGAGCAGTTTTAGGTTCATAGCAAAATTGAGGGGAAAATACAGAGATTTTCTATATACCTCCTACCCTCACACATGCATTGCCTCATTTATTATTAATATTCCTCATCAGAGTGGTACATTTGTTATAGTTGATGAACATATATTGAACCAAAGTCCATAGTTTACATTATGGTTACTCTTTGTTCACAATATTATTTATGACTTTACCTTGGAAGTCACAATCTGTCGCTTCTTTAATATCTTATTGGTTATTCAGTGCAAGAGAGGATTACACAAAGGCATGAATACCAGAAGGAAGGGATCCTTAGGACCCATCTTGGATGTTAACTATCACAGTATTTTACTCCATTTTATATATTTTATTTATTCAATTAGTATATCTCTTACAACCAAGGTACTAGGCCAGGTGCTGTATCAGGCTAAAGATGTGTAAGTTGTGAGTTCTGTTCTTAAAAGCTTAATTCTAGGTGGAGAGGCTAAAACCCCTGCTTGCATAGTCAGTACAGGCATTATGGGGTAAGTATCAAGGAAGTAGTGATATCAGTAAGCTCCTTAGATTTTCAGAGCAAAATAAGTAATTTGTGGTTGGAGGGTTTTTTTTAGGGTTTAATCTGGGTCTTTAAGGATGAAATAGAATCACTGTGGGTGGAGATAAAAAGGGAAATGCATTTTATGCAGGGCAAACAATGGGAACAGTATCACAGAGTTGAGAAAAAAAGCTGAACTCAGTGGCCAGCCATCAGGACACTTTAGAATAAAAATTTGGGGAGGTAAAGACAAAGGAAAGCATACAGAGGCCAGCCAGTTTACCAGAAGTCCTTAAAAGTTATGTTAAAACTTTTTTTAATAACCCATTCAGTAAACAATGGGAGCAAATAAAGTTTTCTTTTTTTTAACCTGTTAAGTAAGGTGATAAAAAGGATTTTTTGGGTTACTTTCTAAAAGAAATGAAGGAGAGAGATCAGAAACGTGGAAACTGGTTAAGAAAAACTTAATTCCAAGGAGAACAGATAATGCAACAATGCTGTATGTAGTAGTGATATTCAGAACTGTGAGCCAAGGTATTTTTTTTTCCAGGATCATGCCTCACAAAGCCAAAGAATGAAATCACAGACCAGAAGATTTAAGCAAAAGCGTGGAAAATTTATTGCAAGCAGATTCAGACTTTTTGCATCTAGCAATAATGGGATGCTGTTGAAGCCAATCAGTCTAGGGGTATATATTTGCTACAAGTCTGCTCTATACCTACCCATTAGGCAACCTGGTTGATTCCCTCAATTGTTCTTGCCCAGCAATGGACCTAAACGTTCCCTGTTCCTATGTATCAATTCATCTTATTGTTGCAGACCCTCCATGGTTTCACATATGTCCTGCTCTGAGTCTAAAAACATTCTATTATTTCTGCATGGTTGGTTTCTGTGGTTAGGCTTTCTAAAGTTGCCATGTCTGCCCCTGCCTACATTCCACCTGCCTTTGTTTTCCAATGGACCCCTTCCCTGTCTACCTGCATATCAAGCTAATTCCTCTCAGTATGACAAGAAAGTAACATATGGGATTAATATTGAAGGGAACATTTGCAGAGTTTAGCTACTGGTCATGTTAGCATAGGAAGCTAGGGGTTAAAAGGGAGCTAGACTGGCTGATCCTGATTAAGTCTGGAAGTTACAGCTTCGAACGCCCTAGGAGAAAGCCACATCCTGTGCCAAAAGGAACTTAGTAACTATAAGATCAGCTTTCCAATCTCCCTGGGATACAACCGGCTAAGTAGCAGGATTTTTAGGGGAAGGAATGGGGAAAATTCCTTTGTTAGGCTCATGCACAGTAGAAGCCAAGATGGCATAGGAGGAGGTAAGTGTGTATGTGGTAGAAACCAGGTGATGCAGCAGAGCTTTGAGGCATGTGCAGTAGAAGGCAAGACGGTGACCATAAAGAGGAGGTATCTAGCCTGGGAAAAGGCCAAATTGGGTTAGGGACACAGAAACCCGGAAGATCTAGGAAAGGAATTGGATTGGGAAAGGACCCAGCACAAGCCAGTGAAGGATTGGGAAAGGAATTGGTTAGTTTGAAAGAAAGTTTGCCTGTTCCCAAGCCAGAGGTAATATCAAAACTTAACAAAGGCCCATCTCTCTGGGTAGGATGCATTTGCCCATTCATTTGCATGCATTCTCTCTCTCTAGCAGGTGCACAGGCCCAAGCACAAGCCTGGGAATGACAATTCAGTGTTGGCTGGAGCACAGCCAGGAACAGAGACTAGGCTAGCTGGATGGGGATGGAGACTGAGCTGGACTAAGCTTTGGCATGCCAGGCCAATGGCACAGAATTTTCTGGACCATGACCCTTCTTCTGGGCTTGGTGAAGACAAGGCTGGAATTCTTTCACAGTGGGATGAAGCTGAGCCATCTGGTCATTGATGAACCACTGGGCACCTGGGGTTAGTCATTTATTTCTGTCCCAATAAATCTTACCACTACATCTCATCCTCCAATGCATCGGTCCCCAGAAATGCTCTTCTGTGTCTGTGGAAGAATCCCATTTCCACCAGCAAAAGTTAGATACTTTGTTTGAGAAAGTTATCTCAACAACATGAGATTTTTGTTCTTGCTTTTGAGGAGGAGTTAGCTTAAAGAGGAAGGTGATGAGTTTGCAATAGGACATGTGATTTACAAAGGACTAGAGGACTCCTTGTATGCTCTCTTTCCTTTTCCCACACTTAGAATGAGCCTCCTTGGGTAGTTACTTCCTGGCATGGATGAAATCCTCAAAGTTTAGGGCAGTTGGTGAATCCTAGCATTGAAGTGAGAAAAGAGGACAGTGTGAGCACAGCAGGGCTGGAACCTCAGGAAACGGAATTGAGTTAGTTGCCTTAAAATTCTATTGGGCAAGACTGGTGTGGCTCAGTGGTTGAGCATCGACCTATGAACCAAGAGGTCATGGTTCAAATCTCAGTCAGGGCATATGCCCAAGTTGTGAGCCCAATTCCCAGTGGGGGACATGCGGGAGGCAGCCAATCAATGAATCTCTCTCATCATTGATATTTCTATCTCTTTCTCCCTCTTCCTTCCTATCTGAAATCAATAAAAATATTTTAAAAATAGATTATATTGAGCTCAACTGCTAACTATGATGATGGGCAATGATGGGAAGGTGAGAAGATTGTAGGCTGAAAATAATACAGTTGAGGTCATAGGTTTGGGGTTTTATGGACATGCTTTCAAATCTAGCTCTCCATTTCTAGGTGAACTTTGGCTAAGTTCTTTAATTCCCAGGAACCTCACTTTCTAATTTTTAATGGTATTCATAATAGGATCTTATGAAGTTTCAATGAAATGTTTGGCATGTAAAGCCCTTAGCATGTTGGCTGGCAGATAGTAAACATTCTATAACAAACAGCAGATTTATTGAGATGGTGAGCTTTATACTGTTGCAATAGAAGATTGGTATTATCCAAGGATCTTTTTAAATGAGCAAAATTGCTGATCTCTTTTGGAGTTTGATTAGTCACTTACTGCACATAGTTGGGGGAGATGAGTACTCATATGTACTTATATCAGGAGATATCAGGTAAAAGGGGTTAACAAAACCACTGGTGAATATTCCAATAAATAAACATACCCTAATATTTATTCTCATTACCTGTGAACTTTTTTGATTAATGGTGTTTAAGTAAATATAATATTTACTCCAAATTAACAAATGATTGTTGGTTTCCACTTGTGAGTTCCTTCCCAACAGGAAGGTAACTTAAGATAAATTACATACTTATAAAATTATATACAAAAATTATAAATATAATATATTTTTTAACCTATGAAAACCATTTATGAAAATTAGTCAAAGGTATACATTGTATAAGAAGAAGTAAACCAGATACTTGGCTTCAACTATGAGAATAGTCATGAAAATGAGGATTAGTTACAGTTAATATAATATTATATTTCATGTTCATTGTAAGTTGAATAGACTCTTACCTGCTGAACTGGGAAACTAACCACATATTTATACAAAAATGTGATGTACAGACCTAACAAGTAAATTTTTACAAAATGATCTCTTCATAATTGAAGACTCTGTTTTCTTGTTTCTTTAATATAATTTTTCATATAGTTAAATCCATAAATATAATATCTTAATGATTATCTTTCTTTCTATTAACAAAGGTTAATGGAAGGAAAATTCATATCCTTTGGCATAATTCAAATATAGTGATGTTTGTCAGGATTCTTTGAATTGCTAGTGACAATAAATCGCTTTCAAGCTGGGTTAACAAGAAGGGAAACATTGGTTCAAGTAACTGGGAATACTAAGGGGGATGGTTTTGCGATAGGTGGATCTAATGGCTCAAACAATGGCTTCAGAGTTCTTTCTTTTGGTATTTGATTCTGCTTGTCTCTAGATTGGATCTTTTCTCAGGCATCTCTTTCTTTTAATGATAATATAATTGCTAGCAATTTAGTTCCTTAATTTATGCTCTCAGAAACATACTCAGATAGCTGGCATCTCTCTTTTGGTGGTTCTGGAACATAGTCTCAGGATTAGCTTAGATTGGCTCTGATATTATCATGTGCTTTTCCCCAAACCAATCAATCATGGTAGCTAGGGGAATGTCATGCTTGGATCACCTCAGCTGGTATCACATGCCTTCCCCTATTACTGGTGATGGACTCAATTTTAATGAATATCATGAATTGAAAGTAGGAGTGGGTGTTTCCCAAAGAAAGTCAGTATTCTGTTACCAGAATAGGGGCAAAAACTTCCCACAAAAATTTTCTATAACTCATAAGCTAAGTTATTAGTCAGATTCAGGTATAAAAGAAAACCAAGTATAACAGGTGAGAGAGCCTTAATCACTATCCTCTCTGTATGTTTTCTGCTTTTTAGGCTGCTAACCCTGCGATAACACATTCTGGCAGTCAGTCAATACTTGTTGAATTGAGTTGAACCTGATTCAGATTCATGCTTTCTCTCAGGTTGAATGATTCAGGTTTCTTCCTTTACTCATTCTATTTCATTTGCAGAACTATCTCTATACATCCACAATGTAGAGCAGGAAACTAGGGGTTCTGAAAACAAAACTTCATAGATTTTCAGATCAATCCTATGCTCCCCTCTTCCTGCTCTTCAAGCCTCTCAAAGCTTTTTCAGAGAAGGAAAAATAAATGTTCCTGAATGACCTCTAAGAGGAAGCCCTGGTGGAAAGTTGGAAAAACTGTACCAGATGTAGGAAATTAATAGACAAATGGAAAAACTTAAACTACTCTGGATGATAGAGAAAAAGGTATATTTTTCCAAGTGCTCTGGAGGGGCAGCTCAAAACACTTTAATCTTTGCTTAATGTGATTGAACCCTTTCCGCTCCTCAAGGGAAGACAGAAGTGCTCACAAGAGCTCATCTTGTGCTGGCTCCCTGCCACCATCGACCCTTTTTACTACATAAATACCAGGCCTTTAACTTTTCTCTGCTCCTACTATTTTAAAATTTCTCTTTCAGACAAGAAAATGCAATAGATGAGATACCTGTGGCAAATGGAAACCAGGTATTACAGTAAGAGAGCACCAGAATGAGAACCAGGAATTTAGAGGACATTGAGCAGCTGTAAGTTTTCAATGTCCTCTGTTCTACTCTTTCATCTATTATGCCCTCCACTCTAAGGGTGCCTCCTTGCTACACTGTTTTAGGTGGTGTAGAGGAAGTGAATGGACAGAGATGCTGTGGCATCCAGAGATGCAAGGATGAAAACCAATGGATCAATGTGCAAGGTATTTGTTAGTTAATTAAAATATCATATCTCTTAATCGATGGTAAAACACTTATGAGTATGCAGGAAAGAATGAAGCATAGCTCAACCACACACCAAGACTGATACATATACCTTAATGCTTATATCTGGGGATACTCTCTACTACTATAGCACAGATGGAACTGAATTGACAAAAACAAACACACAAGTCAACAAATTGATGGCAGATTCAGACCAGGAAAGACCTGGAGAAAGGTACCCACCAATCACCAGGATTTGACTACCATAAATCCAAGGTGTTCTTCTATCCACTGTGGAAGGCTGCTTTTTGTGGTGTCCTGAGTGAAACTACAATTTTCTAGCAATCCATCTACGTGCATTCTGAGAAAGCATCCAGAAATGTCAGAATAAGTATTTGCTTGTGTGTGCAGGTGCATGTGTGTGTAGATGATCATCACACATTCCGTCACGGAAGATGTGCTCTTTAAAGGAATGGAAAAGGACCTGGGTAGCAGTCTATCCTGAGAATTCCCATTTCCCTTGTGTTTTCTGGACTCAGAGAATCAGAGACAAGGGTATGAATGGAACAGATATTGCCACCTTACTGAAGGATGGGAGCTGCCCCAGATATGAGGAATGAGACATTTTTACTGTGACTTATAGCTGTAATTCTGAGAAAGGACTTTGTCTATGTTTGCATTTTTTTGTTTTTCAAATTTTCTAAAATCAGGAAAACATTGTATTAAAAAAAGCGAATCAACTCCTGTTGGTTCTGCACTTTGCAATTTACAAAGCATATTTTATAGTCATCTTTTTTGATTCCTGAGATAATCCTCTAAGTTAGGCATAGTAGATATTATTCTACCTAGAGATGGAGGTCTCATCTCATTTACCTTGTAAAAAGAGAATGGAAATCAAATGTTCTCACTCACACCCAGTTATCTTTTCATGAAGTGTCATACAAACTTCACACCAGACTTGTAGCTCTCTTAACATACCAAGCAACAACAGTAAAGACAAACAAAGGGTTAAACCAAAACCCACCAGAAATACGTGGAGCCCCAAACAGTGAATGATGGTACATGGCTATCTTATAATTACAGTCTATATGTCAAGGTAAGACAATGCTATGGTAACAATATAAGAGGAGGTAGAAGCAAGGGTGAATTGAGGAAGCTGGAGAAGTTGGTGTTGTGGAACACCTCGTGTTGCTATTGTCATTAGCAGTGCCACTTTGTTTTTAACTTTTTGAACTGCATGTATGACATAATATTTATTCTTGAATTTATGACATTTTTAAAACAATTGTATGTTGTTTCTTGGTTTCTCCAGTGATTTAATAAGTTTATTAAGCTTTCCTTGCTACCTGGGCACCTGGACATTAATAATAAAAAAATCCCAAACTTTCCTATTGATTTTGCTGGAACACCTGTAAACTACCTCCCAGCAATGTCTGCCTAATTTAAGTTGCAAACCCATGGGACAAGCACTGGGAACGATTTTCCATTCTGTAGCCAACCTTGAATAGACTTGCAGAATACCAAGCCTGGCTTTGCCCCCTGTATCCTTCCTGCCTTTATACTCCGTTCCCTTGTTAGTAGAGCACTCTGCAGCTTACTGAGTGAGTGACATTACAGCCAAATAGGTGAGCATGGAGCTTTATCTAGGAAGGGCTTCTGCTCCAACTTCTTAGTGTCTGATTTCTTTATTCTACAAACCTATGTCTGAAATATATGCTCTCCTGAAACCAGAAGTAAGTGAAGCTCATTAAGTCATGCCTGTGCTGTTATTGATCTTCACCCCAAATCTCAGGAAGCAAAGCCAAGCATGATATCCTCAGCTTTTATCTTCCTTTTCTAGCCTAGGCCTGGAAAGTTGGAGAAAGGATGCATCTAAAATTGAAGCTTGGGAGAAATACATTTTCAAAGGGTTCTTACTGGGCAGGAAACACCACATCTTTAAGGGTAGCCATGTGTTCCTATAGCTGGTACAGGCATCTGAAGTCATTTAAAACCAGCATGAAAGATAACCAACTGGTGGCCTATACGTTTACAGGATAGAAGATAGAGTTGGCAATTACTTTCTTTGTGTATTCAAACTGTAAAGAATCAATTAAAACATAGATAATTCAGGATCTTTTGGAATGAGTTTTCTGGCTAACCAACAGCATAAATGAATCACAAAATCATTATTTCTATTACATTAAATATATAACTTCTGAAATGTTGAATGAAAAAATGAGGATCTAAGGTTTGATCAGTACAGAGTAAGCCTTTGCAGTTGGCTTCCCTGTGATCCTGGCTTCTTTTCCTGGCACAGCACTAAAATGGCACATACATCTTTCTTCATATAGCACTAGTATGTTCTCATTTAGCATTGCTAAACACAGTGAATAACAATTATCAGCCAAATAGCTGGGAAGGGAAATGACCTAGTTGTCAGAGTAAATATACATTATGCTGTCATATGATAGTGTGAAAATACTGGCGAGAAAGCAGAACATGGACATGCAGAATCTTTCTTTTGAAGGCTTCTATAAATGCAAGTCCTGTCTTGGCTCTCTAGCATGCTTTTTGGATAACAGCTACTAAACATGCCGATTTGGTGAACAGTAGGTCAACCTCGTTGTTTGCTCACTTACAGGTTTTATTACCAGAAAAGGCATTATCCTGATTTTTATAAATCCTACACTTGGCTCCTAATGACCAGAAGACATGGAAAGATGATAGCAGCTTTGTGGGAGTTTAGACATTATAAACATTGCCCAGTCAGTGCTTTAGTTGCTTATTTAGTCCAACTGTATATTAACATTACAGAATCCTTCTTCCTTGTTAAACTTGGAAAATATTAAAAGCTGCAGATATTATTTTGCTTATCACCTTTCAAGCAAATCAGGTGGGGATAGTATCAATGCTGTAACATATTGCTAAACTGAGCACATGGATTATGTACTGTCATATACAGAGCTATTAGAAGCTTTTGTGAATATTGTATACTGAGGAAGTTAGGCTAACTGATGGGACAAGTTCTTTAGCAAAGTTCTAAATAGTAGGTGTACATAATTTCCTCATTTCTATAAGGCCTAACAGAAAAAGATCTAATATTGCCCCTACAAGCAGAAGAAAAAGGGGTGATGTTTATAGTGGATGTTTATTGTTTTGGAGACACCAAATACCTTTCCCCATTGCTTAAAGCTTCTTTATTTTTTTTGGAGGTAGAAAGGGGTGGATTTTTTCTACTTACATTGGGTAGAATCTTGGTCGGTTGGTGAATCTAGATATCTGCTCTATCTCTATGGAAGGATGGGTTTCCCTGGAGGTTCCTTCTCATATTCTCTTTCTAGGACAGCCAAGCAGTAAGCCTGTGCCCTAACTTTGGCTAATCACTCTCTTCTAGGGGGAAAAAAAAGGGTCCATGCATTCTAGCAGAAGAGCATTTACTGAGAATCAGCTTAAAACTTTGGAAGCTACCTGATTCTTGATTGTTGGGGTCTTCACCCTTCTTTTTTGATCATATGCATTGCCCAGTAGCTTTCTAATAATGCTTGCTTACATTAACCAGAGTGATTTCTGTTGCTAGCAACCAAAGAATCCTAATAAATAGTTTTTTTTTTTTTAAATCTTAAATCTGAGAGTGACTACTTCTTACAAGAGCAGAAGGTCAGAAGGGTCACCAAACTGGGGTGGATCTTTGGTAGTCACTATCAATTTAAATATAGAATTGTAACATTTGTATTGTCTAATCATAGGGACAATTGTAATACTTCAAAGTGGTTGTTTCTGCCCATGTTTCTAGGTCTTTCTCCACTTCATCTTGCCATACCTTGATTGATTAAGATAAAGTTGAGCTGTTTGTGCCTTTTGACCCTAATAAGACCCATATAAATAAGCTAAAATTACAAGAGAGATCTTGAGTCAATGTATACCTCAAACACTGTTCATAGTCAGTAGGCAATGTTGCGAAGAAAACTGTACCCACTGTGCCCAGATGGAATTGTTTCCCTTGTCTATATCTCAGCAGCAGCCAGGAAGTATTTTTATTAATTATTTTTTCCTCAGAAAGCTCTAAAAATCAAAATATTTGTTAAGGAGACTATAAAAGTTATTTCTCTCCGCTGCTATAAGGAAAGCAAACATAAGGTACAATTTCTTCCCACAGAGAGAATGTAACCTCTTTGAAGAGGTTGCCAGATAAATAGACTTAAAAGTTTTATGAGAAAAAAAAGATAAATCCTTAAGCTAGAGAGAGCAGAAAAGGCTATGGAGAAAAGCAGAATTCTGTTCATTGAGAATTACTGCTGACCAGCCGATTTCATTGCATTTCCCAGTCTAGGGTAGATGCGGCCAGTGTCACTGCTTTGTCAGGTCAGTCATGGAGTTGATTTTGCCCTGGATGATCTCTATGAAAGAGGACTTGGGATGGTGATAACTAATCGATTTTAGCCTCAGGGGTGTGTGTTTGTGTATATGTTTGTGTGTAAGGGAGTGGCAAATAGAAACTTGTGTTTGCTGTCTTCCATGAACTTCCTTGGAAACAGAAATTGCAGGCAGAGTGTATCTCAAAGTATTTACCAATTTTGTAAATTTCTGAGAAGTGGAAATTTGTGAAAAATAAACAGCAATGTACAAATACAAACAAAATATTTGAAGTGAAGCTCAGATGATGAACACCCTTCTCTATCCTCTTGTTCTTTGAATATGGCCAAACATGTATGAATTCTTTCAGAACGGGCTGTTTGCTAGAAGGTTTAATTTCTGACACTATCTAGGTTATCTGTACTTGATTAAATCAGGCCATATTGATTATATTTAATTGCTTTTATTTTGTAGAAAAAGACATAAGAGCCCTAGCTGGTTTGGCTCAGTGGATACAGCATTGGTCTGCCAACTGAAGGGTCTCTGGTTTGATTCCGGCCAAGGGCACATGCCGGGGTTGCAGGATCAATCCCCCCCCCCGCCCCCAGTGCGGGGTGTGCAGGAGGCAGCCAGTCAATAATTCTTTCTCATCAGTGATGTTTCTCTCTCTCTATCCCTCTCCCTTCCTCTCTGAAATCAATTTAAAAAATATATTTTAAAAAAAGATGTAAGAGAAATACTAAATGAATGAGATGTATTAAGCCTATTGAAAAGACTCAATTTGATAAGATGTTAGTTATCCCAAAATTAACCTGTAAATGCAACTTTTAGTAAAATCCCCATTGGGATTCATCTGTCCTTGATGATATTTAAAACATTTGTGAGAATCTGTTCTATTAGACTTGTGAAAAATATGGTCAAGATTGTATTAAAAGCCAGTATAATTAAAATTTTTTTTTCCCGAAAATATGATATGGACAGAGAACCAAGATGGCGGCATAGGTTAACGCCGGAGTTTGCTGCCTTGAACAACTACTTCAAAAGTGAAACTAAAAAACGGAACGGACATCACCCAGAACCACAGGAACGCTGGCTGAGTGGAAGTCCTACAACTAGGAGGAAAGAGAAACGCATACGGACACTAAGAGGAGGCGCAGTGCTGAAGTCAAATTCTGAGGTGCGGAGTGCGCGGAGCGGGCTGGCGGCGGAGGGCGCGGTTGGCGTTTTCAATCGGGAGGGAGTCGCAGACTCTGAGCTCCAGATCCGGGCGAGTCTTTAGGGACCCAGACTCAAACGGGAGAAGCGGGACTGTCTGGCTTCGGTCAGAGCGAGTGCAGCTTTCTCTCCGAGGTTTGGGGGGGGTGCTGGGACTCAGAGAGGCAGAGCCCCTGGGGACAGGACTGAGAGCCGCCATAACTGCTCTCTCCGGCCCACCCTGTTGATCCTGTGTGACCCGCCCCGCCCAAGCCCTGCACAGAGGCATTTGCCGGATAGCCTCAGGCAAAGGCTAGATTAGCACCTCCCTAGAGGACAGAAGTTCTGTCACTGAAGACAGCTGTGGAGGTCAAACCCTCTCTGGTATTAGCTACAACAATCAAGGTTTAACTACAAGACTGCGCACAAAGACCACTAGGGGGTGCACCAAGGAAGCATAACGAAAGGCGGAGACAAAGAAACAGGACAAAATTGTCAATGGAAGATATAGAGTTCAGAACCACACTTTTAAGGTCTCTCAAGAACTGTTTAGAAGCCGCTGATAAACTTAATGAGATCTACAAGAAAACTAATGAGACCCTCGATGTTATGTTGGGGAACCAACTAGAAATTAAGCATACACGGACTGAAATAACGAATATTATACAGACTCCCGACAGCAGACCAGAGGAGCGCAAGAATCAAGTCAATGATTTGAAATGCGAGGAAGCAAAAAACACCCAACCGGAAAAGCAAAATGAAAAAAGAATCCGAAAATACGAAGATAGTGTAAGGAGCCCCTGGGACAGCTTCAAGCGTACCAACATCAGAATTATAGGGGTGCCAGAAGATGAGAGAGAGCAAGATATTGAAAACCTATTTGAAGAAATAATGACAGAAAACTTCCCCCACCTGGTGAAAGAAATAGACTTACAAGTCCAAGAAGCGCGGAGAACCCCAAACAAAAGGAATCCAAAGAGGACCACACCAAGACACATCATAATTAAAATGCCAAGAGCAAAAGATAAAGAGAGAATCTTAAAAACAGCAAGAGAAAGAAACTCAGTTACCTACAAGGGAATACCCATACGACTGTCAGCTGATTTCTCAACAGAAACTTTGCAGGCCAGAAGGGAGTGGCAAGAAATATTCAAAGTGATGAATACCAAGAACCTACAACCAAGATTACTTTATCCAGCAAAGCTATCATTCAGAATTGAAGGTCAGATAAAGAGCTTCACAGATAAGGAAAAGCTAAAGGAGTTCATCACCACCAAACCAGGATTATATGAAATGCTGAAAGGTATCCTTTAAGAAGAGGAAGAGGAAGAAAAAGGTAAAGATACAAATTATGAACAACAAATATGCATCTATCAACAAGTGAATCTAAGAATCAAGTGAATAAATAATCTGATGAACAGAATGAACTGTTGATTATAATAGAATCAGGGACATAGAAAGGGAATGGACTGACTATTCTTGGGGGGGAAAGGGGTGTGGGAGATGCGGGAAGAGACTGGACAAAAATCGTGCACCTATGGATGAGGACAGTGGGTGGGGAGTGAGGGCGGAGGGTGGGGCGGGAACTGGGAGGAGGGGAGTTATGGGGGGGAAAAAAGAGGAACAAATGTAATAATCTGAACAATAAAGATTTAATTAAAAAAAATAAATAAAATATGATATGGACAATAGTAAAAAAAAAATAAAATAAAAATAAAAATTTTTTTTTCCAATTCTCACCCGAGGATGTTTTTATAGATTTTTGACAGAGAGGAAGAGGGAGAGAGAGAGAGAAACATCGACTGGTTGCCTCCCTTACACATCTGGACTCCCACAGCCTAGGTATGTGCCCTGACTGGGAATAAACCCTCAACCTTTTGGTGCATGGGATGATGCTCCAACCAACTCAACCAATTGAGCCACACCAGCCAGATCCAGTATAAAAAAAAATGAGGAATTTCCCTCCTTGTTTTAAAACAAAAAAAGAAAAAATCCATAGCAGTGTTTACAGTTTCCCATTTTGAGACAGCATGTGAAAGAATTAGGGTTCATTATAACACTTTATACTTTCACTAACCTTCAGTATAATAAAAGAGGAGGCAGACACTATTCTCTATTTTTTTCAAATGGGGGAAACTGAGGAACTTTCCAAATATTACTGAAGGACAAATTCAAAATGGAAGTCTAGTTTTCTAACTTAAAAACATTTTGATTCACTCGTACATGTGGCTTCCCTTTGAGCATAAAATAAAAATAGCCCAGCTTAATCAAACTATGTTTGCCAAGTTTCAGTCTATAGGGAACGTTTATTTTTATAGCCAAGAGAATCACACACTTTATACTAGGCCATTTTAATGGCAGTATTGGGACAACCTATGCTATAGCTTCACAAATGGAGTACAAAAGCCTGTGGGTATATTCATCTATTAAAAATTGCATGACCACTTCACCCAGTTGGGAAAAATCTCTTGTTTAATTCTGAAACTGAAATATTATTTTCAATGCTTTCCCACCCCTACCAGTCTTTTCTATCTTAGTAAATTATGACTCTTATAAGGCAAGGCCTATATCTTACCTCTACTTCTTTTTAAAAAAAATATATTTTATTGATTTTTTTTACAGAGAGGAAGGGAGAGGGATAGAGAGTTAGAAACATCGATGAGAGAGAAACATATCAGCTGCCTCTTGCATACCTCCTACTGGGGATGTGCCCACAACCAAGGTACATGCCCTTGACCGGAATCGAACCTGGGACCTTTGAGTCCGCAGGCTGACGCTCTATCCACTGAGCCAAACCGGTTAGGGCTTACCTCTACTTCTTTGAGATTCATGTTTGTTGAGTGAATGAAGGAATGAATGAATAAAATTAATGAAATTTTTTAAAAATATATTTTTATTGATTTTTTACAGAGAGGAAGGGAGAGAGATAGAGAGTTGGAAACATCGATGAGAGAGAAACATCAATCAACTGCCTCCTGCACATCTCCTACTGGGGATGTGCCCACAACCCTGGTACATGCCCTTGACCGGAATCGAACCTGGGACCTTTCAGTCTGCAGGTCGACGGTCTATTCACTGAGCCAAACCGGTTTTGGCATGAAAAATTTTTAAGAAAATAATCTTTATATCTATCTGAGTAGGAAGCAATGAGTATCTATCTAGAATCAAACTATAATAATATTTATTAAATGCCAGGCACTGTACAAGGTGCTTTATGTATATTAGTTCATTTAATCATTGAAACAATTAGATGACCTAGGTATTATCATTAGCTCTAGCTCTAAGATGTGAAAAAATGTGGTCAGCATGATCATGTCATGTACTATTCATTGTTTCACAGCTGATAAAGTGAGGAAGAGGGATTTGAATCCAAAGTGAGTGCTTCTGTAATTTATTACAGTCTGGCACACAAATGGCCATTGTACATGCCAGTCAGAGTATGAGTCCCCCAGCTGAAGCCCCTTACACTGACTAATATGTAGGTGAACCCTTATCCTGACTATCCACTCCATGTCACAGGGCAGGTTTCTTTTCTAGAGGAGCACTGATTTTATTTAGAATACAAAAATATTGAAAAGTCAACAATTAAGCAGTCTATATATAAATTATATAGAATTTCAGAGAAAACTTTGCAAATGTGAGCATTCCAATATCACATTTTCTGGAGAAGGTTGAATTCATATTTTCTTGAGTCCTCTAGGGTCAGGGTAACAATGGGGAAACCTCATGCACAAGTGGGTTCATTATAAAATGCAAACTTTCTTTTTCTTCTGAATGACTATTTACCCTGGGCTATAGGATTGCCCTCAGCTGTCAGTCTAATGCCATCCTGACCTTGGAGTACATCTAACCTCTCAACAAAAAACAACAAAAAACAACCAAACAAAACAATAGACTGGAGGATCTTTCCTCAAAGACTTCCTATCACATTGGCTTAGTGAGACTCTAATTTTACCTGCTTCTCCCCTTCTCCAACTTCTATTCTGAATAATTAGATTGAAGAATAGAATAACCTAGGATTCATAGTGAAAAGAAGGGTCACCTTCATTTCCATTCTCCTTTCTCTGGTATAGTTGTATTCTCTGAATTAAAATTTGTTCTACAGCCTGGCTTCATTCTTCAGGGTGTGATTTCTGCGGTAAGAAAGGGCATATCAGAATACAGAATCTTTGTTTTCAACTAAACAAGATACTTGGAAAAGAAAAAAGATCAGTTTAAAGTTTGATTAATTTGGCTTTTGGTTTAGGAACATTTGTTTTGTTTTTATACTTTTTTTTTGTTCAGTACACATGAAAACGTGTTCTGAAAGCTACTAGTTAACCTTATCTTGCCCTAGCAACTGTGATTCAGGACAAAAATCCCAAGAAAATGTCATTGTGTGACCTGATGTGGTATGATGAGGGCACCAAGATCAGGAAGGTGAAGAGATGCACTGGAACATACAGGGAGGGAAGGTGACACCAGATCAAAGATGACCAGTAGGTCTCAGAGACTAGAGCTGTGTGTTGATTCTGCTCTGGTATCCAATCATTTGTGGAAGCCACATGCTGGATGGAAATCTGCTCATTCTTACCATCTTGTATTTTTTTTTTTTTAAAGAATTAGGATGGGCCTGCAGGTCCACCATAACCACTTCCCACAGAGCACTGCACACTCCATCACTGGTGCAATTCCAGAATGTGGGATCCTTTCTGCTTCTGACTTGATAAGTATGATCCATAAACCACTAAAGAATTCTGCTCTGCTAAATATTCAAGAGGATGCGTGACAGAGTGAAGGAAGGGAGATTAGCAGACAAAAAGAGTTGGGCAGGAGAAATGAAAGTTATTGGAATCTACAAAATAGGAAGAAACTTCTACAAAACAAAGATTTTACTGGATTTTATTTAAAAAAATGAATCTACCATATCAATTACTGACATGTTAACCATTATTACTATTAGACTACAGTATTTTAGAAAAAAGGATAATCAGTTTATGACAGCATGATTCCCTTATAATTCATTTTATTTTATTTTAAACATTTTTGGATAAGTTATTTGAGGAAAGTATCCTGTTTCCCAGTGAGAAATACCCCACCCCTTTTTACATGGTGTGATGATTCTAGTCCAAACGCAATGAGTTTCTGGAAATGGCAAGTGAGACACTTGTTGCCATGGTGATTGTTAATAGTTCTGACTCAGATGTAGTGTTGCTATAGCAACTGCATGAAGCCCTTGGGAGGTGGTGCAGTCTTTTTTTTAATCATCAGAAAGAGGCTAGGAAGAACCATTTTAGTAGCTTCTTGCTGCACTGCAGTGACAAAGCTTTCAAGGTTATTTCATCCAGATGAAAGATTGTCCTGTTCTTGCACTGTTGAAGCAGATATGTTACACTGCAGGGTAAATATAGTCCCATAGATCATAGTAGCAAACACATTATCTGTCTGTGAATGACTTCTAATTTTTCTCACTGTAATGGTTTCTCATAACACAGGTAGTTTCAAATTAATATCTTGAAGAATCGTTAATGTCACTCGCAGTAGAAGAAAGCTAAAGGTCAAAGACCAAACATACCAAAATCACTGAGATGTAGACTGTTTCAACTTAAATACACCCCTCTAAGAGTGGGACACATTGATTACAAAGCATTTGGAAGCTGTTTTTGGTTGTTCTGGGTTTGGTCCTCTATATTGCATACTGGTATACCATCTTACATATACCCATTTTTAAAATAGTGATTGGCGTATAGAAAGTCATTGTGAATGAGTAAGTGAATAAACTCATCAGGCAACGGACGGTAATATTTACTTTTCCCTAAAACCATTCATGTAATTTTGCATCATTGCAAGGCCTTTGCTACATTCTGTTGTATTCAGAGATGAGTGTGGCAGGCAGATCTATGTTCTCATAAACCTGGTAAATGGGTGCAATTCTCTTATCTTAGAATTTATTTCCTCTTTCCAAGTGTCGATTATCCATCATTAAATTTTTCTAGTGCCCTCAAGCTTTGCTCTAGATGTGTGGGGTAGCTGGAATGGAATTTAAAAACAACCCTTCTGTGTAGCTTCTTTTCCAGTCAGTAGTTCAGAGCGTTTCCTCACTGCTGAACCAGAATTTGAAAGTGATGAGAACCACTGACTAGACCCTGATAGCTTCTCCCAATTTAGTCCACTGTCAACTGATGCTTTTTGTTGTTTCCTCCCATAGACTTTTGGGCTAAGGTGTTCCTCCCTCCACTATAAAGCTCCCTTGAGGGCTGGAATAGTGCTCTGCTCAACTGGGCATATTTCAGAGCACCTACATGGTGGTTTTGATACCGTTGTAATTAAGGTGGTTATTAATAACAGGAAAGGAGCAAAGGGAAGGCCAAACATTATAGGCCTGTCATTTGGGCAACTTTGCCAGGAAGCTGCCATTTAACACTCCTCAGGATGCCATTGGTCTATAACCTGCAGATCTCTGGGGGAAGGGACTAGACGGAGAAGAGAATAGATGCCCAGTAAAGTTAGGGTGACTTTGGGAAGGTACTTACCTGTGACTCACACCTGGGAACAGATCATTGGCCAGAATGGGTGTGGCTACTGCAAGGGTGTGAAAATTGGGATATTTAATCCCCTAAACAAAGGAGTTTAGTCTCTTGGTATCTCTTGTACTCTTGGCTGCTCTTCACTCTCTTGGGACTCTTATTGTAGGGGGCATGCTTTCTTGGCTCCCCTGCATTGGCCCACCTGACCCGTGGCCATGTGGACCCCCACACACTATGGACTAATGGACTACAACTAGCCTCATGCTGAACAGGACCCAGCTGCAACATGGAATGGAATCTGGACATTGGCTTTGTTTTCAGCTCTACTGAAACCCCAACTACACTTCTATGACTGGAATGGGACTTTAGAAACACAAAGATGTAATTCCACACAAATAAAAATCACTCATTCTCCTGTGCAAGTCTCAGAAAATTCTTTTCCTCAGAATATCGTAGGACTCCATCCCCAGCACTCAGTGGGGAAAAGGATACCTCAGTTTTCCTAAAACAGTTTCATATTGTAGGCGCCAAGTAAAACCAAGTTAAATAAAATAAAATTAAATGTCTCCTCTTACTGCAACTTGCTTTTTGATGGATTCCTTCTTCCTGCCTCTGAAGGCAGCAGCTAGTTAGAATGAGAAAAGAATAGGTGTTAACTGGCAGGTAGGGAGTATTGACCTTTAGGAAAGAAAAGAAGTAGAGAGGAAGGCTCCTGAGTAATACAAAGAAGCATTGAAATCCTCTGTTATCATACACCATGGAAGCAGATGCTATGTTGCTCATTTAAGATATAGACCTGGTTCTGTATATATAGTAAATAGTTGGGGGCTGAGTGATGATCTTTTTCTGGCATTCATAGGTTTTATACACAGACTAGTAGCCTGGTGCACAAAATTCGTGCATGAGGGTGGGGGGGAAAGAGGGCCCCTCAGTCTGGCCTGCACCCTCTCCAATCCAGAACCGCTCAGGGAATGTCCGACTGCCTGTTTGTGCCTGCACTTTTAACAGATGACAGCTCCATTGTTGTTTCTTTCTTTTCATGCTTAAACCCATTGGAATTAGTAGGTATTCAAAGTGTGTATACATTTTTGGGGGACACCCTGTATATCTCTAGTCAGCAGTGAAAGGAACCAACAGCGGATTTGGAACCCCCAGACAGGGAACCTTGCTCACTCCCCGCATGTCTCCCCACTCCACTTTCCACCTTCGTGGGCAGCAGGAGAATCAATGTTTTCTTTCATTAACCCGGAAAAGCATGTCCTGTCACACACTGCCTGGCAGGAGTGCGCTAGGACCCACGCAAGTGAGGCTCAGTCAGGGAAGCCTTTTCTCATGGGTGCTGGCACCCAAAGTGAACATTCCTCCTCTGCAGTTGCCTCAACTATCCCACTATTTTCACTGAGAGGATGGAACTCCTCGCCTCCTCTGGGTTCCTGATCTTGAACGCTGACCAAAGGCACCTCAGCGAGGGCTGCCCATGCCCACCAGTGTGTCTGTCTGCACCTGCTCCCACCTCAGCACCTGCATTAGCCCCACGGATGTGATCTTGTGGTTGCACTGGCCTCCATGGGAACAGGGCATCACCACTCCGCCCTCTCACTGTCATCTCACAGATGCCCACCCTCAGCACCTAGAACACCCAGACACTCTCCAAAGGACATGAGCATGCTGGAGGGGACCTGCGTATGCCCTGTGGGGGATGTAGGCATGCTGGGTTGATGGAAGTGTGGTGGGGGGACAGGGATGAACTTGCGTGCCCCTTGGTCCAGGACTCTTGCAGGCACTCAAGGGTAACAGCGTGCTGGGGGATGTTCGCAAGCCAGGCGGGGAGGAGAGGATGTGCACACTGGAGGCCTGTGGCTTCGCAGATCTGCAAATCCCCATGGTGTGTCCAGGAGGACGTCAATCTGGCCCACCACTGTGGCTGTCCCTGCAATCACGCACCTTCTGGGCCAGGAGGCAGGACTTGTGCAGCCACTCCTTGCGCTTCAGCTTGGCCCACAGGCTCCAGTTGGTATGCTCATGGCTGCCATTGATGCCAGAGGCTCTTCTTATGGCTGCCCACAGGCCCGGAGCGGCCTGGGTGGGGCGGGATGCTGGCGCTCACTGCTCACCTGCCCAGAGCGGCCATAGCAGAGCGGAAGCCAGGCGTCCTGCCCCACTGCGTCCAGCCGCTCCTTGCCTCCACACACTGTGCACTGGCTGCCTGTGCACATGCACACTGCCCACAGGCCCACCATCTTTGTTGGGTTAATTTGCATACTCATCCTGATTGGCTGGTGAGCGTAGCAGAGGGGGCGGTCCTGAGGCCGGCGAAAGTCCCAGGAGCCTGTGGTCATGGTTTGGTGTGCCTCCTCGGACTGGGGCGCTTGACACCTGCATATGCAAATTAACCGCCATCTTTGTCAGATAATTTGCATAGTCACTTGGATTGGCTTGTGGGCATGGCTTGTGGGTGTGGCTTGAGCATAGCGGAGGGATGGTTAATTTGCATGTTTCTCTCTTATTATATAAGATTGTTAAATCCAGAGAGTAGTGGATTGTCTTATTTTCTCTTAATGTCCCTACACAGCTGGAAACTGTAACAGAATGTTGGCTATATAGTTAATGACCAATCTACCTCTCATTTGGCCAGTATTGAAGTTATTCACTTAAATAAAAATCCGTTTGCAACCAGCTTACCAGGATGGCTCTTTGTAATGTTTTCTTTTCCCATGGTATTAGACTGTGTTTTAAATGTTTGAAAATACCTGGAACCTCTTATTTCCCGTCTTGATAGCTTATAGCTTTTCCTACTCCTTTTCTAACCAGTTTCTAAATTTTTCAAGAACTTGGTTATGCTGCCTCCCTGCCTCCCTTATTGAAAACACAAATAAGAAGTTGATTTAAAATTTACTTGTTTAATAAGCTTTCTTTTGAGTGGGGCTTCTCATGTAAACACCTTGATAGTGGATCCTAATAAATTCTGTTGCGTCTTCCTACAAATATACCTATGAAGGTGAAAAAATGATGAAAATTTTCATTGACACTGAAAACAATGGCAGTCAATTTATTGCTGAAATCTGAGCTACAAGGTCTTTTGCTCTATATCAGTTGTTCTCAACCTTGGCTGCACATTAGAATCACCTGGGAATCTTTTTAAAATTCTGATTTCTGGGCCTCATCCTACGGAAATTCTGTTTCTTTGTTATGGGGTGGGGCCAAGGTTGAGAACCACTGCTCTAGATTGAAAGACACAATTAGTGTCTTAGCTTTATTATGGCCAACTGAAAGCACTTAAGAAGACCTCGTCTCCTTCCTCACATCCCCATGGTCTGCCACTTGGTTCACAAAAGCTAGCTTTGTTTCAAATAAAAACTTGGAAAGGTACCCCTCCACCACTTGCCTGCTGCTTTTGGGGGTAGCCATTATGTGGTCTTCTCCCCTTTTCCTTGTTCTAAGCAGGAACACAAACATTCTCAATTAAAAAACAAATAAACAAAAACAACTTTTTTTTTTTTTTTAAGAGAGGAAGGGAGAGAGAGAAGCATAGACTTGTCCTACCTATCCATGCACTCACTGGTTGACTCCTGCATGTTCCCGGACTAGGGATTGAACCCACAACCCTGGTGCATCAGGGTTATGCTCCAACTATCTGAGCTACCTGGCCAGGGGTAAAATCTTTTATTTTATTATGGTAAAAATCACATAATATAAACATTAGTATTTAACCATTGTTCAACTGTACGGTTCAGTAGTGTTAAGTATATTCACTTGCTGTGGAGACCTCTATTTTTACATTCAGTTAGAATAACCTACATCACCGGAAAAGAAAGAGGTGAGTACCTAGGATGTGGGGTGTGTGTGTGTGGAGCATTGCATCATGAAAGTGTAGTCTTCACACATAAAATATACAGTAGGTTAGAAAAGAAATGGGGAGAATGCTGGCTAATCTATTAGTATATGTAAAATCCATCTCTTCAGAGTGTCAGAAAGCCAGGAAGCATGCCACTTCAGCCCAGTAGAAGTTGTTGACATAAACCCTGACCAGTTGTGATATCCAAGAAGCATACAGTGCAGGGAGGAAGTAGAAGTTGACATGGTGAGTATGAAGAAATACTGTAGAATAAGGGGAATAAAGTATTATTAAAACTAAAAATAAATATATTTTGAAAAGGACTTTGTAAGATCTAGAAAAAATTTTTAGAAAATTGGATTTTCCATGAAGATACAAGACTACATAAAGTCTAGGAAAGAGAAACAAAAATCTGAAAGCATCATAGGATAGAATGCAAAGGCAGATAGGTAACATAGCAGTTAATGTGTCCAATACTGTGCTCAACCCTATGAACTGGAATAAATCAACTGAACCAAAGAAGCTGTTAAATATTAATACATTAAAGAATGCATAGAAATCAAGACACAATGCAATAGCTTGTTGATTAAGGGCCCAAGTAAATGATATAGATCTTCTGTGCTCTGGGAAGTTAGGAAGAGGCAGAATCAATGTTGACTGGAATTATTAAAGAGAGCTGAAAGCACTTGGCTTAGTAGGAGAGAAGCAAGAACAGAATCCCAGAAAGGGGCAGTGGCATGCCATCCTCCTCAAACTGTCCCCAGATAGTCTTATTCTCACAATTTTTAAAAAATTTGTTTTAACATTTCAAAATCTGATACCACTTTCTGGTCAATATTATCTTACCTAAGCTTCTTTTGAACATTTTAGGTAAGGTTTCATTTATCCACCTATTTCCAGGTCATGGAATTCTCTCAGGCTAGATTGTAAACCACCTAATGTCTCAATAATATGCTGATTTTTCTAATTTAAGTCAGATCAGGCATTTTTCAGGCAATCTCCTTGCAATAATTTTGTGTGGCAGTCAGGATTGATGATGTTAATCCCATTTTATAGGTGAGAATATAAAAGTTCAAGGACTTTTCTGGAAAATGGTTAGGACTTCAATCCAGGGTTTTTGTTGTTTTATTTTGTTTGTTTGTTTTATCTTAGTCTCATGCTTTTTGTGATAACATAAATGTAAGGGAAGAGAAAGGTGGTGGAAATTGTCATGTAAAGATGTTTTATTTATTTTTTAAAGCTAGGAGTAGGACTGTAGATGTTTAAAGGCACTGAGAAGACTTCTCTTCCCACAATAGACATATTTACCCTAATCGCTTACTTTTCTATGGACTAAAGACTACTAGGAGTAGAGTGTCCTTTTTGAGGAAGAAATGTTAAGGTGTATAAAAGATGGGCTTGATAGGAAGGAAGAATTAGTCTGGACAGGTGCAGGACCATTCACCATGTTCTGGAGAAGCCAGAAGTATGAAATATAAAATTTACTTGATTTAGAAAGTGAATGCACTAATGCAGCGGTTTTCAACCTGTGGGTCATGACCTCTTTGGGGGTTGAACGACCCTTTCACAGGGGTCTGCCTAAGACCATCGGAAAACACATATATAATTACATATTGTTTTTGTGATTAATCACTATGCTTTAATTATGTGCAATTTGTAACAATAAAATGGGGGTCATCACAACATGAGGAACTGTATTAAAGGGTCGTGGCATTAGGAAGGTTGAGAAACACTGCACTAATGGAAGAGAGGAAGAAGCAAAGAACAAAAAGGGAAGGCCAAAAAAAGGAGAAGAGTAAAGAGGGATGATAATCTAGGGAAGAGTATAATTTCAGTAATGGATATTCCAGACAAGAGAATGTCACATAACCAGAACTGTGATGTAAGTTTGTAACAATCATTTGATAACTGATAGTCAAGAATATCATATCATATTTACTTTTAAGGCAGGACAGGATGCCCCTTATCACAGCTTTCCACAGAGCTACTGACGATGGTCAACATAATGGAACAGTAGTCATGCCTTATGGACAGTATAGAACTGTTATGAGAAAGCAAGATTCTGGGATGCCTGGAGGGATGGTTGGTGGTATGATGTTTCCACGTGACAATATGGTAGCTTAGTATACTCAGACTGGTCTAACCATCTGATGTGACATTCATTTTATGTAACTGTATGTGATTGTTCTTTTACTTTCCTGATGCCTACACTTTTGATAGTTGAACACATTTTTCATGCCTTCTGAGGTCTCCTTTTCTTGTTTTAAATTTTTTTCTAGCTTTAAGAATCATTATATGTTCTTTGTCCTCCATGTACTCATAAAAGTTTGATTTTTTTTCGTTTAACCTACAGTTTTGATAATTCCAGTGCTCATATCTCCCTGTTTGAAAGATGTGTGAGGACTCATATATAGAGATATAAAGATGAGAGGTTCTGTGAGAACAAACATAGTAACTCTTTATTCATTCCCCTTGCAAACTTACAAAGCTGAAATCAGTCATATTTTCAAAACAAATTGTTAAAAAAACATGCATTTTAATTTTTTTCTTTTACTAAGAGAATTACCATTCAAGTTGCAGGAACTCACATTCTCAGTAGTATTTTACACCTGGAGAGAACCTTGCAGCTGGATGAGCCTGACTTTTCAGGCTTATCTCATCCTCCACCTTGCCTGACCTGTTTGCTGCCAGGAACATAATTCTGAACTCCAGAAACACTTGGTAACCTACTCATTATTTTAATGTGTGATTTTCTTCTTTTCTTTTCCATTTAATTAATACTAATTGACAGTCATTGTCTAGCTCAGTGATGGCGAACCTAGGACACGCAAACTCATTTTTTTGGTTGATTTTTCTTTGTTAAATGGCATTTAAATATATAAAATAAATATCAAAAATATAAGTCTTTGTTTTACTATGGTTGAAAATATCAAAAAATTTCTATATGTGACATGGCACCAGAGTTAAGTTAGAGTTTTTCAAAATGCTGACATGACGAGCTCAGGTTTGCCATCACTGGTCTAGCTATTGGTTTCCTATCTGGCTTGTCCTAATTCTCTCTAATTTTTAGACCCTCAGCAGAGAAAACCATCTTACTTGACAAATAGACATGGGCCCATCTTCTTGAGGACCACCGCAACTGTCTTGGAATTAAATTAGTTGCCCAGGGCTACAATAACAAAGTAGCACAAACTGGATGGTTGAAACAGCAGAAGTTAATTGTCTCACAGTTGTGAGGCTAGGAGTCCAAAATCGATGTGTCAGCAGGGTTGCTTCCTTCTAAGGGCTATGAGAAAGAATCTGTTCCATGCCTTTCTCCTTGCGTCTGGTGGTTTGCTGGTAATCTTTGGGTGGTAGAAACATGACCCTGATTTCTACCTTTGTTTTTATATGGTGTCTTCCTTATGTGTATGTAATTTCCCATTTTAAAAAATACACTGGTCATCCTGGACTAGAGTCCATCCTAATGACTTCATCTTAATTTTATACAATTCAACTCATAACAGAAAGATACTCTTTCTACATAAGAAAACACAACAAGACAAAATAAATTTAAAGGCTTACTATAGAATCAGTTCTTTAGTCATTTGGCCTTTCATTTATTTATTTATTTTTTATTGTTAACACTATTATTTGGTCTTTATCTTTCTCTACTCTCCTTCAATTCTCTCTTGTCTAGACCCTTCCTTAGGAACCTTTTTTTTTCCTTTCAATTCTAATGATCTCCTTCAAGTTCTTTGTTATTTCACATTTGATCTTTGACAAAAGGCCAAGAAGCGATTCTTTGTTATTTCAAATGTTCCTCCCCCCTTGCTTATTTCCACTTTTCATTGTGGATACCTGCTTATGCTTATTTTATTCAAAAGAATGGTTGACATCTCTCTGAATCAGTACTTATAAACCATGGAGATGGAATATCCTAGTGAATCCCAGGGTTGTAAGATGTCTTCAGATAATTTATTCCTTATAATTGATAAAATACCCAATTCTACCAATGATTTGCTTTTTAAAAATATGTCAGTATAAGCTCTTAATAGTCACCCATTCATTTATATTCTGATATACTCTTTTGAAGCAGGAAGAAAGGGAAATTATAGCCAGTGTGAGGGAATTTGTATGTAATGGATAGACCACCTTATCTGTGCCCACGGGAATGTGTCACACATATGACTTTCATCCATCATGGGTGTCGAGGCAGAAACAAGGCTGAGAGCCACTCCTGTGGATCCAGAGTTCTTGGGCACCAGAGGCCTCCCATGGGAAGGCAAAGAAAATATTTTTTTAATCTAGATATGTCCTATTTAAGTATAAATAAGATATTTTTCTACATATTTTCAAATAAGACAAAACTAATTTTGTGAATGTGACAAAATTTAACTGATAGGCTTTTCCTTTATATTTTGACATTCAATAAACTTTTGTGCATTAGTAAATGAAATTTTTCTCATCAAATTTAAAATATCCATGATTTGTTTCTCACATGAACAACATCAACACTGGGCAGGGAGTTGTGAAATTGGGGTTTTAGTCATGATGCAGACATGAGCAATTTAATTTCACTTGATAAGTCACTTAGACTCAGTAGGCTTTAAGTTTTTATCTGTCAATTATGATGTTTACATTAGTAGTGGCCAACTATTGTTTTATAAGTTTTAAAGTATAATTTAAAAATGTAAAACTATGAACCTCACATTAATATAAAATGAACACACATGTCAAAGAATTTAACTCCTTAAACAATAAGTTAACCAATAGGATATGACAACTAGTTCCCAAGATAATTCAAACAACACACACATATAAAGGTAATAAAAAATAAGTTTACAAAAAAATGCAAAACTGATTATTATCTACAAGGCAGAAAAAAATTTCACCAGAAAAAAAGTAAGTTGCCTTTCTATAGATAAGAATTATTTGCATGTAAAAAAGATGAAAAGATGGTCTAGTTTCTTTTTTAAAATGTAAGACTCAAATCCACATAAAATTACTAGAAAAACACATAGAAAGTAAAATCTCTAAAATTTCTCTTACCAATGCTTTTTGGATATATATCTTTGGGCAAGGGAAAACAAAAGAAAATATAAACAAATGGGACTATATCAAACTTAAAAAAGTTTCTGTATAGCAAAGGAAACCATCAACTAAATTAAAAGGTAACCTATTGAATGGAAAAAAGATATTCACCAATGATAAATCTGTTAAGAGGTTAATATCCAAAATTATAAAGAACTCAGACAACTTAATACCAAAAAATCAACAACCCAATAAAAAATGGGCAGAACACCTGATGACACTTCTCCAAGAAATACATACAGATGGTCAATAGAATATGAAAAGTTGCTCAACGTCACTAGTCATCAGAGAAATGAAAATCAAAACCACAATGAAATAGCACCTCACACCTGTCAGAATGGCTATCATTGATAAATCAACAAACAAGCTGTTGGCGAGGCTATGGTAAAAAGGGAACCCTAGTACACCGTTGGTGGAAATGAAGATTAGTGCAGTCACTATGGAAAACAGTGTGGAGGTTCCTAAAAAATTAATAATGGAATTGCTTTATGATCCAGCCATTTCACTTCTAAGAATATATCCAAAGAAACTTGATACACTAATTCAAAAGCATATGGAAGCAACCCAAATGCCCATCAATAGACTTCTTTCATAAACTGGACAGTTTTCTCACTACCCATCCTAGTCTTAAATATTTCCCCCCTCTATCCTGTCTGTAGACATTACAATACTCTGGCTTCAGTCCTGGTGCTGGGCAGGACATGATTAAAAAAAAGTAGTGGTACATTTACACAACAGAATACTACTTGGCCATCAAAAAGAATAATCAGACAGAGAAAGACAAGTGCCATATTATTTCACTTATATGTGGCATCTAGTGAACAAAATAAACAAATAAAATAGAAATAGACTCAGATACAGAGAATAGACTGATAGCTGTCAGAAGGCAGCAGGGTTGTGGGCTGGGTGAAAAAGTGAAGGGATTAAGCAGTACAAATTGGTAGTTACAGAATAGTCATAGAGATATAGATTACAGCATAGAGAATATAGTCAGTAATATCGTGATAACTTTGTAGGGGCCAGTTGGGTGCTGTCAGTAGTGGAGACCACTTTATAAAGTACATGACTTTGCTGTACATCTGAAATTAACACAGAATAATATTGAATGTAAATTTAATTAAAAAGTCTTTTTAAGTAACTAAAAAAGAATTATTTGCATTGCTGAAAGCATCCTATAATTTATATAATTATAAAATATCTCAAAGACAATAAAAGGTACAGGCTTCTCCAAGATAAATAAACTGAAAGGAACTACTGAGTAGGATACTCAATAATCAATATTTTTGTCCATTTTGAAATCTTTTATACTTTTTCTCATATAAATATTGGAGTTCTTTGTTTCAAACAAAATATTCTATGGAATCAATCTCAATTTATAATACACATAAAAAGCAGAATCACTTTGGTTAAAATGAGTTTTAGGGCTTCTGACTAATCAGCTTCCTCCTTAGATTAGTTACTTTGACCCCAATACATAGTTACTGGATCTGTGTAAATCACAGTTTGGAAATCACTAGGTAATTTCTATAATTACCAGTTGGCTTTCTATTCAGTCCTTTAACTTTTATTTAATAGTTCCCATGTCCTCCCATTGCACCCATGCCTCTACCTGCTTCACATTATCACACACACACACACACACACACACACACACACACACACACACACGCAGAGAAAGTGAGAGTGAGAACGAGAGAGAGAGAGAGAGAGAGAGAGAGAGAGAGAGAGAGAGAGAGAGAGAGAGACTTTGCTATATCAAGGAATAAAGATATCCTTTTCAAGGTCCTTATATATCCTTGCAGATTTGAAATTCCAAAGCTGAATTTCATAGAATAATTGCAAGTTACTTGAAAGAATACTTCACACATGACTAAATAACCCACACTCTAAGAGTCTTAGAGTATTATCTATAACTAGAGGCCCAGTGCATGAAATTCATGTGTGTGTGTGGGGGGGAAGGTTCCCTCAGCCTGGCCTGCACCTTCTCCAATCTGGGACCCCCTCAAGGGGATGTCTGACTGCCAGTTTAGGCCTGGTCCTGACTAGCAGTCAGACATCCCTTTTGCAATCCGGGACTGCTGGCTCCTAACTGCTCACTTGCCTGCCTTCCTGGTTGCCTCTAACCACTGTGCCTGCCTGCCTGATTTCTCCTAACCACCTCTGCCTGCCTGCCTGATCGCCCCTAACTGCCTCTGCCTTGGCCCCCACCACTGTGGCTCTGTCTGAAAGGACATCCGGAAAATGTCCGGTCTAATTAGCATATTACCTTTTTATTATCTATACCAGCGGTTCTCAACCTGTGGATCACGACCCCTTTGGTGGTCAAACGACCCTTTCACAGGGGTCGCCTAAGACCATCCTGCATATCAGATATTTACATTACAATTCATAACAGTAGCAACATTACAGTTATGAAGTAGCAACGAAAATAATTTTATGGTTGGGTCACAACATGAGGAACTGTATTTAAAGGGCCAGAAGGTTGAGAACCACTGATCTATACTAATAGACATCTTCTGGATGTTAGGGAGTGACCAGGCTGGCAGGGGAGCAGTTAGGGGACGGCCTACAGGGGGGCAGTTACAGGGTGATCAGGCTGGCAAGCAGAAGTGCCGGGGTCCAACCCCAGCAGGTCCAGGGGTTCCCAAAGGCGTAGACGGAGTCGGCGAAGAGGGAAGGACACGGAGACAGTGTTCAGTTGATCAGCAGCCTAGCCAGGATCTCCAGCCAGGATCTCCAGCCAAGTTCTGGTCTGGATCTCCAGAGAGGTTCTGCTTCGGATCTCTAGCCAGGTTCTGTGTCCATGTTCTCTTGCTAGGTTCTCCAGGTTCTCCAGCCAGGTTCTGTAGCCATGTTCCCTCGCTAGGTTCTCCAGCCAGGTTCTGTCCAGGTTCTCCAGCCAGGTTCAGTCACCAGGTTCTAGTCAGGTTCTCTTGCCAATTTCTGTAGTTAGGTTCAGTCCAGGATCTTTTGCCATGTTCTCTCGCTAGGTTCTGTCTCTAGATTCTGTGTAGGTTCTGTGTCGAGGTTCTGAGTGTAGGTTCTGTCTTCTTGGTTCTGTCTTCTTACATCTGTATTTATACCAGTTGATTCCAATCCTATCAATCTCTATTCCAAAGGTTAGGGCGTTTCTTATCTCCATTCCAGGGAGTAAAGATTATGTAGCTTAAGCATGATTGTTCGTAGTTAAAGTGATTAATTACCCGTCTGGCACTTAGTTAAGAGGTTTTATTCCCTCCCTAACTTCAGGGGAAAATCCCTACCTGGGGAAACAACCTTTCTCAGAGACCTTGGTTAAAACACATAGTGCCAAGAAGGTGAGCAAACATATTAAGAACAGTATGCCATATATGCCAGGTCCCTTGAAACAGCAAGCATGGACCGGCTCCCGGCACAGAAGCAGTTAGGGGTGATGAAACAGGCAGGCAGGTGAGCGGTTAGGAGCCAGTGGTCCAGGATTGCAAGAGGGTGTAGGCCGAGCTGAGGGACCCCCCCTCCCGTGCACGAATTTCATGCACCGGGCCTCTAGTCTATACTAATAAAAGGGTTAAATGCTAATTAGACTAAATAGACTGGGCATCTTCTGGATGTCCTTCCTGATGAAGATGGGGCCAGAGGGAAGCCATCCCGGGTCCCGGGTGCCTGCCAGTGGCCCGAGGGAAGCCAGCCCAGGTCCCAGGTGCCAGAGGGAAGCCGGTGCCGGCAGCGGGGAGAATGAAGGTCTACTCTTGCATGAATTTTCATGCGTCAGGCCTCTAGTTGAAAATAATTTACAAATATGTCAGTTGGGTTTTAGTGTGAAACCATCTTTATCATTCATGTATTCAATTTTTTTCTTAATTCAAAAAAACAAAACCCTATTTTTTAAAATGCCTCTGGGCACATGTACAAATATATCTCTATAAATTCTGCAATTATGCTTTCCTGTTCTTTATTTCTATTTCAAGTTATAGGGATTGGAAAAGTCTGTTGTCATGTGAAGCCTGTGAAGAACTTTCCTCACACACAGGGCAGTCTCCTCACTACCCATTCTAGTCTTAAATATTCCCCCTCTATCCTGTATGTAGACTTTAAGTGCCTTGGCTTCAGTCCTGGTCCTGGGCAAGACATGTGTGTGGAACCCTTGCCTTAGTGGCAATGGTGACTCCATTTCTTAGAACCCAGGTCCCTTGTTGGCAGTCCTCATCATATGCAATGTCTTACTGTCTCAGCTCCTTAGAGTGAGTTTCAGACTCTTCAGTTAATTTTCTGATTCTTGCCACTTGTTCTTGCAACTGCACTGCCACCCCCAGTGTTCCCTAGACTTATATCAACTGATCTCCTAGACTTGACCTTTTCCCTGCCTAAACCCAAGATGCTTTATGATTTCCTTTTTCCCCTTTATCTAAGAATACCTCTATACTCTGTACTCCTGTGTCATTTTTGCTGGACTTTCCTATCCTACCCTATCCTTTAACTGCCCAAATCCTGCCTTCACCTTTTTTCTTTCTGTATCATCCCATGATTTTAAGAGACCAAGATACTAAAGCAAACTTATATTACCTTGAAAAGTCCCAGAACTTGCTTTTAGTTTTAATCATAAAACCTTCATCCTCCTCCCCCATCTCAACATCCATCAGAGCAATATTTTCATAAGAGACCAATACTTTCTTAAAGCAGTATTAAATGAAATCACTGTTTTAGTTCTACTAGGTTCACTGTCTGAAAAATTATCTGTTCTTTCCTCCTTTCTAACTTTTGTCTCTTTAGTAGGGCAGAGCATATAGACCATATATTAGGTGTTTATACTAAATATTTTTAAAATATTATTAATCTTTCTAAAGAGATACTATTAATATCTCCATTTTATAGGTGAGAAAAGGCTGCTTAGGTTGCCAAGGTCACCCAACTAATCTATATGTATAAAAGCCTAAGTGATCATTATGACCTGACAACCAGATGACCAGCCAGTAACTATGATGCACACTGACCAACAGGGGGCAGATGCTCAATGCAGGAGCTACCCTTGGTGGTCAGTGTGCTCCCATAACCAACCTCCCACTGCTGGCCAACTTCCCGCAGTCCCTCCCCGCAGGCCAGCCAGCCCCGATTGCCCTATCACCAGCTGTGCACAAATTTGTGCACTAGGCCTCTAGTATCTTTTATAACCAGGGTTCAAATTCAGCCTTTCTGACTCCAAAATCACTAAGCTCTACATTCTCCCAGGATAATGCATTGACATCACAATCTGCTACATAATGAGTGGCAATCCTGCCTTATTTGCATTTCAAAGCATTTACATTCATTTGTGATAAAAATGCTCAGGAACAAATCTGTTAACCAGGGAGAAAACTATCAGAAATAGAGACATATCAGTAAGTACAGTGTGATAAGGGCACAGTTTAGTAGAAAAGGCTCTATTCCTCACTCTTGGGCAAGAAACTCTGACTTATTTTTTCTCATTTGTAAAATCAGACTTGTGTTTAAATTGCCTCTAATGTTTCTTCCAAATGTGTAACTGTTTGCTTCCGAGGGTCCTAAAAAATGCACAGACAGTATGATCAGTCTCTGCAGTTGAAAGAGAGCTATGGCAGCACTGTGTATGAGTTAGGCTTGCATGGTGAGGTTAATTATGCAAGTCAGTCCTGCTCACCCGTTGGTCTTGTCCTCTCCTGCTCTGTATCAAGGCAACTGCTGAGTGACTCAGGTGAGAATCAGTCAAGTATGTGCAGCAGTGTTACTTCCTAGGGCTGCTATCACTGAAGTGGCAGGTCAAATCACCAACTGGAAGGTGGAAATGCTTTCTACCTCAAAGTCAGTCTCAGCATGGAAGAGTCATTTCAACCCAAAGACACTGAGATGGGCTCATATGGGAAAAGGGAGAGGTTAAGAGAAGCATTCATTGCAGATGATATGTTGTAAGTGAAAGCATAAACCTACAAGATGAAAATCTAGAAAACATGCTTTATAGATTTCTTGGAACACAGCTTGAAGAAGGGAAGACTGACTGACTATTGTTGAGCAACAAGAACAGTAGACAAGTCACCAATGTGTGGTAATCAAGAATGAGGGTGGGGGAACATCTGTTATTTTTGTCTGCCTGCCTCCCCTTCCTGTTGGAAGCTACTCCTCTACTACACTGAGCAGTTCTGATGTGGCTCTTTCATGCCACAGGGGTGAACAAATGACTCAAAGGGGTCAACCAGAGTATCTAATTTTCCGGGGCCCAGGTATTGATTGACTGAGGTAGTATGAGACCTAAATGTGTGTGTGTGTGCATTTAGGGGGGGGGGGGGGGAGGTTACTATTGTTACAGGAAGAGAAAGAGGATCTCATTTGTTTTGAGTGTATAAGCTGCAAAGATCATTATAATACGGGAACGACTAGTAGGCCCTACCACTTGGAGAGAATAAGCCAACATGGAGGAAGGAAGGGCAAGAAAGAATGACACCTGGCTAATGACATTACTTAAGCACCCAGCCCCAAGTAGGCCTGAAACCAGACAGCACTCACACTTCTTAAATAAATGAGCCACTATATAACTCCCCCCTCTTTTGGGACAGGCTTATTGGGGTATAATTTACATGCAGTAAAATTCACCCTGTTTAGATTAATAGTTCCATGAATTTCGAACAACGTGTAAAGATTGTATCATCATCACCACAATCAAGACATAGAGTATTTCTATCAACCCAGAAAGTTGCATCACGCTCCTATATGGTCAATCTCCTGTTACCCTGCCCTCGGCAACTGCTAATCCTAAAGTTTGCCTTTTCCAGAATGTTATGTAAATGGAATCATAAAGTCTGTAGCCTTTTGAGTATTGCTTCTTTCACTGCGCTTAGCGTGTTTGAGATCCATCTACATTATTGCAAGGTTCGGTAATTTGTTTCTTTTTATTAAATTGTATTTCATCATATGAATACACCATAATTTGTTTATCCACTCACCTGTTCATGGGCATGTGGAGTGTTTCCAGCTTTTGGTGATTCTGAAGAAAGCCATAATAAATGATTGAATATTGGGTTTTGTCTAAACACATTTTTATTTCTCTTGGGTAATACCTAAGCATTGGAGTGCTGAGTTTTATGGTGAGTATATTTTTAATGTTATAAGAAGCTTCCAAACTGTATTCCAAAGTGGCTGTACCATTTTGTATTATCAACAGAAAAGAGAAATCCTATTGCTCTACTTTCTTACCAGCATTTAATATTTTCTTGGTTTTTTTTTTTTTTAACCTTTGAACAATTCTAGTAAGTGTGCAGTGGTATCTCATTGTGGTTTCAATGAAAAATGATGTTAAGCATCTTTTGATATGCTTATTTGCCATCATATATCTTTGGTGAAGTGTCATTAATTTTTTGCCCATTTTTTTTCTTATTGCATTATGAGAATAGTTTATGTATTCTGGATACTGGCCCTGTAACAAATTTATGTTTTGCCAATATTTATTCCTAGTCTGGGACTTGTCTTTTCATTTTCTTAGCAGTGTTTTTCAGAGAGCAGAAGTTTTTATTTGTGAGAAGTTCAATTTAAATTTATCATTATCTTATTTCACGGGCAAGCTTTCTTTGTGTTTTATCTAAAAAAAATCAGGTACTTCATAATTTCAGATTTTACATATAGAATTATAATCAGTTTGGGTTTAATTCTTACATGTAGTGTTCCTCCCTTTTAAAGATGACTTAATTAGAGTTTCTGCCCCTGGCAACCAAAGAGTTTTGACTAATATACTGTAGATGACATTGTTTACAAATGTTGAATGAGAAACATTTTAAAAATAATTAGTAAAAAATATTTTTAAAAATTAGTTTTTTATTTTTATTAAAGTATACTTGAGATACATGTTTGTATTAGCCTTACAAGTACAACATAGTGATTCAACATTCAAATAATTCATATAATTTATTATCAAAATGAGTCTTGTAACCATCTGTCACCACACACAGTTATTAGTATATTATTTAGTTTATCTCCTGTGCTGTACATTAAATTCCTGTGACTTATTTATTTTATAAGTGGATGTTTGTACCTTTTATTCCTCTTTTTCACCTCCTCCCTCTATCAACTATCAGTTTGTTCTTTGTATCTATGAGTCTGTTTCTATTTTTTTTGCTTGTTAATTTTTTTTAGGTCCTACATATAAGAGAAATTGTACTGTATTTGTCTTTTTGTCTGACTTATTTCACTAGCATAATATCCTCTAGGTCTATCCATGTTGTTACAAATGACAAGATTTCATTCTTTTTTATGTATGAGTAATATTCCATTATTCATTTATGTATTGTTGGACACCTAGGTTGCTTCCCTATTTTGGCTATTGTAAATAGTGCTATAGTGAACATATGGGTGCATATATCTTTTTGCATTAGACTTTTGTTTTCTTTGGATAAACCAAAGAAATCCAAGGTGGAATTTCTGGGTCATATGCTAGATAGTGGTGTTGGAAAACTGGACAATTTTCATGTACAAAAACAAACTCTTGAATGGAGTGAAGAATTAACTGTAAGACCTGAAACCATGAAAATTCTAGGAGAAAACATAGGCAGTAAACTCTTTAACATTGGTCTTAGCAATATTTATTTGGATATGTCTCTGTGGGCAAGGGCAACAAAAGCAAAGATAAACAGATGAGACTAAGTCAAACTAAAAAGTAAGAAAACCATCAATAAAACAAAAAGACAACCTACTGAATGATAGAAGATACTTTTAAATAGGTTATTTGAAAAGGGGTTAATATACAAAATATGGAACTCATACAACTCAACATATAAAAACAAATAAACAATCCATTAAAAAGTGGGCAAAGGCCCTGGCAAGTGTGGTTTAGTGGTTAGAGCTTCAACCTACACACTGAAGGGTTTTCGGTCAAAGGCATGTACCTGGGTTTGTGGTTTACTCCCCACCCCTGTCAGGGCTCTTGTAGGTGGCAACCAGTTGATGTGTCTCTCTCACATCTATGTTTCTTTCTCTCTCTCTCTCTCTCTCTCTCTCTCTCTCTCTCTCTCTCTCTCTCTCCCTCCTTCCCTCCCTTCCACACTTTCCAAAAAAGCAATGGAAAAATATCCTCAGGTGAAGATTAAAAATAAAAGGGGGGAGGGTAGAAGATATGAATAGACATTTCTCCAAAGAAGACATAGGATGGCCAACAAACATATGAAAAGATGCTCAACATCACTAATTATCAGAGAAATGCAAATCAAAACCACAATGACCTATCACCTCATACATGTTAGAATGGTTGTTATCAAAAAAGTCAAATAACAAATTATGCTAACGATCTGGGAAAAAGGGAACTTTCGTGCACTCTTGGTAGGATTGTAAAATGGTGCAGCCACTATGAAAAACAGTATGGAGGTCCCTCAAAAATTTTTACAAATTAGAATGTGAAACATTATAAGAAAGGATTTATTTAGTAGAAATTTATTTCTAGATGACATATTTATTCTTTCTAAAACCAGTTAAATTTTTATAAAAACCCCATTCAGGTTTATTTATTTCAACTTGACAAAGTGAATATTTAACCTGGAAGAATAAATGGGTGAGAATAGCAATAAATATTGTAAAAAGAAATAAAGAAACCCGACTATAAGGCATTATAAAATACAATAAGCCACAATAATCAAATTAATGTTGTGCTGGTGTAGTAATCAGTGGGCAAAACATGGCAATGGAATAGAGAGCCTAGACACAGGCCGAGCATATATGTTTTATATCAGTACATAAAAAAGAATTTTCCAATGAATAGTGCTGGGAAAATTAGTTTAAAATAAATAATGTCCTTAACTAATATCAAAATTCCAGGTTAAATTGAAGTATGGAAAACTAAAACATTTATAAGAAGACAATATAAAATGGCAATCCTGAGGTATCATCTTGGACTTTTCTCACACCAATTTTGCTTTTTTGGGGGGCAATTTAACTGAATTGCCTGATTGCCCATATAGTCTGCATCTTATTTCATTGAGCCCAGGTCATGCAGAAGTATAGATTGTGTTGGTCTTCTTTGTTGTAAGTGCAAGTACTTTTTTTTTTTGATGTACAATATTATTTATTTTTACCTATGACTCATCAGAAGCATTTGCATTCAGGCAAGATTTGTGAATGTATTTTCCCTACCAAATTAAATATAGCTCTTTTATATTCCAGAGGGAGTATTTTATAATTAACTCTAAGGGTGTGGGGTCCAGGGGCAAAGCAGAGGGCCTGGATTGACCGTATTGTTTCCTGTGAAGTGAAGCCACATTTTTCTTTTCTTCATAGATGCTCCAGCCGGGGGGATTAATGTTTACCTTGATTTAATATCTTAGCAGAAGCATAACAGCCAAAGCAGTTTGGCTGCAGCAGGAATAAATGAAGCGTGGCTGTTTCTTCAAGAGACTTAAACCTCAAGCTGCCTGCCCCAGAGGGGAGGGGCAGGAGGTGAAGAGAGAACAAATATTTATTGAACTACCAAGGATAGAGTGAAAATGAAAGATTTAACCCCCTTCATTACAGGCACAATGTAGGGGCAGAGATGAGGTTTGTATGCTAGAACTCTAGCAGTTAAACCCAAGTAGGAGGCTTTGGGCTTACACGATGCTGGTCTTAGAGTCTATGGAGAGGCTCCTGGACCACTCCTACCCCATACCTCACTAAGCAAGTGACCTTGGGACATAAACTGTCTTTAAGGGAAAAAGAAAGGAAGATTATTTTCAGTGTTTGGAAATTGAATCCAAGCCCTGTCAGGACAAATTCTGTGAGAGCAGCATATTCTTTCTCCCAGAAGCAAGCAAATGAACATAAGAAATGCTAAACTAGGGCAGAGTGAGGGCCAGCCAGCCCAGAATTCTCACTCTGGCCAAGGCCCAGGGAACTGAGCATTATGGGTTTCCCTTTCTGCCCCCAAATCCCAAATTTTCTTTGTTTCTTCACTGAACCATTAAGAACCTGGTACTCATGAAATTGTTTCTTGTAACGCTTGTATTTTTAGACAGTACTGTCTCAATAAGATGAGTTATTTACATTCACTCATTGCTGGGTAAGGGGGTATTCCTTACTTGTCCTAAAACTAACCACATCATGTTTCAAAAGGTGGGTCGAAAGTCTTAGATACCAGAGTTTTGAGACTCTCATGTTCATTATCTCCATATTTTGCATGATATTGTAGGCTTCTGTTCAGCCTTTCCCATTGTGGTCACTCTTCTCTCCTCCTCTCACAGAGTTGACTGTTTTAATTGTTTCTTTTTATTTTTTCCTTTCTGGCACACTTTCTTTTTGTCTCTGTCCCTATCATTTCATTTCTTACTTAGGTGTACCAAGGAGAATTACCCATGGTGGGCCTTTGGGCCATGCCCTTTCTTCTATTCCAGTCAATGCTTAGTTCTATCAGAGGTGCTAAACCTGCAGAAAGAACATGGGCTTAAGAGTTAGACAGACCTGGGTTCAAACATCTCCATATCCTTTATGACCGTGAGTAACTGAGTTTCAGTTTTTTTTTTTAAAGTATGAGAATAATATACACATCTTGATGAGTCATTTTTAAAATTAAATGATTTGAAAAACTTTGGGCATGTAGTTCAATACTATTACAATAAAACTAATTAATTTTTAAAAACAAATCAATGAAAGTCTCAAGACAGAATCAGATATCATTTTTCTTCTATGTTTTGAATAACAGGGTTAAAAACTCCAGTGGGGTCAAGTGCTGAGAACTGTCTTCTTTGCCTAACTGGCAAGACTATGGTAGTCATTGACCAATAAGTAGTAACATTAGCTTCACTTTTTATTGTACTTGGTAGTGTTAGTCTTTTTAAAAATATATACTTTATTGATTTTTTACAGAGAGGAAGGGAGAGGGATAGAGAGTTAGAAACATCCATGAGAGTGAAACACTGATCACTGCCTCCTGCACACCCCCTGCTGGGGATGTGCCCGCAACCAAGGTACATGACCTTGACTGGAATCGAACCTGGGACTCTTCAGTCCACAGGCCGACGGTCTAGCCACTGAGCCAAACTGGTCAGGGCTAGTCTTTTTTTAAAAAAAATTAAATCTTTATTGTTGAAAGTATTACATATGTCCCCTCCCCCTCATTGATCCCTTCTAGCCTCGCTCCCCACCCCAGGCTTTATTTTTGAGGAAAAATAATGATGTTCCTTATCAGAGTGAACCTAGAAGCCAGCCAAGGATGGGCTAATGCTTGCCAACACAGTCTACAACCTCAAAGAAACTGTCCTTAGTACACCCATTCTCAACAAACTTATTTAAAAACCTTGGCCAACCCAGTGGAGAGCTTTTAAGCAAAAATGGCCCATTTGCATTTCACTCTTGGACTGAAATTGCTGAGATGTTGTATTCTCACTTCAATCAGTAACTGAATGTGGGCCACCATAGGAAAGGCATGACATTGGGAGAGGCATTTCTCAGCAGCTGAGATAAACTTTGAAGGAGCTGACCATTGAAGGCAGTCTGTCAACTGCATTGGGCAAGTACTAGTACTTCCTTGAAGGGTGATCTTGGCAGCAAATAACTTTGTCTACCACAATATGTTATTATCTTAAAAAATTCTAATGTTTTCTATGTCTCTTTACCTACTTTTTAAATAAAATAAAATTGTGACATGCAATACTTATTGCTATGTAACAAAACAGTCCAAAATTTAGTGGCTTAAAACAATGATTTAGTATTTCTCAAAGTTATCTGTGTTGGCTGGGATTGACTGGGTGATTCTTCTTCTGGTCTTGCCTAAGGTCACTCATGTAGCTGCAGTCATGTCTTCTCTTAGTCACGGGTAGATAGATGGTCTTATTCACATGCCTGGATCTTGATGTTGGCTCTTGGCTGCTGTGAATAATGCTGCAAAGAACATGAGAGCACAGATGTTTCTGCAAGATAGTGATTTTATCTCCTTTAAATACATACCCAGAGTGAGATTGTTGAATCATATGGTACTTCTATTTTAACTTACAATTTTCCATAGTGTCTGCACCAATTTACCTTCACACCAACAACTAGTACACCAGAATTTCCTTTTCTCTACATCCTTGTCAGAATTTACTATCTCTTGTCTTTATGTCATTTTGCTGCAGTTCCAAGAACCTATAGACATTAAGTGAGGACTTACTGTACTTGTTGTATTTTTTGAAAAATGTCGGTTCACATCCTCTTCCATTTGAAATTGAATTGTTCCGTTTGTTTTTTGCTATTGAGTATATAAGTCCCTTATATGATTTGGATATGAATCTCTTTTTTAAAAAATATATTTATTGATTTTTTACAGAGAGGAAGGGAGAGGGATAGAGAGTCAGAAATATCGATGAGAGAGAAACATTGATCGGCTGCCTCCTGCACACTCCCTACTGGGTATGTGCCCGCAACCAAGGTACATGCCCTTGACTGGAATCAAACCTGGGACCCTTGAGTCCGCAGGCCGATGCTCTCCACTGAGCCAAACCAGTCAGGGCTGGATATTAATCTCTTATCAGATATATGTTTACCAAAAGTTTTCTCCCATTCTGTAGATTGTCTTTTCATTTTGTTGACTGTTACTTTTGCTGGGCAGAAGCTTTTTAGTTTGATGTCATCCTACTTATTTATTTTTGCTTTTGTCTTCTGTGTTTAGGGTGTCATATAAAAATAAAGTATTGCCAAGACTGATGCCAAGGACCTTTCCTCCTATGTTTTCTTCTAAGAGTGTTTTGGTTTCGTGTGTTATGTTTAAGTCCTTAATCCAGGGGTCCTCAAACTATGGCCCATGGGCCAATTCAAATACAAATATTGTATTTGTTCCCCTTTTGTTTTTTTTTACTTCAAAATAAGATATGTGCAGTGTGCATAGGAATTTGTTCATAGTTTTTTTTTAAACTATAGTCCGGTCCTCTAACGGTCTGAGGGACAGTGAACTGGCCCCTGTTTAAAAAGTTTGAGGACCCCTGCCTTAATCCATTTTAAGTTAATTGCATAGGTGGTGTCAGATAGGGTTCCGATTTTGTACTTTTCCCAACCCCATTTTTTGAAGGGACGACCCTTTTCCCATTGAGTATTCTAGGCTCCCTTGTATTGGTTGAACATATATGTGTGAGTTTATTTCTGGGCTCTGGAGTCTGTTCCATTGGTCTGTGTGTCTGCTTTTATGTTAGTGCCATATTATTTTGATTACTGTAGCTTTGTAACATAGTATGAAATAAAGAAGTGTGGTGCTTCCAACTTTGTTCCTTGTCAAGATTGCTTTGACTATCCCAGATAGCTTATGGTTCTATATAAATGTTAGAATTAATTTTTCTATTTCTGGGCAAAATGCTATTGGAATTGGTAGGGATCACACTGAATTTATAGATGGCTGCAGGGTCTTGCCAAGGGCACAACATGGCAATGGGGGTCAGCTGCCAGGGTCTAGGTTTCTGGAGTCTAGGTTGCTGGTGTCAAGGCTGTACTTTTGCATTCAGGCAGCTTCAAGCAGAGGCTTGGGCTGACTGCTGGTATAGGTTCAGGGCTCCAACTGGGGTGGTGGCTAGCACCAGTAAATGTGAATATCTGTGGGGAAACCCACCCACATGTGAAATATATAGGGGGTCCCCAGGACCTGTACTGGCCTTTGGTTTCTTCAGTGGTGAAAGTTACTGGGGTTGTCCGCAGAGTTGGTAACTGGGAACTGCATTCGCTTCTGCTATGTGGATGATATTGGTAGCTCCTGCTTTTCCTTCTTATTCTTAGCCATTTCTATCCATCTCAGCTTTGCCTGTCTCTGGTTGGGGGGAAAACAAAGTAGGTTCTTTATGTAGTACCTGGAAAGGTTTGGGAACCTGGTTGCTCGTTCTGTTCTTCCTTTCCTGGTGAGGGTAACTCTTGCTAGCTTGGAAGTTCTCTTCTTACTGAGCAATGGTAGCTTGCAGGATGGGGTGATAAAGGCAAAATGAAGCTGTTCTTTCCCTTGTTGTACCAATTTACCTTCAACACGTTTTTTTTTGTTCTACTGTGTATAAACACATTTTGTTTATACACATTTTTTTTTGTTCTACTGTGTTGCTGAAGTTTCATAAGTGGGCTCCAGAACTGTTTTTGTTTCTACATAGCTGTCTAATTGTTGATCTTTGTTGGGGGACAGAAGTTGGGATTTTCTACTCTGGCATCTTTCAGTGCTGGCTCTTCATCAGATAATTTTCATGAAGATTTTGTTTCCTCCAAATGTCTGTAAGGTACTGTAGCTCTGTATGCCCAGTTCAAATGCTCTGTATTACTGGTGTTTTGTTGTTGTGAAAGTGCCATGGTTCTCGGTGCACTATGTCAATAAAAGGGGAGTTTGAAATACCAGAATGCACAGAGTTAAAAAATAATCCTAATCATAGTGATTTCAGGAGCTGTCCGGATGGAAGAAATTATATTATTAAAACGTGGAGGTTTCTGGTCAACTGATAACAAAGAAGTAGTAAATAGGGCAGAAGAAACCAATTCTTATGATAAACCACACAAACAATTTCAAATGAAGGGATATCAGAGCGGTAAAGGGGAAAAGGGTCTGTTTTGTCTTAGGACTACCCCCTTCATTGATATTTTATGGGGTTAGTAATACATTATAGGTCTCAGTGCCAACTTTAACTAGCTTCGTCTAGCTGTTCAAGTTGGAATCAAAGGATGACACCTCCCCAAAAGGTAGAAGTTATAACAAAGGTGTGTTTTACATGCAGTCAGCAAACCAATGGGTAATCACTACACATCTATATATATTAAAAGCTAATATGCAAAGTGTCCCCTTGGGAGTTCGACCGGGAGACCAGGAGTTTGATCGCTCTCTATGACATGCACTGACCACCAGGGGACAGTGCGGAACAGAGGAAGGCCCTGGCCAGCAGCTGTCAGCCAGGGAAGGGAGGCCCTGGCTGCAGGCAGCAGCAGGGGAAGGAAGGCAATAGCTGGCAGCTGGAAGGCTCTGATCGGCCCTGATCGCCGGCCAGGCCTAGGGACCCTACCCATGCACAACTTTCATGTACCAGGCCTCTAGTGTTCCCTTAAGAAAACAAAATAATTATTTCTTTGTGAAGAAGGAAATAAAACTGTCAGATTTCTACCAATACCACATTCTTGATAATCCTCAAAACAATATAAAAAGGCCATGAAAGGGCAATAGAACCACACACCATCATAAAAATGATTTAGCTTTAAAAGCAATGGTAGAACAGAAAATGCAGGCATAATGCAAGATAAACTTTAGTCATATAGATCTTTAATCATTCTACAGAAAACTTACAACAACGCTCAGCTTTTTACAATATGAAAGATAATGCATAGTTTAAAAGGATTGTAAAATGATTTAAAAAAGTATTCAGAAATAAGATTGGAGCTAATATACAAAAATAATATTTTGAACAAATAAATATTTAGCTCAATTAATGGTTAACACCAAGGATGCTAGGTCAATCATGAGCTTTCAAGTAGGAAAGTGAATTGGCTAAATTGGAAACAAAAACACCTCATTAGTGAATGACATTAGAATTTACCCAGTCCCTACCACTGCCAAAAACCACCATATCATCTATTTAGTTTCCATCAACATTCTTAGTTCTGCTCCAGTTCAAAACTACAGGCCAGTTAATAAGAAGTATGTATCAAGACAAATGTTAAAGGCATTTCTGTAGTGAAAAACCTGCCTGGTTTTATCAAGCAAAGATAGTGTCAAAAAGGCCTTTCTGGCCTAGTCATTCAATCAGAGAAAACATGAAGAGTTCATTTACTTAGCATGCCAACTAATAGGCATCGGTACTGATAAAGTAATTAAAAAATATGGCTGCTAAGTACTTTATTACTGGGGAGGATGGGAAAGAGAACCCTTCCAAAATTTGTAGGGAATGTTGTTTGAATGCCTTATGCAACAATGTTCTCACCTGCAGCTGCTCAAATGCACCCATTAACTACTTATCTTGATATTTACCTTCAAGAATGCCTATTTGATCTCTCTCCCTCACAAATCCTGTTACCCCTTCCAGACCCAGGTGAGATGTTATAACCTCTGAGGACACAAGACTTCCTGGCCTGGACTAGATGGTTCCTCTTAAGAGCTCCTATAGAATGCTGCAATCTTTCTTTCTAGTAGCATTGCCAATTTATTATCTCACCCATGGGATTAAGCCCTTCAGGGGAAGGGACTGTCATTTTTATGAATGAATCCATAGCAAGTTCTGACACATTGTAGATGCACAGTGATGTGTTGAGTGAGTGAAAATGAGTATGTGTATGACTTCTCCATAAACCAGAATACAGCAGACTCCTAAAAGGGCAAATTTCTTAGCAAAAGTTTCTAATATTAGGACTTTAGATTATAACAGTTTCTATTAAAATATAAGCATCATGAAAGCAATGACTTCAATGGTTTTGTTTGCTGCTGTGTCTCTAGCACCAAGAACAGTGTCCAATAGACTGTAGGTACTCAGTAAGTATTAATGAATGATTAAGTGGAAATTAATGAACAAAAGATCATTTAACATAAAACCCTGTTTCAAAGACATCTATGGGAAGAGTCTCAAAGATAACCACAATTATACCTTGAATGGTACTTTACCATTCAAAAAACACACTTCATTTAATTCTCTAAATAACATTGCTTTTTACATTTTCTTATAACCACCTCCATTATGCAGATGAAAAAACTTGAGCTGAGAAAATGGCACAGTCAGAACTGAAATCCTGGTTCTAGGATCTTTCCTCTACCCTGAACTTTCTCAATCCATGACATTAAATGATTAGGAGCCTCTTTGCAAGAAGTAACACAGATTTGTTTCAAAAATACATTGGAAAGATCTATGAAGTTGTTAGAAATAAAAATAAATTCTTATGGTTTCCTGAATAACAAGAAATATTATGCTTCCTGATTAATATAGTAATCAAAATGGCATGTCACTGCCCCCAAAATAAAAACACAGATCATGGAACAAAATAGAGAGCCCAGAAATTAACCAACACTTATATGGTCAATTAACCTACCACAGAGGATCCAGGAATATACCATGGGGAAAATGACAATCTCTTCAGTAAACAGTGTTGAGAAAACTGAACAGATACATGCTAAAAAATTAAGCTGAACCACTTTCTTACACCATATACAAAAATAAATTCAAAATGAATTAAATAATTAAATGTAATATCTTAAACCATAAAACTCCTAGAAGAAAACATAGGATCTTTGACATTAGTCTTATAATATATATAAATTTTTAATATGTTTCCCCAGGCAAGGGCAACAAAAGCAAAATTAAACAAATGGGACTATATCAGACTAAAAAGCTTTTGCACAGAGATGGAAACCATCAACAAAACAAAAAGACAACCTGCCCTAGCTGGTTTGGCTCAGTGGATGGAGCGTTGGCTTACAGACTGAGGGGTCCCGGGTTTGATTCTGGCCAAGGGCACATGCCCAGATTGTGGGCTCGATCCCCAGTAGGAGGCGTGCAGGAGGCAGCTGATCAATGATTCTCATCATTGATGTTTTTATCTCTCTCTCCCTCCTTCTCCCTTCCTCTCTGAAATCAACAAATATATTTAAATATATTTTATTGATTTTTTACAGAGAGGAAGGGAGAGAGATAGATAGTTAGAAACATCGATGAGAGAGAAACATTGATCAGCTGCCTCCTGCACATCTCTTACTGGGGATGTGCCCGCAACCCAGGTACATGCCCATGACCGGAATCGAACCCGGGACCTTTCGGTCCGCAGGCCGACGCTCTATCCACTGAGTCAAACCAGTTTCGGCAACAAAAATATATTTTTAAAAAACCCAACAACAACAACAAAAAGACGACCTGCTGAGTGGGAGAAGATTTATGCAAATAATATATTTGCTAAGTGGTTAGTATCCAAAATATATAAAGAACTCATAAGTCTTAACATAAACAATCCAATTAAATGGGCAGAAGACCTCCAAAGAAGACATATAGATGGCCAACAGACATATGAACATCAATAATCATCAGGGAAATGCCGATCAAAACCACATTGAGGTATTATTGCCTTACACATGTCAGAAAGGCTATTATGAAAAGTTGACAGATAAAAAATGTTGGTGAGGATGTGGAGAAAAGAGAACCCTTATGTAGTGCTGGTGGGAGTGTAAAATGGTGCAACCACTATGGAAAACGATATGTAGGTTTCTCAAAAAGTTAAAAATAGAACTTCCATATGACCCAGCAATTCCACTTCTGGGTATTAATCTCAAGAAAATGAAAACACTAATTTGAAAAGAAATATGTACCATTATGTTAATTGAAACAGTATTGGAAGAAACCTAGGTTGCTTTATCTATCCATTGATAAAGAAGATGTATTTTATTTTAAACTCATTGAGTGAAACTGTTAACATGCATTCTTTCAGTGACCAGCAGCTGATAAGTCTGCATTAATCTAGAAAGAATAAATTATTTTTAGGAATTAATATAAGCACTAATTATTTGTAACTGTTTTATATAGTAAATAGTAATAACAGGTTGAGAAAAGCATTATACTGTACTGTATCTATGGAAGATAATATCAATTCAGCTTCTAGATATACAAAGCGATGATTGGATAATCCAAACCCAGGTCTCTTCATCTAATCAGTAATATATTTAAAAGGACTGCCTGAAATTCTTATTATATGAATATGCTAGGCCTAAGAATGCTTTCCCCCAAAGACATTCACATCCCAATCCCTAAGACAAGGGAATTTTACCTTATGTGATAAAAAGCAAGGCTTTGCAGATGTGATTAAATTATGAATTTAAGATGGGGAATTAATCTTGGATTATTTAGGTGGGCCTAAATGCAATTACATGTATCCTTATAAAAAGGCATAGAGAAATTTCCCTCATCCAAAGGGAGACTTGGTACAGACAGAAGGGAAGGCAATGTGACAGTGGAGTGATGCATCCACAAACCAAGGAATTCTGGCAGCCTGCAGAAGTTGGAAGAGTCAAGGAATGGATTCTTTCCTACAGCATTAAGGGAGAGGGTGGCCTTGCCAACACCTTGATATTGGGCTCACATAATTTTATATTTTAAATTAATTACTTGTGCTTCCACCTTTGCTTTTAGTAAGAAATCAAGACCTCTTAATATGCCCAAGAGTATTAAGAACTTACTGTTATAATCTAGTTACAGAATCCCAAAGAGGAGTTGGTTTACCACGCTCTTATGGAAAGAGAATTATAGTCTCACTAGAGGCCCAGTGCACAAAATTCGTGCACTCAGTGGGGCCCGTAGGCCCAGCCTGCACCCTCTCACAGGCCAGGAGCCCTCAGGGGGTGTCTAACTGATGGCTTAGGCCCACTCCCTGTGGGGAGAGGGTCTAAACCAGCAGTCGGACATTCTTAGCACTGCCTTGGAGGAGGGAGAGGCTCCCACCACCACCACTGTACTCGTCAGCCATGAGACTGGCTTCTGACTGAGTGGCGCTCCACCTGTGGGAGTGCACTGACCACCAGGGGGCAGCTTCTGCATTGAGTGTCTGCCACCTGATAGTCAGTGCACGTCATGTTGACCAGTTGTTCCACCATCAGACCGAAATCAGCTCTCCAACATTACCTGAGGGGTCCTGGATTGTGAGAGGGTGTAGGTCAGGCTGAGTGACCCCACTGGTGCATGATTGGGGCAAGGGAGGGACGCGGGAGGTTGGTCAGCCATGGAGGGACTGTGGGAGGGCTCCAGGGTGTGTCTGGCCCGTCTTGCTCAGTCCCAATCTGCCCGACCCCAGCAGCAAGCTAACCTATTGGTTGGAGCGTTTGCCCCCTGGTGGTCAGTGCATGTCATAGTGAGTGGTTGAACAGCCTTAGCATATCATTAGCATATTACACTTTGATTGGTTGAACGGCCAACTGGATGACTGGACACTTAGCATATTAGGCTTTTATTATATAAGATTAGTCCACTATCAGTGCTGCTTCTTACTGCCAAATGCTTCCACAGATGAAGACTAGTCACACCCAGCCTATTTGGCTATGCTTATCCAATGCTCATAGTAGGGTGCTTGTGGCTTGGACTTCTGAGGCTTCAGTCTTAGCACTCCACTTAATGTCACCTTTCTGAGATTAGATAGTGCTGAGAATTCCTTTTCTCATACTTACCCTGTGTATCATAATGCTTTTCTTTCCAAACCTTACAAACAAAATAGTCTCATTACTCATTTTTCATTAAAAAGTGGGGTTATTTAATCACCTTTCCAGGAAGAGGCTACCCTTAATGACTCTAGAGCTTCTATAACTAGCCTTCTGAAAGTGGCTATGAAGTGCCTTGTCTTTGTAAGGAAGACTTTACAAGTGATTTTGAAGAGATTTTTTGGAGTGGGGGGACTCCTTGTCCATGATAAGAAAGAATCACAGCCCAGCCAGCATGGCTCAGTGGTTGAGCATCAACCTACAAACCAGGAGGTCACGGTTCAATTCCCCAGTCAGGGTACATGCCTAGGTTGTGGCCTTGATCCCCAGTGTGTGATTATCTCTTATCATTGATGCTTCTATCTCTCCTTCTCCCTTTCTCTCTGAAATCAATAAAATACATTTTTTTAAAAGAAAGATTAACAATTTAATCCCTTTTGGCTCATTCCATTTCATGAAGAATTCCAATTAAATTCTAGCCTAAAAAATAAAAGACAAACCACCAACTAGTCCTTGAAGAAATCTGCATGATTTTCTAAATAAGGCAAACATTTTAATGATGTGCTAGGTATTATCTGGAAGAGAATGATTTTTTATTAGTAAGCTCCATTTCAGCATAATAACAAACCATTATGGGTTTATACTGCATTGCTCTGTGTATATTTAATAAATGATAGCAAGTTGAAAGGACTTTTGTCTTATTCATGCCAGAGTAAATTATTCCAAACTTGCTCCCCTGCTGTAATCCAACAGATAACTGGAAACAATAGTATATGACTGTGATTCCTTCAGGAAGAGAACAAATGAATGAGCCCCAGCATTCAGTCTCAAGTTCCCTTCTAGACCATAAGGTAAGAAGAGAAAATCAAAACAAAGCATGGTGTGCTCAATGAACCAAGGAGACAGCAATCAGAGGTGGGAAGATGAAGACAGTATCTGAAATTTATGGAGCAGAAATTTGGATAGAGGGAAACTATGCATAAAAAGAGCGTCAGGAATATGCATAGGGATCCCTTATTTATGTTGATGAATATGAAGCAGTGCATAATGTAAAGCACAACTCCACATGACCAAGCAAGTATTACAGGGGAGATATAAACTGAGCAATTACAGGAGATCACAGAATGGTGACACTATCAATTTTAAATCAGTCAGAGCAATGGCTCTTTGTTGAATAACTGAGATGTTCAGTGAGACCCTCAAAAAGTTGCCCCTTAAGAGTAAGAGTAGCCCTGACCGGTTTGGCTCAGTGGATAGAGCGTCGGCCTGCAGACTGAAGAGTCCCAGGTTCGATTCTGGCCAAGGGCATGTACCTCAGTTGCAGGCACATCCCCAATAGGGGCTGTGCAGGAGGAAGCTGATAGATGTTTCTCTCTCATTGATGTTTCTAACTCTCTACCCCTCTCCCTTCCTCTCTGTAAAAAATCAATAAAATATATTAAAAAAAGAGAGTAAGAGTAAACAAGCCCTAGAGTAAAGGATACATCCCCATCCTAACTAATAAAGAGGGAATATGCAAATTGACCATCGCACTGTCACAAAGATGGCGGCACCCAGTCCCCTCAGCCCTGCCAGAGTCCCACAGTCCTTTCAGCCCAGCCGGGTGGTGGCGGGGGAGGGGGGAGGTTGGGGGGTGGGAAGCAGGTGCATGGTGTGGCTGGACATGCCCTCAGACCCCAGCCACCCAGGGCCAGCCTGAGGCACAGGCAAGCCTCGGATATTGGCTGCCCAGCTGCTTAGGGCTGGCCCGAGATGCAGGAAAACCTTGGATGTCGGCTGCCCAGTCAATGCCCAAGGTGCAGACAAGCCTAGGATGTTGGCTACCCAGCCACCCAGGGTGGGCATGAGGTGCAGGCAAGCCTTGGATGGTGGCTGCCCAGCCGCCCAGGGCCTCCCAAGGCTCAGGTAACCAGGGCCGGCCGAGCCTTGTGTTGCCGGCAGTGGCAGCAGCAGAGGTGTGATGGGGCATTGCCTTCCCCTGATTGCCAGGTCACCTCCTGCCCCTGAGGGCTTCTGGACTGTGAGAGGGGGCAGGCTGTGCTGAGGGACTCCCCCCCCCCCAAACCAGTGCATGAATTTTCATGCACCAGGCCTCTAGTTGTTAAGAAGCTTCAAAAGGATCAAGCTGATTCACAAATTTAATGCCTGCCAGGACAAAACTCAACACTTTAATGTAATAAAGCTCAGGCAGTAAACAATGTGAAACATAATGTCCAGTATCCAGCCAAAAATTAAAGGATATGACACGAAACAGAAAAACTGACCCATTATCAGGAGAAAGATAGATACAGAATAATCAGAAAAATAGAATTTGTAGACAAAAACTTTATAATAATTATAAACATGCATATTTATTAAATAAAGACAAAAATCGCGAACATGAAAAGAAGAGAGACAACATAAAAAAGAACTATAAACTTTTCCCTCTGTTTAAGATACAGAACCTGAAAGAAAATTTCACTTCCACACCATAGAAGGCTGAATAATGCCCCCCTAATGATGTCCAATAAAATATCAGCTTCCCTAAATTGATCTATAGATTCAATGGAATCCCAATAAAATTCAGAGCAGACTATTTTTGTAGAAATCAACAGTCTAATTATAATGATTCCACGGCAATGAAAAGGTTCTGAAACAGTCACAACAGTTGTTGTTGTGTTGTTTTTTTTTAAGTAACAGTGTGAGAGGGATTTTATTTCTTGAATGAAATGCTTACCATCGATTTATAGTAATCAACTGTGTAGCATTAATGAAAAGACTAGAAATAGTTCAATAAAGTTTCTACAAAGATATAAAGGTAACTCAGTGGGATAAAGTATACTCGTTTAAACACACAGTGCTGGAAAAACTGGATGTTTATTTGGAAATAAAATTGAGCCTGACCTCATATAATACACAAAAATTTAGTCCAAATTTATTATAGACCTAACCATAAAGCTAAAGCCATAACATTTCTAGAACAAAGTCAAATGTATATATTACTAAAGTGTAAGAGAAACTATAACTTTGGACTGTGAAAACTTCTTAGGACACAATGGCATAAACTAAGAAAAGACTGATAATTGGAAACCATCAAAATTAAAACTTCATGATCTTTATAATAAAATGAAAAGACAAGCCACAGACTTGGAGAAAATATTAACAATACATATACAAAATGTGCATGATATATATTTAAAATGAGTTCCACAGACACTTCACAAAAGATCTATAAATAGTCCAAAACATGTGAAAATGTGAAATTGCCATTATTAAAATGTTAATGAAAACCACTATTTCCACACTAACACGGGCAAATATTTTACAAGAATGATAGTACCAAATGTTATGGAACTCTCATACATGCCCATTGGAAGGTAAAATGCTATTTCACAAAAATAGTTCACTAGCTTCTTATAAAATTACAGATATACTTACAAGGCAACCTAGAAATTCTACTTCCAGATAGTTACCCAAGAGAATTAAAACGTACATGTACACAAAGATTTATAGATAAATATTCAGAACAGCTTTATTTGTAATAGCACAAAACTGAACACAACCCAAACAATATCTATCAACATGTCAGTGGACAATTCACACACACATACACACACACACACACACACACACACACACACGAATACTACTACACAGTATTAAAATGGACAGAAATACTGATAGCCACAGTAACATGGGTATATCTCCAAAGCATGCTGTGTCAAGGAAGCCAGACACAAAAAGTACATACTATATTATTATATTTGTGGAATTAAGGAAGATAGGTAAATTTAATTTGTAGTGAGATGAAGGAGATTAGTGGTTGCTAGGTACTATAAGTATGGTGATTTATGTTTAAGGGCACAAGAGAGAGTTTTAGGATAATGGAAATGTTCTATTTTTCTATTGTAGAAGTAGTTATACAAATGTATATATTTAGTAACATTCGTGAAACTGTACACTCACAATAAACATTTTATTATATGTAAATTATATCTCAATAAATTTGAGTTATAAAAAGGCAGTAAGTCTAGAGAAAGGATGCTAAATTGATCAAATGATAAATCTTAGACTCTAGCTTGAAAGTCTGAAGAGAAAATAAGATCAAATGCTTTAAAATTTGAAGAGCAGAAGTGGGCTGAACATATACTTTTAAAAAATTAATATTTTAAGAAGTAACTGTTATGGACTGAATGTTTGTGTCTCTTCCACCCCAAAATCCATATGTTGCATCCCTAACCCCCCAGTGTGGCTGTATCTTGGTATGGGCCTCTAAGGAAGTAATTAAGGTTAAATGAGGTCATAAGGGTGGAGACTTTATCCAATATGATTAGTGCCCTTATTAGAATAGACCAGAAAGCTCACTTGCTCTCTTTCCTCACACATGCACCAAGGAAAGTCCATCTGAGTGCAAAGTGAGAAGGTGGCTACCTAAAAGCCAGGAAAAGGGATTTCATGAGAAACCAAATTTGCCAGTGACTTTATCACGAATGTCTAGTCTCTAGACTGTGAGAAAATAAATTTCTGTTGTTTAAGCCATCATGTCTAGGTATTTGTTATGGCAACTTGAGCCAAGTGAGATGTATCCTTTAAACTTAAAATGGTAAGTTTAAATATTTAACGGTTGGAATACTTCAGAGAATAGGTAGCAATCATAAAACTCAATAATCTGAAAAGAGAGTTCAGACTAAATAGAAGTAGCTTTGATAGAAGATCATGGAAAATAAATCTGCAATTTGTTGGTACATAGGACCAACAAATGACAGATTTTTGTAGTGTTAGGTAAAGCATAGAAATACTATCCATCCACAAAGGACTTGGTTCTAAGGTACGTTTTTCTCTTTCTGTCTTGCAGAAGAACAATCTTTCCCTGTATATCCCTTAGGTTATCTTTTATTTCTTAATTATCCTTTCAATATCTATGTTAATATCACTTGCCAATGGGTCCATGGCTTCCTTTATAACACATATGAATTTGGATAAGGTAACATAATAGCATATTATGGCATCTTATTATTGTCACTATTGCACAGTACCTAGCACAGAAACTGATGAATCATAGGGGCTTTCTACCTTGTACCTAAACGTAATCTCCAGGTGTTTTGTTCAAACCCTAGTATCCTTAGCATATTTACCATCTCTTCTATTTCACACTGCTCTTAAACTTAACAATTGGAAAGTAGAAAAGCTCTAGAAAAAGTCAGTAAACCTGGGTTCTGGCTCTGGTTCTGTGGATGGCTTTTTTAAAAAAATATATTTTATTGATTTTTTACAGAGAGGAAGGGAGAGGGATAGAGAGTTAGAAACATCCATGAGAGAGAAACATCGATCAGCTGCCTCCTGCACACCCCCTACTGAGATGTGCCCGCAACCAAGGTACATGCCCCTGGCCAGAATCGAACCCGGGACCCTTCAGTCCCAGGCCAAATATCCACTGAGCCAAACCAGTTAGGGCTGTGGATGGCTTTTTGACCACATACAATTTTTTCAACCTCCCTGGCTTTAGCTTTTTTACCTATAGAATGGGAATGAAATCCAACTTCATTACTTCAGAGGATAGTATGAGAACGAAATGAGACAATGTTTGTGAAAGTGACTTCTAAATTTGTAAGTTCTATATGTCAATTTTCATGGTTGTTTACCTTGCTATTATAAGATCCCATAAATTGTACCTGCCCCTGGGTATAATATGTAGTACTTACAATGTCTCCTGTCATGGCTCAGTTATATTCCCACCACCAATAATGATTTTTTAAAAGGAGGGGGAATTGAAATCTCCTTATGTCCATTTTTTAAAATAGTTGATGCATCAATTAATTAGTGGATTCCTATTTATAAGATACAACAAGAAAAAATAGCATTATGACTATTCTTGATTACTCTTATTAAACAAATCCTTTCTTTTTTAAAAAAATATTTTTATTGATTTCAGAGAGGAAGGGGGAGAGAGAGATAGAAACATCAATGATGAAAGAGAATCATTGATAAGGTGCCTCCTGCATGCCCCCTACTGGGGATCAAGCCCACCACCTAGGCATGTGCCCTTGATTGGAATTGAACCCCAGAACCTTCAGTCCAAACCGGCTAGGGCATTAAACAAATACTTTCTTATTTTTAATCTACCCAGCCACACATATAGACTTTCATTTATACCTCAGAAGACTTTCACTTGATATATTAATTTCATTACTTTACATGTTAAAAATAATATAAGTAAAATGTATTAATCTATTATCTCTCATTATTTACCTGTAAGTGGAAAACAATTATAAAAAATGCAATGACATAAATACAGTGAGTACATTTTATGTACTGTCAAACCCAAAATTCAGGCTTTGTAATCTACATCTTTTTCTTGAAAGATGCAACAGCATAGTGTAGCACTGGAGAAGTATATTGAATGTTTGTTTACCAGGGAATACCCATTTATTTGAAGACTAGAGGCCTGGTGCACGACTTCATGCACCAGTGGGATCCCTCGGCCTGGCCTGTGGGATCGGGCCGAAACCAGCTCTCCAACATCCCTTGAGGGATTCTGGATTGTGAGAGGGTGTAGGCCAGGCCGAGGGACCCCACCAATGCACGATTGAGGATGAGGAGAGATGCGGGAGGTTGGCCAGGTAGGGAGGGACCGCGGGAGGGCTCCAGGGCATGTCCAGCTCATCTCGCTCAGTCCCAATCGTCTGGACCCCAGCAGCAAACTAACCTACCAGTCAGAGCATCTTCCCCATGATGGTCAGTGCACATCATAGCAAGCGGTTGAGTGGCCTTAGCATATCATTAGCATATTATGCTTTGATTGGTTGAATGGCTGAGCAGATGACCGGACACTTAGCTTATTAGGCTTTTATTATATAGGACTAGAGGCCCGGTGCACAAAAATTTGTGCACTCGGGGGGGAGGGGGGTCTCTCAGTCCAGCCTGTGCCCTCTCGCAGTCTGGGACCCCTCGGGAGATAACGACCTGCTGGCTTAGGCCTGCTCCCAAGTGGCAGAGGGCAGGCCCACTCCCTAGGTGCAGCCCCTGGTCAGGCTCAGAGCAGGGCCGATTGGGGAGTTGGGGCGCCGCCCCCTGTCATGCACAGAGCAGGGAGATTGGGAGGTTGTGATGCCACCCTCAGTCACGCTCAGGGTAGGGCCGATTGGGGGGTTGGGGCACCATCCCCTGTCATACTCAAGGCAGGGTCGATGGGGAAGTTGCGGCGCCACCCCCTGTCATGCACAGAGCAGGGCCAATCAGGGGTTTGGGGCACTGCCCACTGTCACTCACAGAGCAGGGCCCATCAGGGGGGTTGGGGCTCTGTACCCTGTCACGCACAGAGCAGGGCCAATCAGGGGGTTGGGGCGCTGCCCCTCATCACACACAGAGCAGGGCCCATCAGGGGGTTGGGGCGCCGCCCTCTATCACCCACAGAGCAGGGCCGATCAGGGGGTTGGGGCGCCGCCCTCTATCACCCACAGAGCAGGGCCGATCAGGGGGTTGGGGCGCCGCCACTCTCACACTCAGGGCAGGGCCGATGGGGAGGTTATGGCTCTACCCCGTCACACACAGATCAGGGCCCGTAGGGGTTGGGGGGTTGGGGAGCTCCCCCCTATCAGGCACAGAGCAGGGCTGATCAGGGGGTTGGGGCACCTTCCCCTGTCACAAACAGAGCAGGGTGGATAGGGAGGTTGTGGCCCCGCCCCCTGTCACACACAGAGCCGCAGGGCGATCAGGGAGTTTGGGCCCTGCCCCATGTCACGCTGATCCCGGTGCTGGGAGGCATATTACCCTTTTACTATATAGGGTAGAGGCCTGGTGCATGGGTGGGGCCGGCTGGTTTGCCCTGAAGGGTGTCCTGGATCAGGATGGGGTCCCCACTGGTGTGCCTGGCCAGCCTGGGTGAGGGGATGATGGCTGTTTGCAGCTGGTCACACACCATTCAGGGTAGGGATCCCCACTGGGGTGTCTGGCCAGTCTGGGTGAGGGGCTGAGGGCTGTTTTCATGCTGGGGGTGACTTAAGCTCCCAACTGCTCCTTTTTTTCTTTCTTTTTTTTTTTTTTATTCTGGGCCAGCTTTAGCTTTGAGGCTTGGCTCCAGCTCTTAGGCCTCCGCTGCTGAAAGTAGGTTTCTGGCCTTTGCTTACAATGTTGCGAATCTGCTGGCTGAAGTCCGGTGGTATTTGTTACATAGTTTCTTAAACTGCAGGCTCAGAGCCCTGCAGCCGCAGGCGGGGAACGTTGGAGTCCTCCGTCACTGAAGCAAGCAAGCCTCATGTCAGTTTCAAGCTGCCTGGCTGCCGGCCGCCATCTCGGCTGACAGTTAATTTGCATATCTCGCTGATTAGCCAATGAAAAGGGTAGCGGTCGTATGCCAATTACCATGTTTCTCTTTTATTAGTGTAGATGAAGGTATGGTTAAACAACATAGGATCAGGATTTGTTGGAAAGGCATCTGCAGAAACCAAAGAGGGTGATGGAACAAACCTTTTCAAAATATCTATCCTTTGCCAATTTCCATATCTTAGCTTTGCAGCTTTTTTTTTTTTTAGCACAATCCTTTCTACTCAGTAGCATATGCATTTTCTCCATGAGGTTTATGATATTTCATAAAATGAAGTAGTCTCTGACAAATTTATTTCCAGTATCTTCATTAAAGTCCATGATTTGTGTCCTTATTGTGTAGCTAAGACACTGTGGCATCATTAGTTAACTGGTCATTTGTAGCCCACAGTCAATGATGCTAAACACTATAATATTTCATTAAATTATTTGCATGTCATGATTTTTAAAACAATGAACTTAAAATTTTTTTTTAACAACCCATTGTTTGTGTAGCTATAGTGAAAATATTTTCCAAAGCCCTTAGAAAAAGATATAAATGCTCAGGAATATGTAAAATATAGAACCCCAGCACAAATTTAGAGATGAACCGAGTATGCTGATTGGACTTGGAGCTGGGCTATGAAATAATGAAAATGAATTTCCAGGAAGATAAGGAAGGAAATGCCTTCTTTTAAGAGGCAATACATGAGAATGTCGAAGCGATGAGAAATAAGGTTAGACAGATAAACAAATCTAGAGGGCTAAATATGTTGAACAAAAATCTGTAGTCAAAGGGGAGATGCTAAAGGACTTTTTAAATAGCAGCTATATTGAGATATAATTCACATACCATAAAATTCACCTTTCCATATACAATTCAGTGACTTTTAGTATATTCACAGAATTGTGCAATGATCACCATAATCTAATTTCAGAACATTTACATTATCTTGAAAGGCACTCTGTAACCATTACTAGTCACTCATCATTCATTTCTCTCCCCAGCCTCTAGCAAATGTCTACCTTCTATCTCTGAGTTTACCATAAAATTCTGGAATTTTTTATGTGAATGGAACCATGTAGTCTTTTGTGACTGGGTTCTTTTACTCAGCATAATGTTTTCAAGGTTCATCTGTGTTGTAGTTTGTAGCTGTACTCCATTCCTTCTTATGGATGAATAATACTCTAGTCTATGGATGTACTACTTTTGGTTTATCTGTTTATCAAATGATGGTCATTTGGGGTGTTCCTACCTATGGCTGCTATGAACATTTGTGTACAAATTTTACGTGAACATATATTTTCATTTCTCTAGGTATTCAGGGGGTGAAATTGTTGGGTCGTATACTAACTTTTGGATTAATTTTTGAGGAGCTGCTACAATGTTTTCCAAAGTGTCTGCATTTTTACATTCTTACCAGCAATGTATGAAGGCTCCAATTTCTTCACATCCTTAGTTTGCAGATGTTCACCTTACCACAATTTCTTCATATGACCTTTTTTTTCTGTGTATGCTTCTCAAAACTCTTTTTTAAAGGACACTATCTATCTATCTATCTATCTATCTATCTATCTATCTATCTATCTATCTATCATCTATCTATCTATCTATCTATCTAAAATAGAGAAATATGCTAATTAACCAGGATGCCATAGCAGGTCAACCGTTCAGGAGGAGGTTGAGTGGCCAGCATTGGGGGCGGTGCGGCAGGGGCCTTCTTGCGCCTGCGCTGGGGGAGGGCCTGATCAGCAGCATCCAAGGCTGCTTCAAGGGCCGAAGAGGGAGACAGGGCTGGACTGGCAACTCGAGGGTGGGTGGCGCGGCGCGCGCTGGGCTCCTAGTATTAGATAAGTGCCCCACCATTACAACTTCACTTAACCTTTACTTCCATAAAGGTTCTCTCTCCAAACACAGTCACAGGGCTTCAACTTATGAATTTGAGGGTGGGCACAGTTCAGTCTATAATGCCATTTTAAAGTGGGTTATAATGTCTTTTAATTGTTGAGTTGTAAGAGTTCTTTATTCTGAATGCAAGTCTCCTATCAGATATATGGATCTGTGAATATTTTCTCCCATTTATGTTTTCTTTTTCACTTTCTTGATGATGTCCTTTGAAACAAAAAGGTTCTCAACTTTTGGAGTGACATTAGTTAATAAGATTATATGGGTTCAAGTATAGACTTCTATGAAACATGATCTATATATTGCATTGTGTGCCTACCCAAAGTCAAATTTTCTTTTGTTATCATATATTTGACCCTCTTTACCCTTTACATAGTCTGTGTCTATGGGTTTTTGTTTGTTTGTCTTTCTTGTTTGTAAACTCTTACAGTCATTATGGAAAACAGTATGAAGGACCTTCAAAATATTGATAGAGATACTCATCAACCCCTCTTCTGGGATTCTACCTGAAAGGTTTACAATTTTGATAAAGTCCAGTTAGCTGTTTTTTTCATCATTTGGTGGCATATTTAAAAAACCATCGACTAATCCAAGGTCACAGATATTTGTTCCTATGTTTTCTCCAAGAATTTTATATTTTAAAATTTTATAATTAGGTCTTTGGTCTATTTTGAGTTAATTTTTGTATAAGGAATGGTGTAGGGTTCCAACATCATTTTTTTACATGTAGCTATCCAGTTCTTCCAGCACCATTTGTTGTAGACTATTCTTTTTCTACTGAATTATCTTGGTATCCTGATAAAGATCAATTGACCACAATGTAAGAGTTTGATTCTGAAATATGAATTCTATTTCATTGATTTATGTATCTCATCTTATACCAATACTACACTGTCTTGATTACTCCACCTTTATGGTACATTTTGAAATTGGGACATTTGAGTTCTTCAACTTTGTTCCATCCATTTCCATTTGTATTTTAGAACCATTGTAACCATTTCTGCATAAAAGATAGCTGAATTTTGTGTTGAGTATGTAGATCAGTTTGAAAAATATTACTATTGCAACAATATTAAGCCTTCAAACCCATGAACCTGGGCTATCTGTACATTTACTTAGTTCTTCTCTAGTTTTCTTCAATAATGTTTTGTAGCTTTTAGTATGTGGGTCTTACACTTTTGTGTTAAATTTATCCATAGGTGGTGATACCATCATAAAAAAATGTTTTTCTTATTTTCACTTTCAGGTTGTTCCTCAATAGTGTGTTACAATACAATTGTTTTGTATGTATTGATCTTTTAGCCTACAACATTGCTGAAAACATTTATTAGTTCTAATAGTGTTTTGGTGGATGCCCAAGATTTTCTATGTATTAGTTCATGTCATCTACAAATAGAGATACTTTTGCTCCTTTCCCCCCCAATCTGCATGCCTCTGACTTACTTTTCTTGCCTAGTTTTCCTGACTAGAACCTCCAGTATAATGTTGACCAGAAGTAGCAAGAGTGTATAGACTTGTCTTTTTCTTTGTATTAGGCTGAAAACATTCATTTTTTTTCACCATTAAGTATGATATTAGCTGTATTTTTAATAGATGTCCTTTATCAGGTTGAAAAGTTCCATTGTATTATTAATTTCAGTGTTTTTATCAAAATAAGTTGTTTAATTTTGTCAGATGATTTTTCTGTAACTACTGAGGTTTTGGTCTTTTTTTTTCTATTAATGTGATACACTAATTTATTTTCACATGTTGTATCAACCTTGCATACACCTTGTTTGTGGTGTATAACCCTCTTTATATGTTATTGGATTCTGGATGCTAGTGTTTTGTTAAGGATTTTTGTGAAGAATATACAGTATATGCTATTGGTCTGTACTTTTTTTGTGATGTTATTGGTTTGGTGTCAAGATAGTGATGGATTTTGAGCAAGAGAATGATGCTAATGCTTAATTTAGTGGGGAATAAAGTAACTTTTCAGGAAGATCACTCCAAAGCATGGTGAGTGGATTGGAAGATGTGAGGATGGGAGGGGTGAGACTTGGAGTGCTGGAAACCATTGAGGAGTTAATGAAATTATGCAATTAGAAACAATGAGGTCTTGAATCAAGGTTGTTGGCACAAAGATTGAGAAGTGTTAAATACACAATGTTGGAGAGGTCTATGAGAAATCTCATTTTTATATTCTCTAAACATTTTTATATTCTCTAATGTTCAAATATAGGTGTACATGCCCTTGGGGTTCTTTTATTTTATTTCTGCTGACACTGCTGCTCTCCCTTTACTTGTGAAACAAGCATTTCAGCTGCCTTTATAAAGCTGAAATCAGGTGAATTTCTGAAAGAAACTTTGCTAAAAGACCCAGGGTAAAACAAGAGAAACAAGAAAAGAAAACCTGCAAATATACACAAATGTGCCTCAAAACCTCATCAGACAAACTTAGTATAGATTTTGGACCTTCAGTAGCCAATCCTTAGCAGGTAAGCAAGCTCAGTCTTAACCTGTATCCTATACAAGGGCCAATCCTCATTTTCCTTCTCTCCCATGTTCCCTCTAACAGAGTCCATGTTCAAAGAGAACAGATTACCTATAAAAATCAATGGGTATTACAGGTCCTTGAGAAAAAAAATCAAACTTTCTTTAAGAGTCCATCATCATAGAAAGAAATTGTTTAGAGAGATATTCACATTTTTGACTCCCTCAAAGGATAAGGTCCATGAGGAAGGTTATCCTTTCCTTTGTGGCAAAGTTCATCCTCAGACATTCAGTATCTTGATAGAAATAGCAGTTTTCCCTTGTGTCTACTAAAGGGCATAGAAGGGCATCTACTCACCCATTCATTAAACTAACTTTTTCTGACAGCTCCATATGTATCTGTCAGAAACTTGCTGGGCCCTAGTTTCACATCCATTGTCTCTAAGAGGCAGGAGTTGAGGAAAGCAGGGCAAACACCTAAAGAGCCATTGCAGTACAATGTTGTGAGAATTAATATTAGCAGAGAGCCTGGATGGTTGCTCCAATGGTTAGATCATGGCCCCCACACAAATGGGTCTTGAGTTTGATTTTCAGTAAAGGGTATGGATCTGGATTGCAGGTTCTCTCTCTCTCCTCCCTCCCCCATTCCCATTCACTCTCTCTAAAAAAATAATCAATGGAAAAATTATCTTTGGGTGAGGATTAACAAGAACAATAAAAAAATTAACAGAGAGCCCAGCTAGTGTGGCTCAGTGGTTGAGTGTCAACCTATGAACCAGAAGGTTATGGGTTGATTCCTGGTCAGGGTACATGCCTGGATTGTGGGCTCGATTCCAGGGGAAGGGGGACATGTGAGAGGCAGCTGATCAATGAGTCTCTCTCATCATTGATGTTTCTATCTCTCCTTCTCCTTTCCTCTCAAAAAATCAATAAAAACATTTTTTTAAAAAAAAAAAAGTTAGGAGAGAGAGCACAAAAGAAAAACATCTCAGTTGAACAGGATGTAAAGAAAGAGTGGGAACAAGACACTCTTTTATATTTTTTAAATCATAAAATAAAAAAACTACCTCAATTTTGCATATATTTGCTTTCACAATGCACTAAAATTCTCCTAGAAGTTTCCAACATAGTAAATTAATTGGTCATCTGATAAAACACTCACAGATTGCTTATTAAAATAAACTCTTGCTTTATCTTTCTAAGCCTCAATTATTTTACTTTGAAGAGAAAGAAGTTGGATTCCATAAACTTTACTGTCCTTAGATTGTATGTTCTTCCTCAGAGGAAAATGTTTGTCTCTGGAAAGTTAGTAAAGACATCCAAAGGGATTTTTGGAAGCCTGGGATGATTAGAGAGATTTTGGGTGTGGGGCAGTTGAGTGGGCTGGGATAGCAGGTAGACTGAAAGGGGGTACTGTGGCTTTAACTCCACCTCATTTGGGAGTGGATCGGAGGAGGGAAAGCCCACAGAGATGGTTGTAATACACTTGGATTGTAGGCGATTCAGAAATGAATTTGAAAGGTTTAATTATAAAAGATGCTTATTACCCATTGGACCTACTTCTGTTTGTTGTACACACAGCTTTTTTTAACTTTATCATTTTTTTAAATTTCTTTATTGATTAAAGTATTACATATGTGTCCTTATCCTCCCATTGCCCCCCCCCCAACCCCCCACTCATGCCCTCCCTCCCCCTGTTGTCTGTGTCCATTGGTTAGGCTTATATGCATGCATACAAATCCTTTGGTTGATCTCTCCCCCTTCCCCCCACCCTCCCCCACCTTCCCTCTGAGGTTTGATGGTCTGATCGATGCTTCTTGTCTCTGGATCTGTTTTTGTTCATCAGTTTATGCTGCTCATTATATTCAATAAATGAGTGAGATCATGTGATATTTATCTTTCTCTGACTGGCTTATTTCACTTAGCATAATGCTCTCCAGTTCCATCCATGCTGTTGCAAAAGGCAAGAGTTCCTTTTTTTTACCGCAGGATAGTATTCCATTGTGTAGATGTACCACAGTTTTTTAATCCACTCATCTGTTGATGGGCACTTAGGCTGTTTCCAAATCTTAGCTATGGTGAATTGTGCTGCTATGAACATAGGGGTGCATATATCCTTTCTGATTGGTGTTTCTAGTTTCTTGGGATATATTCCTAGACGTGGGATCACTGGGTCAAATGGGAGTTCCATTTTTAGTTTTTTGAGCACACAGCTTTTGGTGTGTGCCATTCTGGAATTCAGAAACTGTGGTTGTATGTAGCCATAGTGCATGCAACTTCTCAAAGGACCTATGGCCTGGGAATTAATTAATTAATTCCTCCCTTTCTTCCCTTCTTTCATTCCTCCCCCCCTCCCCCTTCCCTTCCCTTTCCTTCCCTTCTTTCATTCATTTTCTTTCCCCATTCCTTCCCTCCCTCTTGCCCTTCCTCCTTCCTTCCCCCTGTCTCTTTCTTCCTTGTTCATAACAAATTCTTTCTCACTCCTAATAATTTTCCAGAAAGAAAATGCAGAAAGTACTAACTGAAGACATATTCTTGAGGAAGATCTCTTTATTAAAGTGTACTAAATTCCAGAAACACAAACTAATGTCCTCCAAGATGAATGTTGGACATGTTCGGACCATGAAATATGTTTAAAGATCACGAGTCATAATTTAAAATAAAAATTTTACATACGCATTTGAATGCCTAGCTTCTCTTATAAAGTTATAAGATTTGACAACACTAGAACACTAATCTTAATGCCAGCAATAAGTTGTACTTGAGTAGGAGACACACCCTTTATATGGGGTGTGTGCTTATAACTTAAAAGCTGTGTTTCAGTTTTCCTACCTTTAAGTTGGGGGATAATAAGGGAACCTAACTCTTAGCGTGGTTTGAGGGTTAAGTATGTATAAACTCTTCAAACGGTGCCTGTTTTAAGCTATTTCAATCTTTGCTATGATTCTCATTGCTATTCCTTCCCAATGAAACATTACCACTCGCTATTGTCTTACATCCATCTTGAGTTACTCATTTATGTTTCCTACCTGGCTCCTAGCAACATTTGTGTTTTGATCCTTGACGTAGGCTTTTGACATTTGTGATTTTAACCACTTTAAATCCACCCAAATATTCATGACTTATTGAAAGTTGTGATTCTGTTGAAGCAAAATTAGAATCATTTATCTTGAAAGCCTGGTCAGAAGAAGCAAACCACCTAGCCCGTGAGTGGGCCCAGCTCAGCATCCACTTTTCATGTGGTGCTGCTGTTCTCCTGTTCTCTGCAGTAACTATCCTGAGGGGCTGCCTGAGGGAACATCTATTGTAGTATTCATTGGGCCATCAACACAGCCCTCTGTGCACCTCAGGATCTACGGTCTGTCTTTTTTCCTTTGATACAATGTTATCCCTGTTTCCATAATAAACACTCAAATAAAATGTTATTCTGTGACTCCAAAGGTTGGAACACTTGAAAAATGAAATTCTGAATACAGCTGTGAATAATTTCTATGAGAAGGAAAAGAGGGGATCTCTTTAGAAACCAAAGTGGCTGCCCAGGGAGCACCAGCCAGCTCAGCTTTTCTGATGGGCCCACATCAAGACGGCAAAAAGAACATTAAAAATGAATACAAAAAAGAGTTTCAGGGGCCTGGAAAAATAGTAGAGGAAAGCAAAAATCCACTGGGAACCTATTTTTGAAAACACACACAAAACTAAGAATAATAGAAAACCTTGGGTTGAAAGAAGTATGGGCAAAGTCTGATGCTGCAGAAAGATGAATGTGATATTAAGAGACAATGGTGAGATGGAAGGCAGAACTTTCTGATGCAGATCTAGTGATCACCCTCTCTGATAACCAGAGGTTTCAAACATTGAAAGGGTCGGGCAATGGCTGGAAAATCACTGGCCAGGGTGGCCTTGCCACCTGGCCCTGCTCCTGGAAGCCTTTCTGCTCAGGTGGGTTAGGAGCATTTATACACTGAGGCCCTGAATCCCTCTCCTGCACTGAGGAGGTGCCTTAGGACGGACCCCTCTTTCTTAGTTCTATCTTGTTTCTGCTTCTCTTCCCAACTCCTTCAGGTCGAGGTTTTATTTGATTGGCTCATAGTTTTGATTTCACCATGTGATGTGGTATTTCTGAAATGTCTTAAGCATATTTCACCCACCTGTAGTCCTGCCCAGATTCCTGACACTTTCCTGTAGCCTGGAACTGCCAGTCTAGGAGAAGAATTAGAGATTTTGTTATCAAAACTCTAGTGACCAAATGAAGCAATTCACATTTTCTCTTCATTTTTAAATTTCTTTTTCTTTTTCTTTTCTATTTTATGAGATTGCACTCTAAGTAGGATATTGGACTAAATTATCTTTGTAGGTAAATTCACGTAATTGGAAGGTTGTACAATTTTACAGTATTTGTAGAAAATAGACACATATTTTCCTGATAAGATCTAGAGAAAGAATACAGTGACTACAGAAACTGAAAAAGAGGGGAGAGGGTATTTTTATGTTGTTCCTTTCTCCTTCTACTGGAGTTAAGTTTCTTCCTGTTAGTAAAAGGGCATACTGCCCTGCTTCCATTCCCCTGCCCATGTGTTCAAAGGGCAGAAAGGACTCATATCTGCCCACAGCTTTATGTTGTAGCTGCATTCAGGAGTCCTGATGGTGCTGCTGTGATGTTCCTCTTTGGCTTTGCAGGCTGAACTGGAGTACAAAGTAGAAATTTGCCCTCCGCTAAATATAGGCACAGATACCGATTGCCCAGTTCTTGGCTATCCTAAAAAGGGACTGTTGTTTGATCACAAGAGTATAATTAATGTGCCTCTCTCCTCAGGAGACAGAAGTTACCTTTAAAGAATTGGTTAGTCATTTCACCTTCTGCAAGTCCCAATTCCCTCATCAGAAAGTTATGAAATTCATTAAAAATATTAGAATGATCATAATAGGTTACTTGTCATAGGTGTGCTTTCAAGATACAGAGAAATATTGTTGAAATCTTACCATGAGAAGAAGGCATGGCAGGATAGATGGAGGGGGAGAAAAAGCAGACAAAAGTGGTGGGTTTTTTTGTCCTAAAAAAAGGAAACTATTTCTAGGGCACAATGTTTCATAGAACATGCTGAACAGACAATCTTATGAAACCCAGAAGCAAGCAGTGGAATTTTGCCCCACTGAGCTGGTATTGTGGATGATCTCTCTCTCTGCTTCTTTCTCCGTTTTTGAACCTCTGCTACCATCTCTTTCTCTTCTCCCCTTCTGTATCCTATAATTTAATGTCTATGCTTCAGTTTGTCCCTCTTCCATTCATTTCCACATTGGTACTCTCCTCTGTCTTTTCTGTATGACCATTTCCATTTGTCCTCAGGAATTGATTCATGATATTGACATTCTTTCCCACATCCCTGTGCCTACACATTCTGTACTTCATGGCTTCCATTGTGCCTTTGTCAATATCCTTTTATTGCTATCACTGACTCAGTGGGGCTTCCTTTGCAATTCTGTGTTTGTCTTTTTAGAACAGTGTTGTCCTACTCTCTGACATGCAATCAAAACACCACTCAAAGTTATTCCTGTGTTATGGTTGTAACTAGCTAGTTGATATTAATAATAGGAAGAGAAAAGGGGAGGCCAGAAATTATAAGCATGATCATCTTGGCAGTTTCACCAAGAAGCTATAATTTCACAGTCCCTAGGGAGCCACCAGTCTATTCCCTGCAGATCACTGTAGGGGGACTGGACAAAGGGGAAGATGGGTGCATATGCAGTGAAGTGGGTGACATAAGCAAGGCACTTGTTTGTCAGTCTAAACTGGGGAAAAAAAATCACTGGCCAGGAAGGTGGACCCCAATGCAAGTCCATACAAATTTTGGAATACATAATCTACAGACAAAGGAATTCTCTCTTTCTTGTTCCCCTTGTTTTGCACCTGCTTCCTTACACTTGCTTGTTCCATGACCTGTGCTAGCCCACATTGTATCCCTAGATGCTGCATGGACCAGGGTCATGCAGACCCCACACACAATAGACTGCAGCTGGGAACACAAGCTAACCTTGCCAGATTCAGGACTGGATTGTACCTCAATATGGAATGGAAGCTATGGGCAGTGGCTTTGATTCTACCTCTGTGAAGCAAAATGGAACTTTTCTATGGCAGAACAGAGAAAGATGGGACCTTGGAGACTCAGGGGTTTAATTCCACAGAAATACAGCTTTTTATGACACTTCACTCTCCTGTGGGGGGCTCAGGATATTCTTAGTGCTGTGGCACCCCAAGAATCCTTTTACCAGGAACAGGTGGGGTTACAGAGAACACCACACCGATAACACCTGCAGAGCAGAAAGCGTGGGAAATGATCTTGGGAAAGAGGCCATGTCTTCTGACTCTAAATGCAACAGAAATCCCCTAAATGGACAGAAATAGAAAATTCTTAGGTCATGCAATGCAGGGACAGAAAAAGAGTTGCATTATCTGAGGTGGGGGGTTCAGAAATAGAGGGATCACATAAGCAAGAATTTCAGTGTCCAGAACCCTTACAATGAGTCTATATAATACTGCTTGCTAGGGAGCATAATTTTGTCCTGCATTAAAACATATATTGTTTCTGGGCATTTTCATGGCTGTTTCACACATTGACTACCTTCCAACACTACCACCCTAGACACCCCAAGCCCAAGAAATAAAAGGGGTTCAATGGGGAGCTTTGTGCACTCTGATGTAACCCTTGGTCTCTATGGTTCTCATATCATTTGGATGTTTGAGAAGTTTGGACATAGAGTTAGTTGGTATTCGTAAATTGTCTTTCTTCAGTTTCTCAAATCCCGTTCTTATCTTTTTAGACCTGACTCTAAAATAGAATTTGATGAATAGATTTGCCACAAAACCATAATTTGATGTTTTAATTCCCACCATACTCACAGGTTCTTCCCACATTGAAGGAGAGGGTTTTGGGTTTTTTTTGGGAGTTTATACCAGCAGGTAGAAATCCTTTCTCATCAAATTTCTAGTTTGTTTTTTTCTGAGACTAAAGTTGATGATGGTATTATGTATTACCCCATCAACAAATACTTATTGATCTGTACGCAAGGCTATACTAATGTACAAAGTATGATTCCTTCCCTAAGGAATTAGTTATAACCCTGTTAGGAAAAAAGAACATTAGATGGGGGAGGGGGTGAAGGTAATCTATATGATCTGCATGATATATACAAAGACTGTAAAAGATAATGTGTGAGAAGGCCAGTGCAGGAATAGTATAAAAATTTTCCTGGAAAAGATAGGTATAAATAATGGACAGAAGCAGACATTGACCTATGTAGTGGTCCTATTTCTTCATTGGTTACTGACTGCAGATACCCTGGACGAATGGAATAAAAAAGAAGAATGGCAGATAGTACAACATAATTCATACACATTAGGGAACTATGACTAGATAGCCAAGGTGGAAGATCATAGGTGTGGAGGAAGGGCTTGGCTGCTGTCCAAGGTGCCTAACCACCGTTCGTTTTAATGCTAGCTGATTGATTCAGCCTCTAAGGAATGCTGAACCAGGTATGGGCAGAAGTTTTGATGGTAGAGATGGGAGAAGGGGAAAGAAAAGAAAAAGAAGAAAATAAGAGATTGTTCCAGTGGAATAGCCATTGAGAACTGTCACAATTTTCAACCACTTGCAGATATGGGAAAGAAACCACAAGTAATCTCAGACAAAAGAATTAAAATTTTATAAAGGATTATGTACTGACAATACATTTAAAAATATGTATTTTGAAACCTGTTTTGTTTTGAGTAGAGATGAGATTTTTTTTTTTTACCATACTGTTGGTTTTTAAGTCAAACTTCCTAATGCATTGTATATTTGCAATGGATAAAAAAAATAATTGTATTGGTTTTTATGACTGCATAACACATTTCTCACAAACTTAGTGACTCATAAACAGCATAAATTTATTATTTCACAATTTTTTGAAGGTCAGGAATCTGGGCATATATCAAGCTGTTGACTGGGATACATTCCTTTCTGGAGCTTGGAGGCTTCTTTCAAGCTCATGTGTTGTCAGTAACATTTAACTCCATGGTTCCTTGTGGCTGTAGGACTGAAGCCCCCAAAGTCCTGTTGGCTCTTAGCCGGGGCCACTCATAGATCCTAGAGGCAACCCATAGTTCATTGTCACATGGCCCCTTCTATACGCCCCTCAAATCTCTATAACTTCATGAAAGACCCCGTCTCCTTTAAGAGCTCATCTGATTCAGTCAGGTCTACCCAGATAATCTCTGTTCTAATTAAGGTCAACTAATTGGAAACCTAATTATTGGAGTGATATCACACCATATTTATAGATCCTACCTCTATTCAATGGCATGGAATTATACAGGTAGTGTATGGTGTGGAAATCTTGGGAGCCATTTTAGAATTCTGCCTATGAGCGAAGGGAAAATAAACTTGAGTTGCAATTTCTATATTAAGGTTCTTTTTATTATAAGTATCTATATCAATTCTAAATAACTTAAGCTAAAAAGGAATTCATTGGACATATAGTAGGCTATTTTATGGATTCCAAGGAAGAATTGAACAACCTGCCATTGAGAGAAGTAGGTTCTAAAGAAGCTCTAGAGATCACAGCTAATGGACCACCTCTGCAAAGCACCAATAGTTGGCCCAAAGTAATTGTGCTTCTTAGTTTGAAAGTATGAATTCCTGGGAGAGAATTTTGAGATAAATGTCTACCCCAGATCTATCAAATACAATTGAGGAGTATCTCATAGTATAGACATGGTTTATAGAATCTATTCCTGGGCATTGGGTCTAGTTATCAGTGAACTAGTAATCACTTTGAATCATGCAGCTACCCTGAAGGGAGTCTATGCCACAAGCGAGGCAAAATGATACAGTGTTGACATATAGCAACAGTTATGTCTAGACAGCATGAAAAATGTCAGCCAGATAGAAATGGTATCATTAAAGTGTTTTTGTTGGTTAAGTTCTCTCTCTCTCTCTCTCTCTCTCTCTCTCTCTCTCTCTCTCTCTCTCTATATATATATATATATATATATATATATATATATATATATATATATATATAAAGACATGCAACCAGAACCAGAATGACGGAATGACCAGAACGACCTCTCGCTATGACGCACACTGTGGCAGCCAACTGGCCCGATCTGGGCCCCAATCGACCCCCTCAACCCTGATCGGGTGTGGGGCCGGCCAGCCAACTGCCCGTGTTCTCTCCCCACTGCCAGCCCGGCCCCGATCGGCCCCCATTGGGGTGAGTCGGTTGGACCCCACTTGTGCACAAATTTGTGCAGCAGGCCTCTAGTATTAAAATATTTAAAAGGTTTAGTGTTATACATTTTTCTATTTTGATTTAACTGTTGTATTTTTAAATGATATAATTTAAAGAGTTTATATAGTTTTATTTATTTTTAATAATTTTAACATGTTTTTAATCATTAAGATACCCACACTTTTCACCTTGGAAATTTGAAAGTGGATAGACAATCTCCCTGCTCCCCAGGTCACACGTGTAAGATGGAAAGGAATGTTTAGACCTGTGAAAGTAATCTGAGAAAAGTTTGGCATCGTGGGCTAACTATATCTGTCATTGGAAACACCCCCTTTGCCACCATACTTCAGCCTTTGACATAGGTGTGTTTGACATTGCAGTTTCTGGTATTCATAAGCAATACTGAGAAATTACATATATTGTACTATTGCATGAATTGAAGCCATATGTACTAGGAGATTGAGATGGAATAGTAAAACATTTTGCTAGTGAGTGAGCATAGCTGACCACACAGATCCTGAAAGTCTTATTTTAAACATTTATTTTGTCTCTACTGCTATTGTACATTTTTTAAGATGGGAGGAATTAATTGCAATTGTGGTATTCACCTCTGTGTTATTAAGTTCTGGAGTGTATTTGTTTTTTTAAATGGTAATGAAAAGAATTTTAAATTAAATTAAAAAATATATAATGATTTTATATGAAGCTTAATATTTATAAAATACTTAACAGATTATAAAGCACTTTTCTACATATGATCTCTCACCAAAACCCTCTGAGGTAGTCAGGTAAACCCTATTCAGGCGGGAGAACTCAGAGGGGCTCCTAAAGAATGTTTTGGATGCTGAAGCAGAACCCCTGGTTTTTTGACGTTTATCCCTGTGCATTTTTTTCTTAATAGAAAGGTGCCTTTGTTTGTGTCTGAAGTTGTAGCTGCCAGTGAAAATAACAAAAGCCCAACATTAGCATACCTGTGTGCTCTCAATAAATATTCATTGTGATGTTTAAGCCATTTTTTCAAGTGGGAGTCCACAGATCTCTTAGTTAATGTGGAATCATCCTAGTAATGTTTATTTTCTATGGGCTTTGTTCCTAGAAACTCTTTGAAACACAAACAAAATAGACTCATCCATTATAATTATTTTTTAATTTCTTTCTAATATAGGAATCAGGAAGAAAAGACACTGAGCAGAGAAAAGAAGCGATACAGAGCTAGTGACAGGCTGGGCCTTGGGGAATCCCTGGAAGTCGAACAATGCAAGACACCCATCTTAATTAACAGAGGAGTGAGTTGTATACAGTCACACACATCGTTTAGTTATGTCTTCTGTTTCTTTGTTAAGTGAAACAAAAAAAAATACTGGACATGAATGTATTGTCTGGGAGAATGATATTTGTGACAATGTGGGCAGGAGAGGGGCAATGATAAATGATGGTTTCTATATTGCTTTTTTTTTTTTTAACCTTAATGGTCTTTTGGGCCAGTGGTTAGTCTCTTGACTTGCAGCTGTGTTCTTTTGTTAGTTGGTTAATGTGCTAGGTATCTTTTGTAAGAGAAAAATAAAATGAAATATGAACACAGCATCTGCATGTTGAACTGCTTAAAGATAGAGTGATGGCCCTTTAGCTATAATGTTGCCTTAGGGCTCAGTGTGGTCCTGCAAGTCTGATGTATTCAAGATGTGTATAAAGCAATATTGCAGGATTAGAAAAAAGGTTTGTGCCCAGGCTGTAAACACATGTTCTACTGTCCTTCGCATTGCTGAATCCTTTGTATTAATGTTCCTTCCCTCACGTCCTCAACAACACCTGTGATGTTGATTTTGAAGAAAAGAACTGTCCTCTGCAGATGATTTTGTGATTTAGGAAATTTGGTCTTAAATATTTTAACTTCATCTTCATTTTTATTTGGCTTTAAATATTTTAATTTCATCTTTATTTGGTCTTAAATATTTTTTTGGTCTTAAGTATTTTAATTTCATCTTCATTTTTTAAAATTTAAATTCTTTATTGTTTAAAGTATTACATGTGTCTCCTTTTTCACCCATTGAACTCTCCCCAGTTGCTCCCACCCCACAGCACATGTCGTCACCCCCCCCTACTGTCTATGTCCATTAGTTATGCTTATATGCATGCATACTAGTCCTTTAGTTGATCTCTTACCCTGTCCCCCCCCCCATGCTTTCCCTCATAGGTTGGACAGTCTGTTCAATGCTTCTATGTCTCTGGATCTATTTTTGTTCATCAGTTTATATTGTTCATTATATTCCACAAATGAGTGAGATCATGTGATATTTATCTTTCTCCAACTAGCTTATTTTGCTTAGCATAATGCTCTCCAGGTCCATCCATGCTGTTGCGAATGGTAGTTCTTTCTTTTTTATAGCAGCATAGTATTCCATTGTGTAGATGTACCACATTTTTTAATCTACTCATCTGCTGATGAGCACTTACGCTGTTTCCAAATCTTAGCTATTGTAAATTGTACATCTATGAACAAAGGGGTACATATATCCTTTCTGATTGGAATTTATGATTTCTTGGGATAAAGTCCTAGAAGTGGGATTACTGTGTCAAATGGGAGTTCCATTTTTAACTTTTTGAGGAAACTCCATACTGTTCTTCATAGTGGCTGCACCAGTCTGCATTCCCACCAGCAGTGCACAAGGGTTGCTTTTTCTCTGCATCCTTGCCAACACTTGTCTTTTGTTTGTTGATTTGTTGATGATAGCCATTCTGACAGGTGTGAGATGGTACTGCATTGTTGTTTTGATTTGCATCTCTCAGATGATTAGTGACTTTGAGCCTGTTTTCATGTCTCTTGGTCTTCTGTATGTCCTCTTTTGAATTTTTCTCTCTTTTTAAATGTTCATTCTTTCAATTCTATCAGAACAATAATTTTTCCAAGGTCTATCGAAGAGAAAGATAATCTTGTAAATTAAATAGAAATAAAACAGTAGTTATTTCAGGTTAATTTTCATTTAAAAGTGAAGTTTAAACAATCAACTTTTCTAAAAATTTATTTTTTAATTATAGTTTATATTCAACACTATTTTATATTACTTTCAGGTGTATAGCATAGTGGTTATATAGCCATATATTTTACAAAGTGTTCCCCCTGATATTTCCAGCACCCACCTGGCACCATACGTAGTTATTACAATATTATTGACTATATTTCCCAGGCTTTCCTTTTTACACCCTCATGACTACTTTGTAACTACCAATTAGTCCTTCTTAATTCCTTCACCATTTTCACCCAGTCCTCCAAACCCCTCCCCTCTGGTAACCATCATCTGTTCTCTGTATCTATGAGTCTGACAACAAACTTTTCTTGTTCACTAGGTTATCCTTTCATAGATGAAGACATGGGCTTAAAGGAGGTCAGTAACTTACCCGGTTACTAAAGGATGCAGGTGAGATTTCTCTTCCTCCAAAGTCTGATCGAATTCCTTGCCTAGTAGTTATGCTTACCACTAAGGACAAGAATTTCTTATAGAGGAAATTTTTAATCATGAAGTTATAGAATTTTAATAGATAGGGTTACAAGGTCTTACAAAGAACTCTCAGACCTCATTGTATTTACTTAATTCTGCTCAAGGAAAACCCTACTGCCCAGAAAAAGGTTTTGTAAAAAGAAAATCCTACTGCCCTTTCTTCGATAGGGTGGGATCATTGGGGGAAAAATGCCAAGCAGTGAGTGGGAAGTGGAGCAGCGTCAGTTTGGTGCTGTCCTGAGGTCCTCCGTTTTCTCTCTGCACACGTGCGCTGGGTCTGAGTTACTGCAGCTCAGCCAAGGGCATTTAAAGTAATCTACCACTTACCTTCCTGAGGGAAGCAGAATCCCTCTTTTCTTGCCCACGTGTATGGTTAGGGCTCAATAGGGAGGCATGGTGGGGATGAAGCTATGTGCACAATGCTTAACAGTGGAGTCTGATATCAGCTGGTCCAGGTTTGAGCCTCAACTTTGCATTTTTTAAAGTATGGGACTTCATGCAAATTCATTACTGTCTTCACTTAAAAGATGAGATGATGTTAGAAGTCTATCTCATGGGCTGGTTGGTGGATTACATGAAATAATAGAATGTGGCTGACATAGAGGAAGTGTGTAATAAATGTTGGCAAACTTAAAATGCTAATTAAAATAACTCCAGTGTAACCTCCTTATAATTGTTCCTTTCAAGTACTAATGGTGTGGCTTGCTTCTAAATTACATGCCCTGATAGGGAAAAAGAAAAATAAAGAAGGGGAGTGTGTAGAAGGGAGAAAATGATATCTGGCTAGATAACACAGAGATGCTAACTAACCAGTGGCCCCGAAGAGCCCGGATATCTTTCTCTGGAGCCACAAGCTATGGAGGAAGTTCTGCTCAGCTCTACTCTGGAAGATGTATGCGCCCTTTCCTGAATCCTGGCTGTGTGCTTTGTGTTGCAGGGTTAGCTCAGCCCCCACTTAGCCTGTCTCTACAGGGCTGTCACCGTGTGATTCATAACTCAATATTAACCGCAGATGAGGGAGGAGTGGATAGGGGGATTTTCTTTCATGTGACACAAAGTAACTGGGATCAGGGCTTTTGTATAGAAGCATTAATTACCCTTGTCAGTCTAACCAAGAACAAATTTTACTTCAACCAAGGATCATGGTGTTTCATTGGCATCCAGTGAATGTGCAATGAAAGCTTTGCCATTTATCCATGAGTATAATAAATTTAGACTCTCTGGTAATTTATGTTTTCCCCTTTTCTCTTTAAACTAGTATGGTACCTATTAATAATAAGCACACAATTCTGGAATGTGAGACAGGAGGAAGGTTATCGGTGATAAGACTAGATTATCAGTGTATAACTAAAGGTTTTTCAGACTTCTCAATTCATTGCCTCTCTTACCCTTTGTGTTCTCTCTACTTTCCCCTTTATTGATTGTGGAAACTAATTGAATATTAGATTTGAAAGATCCTAAGAGATCATCAAATCTATTCTAAGGAAAAAATGTGAAAGATTAAAATTTGGTGGGTGCCCTGACTAGTTGCTGTATTTAATGAGGATACTTAGGATATTCTGCCAACATAAAAGTTAAATTATAAAAACCGTATGATAATACAAATAATTTCTGTCTATAGAATGATTCTGATAGAGTAAACTTGATTATTATCCTATAGATATAGATCAGTTGTACTAGTTTTATATCTGTAAATTCAGTATTCCTTATCTGACTATAATTCCTTATCTGACTACTGTAATATCTTACTGGTTCTTCATTAAAATCCAGGATGTATTCATTTTACATCTGTATGAGTGATATAGTTTTACCTTTTAAAAAATTATGCATTAACACTAGAGATGATAAAATAAAAATTAGAAAGAGAGTTATACATACTCATCCGTAAAAAGGGGGGAATGTTACCCTTTGCAACAGCATGGATGGACCTGGAGAGCATTATGCTAAGTGAAATAAGCCAGTCAGAGAAAGACAAGCACAATACAATTTGATTCATATGTGGAATCTAATGAACAAATTGAACTAACAAGCAAAATGGAGACAGACTCATAGATAGAGAGCAGACAGACAGCTCTCCTAGTGGTAAGGGTGGAGGAAATAAAGGGATTGAGCAAAAAAGAAAAGAAAAAAAAACCTCATGGACATGGACAACAGTGTGGTGACTGTGTGTGTAGCGGGGTGAGTGGGGGACAGCAAGTGTAAGTGGAGATGGAAGAGGCTATGGGGGAAAATGTTGATGGGGAAAAATAATAAAATAAAATAAAGGAAAAATAAAAATAACAAAGAAGCACCAAAAATAAAGAAGTGAATTATACAAACTTTTTGTCAGAGTTAGACTTGAATCCATGTTTCCTGACCCTGGCTCCAGAAACTACATTTACACCATCGATTCTTCCCCAATCTACTGGCCTGTATTTTACAGTTCCTCAGATTTTCTTGGTCCTTCAAAATCAGATCATGTCTCTATAGTGCAATGAATTGATGTCTTTAATATTGACTTGGTATGTGCTATATTTTCCCCCAATCAGATGTGTAGAGATTACTTGGCAAAAGGTGGTGAAGGTGACTATGTCAAATGCTTTGAGGAGCACTGTCCTCTCTGCTTCCTTCCCTCACACCTTTCCTGGACCACTCCAAATGCATCTCCTCATCTGACTCTCTTTGACACTTTGGCTGATATCAACAGAGCATCATTTATTTCACCAGAGGGACTGGCCCTAAATAAAATAAAAAATATTATTGGGAAGAGTAAATATAGCCCATAATCCAAATAGTTCATGGAATTTATTTCCGGTTTGAACTCTAGATGAAAGAAGGTTGTTGAAAGAGAAGACTGGCTTAAAGGATGTGGACATTTGATGTTTTAGGGGAGAGGCTTATTCTTTCACTCCAATAATCTCATGACATCTATTTTGTAATTTTGGTGTTTGAGAGAACTGACCTCTACTCTCACAACTTGGGTGCCTTAATCATTGTGCCTCTACTTTATGCATATTTCTCCCTTCACACAGGCTAAACTTAATGGTAAGAGCTTTCCTCAGACTGAAGGTGATGTCTGTTGGAACCTCTCAGATTTATATCTGGGAATTTCAATTTAGTCTTCAAAGTTTTATTTTTTATACCAGTTCTTAGGGATTATAATTTTTAGACTTTTCTCTTTTAACCCATTCAGCATTAACACATTCTTATACTCATCTGTTTAATTTTGGTGTCCAGTCCTTTCTGATAAGCTTTACTGATGGATATAGCAATAATACATTACCATTTCTCTAAGTGCCAGATTTCTATCTAGTCATTGAAACACATGTCTACCAGATCATTTAAACTCAGTGTAATCATCTCTAGTCATACATAGGTAGATATACTCTGGATATGGTTAATTTGTGCAGACTCTGATTTTCTGAATATCCTTATACTATACCTACTTTTCTGTATCCCAGAAGCATCCTTAAGTTCCTTAATTAACTTTCTTCCATCTCTTCCTCTTTATTCTCTTCCTTTTCTTTCCTTCCTTTTTTCTTTTCCTTCCTTCTTTCTTCCCTTCACTTCCCTCTCCTCACTGAGTAAGTATTTACAAAGTTCCTAATGTGTGTTCAACACTTCACTAGGCACCATGGAATATGTTTTATTATCCAAATTAAGTATTTTTAAGCTAAAGTTTTAGAGGTTACATAGGCTTCGAATTTACACAAAGTCCAGTTTTACCTAGACATTATTTTTTTTCCTGTTTTTGTTGGCAAACATGGGGAACATTGTTTAAAATGCCTACCATTTAGAAAATTTAGATAGAAAGGCTATCTTCAGGTTGAATCATGACAAAATCTAATCTTTCAAAGACCACTAGTTTGAGTATATTTTAAAAAAATACTAATGACTATGATGATAGTAATAATTACCTACATTTTAAGCATTTTGAGAAAGAACATCTGAGATTGATATTTAGATAAGATGCTCTCCAGGCCAGGACTTAAACTGGCCACATGTCAGGTATATTGAGATCTTTCTTATCCTTTTTCATTCTAGAGAAATTTACCTATGCTACAAATTAACCTTTGAACAACCTTCCTTGAATTTCACATGAAATTCCCCTTTACTCAACTGTTTCATGTGATAAAATGTAAGAATGTGTCCTACAGGATGTGAAAAAATTGGGAACTCTCACACAGTGCTGGTGGAAATGTAAAATAGTGCATTTGGCAGTTCATCAAAACGATAAACATGGAGTTATCATATAACTCAACAATTCCACTCCAAGAGAAATGAAAACATATGTTTACACAAAACTTGTGATTATTATAAATTATCAGAACAGCGTTATTTATAGTAGCTAAAAAAATGGTAGCAGCCCAAATGTCCATTAACTGATGAATGGACAGATAAAATGGACTATGTCCATACAATGGAATATTATTCAACAATAAAAAGAAATGAATTCTTGATACATGCTACAACATGTATGAACCTGGAAACTATTTTGACAATTGAAAGAAGTCAGTTACAAAAAAATACTATTGTATAGTTCCATTTATATGAAATGTCCAGAATAGGCAAATCTATAGAAAGAGAAAATAGATTAATAGTTTTTTAGGGTTGGGGAGAGGTGGAATGGAGTGACTGTTAATGGGAAAGAAGTTTCTTTGGGATGATGAAAATGTTCTGTAATTAGACTGTGATAATGGTTACACAATTCTGTTAATATACTAAAACCACAGAATTGTGTACTTTAAGTGGTGAATTTTATGGTATGTAAACTATATCTCAACAAAGCTGTTTTTAAAAAAGCTTTCAGGGAGATAAGCTTAAATGTAAAAACAAAAAACAAAACCTCAGACCTATAATATATGGATTCCCTTCTGTACCAGGACCAAGGATAGCATGGCATATAAAGAAAACAATATTATTGGTCTGACTGGTTGAAAGCTTGATGTCCAACAAAATTCTAAGCGGTTATTTTTCAAGAGAATTTGGAAGATTCAGTAAGGATTGTGGAGTTAACATCAAGAATTTACTTCTCTCCCTATCAGTTACTGGCTGTAACTGCTGGATTTTGTTTTATATTCTTTGAAAAATGACAGTAACAATGTCTCACAGTGGTGCATGTGTGTGTTCGTGTGTGTGTGTGTGTGTGTGTGTGAGAGAGAGAGAGAGAGAGAGAGAGAGAGAGAGAGAGAGAGAGAGAGAGAGAGAGGAGAGAGAGAGAGAGAGAGCGCCTGGCACATAGAAGGTACATTATTACTTGATTGATAGTGTTATTACTTCCTTTATCTAAGAGAAAGAGCATAGGTTCATTGACAGATATAATACTTAGAATTTTTTTTAGAGTAGGAAATAGGTTAAAACAGCCATAGAGACACTTGGCCTTCATCTCTGGTGTGTCTAAAAAATTACCTTCTTTGTCTAGGAAAATTATTACTTTAGTGAAGTAGATTTTTTCTTTCTGAATTTGTAAAATATAAATTTTTTTCACTACAGTACTTTGCAATGAAATGAGTATTTTTTTAGGAATGCTTTTTTTTAAAAAATGAGAACAACTGAAGTAAAGTACAACATTAATTGAGAGCTATGGGAATTAAAAAGCAACTAAATTCATATATTTTTAGACAGTTGAGAAAGATTTGAAGATGCTGTGATGCTGGATTTGAAGATGAAGGAAGGAACCATAAACCAAGGAATGTGGTGGACTCTAGAAACTGGAAAGGTAAGAAAATGTACTTCCCACAGAGCTTTCAAATGGAATGCAGCCCTGCCGACACCTTGCTTTTAGCCCAGTGAGACCCATTCCAAACTTCCGTCCCTTTGAACTAGAAGATAGTAAATTTGTTTTAAGTCACTAAATTTGTCATTTGTTCTAATAATAATATGAAATTAGTATAGAAGCTATGTGACTGCTGAAGCTGGTTCATAAAAGGAGATACAGTGGTCACCTGATTTTCTCTGAGCCTTGTCACCGTGCCATGAGGAAGTGGAAAGATCACAGGGAGAGGCCACATAAGTAGGCATTCTGGCCACCAGACTCAGCTGAGGTCCCAGCCCATGGTGAGCATCAACTCCAGACACGTAAATCGTCCACAAGATGACTGCAGCCACCGGCACCCTCTGACTGTAACTTCATGCAAGACCCTGAGCAAGGATTGCCTAGCTGAGCCCAGCCAACCCCAGGACTGTGATGATAATAAATTATTGTTGTTGTTTTAAGCCACTAAAAAAAAAATTCATATATTTTTAAAATATAATTATCAGTTTAAAAGCAAAAAACAAAGATGTATTTAAATAATGCAATCAATAGTGAAAATATATCTCTGAGATGGAAAGAATTTAAGTACTTAGTGAAGGATCCAGGTGTAAAAGAAGAGAGAATGAGAGGTTAAAAAGGATAGAGAGAAAGGCAGAGAATAACACCAATGCTTCTGAAAATTCTGAATGTTAAAAAATGTAGCACATTTGACTAAGTTAATAATTAGTTTAAAGCTTTAAAACCACAAGTATTTTTGAAGCATACATGGTTTTGAAAACTTTATTGGTTTTCAAAGAGAAATAAAAACCTCTATTCAAGAATATAGTAGCTATTACAACTCATATTTTTAGACAAACTATAAACACAAGTTAAATTATCATGTTTTCTACATCAGAAAGCTAAATTATTTTCTATTTTAAATTCTAATATTATATTTCTGACATTTTAAAAGATTCATATTGAAAAAAATTGGTAATGGTAATGTTAAATTCTAGCTACAGAATGAAAGTTTCCCATAATAAAGCTAAACTTCTATCCATTCCTAGTCCATTTCTGTGTCATTAGACAAATAAATGTACTAGAAATACGGACTATCACGAGTTTGAGAGCTATACTGTGCTGTTACCTGTGGCAGCACAGTGGGATGTGTTTAATGGCACAACACTTGGATGCATTTAATGATCATTTCACATTCTGAACAATTGTATGTGGCTATTTAAATTAAATTAAACATTTAGTCCCTTATTCATACCAGCTACATGTAGTTAGTTGCTACCATATTGAGCAGTATGGACATAGAACATTTAACTCATCTCTGAAGGCTCTGTTGGATACACAAAACTACAAAAAAGATACTTGTTGCTGAAAGACCAACTTGATATCTAAGTTTATTGGTTGAGGTTACTAATAAGGCAGAGTTTTGATACAAACAGAAGACATTCATTTTACATAGAATTTCTCTTCAGTGGCCATAGAGATGTCCTTAAGCTAACCTAGAGGCATCAGAGATGTATTAGTAGACCCAGTGACTATATGAGACAGTATGAAAGAATCATTTAATCATTCATTTATTCATTCAGCAAGTATTGATTGAGCACCTACTATGCTCTAGGTACTATGTTCACCTATGGTAAGTCCACATGGTATAAGGAAGGCAATTTCCTTAACCCGAAGAAACTGTATCAGAGCAGAAAGAAACAAATCAGGTCATTACAGAGCTAATAGCAGAAGTAGGCTCTATGGGAACACTATAAAAGGAGTGGTTTATTATGGAATGGACAGAAAGGGAAAAATGGAGAATCCTTTATTTTTTGTTCTGTTTGTGACACTTAAGAAGAAGGTGGGTTCCTTGGTGATGAGGGAGAGGAATTGTATGGAGTACTTTTCCTTTATTTCCCCACAGAATCTAGTAAAATCTTAAATTCACAATAGATAATCAGTACACGAACTGAATAATTTAGCAAGTACGAATCACATTTTTAGATCCTGAGAGAATTTTTCTTAAAGTAGCTATCTCTTTTTTTTAAAAAAAGAAGATTAAAAACACTGCCCAGCCCTAGCCGGTTTGGCAAAGTGGATAGAGCATTGGTCTACAGACTGAAGGCTTGTGGGTTAGATTGTGCTGAAGGAAACCTATCCATGTGTCTCTCTCACATTGATGTTTTTTTCTCTCTCTGTCTATCCCCCTCCCTTTTACTCTCTATAAAAATCAATGAGAAGAAAATGTTAACAGGTGAGGATTAAAAAACACAAAACACAAACAAAAGCAAAACAAAACAAACAAAAACTGCCTGGCCAGCTTGGCTCAGTGGCTGACCTATGAACCAAGAGTTCACAGTTTGATTTCTGGTAGGGGCACATGGCAAGGTTGTGGGCTCGATCCCCAATGTGGGGGATGCAAGAGGCAGCTGATCAATGATTCTCTTTCATCATTGATGTTTCTATCTATCTCTCTCTCTCTCCCTTCCTCTCTGAAATCAATAAAAATCTTTTTTAAAAAGGTTAAAACATTCTGAGTTTGTTATTGTGTATGGTGTAAGCTGGTGATCTAGTTTCACTTTTTTTGCATGTATCTGACCAAATTTCCCAGCACCATTTATTGAAGAGACTATCTTGACTCTATTGTATTCTTGTGCCTCCTTTGTCAAAAATTAATTGAGCATAATGGCTTGGGTCGATTTCTGGGTTCTCTGTTCTGTTCCATTGGTCTATATGTCTGTTCTTGTGCCAGTACCAGGCAGTTTTTAGAACCGTGGCTGGTAATATAGCTTTATATCTGGTATTGGATTCTCTCCAATTTTGTTCTTCTTTCTCAGGATTGCTGTGGCTATTTGTTGTTTTTTTTTTTATTCTAGATGAATTTTTTAAGAGTTTGTTCTAGATCTTTGAAATATGCTGTTGGTATTTTAATGGGGATTGCATTGAATCTGTAGATTGCTTTGGGTAGTATAGACATTTTAATGATGTGGATACTACCAATCCATGTACATGGTATGTTCTTCCATTTGTTTATGTCTTCTTCTATCTCTTTTTTTTAAGTGTCCTGTAGTTTTCTGAGTACAGGTCTTTTACCTCCTTAGTTAAGTTTATTCCTAGGTATCTTAATTTTTTTGGTGCAATGGTAAATGGGATTTTTTTTCATTTCTCTTTCTGTGAGTTCATTATTGGTATATAAAAAGGCCATAGATTTCTGGGTGTTAGTTTTGTATCCTGCTACATTGCCAAATTCATTTATTAGGTCTAGTAGTTTTTTGATGGAGTCTTTGGGATTTTCCATGTATACTATCATGTCATCTGCGAATAAGGAAAGTTTTACTCCTTTTCCAATTTGGATGCCTTTTATTTCTTCTTCTTGTCTCATCACTATGGCTAGCACTTCCAGTATCATGTTGAACAGGAGTGGTGAAAGTGGGCATCCCTGTCTTGTTCCCGTTCTTAGGGGAAACAAGTTTAGTTTTTGCCCTTTGAGTATGATGTTGGCTGTGGGTTTGTCACATAAGGCTTTTATTATGTTGAGGTATGATCCTTCTATTCCCACTTTGCTGAGGGTTTTTGTCAAGAAAGTGTGTTGGATTTTATCAAATGCTTTTTCTGCATCAATTGATATGATTATGTGATTTTTGTTTCTCAGTTTGTTTATGTCATATAGCACACTTATTGATTTGCAGATATTGTACCATCCTTGCATCCCTGGAATAAATCCCACTTGATCATGGTTTATGATCTTTCTAATGTAATGCTAAATCCGATTTGCTAGAATTTTGTTGAAGATTTTAGCATCTATCTTCATCAAGGATATTGACCTATAGTTCTTTTTCTTTGTGGTATCTTTATCTGGTTTTGAGATTAGGATAATGCTGGCTTCATAGAAAGATGTTGGTAGGGTGCCTTCCTCTTGAATTTTTTGGAATAGTCTGAGGAGGATAGGTTTTAGTTCTTCTTTGAATTCTTGGTAGAACTCCCCTGTAAAGTCATCTGGACCAGGGCTTTTGTTTGCTGGAAGATTTTTGATCACTGCTTCAACTTCTGTAGTTATTGGCCTATTCAGGTTTTCTGATTCTTCCTGATTGAGTTTTGGGAGCTTTTATTTTTCTAAGAATATGTCTATTTCATCTAGGTTGCCCATTTAGTTGGAATAATGTTGTTCATAGTATTTTTTTCATAATCATTTGTATTTCTGTGGGATCAGTTGTTACTTCACCTCTTTCATTTCTGATTTTGTTTATTTAGGTCCTCTCTCTTTGCTCCTTGGTGAGCCTGGCTAGAAGTTCATCAATCTTGTTTATCCTTTCAAAGAACCAACTCTTGGTTTCATTGATATTTTGTATTGTTGTTTTTATTTTGTTTTTGTTTTTGTTTTTTTGTCTCTATGTCATTTATTTCTGTTCTGATCTTTATTATTTCCTTACTTCTGCTTATGCTGGGCTTTTCTTGTTGCTCTCTTTCTAACTCTTTGAGTTGTAGGGTTAGATATTTATTACAATTTTTTCTTGTTTTTTTGAGGTAGGCCTGTAGAGCTATAAACTTCCCTCTCAAGACTGCTTTCACTGTGTCTCATAGATTTTGGATTGTTGTGTTTTCATTGTCATTTGTTACCATGATGCTTTTTATTTCTTCTTTGCTCTTTTTGGTAATCCAATCATTGTTTCATAGCATGCTATTTAGCCTCCAGGTGTTTGATTTTTTCCATTGTTTTTATTGTAGTTGATTTCTAATTTTATGCCATTGTGATCTGAGAAGACGCTTCATATGATTTCTATCTTCTTGTATTTGAAGAGACTTTGCCTGTGTCCCAATATGTGGTCTATCTTTGAAAATTACCCATGTGCACTTGAGAAGAATGTGTATTCTGTGGCTTTGGGGTGGAATGTTCTGAATATTTCAATTAATTCTTTCTGATCTAGTGAGTCATTTAGGATTGATGTTTCTTTGCTGATTTTTTGTTTAGAGTATTTATCCAGTGGTGTTAGTGGGGTATTAAAGTCCCCTACTATGACTGTATTACTCTCAATCTCTCTCTTGATTATCTTCCAGAAGTTTTTTTTATGTATTTTGGTGATCCTGTATTGGGTGCATGTATGTTTACCAGAGTTATATCTTCTTGTTGAATTGCTCCCTTTAGTATTATGAAGTGTCCTTCCTTATCTCTGTTATGGCCTTCACTTTGAGGTCTAATTTGTCAGATACAAGTATTGCTACCCCAGCTTTTTTTTTCATTTCCATTTGCCTGAACAACTTTTTTCCACCCCTTCACCATCAGTCTGTGTGAGTCCTTTGTTCTGAGGTGGGTCTCCTGTAGACAGCAGATATATGGGTCATGTTTTCTTAGCCATTCAGCTACCCTATGTCTTTTGATTGGGGCATTTAAACCATTTACATTTACAGTTATTATTGAGAGGTACTTGTTTGTTACCATTTTTATTCTTCATGCCTGTGTTCTTTCTTCCCTTCCTATTTCTTCTTTTTACAGCAGACCCTTTAGCATTTCTTGCATTGCTGGTTTGGAGGTAATAAACTCCCTTAGTCCTTTTTTGTTTGTTAAGCTCCTGAATTCACCCTCAACTTTGATTGATAGCCTTGCTGGGTACAGCATTCTTGGATTCAGACCCTTGCTTTGCATGACTTTGTATATTTCATTCCATTTCCTTCTGACATGATGTGTTTCTGTTGAGAAATCAGTTGATAGTCAGATGATATATCCTTTGTAGGTAACTTTCTGTCCCTCTCTGGCAGCCTTTAAGATTCTTGCTTTGTTGTTGGTGTTTGTCAATTTAATTATGATGTGTCTTGGTGTCGGCTTTTTTTGGGTTCATCTTGTTTGATACTCTGTGAGCTTCTTGGACTTGTGTGAATTTTTTCTTCCCAGTATCAGGGAAGTTTTCTGTCATTATTTCTTCAAACAGGTTTTTTATTCCTTGCTTAGTTTCCTCTCCTTCTGGCACCCCTATTATGTGGATGTTGTTTTGTTTCATGTTATCCCAAAGTTTCCTTAGGCTCTTCTGTTTGTTTTTTTTTCTTTTTCTTTTATTTTTCCAGTTACTGCTCTGCTTGGATATCTTTTTTTACCTTGTCTTCTAGCTCACTGATGTGGTCCTCCACTTCTTCTGTCTACTGTTGATGCTTTCTATTGTGTTCTTTATTGCAGCAATGTCATTATTCATTTCTTCTTGGTTCTTCTTCATTTCCTTTTTGTTCTTACACATATTGTTGAATTTGTTTTCCATCCTTTTCAGTATCCTTATGACCATTGCTCTGAATTCTTTATCTGACATATTGCTTGCCTTGATTTCATTTACTTACTTTTCTGGTGATTTCTTTTTTTCTTTTGTTTGGGGGCTGTTTCTTTGTCTCCCCATGTTCACTCTTCTCAGGGTGTTGATTATGTAGCTCTCTCTCTCTCCTGCGTTGACTTAAAGGCACTCTCTCTAGGTGATCTCTGACCTTTCCATCTACAGATTGCCTCACCAGCTGTGTTTAATTCGCCAGTTCTGGGTGGATGTTATTCCATTCAGCTGTTCCTTCTATCTGCTCTGTGAGAAGATGCATGACCCATTTGCTTAATTGGCCACCACCTTGTTTCTCCCTTGACAAACTTTTTAGGTGCCCATGGCCATGGAGGTTGGAGTCTCGGTGTTTGTGGGTTCACAGCTGAGGCAGCTGGGTCAATTTTCTTGTTTTAATGAAGTATTTTTAATCTACATTTATTTTAATGTCGACCGAAAGGGCCTTATATACATATATATTAACTACAAAGATTCATTTTCTTATTGGTAATTTTATGATGAACTATAGATGACTGACAGGAAATATAATAAATTGATTCTACTTGCTAGGTTGAAAGTAGTTTAGACTTAGTAATATTGAGACCTGGCTAAAAAAATAAAATAAAATAAAAGAGGAAAAGCCAGGAACTAGGAAGATGAAATGTAGAGTAAGGCAGTTGCAATGAACATTAGGGTGGGCATCAGTTCTCCTGAAAGTACTTATGAGTTGGGCAGTTCCAAACTACCCTTTTAGTCTCTTAGTTACCACCAGATGGGTTGTCCAGTTCTTTCTACTCTGTACTAAACAACATGTCGAATAAATATTCAACACTTAGCATATGCAAACTGCACTTGTTGAGCCTCCCTAACAGTAACTAATGAGGACATTAGCTTTCAATTAACTACATAAAGCTTTGGGTTTGGACTGGAACATTCATTCAGCACAAGCATCAATTTGTACATCATTATAGGATATTAGTTGTTTGCAAGGCAACCACATGTCCTAGCAGATTTTAGGATGAGCTCCAATGATGAGCAAACATCAGATATTTCAACTCTTAAATTATGTCTTATTATCTCCTCTATCTAGAGCTGCCGTGGGCAAACTACGGCCCGTGGGCCAGATCCGGCCCATTTGAAATGAATAAAACTGAAAAAAAAAAAAAAAAACCCTACCCTTTTATGTAATGATGTTTACTTTGAATTTATATTAGTTCACACAAACACTCCATACATGCTTTTGTTCCAACCCTCCGGTCCAGTTTAAGAACCCACTGTGGCCCTCGAGTCAAAAAGTTTGCCCACCCCTGATCTAGACTATTCTAACAATTCTACAAGTCTCACTACAAGGCAGAGATTTGGGGAGCAACTACTAAGTTAAAATTTGGTAAAATATGAAGAAGTAGAATAGCTGTCATAAATGCAGAGGTAGAAATGTTAGTATAGCTTGAGGCTGGTGACAATTGCAGCCAACCTGTTAAGGGAACTACCATATGGAGCAGGTAAATCTGCTCACATGTTATCAGGTATGACTTTATAGTTTCATTTTAGTGTCTTTAAATTTACTCAAGTTTCATGATTATTTCACTATTTTTTTAATAAAAATTTTCTGTGAGCAATATGATTTATAACTATTTTCTATAGTTGTTATTTTAATTTTATTATAGACAAGTCTTTTCCATAAATGTGTCTGTGATATTACAATAGAATCAGTGTGAAAAGTAGGATATACTACAAATATCACTTAGCTAAATTGCTATACCTTGATGTATTTAGTTAAGTGTTTCTCTAAGTAAATCTTCATAAACAGATCTCTCATATTGGGTAAAATGGCCACAAGACAGAATTGACAAGTTGGAAAGTACCAAATGACTGATTTTGTATTGTTTATACATTTGAGTCAGATTTGCAAATTTTGTGAGGTCTATGGAATGCCAGTCATGATTGTGGCCTCTGGGGTTGTTCTCCAGCCTATCATCTTCATTCCATAAAGTAGGATATAACTCTGTCTATTCCTCCCTATTTTTATGAGTTCAATCATCCCTCCTCTCCAATTCATATATTAAGTTATAACCTCCAGTACCTCAAAATGTGACATACTTGGGCACTATGGTTGTTGAGGATGTAATTAATTAAGATGAGGTCATATTAGAGAAGGGTCGTGTAACTTATAAAAAGGGGAAATTTGGACATAGACTGCACACAGGAAGAACACCATATCAAGATGAAGGCATGGATTGGGGTCATTTTCTCTAAGTTAAGGAATGCCACAGATCACCAGCAAATCTCCAGAAGTTAGGAGAGAGGCATGGTACAGAATCTCACACCCCTCAGAAGGAAGCAACCCTACTTCTAGTTTCTGTTTTTTGTCTAGTTTCCAAGACTGTGAAACAATAAATTTCTGTTTTTTAAGCCACTCAGTTTGTGGTACTTTCTTGTGGCAGCCCTAGCAAACCAATACTAGTACACCTGTAGTAGTAAGATGAGCAGATGCCCATACATTTTCTGGTCAGTTAGTTCTCCCAAATGTCCTGCCCAGAGGTAAAGTTTCAGGCTACTGGCCATACAACACTTTCAAAATTCAGAGAAGATAGAATCAATAGGCTTGGATGCTATTACGAATTCATTTGTGTCATCTATCAATAATACAGTCCTTGTGTCTGATCCATATCAAATTCATTCCAGCAAGTGATTTTCAATGATATCAATAGAAGACACCCCCTCTATTCATTTTCGGAAGCATGTGTCATTACTCCCTAAAACAAGCATTGATCTCATCCCATAGCCTCCTCTGCTTTGAGGAAGCAGAGAAGGGCCTGATAAAAGCCTAGTTAAAGGGATTTTCCATTGACCGGGGTGCTTTTCCAGATATAATTAAAAAAACCTGATACATCTCCAGTCCATTAGGGTAAGCCACACCTGCCAGAGGCTTATTAGCAATTACAATTGTAGAATGTCCACAGTGGGTCCTGTATAGGTGAGCAATAAACACACATTGAACTGGAAAATATGGTGTATTATGATGCTCTTCACATTTGATTCAAGGCCCTGGTTGAGCTCCATGGCTGCTTATTGCCAGTAGTATTTCTATCTGGGACTGGTTCCCTTTTACACATAGTAAATGCTTAGTAACATTTGTTAACAGAATCAATGGATGCATAACTAAACAGAACTAAGTGGGTTCTAGATTCACCCCTAAGCTCTGCCTATGTTCCTTTTTCAAGAGCCCTTAATTGGGCATCCCACTATCTTATACATTCACAAAATAAAGTTCCTCAATATTCCAGTAAACAAACTATTTCTCCTTGCCACAGGGTTAACTAAATGCTATACCTATCTCGTACTGGGCACCAAGTTATACGTTATTCCTCCAAATGGTTCAAAATCCACCTAGCTCAATGGTCCATTTGACAGATGTTACTAACCAGTATGTTTACTTAGTTGTAAAAATAAGATTTATACATTAATCAAAAATTGGTGGGCACAAGCTGCAGCACAGATTGAGGATCACTGACTTGCTGTTTAATGGGATTCAGAACCCCTTCAGTTTATGTTACCAATTTATTACTGTAATTTTGGCCATATGTGTGTCCAGATATCAGCATAAACACCCTCAACATCATTCTCTACACTAAAGCAGCAGTGATGTAGACTGGAGTTCAGGATTCACAACTGTGACTCCCAGTCGGGGCAGGGGGCGGGCAGTGAATTAGCAGACACAAAAGGCCAGCAATTTTGGGCTGGTTATTCTTCTGCTAGGAAGACTATGATTAGTCAACATGCCTGGCTATTTCCTCTCCTGATACAGACAGCTGGAATCCATATAATTCCCTTCTCTAACATGGTTAATGATAGTGCCCTGCCATTTAAAGGGCAGGGAGTAACACAGATTTATGGCAAGACATAGGTCAGGTTGTATTAGCTTTTGAGCACAACAAAGATGGCACTAATGACCCATCATCAATGCGTGTGCTTAGCCTTGTTTATCCAGTGGTCAGGATGGGTTTCTAGTCATCTGGTTCACACATTCTCATTTATTATATTTAAAACCCACATTTTGGATCTGTAAGGCTCTATCCTGAAGCTGGAAGATGGAGAGGAGATGGCTTAAAGCAGACTCAAAGAACTAACCAATCTCATGGATTTGGACTCATCAGTATGATGTTCTCAACTGAGAGAAGCATGGAAAGTGACAAACCCATGGTTCTCAGAGTCAGACATACCTAAGTTAGAATCCTATTTCTGCTACTCCCAAGCTATGCCTCATTAAAAAACTTATTCAAACTCTCTGTTACTTAATTTTCTTTTATTTAACCTGAGGCTAGTAATACTGCCTTCCTCCCACATTTGTGTGTGTGAGTGTGTGTGTGTGCAGATTATGAGACAACATATGTTAAATAAGATAATATATTGGAAAGTGCCTGCCACAATGCCTAGCACCAAACAGGTGTTCAATTGCTAATTCCTTTTCTTTCTTTATAACCAAACCAGGATTCCGAAAATTTTCTATCTGAGTCATACAGTTCTGCTTGCAAGACACTGTCTCCTTTAAATCAGAAACTCATAAACAAGTGAAAATCCATTTTGAACAAATCTGCATGTTCTTTTTAAATCAATAAAAATAAAGTTTACTTTTATGGGAGCTTTAGATGCTCAACAAAAAAGACCCAGTTGGTTTTTTAGCCATTGCATAATTGCTACAGTGTGATCTGGAAGAGAGGTGGGTATTTTGCCAAAACACAAATGTAGATGCCTTGAGTGCATGAATAATGCATATCAAGTTAACACATGTATACTAGGAAAATGTCATTTTTAAGACCAGGATTTTGGGAATAATTAGAAAATATAGGCATTGATAACAAGTAAACTTCTTCCCAATTGAAAGTATGTCATGTTATGTTCCCTTTAACACAATGTTATGCATTTTCTTTGTTAGCAAAATAGATATCACCTTATAGATATTAAAACATTAGCACAGGTGTTTCTCAAGAGAAGAAACTTGTTTATATCTCTTTTGTCTGTATTTAGACAGAAAGTCCTCAAGTATCTTGTGCTTTTAAAAATAATATTTCCTCTCACCTGGTATAATGCTGGCCACATGGGAAGTAAATTCTCATTGATTAGAATTTAATGAGTCAGAAAATAGAAGTATGACCAAGAATAAAAGAGCAGATGAGTTAGAGAGGAATGAGAAGGGCCAATGTTTGTATGGAGAAGTAGGAGGAAGAGAAGGAAAAGATTACCATGTGGACATAGCAACTACTTTTGGGAGTGGATGCTGTTAGGCCTGCTAGTATTTCAACAATCCTTGTCTGAAACATTAGCCTCCAAAGATGCTATTTTATGCCCTGAAAGTAAAGAGGGACCTAATTGTATTTAGCTATTTACATTAGTCTCTTCACTTCCTTCTGGTCTTTGTTTAACTGTTAATTTATCAATGATTTTTCCCCCTGACAACCCTACTTGAAATCCATCAACACCATCACCAAATTCATTCTTACAACTAACATTTTTTATTTTTTTCTCCATAACACTTATCATTATCTAACATACTATATGTTACTTATGCCTCCTTTATAAAGTTGGCTCTACAATTGCAGGATTTTAAAAAATTTCTCTATATCTAACATACAAAACAGTATCCGGAACCTAGTAGATTCTCAACATGTATTAGTTCATGTGTAAAATTAACTAATGAAGGGATGGTTGAATTGAGTGTCTACTGCATCCCTGGCATTGTACTAAGAGGATACTGGGACTATAAAGACAATAATGCAGGCTTCCTACCTTGAAGTTTATAGAGACAGACAAGTAAAACAGTAGTCTCCAAAAATTATGATCAGTGTCCTGAGATTTATGGTAGAGGTGAGTGTGTGTTTGTGGGAACACACAGGGGGACCTCTCACCTTGGCTACATTAGGAAATTGGAGGCTCCAGGAAATTTTCCTCAAAGGAGTGAAGTCTGAGCTGGGGCCAAGAGAATGGGTAGAAGTTAGCCATATACAAAGGAAAGAAAAGGCCTTAATCCAGCAATAGATGTTTGGGTGTGAATAGTTGCACTTTAAGAGGTTAAATACAGTAATTAAGCAAAAGTATAAACCTAACTGATTTATGCATACTTCGGACCATGCAGGCCTTAACTGGCAAGGAGAACCTGGCCATCAGCGCTGTGATAGAGTGATATCTTCTGAAGCTGAACATTGAAGATGATGCCTGAGATTAGGCACTCAAAAATTAAGGCAGATGCCCAGTGGCAATAAAAACTATTAGAAACAAATACAGTCAAGTTGCAGGATACAAAATCAATGTGCAAAAACCCAGTGCCTTTCTGTATACTAACAACAAAACTTCAGGAAAAGAAATGAAAAAAACCCAAAACAATTCCTTTTGCAATTGCAACCAAGAGAATAAAATACCTATGGACAAATTTAACAAATAACATGAAAGACCTATATACTGAAAATTACAAAGCATTATTAAAAGAGATTGAAAAAGACACAACAAAATGGAAAAATATCCTGTGCTCATGGATTGGAAGAATCAACATAGTTAAAATGGCCATATTACCCAAAGCAATATACATATTTAATGCAATCTCCATCAAAGTACCAACATCATTTTTTAAAGAAATAGAATGAGAAATCATCATATTTGTAGGGAACCACAAAAGACCCCAAATAGCCAAAGTAATCCTGAGAAAAAAGAACGAAGCTGGAGGTATCACTCTGACTTCAAATTATACTACAGAGGTATGATAAACAAAACAGCATGGTATTGGCAGAGAAACAGACACACAGATCAATGGAACAGAACAGAGAGCTCAGCTATAAAACCACATGCATATGGACAGATACTTTTCCACAAAGGAGCAAGAAACACAATGGAATAAAGATAGTCTCTTCAATAAGTGGTGCTGGGAAAACTGGAAAGCCACATGCAAATGAATGAAACTGGATTAGTTTGTTCCCATCTACAAAAGTTAATTCAGAATGGAGCAAAGACTTAAATATAAGACCCAAAACAATAAGTTACATAGAAGAAAATATAGATACTAAACTTATAGGTCTTGATCATAGAGAACTTTAATGAACTTGGCCCCAAAGGGAAGTAAAGGCAAAAATAAATGAATGAGACTATATCAAACTGAAAAGCTCTGCACAGCAAAAGAAACTGATAAAAAACAAATACAAAGAAGCAGCCAACCAGATGGAAGATGATATTTGCAAACAGTAGTTCTGACAAAGGATTGATTTCCAAAATATATAAAAAACTCATAAAACTCAACACCAAACAAACAACCTGATTACAAAGTGGGCAGAGGACCTGAAAATACACCTCTCCAAAGAAGACATTTGAAAAGCCAACAGATATATGAAAAGATGTTCAGCTTCACTGGCAATTAGGGAAATGCAAGTCAAAACTACAATGAGATACCACCTCACACCTGTCAGAGCAGTGGTTCTCAACCTTCCTAATGCTGCGGCCCTTTAATACAGTTCCTCATGTTGTGGTGACCCCCAATTTCATTGTTACAAATTGCACATAATTAAAGCATAGTAATTAATCACAAAAACAATATGTAATTATATATGTGCTTTCCGATGGTCTTAGGCTACCCCTGTGAAAGGGTCGTTCGACCCCCAAAGGGGTCGCGACCCACAGGTTGAGAACCGCTGTGTTAGAGTGTCCATTATCAACAAGACAAGCAATAACAAGTGTTGGAGAGGTTGTGGATAAAAGGGAACCCTCATTCACTGCTTGTGGGAATGTAGACTGGTACAATCACTAGGGAAAGTAGTCTGGTGATTCCTCAAAAAAGTAAGAAAAGTAAGAATAGAGCTACCATATGTCTCAGCAATCCTTCTCCTGGGGGATTTTATACCCAAAACACTAAAAATCATGCATTCGCAAAGATATATGTGCCCCTATGTTCATTGCAGCATTATTCATGATGACCAAGACATGGAAACAACCAAAGTGTTCTACAAAAGAGGACTGGATAAAGAAAATGTGGTACTTATGGAATACTACTCAACCATAATAAAGGATGGAATAGTGCCATTTGCAAGAACATGGATGGACCTTGAGAACGTTATGCTAAGTGAAATAAGTCAGAAAAAGCTAAGAACTATATGATTTCACTTCTATGTGGGATATAAAACTGAAATTTGTGAACACAAACAGCAGTGTGGTGATTGCCAGAGGGAAGGGGGTGGGAGGAGAAAGGGATCTTAATATATAGTGACAGGAGAAGATTTGACTTTGGGTGGTGGGCATATGGTGCAATATACAGATCTTGTAACATAGAAACCCACACCTGAAATCTATGTTTATGTTGACCAGTATACCAATACATTTAATAAATAAAAAAGAAGATATTGAAGAAGGCAATAGGAATTCCATTTCCCTTCTTAAAGAATACATTAGGAATTTTTACACTTAAGTGAAGAGAAAATCTAATTAGTTTAGAAAAAGAAAACCTGTAGTGTTTTTAATGTTCAAGACTGTAAAGATACCAGCTATGTCAGAAAAAAGCATCACCAATTTTGAGCCCATCGTGTGCTGGAGGCGGCTGTTCCAGATCACAAGAGCTAATTCTTAAACTTTCAGAAATCCTGTGAGTTGGTTGTTAAACATCCATTCGAAAAAATTAAATTACATAAACTTTCCATTAAATAAATTATATTAAAACAAAGATAATAAGTACTCCAAATACATCCTAATTATTTTACTATTTTTGTTCCTAAGATCATTTTTATCTACTCTACCTGTATGGTGGAAATACTGTGGAATGGAGAGCATCAACTCCCCAAACCCTGAATGCACACCACTGCTTTGAGCCCAAAGACCTAATTGAGGTCTGAGGGCTGAGTCTGTCAGATTCCACCCACAGAGTAGATCTGTGTCAAAACTGTGGTTTCTCAACTGCTAAATGCTTTTCTTACATTTTGAAAATTTCATAATATTAGAGTCCTAAAAGCTTCTCCCAGCCTCCATTGCCACTAGGCACAGACATATGACTTGGAAGGGGTGCTGCTTAAATTCCCTGTCACTGGTAGGGTTGGTACAGTGTGGTGGAGGGGTGCAAGAGAGTCAGGACAGTGATGGAGCTGGTCCTATGGTGGCCTCCTAGGTCTCCTGTGGAGTGAAAACAGTGCTGTCTGCTTATGCCCCACGGATCACACCTCTAGGGAACTGACAGTGATCTGGCTTATTCAAGGCTAATCAGCCTGAGAGCTGAGTCTCAGCCTGATTTTCTGACTGTGAGCTTCTAGAAATCCTGTGATCTTTCCCTTTAATCAATTTATATTCTGCTTGAAATAACTAGATAGGTTCTGAGGTTTGAAACAAGAATCTGGATTAACACAGAAACCCACTTCTATTTTAGCACACCATAAATGAAGCTATAATGGTTTAAACTTTGATATTGTAGAACAAAATCGAATTATATTGTATAGGTTAAAATCTTTACTACCAATTTATTTATACTTTCATAATAAATGTTGAAAATATAGTAGTATTTATTACCCATGACTCACTGCTACTAACATTTAATATTTCTCCCTTTTTCTTTTTGTATGCAGTATATATTTTAATAAGAGCAAGCTCATACTACTTTGCATTATACTATGCTGGTGGCATTAGTTATTATACTTAACAAGCATTCTCTGCATTTGTCTTTGTAAATCAAAATTGTATTCATTTCTCAATTTAGGTATAGCTTATATGAAGACTTTCATTTGAATCTGTTTCTTCTGAAGCTTTGTTGAGTTTTTTTATTTATGGAGAAATAGTCTGATATCTTGGAACAAGCATAACCTTTGGAATTTATTTATACATTAATTAATTTAATAAATGATTATTGAGTATCTGCCATGTACAAGGAGCTGCTGTTAAGTGCTGGAGATATAGCAATGAGTATTTGGACAAAAATCTTTGCCCTCAGGTAGCCTATATTTTGATGGGGGGATGAATATTACAGCTAATGAGTAAGAGTTGGGTAAAGGTGCTAAGTTACTATGGAGAAAAATAAATCTGGGCAGGAAAGATAGGAAGTTCTGGGAATGAGAAAGTGCTTACAATTCTAAACAGAGTGGTTAGAGTGGGATTCACTGATGATGTGATAGCTGAGCCAGGACTTAAAGGTGATTGAAGCTTGCAGGGGAAGAGGCTTCCAGGCAGAGAGAGGAACAAGTAGAAAAGCCAGAGGTAGGATCTTGTCTGTAGTATTTGAGGAGCACTGAGAAGGCCAGTGGGGCTGAAGTGGAATGAGCAAGGGTGAGAGTGATAGACGATGACAGTGAAAGAGGTAAGGGGGAAGTTTGGATCACTTAGGATTGTTGGCCACTGCAAGGAGGATGGCTTTTACACTGAGTGAAGTGGCAAGAGCATAGAAGAAACATGACTTTATTTCTGTTTTAAAAGCATCGCTCTGACTTCTGCTTTTCAACGTGTTGTCTGTGAACCAGGAATATCACCATCACCTAGAACATGCAGACTCTCAGGCCCCAACACACATCTTCTAAACCAGACCCTGTCTTTGGTAAGATCCCCAGGTGCTATGTATGCACAATACAGCCTGGGAAACAGTAATACAGACTGAGGAGGAGGGAAAGTGAAAAAACTGGAGAATAGTTAAGAGGCTCTTTCTCTACTTCTGGTGGGAGAGGATGATAGCATGGGCAGGGCAATATTAGTGGAAGTGAGAGACGAAAAAGTAGATGCAGAGTGTAAGAGAAAGAACAAACCAAGAACAACCCCCTGGTTTTTTGCCCAAGCAAACGGAAAATGGAGTTCTCATTAACTGAGTTGGGGAAAGAAAATGGGTGGAGCAGACTTGGCCAAATTATATTTGAGATGTGTGATCATTACCTTTGTCAACTTGGAGGATGTTTTTGGATGAGATTAACATTGAAAGTGGTGAACTTTGGGTAAAGCAGATTGCCTTCCATTATGTGAGTGGCTTTACCTGATCAGTTGAAGGCCTGAATGGAATAAAAAGGCCTTCCTGAGCAAGAGGGAATTTTCTAGCAGATTACCTTTGAACTTCATCTTCATCTGCACCATTGGCTCTCCTCGGTCTTCACCTACCAGTCCACACTGCAGACTTGAAGTTATCATCCTCTATAATCATGTGAGTCAATTCCATATATATGTATATACTAGAGGCCTGGTGCATGAAATTTTTGCACTGGGGGTGTTCCTCAGCTCAGCCTGAGCCCTCTCGCAGTCCAGAAGCCATTGGGGGTATGTCCGACTGCCGGCTTAGGCCCACTCCCTGCAGGGAGTGGGCCTAAGCCGGCAGTCAGACATCCTTAGTGCTGCCGCAGAGGTGGGAGAGGCTCCTGCCACCATCGTTGCACTCACCAGCCATGAGCCTGGCTTCTGGCTGAGCAGCACTCCCTGCTATGGGAGTGTACGGACCACCAGGGGGCAGCTCCTGCATTGAGGGTCTGCCCCTTGGTGGTCAGTGCACACCATAGCGACTGGTCATTTTTGCCATTTGGTCGATTTGTATATTAGCCTTTTATTATATAGGATATCCTAATATCATATTGGTTCTGTTTATCTAATTTTGAAGTCATTGGATTAAATAAAATTACTAGGAAGTAAGGTATGTAGAGAAGGGAGGAAACCCAAAGGACTAAACTCTGGGGCCCTCAAATGTTAAGAGTTCAAAGAACAAGGAAGAAACCAACAAAGGCTGAAAGGAGAGTTCAGGGAAGATGTGAAAGGTGATTGTGATACATAGAAGCCAAGTGAGGAAGTGTTCCAACAAAGAGGTTGTGTCTAGTGCTATTGATAAGCTGGGTAAGATGAGGATTGAGAATTGGATGTATTAATATTGAAGTCTCAGATGACCTTGGCAAGGTTAATATCCATGGACAGGTAGGACCATGAAAAAGCTAATAGGAATGAGTTTAGGGGAGAATGGGAGGAGAGCAATTGAACATTTACTAGTAAATGTATATGTGTGAATCTTGCATTTGTTTTTTATTTTTATATCAGTTTTATGTTTACAGAAAAACTGAGCAGAAAGTACAGAGAATTCCAATATATCTCTTACATGTCACAGTTTCCCCTATTATTAACATTTTGAATTAATGTGGTACATTTGTTACAATTGATGAACCAATATTAATACATTATTAACTGGAGTCCATAGTTTATAATAGGGTTCTTTGTTTTGTATATTTCCACAAGTTTTAACAAATCTGTAATGTCATGTATCTACCTTTACAGTTAAAATTTTCAATCACAAATCAACCAGTCGCTATGTGTATGATCTTGAGAAAATTACTCTAAATTGAATCTCTATAAATTGTGATGGCTAAATAAGATAATATAGATAAAAATGCCTAGCATAATTACTGGCATCTATTAAATGTTAATCTCCTTCTATTCTCTTTTGAATGAAAGCCAAAGGTATAGCTCAATACTATTGGTTTTATTAAAATGCAACTGGATTTTTACAATAACTTAAATAGTACCAGATTAATGTTAATTTTTTCATTTTAATTTCAGGACATATATCTTCCCCCAAATAATTGTTTTACTACCACAATTATTAGTATTTGGTCCAGATGACTCTGTGGCTTTGGGGTGATAAAGAGTCCAGGTCATCAGTTGATCTCTATATGGGTCAGTTAGTTCTACAATAAGAGTTATATTGCCACAGACAACACATCTCACCCACCCTGGCCATCCATCTCTCAGATAGACTGAAAGAGGTCTTAGCCTGGGCATGCTGACATCCCAGTGCAATCCCATTATTTTTAGAAAAACAACAAAGGCTATAAGGCTTTCAAGTGGTATACACATTTTTAGGTGAAAACCATTTCCATGTAAAGTTTTTGGTAGAAGGTCTTTAAACATTGGTTAATTAGATAATCTTTAAGAATTCCTTTAAACTGACACCTTCTCAAAATTAATTTAAGAGTTAGTAAAATAAGTGTGAGATCCTGGAATCAGAGAACTGTGCTCTTACGGGAGAAAAAAATTGATTGTTGAAAGGAAGTCAATGTGAAATCTTCAAGTTTTTGACAGAGTTCATAGAGCAGAAGGTAAATATTTAGTCTCTACTAGAAGGAAATTTTTCTTTGGTGGTTCTGGAAGCTGTAATGATCTTTTACTTTATGAAATCAAATATTTTTTATAAGAAACAGTATTTAGGAAATGTAGTCTGTGAAATGATACAGCTAATGACTAAGTTGAGCTAAACTGTATTAGTTCAATGTGAGTATAGAATATGAAAACAAATGTTTTTCTCAGATTTTATGAAAAATGCATTAACTATAATCTGTCTTTTTGAATCTTGAGTGGAAGGTTGATAATACTTGTTAGGTCTCATATTGACAATAAATTTTGGTGTGAACATGGAGTTAACTAAGAGGGGTGAGCATTGTTAGTAAAGGTGGCAGTAAGTGCTCAGAATAGGATACAATTCATCTACTAAAGTTAAGTAAGTAAGTAAGCAGCAGTGCTGGTAGCTGCCTAGGTTGAGACAAGGGAGGATTAGAGTGGGCACAGGTTTCAGTGCAATGTAGATTATGTAAGAACTAGACAAAATGTAGGGTTAAGAAGATTAGGGCCGTCCATGGAAGTCAGGAAGGGCAAGGCCAAAGAAATGCCAAAGAGAAATCAAAGGCAAGACAAGACCTTTTGGCCGAACCAAGTTGTTTATTTTGGCAAGCTGCCTAGGTTTCCAGGGTAGAGCCACCTACCAGGTAACTCTTTATAGCCTTCACAGGGTTAAGTTTCCATTTAGTCAGTAATTTGTGTAACATCTTCATGAGTTTTAGAATATTCAAGTACCACTCTGTGATTAGCTACTTAATCTAGACTGACTTTTTAAACCCTTTTATAAATCATTTTAAAAGGAAGTTTTTAAATCACTAGTTTAAATGGAAGACCTTTACTATAAAAAAGGTAACTATAAAAATAAGTATAATAGAAACTAAACAATGTTAATTGAATTATAACTAATTACTTCTATCTGCACATATGCCAGATTCTGATTTATATCCACTTCCTCTTTATTAAATGGGAGATGTCCTTAGTGTTGAATCTGATACAAGTTCCAATATGAATCTCCATCTCTGCTCAGAAGAGCTGAAGGAAAACAGAAATAGATACAACTTTTCGCTACATGATTCATTGTCATTTATTGACCAGTCTATGTGAAACTTCCTCAGATACCACACAAATTATCTCATTTACTACTCAAAATCATCCCAAAATGTCACATTTGCGGAAATACTACTCTAGAATGAAACTTCTAAAATCTGGAGTAACAACTTCCAAACCTTTTGTGTGTAGACTTCTGCTAACCTATGAAAGTGTTGCTGCTGGTCCATATTGAAAAAAAAATAAGAACAATATGTAAATTTTTCTTAACGCTGTTTTTATTCAACTTATGATTATTATGAGAGTGTATCTTTTTAATGTTAATATTTTTCCTCTATGAAATGATGATAATGATGATGAATATTTTTCTAAATTTGTATTTTAACCATGCAAAGGCTTGTCCTTCCCTATTTTGAGAATTTTTTTTTATGACTGGTCAACACCACAATTTGGGAAACCCCTGGTCTAGACTTTTAACCTTGAAAGACTGCAGATTCTCTTATTCTTGTGCCCCCTTTGCCATCCTAGAATGTGATTTCTAAACTCAAAATTATCTTTGAGTTTAAAATGACTGCTGTAGGCTAGCAATCATGATAAAGTTTCAGGTCAGATAAATAAGAAAAGCTAAAAGTATAAAAACTGGTGCCCCTGCCTGATGATTCATGTCATTTTAAGCAGCTTTACTGGTTGTCTACACAACACTTTTGTATATCTCAATGGTTAGAACCTAATCACATGGCTACAACCAGGTCTATGGTATGCTGGGAAATGAAATTTATTGCATCCATACAAATATAATTAGGTTTAAATTTTTTTTTTTTTACTAAAAATAAGGAGGAATATAGGGATTGAGTGGTAACTGTTGTCTCTCTAACACCATCTTTCAATCCTAGCTGAAGTCCCAAGTTTCTTTTCTTGAAACACACAATATCTTCTTGTAGAATCTTTCACCTGAAATAACACCTTTATTCTGTAGGAATCATTTGGTAACATCTTTATTTTGTAGAATTCACTTGTTCTTTATCACATTTTACATTGCTTGCCTTCTTGTCTTTTCTATCCTGCTATCCCATAAGAAGCTGTCGAGGTGCAAAGGTTCTATTTACACCTCTTTGGATCTACCTGCAGTATGTAATGCAGCATATAGTATATGCTTAATATGCTTTCACAAATTATTTCATTTAGGATATCAAGAATGAGTAAAATACTTTAGTGGAAGAGCTGGCAAGATATCAAAGTAAACATCACTTCTCCATGAGTCACCTCACCTGTCTTCTTCCCAAAGTTTTTCTAGTTCTAGGGTTCACCTAGCTTCTACTTCTCAAAATAATCTGGTAGGCCATCTTTTCTATTCATTCCATTGATAGCTCTTGCCAGGGCTACTTCCCTCCATATGGAATTTCCTTTTGCATGGTTTGTGACCAGGAGACAACTTCCCAGGAGTGCAGATGATTCTCTGTGAAGCAGGAGTTGGTCACCATCCAGCTTCCCTGGGCAGAAATCCATACCATGGAGCATGACTGTCCAAATTGGCAAGGATTCTCTGGATTCAGCAGAAAGGATACTACCTGAACAGATAGCAGAATTTGAAGTCCAAATTGCCTTTTCTGGCTCTAGTAACTTCCTAAAACTCACTGCCAGTCAGAATGAGCTCTATGTGCCCCATTAACTTCTAGACACTTGATGTCCTGGGCTTTCCAACATAAGAAGAATGAGCCTGGATTCTTTTCTCAGGGTTATATTTTGGAGAAGAAGAAAATTAAGATTAGAGCCTTTGTTTCTCAATTGCCTGCAAGTGTATCACTATAGCCTAAGAGAAGAAGAACATGGCTGAGATGATTTTTAATAGCCTCACCATAGATTTCTGACTCCAATGTATTTTCTTTGGAAATTTCAGCTATCTCTTAGAAGTACCGAAAAGGGTATTGATTATCCTGTATTTTATTTTATTCCATGACTTTATTGCACTTTGACTTTCACAGATCCATATATTTATCTGACATACTCCTTTTTTCAGCTCTTTCTCCATGTTAACAGACTAGCTAGGTTAAAGCATTTAGAGGTGAAGACTTCCCTCAAAGACAAGAATAATTTGCCAGATGTATTTAACATACTGACTTGCACACACACAGCCTCACTCTTCAATCTGACATTTTTTTAAATATATATAACTCTGTTGTGATAATTATAGGAACACTGGAGGCCCAGTGCATGAAAATTTGTGCACTCCGGGGGTGGGGGGGGGGGCGGTCTCTCAGCCCAGTCTGCATGCTCTCACAATCCGGGACCCCTTGGGTAGGGTCCAGTCCCATCGCAGGGTGGAGGGGGAGGAGGGACCAAGAGGCCAGTCTGATTGCACCATGGCTCCGTTTCCCCAGAGCCTGCGGGTCGGGGGAAGGTCCAAGATTCCCAGATTGCAGCATGGCTCTGGTCCCCCAGAGCCTGCAGGCAGGGAAGGGAACAAGAGGCCAGTCTGATTGCAGCATGGCTCTGGTTCCCTGGAACCTGCAAGTGGGGGGAGGGACCCAAAGGCCAGTCCAATGGCAGCATGGCTTCAATCCCACAGCTTCCTCCCGCTGCAGCACTGTGGGCGGCCTGCACCCAGAACTGACTCCTGCCATGGGCAGCTGGGACCCAGGACTGACTCCTGCCATGGGCAGCCGGGACCCAGGACTGACTCCCACCACACCACCAGGACCCAGGACTGACTCTCACTGTGGGTGGCCGGGACCCAGGACTGACTTCCACCATGCCGGCCCAGACCCTAGCCTGGTGTTCAGTTGTCCGTCTGGACGTTTAGGTTGTGACGGACCCTGGCTCTTTATATATTAGGACTAGAGGTGCGGTGCACAAAAATTTGTGCACTTGGGGGGGAAAGGGGGGTGCCTCAGCCCGGTCTGTGCTCTCTCACAGTCTGAGACCCCTCGGGAGATAACAACCTGCTGGCTTAGGCCTGCTCCCAGGTGGCAGAGGGCAGGCCCAATCTCTAGGTGCAGCCCCTGGTCGGGCTCAGAGCAGGGCCAATTGGGGAGTTGGGGCACCGCCCCCTATCATGCACAGAGCAGAGCGGATTGGGAGGTTGTGATGCCACCCTCAGTCACGCTCAGGGTAGGGCCGATTGGGGGGTTGGGGCACTGCCCCCTGTCACACTCAAGGCAGGGTCGATGGGGAGGTTGTGGCACCACCCCCTGTCACCCACAGAGCAGGGCCGATCAGGGGTTTGGGGCACCGCCACTGTCACACTCAGGGCAGAGCCGATGGGGACATTATGGCTCTACCCTGTCACACACAGAGCAGGGCCCATGGTGGGGGTTGGGGCGCCGCACCCTGTCACACACAGAGCAGGGCTGATCAGGAGGTTGGAGCGCCTTCCCCTGTCATGAACAGAGCAGGGCGGATAGGGAGGTTGTGGCCCCACCCCCTGTCACACACAGAGCTGCAGGGTGATCAGGGGGTTTGGGTGCTGCCCCCTGTCATGCTGATCCCGGTGCCGGGAGGCCTCGTGGCTCCGCTGATCCCGGTGCTGGGAGGCATATTGCCCTTTTACTATATAGGAGAGAGGCCTGGTGCATGGGTGGGGCTGGCTGGTTTGCCCTGAAGGGTGTCCTGGATCAGGGTTGGGGTCCCCACTGGGATGCCTGGCCAGCCTGGATGATGGGATGATGGCTGTTTGCAGCTGGTCACACATCCCTCAGGGTGGGGGTCCCCACTGGGGTGCCTGGCCAGTCTGGGTGAGGGGCTGAGGGCTGTTTTCAGGCTGGCGGGTGACTGAAGCTCCCAACTGCTCCTTTTTTTCTTTTTTTTTTTTTTTTTAATTTTGGGCCAGCTTTAGCTCTGGCTCCAGCTCTGAGGCCTCTGCTGCTGAAAGGAGGTATCTGGTTTGTTTGGGTTCTGTAATCGAAACAATGTATAACTCCAGCTCTGAGATCCCAGCTCGCTGAAAGCAGGTTTCTGGGGTTTGTTTAGCTTCTATATTTGTTACAATGATTCAAACTGCAAGCTCAGAGGCCGGCAAGGCAGGCAGGGAACATTGGAGTCCTCCTTCACTGAAGCAAGCAAGCCTCATGTTCACTACCAGCTGCCTGGCTGCCGGCTGCCATCTTGGCTGGCAGTTAATTTGCATATCACCCTGATTAGCCAATGGGAAGGGTAGCGGTTGTACACTAATTACCATGTTTCTCTTTTATTAGATAGGACAGCATTTTGGAAATGCAGCCATTGTGGTATACAGGTAAATAGAGAAAACAGTGATTCCTTACTTGAGAGGCTTTGTGAGTGCACTACCTGCCTAAATGAAGATGAGAACATTTGAAATGTAAGGAGAGCATTTGTGTTAATCTTGCCCTTAGGAGGGCATTGAAAGTAATTTTCAAGTAAACACTTCCTTAACATCTTTAGGCTTTGGTTTCCTTACCTGTAAAATGAGAGAATTGGATCAGGATATCTCAGAGGCTTATTTCATGATTTTATTGATTAGACTTAACATGGTGAACTGACTTCAGGACAGACTGATAAAATTTCTGACACACTTAGTAAGGTTTTCCTATCTGAACCAACACAATTACATCAAACACTGAGCTTATTCCTACCCCTCCCCATTTCCTCATAACTATGAGTTGTTACAAACAATTTTCCTAAGGTTTAGGCTGTGGTTTGGTTGAATCCTTACTGACTTATATGGGTACTGTATCATTATCCAATTTTGTTCATTGCTCACTTAATCCAGTGCTTCTATGGAATGGCATTTCCCAGAATGTAACAAGCAAATTACTAATCAGGGCAAGAAGTGGCGACAGATGCACTCTGCTCAGCACTGCTAACTTCATACAGCAGAAAACTGGAATCCGGGTTCTGGGGGGCACCTAGCCCTATCTATCACAACCTGGGAAAAGTTATTGCCTCTGCTTCAGAACTGAATCACGAGCCTCCATTCTCAATATATATGAAACAATAACATCAGTACCATCTTTCCTTCAGGCTGTTACAACACCTGTAACTTGCATCCTCTGATCGCTTCAGACTTCAGTGGAAATAGGTCACAAATTACTTTTTTAGTGCCCCCTCCTTCTCCCTTTCATATCCTTCACAAGAAAGTTGTGACTTCCTTTTTAATTAAAAAAAGGCAAGCAGGCTTTACTCCTTTCATCTACTTTTGCTTATTTCTCCCACTGCTTTATTTCCTTTTAAACAGTGAAGGTAGGTGCATAATCTCCTTTCACAGACATCTTTCCAACTTAGAAGAAATCCAATGAACAAATATTTATTAAGCATGTACCATATACTAAGAACAAGAGGAGCTAAAACAAATAAATCATGTTCCCATAAAGAGCTCATCAGGTACACATGTAAATGAGTGAATATAAACAGCATGGGCTGTGTCAGAGGTGAGTACAGGATGTACAGAGGTAGTCAGAGAGAGGCACTTCAGTCAGATAGGACGTTTAGGAACGGGTCAAAGAAAGCTTCTCCAAGGAGAAAATACTGTTGTGGGCTTTGAAGGACAATTGTGACTTAAGTATTGGGTGGGCATTCCAGGCAGAGAAAAAAGCTGGAACCTAGGCCAAGAGATAAGGAGGAGCATGGAGCAGTGTCAGGATTGCAAATGACTGAATATTGATAGAAAATAAAGTGGGAGTAGATGAAAAAGGGAATGCCAAGAAATGACAGTGACGAGTTGGACAGAGGCCATGACATGGAGACCCTAGTCAGCTATACTGTTATATAAAAAAACTTAGATTTTATACAAGGCCTCCTGACACAGGAGAATTTTTTTTCTGACACTACAAATTGAAACAAGAGAATCACATGATCCAATCTCAATTTAGTAGGATCTCACTGACTGCAAGGTAAGGTCCAGAACCAAGAGCAGGACAAGGCACATAGTATACCCCTAGGAAGTTTTTGTAGAATGAATGAATAAAGGAATGGTGTCAAGACAAGAATGGATTGGGCATAGGCAGGTGGAGCAGGGAGTCCTGGTGAGAGACTGTTGTAATAATAATTTAATGTAATTATAAAAATAACATTAATAATACATTATTAATAACTAGAGGCCCGATGCCTGAAATTCGTGCAAGTGATTTGGCCCTCACATCCCCGGCTTCATCCAGAAGGTTGTCCGTAATGACGTCCGGAGGATCGTTTGGCTGTTCGGTCTAATTAGCATATTAGCTCTTTATTATATAGGATGACATTAATAATGTTGCATATGGGATTAAGAGAATGTATTTGAAAGCAAATAATAAAGTATAATTGCTAAAATTTCATTTTTAAATAATAGGTAGGCAAAAGGGAAAATAAGGGAAACAAGGTGACTACCAAGTTTATGAATTAAAGAACTAGGGGAGAGGGCTATGGCATTCCCTTAGAAAATGAAACATGATGAAGGAGAGGATATATATGAATTATTCAAATTTGGACAAGTTGTATTTGAGATGAAGTAAGACATACAAGTTGAAATATTCGGTTGGATGTTTAAATTGGAAGCTCAGGAGGTAAGTACAGATTGAAGATAAAGATTTGAGTCATCAGTGTAGCCATCGGAGCAGATACGATCAGTGGTAGAGCCCACATGGAATAACATGAGGGCCTGCGAGAAAGTCGGGCCAAAGATGGAGACATGAGAATACCAATTACTCCAGTGGATTTTCCCACTTCCCCATTAGTTGTGAATTGCTCTGCTGTCCTCTGAGATATCTAAAACATGCTACTGAAAATGTGGGTTTCTAAGTGTGAAATTTATAATAAGCCTAACTAGCAAGAGAACACGAAGAAAAGAGTCAATGCATATAATAACAATCTATACATATGAGTAGGAAGATAATGACTGTGATGGACAATTTAAGTAAGACAACTGACTCAAGAGAGACCTGTTGAAAGATTTTGAGTTATGAAACTCAGGGGAACATGTAACTCAGTTGTCACTGGAGACTGGAATTATACACGGAGCATAACAAGATGTAGCATCCCTGAGAACTCAGGCTATGAACTGGCTAACTAGCCTGAGAATGGAAGAGATTGGATTTATAAAATTCACACTGTGCTGACTTATGCTTTGTTAAACTAGATGCAGTGATTCAGCTGAACACCATGGTTAACTTACCTATGTGACATTCCTCATTCTACAGGAAGGCAGACTTTCTATATAACATGACTAGATAAGAAAGCACATGCTAACACACTATTTCAGAGGCTGTGGAATATGAAATAATACTGAGACCTAAAAGTAAATTTGCTTCTTTGGATGTTTGTGGCAGAATTCACCCTAAGGTCTCCTGGACAGCTTTGATACAGTGATATTGTCTAGAGTTTTACTAGCATTTGAGGTAAGAGATTTTTTCAGATTTATATCATTTTGATTAATACTAAAGCTTATTACCACTTTTCTTTTTTTAATGGGAACAGAAAATTACCAGTCACCTACATTATCCAATAATATTTAAAAAACTAATTCAATCTTCCTACATTTTTTTCTTTAAGAGATATAATGTCATTTCCTTTGGGGTTTCATATTGCTACTCATTCCACTAATCTGGAATAATTTTTGTTTCTATCATCTTTAATTTTTCCAAGGATCCCACTTCACACTTCATTTGTGGCACCAAAATTTGGACAGTTCTTCTACTAAAGATTGACAAATATTAAAAGTAGAGAGGAGATTCAAATCCAATCTAATATACAATGCTTTAATATTTGAAAGTATAGTATATTTATTCACAGCATCCCATTGCTGAATCATAGTTAGCTCATGCTGAAGATGGCATTGTAATCTAGTCAGTCTGACTTGGGAGATAAAATCTTGTTTTCATGGGATTGAATCCTACTTATTTGATATCACTTTTATATTACGAATAGACAAAAAATGACAAAAGAAGTTATGAGGTGGAGATATTAAGGTTTAAAGTACAAAATTGTATTTGAATTTTTTAAAGATAAAACCTCACAATGGGGAAATTTTTAATATGAGTATAAGGGGCAGGGAAATTTGAAAATGTTGAGAAGTTGTAAAAGTGAAAGCAATTTTAACACCTTTAGCTCATTTTCTCCTACCTCAAATCTTCCTCAGGAACCCTTTTCAAAGGTTCAATTTCCTTTTTTTCCCCCTGTTCTTTCCCATTCTTCTTTCCCTTTTCTTCTGCCCTCCATTTTTTGTTCTCCGACATTCATTCTTCGTCTTTTTTTTTTTTTCCTTTTTTCTCCTTTTCCTCATGACTGAGTTCTGCAATAGGAAAATTCAGAAAAATTGCCAGTCTACACATAAGTGTAGGGGATAAATAAAGACATGGTTAAATATGAGCTAGAATAACTGGAAAATGTGCCAAATAAATTCCACTATTAAATACAATTTAATTCATGTCAACAATAATTTATAAAGCACCTCCTATATGCAAGGCATCATGGTAAGCACTGGGGACACAAGGATGGAATTAATATGTCATTATATTACAGGATACTCTAGCACATTTAATTCAGAAATTCATTGAGTACTTTATTTTTACTGAAGAGAATTGTCATCCTTTTCACTTTTCATCTACTGTTTACCAAAGAGTTTATGTAGCAGTATTTGAAGACTGAATAATTGAGACCTGGCAAGGATGTTTGCTGTTTCGTTGCCTGGGGCATTAAGTGTTTATTAGAGGAGTTCTTTAGGTGCCCAGTACAACCTTGATATTTAAGACTTTAGCATTATACTATTATTTAATTTTATCCACTTGACTCAAGAACAGAAAGATAAAACTAAGTCAGTCCAAGGCTTCTCTTCTTGTCTTTATTTTAACTACGTCAAACATATCCCATAGTGAAGACGCTAAACTGAAAGCTCCATGGTGGTTTTGCAGTGTTTGGGCACCTTCCCACCTCACTGAAGTGGGGAGGTCGTGATGGTGGCAGTGTAACCAGAGCTTTCTTTCCTCTGTGCTTCTTTCCTTCCCTCTTTACATTTCTTTCTAAGTGTCTATTGACTCTCTACTGCAAGTTAGGCACCATAGTAGCATTCCTTTGCTCTTTCTAAGGCCATTTTAAGGATCACTAATGTCATCTAAAGGCAAAGTTGTCTGAATTATGTAAGTTACACTGAGTTTGTTAGCTTACACATACAATTTGAACTTTTTTCTTTAATCAAATTTAAACATGAACTTTGTTTAAGGTGTGAGAAGGTATATATCCTATATAATAAAGAGGTAATATGCAAATTGACCATCATATCCTTTGTTTAAGGTATATATCCTATATAATAAAGAGGTAATATGCAAATTGACCATCATGTCCTCACACAAGATGGCCACCCCCATGTGGGCACAAGATGGCTGCCACAAGATGGCCGGCAGGGGAGGGAAGTTAGGAGTGACCAGGCCAGCAGGGGAGGGCAGTTGGGAGTGATCGGGCTGGCAGGGGAGCAGTTAGGTGTCGATCAGGCTGGCAGGGGAGTAGTTAGGGGGTGATCAGGCTGGCAGGCAAAAGTGTTTAGGGGCAGTCAGGCAGGCAGGCAGGTGAGTGGTTTGGAGCCAGCAGTCCTGGATTGTGAGAGGGATGTTCAACTGCTGGTTTAGGCCTGATCCCACAGGGGGATAAATTTCATGCACCAGTCCTCTAGTAAGACATAAAAAAATTTAAATAAGCAGTACTTTGCATCTCTATTTTATGCTATGCACAGGAAAATTCTTTTGACACTTTTAAGTCTTTCTTTTGAAAAATACCTCTAGATTTTTAGCATGCCTAAAATGCTGGTACATTTTTTAGTCCTTATCTATTGATGGAACACTTTGGAATATAAGTCTGCAGATCCCTTTTATCACTGCTCCCTACCATCCTTTGTAGTTTTGGAATGTACAATGGTGTAATACAGTGGAGACTGAAGAGAAGTCTGCTGGGAGGTGTGTTAGACATATACGTCTTACCTCACATCTTCTCAGCCCACTTCTGTGCTCTGCCCATTGCTACAAGCAGATGTCCATCCAAATGCAGCCTACATCAGTGGATAGCACGTTGGCCTGCAGACTGAAGGGTCTTGGGTTTGATTCTAGTCAAGGGCTCATGCCTAGTTTGCAGGCTTGATCCCTAGTAGGGGGTATGAGGGAGGCAGCCAATCAATTACTTTCTCTCATCATTGATGTTTCTATCTCTCTCTCCCTCTCCCTTCCTCTCTGAAATCAATAAAAACATATAATATAAAAAAAGTATTCAAATGCAACCTACAGCACTTAGTCCCTGTGAGTTTCTCACTTTCTGCCTTGGCTCATCTCTGTATCTCCTTGTGGGGCATCTTAGAAATATACTCAGCCATATACATTTGTTCATAGAACTGATAGTGCAACAGAGTTCATTTCCCTGAGTATAAACCCTTGTCTACTGGGGGACAGGAGCAAGTAGCAAATGTTCTCGTCTTTTTTGTTTTGGACTGACAGACCTGAAGGGCAGTCACATGGTTCTTCTGAGGACTCCAGTGGAATCCAGTCACAATTGCCTGTGGGGGGAGCCAGCTTAATAATGCACCTTTGCATTGACTCTCTTCCCTGCCCCTCCCACCCACCACCACACACTCTGCTTATTTTACTCATCTCAGTCTGCCCTCCATAAATAATTACCTCCATACAGGCTTTTACTCTAAGCTTAATTTTTCTTTTACTTCTCTGGAAACACAGGCCACTACAAAGGCTTTTGGGAAAGCTGATTCTAATGATTCTATGTGATTAAAAAAGGAATGATGCTTAAGAAGAAAGGTCTGCCTTTTTTTCATGCTATTGCACATCGTGTTGATAATATGATGCTCAAAACTATGAAAGAGAGGCCAGAGAATCACAAAAGAGGGAACCTACAAAGAACCATAAAGGAGGAATCTTGGCATTATTAAGCTGCCTAGTTCTGGAACTGCTTCTTTTGAATTCTTGTTACGTAAAATAATGATACGTTAAAATGTCGCTATCTAGGAATTTCTTATTGTAGCTGAAACTGTACCAACACACATCATGATCTGTCTTGGCTTTATTTATATCTGTCCTGGTGGAAACTGAAAACAACTTCCTCTCATATCCTACCTTCTGATCCTGCTACTCCTTGTACCTGGAATGGCCTCCTGTCTCCTTGCTTTTCTACCTCTTTTGATTCTTCTCAGTTGCTGAATTCTCATTCTTCCTTCAAGAGTCAACTCAAACTCCACATTTAGTTTGGAGTGAATGCCCCTCCTCCATGCTTGCCTGATGCTCAGTGCATACCTCCATCAGTACACCGAAACCATTGTCTTATAACCTGCTGTTTGCCTTTTTGTGTCTTCTATTGATTGTAATATTACTGAAGATAGGAACTCCATTTTCAGGGATTAGCACATGCCTAACATTTAGTTATATATTTGCTGAATGACTGGGTTTGCTTAGTGGGGGGAATGTTGGCAGAGTGATAATATAGACAAGCCACATGTTAGACAGAGTCAAGGTCATTTGGTTCAGCACTCCTCTTTCACGGCAAACAAAACAGGTTGCATATGGATGGTGAAGAATTCCTACTATATTAGAATTACTAAGATACTCCATAAAACAATGGACAGGATTAGATGACCTTTATGGTTCCTCCAAAACAACAAAACATGCATATTGGTTTGTTTTGTTTTGGTTTGGTTTTTTTTTCAGTGCCAGATACTGGCAGAGCAAGTCTTAAAGTCAAAGTTTCTTAATATTTATTTAGTCTTAAAAAATAAAAACTCCGTTGGCTCCTAGTTCAGTAGATACATGAATAGATATCATTATTAAAGTTATCCCATGGCAACTGTGAGTAAAATTTATGGGTAAATAACAGACTATTAAAGACAAAATACTGTGCTGGTTATCAAGCTATTATTTTTCAGATTCAAACTTTCTCTTCTATACTCTGCACTTTGATGCTCTGTCTGGGACTCTGTAGACTAGTGGTTCTCAACCTTCTTAATGTCACGACCCTTTAATACAGTTCTTCATGTTGTGGTGACCCCCAACCATAAAATTATTTTTGTTGCTACTTCATAACTGTAATTTTGCTACTGTTATGAATCATAATGTAAATATTTGATATGCAGGATGTATTTTCATTGTTACAAATTGAACATAATTAAAGCATAGTGATTAATCACAAAAACAATATGTAATTAACATGTGTTTTCTGATGGTCTTAGGCGACCCCTGTGAAAGGGTCGTTTGACCCATAAAGGGGTTGTGACCCATAGGTTGAGAACCGCTGCTGTATACCAAGCATGTCAAACTCAAAGGCTAACACAGGCCAAATAAGCGAGGCAGGTGGCCTGTGGGCCGTGAGTTTGACATGCTTGCTGTAGACCATGCTCCTGCTTTGCCAACTGGCTCCCATGAGGTTCTGCCAATAGAGAACACTACAGGGAGACAAAGGCAGGAGGAGGGAAAGAAAAGTATCAGGCTTCTTCCTGTTTGTTGGCTTCCTGTTCCTATCACTGTCACACCAGCACTGATGCTTTGCCCCAGCAGCAGAGGCTAGTTTCAGTAGCAGTTTGTTTTAATTTTCAATTTTTTCTCTCTACTCCCATATTCAACCTTATTCCTTACCCATTTCTATACCAGCTGAGTCCCAGCTCCCTGGGGACCCTCCTCTGAGCACCCACATCATTAGCACCTGACGGCAGTGTCTCTTCCTCAGATTTCTGGGTTTTAGCTCCATGGGGTCATCCTCCAAATTTTTTGGCTCTAATAACCCATTTCCCTTTGCTACCCCAGGCCTAGAGGTGGTAGTTGCTTTCTGCAGTCACTGCCTCCGTGTTATCTCAAGTGTTCTCTTTTGCTTTTTTTCTAGTTTTCCGAAACCTATCTATGTAGATCCCTCTATTAAATTATCTCAATTAAAATAACTGGCATGGTTTTGTATTGTTTAACCAGACTCATGGTCTGAGACATAAATGAGTGTACTATAAAAGATATCCTAATAATGGACAAACATGGTAATTAACCATACCTCTGACACACTTCCCATTGGCTAATCAGGGTGATATGCAAATTAACTGCCAACCAAGATGGCGGCTGGTAGCCAGGCAGCTGAAGCGAACAGGAGGCTTGCTTGCTCCAGTGAAGGAGGAAGCCAAGTTTCCCCACCTGCCGCTGCTGGGCTCTGAGCTTGCACTCTAAGAAACTATGTTGCAATTATAGAAGCTAAACAAACCCCATGCTTTCAGCCAGCCAGCTGAGCTGGAGTTGCAACAGTGTTTCAATTATAGAACCCAAACAAATCCAGATACCTGCTTTCAGCAGCCAAGGTCTCAGAGCTGGAGCCGAGCCTCAGAGCTAAAGCCGGCTCTCAGTTCCAGTGATAGCCATAGAAGGTAAATAAATCCCAGAATTAAAAAAAAGAAAAAAAGGAGAGGTTGGGGGCTTCAGTCACCCGCCAGCCTGAAAACGGCCCTCAGCCCCTCACTCAGAATGGCCAGGCACCCCAGTGGGGACTCCCACCCTGAAGGGGGTGTGACCAGCTGCAAACAGCCATCATCCCCTCATCCAGGCTGGCCAGGCACCCAAGCGGGACCCCCACCCTGATCTGGGACACCCTTCAGGGCAAACCAGCCGGCCCCCACCTGTGCACCAGGCCTCTATTCTATATAGTAAAAGGGTAATATGCCTCCCAGCACCAGGATCAGAAGAGCCGCGAAGCCTCACGCCCCGGGATCAGCGGAGCAGTGAGGCCTCACAGCACCGGGATCAGTGGAGCAGCAAGGCCTCACTGCCCCTGTGTCAAGCGGAGCCTCCAGGCCTCCCAGCACTGGGATCAGCAGAGCCGCGAGGCCTCCTGGCCCCTGGAGCAGCGTGACAGGGGGCAGCGCCCAAACCCCCTGATCGCCCTGTGGCTCTGTGTGTGACAGGGTGTGGGGCCACAACCTCCCTATCAGCCCTGCTCTGTTCATGACAGGGGAAGGCGCCCCAACCCCCTGATCCGCCCTGCTCTGTGTGTGACAGGGTGCAGTGCCCCAACCCCCCCATGGGACCTGCTCTGTGCATGACAGGGGGGAAGCTCCCCAACCCCCTGATCGGCTGGCTCTGTATGTGACAGGGGTGGCGCCGCCACCTCCCCATCAACCCTGCCTTGAGTGTGACAGGGGTCGGTGCCCCAACCCCCCAATCGGCCCTACCCTGAGTGTGACTGGGGTGGCATTGCAACCTCCCAATCCGCCCTGCTCTGTGCATGACAGTGGGCAGTAACCCAACTCCCCAATCGGCCCTGCTCTGAGCCCGACCAGGGGCTGAACCTAGGGATTGGGCTTGCCCTCTGCCACCTGGGAGCAGGCCTAAGCCAGCAGGTCTTTATCTCCGAGGGGTCCCAGACTGTGAGAGGGCACAAGTGGGGCTGAGGGACACCCCCACCCCTGACAGTGCACAAATTTTTGTGCACTGAGCCACTAGTATACATATAATATCTACATTTAATTCTATACATTAATAGAAAGTAAATGTCTTAACATCTGTAAGCAGTTTTTTCTTTATGGCAAATCATTTGGAGCGCTCATGAGCTCCTTGAAAACAGTGATGATCTTATTAATTTGTGTGTTCCCTGACGCAGTGCAGTGCCTGAGCCATAGTAAATAGGTTGCTCATCAAAAAAATGGTCATCTCTGGTTAAAATGCTGCCTATACAGAAGAGGACTAATGCCTGAAGCCATGACTAACAGCAGGAACTTAGCCGTAGCTGCTGCAAAGCAAAGGGTCATCTCTGAGGGAAAGGAACTGTGGCACTGTCTGTAACATTACCCTTTGAATTTTACATCATTTTGGAACATAGGTTTATTTATGATTCAAAGAAGCTAAATTTAGAAACAAATTTCTGGCCACAAGGGGCTACAGGGGTGGGCAAACTTTTTGACTCGAGGGCCACAATGGGTTCTTAAACTGGACCGGAGGGCCGGAACAAAAGCATGGATGGAGTGTTTGTGTGAACTAATATAAATTCAAAGTAAACATCATTACATAAAAGGGTACGGTCTTTTTTTTTTTTTAGTTTTATTCATTTCAAATGGGCCGGATCCGGCCCGCGGGCCATAGTTTGCCCATGGCGGGGCTAGAATGTGCCAAGATTATACGAGTCTCAACCATTCCTTATGCCCCTACTTTGTGTCTGCGTGGTGCTACTTTGAATGTTTTATCTCTAATTCCCCCAATAACATCTTATTAGTTAGTAATATAGTACCCACTTTAAAAATTAAGAAACAGACTCTTATAGTCTAAGTAAATTGTCCAGGATTAAATAGCTAGTTAATGGCTAAACTATGATTTAAATTAGGTTTTTACTCCGAAGAACATTTTTTTTGCTATGTCTTTGCAGGGCTTAGGAGTTGGGCTTGTTAAATTGAGATAGAGACAGACATGCTTTAGTGTTTTCATATCAAGAACAATGTGCTCTAATAAGCCCTTGAAATTGTTGGCCAGTATGAGAAATAACAGCTATAAAAAGATTGAAAATTTGAAGTTTTTTTTCTGTGGAAATAAATGCCAGTAGAAGAAAATAGTACTTTTCTTACACTTTCCTAACAATTGTCAGGCATAGTTTAATCTATTTCTTTTTGTTGTTAATCCTCACTGGAGGATATTTTTCCATTTATTTGTAGGGAGAGTGGAAGAGAGAAGGAAAGACAGAAAGAAATATCAATGTGAGAGAAACACATCAATTAGTTTCCTCCTGCATGAGCCCCAACCAGGTCCTGGGCTGGGGAAGAGACTGCAACCAAAGTACGTGTATTTGACCAGAATCAAACCTGGGGCCCTTTGGTTCACAGACCCATGCTCTATACACTGAGCCAAACCGGCTGGGGCTAATCTACTTCTGACTCAGTGATGAGCTTTGGTCAGAGTGTTCCCTAAATCTAAATCTAATTCCCTGTTGAAATCTGATTGAGATTTAGCTTTGATTATTTTGGTGCCAAAGAGCCTTGGGATTTTTTCTTTTAGGAGCCAGTGGTTTTACCTTCTCTGTCTCTTTCTAAGTTGATGAACTTTTATCTTTCTTTTTAATATGTTTTTATTGATTTTTAGAGAGAGAGGAAGGGAGAGAGATAGAGAGATAGAAACATTGATGGGGGAGAAACATTATCAATTGGCTGCCTCCTGCATATCCCCTACTGGGGGACCGGAATCAAACCTATGACTTCTTGGTTCCTGGGTTGATGCTCAACTACTGAGACACACTGGCCAGGTTAAGTTGATGAATGCTTTGTCAGCATTAGAGAGTTACCTCTATTAGCCATAGGCCTCATTTTTCAATCATTGAACTTGACTTTTTATTTTTCTAGTTCTCTCCTCCTGGCTAAAGGCAATTCACTTTGTGAGATGAATCAGGAACAGCTACTGATCTTGTCTGGACTAAAATCCCAATCAGGCCAATGCCAAGAGGAATTTCCCAGTGTGCTTTTCTGTTGAATTTATTTCTTTTCCTTCTCACCATTTCGCGGAACAGAACACCCTTCCTCCTCTTTATTAGAACATGTAAAAATTGCTTCACATATAATAATAGAAAGGCCATTGTACCAGATTGTTGCTGCCAGCAGCTGGTTTCACAGTTATACTGCTTCAGTTCAAGGGCCCTTGTGGCACACAGAATATTTTTTAAATAAGAAAATTAAATAGAATTTTGAAATAAGATTTCCACAGAAAGAAGATAAGTAAATTTTGACAATACTGCAGGTGGGGAATACATGTTGAGCATGGACATGGTTTGAATGAGTTGACATTCAGGGTTATCTGGGAAGCAAAAGGAGATTTCAACAGCTCCCCTAGGAATTTCTTGGGGAATGCTATTGGAAAGGTAAATGGAGTTGATGTTCCAGGCAAGTTTACTGACCTTCCAATTTTTCTTAGGACTAGATCTGCCAGTAATCTGTCTTTCTAGAACAGTGCTAAACATAAGGATTTTTTGTTTCAAAATACAGATGCAAAGCTACATGACAGTCACATAGGTACACTATTTCTTATAGTTTAAAATGGGAAGGGAGTGCTAGTGGTTTGTGGAGAAATTCAAAGTGAGAGAAAAGATTAAAGACAGATATTGCTAAAAGATTAAAATAACTCTACTGGGGAGGTCCCACGATCCAGTGTTATGATTTTTTAAAATAATTTTTTTTTATTTTTTCATTGCAGTTGACATACAATATTATATTAGTTTTAGGTACAATTTGTGATTAGACATTTATATAACTTAAGAAGTGATCATGCTGATAAGTCTTGTATCCATCTGACACTATATACAGTTATTACAATACTAGAGGCCCGGTGCACAAAAGTTTGTGCACTCGGAGGGGAGGGGGGTCCCTCAGCCCGGCCTGTGCCCTTGCGCAGCCTGGGACCCCTCAGGGGATGACCACCTGCTGGCTTAGGCCCGCTCCCTGGGGGATTGGGCCTAAGATGGCAATCAGACATCCCTCTGGCAGCCCGGCAGCCCTCGGGGGATATCCACTTGCCAGTGGGGAGCAGGCCTAAACTGCAGTCGGACATCCTCAGCACTGCTGAGGAGGCAGGAGAGGCTCCCACCACCACTGCTGTACTGGCAGCCATCAGCCTGGCTTGTGGCTGAGCAGAGCTCCTTCCATGTGAGAGTGTACTGACCACCAGAGGGCAGCTCCTGCATTGAGCATCTGCCCCCTGGTGGTCAGCGTGTGTCATAATGACCAGTCATTCCCAGTCCTTCTGCTGTTAGGGTCAGTTTGCATATTGCCCTTTTACTATATAGGATAGAGGCCTGGTGCATGGGTGGGGGCTGGCTGGTTTGCCCTGAAGGGTGTCCCAGATCAGGGTGGGGGTCCCACTTGGGCACCTGGCCAGTCTGGGTGAGGGGCTGAGGGCTGTTTTCAGTCTGGCAGGTGACTGAAGCTTTTTTTTTTTCTCTGGGATTTATTTACCTTCTATGGCTGTCACTGGAACTGAGAGCCAGCTTTAGCTCTGAGGCTCTGCTCCATCTCTGAGACCTCAGCTGCTGAAAGCAGGTATCTGGGTTTGTTTGGCTTCTATAATTGAAACACTGTTGCAACTCCAGCTCTGAGGCCCGGCTGGCTGAAAGCAGGTTTCTGGGGTTTGTTTAGCTTCTATAATTGCAACATAGTTTCTTAGACTGCAGCTCAGAGGCTGGCAGCAGCAGGTGGGGAACCTTGGCTTCCTCCATTACTGGAGCAAGCAAGCCTCCTATTCGCTTCAGCTACCTGGCTGCTGGCCGCCATCTTGGTTGGCAGTTAATCTTGGTTGGCAGTTAATTTGCATATCGCCCTGATTAGCCAATGGGAAGTGTGTCAGAGGTATAGTTAATTACCATGTTTGTCTATTATTAGATAGGATTATTGACTATATTCCCTATGCTGTACTTTACATCCCTGTGACTATTCTGTAACTACCAATTTGGACTTCTAAATCCCTTCACCTTTTTCACCCACCCCCCAGCCCTCTCCCATCTGGCAACCATAAAAATGTTCTCCATATCTATGAATGTGTTTACATTCTGCTTGTTTGTTTATTTTGTTTTTCAGATTCTACATATATGTGAAATTATCTGGCATCTGTCTTTGTCTGACTTATTTCACTCAGCATAATACCCTCTACATTCATCCATATTGTTACAGATGGCAAGATTTCATTCTTTTTTATGGCTGGATCATATTCCATAGTAGATGAGTGGATAAAATAGCAGTGGTACATTTTTACAATGGAATACTACTTGGCAGTAAAAAAAGAAAGAAATCTTACCTTTTGTGATGGCTTCATTACATAGGCAGGACTGATTAAATCATTGACCATTGGTGATTGAACTCAGCCTGCAGCCTCTCTTTCCTCCTCAGAGGTCAGAGAGTAGGAAGACTGAAAGTTCCAACCCTCTAATGTAGGACTGGCTCCTAACAAGCAGCCCTAATCCTTAGGTGCATTCCAAAATTTGCCTCATTAACATAACAAAAGACACCTTTATCACTTAGAAAATTGCAAGGCTTTTTTGAATTATGAGCTCCAAACTCTGAAGGAAGATCAAATATATATGATCTTCCATTTTATAAATCACAGTATTGCAATTTTATTTACAACTAGTGCCCCGGTGCATGGATTCACACACATTGAAAGGAAATTAATTAGAAGGTGGCCGGTGGGACGAGACTGGGTTGGACATGCCCTGGAGCCAACATCCCACAGTCCCTCCCTGGCCGGCTGCACCTGGGGGCAGCATCATAGCTCAAAGGGTATCTGTAGAGTGAGCGGAGTCCCTCTGGCAGGTGGGATCCCTCAGCCTGATCTGTAGGGATGGTGCTGAAACCAGCTCTCTGACATCTCCCCAAAGGGTCCTGGATTGTGAGAGGGTCGTTCTTGGGTAACATACCCCAGAACTGGGCTCCCTCCTCTCTGGTTCTGGGGTGCATGACCCCAGAACCACTGCTGCCAAGTCACTGTAGCTCGGCAGCTCCTGCATTGAGTGCCTGCCCCCTGGTGGTCATTGTGCGTCATAGCTACTGGCTGGATGGTCGAATGGTTGCTTAACCTGTTATATATACAAATGATTCTCATTATCTGAAATTCTTATTTATTTACATTTTCATTCTCTGCCTCCACAAATATGTAATCAACTCCAAAATGGGAAGACTTACTACCTGTCTTGTTTACTGTGTGGACAATAAAGGGAACACATACTAAATTTGATAAGCATAGGGGATACCTATCTAGTGGGCCTTAAAAACTCAAAGACCAAAAGCAATATCAGATGATCTGATATTAAAACTTTCTAACTAAAAGCAAGTCATGACAATTAGTTATGTCTTAGGCCGGTATCTTCCTTGACAAAGATCAATCTTTATATTAACTGAAGCTGTCTATTATCTTTTTGCATCTAAGGTAACATACCTTTGGAATGTCAAGGTAATTTCATTTTTTCTTGACCTCTCACTGTACCAGAGCAGAGACTACGAAACCCCTCATTGCTGTCATCCTGTTCATTGTTAACTGTTAGCTGTCCTTTACCCACGATATAAAAGATGTATGTATCTGTTAATTTTATTTTTTTTATCCAATCTCAGAGGTTTCCCATTTGCCTTCTCCCATCTCCCTAATCTATCACCAATGGATTTTATGTAACCCCATATGGCTTCTCCTTTTAGTGTATAAAATAAGGTGTAAAACTGCCATTCCCTGGAGCATTTTCTCAATCCATTCAGATTTTGCTTTCAGGCAATTGTCATCAGTTTGCTCAAATAAACTCATAAAATTTCTCTATAGTTTAAATGTTTCTTACATTGACAAACCCCTTTATATCTTCTCCTTCCATTCTGATGTATAAAAAAAATGGTAAAATTGCCATTTTCCAGAGCATTTTCTCAATCCATTGAGATTTTGCTTCCTGGCAATTGTCATCAGTTTGGCTCAAATAGACTCATACGACTTTTTCTTAGGCTGAACATTATTTTGTCAACAACTGCTTTAGTCTCAACTTCTAATAGAGTGCCTGGTACATAGTACATGCTCAGTAAATAGTTGTTGAATGGTTGAGTGAATTATAAGCAATATCAAAAAGAACTAGGTCTACATGTTGATTCATTTCACCTGGAATATAAATTGGGTTTCTGCAACTTGGAAACATGGCCTCATTTTATACAACCTACAGTGAGTATCTGCTCTGTGAAGAACAATAAGCTGTGAGGAGTAACAAAATAATGCCTATCTTGTCCTCAAGTTTAAAATCAGTAAATAGAAACACAGGTAATTCCTAGTCAGCTAGCCATCCTCTGAGGGATATCTGCACCAGGAAAGACCAGATGGGGGCGAGGGTGAAAGAAGGGGTTCTTGTCTCATTCGCCAATGGAGTATAGAGGAGTTTCTGCTCCCTGGGAGTAAGTGTCCTGGAAACCACTATCCTATTGAATCTCCTGGGATTTACCCCCATGTGGTGACGATTCTGATATGCTATCCCTCCTCCGCCACTGTTTCTCACACATATGGTTTTATGGTTCCCCTGAATCTCCCATGCCTGGGAGGGCCCCCTGCCATGTATGCCAGCTGGCTTGTGGGTTCTGCTTTCTCACCTCATTTCTGCCAGCCCTGTTTCAGAGAGCTGGGCTTGGGTCCCACTTTATCGAGCCTTATCTCAGAGAGCATTTCCTGAACACAATCATCCTCAGACCGGAAAAGAAATACAATCAGGATACAACTTTTCAATACTCATTGGATTCTCTGCCTGGGAATTTCCACTATTAAGGACTCATGTTTTGAGTTGATCCATTAGCCTCTTTTCAATACAAATGCCTCTGGGAACAAACATAGGTGCATTAAAATATTACAAAATAAAGAATAAAGCAAAACTATTAAAATCTTAGTATGAAAATGTGAATCAGGCATTTGCCATTTGGATTATAAACTATCACAAGTGAAAAGAAATATGTATTATTAAATATACATTATATTTCTGCATATGTATATACGCATATATACGATATCCCAAAATCTATATACACTTTGAATAATTATTAATTCCAATGGATTAAATCTGAAAAGAAAAGAACATCAATTGAACTATCAGCTATTAAGTGCATATACATTTTTGGGGAAACCATATATATATATAAATTTTTATCTATCCCTATTGTTTTTCCAGAATGACAACACTGAGCCCTAGAAAAGCACAGTAGCTTTGCTAAAATCACAACCAAGTTTCCTTACTACCTGCCTCTTTGGAATTTGAGGGGTAGATCTTGTCGAGTATTAAGTGGAGACCAGAGCAGACAGTCAACAGGCTGAGACATTGAGCACCTAGGTTAACATAAAGAATCATGTTTCTGAAGGCTCTTTTCAGTTGTGTTGTGGTTAAAGGCTTGGGTTCTGGTTAGAGCAGCATAGATTTAACTCTTGTTTTGCTATGCAAAGTGGACAAGTAACAAAATCTTTAAGATGCGTTTTATTCACCTCTAAGAGACAGATGGTGATAGTTTATGCTTCCTGGAGTTTTTATAAAGATTAAATGAGTTAAAGTAGGTGTAGCGCTAGCAAAGTCCTGTGCTCATAGTATGCAATTGATAAATACAGCTGTAACTGTGAGTTTTTAGACAAGTTTTACCTACTTCACAGTGTTGTGAAGGGCTCTCCCAATGTCTGGGAGATTGCTCCAGCCAGCTCTCCTCTCATCCCCACTGTTTCTCTGCATCTCAATTTTCATAGCTTCAAAGTGGAGTAGATGATTCATTTTCCCTACTTTTTTTTTGCAAGAATATCTCATATATTTTATAAAACAGTTAATTTTAGATGGGACAGTTTGTCCTTGGGCATCTTCAAAGCTCAATATTTTTGGAAAGTATGAAAGGCATTTTGGAAGGTGGAAAAAGCAATCAAAATGTTAAGGTTTTATGATAAAGTTACCAACTACCTGTTTTCCCCTGAGATGACATACATTTCCATTGGCTGAAATGTAGCAAGGATTAGAACCTAAATATTTGAAAGGCCACTGGAAACTCTACCTTGAGATTTAGAGGTTAGGGGAAGGGACTAGGAGGTTCTTGCATGTTCTATCTAACGTGTCTAATTTGTATCAAAACCCCAAGAGGGTCCAGAGTTTGTCTATCTGGTTTACTCAGCAGAAGACATGGGATCAAAGCTTACTCCTGAAGAAACTAACTTGTCAGTTTTTAAAAAAAAATCATACTCCAGACAAAAAGTAGTCTGGGAAATGCAAGTGAAAAGAATTTATCATATTAAGTTATCTTTGTAGTTTTCACGTCACTTATCCTATCGAATAAAAGAGAAGCATGGTAATTAGCCATAACTTCACTACCCTTCCCATTGGCTAATCAGGGCGATATGCAAATTAACTGCCAACCAAGATGGCAGCTGGCAGCCAGGCAACTGACGCAAACAGGAGGCTTGCTTGCTCCAGTGACGGAGGAAGCCAACATTCCCCACCTGCTGCTGCTGGGCTCTGAGCTTCTCTCTAAGAAACATTGTTACAATTATAGAAGCTAAACAAAACCCAGAAACCTGCTTTCAGTCAGCCGGGATCTCAGAACTGGAGTCACAACAAAGTTTCAAATACAGAAGGTAAACAAAGTCCAGAAACCTGCTTTCAGCAGCCAAGGTCTGAGCTAAAGCCGGCTCTCAACTCCAGTGACAGCTATAGAAGGTAAATAAATCCAAGAATAAAAAAAGAAGAGAAAAAGGAGAGGTTGGGAGCTTCAGTCACCCGCCAGCCTGAAAACGGCCCTCAGCCCCTCACCCAGGCTGGCCAGGCACCCCAGTGGGGACCCCCACCCTGAGCCTGGACACCCTTCAGGGCAAACCAGCCGGCCCCCACCCATGCACCAGGCCTCTATCCTATATAAAAGGGTATTATGCCTCCCAGCACCGGGATCAGCAGAGCAGCGAGGCCTCCTGGCCCCTGGAGTAGCGTGACAGCAGGCAACGCCCAAACCCTATGATCGCCCTGTGGTTCTGTGTGTGACATGGGGCGGGGCCACAAGCTCCCTATCCACCCTGCTCTGTTCGTGATAGGGGAAGGTGCCCCAACCCCCTGATCAGCCCTGCTCTGGGCCTGATAGTGGGGAGCGCCCCAACCCCCTGATCGGCCCTGCTCCGTGCATGACAGGGGTGAGCTCCCCAACCCCCTGATTGGCCGGCTCTGTATGTGACAGGGGTGGCACCACAACCCCCTGATCCGCCCTTCTCTGTGCATGACAGGGGTGGCACCCCAACCCCCTGATTGGCCCTGCTCTGTGCGTGACAGGGGGTGGCGCTGCAACCTCCCCATCGACCCTGCCTTGAGTGTGACAGGGGGTGGCGCCCCAACCCCCCAATCGGCCCTACCCTGTGTGTGACTGAGGGTGGCATCGCAACCTCCTGATCCGCCCTGCTCTGTGCATTACAGGGCCGGTGCCCCAACTCTCCAATCGGCCGTGCTGTGAGCCCGACCAGGGGCTGCACCTAGGGATTGGGCCTGCCCTCTGCCACCCGGGAGGGGGCCTAAGCCAGCAGGTCATTATCTCCCGAGGGGTCCCAGACTGTGAGAGGGCACAAGTGGGGCTGAGGGACACCCCCCTCGCCAGTGCACAAATTTTTGTGCACCAGGCCTCTAGTCTATATACATAAAAATCCAGGGGTCATCACATCTGAAATACTGAAACAGATGACCAAATAGGCTGAGTGGGGTGACAAGGCCGGCAGGGAGGTTAGTGGGTGACAACCAAATGACTGAACAGAAGGCTGCATGGGGCGACCAGGCTGGCAGGGGGACGGGCAGTGGGGGGCAACCAGGCCGGCAGAGGGGGGCAGTGAGGGGCAACCAGGTTGGCAGGGGGGCAGTTGGGGCGACCAGGTCGGCAGGCTGAGGTGGTTAGGGGTGATCAGGCTGTCAGGGGGGCCAGTTAGGGGTGATCAGGCAGGCAGACAGGTGAGCAGTTAGGAGCCAGCGGTCCTGGATTTTGAGAGGGATGTCCGACTGCCAGTTTAGAAACCGGCAGTCGGACATCCCCTGAGGGGTCCCAGATTGGAAAGTGTGCAGGCTGGGATGAGAGAACCCCCCCCACAGACACACCCAACACACACACACGAACTTCATGCACTGAGCCTCTAGTTTCATTCACAACATCCTAAATTCCCACGAAGTCCATGGAATCATCAGGAATTTAAAAATGCAGATTCCTAAGCTCTCCTTTCAGAGTTTGATTTAGTAGGTCTGGAGTGGGCCCTTGGAATAAGAATTTTCAATACGCACCCTAAACTGATTTGGACCCAGAGGGGTCAATTGAACTACACTTAGAAATATATTAGGTGAAATGAATGTTTGTCTGAAAGTTAACATAACCCACCTCTTTTATATTCTTTGTTATAAGAACCACTCCTTTTATTTAGAGCTCAGATATGAGTTCATTGCCAGGAAAGTTGAATGGAACAGAACCAGAGGATTTAAAAAGTAGCTTAAATTTTCAAAATATCATTTTGAAATGAAAAATGCAAGGTGAAAATAGTATGCTATCATTTTTGCAAGAAAGTAAATAAGAATACTTACAAGACACACACAAGTATCTTCTAAAGCAGTGGTTCTCAACCTCTGGCCCTTTAAATACAGTTCCTCACGTTGTGACCCAACCATAAAATTATTCTCGTTGCTACTTCATAACTGTAATGTTGCTACTGTTATGAATCGTAATGTAAATATCTGATATGCAGCATGGTCTTAGGCGACCCCTGTGAAAGGATTGTTTGGCCGCCAATGGGGTTGCGACCCACAGGTTGAGAACCGCTGTAAAGGAACTACAAGATGGTTAACACAGACCCTAAAGGTTTTGATTAGCTACTGGGGATGGATGGAAATAAAGTAGAATGATAAAGAAAGCAAAAATAAAGCCTACCTTTCAATAGAGTTTTAACATTTAAACCACATTAATGTTTTATATATTCAAAAAAGGATATTCATTCACCAAGTATATATCTGTACCCAATCTTAAAATTGGGTACAAATAGAAACATGAAGTGAACTACATATTGCATTTATAATATGAACACAAAGAAACAATTGATTCAAGTAAATTTTGAACTGCACCCCATCTTCAATGGTTTTTTTTTTCTAAAGTCAAAAAGAAACTGTAGGTAGTAGTGGATACTTTGAAACTATTTTGTGTGAATTGTAGAATTGAGCAAATTAGTAAATATATTGGAGTTTTGGGAAATGAAGTGCCACAACTCAATTTTTTGGAGAATGAGAACAAGCATGAAAAGGGGGAAGGAGAACTCTTTTATATTGGACTAGAGTCCCAGCGCATGGATTCATGCACCCATGGGGTCCCTTGGCCTGACCTGTGCCCTCTTGCAATCTGGGACCCCACTGGTGCATGATTGAGGCTGGGAAAGGACTGAGGGAAGGCTCCAGGGTGTGTCCGGCCGATCTTGTCCAGTCCTGATTGGCCAGACCCAAGCAGCAAGCTAACCTACTGGTCGGAGCATCTGCCCCCTGGTAGTCAGTGTGTATCACAGCTACCAGTTGAATGGTCCAATGGTCAAATGGTCTTTTAGGCTTTTATATATATAGATTAGAATTGGAGATATCAGTATAAACTTTATGATTTTATAAAAAATATATTTTATTACTAGGTGCAATGAAACAGCTTAGAAGCAATTGCACCTCAATAACAATGAACAAGTCTAACATTCTGATCTTGGTTCTAACTACCACTTCTCATTCAAAGGAACCAGGGCTCCCTGAAAAACTGTCTAATTCTAAGTCTGGGGGTAATAAAGTACTAGGCAAGCCTAGAGCATTAAATTGAACAAAAAAGTAAAGAAGTCCTCAAACTTGTTTAGGAAAATCTCCAAAAACATGGAAGCCAGATTGAAAGGGCTTCCACAGACCAATTTTGAGATACCTGGAATAGCAAAATAAATAATGGCAGGAATGGATTATAAAATTTATTTTAAAACCCCATGAGTCCACAATGGTACCAAAAACAATGAAGGCAAATGGAGAGAAGAGGGAGCTTATCTCTAAAGAAAATGGCAATTCATAAATGTAGAAAGAATAACAACGATGATTTTTCTAAGGCTGTCAATCACCACTGTAATTATTGATTCAAGCAAAAATCATCAAAGTATTCAAAAAATGCTGTGTAAAATGTTGGCCTTTATAATCACCCAAATTGAGAACTATTTAATTACTGTGGGAACATGGTATATTTACAATGGAGAAATCTGGCAGCATCACCTCAACTAAATGATCAAACTGTCACCAAGTTTGAAAATCTGACAGTTGTCTCCTGATGTGATACACTAAGAAGGACACATCCTGCCAAAAATGTTTAACCTTCTTCTAATCATGAGGAAGCAATCAGAAAAATTTAAATTGAGACACAGTTTGTAAAACAATGGTCTGGATCCTTCAAAATGTCAATGTCTTAAAAGTTAAAAAAAAAGTTAGGCACAGTTCTAGAATACAAATGACTAAATGACTATAAATAATGCATAATTCTGGATTGGATAATGGATTTTTAAAGTTATAAAATATATTATTAGGACAATTTAGAAAATTGGAACATGAAATGCATATTATATAATATTTTATATCAATGCTAACATTTTCTAAAAATGATAAACTCCATTGTGGATATGTAGGAGAATGACTTTATTCTCAGGAGATACATAGTGCTGTCTGCCATTTAACAGTAGAGGGAGAGAGAGAGAGAGAGAGAGAGAGAGAGAGAGAGAGAGAGAGAGAGAGAAGGAAAATGAGAGAAAAAGCAAACATGGGAAAATATTCACACTGGTGAATCTTGCAAAAATAGCATCTCATTTTATTACTAGTGAAACTTTTCTGTAGGTTTGAAATTTTTCAAAATAAAAGATTAGAAGCAAGGGAAAGGACAAAAAGCGAAGGCAGCATTGGTTGTAACCAGTATTGGTTGCCTGAATTAACTGACATGATTCACCACTTGTCACTTATTGGGCTGGGCAGAGCCTGCTAAGAGCCACATTCATTAATTCAATTCCCTCCTCAGACTGGCTTTCTCCCTTCCTCCTCCCATCACCAGGAGGTGCTTAGGTACAATAGTGAGGAGAGGAGGAGGAGTATAGGGAATGTTACCTGTATTACCATCTCAGAAGGATATTCCCACTTCAAGCACCTCTCTCTAGGGCTAATGAACTACAAAATCTTACTACTGTCCTGGGATAAGTTCAATATATTTTTTATGATAGCAATTTATTACACCAGTTTGCCACTTGCCTGCTGCTTCCTTGTTAATCCAATAATCTATATGAGAAAAGCAATTTGAAGTACCTCTTTCCCCATCTGCTGCCCATCATCTAATCTATATCTTAACTATCAGTGATTTATTAATGGTGTCTGCATTAAGCACATCTCTGCTTCACTGGAGCCCTCCTTCTCAGCCTCCCACTTGGATACACTGTCTGGGTGTCTTAGAAGGCAAACTCAGCATGGAGATTAAAAGCAACAATGAAATAATCAACTGAGCTTCTGTCCAAGAGTTGCTCCTTTCAAACAATTAGCATTTATACACATCCATGCATTAAGCAAATCCATTTCAGAGCCAGTTTTAAGAAATGTGAGAAACTACGACATTTCTTGTCATGCTTTTTATCATTTTTCAAACTTGATTTTCTTAGCTGGTTAAAATTAATCATTGGAACCTGCAAATAGGCAGCTGTGACATTGCCCCTTGTGCCCTGAATGAATGTTGCATTCCTCATCCTGTTTCCTACATGTCCATCCACTTGAACTGAAGGCCAGCCTGAGCCTGGAACCCTAGTCCCTTTCCTGCAGAGATGAAAGGAGCAGATAGCTGTTGGCTGGAGGTACAGAGGCAGCTCTGAAGAAGGAACTTTGTTCTTAAAGCTGTGAACCTGCTTCTCTGCACATCAGAGAATTGTGATTCCTGAGCTGCATTTTTCTCAAGTCACTGTGGCCTACCCAGAAGAAAAAGGCTCTAGAATGATACTCCCAGAGGAAGGGTTTAATAGAGTTGGGTGGGTAGAAAATGATAGTATTTAAAAGTGTTTGCTGTCTGCTCTGATCTGAACATGCCACTCCCTTAGACTCTGCGCTATTCTTTGCCTATAGAAACTTGACACACATGGCCCAACTTAAAACCTATGGTAAGAGAAGAAACATGGGCATAGAATGGAAATCTTAGGAATCCATTCTTACCAGTACCTATTTGTAGTTTCCACATACAGGAAATCCATATGGCATAGTGGTTAGCTCATTGGCTGATGTGTGAATTCTAGCTCTGCAACTTCCTATCTCTCTTCTCTGTAAGTTTAGGAGCCTTTTCAAGTCTCAATTACTTCTGTAAATGGGCCTGCTCTCTCTGCCTCATAAGGTGGTGATCAAGAGCAATAATGATTTATCAGTAAATTGTTTTTATTCTCCATTTCTCATCCAATGTGATCTGATTTTTAATTCTGTAATGACTTTTCCTCCCCCCACTGTGCTCCCTCCCCAATCCACCCCCTCCCTCCCAAATTAGGTGCCCCAGGAGTCCTAGTTGTACTTGCTTTGCTCTCCTTGGTCCTATTTGCTTTGGATTGCCTCTGACCTGGCTTGTTCGGCTGCTCTCAGGCTTGCATTGCCTGATGTTCCTGGTACCTCCCTTCCAGACTGTGGCTTTGAACTCTGCAGAGTGAAAGGCATGCAGCTCTTGTTGAGAGTGAGCTGTCAGAGGGACACTTTCCTGAACTGATGGGTTGTAAGGAAAGGAGGGGAAAAAAGACAACCCACCTGGTTCTACCTTTAACATTCCTTTCCTTCCAAAGTCAAAGGTGGCAGTCTGAAGTCGTCATCCTTTAAACTCACCTACCAATGCACCTTGTAAGGCAACAGTTCTGAAAAGCTGGTACATTCCATTTCACAAGGGACTGAAACTTATGATTTTGCATAGCAGTTGTTGTATAAATATTTTATCCTCTCAACTAAATGCCAATTGCCTAAGGGTAGGGATTGTTTGATTTCATTTTTCTTCCGCACCCCATCTCCCGCCCCCCCAACCCCCAACCCCACAGAACCCAGCACAGCGTATTGTCCTCTGTAAGTGCTGGGTAAATGCTTCAGGAACAAGTGATTATGGCTTCAACTTTGTGAACAGAATGATAACATATTTTGCTATGATTTCTTTTCCAAAATTCTATTACTAAACTTTTTCCTTCTGTCCAAGAGTTGCTTTTCTTTCCAAAGTAAACATCCCCCTTCATCTTTTCTTAATTAACAGCCCTTTCCAGTACTTTTTTCCCTCTTCTCTGTGACAGTTTCCCACTATTGTCTGTTTGCAGCTGTTACAGGTTTGAGAAAGGGAGTAGACATGCTAATGAGTGCCTGGTGTGTGGGAGGAGCACCTCTAAATTCTCTGGCACTGGCCAAGCAGCCTGATCCTACTTACTCTTTTTTTTCCCTTACTCTTTCTAAAATAAGCCTCTAGCTGGCAGCCTGAGGATGGGTTATTTGCAGTGTCTTTCTGTGGAGGAAGTTCTTGCTTGGACTAGCTGCGTTTCTATTTAAGCACAAATAAACATGTTGCTGCTCCCAAACTCCTTAGGTCTGCATCACACTTCAAATTGCCTGATGCAGCCTTGTTCACAAACGCGTCCAAATGACTAGAAACCAGCTGTAGTTTATGTGTTTATTTCAATTAATCAGTTACTTTAGCAAATTGTCTTGTGTGGGGGTTTTTCTTTTGTCCACATCCAGTCTCTTCCTACATTGATCTTAGATGTATTCTCTGGAAAATTAAGACACATTGTGTCACCGAATGGGTTTTGGTCCTTGTAATTGTCTTTACAGCTGTTGTGGCTGAAATTGCACACTTCCATTAGGAGATTTTGAGCACTTTGTTGTTTATTTATTCTTCCCAGGAGCTTTGAGGAAATTATATTGATAGCTTGTGTTCTGAGAGAGGTTACACAGGTGTACGAATTTCCTAGCATCTGGGATGATGACCCATAGTACTAATCTGAGATTCACATTCTGAGTCATGTATTTCAGCCAGTAGGATGGAGTCAAGCTAGTTAATTCCCCTTTGGTATGTTTTGCAGCTGTTCGGATTCCATGACCTTTACGCAAAGACATAGAAAATCTCACTGATCAGAGAGCAAGCTGGAGGGGACAGGTTGGAGGCCTGGAGAGATGGCAGGCTTTGAAGAAGGCATAGGGGGCTGCCAACCATTTTGTTAACACAGGCATTGTCTCAACGATAACGATACTTTTAACTTCCAATCTATCCTAAAAGAGTTCTTTTCCCATGGAGTTTCTAAGATGACCTTTTAAAATAAAATAAAATAAAATAAAATAAAAATAAAATAAAATAAAATAAAAAATAAAATAAAAATAAAAGCCTAAAGTGGTTACACATTAAAAACCAGGAGACCATATGGAAGAAGTTGGAGCTATGAGGTTTCTTTGACAAATCCTTTACCCTTCTGTCCACTGAGAAGGAAACTATGGAAAAACAAAAACATCTCACTTGTATAATTCTCTTTCTCCGAGGAGGTAGGAATAAGGGTGAGACAATATTAGATTATATATTCTTGTGAAGGGGCTTGCCTTATTCATCTTTGGGTTCTACTTCTTTACCAACTTGTTCTCATTCCTACTTCTCCAGGACGTAGACAATAAATCTGATAGCACTTGTATTTTCAAAAGCAATTCCATATACATATACATCTCATTAATAGTAATGGATCCAATTTGAAATTAGTACCTATTTTACTTACATGTGCCAGAAGCTATTGGGTTTCCTCAGAGCCTCAAAGTGCAGCAGGGCAATTTCTTCTCTGAATTCTATGCCCTGGCTCAGTTATGCTACTCTAAATAAGCATTCAGGTTAGATTGCTGCTGGGGGTTTATCACTTTACTCATCATTTGTCTCAGCTTGGGAAGTTCTTTATTGAAAGAGTCAACATAAAAAGTAATGCTCACAGCTGGAGAAGTTGAAAATATGTGATGAAATAATCAGACTAATTGGCCAGGTCTGGTAATCAGTAGGTAACCCAATAATTTTGACATAGAAAATAAACAAGAGATTGAGTGGAGTAGGTTGATTTTTCCAACTAAGAAGAAAACATCCCGTTAAAATAGGGAGACTAGCTAGGGATACTAGGATATTGTAATTTCTTTGTATTACATATCGATTTTACTCACAGACTGTGAAATGAGGTGCAGATGGTTGGCTGAATAAGAATTGCAGTGTATCTATGATTCAGGCTAATGTGGAGAAACTATGGAGGAAGAAAACTTGAGACTATATATCAAACCAGCCCATAGTGGATATTTGTGTTTAATTCAATTAGAGTGTGAATACACTGGGACTACTATAACCAACAATAAAATGAAGGCAGAAATATCAACAAACTCCCTCCCTTCCTTTGCCGCCTATCTCTTTGTCATGGTCCAGTGCCTCTCTGATCTATTATCAAAACAAGAAGTGGTTCTCTGTGCATAGTGCCACTAGCAGCATCAGCATTTCTCCAGGACCTTTTAGAAATGCAAATTCCCAGGCCCCGCTCTAAACTTGCTGAGTCAGATACTTTGTTAATGGGCCCAGAAATCTATCCCTCAGGTGATCCTGCTGCACACTAATGTCTGAGACCCACTAGTGCACAACCTTGCTACTCAGAGTACGGTCTGCAGTCAGCACCCAGGGGATCATTGAAAACATGTAAGAAATAAAGAACCTTGAGCCCCTCCTCATGGTTTCCACTTTTAGCCAAACCCCAGGTGCTTCAGATGCTCATAATAGTATCTGAAGTACTGGTCATTATTCCTACTTCCTCAGGTCTGATTTACACTCCATCTAACTCCTGCCCCTCCATGCCTACGAAAGAGCTCTCAGTATGACCAGTGACTCCTAATCATGAGATTCAATAGCTATTTTTCTGTCAGTCCTCATATTTTATTTTATCTCTGTGATATATTTTACAGAAATGTTCATTCCAGTCTTTGGATTATGGCACAGCCTCCATGGCTCCTTAATAAGTTATTTTTTTTTTGTTTTAAACCTTTTAAATATTAGCAACCTCCTCCCCTCTTGCCCATCAACCAGGTTTCTGTCCTCAGCTCACAGTTCTCATTCTCTATTCTCTTTCTGGGTCATCTTAGCTCATACATGGCTGACATCTAAATCTAATTCTAGGCCATCCTTCAGCTTATGAGGTATTTTTCTTTGTGTGTCTGGCAGGCACTGCAAACTCAACATTCAAAAAATGAACTCATCATTGAGTTCAACTTCCTCCTATTTTTATAGTCTCTCATTCTGTTAGTGTTATCACCATCTACCCACTCAATCTAGACACTTGGAATTTATCCATTATTCTTACTTTTCTTTATTCCCTAATAGAGAGTGCAAGTTGCTACTCAATATCTACTCTTCTCCTCTTTAATGGAGAAACAAAATGTTTATTCCAGTACTCGGGATAAAAATTACATTTTCCAGCCTACTTTGCAACTAGGCCTTCCTATCTGAGTTTTGATCACTAAAATGTAGGCAGAAGTCTTCTTGGAAGTCTTTTCTAAAGACAGGAAGCATGCACTAGTTTTTCCCCTCCTCTGTTCTTCTGCCTGTAACATAGAGCTGATGATTCTGGCTCTAGCAGCCAGCTTCGATCATCAGGAATAGGTCCACATCAAGGATGACATATGGAGAGAGGGAAAGAACTAGATTCTGGAGGAAAATGGGGCCAGTACTAGACTGAATTCTGTTATATATGAGTGAAATAAACTTTCCTCTGTATAAGTATTTATTTTTTAAGTCTCTGTTTTCACAGCTGAACTTTATCGTCAGTGATATATAGCCCATATCTAGTTATCACCAAGATTTGCTAATTCAACCTCAAATATGTTCTAAATACTTCTTTTTTCCCATATCTTGTAACCGACACTTGTTAGGTCCTAATCATCTCTTACCCAAATTACTAAAATATTTCCCATGTTCAAACCTTTAATTCTTTATCCTCCAAAGTCATTCTCCATTGATGTGAATAATTTAATTAAAATGAAAATCTCACCTTGCCATTCTTTTGCTTACTACTCTATCAATAAACCCCCTTTTCCAAATAGAATGGCTTTTCAATTTGTTTCCTATTGATTTCTTATGTTCATCATTAATGCCCAGGCATATGAAATGTCTTATAGTCCCCAGAGGACTTTTGATTTTTTAGGGATCCACACTGTTACTTTCATTCTGGAATGCCCTGTCTCACATTTTTAGTTATCCTTGAAGACACAGCTTAAGGCTTTAATTCCCTAGGTGACATTTTAGTGGTTCACCCCATGAGAAAGAATTTTAGAAAATTCAATCCAATTTTGGTATGCTACTTTACATATTCAAAATTATATACATGTATTATTATATATATTGTATACACATATATTACAAAACCTACACAAAAGTATAAATTAAAAATAATTGGAAGTTTTCAAGTTTTATTTTGTTCCCATGGACTGGCTTCTGTCTCCTGATGTAAGAGCACTAAATTTGGAAGACCCATTTCTCTATTCTATAATGTGTTCTGTGATGACCCCCTCAGAGCAGAGTTGGTCATGCTTTCTTTTGTGCCTCCATAGCATTATATTGTTTGTTGACCTGTTTTGCCTTCTATTTCATGAGGTCCTTAAAGCAGGGATTATATCTTATTCATTTGTATATTACTACTACCTGTTGTTTGGCCAGTATTCATTTATTTTTAATTCATGCAATCAAATGCCACTCAATATTTATTGAATGTCTGCCACATACTAAGCAGGTCAATTCTGTGACCTGCTCTTTGTTCCTATGACCTCCATGCCCTTAACTCCTCCTCTAAGCTCTGCTCTTGCCCCATATGCTTCTTTCTCTAGCTTATAATGTGCATTTCAATTATGCAACTGCTACGATTATAGAATCTCTTGCTTTCTGCACTTTGCAACATTTCTAAATGCTTTTTTACTTTTCTTTTTCCAAAGACTCACAGCAGATGATGTCCTCTTTAGTATATGTTTTACCATCCTCCTCTTCTTTTGTTCCCATTTCTGAGGAGGAGGTACTGGTCTTCTTCCTGCTGAAACAATGAACCTAGTCCTTGGCCTCCTGCCTCAGGGTTCTGTCATGGAGAAAGCATGGCTTTCAGCTCTAGCCACACAAGAGCTAGAGGTTCGGGCCTGTTTTGTACATAGATATATGTTCTCGGGCAACATGTTCAACCTCCTTGCATCTTAGATTTTAATATTTAACAGAAAATAATAACATCTTTCTCACAGTGTTGACATGATAACTAAATAATAAAACATAAATGTATCTTATGTAGTGTTGGGACAAAGTGGACACTGGATAAATGTTAGTTTATTCCTTTTCCCTGGTGCTGGATTAAGGATTCTTATTATGGTTTTACTTTTCTTTTTTTTTTTAATTAAATCTTTATTGTTCAGATTATTACATTTGTTCCTCTTTTTTTCCCCCATAACTCCCCTCCTCCCAGTTCCCGCCCCACCCTCAGCCCTCGCTCCCCACCCACTGTCCTCATCCATAGGTGCACGATTTTTGTCCAGTCTCTTCCCGCATCTCCCACACCCCTTTCCCCCCCAAGAATAGTCAGTCCATTCCCTTTCTATGTCCCTGATTCTATTATAATCACCAGTTCATTCTGTTCATCAGATTATTTACTCACTTGATTCTTAGATTCACTTGTTGATAGATGCATATTTGTTGTTCATAATTTGTATCTTTACCTTTTTCTTATTCTTCCTCTTCTTAAAGGATACCTTTCAGCACTTCATATAATCCTGGTTTGGTGGTGATGAACTCCTTTAGCTTTTCCTTATCTGTGAAGCTCTTTATCTGACCTTCAATTCTGAATGATAGCTTTGCTGGATAAAGTAATCTTGGTTGTAGGTTCTTGGTATTCATCACTTTGAATATTTCTTGCCACTCCCTTCTTGCCTGCAAAGTTTCTGTTGAGAAATCAGCTGACAGTCGTATGGGTATTCCCTTGTAGGTAACTGAGTTTCTTTCTCTTGCTGCTTTTAAGATTCTCTCTTTGTCTTTTGGTCTTGGCATTTTAATTATGATGTGTCTTGGTGTGGTCCTCTTTGGATTCCTTTTGTTTGGGATTCTCTGCGCTTCTTGGACCTTTAAGTCCATTTCTTTCACCAGGTGGGGGAAGTTTTCTGTCATTATTTCTTCAAATAGGTTTTCAATATCTTGCTCTCTCTCATCTTCTGGCACCCCTATAATTCTGATGTTGGTACGCTTGAAGCTGTCCCAGAGGCTCCTTACACTATCCTCGCATTTTTGGATTCTTTTTTCATTCCGCCCCTCCGGCTGGGTGTTTTTTGCTTCCTCGCATTTCAAATCATTGACTTGATTCTTGCGCTCCTCTGGTCTGCTGTTGGGAGTCTGTATAATATTCGTTATTTCAGTCCGTGTATGCTTAATTTCTAGTTGGTTCCCCAATATAACATCGAGGGTCTCATTAGTTTTCTTGTAGATCTCATTAAGTTTATCGGTGGCTTCTAAACAGTTCTTGAGAGACCTTAAAAGTGTGGTTCTGAACTCTATATCTTCCATTGACAATTTTGTCCTGTTTCTTTGTCTCCGCATTTTTTTATGCTTTCTTGGTGCACCCCCTAGTGGTCTTTGTGCGCAGTTTCGTAGTTAAGCCTTGATTGTTGTAGCTAATACCAGGGAGGGTTTGACCTCCAGGCCAAGTGGCTATGAGAATCAGCTGTGTCTGCAGTGAGAGAACTTCTGTCCTCTAGGGAGGTGCTAATCTAGCCTTTGCCTGAGGCTATCTAGCAAATGCCTCTGTGCAGGGCTTGGGCGGGGCGGGTCGCACAGGATCAACAGGGTGGGCCGGAGAGAGCAGTTATGGCGGCTCTCAGTCCTGTCCCCAGGGGGTCTGCCTCTCTGAGTCCCAGCACCCGCTGCAAAGCTCGGAGAGAAAGCTGCACTCGCTCTGACCGAAGCCAGACAGTCCTGCTTCTCCCGTTTGAGTCTGGGTCCCTAAAGACTCCCCCGTATCTGGAGCTCAGAGTCTGCGACTCCCTCCTGATTGAAAACGCCAACCGCGCCTTCAGCCGCCAGCCCGCTCTGCAGACTCCGAACCTCAAAATTTGACTTCAGCACTGCGCCTCCTCTGAGTGTCCGTATGCCTTTCTCTTTCCTCCTAGTTGTAGGACTTCCACTCAGCCAGCGTTCCTGTGGTTCTGGGTGATGTCCGTTCCGTCTTTTAGTTTTACTTTTGAAGTAGTTGTTCAAGGCAGCATACTCCGGCGTTAACCTATGCCGCCATCTTGGTTCTCCATGGTTTTACTTTTCATGTAAGCTCTCTATCTAGTTCCTTTTCCTCTGTATACACCTGTGCTTATACCTGTCCTAATCGAAACAAGCTTTCCTCCATCGTTAAGTAGTAAATCCATGGTCTTAGTTCTAGTCCTCCTTGATCTCAAGGTCTCATCTGATACTATTGACTACACTATTTTTTTTTTTTAACTGTTATCTCTCTTGGTTTCCAGAAGTAAGCTGCTATCCTACCTCTAATGACTTCTTCTTTTGTTTTTTTCTGGCTCTTTTTCCTGCTGTTCCTACTTTCTTCCCTTTTTTCCCCCTATAGTTGCCCCCCACCCCCATTCTTCTGATTCACTCCGATGGCCACAACATTCACCTTTAAAATGACTCATTCTACCAGATCTCTCCTAAGGTCCAATCACAGATTTTCACCCACTGATATGCACCTGCATGTCCTGGAGATACCATAATATTTATAAAGCTGAACTCTTCATTTCCTCTTCTTAATAACTCCCTTCAAAAGGTGCCCTTATTTTCTCAGAGTAATCTTTCCCTTCAAAAGGTGCCCCTATTTTCTCAGAGTAATCTTTCACACTGTTCTCTGCCTTGGCTCACATCTAATCAGTTGCCAAGACCCTTGAATTATGACTTTACAAGTTTGTGTTCCCTTTAAAAACTGTTGTTCCCGATGCCATCGCTGTACTTCAGAATTTCACCACCTTTCCTTTGTACATTAGAAGTGCATTCCTAGCCAGCCTCCCATCTTATGTCTACTTCTTCCCTGTCCATACTAGATACACTAAAAACATTTCCCAATTCAAAACACTTTGGTGTGCTCATTGCCCTCCAGCATTCCAGATTCTTCATAACCTTTTCCTGCCTAATTTATCACTATCTAACTTATTTATCACTGCTTTATGCCTAAGCAACCTTCATTTCAATCAAACTGGAGTATTTTCCCGTCTTCAAATAGGCCTTACTTTATTCTGCCTTCAATAATATATTAGTGGTGCTTTTTTGGTCTGAAATGCCTTCTGATTCTCTTTTTACATTTTGACATCCTACCCTGCTTTCAAGTCTCATCTCAAATCTTTTCTCTTCCCTGAAATCATTTATGTTCTTCATCTACACTTCTCTCAATTTTAATAAATTTCTCTTTCCTTTGAATATTTCTTTCTCATATTATAGCCATCTGTGTACTTATCTACTATACTACATTGTATGTTGTCTATGAGCAAAGAGTATTTTACTCCTCTTCTTGTCCCATTTTGTGCTTAATACATTACCTTGCTAATAATATTTACACCATATATATTTGTTGAATTGACTTAAATCAGTAGTACAACTGGTTCATTATATGCAAATCAAAACTCTGTCTTAAAGAGAAAAGTGACGGAACAAATTTATTGCTTGTTTAGGCTTTTTCTATATTAAGCAATATAGAAACCCATACAAAGTTTATAAACTCAAAACGTTTTATTTTTGACCAAGAGTGAATAATTAGGTAACATGCAACAGAGCAAGAGGAAGATGAAGTCTATGTAGGAATTGGTTTCTAAAGAATTGTCATGGAAGCACACGCGCACGCACACACACAATCACTTCACTTGGTAAATTGGCTCCATTTTGTAGATGACTCAGCTTGGCATTTGAGAGACAATAGTTTTTTGCTTAGCCTCTTATAGTAATTTCTAGGATGATAGTATAAAAATAATAATCTTGAAAGTTTGTGCTAATAAAATATATAACCTTTTAAAAAAATTAAATGTTTGGCCCTCAATGAATTTGGTAGTGTGAGACACTTGTTTGATCCTCAATTCGTTCTTTTTTTTTTTTCAAATGTCACCTCCTCAGAGAGGCCCTCCTTGACCCCTCTACCTAAATAGTGTGTCTCTTTCAGTCCCTTTACCTTCTGTTGTTTTTCTTCATGGAACTTACATTACCCATCTGTCTCCTTCATTGGAATGTAACCACCATGGAGGCAGGCACTTTGTTATTTTGTTCTCTGAAGTATCTCCACTCTAGTCTAGAAAGCCTGCTCTATAATGAGAGCTCCATACATTAATATTTTTTAATGATTTAAAATGCCAAAATAATGTCTACAATTATTTTGTAGTCATTTCAGTGACATGTTATTTCAACACCCAGTTGCTTGATAGGATGTTATTTAATTTGATTCCTCTCCGGTTGTGTTCACGTGGACAATATAATTGTAAAGCTCTCTTAATTCTTTCTAGAAACCCTTTTTCATACATTGGCCAACCTACCCTTTCCTTTCTTTTTTTATGATTTACCTTGGTCTTTCTTTGAGGGAAGATGGTTTAAATTTTCTCAGTAAGTGAAAATGGGTTTCTAATTCAGGCTTTAACTCCTTATCTTTTTCTTTTAATTCACAACCATTCTTGTTCCTAGCTGGTCTCTGTTGACCTACTCAGAATCATTACTGGGAACCAGAAAATGGTATGTAATTGAATTGGTATCACTGCTGTCACCATCAATTTGTGCAGGAAAAAAGGCTGAGGAAACACAAAGGCAGAAACGATAATTGAATTTGGTTACTCCAAAGGTAAAACACAGTTACAATTTTCAGAGAGCATGGCAGGTCAGATGGTGAATGGGAAGGGGCTGAGTGAGATGGATTATCCCTAGGGGATATGAAAACCGAAGAGATGGACTTAGATGGACTTTGGCTGAAATGGATGTTCAGGCGTCACTAAACCCACATCTTTTTCAAGGTCAATTCTTTCTCTAGGCATTCAAGTACAGTGAGCACTGGATTATGAGGTGATTGGAGGGTCAGAAGTGGGTTCTAGTTCCAATTTCTCCAGTAAAGGTAAAACAATAAGCAAATGATTTAATTGCCCTGAGCCACAGTTATTTCACTTATAAAATTGGCACAACACTATAATTCCTGCCTCTCAGGGCTTCAAAGAGGACCAAATGACATGATATCTGAAATTGCTTTTGAATAGTGGTTCATGCTGTTTGGAAGCTAGTCTTATTATTATTACATGATCAATGCCTTATTTCTACAATGACTAGTCATTTCAGTTCACTTTTAATCCATTATAGAAAGCATACCACAGAGAATTTGCTTGCTTAAATTATATTTATTTAACTTCCAACCTCCCATTAATATTTATTATCATGGATGGAAATTTAACAGGCTTTGTAAGCCAGGGAATATGGAAGTGATAACTGCATAGCATCCTTACATTTCAGTACTTCTCTCATCACAATGAGAAATGATGTTTACTTACTCTGTTGTCTGAACTATTTTTGTGATATTCTTATAAATACTATTTTTGATGGAATCCTGTGGGTCAGTTCTTTATCTGTCTCTTTTCCACCCAGAATTTTTCCCTACCATTGTTTTTATTTCTTCAAGTGACTGCATTTGGCGATATTAGAGAGCTCATTTAATATCTTACTAATTATGGCCTCAGCCATTTAACAGAAGGAGTGAGAACTGCTTTAAATTTTGTTCTTCTATTTCAAAAATTTCATGTTTTTTTCTTTTTGTATTATCTATTACTCTCAGACATATGGGCAACTAGATATAAAGTTAAAATTTTGAAATCTTAATGAGGATCTGGAAATTGTTCATATATGAAGGACAGGGTCTCCCTACAATCCAGTGTGCCTAAAGGTTTTTACCTGATATCTAGGAATAATTATTAATCATACTCCCTTTCACTCACAACATGTTTGTTTAAGGCAATAAATAATGTGACACTCTATTGCCAATAATATATCCAAAGTACCTTTCTACCTTTAGAACTGTGGGTTATTAGAACCATAAGGGTCTTTAGACTCACCTGCCAGTCTCCAACCACATAGATACTGATAAAGAGCTTCAGTAGTTCTGGTCAACCCTGTAACTTTTGATGAACCATAATCTGTCTCAGACTTAGAGTGTTAGTTCTAAAATGTTAGCATTGACCTAGAACTTATATGGTTTCTCTCTCTCTCTCATCCATATTGGTATTATAATTACAAAACTTATACATAATCTTTAAAAATTAAAACATTATGAATCATGTAATAATTAGAAATAAAAAGTGAGCTCAGAAGTCTATTCTGAGATAGCCAATATTAAATATATTTGACATTTATTTAGGGTTCTTTTAAGTTTTTTTTCTTGTTAAAGATCTAAGAAAAGTTGTTTCTTAGAATAGTTTTAGAAATTTTTAAAAATATATGTTTTATTGAATTTATTTGGGTTACATTAGTCAATAAAATTATATAGGTTTCAAGTGTATAAATCTATAATACATCATCTGTATATTGTGTGTTCACTACCCAAAGTCTAGTCTCCTTTTGTACCATTTATCCCTCCCTTCCCCCTTCTCTACCTGCCGCCACCCCCCTTTCCCTCTGGTATTCACCATACTGTTGTATGAGTCTATGGATTCTTTTTTTTCCTTAATCCTTTTACCTATTTTACCCAGGCCCCCACAATCCCTTCTTTTCTGAAAGCTGTATCTATAAGTCTGTTTCCAGTTTGTTTGTTTATTTTGTTCATTAGATTCTACATATGAGTGAAATCATATAGTATTTGTCTTTCTCTGACTGGTTTATTTCAGTTAGCATAATGCCCCCAAGGTCCATCCATGCTATCATAAAAGGTAAGATTTCCTTCTTTTTTACAGTCAAGTTGTATATCCCATTGTGTAAATGTACCACGACTTTTTTTATCCACTCATCTACTGGGGGGCACTTGGGCTGCTTCCAAATCTTGGCTATTGTAAATAGTGCTGCAATGAACATAGTAGTTATTATATTCTTTCATATCAGTGTTTTAGGTTTCTTCAGATATATTTCCAGAAGCGGGATTGCTGGGTAAAAAGGCAGTTCCACTTTTAATTTTTTCATGAAACTCCATACTGTTTTCCATGGTGGCTGCTCTTCTTCACATCCTCACCAACACTGGTTGTTTGCTGATTTACTGATAATAGCGATTCTGACAGGTGTGAAGTGATATCCCATTATGGTTTCAATTTGCATTTGTCTGATGATTATTGACATCGAGGATCTTTTCATATATTCTGTGTGCCCTCTTTGGAGAAGTGTCTATTCAGGTTCTTTGCCCACTTTTAAATTGAATTGTTTTTTGGTTTTGAGTTGTATAAGATCTTTATAAATTTTGGATATTAACCCCTTATCAATTATATCATAGGTGAATATGTTCTCCCATTCAGTGGGCTGTCTTTTCATTTTGTTTATGGTTTCTTTTTTTGTGCAATAACTTTTTAGTTTGATATAATCCTATTTGCTTATTTTTTCTTTTATTTCCCTTGCCCAAGGAGATATAGCAGAAAAAAACATTGCTATGAGAAATGTCTAAGATTTTCCTGCCTATGTTTTCTTCTAGGATTTTTATAGCTCCTAGTCTAATAGTTAAGTCTTTAATCCATTTTGAGTTTATTTTTGTGTATGGTGTAAGGAGGTAGCCTAATTTCATTTATTTGCATTTCATTTCATTTTGTATCTGTCCAATTTTCCTAATACCATTTATTGAATAGACTGTCTTTATTTCATTGTATGTTCTTGCCTCCTTTGTCAAATATTAATTGACCATAAAGACCTGGTTTATTTCTGGGCTCTCTATTCTATTCCATTGATCTGTATGTCTGTTTTCATGCCAGAATCATGCTGTTTTGACTACTATGGCTTTGTATTATATTTTGATATCAGATAGCATGATACCTCCAACTTTTTTTTCTTTCTCAAGGTTGCTGAGTCCATACAGGGCCTTTTGTGGTTCCATATAAATTTATTTTTATTTTTACTTTTTTTTTCTTTATTGATTAAAGTATTACATATTTGTCCTTATCCCCGCATTGCCTTCTCCATCTCCCTGCTCGTGGCCTCACCCATATAAATTTTTGTTCTAGTTCTGTGAAATACACCATTGATATTTTGATAGGAATTGCATTGAATCTATATATTGCTTTGGGTAGTAATGACTTCAATTACTATCCATGAGCATGCTATATACTTCTGTTGATTTGTATCTTCCTCAATTTCTTTGTTCAGATTCTTACAATTCTCCAGCTACAGGTCTTTTACCTTCTTAGTTAAATTTATTCCTAGGTATCTTATTTTGTTTTTGTTGTAATTATAAATGGAATGGTTTTCTTCGTTTCTCTTTCTGATAGTTCACAATTGCTGTATAAAAATGCCACTGATTTCTGAATATTAATATTGTATCCTGCTACTTTACTGAATTCATATAGCAGTTCTATTAGTTTTTTGGTGGAGTCATTATTATTTTCTATGTAACACTATCATGTCATCTGCAAATAATGACAGTTTTACTTCTTCCTTTCCAATTTGCATGCCTTTTATTTCTTGTTTATGTCTGATTGCTATGGCTATGATTTCCAGTAGTATGTTGAATAAGGTTGGCGAAAGTGGATCCTCTGTCTTGTTCCTATCTTAGGGACAACACTTTTTGTTTTAGCCTATTGAGTATAATGTTGGCTGTGAGTTTGTCATGTATGACATTTATTATGTTAAGGTATGTTCCCTCTGTTCCAACTTTCATGAGAATTTTTATCATAAATGGTACTGAATTTTATCAAATTCTTTTTCTGAATTTATTGATATAATCATGTAGTTTTTATACTTCATTTTGCTTATGTGGTGTATTATGTTCATTGTTTTGCAGATATTATACCAACCTTGCATCTGGAATAAGTACCATTTAATCATGGTGTATGATTTTTTTTTGTGGGTTTTTGTTGTTGTTGTTTGTTTTATTTTTTAATCCTCACTTGAGGATATTTTTTCTTTTTTTTTAGAGAGAGCAGAGGGAAGGGAGGAGGGGGGAGAGAGAGAGAAAGAAACATTAACATGAGAGAAACACATTGATTGGCTGTCACGGGCACCCCAACCAGGGCCTGGGATCAAGCCTGTAACTGAGGTATGTGCCCTGGACCAGAATAGAACTGTGACCCTTCAGTCCTCTGGCTGACACTCTAACCACTGAGAAAAACTGGCCAGAGCTATGATATTTTTTAGTTTAATACTGGATCTGGTTTGCTAATATTTTGTTGAGGATTTTAACATATTTGTTTATCAGGGATATTGACCTATAATTTTCTTTCGTTCTAGTGTCTACCTGGAATTAGGATAATCCTGGCCTTATAAAATGATCCTGGGAGTCTTTCCTTCTCTTTAATTTTTTGGAATAGTTTGAGAAGAATAGGTGTCAGTTCTTTTTTGAATGTTTGGTAAAATTCGCCTGTGAAGCCATCTAGTCCAAGACTTTTGTTTGCAGGGAGTTTATTTATTTATTTATTTTTTTAAAATTAGTGCTTTAATTTTATTTCTTTTAATCTATCCAGATTCTCTGATTCAGTTTTGGAATATTACATGTTTCTAGGAATGTATTTATTTTATCCAGGTTCTTCAATTGGTTGGCAGAGAGATTTTTCTAAAGGCAATAGGGCTCAGCCAGCATGGTTCAGTGGTTGAGCATCAACCTATGAGCCAGGAGGTTATGGTTTGATGCCCAGTCAGGGCACATGCCTGGGTTGTGGCTCCATCCCCAAAGCTGGGCATGCATGAGGCAGCTGATCAATGATTCTCTCTCATCATTGATGTTTCTAACCCTCTCTCCCTCTCCCTTCCTCTCTGAAATCAATAAAAATATTTTTAAAGAGATTATAAAAAATAAATGTAAAGGCAATAGAAATCATTCTGAGTGGTCAAGAGGCGGATGACTATTTAAATTGATTTTTCTAGAAATCAGTTTTACCTTGCAGCTCATAAAATAGAAATGAGGTGAGGGCAGCTTTTCTCTCCTTTATGCTTCCCTGTCATTGCATCAAGACCTGTCTTTTAATTATGTAGAAGTCCACTGATGAAAGGTAACAGGCTTCATTTTGGCTGATTCAACATGCTATGAATTACCTGGTTATACTGTAACTCCTGTACTGTAACACTGATGGTCCTCTTTGTCTCCTATGGCTGCATTTAGTTGCAGTGATTTGATTGTACTGACCAATGGTGACAAGAGGCAGATGTCCTGAGAGTCCTCATTTCTGAGGATAAACTGTCATGGTGGACAGACTCTTCACTGAGCATAGAATGTGGTTTGGATACCAAAAGCACATGTCTAAATTGAAGGTCTGGACTTTCTGCTAAAATGAAACCAATGCTATGGAACTAATTAGCAAAGCTGGATCCTATGCTTGCCTCTGGAGCTTTCGTAACTAATTAATGTGGCAGTAAGGCAAAGGAGATAACATGGCAGAATGGATATAATAATACTGTCATACTTGTCTCAGTCACAGAAAGAAGCCAAGCAGTCCACAAAAGCATTTTAAAGAATGTAAATGGTTACACAAATGTTAGGCATAATTAAGTTTATTATACTTGCTTTGTGGTATTCAGGTGTGGATATTCTGGATATATCTGGTATCATTTTCTGCCTAAGAAAATTATTGCAGTTTATAGCATTTTGGTCTCATTGGGTACAATTAGGATATCCCAGGAAGAGGGATTTTAATACTGGTCCCTCCAATTTTATGATCATAGATACGTTTGGTCTGATGTAGAAGATGTTTGATCTCTTGGGTATATTAATCAGGTAATAATGTTACGCCACTTAATTCTCTCTCAAATGACAATGTGGATAGAAATCATCCCAAAATTGTTTCTCACATTAAATTAACTCTGTCAATGTAAGAATTGTCCAAACCTGTAAGAATTTTTATGAGTTTTTTTTTTGAGCCAAACTGACGACAATTGCTAGAAGCAAAATTTCAAGGAATTGAGAAAATGCTCCAGAAAATGGCAGTTTTACCACTTATTTTATACATCAGAATCAAAGGGAAAGATGAGGAGGGGCTAAGGAGTTACATAAAATCCATTGGTGATTGATTAGGAAGGCTAGAGAAAGCAATGCAGGAAAATATCTGAGATTGGATAACAAGTAAAAGGAATAGACACCCTTTTACATAGGCAGGTATAAAATAGTCAACAGTTAAAACTAACATGATAATAACAATGAGAGGATTTGTGGTTTCTACTCTGGTGTGGTGGTTGTACTTTGAGGGATGGAGGGTGGGAAAGAAATTATAAATCACTTCGATATTTCAAAGGTATGTTATCAGCTATGTTATCTTAGATAGTAAAAAGACAGCAGACAGGTTTAGTTAAGGCTAAGATTGACCTTTGTTCGGAAAGAATACCATCCTAGGACATGACTACTGGCCTTGAGCTGCTTTTAGTTAGTTAGTTTTAATTTTAGATCATTTGATGTGGTTACTTTAAGTCACTGAGTTTGCAAGGCCATCATGCAGGCTTCACCTGAGCTTGTCAGTTTTAGTATTGGCCCCTTTTCATCCACAATTCAACTTGATGCTTCTCTACTACTTCTCTCCCATCTTCCAGTTTCTTAATTCCTCATTTTCTGTTGCTGAGGGCTCACACGCCTCTGGGTGCCGGACCTCTGCTCTATTTTAAACCCACCTGTATTCTGATATTTAAGGTCAGGGACCCATTGCTAATTCTATGCTGGTACTACCTTCTGAGCATTAATTACAGAGATGTGTAATTAACGTTACAGAGATGCGTAATTAATGCTACAGGGATGTGTAATTAATGCTAACAATAAAAATACTTTCATGCAAAGCACATTTCTGGAACCTGGTGACATAAAAACAAAAATAATAACAGGCTGAAGATATTTTTATGATTATCCAGTTCCACCTGGCTTTGGTTTGATAGCCTGTTTGATAATTGACAACAACAACAAAATAATAATAGAAGATGGAAATGTTTGAGAAAATCAGAGCATTTTCATAGTCCTAGCCAGTTCCTGCTGCTAACCAAATCCATGATGCAATCTTCTCCATTTCCTAGGGGGCACCTCTTTCCAGCATGACAGGAAATACATTTGAGGCTTTTTACTCTGCCCTAGATCCACAACCTGCTACTCCTTTGAATGGTCACTGCTGCTAAGGAACCCAGTGACCCCCTGATGAGCCTCAGCCCAGTAGCCCATCCCTTTTTCCTCCTTTGCTGAATTGAATTGCAAATCTCGGTATCCCTCAGTGAAAACACTTATATTGCTGATTCCCCTACTCCTCTGGGAGAGCAAAACCCGGAGGAAACGTATCAGCCTCAGTTAGGCCAAGCCTCTGATCAGATTAGCTCTTTGCTTAATAAGACTTGAGGTGGGCAGCCCAGCTGCGCTCCTTCCCATTTCACATACGGAGAAGGGTCAATGGCTGAAGACCCTTATTCTGTAGAGTGAGGTTTATAAAGGTAACGTTAGTACCAGTTTCTCCAGTTTCATCACGAGGTTCAGACCAGGAGGCATATTTTCAAGTTTTAATGGAGAGATTTAAAATATAAGAAAGAGCTGAAAATCCTTACCTAGCAGAGGTAACAAAAGTATGGGCTAATAAAACTTTAGGTCCTGTTCACTTCTTTTAGGCATGTAGCCCAAACAAAATATGATTCTTTTGATAGCGTAAGGTCATCATTATTTCAGCCCTCTGATTTCTTTTCCTAGTATGTAAAACATATTGAGATAACTCATGATAAGTCTTAATGCTCTTCTCTGATATAGACTTCTATAAGATCCTCAGACTCTATAATACTTTTATGGGCAATTATCTTGAGGAAAGAATGAGAAGACCGGCCATAAAATGAATGAGGAGATTATCCATTTAACTACTTATGTATTTGGCAAACATTTCATTCAGGGCTAATCACATGCAGAAACTCAGGTAAGAAAGCACAGTGCCTGCCTGCAAAAAACATATAGTTTAGTGGGAGAAATAGAGCCATAATGGGTAATCATAATCCAATGTGGTCAGTAAAAAAATCAAGGCTATCCACTCTATTAAAACCATCTGCTATTCTTTTTTTAAAAAAATATATTTTATTGATTTTTTTACAGAGAGGAAGGGAGAGGGATAGAGAGCCAGAAACATCGATGAGAGAGAAACATTGATCAGCTGCCTCCTGCACGCACCTTATGGGGTATGTGCCCGCAACCAAGGTACATGCCCTTGACTGGAATCGAACCTGGGACCCTTCAGTCCGCAGTCCGACACTCTATCCACTGAGCCAAACCGGTTCTGGCAAACCACCTGCTATTCTTATCAGAGAAAAGCGTGGGTGTCTTTTTCCATTGCTTATGGGAGTGGGGTTCTTGGGGAACCACTGGAATTGGCATTTCTTGAGGCTCCCCTGGGAGGATTAGGTGTGGTAGAAAGCTTTATTTTCATGGAATTATATCTCTGGGTTTGCAAAATCTTATTTTCCTTAATCCAGTCCTGAAAGATGTACAGCTGGGGATTCAGTAGAGCTAGAAGCAAAGCCAGCACCCAAAGTTTCCATCCCATGGCGGAGTTGGGTCCAGTACAGCATTAGGCTAGTTGCAGTCCAATAGTCCGTTGTGTGGGGTCCACGTGGCTGTGGGCCATATGAGCGAATGTAGGAGTGTGAGAGTTCCACAAGCCAGGGGTCAAATGGAAACAAGAGCGAACTTCTTTGCTAATGAGATTCAGTATCTCAAATTTTCCCATGCTTGCAGTGGCCATGCCTACTCTAGCAAATGACCTGTTCCCAGGTCTGACTGACAGATAAGTACCACCCCTATTTCACTCAAACTTTACTGGGCATGTGTCTATTCTTCACCTATCCAGTCCCTTTCCCCAGCAATCTGCGGGGAATAGACCTGGAGAATTTTAGGCTATAGCTTCCTGGCAAAGCTGCACAAATGGCATCCCATAATATTTGGACTTCTCTTTGCTCCTTCCTTTTATTCAAAATTAGGTTAAATTACAATGGTATCACTATAAAAGTAAAAGTTTCCATGCCCTATTTATAGGCTAAGAAGAACCATAGGTGTCTTCCCCTTTTCTTATCTTCCCCTTGGAGTCCTCATTATTCATCCTGGAGGCCTGCTAAGTCTTAACCCAGCATCTGAATTATAATTATTTTGCCTAGTATAAGGATGAATATTCACAGAAATTATTTGAGGCATCTTAGAAATTGTATTTAACTACAGCAGGCCCTGTGGGATCCCAGAAATAAGCCTGTTGAATCTGTTTTGATTTATCTTTCAACTCAAATATGTCATCAAAAATGGAGGTTGACCCAGCCAAACTGATGTATCTGGTTACTTATCAGGAAGAATATGAAACTAGCAATATTTTAAAATGTTAATGTATCTATTTTTGGAAACATGCCACAAACTAAGACAAGGTTTTGTGGTTTTTTATTGAATGCTTTGTTGTTCTTCAACTTTGTAAGCTGATAAGAGTGCTACATTCTTCTTCAGGTGTAGACATAGGCCTTTTCTCTTTCTAGAAAAACATCACTGTGCAATAGAAAATATACTGGTTCATTAGTTAGGAGACCTAGGGTTTGGTTTTAGCTCTGCCATTAAATAACATTAGTCAGATTACTTAAACTCAGAATCTTTTCTATTAAATAAAGTGGCTGAATTAAATGATCCCCAAGATTCCTTCCAGCTTTAATAGGATAGTGTCTGTTTCTGATCTCAATAGTGTTCAGTAATGATATGTTTGACAAGATAGGCTCAAAGCATAAGAAATTAGTATGAAGATGTGTCACAGGTTGAGTTTCCTGGGAAGCAGGCTCTGAGATGGAGATTATCAGGCAGATGGTTTCTTAGGAAATATTTGTGGGAAGAATCCTTTTGGAATGGAATGGAATGGACTGGAAGGGAAAGGAAGGAAGGGAAGGGAAGGAAAGGGAATGAAGCAATAGTGAACAGAAAGACAAGTGGATCTTTGATGTAGTCTCAATGGAAAATACACATGGGATGACTCTTCAGAGCCATTCTGAGTTGAATAAGAGAGCTTGACCTTAATATGCTTCTGTTGAGCAATCATTGAATATGGCATCTTTTAAGCAAAGTAATCCCAAAAGGAGGCTGACAATTTCAGGATTTCTGCCAGCAGCACTTCCAGTAGCTGGAAGAATAAGTCCTTGATTCTTCCGAAAGAGAATGGTACATCACTGCATCCACTCCAGAATGTCTGTGTGCTCTCAGACTGTTGTGAGCATCAGTGGAATATATACGAAAACTCCTAACATAGTGTCCATGTTCAATAGATGTTCATTTGTCCATCCATCCATCCATCCATCCATCCATCCTTTTATTACTCTCTCTCAGATGTCATAGGACTGAAAGGAGAGTATGGGGTCCATGTGGCTGTGAACCATGTGGGTGAGTGCAGAGTGTAAGGGCCCTGCAAGCCAGGAGCCAGGTGCTAGCAGCCAGAGGTATGAGAGCAAGAAGAGAGAGAGAGAGAGAAAAAACTTTTTTCATTTAGGAGCTTATGTATCTCAGTTGTTGTGCCCTTGCAGTGGCCACACCCATTCTGGCCAATGAACTGCTCCCAGGTGTGACTGACAAACAAGTGTCTTCCCTATGTCACCCAGACTTTACTGAGTATGCGTCTATTTGGCCCTTTCTTTGTTCCTCTCCAGTTAATTAATAACTAGGTTAAGTACAATGATGTCATATCTACTTCCTTACATTTCAACCCCATGTAGCTCACTGAGCCTGTGCTTACTCCTGTGTATAAACTGTCAGCGGAACCGCTAAACTTGGCAATTTTATAAACAAAGAAGCAGAGATTGGTTCCTGTGACTTAGTGTTGGTTTATGGTGAAGAAAAGATGTCTTGGCAGGTGAATGTGATGTGTGCCATCCCACCCACCAGTGCTTTTCAAGCCTCAACTTGCATTCAAACCCACTGGAGATCTTGTTAATGTGCAGACTCTGGTTCAGTAGGTGTGGAGTGAGACCTAAGGTTCTTCATTTTAAACAAGTGCCAGGTGATGCTGATGGTGCTGGACCATATGTTTCCTCTCATCCAGTGACAGAAACATACAGTCTTTCCCAAAGAGAGCTCAAGGTTGGTCCTTGCCTTAAAAGTTAATTTGAATCAGTCATCTCAAAGAAATTATCATAATTTTACTGTAGTTACAGATTCTCATTTCTTCCATCCCTTCCTAACTTCCACCCTTCCTAAGGGGGAAAAAAAGGAAGAAGGGTAGCAGTAAAGGGAGGAAGGGAAGAAAGGAACAGAGAAGGAAAGAAAAAATGGAAACCATATTGGAAATGTAGTTTGTGGTCAGAACTAACAAAGCTGTACATACATATGTGACACTATTAGCAGGTACCATGCCACTGACTTGAAGCCTCTTCTTTTTAGTAGGGTCAACATTATCCATTTTGTGCAAGAGAAATGGAAACCATATGGATGAAATCTGCAGACACCAGAGGGAAAGATGTTGTGGACAGGCACTCAGAGTACTGTGAGCCCTTGGGGTTAGAAACACAGGAGCAAAGCCCTGTGATCTGGCTAAACCAGCTCCATTTAATGTGCGGCGGCCTGGTATTTCTGCAACAGAGCACCCCTCACTACAATCCCTGGGGTATTAGTTTCCTCCTTGATGGTGGCTTCATTTCCTGGCTTCTTAGGCTGGTGGAGGGGGAGGGTAGAAGGAAGCAAACGCTTTTGAAGTGATTTTTCTTGCTAAAACATTCAACTTGCTTTTTCCTAAGGGAAAGGAAATATTTTCTGAGATTTCATGTGTATAGTTTCTCCAAGCAATTGAAGGAGGGGGCAGGGAATGGAAGTTGGAAACAGCCTTAGTCAGGCATGTTCTCAGGAGTAATACCAGACAAGATGGGGGGAGGGGAGCTTTTCTCTACAAGGCAAGCTCTCTAAGAGCAAAAGAAATATGAAAATTGGGCCTGCTCACCAGGGAAAAACTGTCAATGCAGTGGTGGAATATACATGTGAATGGAATATTTAAAACAGGCTTGGTCAAAGCCCCAAGGGGTTTGCATTCTGTCCAAGTAGCTTCTCTGCCAGTCATCTACTGTCTTCCTGACTGTCTCCATCCTGGTTTCAGAGTGATGGTGTTGGGAGGGGCAGGGCTGGTGCTGACAGTCATTGTCTGTATTCTTAGGAGTGTGTGTGTGTGTGTGTGTGTGTGTGTGTGTGTGTGTGCGTGTGTATGTTTTCAGGCTCTGGCGCCAGCCTTCCAGAGTGAAATCAGAAGTATGATAATTAGGCATCTTTCCCCCTTAGGCAAATGGGGAAGGAGTTTGTTTTCCCTGAGAGTCAGCCTGCAGAGATGAAAACCAGGAGGAAACACCTGGCTCAGGATTCCTGAGGTCCATGGTGAGAAGGTGCTGCTCTGAGCATCTGTCATAGACGACACTAGCTGTCAATTTGGACATCTTGGTCTCTTTTCCGTGGATTTTTTTTTACTCACTTGTTTGAATGATTTATTACAAGGAATTCACATCCTCTCCTTGAACATTAAAATCTTCTGAGAAAATGGTACAGTGGGCAGCAGGGAGACAGACATAACAGGGTATATAATTTTGCTTAAAGGAAATCTCCATGGACTGGAAATAACTTAAAACTTAAAATAGCCTATTTTGTAAGAACACTTGCAGTTTGCTAATTGATTTGCATGTTTAGCTATTGAGTTCCACAACAGGCCTGCAGGAGGCAGTATGATAGTCATCTCATAGATGAGGACTGAGATTTTGAGAGGCTGTGGGTTGTCCAAAGTCATACTATTGTAGGTGGCAGATTTGGGACTATTAAAAGGTCTTCTGTCGCCTTCTGCTGATTGTGAATGTCTCCAAAAATGAGCCGTTCCATTCCATCTCCATATGGCAGTCCTACTTCCTTTGGGATTTATTTTACTATTGTTCATAAAAAATAAACTGACCCCCACTCACTTTGTAACTCTAGGCTATATCTTTAGTTAGTATTATATATATATATATATATTATCCTATCTAATAAAAGAGAAACATGGTAATTACTGTCACTCCGCTACCCTTCCCATTGGCTAATCAGGGTGATATGCAAATTAACTGCCAGCCAAGATGGTGGTTAACTGCCAACAAAGATGGCGGCTAATTTGCATACTGCAGGCAGGATGGGACAGCGCCATTCTGCCTGCCCCACCGCCATCTGGGCCTGCTATCTGTGACCTGGATGGCGGGCGACCCCTGTGCGACCCGACCCAGGGCTGGCGGGTGTGACCCTGGCAGTCCGCCAGCTGTCACGCCCCCAACCGGCCCTCCCGCTGGGAGATCCGGGCTGGCGGGAGACTGCTGCCCGTCAGCCATCAGTCACGCCTCCCGACGGGAGATCCGGACTGGCGGGGCGACTGTGACTGCCAGCAGTCTCCCCGCCAGCCCGGATCTCCTGCAACTGTCGCCCCGCCAGACCGGATCTCTCGCAGCAGTCGCCCCTCCAGCCATGATCTCCCGCGGGAGATCCGGCCCTGCTGGGGCAACTGCTGCCTGTCAGTCACCAGTCATGCCCCCAACCAGCCCTTAATGTGGTATACAGGGAGATATAGAATAAGTTTAATCACTTTATCAGTCATTATTTGCATCAGTGTTGTTTTTATATCATGAGTTTTTTGTTATATCATTTTATTATTGTTTATTTATTAATAAAATTTTGTATTATTTTCATATACATTGTACTCATTTCCTTTTATCTCTCACACTTTTATTATAGAGAAAGGGCAAATAGCAACATTAAAATATTTCCTCTAATTAATTCCTTTACAATGTGCATGAATTTTGTGCACCAGGCCACTAGTAATATATAGCATAATATATATAGTATATTATATATTATAATATAGTATAATATATATATATAATCTTCACCAAAATTTCTCTTGTTGAATGTTGAATACAAAGGGAGGTTGCCACGCTTATCCTGCCCACTATGATGTCAGGGAAGCACAGGGGATCCGCTGTGCACCAGGATTTCAAAGCTTTCATTGTGTTCTGGTATAAAGCAAGTGAGAGGCAGTAAAGTAAATATTAACATGGGCTTTGGAGTCAGACTTTCCTATATATTCTAACCATATTACTGATTAACCTTTCTAGGCCTCATTTTTTTTATCACCTATAAAACAGGAATAATAATATCTCTCTCAAAGTGTCACTGTGAAAGTTAGAATAAAGAATGCATATGATACTCTAGCCATCTTGGCTCAGTGGATAGAGTGTCAGCCAGCAGACTCTAGGGTCCCAGTTCGATTCTGGTTAAGGGCATGTACCTCCTTGCAGGCTTGATCCTCTATCCTGGTCAGGGTGAGTGCCAGAGGCAACCAATCGATCATACCAATTGATCTCACATCTATGTTTCTCTCTGCATCTCCCCGTTCCTTCAGCTCTCTCTTAAAATCAGTAGAAAAATATCCTCAGCTGAGGATTAACAAAAACAAACAAAACAGAATGCGTATGAAGTAGTCAGTAGGGTACATGGCGACTGCTATTTTTAGGAGCATAGACCTTGCAATGGAATTTTTGATAAAAGGTTTGGCTTTGAAATACTTGCAAGAATTTTGTGTTTTAAATGCTGTTCAACTGTAAGGACTTTACTTTCAGCTCTGTGATTTTATTTTATTTTATTTTTTTAAATTTATTTTATTTATTTTTTTATTGCTTAAAGTATTACAAAGAGTATTACATATGTCTCCTTTTTTTCCCCCCGCCCTTGACAATCCCCTGGCCTCCCCTACCCCCCAGTGTCTTATGTCCATTGGTTATGCTTAAAGGGTTTAGGAAATACTACAGAGCCAAGCCTGTGTTTCATGCATCCTTGTATTTCTCATCCTTGTGGTTACCAAACACAAGGCCTTCCATGGAAAAGGTGCTCAATGAATTTCAGTTGACTGGGTAAGATGGGGAGAGAGACTGTGTATGTGGGAGGAGTGAGGAAATGGGGAAGGTGTTGGATGCAAAGTAATGGTGAATAGGTGGATATGGTGATGTGCCCTTTGAGCACAACTTAATGTCTTTGGATACCTTCTTCATAGCATTGCCTTTAGGGAAAATAGTCTTCTTCCTCTTGTATTATTTTCAGAGTACAATGTCAACAGAGATACTTTTATGATTATTGTCTTGGGTATAATAAACTCTGCTTTACTAGGGATGTAAGAATATTTTTCACAATAAAACAAAAAAGCAGTTACGTAAATGGACAGAACTTCCAACATTTTTCAGCTTTGGGAATTACTTGAAGACCAACCATTGCTGGATTTATTGGCTCACACCTCTCTATCACAAAATCCATCTTCTTAGAGGTCTCATCCTGCTCTCTTCTTAGACCGATCTGGTCATCAATAAGATCACAGAGAGCTGCACCTTTACCTCTACGAGCTTAATCCTCAGCCTCAGTGGAATTCTTTTCTTTCAACTGACTCCTCAATCTTTTATGAATTATCCTGTGAGATCCCTATTTCTACACTAAAGAAAGTAGATAGACCCTATGTTCAAGATCTCCAGGGAATTGATATTAAGAGACCTCTTTAGATCTGTTTACCTTGGGATTAATGACCAGTAAAATGTTTAGTTTAGATCGGGGCCTAAATGCTGAGATGAAGATGCAAAGCTACAACAAGGTGTGGTGTCAAGGTCATTGAGAGTCCATCTTATTTATCCCTATATTTACTTTACTATTATGTCATTGGGAGTGATTTGTGATTATTGTTTATTATTTTTTAGGACTTAAAGTCCTGTGTTAAATATGTTGAATCAGAACAAACCAGATAGACCCAGAATCATTGTCTAGATTCATCCATTACTGGATCTATGACCTCAGACAAATTGCTTTAATTTCTTCATTCCGTAAAATGGCAAATATATCCCCTGTGTGAATGTGGTACAGAATAGAAATAATGGCTGTAAAGTGACTCATGGTGCTTGATATGTATTAGATGTACAATAAATGGGAGCCATTTATTATTTTAGTATTTATAAATTGTTCCTCCTTAAACCATTTCCCATTTCATGAATATGCCTCCTGGGAGGAGTAATACACTTGGTTTATTGGTTTAACTAGCTTTCACTTTGGAAAACATATAGGTGCCAAGGCATGGGGCAAAGAGAGGTGGGTATTGAAGAGGAAGTGGTCTAGGGGAAATAGGCAGATATAGCAGGAGGTTAGAATTCATATGGACACTTGAGGTTGAGATTCTTGTGTATCCAGTGGGTAGCAGAAGTGCCCTAGAAGGCTGAAAAGGGTAGTTGATCAAAGGGGGTGGTGCTCAGAGGTTAAACTGGAAATAGATACCTATCACCAAATTGTACCCATGATGATTGTACTAGGCACTGTGATAGATCAAGTCATAGAACTCCTGACTACGAGAAAAGTTCTTCAGCACTCCTGCAGCTTCCAAATAAACCTGCTTTCTACTGTATCCAGTTATAACAGAAAGGAGCTTGGTCAGAAATAAATTGGACGTTTCTTAAAGCATTGTATGAAGACTATGCTTTCCAATATATAGGAAAGTCTGAAAACCAAGCAGAATGTGTATTCTTTTAGCTTGTCATTTGGCTGTTTACTCACAAGGGGCTGACTTTTGAAGAATTGATCTAGAGGCAGAGTCCATAAACCCCTTTCCCATTTCATCCACACAAACACTGCTTTTTGTGTTTTATTTATAGAGTAGTTAGATTCTGTGAAATAATGGAAAATATATTGGTGATCTCCAGTTCCTGGCACAAAGCTGCTGAAAACGTTGTAATTCTTTTGTTCTAATACTTGGTCTTTAATCCTAGTTCCTTATGCAGAGCTCCTAAATCTCTTAAAATTTCCTATGTGATAGGAATGTCTTTTGCTCTAATGAGGTGACTTTTGGTGGCCTCCTGGATAGCTTCAGGGAGGAGGCTGTTCTCCAGAATGATCAAGCCATGATTAGAAGGTTGAGACTTTAGTTCTTCTCCCTATCCTCTAGGAAGGGTGGAGGGGCTGGAGATTGAGTTAATGGTCAATCATGCCTACATGTTGAAGCCTCCATAAAAATCCCCAAAGTACTAGAAATACTGGTGCACACATGTACATGTCAGGAGGGTGGCACATGTCAACTCCATGGGGACAGAAGCTCCTATGCTCAAGACCCTTCCAGACCTCACCCTAAGTACCTTTTCATCTGGTGATTCATTGATATCCTTTTTTAATAAACCAGTAATTGTGGAAAAGTGTTTGCCTGATTTCTGTGAACCATTCTAGAAAATTATCAAACCCTAAGAGGGGGTCATGGGAAACCCTATATTGAGCATATGTGTCTGAAGTGGGGGCAGTTTTGTGAGTCTGAGTCCTCATTCTGTGGGATCCAGGTAGATAGTGTCAGAATTAAATTGAATTATAGGAGACCCAACAGGTGTCAAAGCATTGTTTGACATCTGGAAGATCTACACAGCCAGTGTCACAAGTACTGTGTGGTAATTGTCTTAGAGCGAAGGAGAAACATAGGAGTGTTTTCATAGATTCTCTTCTCCACTATTGTCTATTACCCTGGGACACTAGGGAAGTTTTTTTTGTGTGGTACTTCAATTTTGAAGAAAATGACTTATTTTATACTAATAAGGTGCAAAAAGAACTGGACTGCAAGGGTTGACCTACAATTGATATGTAATTGCTTTTTATGAGCTACACTCTAAGTCCAAGCTGCTGGGAGCTCTCCATCCCTTACTAATGCACTATCTAAACCCTGAATTTTTCAATTAGTAAACCATCAAAAATTATCTGAAATTGGCCTAGAATAAAAAGGTAGATGATTTGATGGTTTTATGAAACATTCATTATGGAGGGTGGGGTAGAAATACCTTATTCCTTTCCTTAATTCAAAGCACAAATATCTAGATGGTTGAGAGTTTTCTGGACCTTGTGAGCAATTATGGGTGAGTTATCTGTGCCATCATTCTAGTTTCTCCTTGAGTTGACTCCATAAACAGATTTATTGCTTTCTATACATTTTAAACCCAGTAATCAATTTAAAGAGCATTTTAAAGTACACGTGCCATGTTTCATCAAGGGTCTTTGATGTCTGTTAAGAACAAGCTCAACCCTAGAAAAACCCCACAAGCAAAAGAACAGCCAAGGGATGTAGCAGGTGTCTGCAATGCCTGACCAAAGCAGGTAATATGCCCAGTTGTAGTTCAGTAAATGTGAAGTTTTTTTTTCCTTACTTGGTCTAGAATATTGATTTAATTGCATTTAAAATATGAGAAAGGAAACTAGGTTAAGATACAAGGTTCTCTCCTTGTAATTGAGGAAAAGAGACCATTTTAAGGAAGGATCTGATCAAGACAGTTCAGAGACCTAACGTGACCCACCAGAAGGAAGCATACAGAACTATCTGAGATATAACTAGAAGCATTAGAATTCTATTAATAATTACATTATTATTTATTGAGAAGTCCCAAGCATTGTTATACCTTTTCTCACCACAGTAGTACCAAGTGGGCACTGAAGTTCCTATTATTTAGATGAAAAAAATCAAATGTATCAAGTATTGACCCAAGTTTATAACACCAATGAATGGAAGAGCTTAGATTTGAACCCAAAGTCTGTTCTTGTCTTATAACTTGCTTATTCTTTATTCCACACAAAGTAAATGTTGTTTTGTTTTTAATGATTAATTATTCATTTGACATTTATTTAACCAACATTGCTGGAAACTTCCTATTTGCTAGGAATTATAGGGGCTACAACAATTCATAAGGCAATGCCCTTTATCTCAAGAAGGTTGCAGTTCGATAGGGGAAATAATTGCAATACAAGGCAGAGTATAAAATATGCCAAGAGAGAAGTATGTGTCTCTGCTTCTCATTTCTCCTTCCCACAGATAATCAATAATTAATTCTACTATGTATTTGCTCATACCTGTCTTTCAAGGAAACCAAATGCTTTGCATATATAATCTTGTCAGCACTCCCAACAGTAGAATAGCTTCATAGTTCAGTTCCAAAAATCTATGAGCTTGTAAATCTGTGTGCGGCCAATCTCACAGTTTCTCATGTCAGAACAGTGACACAATGTCTTGTAATTAGCATTAGTGATCTCAAGCACACAGCACCAGCACTGGGGATCACATAACCCAGTTTTGTTTAAATCTGCATGGACACAGTCAGTAATGATAATAATAATAATAATAATAATAATAATAATAATAATAAAGATTGTGATGGATAAGTTAGTCAATGGTGCAGTAAGGTAAGGGTAAAAAGGATGAAGCAATTTTATTCAATTTTTCCAGCAGCAGAAGTCAGACCCCAAAGGGAAGTTAAGGGACACTGATAGCATCTGAATGCTGAGTTATAATGAAGGATACCATTTATGGAAGACTGACTATGTACTAGACATGGTGCTGAGTGCCTTACTTTCATCACTTCATTTAACCTCCACTTCCTTAACTTTAAGAGGGTTGTACTTATCTTTGGGTAAACACTCTCATTATTTCCACTTCCTTACAGGTGAAGGAACTGGAACTCAGATTGGTTAAGTAATTTGGGCTAGTCTGAAATAAACTGGAGTTCAGCCACAAATGTATTCTATGTCATATCCCTTTCCAAGATTGGAAGAATCAAGGAAAGCTTTGTATAGATAGAGGCTGGATGTTCAGGGAAGCTGTGGGTAATAACCAGGAAGACTGGAATTGAGAAACATCCAGGTTTATGGTATGTCCATGAATTGTGTAACAGTAAGAACCCTTGAATTGAAATGACAAAAGCCCAACACAAGCTATCTTAAACCACAAGGAGCTTTTTGTCCCAGGGAACCAAACTCTGGCTATAGTGGGGGAAGGGTGGGTCCAGTCTCTTAGTCTCCCCATATTTCAATCCAGCTTCTCTCTTTTCTTTTCATTCTTCAACACCAACTCTCCCCAAGAGGCTGAAACCATATCTATAAGGTGCCCCAGAATTTTGTCTGTAAAATTTCATGACTCATGAGAAAAAAGAGCTCTTCCCCTTCAATTTCAGTTAGAAAAATCCCAGCAAAATTTCTGATTGTTTTTTCCTGTGTTATTTACTTCTCTGTGGCTAAGGTAACATTCTGATTGAAATATCACCCCAACCAAGCAGATGGTGGGAGTAGGAGGATACCTATTTCCTCTTCCAGTAAAAGAAGAAAAAGAGATGTTGGACTGACAATAACAGCAAGTGTGTACTACAAGCAGAAACCAGATTAGTCATCAGAATAATGGATATAAGAAACTATGGAAAATGTACCTTAAAATTGGTACTTTCTTCTGCCTGATAAAGCATCCTGCTGCCAGAAGCTAATCCATGCCAACCCCAAATCAACAGCATCATAAAATCACAGACTCCTTTCATCTCATAGCTCTCCCCATTGCTCTCCATATTCATCCACAATGTTCTCCCTTTAGCTAATTCCTGAGTGTAGCTCATTTCTTCTTAAATTTTTCTATCTGTTTCTCCATTTTCAGTGACTTTTACCCAGTTATTCAGATCTCAGATCAAGTGCCACATCCATATAGAGGACCTGACTACCTTATTATTGTAAAGTAATCCCTTTTCAGTTTTATCTTGTCAAAGGACTTGACACCACTGACATTCTTATTCTTCTCTTCTATTTTTTATTTTTTACTTTCTTTCCTTTTCCTCTTCTTTCCTTTCCTTCTTTCATTTTCTGTTTGCCTTCTCTAAAAAATAAGTTCTATGAGAGTAGAGATATTTTCTGTCTTCTTGTCCACTGTAATGCCAGTACCTACAATATCTGCATACTGTGTGGGTCCTTAACACATACTTGAATATTTGAATGAATGAACCATAGACATAGAAGGGACTAAAATATTTAAATGGAAGGTTTTTACATAAGAGGTACTTCAGACATGTTTTCAAATGAATGGAAAAGAGTCAGGAGAATCCCAGAAACCTACATTATTAGAATATGCTGGGAATATTGCTGAATTTGAGTGGTATAACCAAAACTTCAAATCCTTACACCAAGGTCAAAAGGAAAATGTCCACTTTCCCCCTTCCTTATTCTCATTAGGTTGTATGATCTGTGTGAGTGGTATTTTGGAAAAGCCTAGCCTCTTGCATGACTATCATTTATTGACCATATGTCATATGCCAGATGCCATGCAAGGCACTTAAGCGGATTACCTCCAATTCTGAGAGTCAAAGTGGTAGGTAACTTGCCCAGGGTCCAGTGCTTTATGAAAGGCAGGAATGGGATTACAATCTTTCCACTACATCACAGTAGAACTGTTTTCAAAACCTGCTCTAGTGTATCAAGAAGATGATGTTAGAGTTGTGTGCATGATGTGATCTGATCATTGGTATCAGTCCACAAACCCTTCTCATTTTTACCTATTTCTGGCATGTGGTGAACTGATGAAATTCTGTTCCCAGTTGTCCCAGAGGTTTTTATCTCTCAGGACACTGGTTGAAAAGTCTGGTCCTCAGAGCAGCAAGTCAGCCTGTTCTGAGGACATGCTAGAACTGCAAATTCTCAGTCTCCATTCTTGACCTACTGAATTAGAAACTCTGACAGTAAACTTAGAAATCTGTTTAAGGAGCCCTCCAGATGATTCTGATTCACACTAATGCTTAAGAGTTATTGCTTTAGCCTGGCCAGAGTGGCTCAGTGTTTGAGAATTGACCTATGAACCAGGAGGTCATGATTCAATTCCTGGGCCAGGTTGTGGGCTGGATCCTCTGTAGAGAGTGTGCAGGAGGCAGCCTATCAATGATACTCTCTCATCATTGATGTTTCTATCTCTCCCTCTCCCTTCCTCTCTGAAATCAATTTTTTATATATATATATATATATATATATATATAATTTGCTGTATATCTATATATATATAAGACTAATAGGCAAAGTGTCCCCTCGGGATTTTGACCGGGAGACCAGGAGCCAGGAGTTTGATTGCTTGCTATGATGTGTGCTGACCACCAGGGGGTGGAGTGGAACATGGCGGGTGACCAGCAGCAGCAGCAGGGCGCTGAAGAAGCAAGGGAAAGAGGAGGCATAGAGGCGGGGCACCTAATCAGCCATGATGGCCAGCCAGGCCTAGGGACCCTACCCACGCATGAATTTCGTGCACTGTGCTTCTAGTATATATATAAAGTTACTGATTTAGGGCATCTTTTGGGAAGCCAGGTAATTTCAGCTGAAGGGTACCTATGTATTAATGGAGAATTTTAGAGCCCAATACTAGGGGATGAGAAATGGGGTGGAGTGGCCAATTGTCCTGGTTTTCCTATATCTAGAAGGGCTCCCTGGATGTGAGATTTTTAGTTTTAAAACCAGGATAGACCTGGGAAAACCAAGAGGAGTTGGATGCTATAACAAATTGCCACACATGTGTAGGTTTAAACCAAACATTTATTATCTTTACAGTTCTGTAGATCAGAATTCCAACATAGATCTTATTGGGCTAAAATCAATTGTTAGCTGGGCTGTGTTTCTCTTGGGAGGTGTGGGGAGAATCTATTTCATTGCCTTTTCCAGGTTCTAGAGGCCTCTTCCTCTGTAATTAATGCCAGCAGTGTTGCATTTCTGTAACCATTCTTCTGTATTCACACCTCCCTCTGACCACAGGCAGAAAGAAATGTTGTTTTGATTTTAATGACCCAGCAGTTATATGGGAGCCTTTCTGGATAATTTCAGAGACTCCATTTCAAGATCCTAAATTTACTCACATTTGCAAAGTCCTTTTTGCCTTGCAAAGTAATATATTCATAAATTACAGGGATTAGGATGCAGATATCTTTGGGGAGCCATTTTCTGCCTACTAGTTACCATCACGGAAAGCCTAGGATTTGGAAAGTCCTCGGCAGAACCAGGACAAGTTGGTCCTTTAATTGGAGTGAAGGAGTACACGAAGGGCCCCATTGCTGTGGTGATGGCTACATCATAAATTGGTGAGAGACTGTGACCTCATGCACTGAAGCTAGGCAATTAAAGTTGTGATGTGCTTTTGCTACCTCAAAACTTGATAACTAAATGGTAGCAGTAGTTAATGTAGCATTTTATAAGCAACAGTGAATTACCCATGGTTAGTGACTAATAATAAATTAGTATGGTTATATTCAACAAAACACACACACAAAAATGTCTACCAATGAGAGATCATATGACAAGTATGAAAGAGAGAACGTTTAAATCAGGTTACACAAATCACAGAATAGGAAACTCAGGAAAACTCAGGAAAGGCCGTTCATTCAACATGCTTTCTATCCTGTGTCAGGCTGAAACTGAAGATATAAAAATTAATAAATGAATAATCCCTATCTTCTAGGAACTCACAGACTTTCTGGAGAGCAGGCAGATCAGTGTTCCTGAGTTTCCTATTCTGTGATTTGTGTAACCTGATTTAAACTTTCTCTCTTTCATACTTGTCATATTATCTCTCATTGGTAGACATTTTTGTGTGCGTGTTTTGTTGAATATAACCATACTAATTTATTATTAGTCACTAACCATGGGTAATTCACTGTTGCTTATAAAATGCTACATTAACTACTGCTACCATTTAGTTATCGAGTTTTGAGGTAGCAAAAGCACATCACAACTTTAATTGTCTGAATCAGGCTCTGTGTGTGTGATCGGCATGCGATCAGAGCCTCGCTGAGTCCTAAAGAGAACTGGGGAAGCACATTTACAGGATGCAAGCTATAGTGGTAGCTCTTGCAGGGAAGTAATGTTCCATGAGTATTTTATTGCTTGTAGTAGATAGTAAGGACTTATTTGTCCTGTGTAAATATCTGACTGTCTCTACTTCTACCATCTTTTTAGATGAAATGACCCAGACAAAATGCCTTCTAAAATAGCTGGAGATAGATGCACATAGAAAGTATTGATGATGCTATCGGGATTTTATGAATGTAATATAAACAGAGGTATATGAAACCAATGAATGTTCCTCTTCTTCACATTAACCAGGAGGCTAGGATAGAAGTAGACTAAGGGCTGTGTCATAGGTGCTGTTCTACTTTACGTTTTGGCACAGGTGCTTCTCTGTAAAGGAGAGAGCACAGTCATTGAAATAAAGACAGACATGGAAGGACTCAAGATTCCAAATCTATTCTTATTAACCGTGTGACACAGGGGTATTTCTTATCTTTCTGAGCTTTGTTTTTCTCATTTTTTTTAAAAGAATAATAATACTTTATGTTTGTTGGGAAGATTAAATAATAACATTCATTAAGCATTAAGTGTGTGATACAGAGTTGACACAAATAACTAGCAATTATGAATATTATTGGTTCACTTTTCAAAGATATCTCCAATAATAATTGAGTAGTTGTCAGGGTGCTTTAGCACAGTGGTAGTTATTTTCACTCCTTGAAAGGCCGTTCATTCAACATGCTTTCTATCCTGTGTCAGGCTGAAACTGAAGATATAAAAATTAATAAATGAGTAATCCCTATCTTCTAGGAACTCACAGACTTTCTGGAGAGATGACGCTTGCTTGAACTGGAGGAATCAGTGAGTGTCATTTGGAGAAGAGAGCATGACACCCTTTGAGAGCAGCATGAGTTAAACCAAAGCACAGAGTGAAGTACAGCCTGGTCTTTGTTGTAAATTACATGTAGATGATATTGCTGTGATATAAGTATATTAGGAAGGAAGTAGTAAGAACTGAGGCTGAAGAGACAGCTGAAGCATGAAAGACTTCTTATATGATGGCAGGAAACTTGGACATTATCTGTGCATAGTGAGAGTTCACTGATGGTTTTAAGTGAGGAGGGATGTGCTCTAATTAATATTTTAAAACTATCCTTCCAGCCATTCTATGAGGAATTGAAGGGTAAAAGAGAAATTGGGAATATTAGTAGGAAGGCCTATCATTATGGTATCTGCATTAAACAGAAACCACCTGAAGTATCTCATGATACTTCAGTTAAAGAACTAGAGACTGAATGTGAACAGGGTTAAGGGAACCGCCAAGACTGTTAAAACACTTCAAGACGAGCAACGGTGGGAATTGTTACCAATCTAAGGCACGAAGGGGCAAGAGAAAGAATCAGTGAGAACTGGAGCCATGGAGAAAAAGCACTGTGATAGACAGGAATTGTAGTCTTTTTCAGGTCTGGTTCTCCAGAAATTGACCCTAGGGCAAGATTTATGTGCAGGTGAGGATGTGCTTCCAGGAGGAACTGGAAGGAAGTAAGGGAAGAATCCATGTGTGGGTACTATTTCATCTGTATCTTGTGAAAAGAAGGCACTGTGCAATGAATTAAGAATGAATAGGAGTTAAAAGGCCTGGTACCAGGCCCTCTGCCACTTATGTCACTCAAACTCTCTGCTTTTTAGTTTTATCATCTATAAAATTGGCAAAGTATATCCTTCCAGAGCCGTTGCAGGAATGAAAAAATGAAATATAAGGATTTTGTAAGAGGTTATGCCAATGTCAGGTGTTACGATATAGGAAAGTCACAAATATTTTTTAATAAATATCTCTTAACATGCTTATTTTCTATCTATTTCTTCATAGGTGAAGTATCTTTATTAAATTGATTAAGGTGACATTGGTTAATAAGATTATATAGGTTTCAAGTGTATATTTCTATGATACATGAACTGTATATTGCATTGTGTGCCTACCACCCAAAGTAAAATCGTCTTCCATCACCATATATTTGACCATCTTTACTCTTTATTACTCCTCACCCTCTTTCCCTCTGGTAACTGCCATACTGTTGTCTGTGTCTGTGAGTTTTTGTTTGGTTGGTTTTGTTTGTTTGTTTGTTGCTTTCAGTTTTATATCCCATGCAAGAATTAAATCATATGGTTCTTAACTTTTCCGACTGATTTATTTCACTTAGCGTGATATTCTCAAGGGCCATCCATGTTGTCACAAGGGCAGTGTTTTATCTTTTCTTATGGCTGAATAATATTCCATTGTATATATGTGCCTCATCTTTATCTAGTCGTCTATTGAAGGACACTTTGGTTATGTCTATGTCTTGAACAACATAAATAATATTACTATGAACATAGGGGTGCATATAACTTTACAAAAAATATTTTCAAATTTTTTGCCTGACTAGTCTGGGGAATGAGTTCAGAACTGGAGCCACATAGAGAGGCTGCTCTTAGGTCTTCTGAGCTCTACATTTGTACGCTAGGCCAGATGTAGGCAGTCTTTGAATTAGTTCCTGGACACTAATGGCTATCTTTTTATAATGAACAGAAGATATGCTGCTAAATGAATTTTTAATTTTTTTATGATGGTAAGGATAATTTGTATAAATTTTTTAAAAAAGTTTTATCTTTTTAAAAAAATCCTCACCATGGATATGCTTTTTAAAAATGAATTTTTTTAGAGAGAAAAAGGAAGAGGAAGAGAGAGAGAGAGAGAGAGAGAGAGAGAGAGAGAGAGAGAGAGAGAAACAACAATGTAAGAGAGAAACATTGATCAGTTGCCTCCTGTACAAACCCTGATCAGGAATCAAACCCACAATCTGGGTATGTGCTCTGACCAGGAATTGAACCTGTGATCTTTTGGTGTATGGGGCAATGCTCCAATCAACTGAGCTACACCAGTTAGGGCTTATCTTTTAAATTAGATGTAGCACCTAAATCAGGGGTGGGGGACATTTTCTTTGTCAAGGGCCATTTGGAGATTACATATATATATATATATATATATATATATATATATATATATATATATATAATTATTTGCTTAATATAATTCACTTAATATAAATTTATATTGTTATGAAAAAAGCTCCTACATTTATTGAATTTCAAGTCCCACCTGTGGTTGCCTTGGCAGGGCCAGATCAAATGATTTTTGCAGGCCTTATATAGCCTGTAGGCTGGATGTTCCCCACTCCTGACCTAAATGATGATGTATAGATACAAATTGCTATGGTTATTATATTTTTAAAAGGATGTTTGTATCCAATATTGAGTCATTATCACAGTATGAGCTTTGTTGGCCAACAATACTGTTTATATTATTAGTGGAAATCTGACATTATATAAATGAATAGAATTACTGCCCTCTAAAAAGATGTTAAAATATAACTATTGGTTTTTTTACTATTTTATGTTTCTCTAAACTTTTCTTTTCTTTTTTTCTTTTTGTTAATCCTCATTGATTTTTAGAGAGAATGGAAGGGAGGGAAGGAGGGGGAGAGAGAGAGAGAAACATCGATGTGAAAGAGACACATCCATTGGTTGCCTCCCACAGAGGCCTGAACTGGGACTGGGATTGAACCTGCAACCCAGATATGTGCCCTTGACTAGGAATGTAACCCTTTACCCATCAGTACTCAGGCCGATGCTCTCACCACCTAGTCCCACTGGCCAGGGCTCCCTAAACTTTTAAATAATTTCTTACTAAATGGTAATATCCACGACACCGTGAAACAGTTTGGTAAAGCTTTTTGATATGGAAGACTCTCATTATCTCTGGATGTTGGAGAGAAAGGCAGAGTAGCAAGGAATGTGTGGGAGCATCTGATTCCATTATGATCGATGCACAAGTTACTTTCTCCAGTGACAGCAGGAAATACTGGTAACCTTGGCAACACTAGTGGCCCTTCTCATCCCTTTTCAATTTAAATAACTGTTGCTAGGATACACCCTAAAGCAAAAAGAAGGGAAGAGAAGGGAGCAATAGGATGAAAGAAATGAGAATGGGAGGGGGAGGAAGGATGAAAGGGAGAGAAAATAAGAAAGGTAAGAATGAGAATGAGAAAGGAAGATGAAACAAAAATATCAGATAGTATTTGAAGGGCAGACTCCAGGGCATGAAAGAGACTATTGAATTACTGCCAAAATTAGAGCATGAGGTGGGGATAAGAGTAGAGTGTTAGTTCCTGACTTACTAAAAATCATTTCGACCTTGAGTTTTCTCCAGCATGCTCACTTATTCTTAATGTGGGTGTTTTCATATTGCCTTAGGAAATGTTTATTAGCTATCTTTCCTTTAACCAAAACCTGCCATCAGCGTTCTTTCTTCTGATGCATGCCTTTTCTAATAGCCTAAAAATTTAGTATCTGCCAATAATAGCATTACATTAAAATGCAGTGAATGCTCCTCTGTCAAGAGGGCACAGAAGTTTCTCTGGTGTCTAGAGGAAGCCATGATCCACTCATCCATGCTTCTGCCCTCTATCTCCTGTCCATCGTGCACAGGCATGAATACTGGTTAAGACAAATAGTTTCAGCAGCTGACAACCTCTGAGTTCAGGGGAAAGGTTATGGTTGCTCTGGGTGATTGTAGCAGGCGAGTTACATCATGCAAGACTTATAAATGAGGAGCACTGGCAGCCCTGCTGAATGGTTCCTCTCTACTGTGGTGTGAAAGAGAGTCATCCCATTTCCAATAAACTAGTAGGCTACCCATGATAGAGTCATAAAGTCATTAAGAAGCTTTGAAATCTTGGGAATTTACTTCAATTAAAGGAATTTAATGTGCTTTGTTCACCATGGTATCTTCACCTAGATTCGAGGTCCTAGGAGAATGCCAGGAACATGGTAGGTGCTCAATAAGTGCTGATGAATGAATGAAAAGAAATCACTTCCATTTTCTGAGCCAATGTCATCTCACTAGTCCAAATTTTAGTTTAGAGGGTTCCCATCTCTGATCTCTAGATGTAGAACCCAGGCTTCAGCTCATTAAGAGAGCACCTTGCCTCTGACCGTGGTGATTGATTCAAGGATGGATTTATGACTTAATCAAAGCTGATGAGATAGAGGAAGAATTTATTTAGGATTCCTAAACTTTCACTGTCTTGCCCCTGGACATGAATGAGAGAGGATATATATCTGTTTCCTCTACAGCCATCTGTGAGCATGATGGCCTCAAACAAGAGCTAATCTTAAGAAAACAGAGCCAAGAAGTGGGAACTCTGATTGTCTGCTCAGAGGACTGTTTCCAACATTTCCCAAAGCTGCAAACCCTTGAGCTGCTACAGGGATCATCACTACCTGCTTTCTACATTATACTGGAGCCATAGGTGTACAGACATGTGAGATGCTCTTCTCACAATACAGTGTCTCATTTTTCTACTTGGGTATTGAATCAACATTGCTTATGTTTTTCTGCTTTGCCGAATTTCTTACAAAACAACAACCCAGATGTATGCTTTTCTTGGTAACTCCCTCTCATACAGACTTGGTCCTTAGTGCTTTAGATTTGGCTGAGCAACAGAGATTCCTCTCTTCACCTCATTGCTCCCACTCCATAATTACTCTTGATTTTTTTGGATTTGTTCACAAACTTTTTTTTTTTCCTTAAAGATAACTTAATCCAAATTAATACAATAATCCAAATTAATAAAATAGATAGCAAGAAGCTTCCTACCCACCAACTTATTAGAGTTATTTGAATATATTCTGAGTTTTAGGTAGGGATGAACCAGTACCCAGTACTACAAGTAAAATAAAAGAAATTCTAAAGGGCTCATTCATTACCAACATTCTATGGCTTTGACTCTAATACATGATTTCTACAATCTACTTAATGCCCACTGCAGTGGCTCAGTTGTTGAGCATCTACCTATGAACCAGGAGGTCGTGATTTGATTCCAGTCAGGGCATATACCCAGGTTGCAGGCTTGATCCCTGATGGCGAAGGAGGCAGCCAATCATTGTTGATGTTTCTATCTCTCTCTCCCTTACTCTCTGAAATTAATTAAAAAATATATTTAAAAATAAAATAAAATAATAACTTAATGTTTTTTTATGTACCTGTTATCTGCCAGGCACTAACCTAGACACTGGTTACTGCCTTCATGAAAAGCAATCTAGGGTGTGTGGGAAGTAGATAGATCATCCTATATAATAAAGGGCTAATATGCAAATCCACTGAACAGGAATGACTGGTCGCTATGATGCACACTGACCACTAGGGGGCAGACGTTCAATGCAGGAAGTGCCCCCTTGTGGTCAGTGCACTCCCACAGGGGGAGCGCCACTCAGCCAGAAGCCAAGCTTATGGCTGGTGAGCACAGTGGCAGTGGCAGGAGCCTCTCCCACCTCTGCAGCAGTGCTAAGGACCCCTCAGGGGATGTCTGCCTGCCAGGGATCAGTCCTAAGCCGGCAGGCGGACATCCCCCAAGCGATCCTTAACTGGGAGAGGGCACAGGCCGAGCTAAGGGGACCCCATCCCCAGTGCATGAATGTCATGCACCAGGCCTCTAGTTTATCTAATAATAGAATAATATGCAAATTGGTCAGGATACCATCATGTAACAACCGATCAGCAGGCTGAGCCCCCACCCCCTGTGCCGGCCCAGAGACATGAGGCTCGTGTCCCTGACCCCTGGAATCGGCCCCAGGATGTGAGGCTTATGTCCCTGCCCCCAGCAACAGGCCTGGGATGTGAGACTCGTGTCCCCCACCCCCTGTGCCAGCCAAGAGACATGAGGCTCATGTCCCCAACCCTACCAATGATCCCCGGGATGTGAGGCTCACGTCCCCGCCCCCCTGCACCAGCCCGGGGGTCTGCAGGCATGCAGAGAGGCCCCTCTGCCACAGGCCCAGCTGGGGGTCTATAGTTGCATGGAGGTCCACAGGCCTCTGCCACAGCCCAGCCCCCTGTGTTCCTTGTTTTTTGGGGGCAATCCATGGAGAAGCCCTGGATGGGTTGGGGGGGGCTACCTCTTTGGGGCAATGGATTGAGGGGCTCCTGCATTGTGACAGGGCACAGACCAGGCTGGGGGACCCCTCTCCCCTGCCCTGAGTGCACAAATTTTGTGCACCAGGCCACTAGTAAACAAATAAACAAGATTTCAGGTCATGGTAATGTGCTACACAAAAGACAAATAGGATAGTATGACAGAGCATATCTGGGATGCCTGAGGTCCACCTTAGCTAGGGTAGCCAGAAGGCCTGCCAGAGGAAATGACAACTGGTCCAAGATCTAAATGATGAAAAGTAATTGATCATGTGGAGAGATAGGAGAGATTGTTCTAGAAAGAAGAAACAAAGGTTGAAAACCCTAAGGTGGGAATGAGCTTGGAGTTTTAAAGAAAATTAACCAAAAAAAATCAATGTTCCTTAAGCAAGGGAAGGATAGGGATACAGAAAGGACAAAATCATATAAGATCTTGAAGACTATGAGGAGAGCTTGAATGCCATTGCAAAGTACGGAGGCCATTATCTGATTTTAAAATAATTACTCTGATGCTATATAGAGAATGGATTGTGGGGAGGCAAGGACACAAGCAAGTAACTGGGTGAGAGATATGAAAGAAGTTTTGAGAGGTGCTGGTAGTTTAAATTAGAGTGTGGCCAAGTCATTAAAGAGATTAAATATAAGCAATGACAAAAGAAAGAAGGATTAAGGATAACTATTAGTGTTGGGTTTATGTGACTGTGAATGGGAATATCATACTGAGGGAAGACAGGGACATATAATATTTGGGGGAATCAAGAATTTAATTTGGATATATGTTTAAGTAGGAAATTGAATATGTTAGGTTGTATTACAGGGAAGGAAGGTGTCAGAACTGGCAATGTAAATTTTGGATGAACTGGGCTACAGATGGTATTTTAATTACTATAGTGCTGCATGAGATCACCTGGGGACAATGTAGATAGAGAAATGCAGAGGGCTAAAGGATTCCCACATTTAGAGGAAGCCAAGCAAACAGAAGAGGAGATGCCAGCAAATAAGAATCTGCTTTTTTTTTTTTTTTTTTTTTTAAAAAAATAGTACAATACATTTGGGAGAACAAGAGTATGGTATCAAACAATCAGAGACGAGAACACTAAACCAAACTGAATATTGCTTAGAGGTCAAGTTAGGTGTATACAGATATAACCATTAAATTTGACAATACTGGTGACCTTAACAAGAGGGGTTTTAAGTCAGCGGTGGGAACTGGGTTAACTAAAAAGGTAGCAATAAGGAGAGGCAGCAGGCAAAGACAGTTCTCTCAAGAAGTCCAGCTGTACAAGAGAGAAAAGAAATTGTGTGGTATTTGGGAGGGGGTTTGGATTCAAGAGAAGGTTTCCTGCACTTCCAAAGGTTGGCGATGTTGGATTGATTTTTAATATGAAGTGGAATGATTTAGTATGAACTTTCCAAGGCGTGTCCCAAACTCAAAGGTTTTGGATGCACAAAGATCACTAGTACCTTCTTAGAACCTCTTCAGGGCTTGAAGATCACAGTCTCACAGTGTGTCTCAGTGGACATCTACATTTTGGTTTGTTATGGCCTAAGTATTACAACTCTAGGCTATTAACGGATCAACTCTGTATCAAGTTTTCCTTATAAAACTGGTAATGCAATATTATTTTTAGTTATCTAATCAAAGAAGAAATATCTTTCCGGGGTTGTTATAAACTAAAAAGACAGAAATTAAATTTAACCTAATATTATTATTTTTTTCTTTTTTGTTTTATTGTTTTTTTGCTTAAAGTATTACAAAGGGTATTGCATATGTGTCCTTTTTTCCCTCCCGCCCTTGACAATCCCCTGGCCTCCCCTAGTAGAAAAAGAAATAAAAGAAAAAATTATGACAAAAATAATCCCTGCTGAAGCAATCTTGTCCATTTTATTCTTCCATTTCTCATTGTTTTGGGATATAAATTATTTACCATTTTTTGTTAAGAGATGTGGCAATTCCACATGCTCTTGGGAAATGAGAAGAGTGGTCTAGGGCTTGGACCTGATATATACTAGTAATAGAGTATAGAGTAAGTTTTAGTGTGTTTTGGTGGTTAAAAGCAAAGCAAAACAAAACAACAATCCCTGCCTTCTAGGATAGAAATGGGAATTAACTGTGAGGCAGACTATTCTGGAAAGAGCTATCCTCTGTGTATTCCTAGGTTGGAAGAAACCCTACAGGGAAAGGAAGTATCTATCCCGATACTGCTGTTCTTATTCCGGTTTCTTATTTGGATTGGCCAGGTAAACATATATTTATTTGTTCTACATATCCTTGAGTGTTGGATTAAGGCTGGGACTGGCATTGACCATGTGGAATAGTGTGGGTTTGTTTTTCTTTTCCATAGTATCATCCTTGGACCTAGGGAGTTGACTAAAAATATATAGTCCTGGATGCCACTCCAGGTAATTAGATTAGAATCTTGTAGATGGGCCTACAAATATGAATATTTAACAAACTTTCCAGATGATCTTATCAGTGGTATTCTCCTAAATGTTTATCTGCTGGCTCTTGTGTGTGTGTGAGGAGGGAGAAGCCCTGATTTAAATTATCTACCAGTTTGTTTTTCTCTCTAGTCCACATAGATAAATTAGGAGAAGAAGAATCTTTAAAGCCTGATGGCAATAAAGGGGAGTTTGGTGACATTTTTTATTTTTATTTTTTGCTAAGGACTATTTTTAATAATCTATAGTTCAAGCTTCAACTGACATTTATATTTAGCAAGCTCTGAATTCACTTTGCCTCCTCTCTTGTCAGAAAACAGATACGTCTTTCTGTTTAATAGTTGCTGCCAGTCACACCTTTCCACCTCCCCTCTCCCCTTCAACCTCCAGGTAATCCATCTCTTTACAGGGTATCTATGCCTTCCCCTCACAGCACTAGGTGGATGGTCAACCCTATCCACCTGTTATATCTGTAGCTTTGCTTTGTATATAATCAACAAAGCTAGGATTTCCAAGGCTGCTTTTTCACCTTCCCTCTTGAAATTATATTTACATAAAAAGAGACTATAAGAAGTCAGGAAACTTAAAGAACTGCTCAGACCCTAGAGTGGGAGGCTACGGCCTTTTACCAGAAGCTCATTAGCTCTTCATTCCAGAAAATTTTCACTAAAAATTTTCCACCTCCACCACAGAGTTAGACATATTGCTTCCTTCAACCTGAGGCTGACCTCAGAGCCGAGGTGAAGTCCTATCCCCACCTCATCACCCTGTCACCTGATAAAGCATCCTTGTCATATTCTTCGAAATAAACCTTATAATGTCTTCTCTTCTCAACACCTGGGGCCTCACCCCTGAGCAATGATCTCAGAAAGATGACCCTGAAGTTCCTTTCATCTGCTACAGGATTAACATTATACATCAGTGTCCTTTTCTTTTCCCAGTAGGTTCTGAGTTTGGTGGTGGCAGGAAGAGTGTAAGATCTGAATTGTTTATCCTGACTTATCCTGCTGTGGGAATTTAACCACTCAAGAGCTTAACAGTCTGGCCTTCAATTTTTCCAGCTATGAAAGACAACAAATAGTAACATAAAGAAAGCCTCCCTCTCAACACACACACACACACACACACACACACACACACACACACACACATTTCATAGGTATTTTAAAAGATAAATAGGTATAGAAGTTTTGTCAGTTCAGGATTAATCCTTTCATTGACTTGAGAACAAAGTTGGGAATGATTTAGTATGCCATGTAAAGGTTTAATGTTTTCAGAGAGCTCTCTTTAAGTGCTTTGCATGAACCATTCTACTCATTCTTCCTAACAATCCTGTGAAGGTTTTACAGATGAAAAAACTGAGGGTCAGAAGATGTTCGGTAATTTGGGAGGAGCTGGAATTTAGACTCAGATGAACTGGCTGTCCCTAATGACTCCCTAATGACTCTCAACTCTGTTTCTCAGACATAAGACAAATCTATATCAAGATCTGTCTCTTGAACTCCAAATTTTATGTCTAAGTACCTGTTTTTCATTGTTTCCCTTTGGAGGTTGCTATTACTGTAAGACAAAGACTCTTAACTCCTTACCTATCTGGCCTTATCCTATAGCCCTCTCCCTCTCATACTCTACACTTGTGCCCTATTGAATGGCTTGCAGTTCAGCAAAAACATATGCTGTGATAGATCCTGTGGTACCACATATGTATCCTTCTTTGGGATCAAGATATACATTTCCACAGTTGCCAGTAGGTGTTGCCTACTTATAACTGAGACTTCCTGAAGGAATTGCCTTCCACCAACGGGAGGTGCCATGCACAAAGTTACACCCACTTCAGAAGCAGCTGGTATTCCATGACTGGTGCAGGGGCATAAAGCCCAGTCTTCAAAATAGGTCAACTCTGAAGACCATTACAACTCAGAGCTTCCCCCATTCGATTGGCTAAGTCCTCTGTTGGAACTGCAATGCTCTTCAACTTCTTCCTCTGCCTAATCCTGCTCTCCTTACTTCTTTACAAGTGGTTTTCTTCCTAAATGCCTTCTCCATAAATTTGCATTCAAAGCTCTGTTCCACAGTCTGTGTCCTGGGGAGCCTGACCTAAAATAGTTGATACTGGAGCTGTCCTAGCAGCTTTGAGATGGGATATTGGAGCTACATTACACTTTGGTGGGCTTGGAGTGAGGACACCACTAGTGGTGGTAGGTGGAATTTTGATAACTCATGGAATTCTGTAGCAATGACAAAGTTACATCTTTCACCAGTGGTAAACTGGGATGGAAACTGAAAGAGAATGTATTGACAGTTGCACTGTCTCAGGCGATTGAGCGGTTCTGGGAAAGTAGTAATTATAATGACGGTGGAGTTGTATGGCTTTGGCTGGGGGCTATCAAGGCATTAGAGAATGACAATGAGGGCTGAAAGTGATTAATCTCAAATTTAGGGCAAAGTGAGAAAGCCAGAGGGCCTGAGGGCAGAAAGGCTGAGGATCAAACCCAGAATGTGATTTAAGTATAGTAGAGTTCCAGAGATTGATTTGTCAACCTGGCAAATTTGCTCCACCAAGGTCAAGGCCTTAATTGAAAAGGAGTGAGGCTTTGAGGCTTGGGATGGAGTTATTTGAATTAATGTCCTTGAAAATCTTGAATCCTCAGTTTCCTCTGAACCCACAGAAGTGACCTGTTCTTCCTGCTAAAAGTAACCACTTCCTTTTTTGCCTGCAAGATTGCAAGATAATATACATTCTCACACTTCCCTTCTCCCATTCCTTTCACCTATCTCTATCTTGGCCATTAGACCAAAAACTAGGGTCAAGTAAAAACAGAACTGGCTGGGGAAATGTCTGGTCTGTATATTAGTGGAAAAAAGGAACTATAAACCCAAAGAGCTTCAGAACCTGGCCAAACATGTATCAATAGGACCAGGAGAGAACGTGTAGAACTTTATCCCGAGGTCCTAGATCAATGCAGGATGAGGGTTGGGGATGAGGGCAAAACATAAGTTTGGATAAGAAGAATTCATTTATATGAAAACACTATCCATTAATGCAGGATTTAATACCCTGGTAAGGAACCAGGAGATAGTGCTAACATGCTGCTAGAATGGCTCTTAGAAGTTTGGAAAAAGTTATTGCCTACACTAACTAAAAATACAAGAATTTCCATGACACATGGTGAAAGGAGAGATCAAAATTTCAGAGAAGCGGTATGCCAGAGTGGATATACTATGAAAAGCAGAAAACCCATGTGCTAACCGTGTTCCATGTAAGGGTCCACAGAATACTCCTTTTACCAGAGCAATACAGAATGAACTGACTAGAGGGCCATCTTTATAAATGAAACACTCAGTGGTGGCTGTCCTCTGTAGGCTAGGGCTGCCGGTGGAGGATGATGTTATAGAATTGTGAACCCTGATAGAAATGAAGAGGATGCCAAAACAATAGAGGCCAGGTGATGGCACATAACTATCAAAAGTGAAGTGATCACAATTATCATAATAAATGGCCAGTGTGAATAAGAGCCAGGGAGGCCTGACCCACACAGCCAAGGAGATGGTTAATAAAATACAGTGTACCCATAGGTAGCCATCAAGGTTGCTGCTCAATGTATGCAATCAAAGAAGTCAAAGATAATCAGGAGGATAAGGGAACTTATCCCAATACAATTCATAATCCCTTACCTAGTTTCTCCCCACTGCTCGAAGAAGTCACATCTTGAGGAGGCAGAGATCTGCAATCCCATGTTTAGCATATGTGGTAATTATTCCCTCAGTACTTCCTCAAGGTACCTATGCCTCTTTGAATAATCATGCTCTGGGGAAAATGGGAATATCCCATCATTTCAAGTAGTGTTGTACACAGGGTTTGAGTTAATAATTATATCTAGGCACCCAAAGCATCCTTGTGGTGTTAGAGTAGGAGCATATGAGATCCAATTAATAAATGGAAGCCTGGTCTAGTTCCATTTCAGAGTGAGTTCACTACACCAGTGGACTCACTACATAATCACTTATATGATCCACAAATATAAAATTGAAATGGGAATACTTAATAGTTGGCAGAGTTGTCATATTGGCTCCTTAGCTTTTGGACTAGCACATCCCTCTCCCGATCAGCTTGCTATCATATGTATAAGCAACCTAATGGATTCATGGGTAGCTTCATATACTTTATTCAAATTACAAGTCTAGCTTGTACAAAAAAATCAGGTGGATCTCTGGAGATGATAGTGGACACCTGCAAACTCAATCAAGTAGTGACAACTCTTCCTCAGATTACACATATGGCCACATAGGGGAGGAGGTCCCCTTTGACCGATGGATACAGGAATGAAAGGACAAACCTGGTTCATTGATGGTTTGGTTCTGCATGTGGGTGCAAGCTGAAAATGTACTGTCCCTATCTTATAGTCCCAATCTAGGTGTCCTGAGAGTCAGCAATGTGAGGAAATACTCCTAATGAATAGAGCTTCAGATGGTCACAGCTGTTTCTCCACCTTTTGGGCAATGAAGGCAAAAGCTGTGAGTAATGCAAATAAATAAGCAAGTGGCTGGGCAAAGAAGCAGAGGCCCAGTAAGAGTGAGGCAGCAGGTATGAAGGGGTCTTCCTGATGCTACCCCTCTCCTGATTCCAGTTCCAGTCAATATCCAGGTGTTACAGCAACCTGCACTGTTCCCAGATACTCTAAATGTGACCCTTTCCCTGATGATCAAAATAACATAACAAAAATAGAAATCAGAGTAAGAACCCAAATTTCGTGGCTCCAAATTCAGTGTTCTCGCCATTGTATCTATTGGCCTTTGCATCTGCCTAGCCCTTCCTTCTCTACCTCATGATCAATTTCTTCTATTCAACCTACCTTGGGGGGGGGGGTAGATGGAGAGAAGTAGTCCCCAAAATATAATTCATATAACCTATACTACTAATTATACATTCTGTTATTAAGATGACTCTCTCAAACACAACTGGACATTCCTGACTCATTGCCAGTCTTAAAAAGTTTACTCTTATCCCATGATGACTCTGCATAAACATGTTATCAATCATCTTATTTGTATGAAAATAGCTAACTTTATTTCCAACTGTATGTTTTGTATTTATCTAAACTAGGAAAGTGGACCACAAGAGTTAATATTAGCTCTAACAGTTGACTAATAACTTATTTCTCTTTGGTAGTTTATATTGGAAAAATTTATCTGAGCACTATCAGTCAGGGTTCAACCAGAGAAACAGAACCAGTAGGAGATTACATTAAGAGATTATTGTAAGATATTGGCTTATGTGATTATGGGGGCAGGTGAGGCAAGTCTGAAATCCATAGTGAAGGCCATGAGGAAGGGCAGGTTGAGACCTCTTAGGCATGGGCTGAAGCTGAAGTTCACAGGCAGAATTTCTTCTTCATCAGGGAATTTTCCTCTGTGCTCTCAAGGCCTTTAAACTGATAGAGTCAGGCTTACCCAGATCATCTAGAATAATCTCCCTTATTTGAAGTCCATTTATGGCTTTAATGACAGCTGCAAGGTACCTTCATGTTTAATTGAATAATTGGGGACTGTACCATAGTCTAGACAAGTTCACATGTTGAAAGATCATGTGAGATCATCATAAGTACCATGAAAGAAGCCTACTATGTAAATGCAAAATTTTATTGTTCTGTAAACAAGTAATAGTTTTACTTCTCTAAAGTTTAGTTTTCTCTAGAAAAATAAGCAAATTGCACTTGACTAATTTAAAAATTTGATCAATATTTATTTATTCACTCCTGCAAATAATGTATTGTGCTAGTCACTCTCATTTATTTCATCAGCAAATCCTGTCAATTCTGCCTTCAAAATACGTTAATAATCCTATGACTACCTTGTTTATTGCTAGCATTCTGCCCAAGTCACTGTCTCCTCTTTTCTAGACTATTTTCACCACATCCTTAATTGGTCTCCCTGCCTCTCACCTGGTCCCCACTACTATTTAATCTCCATATAGCACCTAATGTAATTTTTAAAAAATCAAGACACATTACTCCCCTGGTTAAGTCCTGCAAACAATTCCTTTGTCATGCAAAGTAAAAGCCCAAGTCCTTTCCATGGCCTGTGTATTTTTACATGATCTGATTCCACTACTCTCATCACCCAACTCTTTCACCCTCCTTTCCTGTATTCCAGTACCATAGACCTCCTCACTGCAGGGCCTTTACACCTACTGTTCTCTTCAGCCAGAATGAGAAATCTGCTTTGTTTGTTTTCTTACTTTCTTCAGGCATCAGCTTAAATGTGACCTTTATGTGGTCTTTCTCGGCTACCCCTTAATAAGTAGTACCCTCTTGAAATATCATAATAGTCTATCTCCCTGTGTTATTCTTCTTTGCATCTACCACTTGGTCTGCTTTGTTTATTGCAGTGCCTAGAACAGTGCTCGGGATGTGGTTAGCATTCCAAAAATATTTGCTGACTGAAGGAACAGTAGAAAGATGTTTACTTGTTGTAAGAGTTAGAATATAATCTGAACCCTCCTATCTAAGAATGTAACAGTGCTTTTATGTTGAGAAACATCCTCCTCTATTTCAAATTTGTCAGGAAATTCTCCCTGCTTTTCTTCTTTATTGAATAGTATTGTGATGTTGTTTCTCCTAAGACCATTCATTGAATAGGAGTTTCTATGGTTACAATGTTATTTCTAGTCAGAATCCTGTCGCAGAGAAACCTGAATCTGGTATCTCAATAAGTCAAGATTCCATTGACATACCATTAAAATACAGATGGATTTTCACAAATCAGCTTCCTGTATCATTCACCAAATCAGTTGGAGATGGAGTGGAAGACATATTTAGGGTTCAAGTCCAGAGTTCAGAAAAATGACATTGTAGCAAATAGACAAAATGAGTTACCAACACACTTGCTCATCAATAAGTTTCCCAGAGAAATCACTTCAATTTTACCTTGTTTCCCACCACTGGGGCCCTGGTGTATTAGTTGTCATTGTGCCCTTGTCTTTATACCTAATCAAGCTGTGGATTCCTTAGGCTGTTTATTCTTTCTGTTCCATTCCAAGGCTAGGAATAAAAGTACAGACAATTGTACCTCTAGAGCTTAATTTGCGAGTTTACCCCAGAAAACAAATGAAGTATGGCTAATGTTGACATTCAATGAGTACATGGGGATCTGGCCGTGTAGAATATCAGAACGGAGCTAACCTTACAATTTAGACTTAAGCTCAATTTCTACATGCATATCAAGCATAGAGAACTACGGAGAGGATAGAAAATGCTATTTTCAGCTTTGTCTCATTTTTTCTTTTTGGTGGCCTCCTCTTTTGTCTTGGCTGTCCATCTTCCCACTAATCTTTAATCTGGCTCATATTGCTCATAATCTACCCAGGTGTAAATTATATACAGTCCTGTTCTTATTGAATTATGAAAATGTGGAAACATTTCTGAAGCTATACAGATATCTCGATATCATCTTTAAACTAAGAAACATTGAAAAATGCAAATTAATTTTCATATGTATGATACAAATAAAATGACTGTTTCATGTCCAATCCCAACTTTATAAAAAATTCAAAGCCATTGTCAATTTAATCACTGAGAAGCAGTTTGCATTTTTATTGAAATATCTTCAAAATATGACAGGAGAAATTACATTTTAAGGCCTAGAGCAGCATATCCTCACTATGCCTGGCTGGGGCTCAGTTTATTGAACTCTGCTTGCTCAGGTCTCTCCCTTTGCCACATTAAAAAAAAAATGTTCAGGATTTATCATGTCTTCCATGGTACATATTATCCTTGAAAGAACTAAATTTTCATTTATTCATTCAACAAGCATTTACTGAGCATATACTATGTACCCTATACTTTAATAGGTGTAAGAACTGGCTTCCAAATTGAAGAATTAATATATAATGTGTATATTCTGGGGCAGGGTAGGGAGATATTGTATCATCGGCACATCCTTGTGCAAGATGTGTTAAATTTTGTGAATCAAATAAATGAATAAAATTATAAAAGAGTTCCTGAGCCTTCTGGATAACTAAATTTCTCATTTCCCTGGTGAATAGCTTCACTGATTCTCCGTCATTGAAGTTTTTCCTCCGCATCCCTTCAAAATTAAAAAGAATCCAAGGCACCACTCCAACCTGAGTTTAAGATCCACCTTTTTGCAGATGTATTTTATGACTAAATTGCTCTGTCTGTCTGACATAGGTCATTAGCTTCTTGACTAAGATCTATGCCTTTTTCTAAGTCTATTCCTACATTAAGTAGCTGCTATTTCACGAATAATTAATAAAAAACGACGATGACTCCCAGAGTCTTTGTGACCTATTCACTGGCTTCTAAAACACATCTTTCATTTCTTCTGCTAGGGAATATGGCAAATGATTCTTAGAGTAATTGAGAAAGTTAGGTTGGCTCTTCTAACCAACATTTTAAAAAAAATGCTGATGAGAATAGATAGAATCAATGATTAGGTGAAGTGATTTCCTGGAACTGTGGAGATTGAGTATAAAGAAATATGGCACCTTATCTTGGCCGAAGAAGGGTACAGCTGTTTGGTTTCTTATTTAATCAATTGTAGATGAAAGGAACATTTTACTTAATAAAATGGACTGAGTCAGACACAGTTGGCTCTGGGGCATGTTCCTTTCAGAATGTGGTTTGGGAGCTACTGGTACATTTACAATTTCTCTCAGTTGAAATGGCCTCAGACTATGAAGTCCATCATAGGATCTCATCTAATGTAATTTCCCGAGGTTGAAATGAGAATGCTTGAAACACTACAGGTTTTATGGCCTAGACTCTAGAGTCACATATGGCTTGGAAGCTCTGACTGGGAAACTGCACCCAAGTCCACGATGTAAGCAGAACAAGCCTAAGCAGACTCCCACCCTGCTGATAAAATTCCTCTGACTCCATGTTGGCCTCAAAGCTATGGTTATCTTGGGTTCTTCAATCTTGTATGCAATAGCCGTGACTATTAAAATGCTAATATGTAGTCAGGAAGCAAAATGTTTTATTAAGAGATAAAAATTTTAAGTTATTAGGAAAAATTTAGATAAATCACTAAGTACTTCTAAATTGCTATTTGGCATCAAATAACCAAGTATTTAACATTATCACTAAATTTATCAGTTTTATTCAGTTAATAAACCTCATTTCAATTAAACGCTGTTCATATTGGAACTCATTCTTTATCTGTTTTTTCTTTTGCTGGATATTTGACTATAGTTATCATCTAAACTCTGTGGACTCAAACAGGTTTATATTTATACATTAACTCTCATACTTTGACCAGGTAAATAGAAATCTAGATAGATATAGATAAGTTTTTAATATAATTTAATGTTTTAAAATTAAATCATCAATTAACATTCAAGTTTAATGTAATGCAATGATGATTATGAAGGTTATAAAGCCGTAACCTTATTATACATACTTGTAATTTATATAATTTTATAAACAAATTTATATGTATAGACCTTCAGTGATAAGGGCACAAATATGACAAGAAGGCATTTAGACTTCCAGGAATTCCAAGTTTGTTGCATAATATTTGAAACTGACACAGGAGAGCACACCGTAGACTACATATTCTTGACAGTTCATTTCCACTGCGGTAGCACCAGTGGTATGGGACCCTCAGGAGTCACATTATGCTAGAAAGAGCAAATTTCTGGAAGGTACAGTTTCTGCTTAAAGTAAGATGTGCCCCAAGCTTGTGATTATTGATGGTTTACTATTGTGTTTTTGTGTCACTCAGCTAGATTACTATGGGCTAGTATATTTCAAGTCACAAAGGCTGTTCCGAGGTTGCTTTAATATTCCCACATATGGTATATGGATGATCAAAGAGTCTCATTGGAATAGCACATCTGTTCCTAAGTGAAGAGAAAAACACTACAACCTCTCAGGTGAGAGCAGCCACCAGGTAACTTTGAGAAGAATTCAGCTAATAGCTGCCATTCAATAGAAACAGCCCATCACATAGACGAAATGGCTAAGGGCTTTATGCTAATGGTTATATTAGGAAAACCAACCCCAAACAGCAGACCATTTTCTCTGTTCAGTTATACATCTGTACAGTCTGTGTTAGTGTCATTTGGCTGAATTAATTTTGTTTGTATTTGACTCAGCCTGCTGTAATTTTATTACATAAAAGTGGTCTCTAACAATGGTTAAAAAAATTCTTTAGAGGGAAAGCTTGGTCAAGCTCGCAAAAAGATGCTTCATTGAAACCATTTCTATTGTTTAGATCTTCTGATATTTGCTAAACTTCAAAGAATGGAGAACTGATTTTCATATCCTGTTATTTCTTACCTGCAAAATTTTACCCTCTCGTTCTTTGGCCTAGAGATAAGCGAAAAGAAAGAACAAAGATGTAATATGGACCAAATTTAATAATGTAATAAGTGTGTATAATTTATTACTTCCAAGGACCTGTACTATTGTTAGAGTATTTTTAATAATGCAGCTGACCTATTAAATAGTGCTGTACCTGCCAACATTCCCTTCCCAACCCAGCCATCCCCACTGGCCCCCAGGCCTTCTCACAATTCCCAGGAAACTTGAGACATAATTACATCTTCTTATAAACTCCAAGAAAGTTCATTAGTTTATTTAATAAATATGTATTGAGTGTGAAACAGTGGACATGAATTGAAGCATACTGAACAAAGCATCCAACCCCCTGTCCTCCTGAAGCATTCATTTTAGGGGGAATTTGAATGAAATCAAACTCTGTTAGTTTCCTAGGATGGATTGGAACCTGCAAAGGCTTAAATAGGATTCACCCACCTCCATCAGTAACCTCTGAAAGAGCTGATCCAAATTCCAGCACAGATCCTAATTTCTGGAAGTTTGGGGGGCTCTGGAATGGACCAGAGATTTGGAACCCTGTCTTACAATGGAACTGGCGGGGTGGAGACATAATATTGTCTTCCACTCTCTTTCACTGTGGGATATGTGCAGTTATCCATTCAAGATAAAATAAAAAAGCAACGCCGAAACCGGTTTGGCTCAGTGGATAGAGCGTCGGCCTGCGGACTGAAGGGTCCCAGGTTCGATTCCGGTCAAGGGCATGTACCTGGGTTGCGGGCATATCCCCAGTGGGAGATGTGCAGGAGGCAGCTGATCGATGTTTCTCTCTCATCGATGTTTCTAACTCTCTATCTCTCTCCCTTCCTCTCTGTAAAAAATCAATAAAATATTTTAAAAAAAAATAAAATAAATAAAAAAGCAACAAAAAAGTAAAACATAATCAAGACAAACTTCATTTAATATATTTCTCCTTGTAATTCTAGGGTGCATTATCTGAGAGTAACTGCAAAATACTTTGGTCTTGTCATCCAGGATCTCAGGAACTATTATTCTGGCTGACAGTATACTCTGACTCTACTCTGGGTAGTGAGACTTGGAAAACTCTAAAGAGATTTGGGCATTAAATACAGTGACTTATTACATAATTCCCATGTGCAGTATTTGTCCCTGATTAACTGACCAGAACTGACTGTTGACAGGCTGTAGGCTTTTGGTACTTGGTACCCTTGCCAGATGTCTTCATAATAATGTCCAGTCTAGTTTCTGTCTAAACTTCCCTCTGCAATTGTCTCCAGACTCAATTCATAGAACATATTTATTACTTGCTCTGACACAAGTTTCTTCTCTTTATTTTTATGTTTAACTTTTTTTTTAAATTTTAGTATTAATTTTAATTGTCTTCAAAGCAGACTTTCAAAGGATTTGAGATTTTAAAGTGTTGGTTTTGAATTCTTTTTATAAATTCCAGCAGTTATATAAAATGTTAAAATTAGTTTATTTGTCCAGAATTTCTAATTTATTAAACATGGACCTTTATTAAAATATGAGCAATAGGTATATTAAGATAGATTTAGAAACAGCTTAAGCCAAATTTTGAGCAATTTTGCTAACTCAATGACAATACCAAGACAGTGCCAATGAATGTAAAGGTAAAAACAGCTGAGTGATATGGTATAAACATCTATAAGATTGAGAGGTGACAGCAGGCGCTATCCATGCATCTCCTTATGTTTGGGGAGTGTTTTAAGGCCACATAAATACATGGTACCTGGCAAGAACATTTTTGTCCCACCAGAAGTGTAATGATACTGGGAATACTTTTGTAAAGGTTATTTGAGAGTGCTTAGGTTTTAACTTTATGACCCTTGGTCCACAACTTGAAATTTGTATGATACAAAGAGATTTAAGTCCTGGATGAACTGTTCTTTACATCTAAGTCTAAACTTGTCTGCTCTTAATGTCCAGAGCACCACATCAACTGTTGGCATTGACACGTGGTTGAAGACTCCTGTTAGATAGTGACTTTACAAAGAACCATTCTTTATTGATCTGGCCATGTGCAGAGTCATCTCAAGTCTTCTTTTTATTTTCTATTAATGTCTCCTCATGGGAGGCCTAGAGAACAATTATTATTGTGTTGGTGCAAGTAGTCTATCTGTAATGACCTTCTGTAGAGCCAGGAAGTGGTGTGCCTGTGGCCAACCCAATTGTATCACAGGCTAGACAGAGCACCTCATGTTGGCTCTGGTGAATGGACCAGGAAGCAACATGATAAATCTTTATGAAAAATCTTGATTGTTGGAGAGGAGAAAAAAAGACCCCTAACCCCACCCCAATTTTCTTTTTCATTAGCCTCCTGATACTGTCTCCTGAATAGCATCGAAAGTAAGCAGCCTATAAATATTGCACGTTTCCAATACTAAAAGCTGATAAAGTTTATTGTACTTATAAAATAAATAGAAGGAAGTGCTTTCAGTTTCCTATTTACAGGTCTCTGGGGAGATTTCAGGTATAATGTATTGCTTCAATTTAAAAAATGTACTGCCCCTCACACGTGCTCTCTTCTTTTGCCATTTTTTCTCTTTGGTATTTTATGTCTCAAGCACAACACATAAGCATCCATGCACTCAGGCAATGTCAAGCCTTCTGTTATATACTCCTATTTTTGTTATATCTTTTAAATTGCCTCTTTAAAGATAATTATCTCGTAAGTTTCTACTTTTTTTCCTCTATTTCTTTATCTGTTCTCCTTTTCTTTGGTTAACAAATGGATTAGTCTTTCATTGTATCTAATCTGTCTGGATTCTGGAAACAAGCACCCATGTAGCTACTTGCTCACAAATTTATGAGATTACCAAATGGCTGGTAGTCTAAAACTAAAAATATGAAATATTTATTTCCAATAATGCTCATGCAAACTTTGTCACTGCTTTATATGGAAGAAAATCTTCTGACTGTTTGATGAATAGACTGAATTTCAAATGCTCAAGAAAAGGGTGTGGCGGGGGGCAAGGGGAGACAAGGGGTGGGGAGGGAATGATGGGGGTGCTTATATAAACGCCTGGTCCCAAAGGTCCTCTGCTTATTCATTAGCCAGTATTGTCATAGGTTCTGGAAACCTGGTCTTTCCATGAATGTAAAAATGGCAATGACTGTGGGGATCATCTGATGCGATGTCTCCTTTCATTCACACCATTCATGGTCTCATTATTTCTAAGGTGCTGCATTTAAAAACAAGTTTGGACTTGAATTATCACCCTATATTTTTGGAATCAATGTGCATTTAACCTTTCCTTAATTAATAGCACTTCCTGCCACACAGTGAGGTAGCAGCAGCCTCAGTTTCAGGATGAGATGGGAGAGAATAGTGCTGTGTTCCTTTATTTATCATAAAGATCAACTGAAAAGGAGGCCATCCAAGAATACTGGCTAAAGATATAGAAATTTAGAACTTGCCAAGTGAGGCTTATAAGATGTACAAGTGTCTTCACCCATGCCTTTTACAAGAAGGTTATTTATATTCACTTATGAAAAGGCATGGTGCAAAATAATGAATACTATTTTAAATCATTAATGAAGTGCCTTGTTAATTATTATTTTAAAACTAGAGGCCCGATGCACGAAATTCATGCAAGAGTAGGCCTTCACAGCCACAGCAGCTGCCTGGATTCCTCCTTTGCAGCCTCGATCCATGGCTGCAGCCCTGGCTTCATTCCATCTAATTATCATATTACTAGAGGCCCGGTGCACGAAATTTGTGCACTCTGGGTGGTCCCTCAGCACAGCCTGCACCCTCTCACAGTCTGGGGAGCGGGCCTAAGCTGGCAGTCGGACATGCTTAGTGCTGCCGCAGGGCTTCTGGCTGAGCAGCGCTCCCCCTGTAGGAAAGCACTGACAACCAGGGGGCAGCTCCTGCATTGAGCGTCTGCCCCCTGATGGTCAGTGTACGTCATAGTAACCAGTCGTTCTGCCGTTCATTCGATTTGCATATTAGCCTTTTATTATATAGGATGCTTTTATTATTATAGATAATAATATCTGACATTTATTGGGGTTTACTATGTGCCAGAAATTAAGATATATGTGTATTTTCTAATTTAAATTTTAAAAGAAAACTGAGAAAGAAACTATTGTCCCCAATTTATAGAAGAGAACAGTGGGGTTCAAATAAGTGAAGAAACTCCCTCAGGTCACAGGTTGTGGATAGTGGAGCCAGGTTTGAAACTCAGCTCTGTTTAACTCCAAATCTGTGCTTTAACCAAATGTAATTATATTTATTATTATTATTTTTATTATTGATTTCAGAGAGAGAGATAGAAACATCAATGATGAGAGAGAATCATCAATCAGTTACCTCCTACATACCCCCTACTGGGGATCAAGCCTGTAACCCAGGCATGTGTCCTGACAGGGAATCAAATCGTGACCTTCTGGTTCATGGGTTGATACTCAACCACTGAGCAACACTGGCCTGACCCAAATGTAATTTTAACATCCTGTTTTGAGTCACTGACAGAGCCAAGAAATATATGAATGTATCTATAAATATTTATATATATAACCATTTATATCTATATTAAGCTAAACGTAAATTTATACTGCTGTCTCCAATTCTAATTCATTACCACAATGATCAATCTAGACCCATCCTATTGTTTATCTGTACATTTCCACTCCATCAGTGAGAAACCTGGTTCTCACCAACTACTTAATTGTTCAATTCTAGTAGATATGCAAAGGGATTTCAGAATTGTTAACCCATACTCCCATGGGGCACAACTTTATCAACTAACATATAGTGCTTATGTGCAGGTACTTTTTGCCTCTGGTCTTATAGATGCTACTCATTTCCAAAGTTGCATAGGTCAGCACCTTGCACGCACCCCTTTCAGTAAGTGCCTTTCATATGTACCTTTATCCTAGTTAGATCCACTAGGCACAATCTCCATTCCTTATGAGATCTCCTGCCCTTATAAGTTTTTTTTTTAATTTTCATAAGTTAATGTTCACTCTTTGTGCTGTAAATTTTATAGGTTTTGAAAAAAAACCCATAATGCTTAATATCATAAAGCATAGTTTTGCTGCCATAAACACACACACACACACACACACACACACACACACACACACACACACATCACCACCACCACCACCACCACCCTAATCTTCACCTTTTCAACCCTTTTTCTTTCCTCCACCCACTGATGTTTTTGTGTCTCTATAGTTTTGCCTCTTCCATTATATCATGTAGCTGCAATTATGTGTAGCTTTTTCAGATTGCTGTTTTCACTTAGCCATATACATGTAAGGTCCTCCATATTTTATGGCTTGATGGCTCATTTTTTATTGCTGAATAATATCCCATTTTATGATTATACCACAGTTTGTTTGTTTATTCACCTACTGAAGGAGATCTTGATTACTTCTGGTTTGGGGCTTGTTATGAATAAAGCTACTACAAACATTTACATGCAAGCTTTTGTGCAAACATAAATTTTCAAATTAGGGTAAATATCCAGAAATACAATTGCTGGGGCGTCTGGTAAGATTGCATTTAGCTTTGTAAGAAACTGACAAACTGTCTTCCAAAGTAACTGAACATTTTGCATTCCCATTCCCACCATCCAGAATGAGAGCTTCTATTGCTCCAAGCCCTCACCAGTACTTGGTGTTGTCCATGTTTTGGATTTTAGCCATTCTCATAGGTGTGTAATGGTATCTCATTGTTGTTTTAATTTGCATTACTCTGATGACATATGATGTGGAGCATCTTTTCATCTGTTTATTTGTCATATGTATAACTCTTTGAAGAAGTGTCTATTAAGGTCTTTGGTGCATTTTAAAATCAGGTTGTTTCTTTTCTTATTGCTGACTTTTAAGAGTACTTCGTACATTTTGGATTTGTCCTTTATCAGATATATCTTTTAAAAACATTTGCTACCAGTCTGTGGTTTGTCTTATTCTCTTTAAAATGTCTTTCATAAGCAGATGTTTTAAATTTCAATTAAGTCTAACATACTGATTTTTTTTTTCTTTAATGGATCATGCTTTTGTTGTATCAAAAACTCATCATCAAACTCAAGGTCATCCAGATTTTCTGTTACTGTTCTTCTAGAAGTTTTATAGTTCTGAATTTTGCACTTAAGTGTACAATCAACTCTAGGTTAATTTGATATAAGAGAATAAGATCTGTGTCTAAACTAATGTTATTTTTGCAAATATACATGCAGTTGTGCACCATTTATTGAATAGATTATCTTATGTGAATTAAATTGCCTTTCTACTTTTTTCAAAGATCAATTGACTATGTGTGGGGCTTTATTTCTGGGCTCTCTATTCTGATTCATTTATCAATGTGCCTATTTTTTCAGTGATACTACAGTATCTTGATTTCTATAGCTTTTTAATGTCTTGAAGTTGAATGTTGTCAGTTTCCCATTTTTATTCTTCAGGACTGTGCTGGCTATTCTGGGTCTTTTGTCTTTTTAAATAAACTTTAGAATCACTTTATAGATATTTACAAAATAGCTTGTTGGGATTTTTATTAGTATTATAGTGAATACATAGAATTAGGAAGAATTGACATTTAATAATATCAAATCTTTCAATTCATAAACATGGAATATCTCTCTATTTAGATCTTTGATTTCTTTCATCAGAATTCTGTAGTTTCCCATATAGAGATCCTGCACACATTTCATTAGATTTATATGTAAGAATTTCAATATCTTTTGCTATTTGAAATGGTATTATGTGTTTTTTTTCAAATTATAGTTGTTCACTGCCAATATATATATATATATATATATATATATATATATATATATATGACCCCCACTATTGACTTTTGTAGAATATACTTTTTTTCTTAAGACCTTGCTATAATTATTAGTTCCAGGTTTTTTTCTTTCAACTCTTTGGTATTTTCTACATAGGTAAACATGTCATCTGGGAATGACATTTTGCTTTTTTTCTTTACAATCTATATATGACCCTCCCTTTCTTTATCTTATTGGACTGGCTAGAATATCCAGTATGATGCTGCATAGGAATGGTGAGGGGGGGCATTCTTGCCTTTTCTCAATCAGAAAGAAAGCCCTTAATTTCTCACCATTAAGTATGATAGTACCTGTAGGTTTTAGTAAATATGCTTTTAAAAAAATTTGATCTCAGAGAAAGGTATGGAGGAAGGGAGGGAGAGTGAGATATAGAGATAGAAATAGATAGATAGATAGATAGATAGATAGATAGATAGATAGATAGATAGATATAAACATTGATATGTTGCCTCCCACCTACAATGCACCCCTACCAGGATTGAATCCACAACTTGGGTATATGCCCTGATTGGGATTCAAACCACCACTTTAACTAACTGAGATACTCTGTCAGGGGCTTGGTAGATATTCTTTATCAAGTAGAGGAACTTTCTCTTTATTCTTAGTTTACTGAGAGTTTTAATAATGAATGAGTATTGGATTTTATCAAATGCTTTTCTTTATCAATTGTTTTGATCATGTGTTTTTTCCTTCTTTAGCATGTTGATGTGGCGGATTACATTAACTGATTTCCAAGTGCTGAACCAGTGTTGCACACCCAGAGAAAATTCCTTTTGGCTGTGCTTTTAAATTATTTGTCTACATTATTGGATTTGATTTGCTAATATTTTGCTGAGGATTTTTGCATCTATGTTGGTCTGTAGTTTTCCATTCTTCTTATGTCTTTATCTGGTTTGAGTATTAGGGTCATGCTGGCCTCATAGAATGAAATAGGAAGTGCTTTGAATTTCTGCCTCTAATTTCTAGAATGTGTTGTGTAATTTCTTCTTTCAACACTTGGTAGAATTCACCGGTGAAGCCACCTGGGCCTGGTGCTTTCTGTTTTGGGAGGTTACTGATTTAATATCTTTAGTAGATGTAGGCCAGCTTGGATTACCTCTCTCTTCTTTGTTGACTTTCATTGTTTGTGTCTTTCAAGGAATTGGTTCATTTCATATAAATTTTCAGATGTGTGATCATAAAGTTGTTCATAGTATTCCTTTATTATCCTTTTAATATCAATTGGTCGGTCATAATTAAATGCTTTTTTATTTCTGATACTAATAATTTGTGTATTATGTCTTTTTATTCCTGGTTAGCTGAACTAGAGGTTTATCAATTCAAAGAACTAGTTTTTATTGTGTTGATTTTGTCTATTGTTTTTTTATTTTCAATTTCATTCAATTATGCTCTAATTTTTATTATTTCTTTTCTTCTGTTTGTCTTTGGCTTAGTTTTTTTCCTTCTCACTTCCCCACCCAGCCTTTACATAAGACAAAAAAAGGTAGAAGCAGTTAGGGTTGGTAAAATGTCCCTCTTTCACCTAAAATATGGCTCTGGATGAACCATATCATTGGAGAGCAGATCTCTGTTATGGAGAATGCTCTGGGCTTCTTTAGAAATGGTCACTTTTCCCTTCCCCTTGCCAGAGAAATGAAGTGACTGTTTTCCTTCTTCTTGTCTCCACCATGTGCATCTACTGGTGTTCCTGGAGGTACAAACTCATTAAAGTATGCCTCCACCCCCAATACTATAGCTTCCAAGAGTTTCTCACTCAGAATAGTCCTCTCTTAGCTTCCAGCAATTTATAAAAATTACTATTTAAGTATCCTTACTGCAGTGGTTCTCAACCTTCTGGCCCTTTAAATATAGTTCCTCATGTTGTGACCCAACCATAAAATTATTTTCGTTGCTACTTCATAACTATAATGTTGCTACTGTTATGAATTGTAATGTAAATATCTGATATGCAAGATGGTCTTAGGTGACCCCTGTGAAAGGGTCATTCGACCGCCAAAGGGGTTGCGACCCACAGGTTGAGAACCACTGCCCTACTGGCTTCAGTGGCTCTTATTTCAAGTAGGATGATATTGGCTGTTATTTTCTATATTTGCCTGTCTTTCCAGATTTCAGGGTGAAAGTTGCACTGTGACTTTGATATGCCTTCCCAAGAAAACTCCCTAATTTTAATTTTTTAAGCTTTTTTTATGTTGTAAGGATGGAAATGACAATGTTCAAGTTCTTTACATATCTGAGGTCTACTCCTTCTGTACCCCTTTAATACTCCAGCATGATGTTGATTAATTGAATTAGCTGATAAAATAAACCAAGTTTAGGTACAACTCAACAAATTTTCCAAATTTCTCAGGAATTGCTTGTTAGATATAAAATTAGAAAACACTGAAAAAAAGAATATAGAATAATAATGATTATTTACTATTTTAAAAACTTATTCTGTGTGTTTTAGATTAGAAAACAATTACATTTAGAAATATAATTTTTAATTGCTAAACTAATATTCAATTATATCCTTGTTTCCAAAACTTCAAGCAATGCATAAGCATATGAATTGAAATGTGAAAATACTCCCTTAACCACAGCTTGCCCTCCAACTCACCTATTAAAAATGCTGTTTTATTTTTTTTAAATGTTTTCAAGAAATATCATTTGTAATTGCTCAAAAACTGATAAAATTTGCAGATAAAATAAACCAAGTTTAGTTGCAAATCTATGAAAACATGAACAGGACTTGTATGATGAAAAACTTCATTACACTGATGAATAAATGTATTATGCTCATGGATTGGAAGACTCAATTTAATAAAGATGTCAATTCTTCCCAAGATGATATACAGAATTTTTATTAAAACCCCAATTACACTTTGTATATAGGTAGAGAAGATTATTTAAAAATATACATGGAAAATAGAATGGGTAAAAAAGAAGAAAGCAAGAGAAATCAGCCTCCTCAATTTCAAGACTTACTATATAGCTATAGTAATCATGACAGTGTGGTATTGGTGGCTATATAGATACCTGGATAAATGGATAGAATAGAAAAACTAGAAATATACCTACAAAAATACACCCACCAAATTTTTTACAAGAGTGTGAAAAAATTCAAAGTAGGAAAGCATGGCCTTTTCAATAAATGTGCTAGAACAACCTGGGGGAAAATCTTAACATAAGCCTCATACCTTATAAAAAAATAACTCAAAATGCATCATCGACTTAAATGTTAAATACAAACACGTAACACTTTCAGAAGTAAATATACAAGATAATCTTCAGGATCTAGGGCTAGTCAGAGTTCTTATACTTGACACCAAAGCATAACCCTAAAAGGCAAAAAATCAATAAATTGTACTTCGTCAAAATGAAAACCTTTTGATCTACAGAAGACCCTGTTAAGTGTATGAGAAGACATACTACACAGTGGAAGAAAATATTGCAAATCACACATCCACATGTGGTATCTGGAATATATAAAAAACTCTCAAAATCCAACAATCTAAAAGTAAACAGTTCAATTAGAATGTGGGCAAAAGACATGAAAAGTCATTTCAGTCAAGATTTTAGATAAAAAATAAGCATGTTTAACATCATTAGCAATTATGAAAATGCAAATTGAAGCCACAGTGAGGTATCACTACATATCTATTAGAATGGCTACAGTAAAATATGGTGGTAAAACCAAATGCTAGCAAGGATATGAAAAACTGGAATCCCTCATACACTGCTGGTGAGAATATAAAATGGTACAGCCCACTCAGTTTGGCAATTTCTTTAAAAACTAAACATACAACTGCCAGGTGACCAATAATTGTGAACTTGGGCATTTATCCCAGAGAAATGAAAGCATCCTATATAATAAAAGGCTAATATGCACATAGACTGAACAGCAGAACAACCAAACAACTGAACAACCGGTCACTATGACATGCGCTGACCACTAGGGGTACTCACAAAACATGGCAGGCATTGGCCGCAGCGGGATGGTGGAGCAGGTGAGCAGGGGTGCCAGACCAAGGCAGGGTGCTGGTCGCTGTCATCGGGTTGAGCCTCTGATGGTTACTGAAAATTCTTTGCTCCCGCGTGCTGCTGTCCGGCCCGGTGCTCGCACCTGCTGCCAGCACCAGAGCCGCTGCGTGCACTCACTGCTAGCACCAACCCTGCTCACACCCACTGCTAGCACTGGAGCCGCCACTCACACCCGCTGCCAGTACCGACCCCGGTCGCACCCGCTGCCAATGCTAGAGCCACCGCTAGCACCCACTGCTGGTGCTGGCCCCACTCACACCTGCACCGGCACTGGAGATGCCACTCGCACCCGCTGCTGGCACTTGGTGCCAGGCATGATTGCTCGGTGCCATCAGTGGGTGCAAGCATCTGCTGCCAGCCCCAATTGCCACTGAGGGCTTCTCCACCTCCCTCTGCTTTTAAGGGGCAATTGGGGCAGCAGCCACCACTTGCACCCACTGAAGGTACCAGCTCTGCTAGCACCCGCTAATGGCACCGGCCCCAATTGCTCCCTGCCATCAGTGGGTGTGAGCAGGGCCAGCGCTGTCAGTGTGTGGGAGCTGCAGCAGCTAGAGCAGGGTTGCCTGCCTACAGGGGACCAGGGGCTGTGGTGGGAGGGGCTGGGCAGGGGCATGGAGGATGGGCTGAGACTTGTCCCTGTGCCTATTGCAGCCTCGGGGCCCACAGTTCCCTTCAAGGTACACGAATTCATGCACTGGGCCCCTAGTGCTCATATAAAAACCTGTATGCTAATGTTTATTGTAACTTCACTTATACTGAACAAAACTGTAAATTGCCCAAATGGTGAATGGTTAAACAAGTTGTGGTAAATCCTTTCCATTATTTTTTTTTTTTTATTTCTACTCAGGAATAGGAGTGTTCTTTATATTGACTGTATTAATGTCAATATTCTGGTTGTGAGATTGTACTATAGCTTTATTAGCATTGGGGGAGATTGGATAATTATTATTAGCATTGAGGAAGATTGGATAAAAGGCACACAGGATCTCACTGTATTATTTTCTTTAACAATTGCATTTTACTCTCCAAATACCTTAAGATAAAAAGTTTCCTTAAAAAATTATGGAACTTTTATACAATGGATACTATACAACTCTCTCAATCTCTAAAATGTAAGAAGACATAATTTTATTGTGTTGTTATTTGATATGTTATATTCCCAAATATAATAAAAGATTCTTGAAAGGACACATGAACTGTGGAGTAGCACAGTACTGAGTACTTGGCAGGCATTCAACACATGTTTTATGCAATCAGCTAGATATTTACTCCAACAATCCCCTTGGTTTACCAGCACAGACAGCCCACAACTGCAGACTTATTTACACTCAGTTCTTTTAGCCTCTTTGCAGCTCTTCCTCCTCCTTAAAATTCTCTTTTTTCTTGACTTCCGTGAGCAATCTCTTTTGATTCCCCTAATTATTTCATCTATCTTATGACTCATTCTCTGATATTTCATCTTTCCAAACTAAAAATACAAATGTTACTTAAATTATTTTATTTGGCTTATTTTCTCTCTCTCTCTCTCTCTCTCTCTCTCTCTCTCTCTCTCTCTCCCATTAATAATGTCAACCATGTTTCTGACATTTTTTTATTAAGAAATATTTACAGATGGCTTTCTAGTTTTCAGTGCCAGACCTTACCTAAGCTCCTAAACTCTAATTCCTCACTGTCTGATGAACATTGCCATCTGAACTGCCCTGTGGCATTTCTAACTCAACATTTCCCAAAAGAGAACAAATCATCTTTTCTCATCTAATTACCCACATCTCTTCCTTGTCTCATTCTTATAAAGAACATGGTTTCTCTATTTCTTATAAAGATCTCACCAACATCAGTGACATGAACTCCATATGTTCATCACTGGCAGTAGCAAACAAAGCTTTCAAAATTTGCCCCAGGAAACTGGCCATCTTTTTTCTATGCTAGAAAGGACTATTTCATCTGAGGTCTCCCTGCAGAGATTATAAATAGGAGTTTTAGAGATACATAACTTTGATTTCAAGACAAAGCCTGCATTTCTTTCCACTAGTATTTAAAACCCCTAATGCTCTACCTCATATCATGCTGGCCTCCCTATATACTCGAGACATTGCTCCAGGAACCAGCTGCCCAAAGGAATAACCTGATAGCACCTCAAGTTGGCCCCTCCACCTATCTCTTACTTCCTGATCTGGGGCTCCTATGCCTCATGGTGCTGCCTGCAGAACCTCCTCAGCCCAACACAGTGTATAGGGCAATTTTTGATCAGTAGGGGATGGAGGATTGAGAGTTTGCAGATAAATATCTCCTTTTTACCTGTCAGTTGGGAATTTCTGCATGTTTCCTCAGGCAGTCCCCAAGAAAATTGGATCAAACTACAGTTGCCCATAATATTAACCTGCTCAGTAACACATGCTTGAATTAGCATTTCCTTCTTTCTGGCTTCACTCTTCTCAGATCACAATTATGTTTTTCATGATCTCTTCCAAAATTCAGGTACATGGATTCCATTCATGATCTCAGGCTTTGCTTTTAGGGCAGACAAGGCTAAGAACTAGTGTCTGGGAAGCTACTTACATTTTATTTTATAGATTATGAAAAGTTACTGAAAATTTACCAGCTGTAAGTTAAGAGGATCAATATATTTCCATAAAGTAGGATAAACCGAGAAGTGGAAATTAGGAGGCTTTTATACTAGTTCAAGAATGGGTAATGAGAACCTGAACTATTGGCTAAAAAGGTAAAGATGATAATGGGACATTGTATAGGACTTGAGGGATGATTTGATATTGCCAAGGGGTGGATGGATAGAAGCGTAATGACAAAAATGCTTTTGAGCTTTAAACCTATGTGCTATAGGTTAAAGCCCCAACCATAATTTACATATTGAAATCTATTATAATACCTTAGAATGTGACCTTTCTGGAAATAAGGTTGTTATAAATGTAACTGGTTAAGATGAAGGTCCCTAAGCGATATGATTGGTACTATCATAAAAAAGGGGAAATTTGGACACAGACTACTCACAAGGTGAACACCATATGAAGATGAAGGCACAGATAGGGGTGATGATTCCATAAGCCAAGGAATGCCAAAGATCTTCAGCAACTCACCAGCAGTTAGGAGAGAGGCATGGAACAGACTTCTCCCCCAGAGCCGTCAGAAGAAACTGACCCTGTTGGCACATTGGTTTTGGATTCCTAGCCTGTGAGATAATACATTTCTGTTGTTTAAGCCATCAAGTTTTTAGTTCTTTGTTATGGCAGCTCTAGGAAATGAATGTATCTAGTAAGTAGATGCTATTAATACCAATAAGGAAGCCAACAGGGGGAACCCAATTGAGGTGAGGACAAAAGTAGAGACAGGGGAGAGTGCTTCAATTTGGGGCATACTTGATTCATTAGAAAGGCAACATAGAAACATGAGTGCAAATTGGAATTTTTGTGTGATAGGACAAGAAACATGGCCCCCATTAATTTAGTTGGAAAGGAAAACATTATGTGAAAAGGGCAAAACTCATCTTCTGCATGTAAGTAATGAATCTGCACTTGAAAAAGCATGCTTACTCCCTCAAGCCTTAGATGGATAGAGAAGAACCAATTAGGTAAATTGGGTGCAATTCAGATAAGGAATTTATGAGAATGGAGGATTGGCTTTGAGCAAAGATGAAAGGAAAGAAATGTACTTAGCAAGACTAAGTGATGATGAAGTGAGATTTGATGATAAGGGACACATTTTAAAGGTGAAGCACAAAGTAGAAATAAAGTGATGCAAAGAGAAAGATGCATGCATTATACTAGTTTTGTTATAAATACAGGAAAATATTTTTGTAATATGGAGGTGGGAAAGACCCTTATTAACATGATAATAAAGTGAAAAACAATATGAGTAAAATGAACAAATTGAATAACAGAAACATTTTAGAGTCTGCAATAAAAAACTTTACATCACAATAAAGAACAAATGAAAATAGGAAAAATATTGTAGTTTATATGACTGATAAAGGGTTAAAATACAAAATGTATAAAGTACTACTATTAGAAAAAAAGTGATTAATTTTAAAATAGGAAAATTTTGTGAAAAGATAATATATTGAGGTAGACATATAAATGACCAACGGACAGCTGAAAAGATATTCAAAGTCACTACTTATCAAAACATGCAAATTAAAAGTATAAGATATTTTTCTTATTATGTTGGAAAAGTTTCTAGAGATTTAAAATACTTGATTTTGGTGAAGGTACAGAAATTGGTACTTTTGTGCAATAGTGAAAGGCTTAAGTGGGTCTAGACTCTTGCACCAGTTTTGAAATTATTTTAAAAAATGTAAATTTACATATATTTTGAGTCAGCCAATCATCCTACAGCCAATTACTGTAGGAGTTTATCCTACAGTAACACTACCACAATTCTTAAAGAAATATGTGCTGTGATATTTTACTGCATAATTGTTTGGGTAGTGGAAAACTGGAAGTAACCTAAATGCCACTATTAATATAGAAATAGTTAAATAAATGGTGATAGTCATAACATGGAATACTATATGCCATATAAAAAAGTGAGGTAGATTTCTGAGCAGTTTTATGACCTAGGATGATGCTTGTGACATATTTTTAGTGAAAAATTGAATGACAGGATGGTGTTAGTTAGATGAGCCTCTTTTTTGGTAAGCAAATACATATATATTCATTTAAAAGCCACAATGCTTACCTCTGGTAGGTAGGATTATGAATGACTTTTACTTGCATTTTGCACATATCTGCACTTTTAAAATTTTTTCAATATGAATGTATTTCTTTTATAATCATACTAGAGGCCTGGTGCATGAAATTCATGCATGGGTAAGGTCCCTAGGCCTGGCTAGCAATCAGGGCCTTCCAGCTGCCGGCCAGGGCCTTCATTCTGTGCCTCCCCCTGGTGGTCAGTGCACATCATAGCAAGTGATCAAACTCCCAGTCTCCCAGTCGAACTCCTGAGGGGACAGTTTGCATATTAGCCTTTTATATACATAGATACTCTTTAAAAATTGGTTAAAAGAAATCTTAAGAAAAAATAATACTAACAAGCAAAAATATGTTCCAGAAATAGATTTTTGAAAGATAAGAAACATCTATTGAGAAAATGCTTATGGATATGGGATGCCTGGGGCAGGTGTGACACTCTACCTAGTTAGTATTATTTTAAAAAGATCAATAAGTTCATGATGGAACTTTGGATTTTATAGATTTAATGCTCAGAGTTTCCATTGACATTTTGTGATAAAAAGTAATTTTTTCATTTTCCCAAGGCAGAGACTTGAGTTAGGTGCTGAAAAGCTGGTCTGTAGGATGCAAGTCACTTAGCTATGAGAAAGGTTTAGAAAACCACAAACATCTTCATTTCAACAAGTCTTTGATTTTTTTTCCAGTTGTAGATATTGTAGCTCTTGTGAAGTAATGAAATCTTGCTTTGTGAAAAAGGGACAATAAAGGAGAGAAAAGGTATTTTCAGATGAGAATATTCCCTCAAGAATATCACATTATGTTACTATATAAGTCTTTAGATCTAGGAAAAGGCCGTAATATCTGTGGGCTAGCCATTACTTGTGTCTGTCTAGTACCTACTCTCCTTTTCTCCTACATCTGGTGAAAGGCCCTTTTCTTCTTGGTACAGACAGGAACACATGACCGAGATTTGAACAGTAAGAACAACGCCCCCCCGCCTTTCTTATTATGGTCATTACTTAGGCTTGAAATAATCAGAATCTGTCTTAGATTAGGATCCCAAGAAGTAGATCCTGAGATGAAGACTACTGTGACAGTGACTTTTTAAGAAATAGTCTAAGAAAACTCTTGAGGAAACTTGGAGAGGAGGGAGGTGGTACTGGGAAGGAGGTAGCACCAAGCAAGGCAGCAGGATCCTATGCAGGAAAATATGTCCTGGTTCCCCAAGACCACTCACAGGATAAATGATTTTCTAGGAGGATTCACAGAACTCGGTACATAATTGTGCTCACAGCTATGCTTTATTACAGTGAAAGTATGCAAAACAAAATGAACAAAAAATAAGGGGGTTGTATAGAGTAAGGTTCAGAGGAAACCAGGCATAAGCTTTCTAGAGTCCTCTTCCAGTGGAGTCACACAGGGACACTAAATTTCTTCAGTAAATGAGTTGTGACAACACATAGGAGATGTTGCCAATCAAAAGAGTTTATTAGCAGGTCAGGGCTCAAGGCTTTTATTGGGGGCTGCTCATATAGGCACTTTCTGCCTAGCATGTACCAAAGTCCTAAGCTCCTAGAAAGACAATAGGTTTTCAGCATGGACCACATGGTTGGTACAAACAGTTTAGGTACAGCCACTCTCATCAGGGAATGGTGAAAACCATCCCAATATCCAAGTTCCCAGATGACACCAAGGGCCAACCTTGTAATTGATCCCTTTTAACGGTACCAGTTTCAGCCCTGCTCTGTTAACTCTTTTCTACACAGGCACCTTTGGCTCAATCTCAGAGGAAAGCTCTGAAAAACTGTAGGGTTTTGAGTAAAGGCACTAGAGTATATTTCCACACCTGCCAGTCATTGATATAGATTTCCAGACACTTCTAGAAATCTGTGTGGGCAGGCCAAGTTGCTTTCAGCCACCTGTGGGCAAGTGTTCCAACAAAGACATGCACAACATACTGAGAGACACGTGCTTGAAAAATGGACCTAACCCTGAAGTTCTGACAGTATCTCTACAGATTTTATACACTGAACTAGAGATAGAGAAACCATCCTCTTGAGATGAGCCTAAAGCAGCCTGTAGCTATATTCTCCACCAGAGCGGGAAGACCCTTCTGCAGTAGCCAAGAATGAAATCTGGACTCACCCTCAGGTATTTTCTCCATTGATCTTTAGAGAGAGTGGAAGGGAGGGATGGTGAAAGAGAGAGGAAAAAAACACACACACACATCGATGTGAGATACATTGATTGGTTGCCTCCCACACATGCCCCATCAGGGTCCAGAAAGGACCCTGCAACCCAGGTATGTGCCCTTTACTGGAATCAAACCTGCAACCTTTGGTGTACTGGCTGATACTCTATCAATGAACCACACTGGCCAGAGCTCATTTCTTATTTTTTAAAAAAAATAATTACGTATAATAGTACTTAGAAAATTTCTCTTCAAACAGAAATATGGAAGAGATTGTACCAACAAAATTGAATGACATTTAATACCTTATCCTGGTAGTGACAATGGGAGGGTTCGCTTAATGACAGTGACTACCCATCACTAAGTGGATGAGTACAATGACTCTGTTTGAATACAATTAGTGTTGCTATCTGCTTGCCCTTGAAAGCATAAAAAGGTGAATGAGAACTGATGAACCTCCTTGTAATTAAGTTTTGAGAAGTCAATTGAGGACTTACATGAAATGCCCAAATCTATGAATCTGACAGCTCAAAAAATCAGAGATTCAAGTGTATTAACTGGTTCATATTTTAAAAGCAGATGCATTTCTGAGAATACTGAAGAGTTCAGTCATTCATACCAAGTAAGCATAGTTTTTATCATAATAGATTACTTTTTTTGTTCAGCTATTACAGGGTATGTAAGGTGTAAACAAAGAAAGAATAGGAGGGAGAAAACGAAATGTGGTCTTTGACCCTGAAAAACTTTGAAAGAAGGTGACCCTGTGTGTGGCACTCCGTTGAGTGGGCTTTTATTTTTGTCAGACTGAGAACTGTTTCTAGGAGTGCAATAGGAGGAAAAGTAGTTAACTTTAAGATGTGGGGGAGAGACACAGAAATAAATGTGGAGAGTGCCAAGGAAATTTGTTTTATTTCACACTTTTACCTAGAGACCAGATCTCCTTATATGCCTATGAAATACACATTGCCTGCATATAATTAGAAAATCAATGTGGATATATTATTATCTTAATTTTGCTGTTGTAGATATTTTGATGGACAAGTTGTATAAAATCACCTCCTTGTGATTAAGTTTTGAAATGTTTGTTAATCCCAGTATAAAAACAATGAAAGTAAAAATTGACTAATCCTTCTTGAGGGGAGAAACCATTTCTCTCTCTCTCTCTCTCTCTCTCTCTCTCTCTCTCTCTCTCTCATTTTTAATTAATCCTCACCCAAGGATATTTTCTCCATTGATCTTTAGAGCTAGAGAGAGAAAAAACACACATTGATGTGAGAGAGATAGTTCAATTGGTAAATTTTATTATATATAAGATATTTCCTAATATTTTTTCTGTGGTTGCCTCATGGCCTTTCCTAAGGAATTACTTGAAACAAATAATCATTTATAAAGCATTACTGCTAGACTATTTTAAGGAGAATTTCTTCAAGCTAGTAAATAATGATTTACTCATATCCTTTTAGTCACCCACTGGGAGGAGGTCTTTGTAATCCACAATGAGGAAGAGATCTAGACCAGTTTCTCAAAGGGTCTCCTTAGCTTAGCATAAACTTACAAATTGGAAACCTTAACTTGAGAAATTCATTGTCTTAGATTCAAATTCCAAATTTTGGAATTTTGTGTAGTTCATTCAACAGGTATATATGAAGAACTAACCATTTCTTCACTGTTCTCTACCTTAGATACAATGATAGACAAAATAGAGAGTGGGCCTGCCCTCATAGTACCATCATCTGCCTTCCATCCTGCACCTATGTGTGTCCTTCAAGCCTTCAGCAACTTATTAATATCCAACATTGGTACATTTTCAGTCTTTAATTCATGGTTATTGTTATATTCATTCCCACATAGAATTGATCTGTTAAACAAATTATGAAATTTGGTTTAGCAAGGCAAAGACACATACATTTTATAATGATAATGGCTAACTATATTGAGTATTTATTAAAGGGTAGGCCCTGTACTAATTAGTTCACATGCATTATTTCAAGTATTCCTCCCAACTTTACTATGTGATAGGTAGTATGTTACTTCCATTTTATAAATGAGGAAACAGGAGTGGAGAAATGTTAAGTAACTTGCTCAAGGTCACATCACAAGTGAGTTATGTTTCAAACAGTACTCTGACTATCAAGGCTGAATTATTAATTATTGGGATAGAACCTCTCTTTAAACCAATAATTCTTACTGGTGATACTTGGTTATCATACAACTGTCTGTCTCATGAGAAGGTAGAATCAGTCAGTAGATACATAGACTAGGCAAAGCAATTCCACCTAGAAAGAAGAGCAAGACCTGAAGAGGTAGAATTAGTATGGGGATTGGTAAAGAAGCATATTTATAATGAAGAGACTTTCTTGACCATCAATATGGAGACTTGTGGAAACCAAAATTAGACAAATCAATGCCATGTGTGGAAAACCATGAATACCACACACACAGGACTTTGAATTTAATGCAGCAGAACTGAAGTATTATAGAAGTTCTTATGCTAATGTGGCAGTTTGAAGTATGCATTGAAGTCAGCCAAAATTGTTATGTAAGTTGGTTGGGGGAATGGTATTTGGTGGAAATATAAAATATACCTAAGTGAAGGGAGAGAAGATTAAAATGAGTAGGTAAACTTTGAGCACGTTGAAATTAAGGTGAACTTAAGATGTTATTGGCTGGTTATCCAAGTAAATATATTTCATAGGCAGTTTCAGTTACAATATTGTAGTTTCAATGAGTGGTATTAGGATTGATGATTGGGGTCTATATAGAGGAATGGTCACTGAAGCTATGAAGAAGGAATAAGTGTAGATGAAGAATAATAGAAGACTGGGATCATAGCTTTGGTAGAAACCAACAGTTTGGTCATGGGAGGAGAGAAAAGAGCCATTAAAGAAGACAAAAAAGAATCATTCATCAAGTTTGGAGAACAATGGAGTACAAGTCATGAAAGTCAAGAGAAAAGCAAGAAAGAAAAAGCAGGTGCTCAGCAGTGGCAAAAGCCATAAAGAGGTCAGGAGGATGAACACTGAAGAGAGGTTGGACTTGATTATATGGAGATCATTGGTAACACTTGAAAAAGAATTTAAGAAGGTGAAAGAGAAGGAACAGACTGTAGGGAATACATAGGCAGGAATAAAAGGCAATTAAAGTGATCTAGCTTGAATGGTTTGACCCTAAAAAGAGAAATTTAAGTGTTCTAATATAACACAACCCTTATTTTGTAATAAAAGACAACAGAAAATTGAGACTCATCTAAGAGGATTTCACTTTCCAGCAACACTTGCTGCAGCTTCTATAAATGAGCTTCTATAATCTTTGGTGGGAGAGAAATCAGTAGGAGTGTGTCTTTTTACTACTGAAAACTGAACTGCAGAAGTCCCTATTTCTAAGTTGCCCTTCCACAGGCATTAACTTTACATTTTCCTTAATGTCATATTTCTTTGCTGACAGTAGGAAAAAAAAAAAACCATCCTAATCGACTGAGAAAAAGGTGAAATTTCCAAGACTGTCAATTACATGATTTCTCTGGTGATTTTCCATTGGCAATGAAGTGTCTAATGTTCAGGGACAAGAGGAATCAGACCGCAGGGTGCCTGCTAGCTCTCCAGGGGGACAGAAACCCACTTTTGCATGCATGTAAATGAGCCCAGAAATAGATTGTGAGATAAGAAATGGTGTAATATGATAGAGCCCCAGCCATGGTAAGGGGCCTGGATTCTCCTAAGGGAGGGGAATTTGGATGCTGTGTGGCTGCAGTAGATAATGATGTTAGAAAAGAATCTCTCAGAGGCATGATATATTTTCTCAGAGTCCTGTGCCAAGGTGGCAGGTTGTTTAATTGCGGAAATTTAACACTGAACTGTTCCTTTCCTCTCAGCTTCCAAAATTGCTTATGCTTGCAGAGAGAAAGTTTGGCATCAGTTTCCATTCACTTCAAAGAATAAAAAAAGGCTAATGTAGAGATGTATTGATCTTTTGAAAGGTCAGCAACAGATTCATAGGTCAAGGTGCTCCTTGTAATAGCCAAGATACTGTGTGATGGGAGGAACCACAGGAAGGAACAAGAACATAACAGAGAAATGTCCTGCACATAAAATAATTACATTTTATTACTTTGTCTCTAAAGAACAATATAACAATAAAAATTAACATTATATGTGTATGTTAACATCAGCATTTACTTTAAAATTTGAAGCAGAATCCCCATTAAAATGCTAATGGCATATTTCACATATCTAGAAAAAATATTTCAAAATTTGTATGGAACTAAAATGACCCTTCAGCAATCTTGAGAAAAAAGAACAAAGTTGGAGGGGTCACAATACTGAATATCAAACAATACTAAAAGGCCATTTTAATCAAACAACCTCGTACAGGCATAGGAACAGGCAGGTAGATCAATGGAACATAACAGAGAGCCTAGAAATCAACCTATACCTCTATGGTCAATTAATATTTGACAAAGAAGGCAATAGCATACAATGGAGTAAAGACAGCCTCTTCAATAAATGGTGCTGGGAAAATTGGACAGGTACATGTAAAAACATGACCACCAACTTACACCAATACACAAGAATAAACTCAAAATGGATAAAATACTTAAATGTAAGTTATAAAACCATAAAAATCCTAGGAAAAGATATAGGCAGAAAAATGTCAGACATTTCTAATGACAGTATTTTTGCCAATATATCTCCTTAGACAAGGAAAACAAAGGGAAAAATAAACAAATAAGACTACGTCAAACTAAAGAGCTTCTGCTCAGCAAACTAAAAAGCTTCTGCACATCAACAGAATGAAAAGACAACCCACTGTATGGGGAGAAAATATTTGCCAATGTTACATCTAATAAGGGATTAATTTCCAAAATATATATGAAGAACTTATGCAACTCAACACCAGAAAGACAAACAATCCAATTAAAAACTGGGCAAAGGACCTGAATGCACACTTCTCCAAAGATAACATACAAATGGCCAAGAGACATATGAAAAAATCCTCAGTGTCACTTATCAGAGAGATGTAAATTATCAGAGAGATGCAAATTAAAACCACAATGAGATACCACCTCACACCTACTAGAGTGACTACCATCAATAAATCAACAAACAAGTGCTGGTGAGGCTGTGAGAAAAGGGAACCCTAGTACATTGCTGGTGGGAATGCAGATTGGTGCAGCCACTGTGGAAAACAGTATGGAGTTTCCTACAAAAAATTAAACATGTAACTATCTTTTGACCCAGTGATTCCACTTCTGGGAATATATTCTAAGAATACTGAAACACCAATCTATAATAATAAAAGTACAATATGCTAATTAGACCGGACAGCCGAAAGAACTTCTGGACGTCATTCTGGATGTCCTTCCAGATGAAGCCGTCATGGCAGGGGCTGAGGCAGAGGTGGTTAGGGGCAATCAGGCAGGGAGGAAGAGTGGTTAGGGGTGATCAGGCAGGCAGGTGAGTGGTTAGAGGTGATCAGGCAGGCAGGCAGGTGAGTAGTTAGGAGCCAGTGGTTCCAGATTGTGAGAGGGATGTCTGACTGCTGGTTTAGGCCTAATTCTGCGTGGGATCGGGCCTAAACTGGCAGTCGGACATCCCCTCAGGGGTTCCGGATTGCGAGAGGACACAGGCCAGGCTGAGGGTGCTCCCACCCATTCATGAATTTTGGGCACTGGGCCTCTAGTCTCTCTCTCTCTATATATATAAGCATAATATGCAAATAGACTGATCAGCTATGGTGCGCACTGACCACCAGGGGGCAGATGCTCAACGCAGGAGCTTCCCCTAGCCCGCAGGCCCTGATTGCCTGATTGGGGCCTACCAGCCAACCTCTTGGTCTCTCTGACTGGCCAGCAGGCTCTGATTACCTGATGGGGAATGGGGAACCAGGGATGGGTACCTGCACATCCGTAGGGGCCCCAATCGTCCCACCAGTTGCCCCACTCGCAGAGTGGGGCCAGTGAGTGGGCAAGAATGGCCAACCTCTTGGTCCCTCCCCCTGGCCAGCAGGCTCCAATCACCAGATGGGGAACCAGGGATGGGTGGTGGCTGATGTGGGTGGAGCCAGGGCCCCAATAGCCCCACCAGTCACCCCACACACAGAGGGGGCGGGGCTGGCTGCTGGCAGCCAGAGAAGATCAGCCCAGATCACAGTGCATAATTTTGTGCACCGGGCCTCTAGTCAGAAATAATATACACACCCCTATGCTCATAGCAGCATTATTTACAATAACCAAGATCTGGAAACAGCCCAAGTACCAGTGGGCAAATGAGTGGATAAAAAAAGCTGTGGTAATGCAGACAATGAAATTCTATGTGGTGGCTATAAAAAGAAAGTAACTCTTACCCTTTGAGACAGCATGGATGGACCTGGAAATTATAATGCTAAGCAAAACAAGCCAGTCAGAGAAAGACAAATACCATAGGATCTCATTTGTTTGTAAAATCTAATGAACAAAATAAAATGATGAACAAAATAGAACCAGAGTCATGAATACATGGTACACACTGACAGATGTCAGAGAGGAGGTTGGGGGGTGGGGGTGTGGAGGTTGGTTCTGGACAAAAGAAGGTGAAGAGAATAGCCAAAGAACATATATGCTTACCCATGGACACAGACAACAATGTGGTTATGACCAGAGGGAGGAGAGTACTGGGTCTGGGTAGAGGTAAACAAAGAGGGTGGGGGAGATGGGGGGCATCTGTAATAATGTCAACAACAATAACAACAGAAGAAGAATAACAATAAAAAATACAGAGGAACAGAAAACAAATGGACAAACAAAAACTAACTTGGCTGACCCAAAACAAGTTGACCCTTGACCAAGCTGGCAGAGGAGGAGATAATTAAAAATGTAATTTTGATACAAGTAAAAGACAAACTAAAGAACAATAGAATTTGATAAATAAAATCTGGGAAAAATATGTGTAGCGAAAACCTCTTTTATACATACACTCAGGAAATGTAGCACCTATGAACCTTTCTTGAAGAAAATGTATTGACAGTGAATTATGGCTAAGCAACATTAATAATTCAGCAACGAGTGGGGGGCGCAGACAGATAAAAGGACTGGTAGAGAATTGTCATCATTTCAATATAAAATTAGGATTAAATAATTTTGGGAATTAAGGCAGTAAAGCAGCATTAAGTTTCATATACATTGACAATGTAAGAATAATATCACCTGAAGAAACATAATTAGAAGATGGTGGGAGAGATGATAAGAAGAAATGTAAGAGTGCTAATTTCCTTATCTACCCAGCAGAAAGAATACTGGTGATGTCTAAAAATAAACTTGTCATTTAAAAACAATGACAACCTAAAACCTCAAAACAAGAAAATTCGAAGCAGAGTGCAGGCAATTTAGTCAGTAATTGAAAGAAATTGATTAGAAATATAGTATTTGTTTCATGCTGCAAGCTGAAAGTTAAAGAAATGAGAAGAGACATACAGATAAGGGCAAGTGAGATGAAAAAAGGAGAGGGGAAAGCATTAAATGTGGAGTGACAGGTTATGAAAAAGAAGGTAGAAATGAACAGGGAGAATTAAGGAAAATAAGGAAGAAAGGAAAAGAGAGAAGAAGGGTATGTGTTCAGTGAGCATCTTCTATGCTCCCAGAACAGCAAAAAGAACTAAGAGAAAGGGAGGGTAAGCAGAGTAGTAGGGGGAAAAGAAGGCCTGACAAATGCTCTTTACATTTTGAGTTGAATGTGCTGGTTGGCGATCTGTTGCCCCTTTCACTTACACACTGTTCTTTGCCTGAGTAAGGGCACCAAAATGAGCATGCTTTCATGTCATTGCCCTTTCAAATTAGGTCTAGCTCTTCGGCAGTTTAGAGTAGTCCTTTCAGAGTTTGAAATACATTTTCTTGTTTTGTTTTCAAAGTTCAAAGCAAATTTTTGAAATAAAATTTTACCTTCTTTTGGGATCTATAAGGTTTCTTTTTAAGTGGAAGGAATGAGTGCATTTTAGAGTCTGACTTCGGAGTCTTAGTGATATCATTGGACAAGCTGCTGCATGAAGGAATTTGACATTCAGAAAGCAAGATACCACATTTTACCACTGCTAATGGTTAGTGCTGACTGAGTTAGCACTTGTGTCTCCAAAAATGTATTCTCATCTTAACATAGATTTTGCCTTCAGAATAGAAGTTGGCAAACTATGGCATGCCGGTCAAATCCAGCCTGCCACCTATTATTTGTAAATAAAGTTTTATTGAAACACAATCACATTATTTCCTTATGTCTTTTCTAAGGCTATATTCCTACTACACCAGCAGGGTTGAACAGTTGTGTCAGAGACTGTTAAGCCCACAAAGCCGAAAATCTATGTTTGCCAATATCTCCCCCCCCCCCCCCCCAATATATCTCTATTGATTTCAGAGCGGGAGAGAGAGTAGCATTAATGATGAGAGAGAATCATTGACTGGCTGCCTCCTGCACACCTCCTACTGGAGATCGAGCCCACAACCTGGGCATGTGCCCTTGACCAGAATCGAACCTGGGGTCCTTCAGTCCGCAGGCTCTATCCACTGAGCCAAATTGGCTAGGGCACCAATCTCTTTTCTAAAGGGTACAAATACATACTAAATAAATATTTAGTCATAGAAACTATATAAGGATGTTTTAATTCATCAATGTGCCACATGCCACATTGATAATCGAATTAATTAATATATTCTGAACTTTACCTAAAATTTCTCAGCATTTTAGGAAGGATCTTAGAAATCATTAGGTCTAATGCTCTAGTAAGAGGAATGCAGCTAGAAAAATTTGTCTTGGAGGTGCAAGCCGGGATTAGCTGCCTTTATGTTCTCTTCAGGGCCACCTGGCATGAGCTACAGAGCAATCTGCACATGAGTGCTACTTGTGCTGGGTTTAGAGGTACCCAGGCAAGGCCAACCTGTGAACCAAAGCCAGCTGCTGTTAGTGTCAGGCCTGGGGCCACTTAGCAAGAGGTACAGAGTACTCTGAGGCCAGATGCTACTTGTTTGAGAGATTTTAGGATAACCTGAAGCATAAACCAAGACAGGCCATTTGTATAGAAAAGCCACTGGAAACAGTTTGGATGGGCCCAAAAGTTGGGTTGGGAGGGTCCTCAGGGAATTACCAGGTTGATGGAGTCTCAGATACAATGCTAGCCTGCTGACTCTGTGAGGGGAGGGCTTATCAAAGGAATAATGGCCTCTACCAGCACTTCTGTCTAGGAGAAAGCTGCCCCCCACATTTTGCCCTGATGCTGGACAATTCAGTTCCTCCTCTTATGTCTCTGGTGCCTTTCGAGTTGCTGCCCCAGCGCTGGAGCTCGGAGAAAGTGAGTCCAAGTAAGTTCATGCACTGGCCCTTTAAGAAAAATGCCTGGGACTCCAGGAACACCCTCCTCCCCCCCATCTCCCTCAGCCTCAATCCCTGCTGCTTTTACAGCCAGAAGTTACGGGAATTCTCTTCCTGGCACTGGAACCCTTGGCTGGGTGGTCAGGTGTGGGGCTGGGACCTCTCACTCCTCATGGGGGACCTGCAGCTGAGATATCCCTCCCAATTTTTATCCACCACACATGGGTATGGGACTAGATCATTCTGCATCTCTGCCCCTCTACCAGTCTCAATGTGGCTTCTTCTTTAATTCCCTAGATGTAGGACTTCCATTCAGCCAGATTTCTGGTGGTTCAGAATGATGGTTGTTCTGTAGTTTAGTTATAATTTGGATGTGATTGTGGGAGGATGCGAGTATGCATTTATCTACACTGCCGTCTTGAACAGATCTTTGTGTCAGTATTTCTGTTCTGTTGGAGAACTATCCAAAATTGTCCATTATATCTCCCTATATTCAGAGGGAACTTTTGTAAGTAGTAAATTCTATATGCTAAATAAGCACAAAGATATACATTTATTAATTATATCCTTGATATCAACAGTAAAAAAAAAAATCTAAAAGCTCCTGTAAAAGTCTAGATAAGTCTAGTCCAGAGTACAACTGTCTCTTTGAGAAAGTCATAGTCTAGTTACCCATGGTTATTTACTCTTCCTATGACTTCTTCACTTGAAAAGTGTTGAGCTGGCTGTACTATTTACTCATTGCTATGTGACAATATTACAAAAAATTAGCTGCTAAAATCAACAGGTTTCTAATCTTGCAGATTCTGTGTGTGAGGCATCCAGATACGACTCAGCTGGTCCTCTGCAAAATAGCAAAGTGTCAGCTGCGCTGTGGTCTTGTCTGAGACTTAACTAGAGAAAGTTCTACTTCCTTATGCATATAGTTGCAGGCAGAATTCAGTTGCTTGTGGGCTGCTGGACTAAGGGTCTCAGTGCCTGGCTGGCTGTCAGCTGGAGTCTACCCTCACATTCCAGCTGCATGGCTCTCTCCATACATATTTCGCAACATGACAGCTTGTTTCTTTAAATCCACCAAATAAAGACAGTCTTTTAGCAAGGCCAGCATAACAATGTTAGGTAATATGATTATGTTCATCCATTACCTTTGCTATTTTCTATTGGTTAGAAGCAAGTCACTGGTCCCATCTACACTCATAGATATGGGACTACAAAAAGGCATAAGGACTGGGAGGTGGAGATCATGGGGGCCACCCTAGTGTCTGTCCACCACACTGGTTTATCCTTCTTCTGGAGCTGCGGATACTGCTGTCTAATTTCTTCCCCCTTCTCCCCCTGCAGAATGAAGCTTGAATGCAGTTGAGAGTACCTTCTTATACTCCAAACTAAAATCAGAATACTTACCATACAAATAATGATTTAATAGCAATGATGACTATAGCTTGATCTTAGCTTTCATGCATTATAACCATTTTGTTTAGTACATATTTTCCTATCTCTCCAACTGGATTATAAGTACATTTTTTCTTTTTTCCACATTGTTCATGTTATCAACAATCTCTTTCTTCCAAGTTATATTTACAAGTGTACCAATTGGTTTTTTTGTGTTTTATTGTAATTTCTCTTCATTTGGAAATTGGTTCAGCCTTCAGCTTCCCCTCCTTCCATCAGAGCATCTTTTCTACTTCTCCCTTTCAAATTTAGATCTACCTGAGAAATTACTTTCTCATAACTAACAGTCCCATCATGTTGCTATTTTGCCCTGACTTTTGACAAGGTTGTTTGGGTTTTTCCCCTGGAAAAGAAGGATTGTGATTATTCTGTGTAGCTCCAGAAGACAGAATAAAGATTAATAGTGGGAAGTGAGAAGAAGAAATATTGTAACTTGGTTTTTGGAAGATATTTCTAATAACTACAACCATGTGACAGTCTCTGCAAGTGCCCAGGTAGTAGCTGGCCATTTATTAGAGCTCCTGGAGAAGCAATGCCTGCATTTCTGTGCCATGCCTTAGAAGACTAATTCTTCCTAGTCCCTCCTGACTCTAAGATGCCATCATTGAGAGATATTTTTTCAACTCCCCCTACCATCTTCTCTAAAGTCTAAGCAAAAAATATAAAATAAAATAGTATATAATAATATAATAATAAAATAATAAAATAAAACCTCCCTGGTATAGCTACCAAATTAACATCTTTAGGATGATTGCATTTCTTCTCTCTCACCTTCACTGTGACTGTATTTTGTAATATTGGATTTTTTCCTCATCTTTACACTGTATACATCCCTTTATATTATACTAGCGCTGTCAGCTCCCAGTACTATGATTAGTCTTAGCTGCATCTCCAAATCTCATTCTTTGTGTTTGTTTTTTTAAAATATTTTGTGTGAAATGACATGGAAAAAATGAAAGGCCACATTGACAATAAGAGACTAAAGGGGAGTCTTGCCTTATTCTTATAATTCTTTACATTTCTGTTTCCATCCATTACTTCATCAAGTTGAAATGCAATTTCTCACATATCTCTACAACACAATTGAAATACTATATTGTGTCACACTTTCCCATTGGGAAAATAATCCTAGTTTGTCAGGTTAAAGGCTTCTCCCTGATTAAACTATCTGATTATACTTCATGCATTACTTCCCCCGCCCCCATATTCAGCTTTCAGAAGGATTAGCCGTTTTTCATCCCTTTGAGAATGCTCCCCTATATTCAATATCCTAACATAAGCTCTGCTCTCCTAGCCAGACTTTAAGCTCAGTGATTACACTCTTAATCTGATATCTAATATCACATAATAAAAGGACAGTAGAAATTGCACCTAACTAATAGAAAGTATAGGAGTAAGACTGAAATAGGTGTAGGATTGGCTATCTTTGTGAGAAGCATTATTACCTTGTTGAACTTAAATAAATGTAAAGGTTTCAAAGGTGGAAATTATGTGTTCTTGCAATAATGTGTGGTGTGAGAGAGCATATATGACCTAGGATGATTCCGATGAGCTGAGAAAAGGTGCTTGCCCCCTCTATGTCAGAATGACCTCAGGTGTTAATTAGCCACACAGGAGCTGCCCTGGATGTTAAATGCCAGTCATAAAGGCTTTCATGTATAATGTCACATTTAGATTGTTATTGCCAGTACATAGTTTATGGAATCATTAATGCTCGTTATCAGCCTACTATTTCTAGGATAATGAATATTACTCATGCAAAATGCCAATGCAGTAACGGGTACACTGTAGGCACTCAAAGCATGACAGGCTCTTCTGCTTCTCACCCCCAACCCACCCACTAGCTTCCTACTTTTGCTTAAGCTCTTCTTAATAAATAATATACATGGACAATCAATACAATCAATAACATACCTTCTGCCATTTCCATTCTTTTAAGGTGGCAATGTGGAATTGAGCATCTTTCAATAATTTTATCCTACATTTTGTGTTTGAATAAAGGGGCTCTGAAGGAGCTCAAATGATAAAAATGCTACATCAGCCTTTTTATGATCTTTGAAAATCATTAACTGGGAAAAAAATCCACTTGGCCTATCAAATTTGCATTTGCTTCACTCATATTTGCAGAACTACTTTCTTTCCCAGGAATCAAATTTACTTTTCTCTATTCCCTTAATGTTCCCATGTTAAATGAAAAAAAAAAAGCAACAGACATACACACAACACCATCCCCATCATCACCACCACATACACCCAGATACACATTTGCACATCTTTCTGTAGATTTAAAACATTATTTCATACTTGATTTCTTCTATATCCCTGCTAAATCAGCATGTTAAATTTGTTTTCAAGGCTGCTTATATAATTGAATAGATGAAAGCTTGAGAAAAAGTTGTGATTTATGGGTATATGTTGGCAGGGGCAGGGAGGCTATAATCAGCCTTGAAGGAAGCTAATGTCACAGTTCATACTAGCCCTCTACAATTGCCAAAAACCCATCATAGTTCTAGTCTCATGATGGCTGCAAATCTTAGTGAAGCTAAGTCCTATTTTCTCTAGTAGGATGAAGGCATGAGAGAGAACTCCTAGGCTGGAAGAATAAATGGCTGCTAAGTTTTCTCAAGGAATATAACATGTGCCTGTTGATCCATCATTCTGAATAAGTTGTTTTCTCCTCTCTAATCCAGTGTAGTAAGGGTGTAACATTTTGGAAAGTGAAAAGATTTAGTAGCCATTTGAGGAAAATTCTTTCAGCAAAATATAGTGAATAGTAAATCAGGAATATACCAATGAGCCAAAATAACCAGTGAGAGCAGTTGCTGAGGGGGAGTGAGGTAAAAAGGAGATGGATGTCTAATCTCTGTCAGGTACACATGCCTATCAGCACCTCCCCTTTTTTCTTCCTTTGTCTTACCCAGATTTGCAAAAGATTGAGCACCGAAGGGACAGACACTAGGCTGTTGAAGAGAAAGGAGAAGGAGAGGCTTAAATCCCAGTCTTCTACTCTAGTCTGGGTAACTGGGGGTCATTGGAATCCTAGAGCATGTCAAACAACTTTCAGAAGCTTAATAAGGGTCTTAAAATATAGATATTTTTGTGCATCTCTTCTACCTCTTTTTTTGCTGATTCCTCTTCAGTTCCTCAGAACCTTTGCATAATTTTCAGTTCTTACAGAATCCCCATTTGGATATCCCACCCAGGTCCTCTGCCATCCTCTGCTAATGCCCAAAGCTCCGAGTGACCCCTCCCTTTCAGAGTTAATTACGACTAACACCAAGATTCAGAATGCAGTTCAATTCATTTATGTAGTTACTCAAACTAATTCATGTGAAATTATTTTTGAAAGGCTTTAACAATTCCTGGATTTCTACATTTTTAATCTAAGTGAAATAGTAATTGATGGTCTGAGTCTAGAATAGATGTTTGGAGGGAAGGCTTTTCTCAACGTTCTTCCCATCTCTACTCCTCTTCCTTTAATGAGCCATCTTTAAAATGGTTCAGCTGTGTTTCATCTACCTGCCATTTGGAGCCTTTGTAAATATTTCTGAATTCCATGGGACTTAGAGATAATAGTAGGGTTAGGCGTATTTTCAAACAGGCAAATCACAATCCCAAAATGGAGAGCTTCTTCTTTTTAAAAATTTATTTATTGATTCTAGAGAGTAAGAAGAAACGAGAAAGAGAGAGAGAAAAAGAGAGAGAGAGAGAGTGTGTGAGAGAGACATGAATTTGTTATTCCACTTATTTATACATTTATTGGTTGATTCTTGTATGTGCTCTGACTGGGGATTGAACCTGCAACCTTGGATTATTGGGGTGATGCTCTAACCAAGTGAGCTACCTGGCCAGGGCTAGTTTCCTCTTTTTATGTCAACATTTGGCTATTAATTTACCCACACATCAGAGACCTCAACTTTTAAAGATAGTAGACTGTATCATACCTACTTAATATTCTTTATTTATGCTGATACTTAGAAAAGCACAAAAGAGCTTAGCAGAAGGTTAAAAATAATAGTTAAATAAAAATAACCAAGAGCCATTATCTTTTGCCTTCTGTACTTGTTTTACAAATGTCTGATTTTAATTCCTATTTTAAATGTATTATTAACTCTAAAACTGCAATCTTATAGTAAATGATACTACACTCAAACATATTCTAGACATCAATTTAGTAAAGATCACACCCATTATTCATTTTGTCAGTTGAGCTGGGTTTTGTGCCATTCTCAGAATAAAACTTTTCCTGTAATCACTTTGTATACTAGTATATTTAATCTTAATGTAACATGTCACAGATTAAAAGAACTCTAGCTCCATGTTATTTTTTAAAAAATTCACACCTGGACGTCTCTCCAGTGCATGTCTACAGAACTCATTTAAAAGCCATGCAAGACTCAAGCACATCTGTTTGGTGCATGATATACTCTTGCTTCACTTGTACAGACACATGAGTATGCAAAATGTTATTTATTTCTTATAGGTTTGGAAATCATTATAGAAAAGATCTTTATATATAGCAATATGTTAGATGAGTTTATTTAAAGCTCATTGTTTAGCCTGGGCCCTCAAAAGGTCAGAGCCAAAAAGAAGGTGGCAAATTCTAAATTCATAGTCCAAAGTGAGGTGATGAACCACCTTTGCAGGGTTTTCAAAGGAGACTTGAAAATACTGGTTTTACGACATTTGGCTGATCACTTTCTCTTAACTAATAAAGGAGCACAGAGGCCTAGGGAAGGGAAGTTGGGAATTTGAGAAAGGTTTTCCCCAGAGATGTTCAAATCAAATCCCGTGAATTTACCACCTATACCCTGCTCAAAGTGGAGGGCAGTGTGGGGCTTTGTCCTCATGTTATAGGTGTGAGGGACTTCAACAGGACCAATCACAAAGCTTAAATAACCTTCCTATTGTTTGAGGCACAGTAACTCATTCTTGAGGATTGAGCAGGTGGCTGTGTCTGGAGCTGCTGGCTCTCATAAGGAGCACAAAGAGAGGTAGCAGGGACGGTCTGCATGCCCAGAGTTTGGTGGGGTAAAATCTGCAAATTTTCCCCATGAACCTGGTGTGGACTCTCTAGAACAGTGGTTCTCAACCTTGTCTGCACATTAGAATCACCTGGGAATCTTTTTAAAATCCTGATTTCTGGAACCAAGATGGCGGCATAGGTTAACGCCGGAGTTTGCTGCTTTGAACAACTACTTCAAAAGTGAAACCAAAAAACGGAAGGGACATCACCCAGAACCACAGGAACGCTGGCTGAGTGGAAGTCCTACAACTAGGAGGAAAGAGAAATGCATACGGACACTCAGAGGAGGCGCAGTGCTGAAGTCAAATTCTGAGGTGCGGAGTGCGCGGAGCGGGCTGGCGGTGGAGGGCACAGTTGGCGTTAACAATCGGGAGGGAGTCGCAGACTCTGAGCTCCAGATACGGGCGAGTCTCTAGGGACCCTGACTCAAACGGGAGAAGAGGGACTGTCTGGCTTTGGTCAGAGCGAGTGCAGCTTTCTCTCCGAGCTTTGCAGCGGGTGCTGGGACTCAGAGAGGCAGAGCCCCTGGGGACAGGACTGAGAGCCGCCATAACTGCTCTCTCCGGCCCACCCTGTTGATCCTGTGCGACCAGCCCCGCCCAAGCCCTGCACACAGGCATTTGCCGGATAGCCTCAGGCAAAGGCTAGATTAGCACCTCCCTAGAGGACAGAAGTTCGCTCACTGCTGACACAGCTGATTTCCATAGCCACTTGGCCTGGAGGTCAAACCCTCCCTGGAATTAGCTACAACAATCAAGATTTAACTATAAGACTGAGAACAAAGACCACTAGGGGGTGCACCAAGGAAGCATAACAAAATGCGGAGACAAAGAAACAGGACAAAATTGTCAATGGAAGATATAGAGTTCAGAACCACACTTTTAAGGTCTCTCAAGAACTGTTTAGAAGCCGCCGATAAACTTAATGAGATCTACAAGAAAACTAATGAGACCCTCGATGTTATATTGGGGAACCAACTAGAAATTAAGCATACACGGACTGAAATAACGAATATTATACAGACTCCCAACAGCAGACCAGAGGAGCGCAAGAATCAAGTCAATGATTTGAAATGCGAGGAAGCAAAAAACACCCAACCGGAAAAGCAAAATGAAAAAAGAATCCAAAAATGCGAGGATAGTGTAAGGAGCCTCTGGGACAGCTTCAAGCGTACCAACATCAGAATTATAGGGGTGCCAGAAGATGAGAGAGAGCAAGATATTGAAAACCTATTTGAAGAAATAATGACAGAAAACTTCCCCCACCTGGTGAAAGAAATGGACTTACAGGTCCAAGAAGCGCGGAGAACCCCAAACAAAAGGAATCCAAAGAGGACCACACCAAGACACATCATAATTAAAATGCCAAGAGCAAAAGATAAAGAGAGAATCTTAAAAACAGCAAGAGAAAGAAACTCAGTTACCTACAAGGGAATACCCATACGACTGTCAGCTGATTTCTCAACAGAAACTTTGCAGGCAAGAAGGGAGTGGCAAGAAATATTCAAAGTGATGAATACCAAGAACCTACAACCAAGATTACTTTATCCAGCAAAGCTATCATTCAGAATTGAAGGTCAGATAAAGAGCTTCACAGATAAGGAAAAGCTAAAGGAGTTCATCACCACCAAACCAGGATTATATGAAAAGCTGAAAGGTATCCTTTAAGAAGAGGAAGAGGAAGAAAAAGGTAAAGATACAAATTATGAACAACAAATATGCATCTATCAACAAGTGAATCTAAGAATCAAGTGAATAAATAATCTGATGAACAGAATGAACTGTTGATTATAATAGAATCAGGGACATAGAAAGGGAATGGACTGACTATTCCTGGGGGGGAAAGGGGTGTGGGAGATGCGGGAAGAGACTGGACAAAAATCGTGAACCTATGGATGAGGACAGTGGGTGGGGAGTGAGGGCCGAGGGTGGGGCGGGAACTGGGAGGAGGGGAGTTATGGGGGGAAAAAAAAGAGGAACAAATGTAATAATCTGAACAATAAAGATTTAATTAAAAAAAAAAAAATCCTGATTTCTGGGCCTCGTGCTCCGGAAATTCTGTTTCTTTGTTACTAATGTTGTGGCCCCACCCCATAACAAAGAAACAGAATTTCCAGAGGATGAGGCCCAGAAATTAAGATTTTAAAAAGATTCCTGGGTGATTCTAATGTGCAGCCAAGGTTGAGAACCACTGCTCTAGAAGCTCTTGCTTGGGGTTGTCTTAGATGCAGCTTGAGATAGTTGTCTAGAAGGACTCAGAGGCCTCAGTAAACAGGTGTGGGGCTGGTAGAGGAATAATGTAACCAGCTTGGGGAGATGCACTTATAAAATGAACTTCGGGTGAACATCCCAAGCAATTTACAAGAGGAGTATCTGAGCATTTCACAAAGCATCTGATGAGAGAAGCCGACACTAAATGACCACAGACAGATGAAACCAAGGACAAGAATGTCAATAAAGTAACACCTTTTATATGCAACCACCCTGCACACACAAATACACACACTCACACACATAACACACATGCTTACACTTCTATACCCAGAGGAGCCAGGAGTCACAACTAATGACTATTTTTTTTAAGGGGATAAGAACTGTTTTTAAATAGACTTGTTAGATCAATTTGAGGTTCACAGCAGTATTAAACAGAAGGTCCAGGTCCAGAGATTTCCACTTATTCCCTGTCCCCACATGCATAACCTTCCTCATTATCTATTTCCCTAACCAGAATGGTGTGTTATCTTTGATGAACCTACATTGACATATCATTGTCACCCAGAATCCATAGTTTCCATTAAGGTTCACTTTTGGTATTGTACATCCTATGGGTTTTGATAAATTTATAATTATACTAGAGGCTCAGTGCACAAATTCATGCACAGGTGGGGTCCAGCTGCCCTGACCTGATCAGGGCTAGGCCAGGCTGGCTGTGGGTAGGGGCTATGGGAGGTTGGCTGCCAGCCCCGACCCCGATCAGGGTGGGGGAAGATTGGGGGTGGGGCTGGCCACAGTGCATGTCATAGCAACTGGTCATTACGATTGTTCCAGCTGCTTGGCTTTTATATATACTAGTATATAGATGTATTTACCATTACAGTATCATCCTATATAATAAAGAGCTAATATGCTAATTAAACTGATGGTGGAATGACCTTCCAGAATGACCAGTGGGTGCGGGGCGAGGCTGAGGGGCTGCAAGGCATCTGGGGCTGTGAGGGCTTATTCTTGCATGAATTTTGTGCATCAGGCCTCTAGTATAGAATAGTTTCACTGCCCTAAAATTCTGCCTGGTCATCCTTTTCTTCCATCTAATCTTTGAAACCACTGCTCCTTTTATTGTCTACACAGTTTTCCTTTTCCAAAATATCATATAGTTGTCATCATACAGTACATAGTCTTGTCAGGTTGGCTTCTTTCACTTATAAAAGCCATTTAAGTCTCCTCTGCAAGAAACTGCCAAACTATCTTCCAAAATAGCTCTACCATTTTGCACTCTCACAAACAATGAGTGAGAGTTTTATAGTTTTGTATTTTACATTTAGGTCTATGATCTCTTTTGAGCTAATTTTTATAAAGTGTACAAGATCTGTGTTTAGATTCTTTTTTTTTTTTTCCATTAGGATGGCCAGTATTCCAGTACCATTTGTTGAAAGACTATATTTCTTCATTGTATTGCCTTTTCTCCTTTGTCAAACATCAGTTGACTATGTGTGCATGTATCAATTCCTAGGCTCTCTATTCTGTTTCATTGATTTATTTGTCTATTCTTTCACCAATACCACACTGTCTTGATTACTGTAGCTTTTTAGTATATTTTGAAGTCAAGTAGTGTCAGTCTTCCAACTTTGTTCTTCTCTTTCAATATTGTATTGGCTATTCTGGGTCTTTTGCATCTTTATATAAACTTTACATTCAGTTTCTTGACAGTCACAAAGTAACTTGCTGAGATTTTGTTTGGGATTGCATTGACTCTATAAACAAATTGGAGAGAACTGACATCTTGACAATACTGAGTGTTTCATGAACATGAAATATCTCTCCACTTATTTAGTTCCTTGATTTTGTTCATATAAAGTTTTGGAATTTTCCTCATATGGATCTTACATCTATTCTGTTAGATTTATACCTAAGTATTTCATTTTGTAAAGGAAGTGCTAATATAAATAGATTGTTTTCTCAATTAAAAATTCCATTTGTTCATTGCTGGTATATAGGAAAGTGATGGACTTTTGTATATTAACCCTATATCCTGCAGCCTTGCTTTAATTGCTTATTGGTTCCAGGGGGGAGGGGGGAGTTAAAAAGTAATTCTTTCATATTTTCCACATAGACAATAGTGTGAACAAAGACAGTTTTATTTCTTTTTTCTCAATCTATATACCTTATATTTTCTTTTGCTGTTTTATCGTACTAGTTAGGACTTCTAGTACAATGTTGAAAAGTGTGTTGAAAGAATACCCTTGCCTTGTTTCTGATCCTAGTAGGAAAGTTTTGAGTTTTTTACCATTAGATATGATGTCATCTCTTTTTTTTGTAGGTATTCTTTACCAAACTGAGGAAGTTCCCCTCTATTGCTAGTTTATTGAGAGTTTTTATTATAAATGGGTATTGGAACTCATGAGATAATATAAGGCATAAGGTATAGTAAGAAATAATGAATTTTAAAAAGCAGATGTGTTTTAGAAAACCTATTATTAATGTAAGTACTTGGTTAGAAAACATATGAAGCAACTGTGTACTTTCATATCTACCACAACCATGTGGGATTTTTTGAAAACAGAAAACTTTATACAATACCTAAAATTTTAAAAGATTAATGATGGGCATACAATACATTCTTCTGCCTATTTATTCTTCTGCCAAAAATTAGAATTTGTAATGCCCTTTCAATTTCTTTAGCCATTATAAATAGTAGCATGCAATAATTTTTAATGGAATTTCTATTTGTTGAGAAATCCTTGGTTTATATATTGGAGTGCCCACAAAACAGTTATGTCCATTATACTCAGCAGAAACCAGAGAAGGGAATGATGTAAAGCCCTTTAGAAAAGGTCAGACAGAGCAGGTCATGTGCTTGTTCTTGTTTGAGCTTTCTTATTGTGCTTACCTTTTAGGTGCACAAGAGCACTTTCTCCTCTCCAGCAGTAAATGACTTTTGTTCCATGAAATACAGTGATTTTCCCTGCCTATGAGACAATAATTTTTGATTCAACGATTATTGATTTGGGCAATCCAATTCAATCACATTTGATTGGGCTCTGCTCAATGATTAGTCCATTGCATGCCACACATTATAGCAAATGTTCCTTTGAATTATTATAATATTATGATTATTAAGAATGACTAATCACTCAAATCATTTTAGGATAATTCTATTATTTGGATATTTTAATGATTTTACCTCTGTACTAAAGGTCTTCCATTTATCTACATTCAAGTTTCTGGATGGATTTAATTGAGAAATATCCTGATGAAAATGAAGTGGGTTTTTTTTAGATTGTTCTTTGTTCTTTGTTATTTCTTAGTTTTGTGAATCATATTTTTTACTGCTAGCACATACTAAAACAAATTATAAAAATAAAATCTATTCTCAAACTAAGATTTTATAGTTACTAATTTAAATGGTTTGTGTTTATAAAAAGTTTGTTTTCACTAATGGAATTAATAAGTTGTTACAAATCTGATATTATGATTTTATATTAAATTACATAATTTTACATTAATAACATGTATTATCTATTTTATTTGAGGTATTTGTATAAATTACATTTTGAAAATTCCTATTACTCTCAAATACTTTTGAAAATTATTGGCTTATATTAAAAGTTTAATAAACATCTTGTTTATCATTTGTGTTATAACACTTTGGGCTTCAGGTCAAATTAATTATCTACATTTTAGTAAAAATAGTTAACAGGATTGTTTTTATAATATTAATTTAATCACATGGATTTAGGTTTATATTAACAATGTCTGCAAAAACATGTTTGCTAAACATTTTTTAAAAATATTTTTTATTGATTTTTTTATAGAAAGGAAGGGAGAGGGATAGAGAGTTAGAAACATTGATGAGAGAGAAACATTGATCAGCTGCCTCCTACATTGGGGATGTGCCCACACTCCCCATTGGGGATGTGCCCACAACCAAGGTACATGCCCTTGACCGAAATCAAACCTGGGACCCTTGAGTCCGCAGACCGACGCTCTATCAGCTGAGCCAAACCAGCCAGGGCAATGTTTGCTAAACATTTTGATAAGGCAGGCCTTTACTATTGTCTGTTGGCATACAAATAGGAAATGTTCATTAGAAACTATTCATGCTCAGCTGGTATGGCTCAGTATTTGAGCATCAACCCTTTAACCAAGAAGTCACTGGTTTGATTCCCAGTCAGGCACATGCCTGGGTTTTGGGCTCGATCCCCAGTTGGGGGCATGCAGGAGGCAGTCAATCAATGTCTCACCAATATTTCTATCTCTATCCCTCTCCCTTTCTCTCTCCCTAAAAACCAATAAAAACATATCCTTTTAAAAAAGAATGAAACTGTTCATTAAAACAATTACAAGGCCCTAGCTGGTATGTCTCAAGGGTTAGAGCATCGGCCCTTGCACCAAAGAGTCACAGGTTCGATCCCTGATCAAGGGCATGTACCTGGGTTGCAGGTTCCATCCCTGACCCTGGTCAGGGCACATACAGGAGGCAACCAATGTGTCTCTCTCACATAAATGTTTTTCTCGCTCACTTTTCCTCTCCTTTCTCCTTCCCTTCCACTCTTTCTAAAAATCAATGGAAAAAATATTCTGGAGTTAGGATTAAGAACAACAAAAACAATTAGAGGAATTTGATATTCAGACTTAATAATAAACTTAAAAAATCAAAGTAAGGAATAACCAAAGTAATAAATTCCAAATTTCTGTGTTGTTAGGTAAATTATAGGTCAGCCAATCCAAGCACTCATATGGTAATTGAACACCTGTTATGCTAGAAATCTTGTGCAATACAAATAAGTATAAGAAGTAGTCTTGCCCTAGCCGGTTTGGCTCAGAGGATTGAGCATCGGCCTGCGGACTGAAAGGTCCCAGGTTTGATTCCGGTCAAGGGCATGTACCTTGGTTGCGGGCACATCCCCAATGTTTCTCTCTCATCGTTGTTTCTAACTCTCTATCCTTCCCCCTTTCTCTCTGTAAAAAATCAATAAAATATATTTTAAAAAAAAGAAGTAGTCTTTACTCTCAAAGACTTATATGTGGGAAGTGAGATTATAAACATGTGATATTTAACTAAAAAGATTTAAATCAGTTGAAGAAATTACTAAAAGGATGACTCAAGAGAGTATATATGTTATCAGTTGCCAAAATAATTCATTAAACCATGTATTCTTTTCAGAGGAAGCCACCTAATCTATCCCATAGAGTGACATATACATTAAAGAATGTAAATCTCAGAACATCCATTTTGATAACTCAGCTTTCTCTTAATTTAGGTGGTTTTATGACATCTCTTATATAGGGCACTCTTTGAGATACTATACATATTTCAGTATGTTAGATCAGAACTTGTGCATTGTTAAGAATAACATGAGACTCAGGTGTAAAGTCTTTTGGTTCATGTGACAAGAAAAGGTAGGAAAATGTAACTAATATAGGAAAAGTGGGCAAAAAAGAAGATTTCAGTTGAAATTTTCTATTTTTTTTGTGGATTGTAGGTTGAATCTAAGTTTTAAAGTACTATACTGTAGCAAGTGATTACCAATGAGGCTATGAAATGTTAGTGATATTAATGGTAGGGTGAAAAGGATATTGGTTCCAGAGTCAAGGGTTTTGAGTTCAGAATCTTTCCATCTCTTTGCTCTCTTTTTCTAATTAATTGATGAAACAGCTTCTCCTTCTGTCTTTTTCCTCTTCTTTTTCAATTTACCCTGCCAAAAAGAAAATTCTCTGATTTTTGGAGTAAATTTCTGTTGCCAGTATTTTTTGTACTATGTTCATTTATCCTCAAAAGAATTTGACACTGGGACTCAAGGTCTCTTTCCCTTTTGTACCTCTCCAGATATCACTATCTTGTATTGTTTCCTGCAGTATGACATCTACTTATATAAAAACTCTGGGTGTAACATCACGGCCAGAACCACAACCAAGTGGAAAGAAGTCAGTCCTGCAGGCGTTGTCTTGGAAATGGCTGCACCCTCCCCCCAGCTGTTTCCCGGAGCTGTTTCCTGAAGGGGCAGGGTTTGAGGCAGGAACCTTCCCTTGGAGCTAGGAAGTATTATCTTTTTAAAGTGTGCCACGCCAGCACAGCCAAGGGTGAACCTGAGTGGGGGCAGCTGAAAGGCTTAGAAAAGATAGACAAGAGAATGAAATCTGGGTCTCAGTGGGACGCTGCTTCTCTGAGAGACAGCGACCATGCCCACAGCCATGTCTTTATTTTATAGCAGATGCCACAAGGTAAAGTAAGGGCATGACCAAGATGTTTATAACATTCTCCTGGGTTTCAATCCTACTCAGCTACATGCACCTGAACTCTATCAAGCCTACATGACTCAGGCACATGGGGCCATGTGTTTGTACCATAGGTTCAAGCTTACAACTATAGCTGTTGGCTATAATTGTGCTGGGAGGGCCCTGCCCTCCAAGCTGGGACTTGCACATGGCAATGAGAGGACTGTGCCCTCTCATTAGCCCAAGGCTTGAATCTGTCCAAAACACTGTAGCAGCTCCCCACAATAAAGTTTTAATACATTATATTAGAGGTTGTAGTAGTACTGTTTTACCCACAGCGTCTACAGGAATTGCTGCAAATTTACTTCTCAGTGGAAGAACCTTTCATTCCCATTATAAATGACCCATTCCATTAAATGAAACTTCAATTTCTAGACTCGATATAAACTGTGAAGTTGCTAAAACTATTAAAAAGGCCCAACTTCTCATTATTGATGAATGCATCATGGCATCCAGTCATGCTATAAACCAGTGTTTCTCAACCTTCTGGCCCTTTAAATACAGTTCCTCATGTTGTGACCCAACCATAAAATTATTTTCGTTGCTACTTCATAACTGTAATGTTGCTACTGTTATGAATCATAATGTAAATATCTGATATGCAGGATGGCCTTGGGTGACCCCTATGAAAGGGTCATTCAACCACCAAAGGGGTCGCGACCCACAGGTTGAGAACCACTGCTATAAACGCCATAGACAGATTACTAAGAGAAATTATGAATTTGAATGTTGTATTTTGTGGGAAAGTTCTCCTTCTTGGAGAGGATATTTGACAATGTCTCAGTATTGTACCACATGCTATGGGATTGGCCACAGTACAAACGAGTTTAAAGTACTGTAATGTTTGGGGATGTTTCAATAAATTGTCTCTTAAAACAAATATGAGATCAGAGGATTCTGTTTATAGTGAATAGTTAGTAAAACTTGGAGATGGCAAACTTGATAGCAGTTTTCATTTAGGAATGGATATTATTGAAATCCCCTGTAAAATGATTTGTAATGGATCTATTATTGAAGCTACCTTTGGAAATAGTATATCTATAGATAATATTAAAAATATATCTAAATATGAAATTCTTTTTCCAAAAAATGAGCACGTTCAAAAATTAAATGAAGAAATTTTGGATATACTCGATGGAGATTTTCACACATATTTGAGTGATGATTCCATTGATTCAACAGATGATGCTGAAAAGGAAAATTTTGCCATTGAATTTCTTAATAGTATTACTCCTTTGAGAATGCTGTGTCATAAATTAAAATTGGAAGTGGGTGCAATCATCATGCTATTGAGAAATCTTAATAGTAAATGGGGTCTTTGTAATGGTACCAGATTTATTATCAAAAGATTACAACCTAACATTTTCAAAGCTGAAGTATTAACAGGATCTACAGAGGGAGAGGTTGTTCTGATCCCAAGAATTGATTTGTTTCTGTTGTTTTCATATCATGTTTTTGTCATTTTTATATCATGCCTCTGTTGTTGTTATATCCTTTTGTTACTGTTTATTTATTAATAAATTTATATATTATTGTCATATACATTTTACTAATTTCCTTTCATCTCTCACACTTCTATTATAGAGAAAGGGCAAATAGCAATATTAAAATATCTCCACTAATTAACTCCCTTTTTAAAAAAATATATTTTATTGATTTTTTACAGAGAGAAAGGAAGAGGGATAGAGAGTTAGAAACATCGATGAGAGAGAAACATCGATCAGCTGCCTCCTGCACACTTCCCACTGGGGATGTGCCTGCAACCAAGGTACATGCCCTTTACCGGGATCAAACCTGGGACCCTTGAGTCCTCAGGCTGATGCTCTATCCACTGAGCCAACCCTGTTAGGGAACTAAAGGGAATTAAATTTCCCTTTTAATGTGCATGAATTTCGTGCACCAGGCTACTAGTATCCTATATAATAAAGAGCTAATATGCTAATTAGACCGAACAGCAGAACAACCATCCAGACATCCTTCCGGATGACCGCCTGGAATACCTTCTGGATGAAGCTGGGGATGTGAGGGCTGGCCAAGGCTGTGAGGGCCTGTGAGGGCCAGCCGAGGCTGCAAGGGGCTGTGAGAGCTGGCCAAGGCTGCCAGAGCAGAGCCCCTTGCAAGAATTTCATGCATTGGGCCTCTAGTTCTATTATAATGGGCATGACAGGACTATTTTACTTTATTGCAAGGGAATCTGAGGGTTGAAACTATAATTAAATAAGTTACAACTGTGCATTATTTAATTACTAAGTCTATCTTATGAACATTGCAAGCCAAATCTCTAGTCACAACCATGTTCTCCTCTCTACTTTGTTTTATAAATAACTCCTTTGTGAATCCACTTTTATCCTACACCTACAACATTTCACTTCTTTGTATTAAAATTTATCCTTCAAAATATCTATACTATATGATTTTAAGTATGGAATGAATATTAGAGATTGTCTAGTTCATCCCTTAAAATATAAAATGGGGTGAGAAAATTAGACCCAGAGAGGTAATAATTAGAAAGAAAGTGGCAAAAGTCAAGTGGTTCTAAATTTAATAATCAGACATATGCTCTTTTTATAATCAATGCATTAGTTTTTTTTCCTTTCCTGATGCTATTAAATTGGACAAACTTCAATAATTACCATAGAAAAACTAACTATGTAGTCTAGCCTGCAGTAAGATTTTCAGGAGTGTGGTAGTGATTCAAACATTCTGGTATTTTTGTATATTATTATTACTAATGGCCTGGTGCATGAAATTCATGAACATTAAAAGATAATTAATTAGAGGAAATATTTTAATATTGCTATTTGCCCTTTCTCTATAATATAAGTGTCAGAGATGAAAGAAAATTAGTGAAATGTATATGAAAATCTCCCTCCTGTCAGAGTCTGGGGCAGGCCATGGGACCCAGAGTCAAGTCCCTCCCCACCCTCATGTACCTTGAAATTGCACAAGACCTAGACCCGGCCAGCCCCACCCCAATTGGGCGAGATCCAGACCTGGCCAGCCCCACCCTGTCAAGCCCTGCCAGGTAGAGGGAGCAGCCTCAGGTCCCCCAGTGCACCCTCAGGTCCCCCAACCTGGTGTCGGGGTGGGGTGCATTGCCTGAGGTCCCCCATCAAGACCCGCTGGGCATAGGGCATGGCTTGAGGTCCCCCGTAAAGCCCTGCCAGACAGGGGGTGCAGCCTCAGGTCCCCCACCCCAGCCTGGCACCACGCAGCCTCACGTCCCTTCTGATCACTCGTTATGGCTCATTTTGGTAACCCTGCCTCTGCTGTGGGCACAGCCATCTTATGATAGTGTGACAGAGTGAGGGTCAATTTGCATATTACCTCTTTATTATATAGTACTAGTGGCCTGGTGCACAAAATTTGTGCACATTGAAAGGGGATTAATTAGAGGAAATATTTTAATATTGCTATTTGCCTTTTCTCTATAATAGAAGTGTCAAGAGATGAAACAAAATTAGTAAAATGTATATGAAAATCTTCCTCCTGTCAGAGTCTGGGGCATGCCGTGGTACCCAGAGAGAAGTCCCCTCCCACCCACAGCACCTCAAAATTGCACGAGACCCAGACCCAGATGGTCCCACCCCCATTGGGTGAGATCCAGACCCGGCAGGCCCCACCCTTGTCAAGCCCCACTGGGCAGGGGGGTGTAGCCTCAGGTCCCCTGGTCCAGTGCTGGATGGGGGGGAACAGCCTCAGGGCTCCCATCAAGCCCCACAGGGAGGGGCTGTGCAGCCTCAGGTCCCTGCTGATTGCTCCTTAAAGCTCGTTAGGGGAAGTTGGCCTCCACTATGGGAGCAGACATCTTGTGTTATGGAACACCCCCCCCCCCCCGCCTCCACTGTGGGAATTTGCATAATCACTCTTTATTATATAGGATTATTTAAATTCTTAATATAAAATTGAGACCAAATGTGAATGGCCAACCTGTAATCATTTAGAACAGATTTCCTTTATCTCATAGTATAGTGTTCCAAGATTAGACCTCAAAAACTCTGAATTATTAATGGCTATAAACAAGCATAAAAATGTTATTCTAAAATTTCCATACACTTGCCTCCTCTAGTTCTGGGATTGAGGTAGGAACTTGGTGAACACAAATATATATTTCTTTGGGGGAGTATTCATTATTTGCACATGTCATGATTGTTTAGAAAAAAATACCTTTTTAAAAAAATATATATGTTTATTGATTTCAGAGAGGAATGGAGAGAGTGAAAGAGATAGAAACATCAATGATGAGAGAGAATCATTGTTTGGCTGCTTCCTGCACACCCCCTACTGGGGATCGAGCCCACAGTCTGACATTTGCCCTGATGGAATTGAACCTGGGACCCTTCAGTCCATAGGCCAATGCTCTATCCACTGAACAAATTGGTTAAGGATAGCTTCCTTTCTTTTTCTTCCTTTTCTAGAGCTTCCATTTCCCACCTTTCTTGCACCTGCTTGCATTTCCTGAATGCCAGTGTAGCTGTGAGTGCCAGAGGCAGCAGATGGGAAGGTAAACTTTCATGCCTGCACTCTTAGATTAGCCAGTAGGATTTCTTGTTCCTTCCCATAACATTCCACTCAGTTGATCACTAAATAATCAGATACAATGTCAAAGGCATTTAGTACTCGTTCAATACAAGATTCTGAATCAGTAATTACCCAAGACTCAACTGAATACATGGGTTTGAACTTACTCGCTAATTTCACCACCTGTGATGCAATGCCCAGGAAATGTTGAAGGCAAATGGGTTGTCAAGGCTTTCGCCCCCGCCCTATGTTGAGGTTATCAGCATCTCCAAATCAATGAACACTTCAATCTTTTTTCATAATGCCTAAACATTGTTGACCGAGTCTTTGGACAAGATGAGAAACTGGAGAGCTGGGCAAGTCACCCTCCTGAATGCCTGTAAAGTTAGCAAGAGGGGGTCTGCATATACCCTGATGCTAAAGGCTTGGTTCAGAGAACACTAGCCAATGGAACTTTAAAATGTAAGAGATGTTAATTAGGTCCACCTTAGAGTGATACAGACTGGAGTTACTCAGTGAATTTTACATTTTAAACTCAGCCTACCAAAAACTGAATACTCTCCCCAAATCTAATGAACATAAACATTGGTGAGGGGTTGGGGGTGAAGAAGAAATGTGGCTACTGCTGAAGAAAGTTTTGCTTCACCCCCTCATACACAGTCTGATTTCAGGGACTTCCCAATACCCAAGGAGTACAAAGAAGCTGGTATGGATGAAAAATGTTGTTACAACAATAGCTGAAATCCTCAATAGTTTCCTGGGAGTCAGCTGCTGGAGTATTTGGCTACAGGTTATCAGACAGCTGTTGAGGCAAGGGATGCCAATATCCCACTAAGAGGGAACTTGCTCAGCCTGTTCTCACTGGCATGGTCCACCACACCCACAGTGGAGCTGTAATAAGGTAGGTAATCTAGGTCCCATGTCTGTGGGGAGGGGGAGAAGGGGCACAAGCATCCTTTTCTGGACAACTTTGGAAGATGTCCAGGCCAGGCTTTGAGCTTAGATTTCTCCCAGGATTATCTGGGGTCTCTGATTTGGAGGAGGGGAGGAGGAAGTGGGCTTTTTTAGAGGGTCATAAGAGACCACTGTATTTAAATTGTTCCATGGAAAACATGTGTCCTGGCTCTTCTAATCCCAGGTACTTCAGGAGCCACAGGCCTTGGTGAAGATATGGCCAAGTCCAAGAACCACACCACATACAACCAGTCCCCCAAATGCCACAGAACAGCATCAAGAAACCCCGATCACAAAGATATGACTTCCTTAAGGGGGTTTTCCCTAAGTTCCTAAGGAACATATACTTTGCCAAGAATCACAAGAAGGACCTGGAGAAGATGCAGGCCAACAATGCCAAGGCCATGCGCGCATATGCCAAGGCTATCAAGACCCTCAGAAAGCCCAAGGAGTTCAAGCCCAAGACTCCAAAGGATGGCCATCACAAGCTCAGTCAACTTGCCTACATCACTCATCCCAAGCTTGGGAAATATGCTCATGCCCACATTGCCAAGGGTCTCAGGCTCTGCTGGCCAAAGTCCAAGGCCAAGATTCAAACCAGGCCTCAGGCTGCAGCTACAGCTCAGGCTCAAGCTCCGGCTCCCGAAGGTGCCCATGCACCCATGAAAGCTGCACAGTGGAGGCCTCTGTCTGCCAATGTGAGGACCAAAGGATTGGTGGGACCCCTAGGCTGCTGCTGTTTTTACAAACAAATCTGAGGCAGGTTCTGTCAAAAAACATAAAACAAAACAAAACGTCCTAAAGAGTAATCTTACTGAAATCAGAATTAAGTGACTGTTAGGTCAGAATTTTTTGAATTGAGAGGGTGGGTAGTCAGTGGTTGGAATCAGTGAGGTGTAGCCAGAATTTGAAAGTAAGCAGGGAGTCTCACTGTAAATTGGAACCAAGTGTAGCCTCTTTAAATGCTAGGCCCTCATTCTTGGAAGCATAAAACCTTGAGGGCCTTCCATGTGTTTTTTTCTTTTTTTTCTTCCTGTTCCCATACTGTGCTTAGCTGCTTACAGAGAACCCAAGGCACATTCTGGGACATCTTACCTTTTTTTCTAGGGATTGAATCCCCAAGAACCCTCGAATTGAGCTCCAAGAGCTCTGATTTCAGGGACTTCCCAATACCCAAGGAGTGCAAAGAAATGGAGAACGAAACTTTAAGCCAAGAGTAATATTTTCTCTCATTATGATTGAAATGTGGAATATGTTCAGGGTGAGAACACAAATAGAACCAAATGACCTTGTCCATATGAAAAGGTCCCTAAATAGCTCATTGTATGAAGTGAAGAACCCTACGTAATCTTTTTTGTGTTCCCTATCATGGCAGTGAGTAAGAAAGCAGTTCTGAGAACCCAAGCCTGTGACTCCCTAGTCACAAAAACTTCAGACATGAAGGCCAAGTCCATGCACGGTGTATAAGGTCTTATAAAATATAAACCCTAACAATCTCTGAAATCTTAGCCCTTATCACATCTGTAGTTCCCCAAACAGTGGCTGGCACATGGTGAGTACTCAGCACAAAGGTATGAAAGATAAAGTCTTCCAGCTGGGTAACACCTTATCTTTGAAGGACCATCATCCAAGGCGATAAAGCCTTTTCTCACATCCCTTTCTTTCCCAGATATAACAGTTACTATTATTTACTTCTACAATAGCAAGCCATGAGACTTATGCAAGAACTATAACATTCCACTCTGAATTCCCAGAACCTAGCATAGTCCCAGGTATTCAGGGCATACACAATCAATATTGAATGCACAAGTTAATGACTGAACAACCAAGAAGCTCAAGTACATGGATATGTAGTGCCTTAATAAGAGCATTTTGTAGAATCAAGACAAGACAAAAATTAAATATAAAAATTTTATCCCTTGCTATCTTCAAAAATCCTCCCACAAATTCTGTTACATGAATCCTTTTTTTGCTTGGTCTTGCATTGAGTATCTATAGCTATATATAAAGTGAACGCCTGGTGAGTGGGTGGATGGTGGTGTTCACTCATGTAGTGAAATGTGAATATGTCAGAATCAGAGAAAATAGCAAAGCTATCTGTTCTCATGTCTGTTTTTTAAATCTGAGATGGTGCCAAGATGGTTCAAACTTAATATTCACATCCATTTTTATCACGTCAAATATGATCATTAGTGTTTGAACGGTGGTTATTTCCTGGCTGACAATAGCCATCGGGGTACTCACATTCCCATATGCCCGGGACTGATACAATTCAGATAGTCTGGAAAACAGTGGGAGGAAGGAAGCAATTAAAAATGAAGGGGAAGCTGGGGGCAAGGAATGGGCACCAATTTTATTCCATCCAAGAATATCCCTATACCTATTCTTCTAAAAGTTATGGGTGGGGACAGAAATGCTATTTTTAAAATAATTTTATATCCTCCAGTTGGCATGCTGTCTTGCCCATAGAATAAGTGTCAGGAAGCCCTAATGGTGGGCATTAGTGTTTAAAATAAGCTCAGGCTGTAGACTGGAAAAAAACAGGAAGAAATTAGTTCTAGAATGCTGTGGTTGTGGAGAAATCTGAAAAAGTAGACAGTGATAAAAGTATAAATTCAGTGTCCCAAGCAATATTTTATAACCCATTACTTACTAACCCCACCAGCACCCTAAGCAACACTTCACTGCCACCAGCAATATCTTTACTATGTAGGATGGGGGTGAGGAGTAAAAGGGTGGGAGAGAGGCCTGCCATTAGCATTTTGAGCACTACAGTGGCTTCTTGGGCAAGAGCATCATCACCCAGAAAAGCAGAGGGAAATAATGTGTTTGTCAATAATTTGCGAACACTGAGGATCCAAAGTAAAGAGGCTTTAACTGCATTCTTAATTTTAGGACTAGTTTATTGCAAAACTTGACAGATGGTTTACTACATTCCTGTCCTGATCTTTCTGATCATTCAGCTAGATTAGATTGCCCAACCTTTCCCCATTTCCAGTTAGGTGGGGGTGGGGGTGGCGAGTTCTAGCCAATGGAATGGTCAGAAGTGATTGAGGCCATTTTCTAAGCCCAGCTCATAATCCACTGTTTCTTTTCTCATTTGTAGCCTGAATGGAGAAGAATCTGAGCCTCTGAAAGGGGGAGGGCCCCCAAACTAGATAGGGTCTGGGTCCTTATATGATCTACTCATAAGGTAGCCTACCAAACTCAACCCTTCCTTCCCCACCAGTCATTTCATGAAGCCACTGGGGTTTGGGAGTTTATTCCTTACAGTATAGATACAGCTGCTGCCTCTAAACTTTTCATAATCATGACTAAAACAGTCTCACATACTATGTCCTCCCATGTTCCCTGTCACTCTCAGGAGCACCCTCTTGACATGTCCCCTCCCATTTGGGGCATGCAAGCAAACTGTTCATTCAGAATGTCAAAAACTTACTTGTGGCTAGAATAGTAATGACATTTAAACAGCCAAGGAATGGACAGAGTGATTTTGGGAAGAAATGCATACAGAATTGAGAGGACATGATAAGCAATGCCTTTAGCTGGGGCATTCTTTCCTCATTGATGCACACATGTAATTTCTCTTAAAGTTCCAGGTCCACATGCATGTAGCCTTCCCCAGAGTTTCTGGAATATCTGGGACTTAACTAGTAGACTAGTGGGGCAATTCAAACAGCTTTGAGCTCTCAATTTAAAGCTGGGTAGTTGATGTGAGGCTTCTAAACAAATAAATAGACAAATAATGGCTCTCTGTGTATCTGGAGTGAAGTCATGGGAAACTGGAATTGGATAGACACTGGGGGACATAAAACTGAGATGCTGGTGAGCAAAGTATTTCCTCAAGGTCCTATTGCATATTTGAATCTTACTCTAGCTGCACAGGCTTCTTATTTATCCAAGTGATACATTAGGACGCAGTGCTCCAGGCTAGGGCAAGCATAACCTCTCCTGAATGATGACTCCCCCTCATGCATTCTGCCCTCTACTTACTCACAGTCTGACTTTCTGTTGCCTCTACCCAAACTTAGAAAGGAAGTTCTTTCTTCAGCAAAGATGATCCCCTGGCTCACTGCATTTCCTTAATTTTCTACTGCCCCTGTGACACTTAGGCCACATAATAAATATAAAAAGAAAAGTTCATTTAAGAGCAGAACTACTTATAATTACAGAGTGAAGAAATAGATGTCTATGCCCAAGCAGTTGCAGGAACCAGAATGCTGAGCTTCAGCAACCCACCGACTTGCCTGCCATTTGACTGGGACAGAGGAAAAGGGGTTCTGACTACTCATCATTGCCTGGGGCAGCCAGTGAACTGTTGGGGACAGAAGAACAAATTGTTGGTGCCTCTTCCCTGTTTGATAGCCAGAGAGAGTCTTTTGAGTGTCCTGAATGACCCAGTCAACAGAGCACCATGGTCAGGGTCAGCAGTTGCTAAGCCATGACTATGACTTATACCTCTTCCTCTTTTTTTTTTTTTTAAATATATTTTATTGATTTTTTACAGAGAGGAAGGGAGAGAGATAGAGAGTTAGAAACATCGATGAGAGAGAAACATCGATCAGCCGCCTCCTGCACATCTCCTACTGGGAATGTGCCCGCAACCAAGGTACATGCCCTTGACCGGAATCGAACCTGGGACCTTTCAGTCCGCAGGCCGACGCTCTATCCACTGAGCCAAACCGGTTTCAGCCTCTTCCCTTTCTTGATGTATTTTCTTGAACTTGCTTTTGGATTAAAAACCTCCCCCCATACGCACACTTCTTGACTATTGCTTTTTTAGCAAGTTTCCTGTCAGCTACTTTTCTCTCCAACTCGAAGGTACCCTAGATAATGGTGCTGCCCAATGGAGGAAAGATCCCCAAGTTTCAGTTTGGAAAAAAAAAAAATTCCCAAGAAAATGACTCATCATAAGTGACATTATTGTTCACAAATACATTCACTTCCTTGTAGGATTCCCACCTATTGATGTTAAGATCAGCTGTGTGATATGGTTGAGGTAAAGAAATGTGAGCAAATGTGATGTAGGCTACCACCTTTCAGAAGCTTTAGGAGGCACCGTGAGACTCTTCCGGTTCTTTAGCTTCTGTTTCCTGCCATGAAAGTGGTACATCGCATACTGACAATTATTCCTTAGCCTAGGTCCAGGGATAAGAAACATGGAGCAGAGGCATATGAAATCAAGCAGAGACACAGCATCTGCAGCCACTAATATAAAATGTAGCCTGTTGTAAGTGACTAAAATTTTGGGAATTTTGTGGATGCAGCAAAGCTGACTAATATACTCTCTGATCAGGAACATGAGGAATGAATTTTGTGAATAAAAGATAAAATTTATTGGGTTAAACCCCTATAAGGGGGGCTTGTTGTTTATTGTTACTGTTCAATAATTACCTTCACATAACAATCCCCTCACCTTTTTAACAGCCTAGCACATTCATTAGCCCCTGAAATGGAAGAATTATGATGAGGTAGAGGGGGAAAAGCCGAAATACTCAAGCTGGGTAAGATTAAAAGCAACTGGCTTGAAATTTCTCCAAAAAACTGGTGCAGTGGTGAACATCCACCACCCCCATCTACTGTAAGTCATTACACTACAGGTAGAGTGTGGTACTTTAGTGTTTATTTTTGTAATAGCAATAGAAATCAACTTGGCTTTTCTTTTTTATCTTTACCTTATTTTACTCACAGATTTGCTAGGTACTGTTTCTTAGCAACATGATTTTGGAAGGAGCGTGATTCTTTTAAGCTGGCACCGCAACCTGAGCATGCTCTTTCCGATGACCTCTATATTTCCTAAGAGGCTTCTTAGATTCTGTATTTCTCACTCAAACCCTTTTTCTTCTCTCTCCATGACTCAAGCACATGCCAACCTTTCCGCCTGCTTTTCTCTAGCCTCTGCTTTTAATTAGACCTAGGATTTCTTATTCCAGCTGTGTTAATTTTATTTTTTGGTATCTGCTTTGGTCAGCTTACTCCGTTTTATCGCCCTCCTGATTATGTATCCATATTAACACTAGCTTGTACCACTGCAGTATTGGGAGACAGTTCTCCATGAAGCCTGTGTTCCTGCACATGTTGTAAGCTAAAGCACTGACAACATTTTGTTCTAGACTATCTTTTCAAGGGTGTGTATAGCAAACAGCCTTTGAAAATAGAGATAGTGCTTTTTCCCCAGAGAAAAGGGCAAGTTTGTTTTCTGTCCAGTATAATAAAGGTAATGTCTTCAGAGTAAATATTGGTTGGGTTTGTTTCAGACCCACCATAAAAAAATGGAGTTTCCTATGCTCAGGTTCCTCAGCTGTGACAAAAACCAACTGTGTCACTGCACAGCATGTCACCCTCAGGGGGGTTAGAAAACACAGGGAACTAGCACAAACATCTCATTCTACCTGCTGTGCTATAATAAAACCCTTTGTCTCTGATCCAGGAGTCTCATGTCTTCTGCCGGCATCCATAACACTATGGCAGGCCAACTTTTTAAGCTTGCAAGGTGAGCAAAATCTTGGACCCTTTAGAGTGTTTGACTTGTACCACTTCCCGTATGATTATAATTTAAATGATAATATAGAGTTTATCATAAATTAATATCTGTAAGTTTCCATATGTGTGTGTGTGTGTGTGTGTGTGTGTGTGTGTAGGATGCCTCTTTATTTAAAAAAAAATTGTAAAACAATGCATCTACAACACACACAAATGCAATTATCATTGTATTCCTGATTGTTTAGTGTAGTTCCTTGCTCTTATAAAAGGTTTGTTGAATGATCGAATAAATTGAAAGCTGGTGAAACAATTATATGTTATTTATTATAGAATTATCAACCCATGTATACTTCTAATTACTACTGACAGTCAACGTTGACTTCATGTCTTCAAAATAGCAATCCAAATCTTGTTGCTATCTCCCAGAAGTGGATGAATTCATTTTATTAAGAGTGTATGGAGGCATCTCATCTCTACCTGTGGCTTTGTCCTTCAGGTAGTGAATGTTTTTGACCCTCTAGTCCTGACCCTCTAGTCCTCTAGCCCTGACTGCACTATCATGTATAGCACCATAAATATTAGTTCTTGAGTACCTTCTTCAACATTTTTGAGTGCCTATTCTTTGTAAGAAAATACTAGGCCTTTGGGATTTAAACATGTAAATAGGCAAATTATAATTCAAAAACAGTAAATGATATTATACAATTAAAAATTCTGCAGAATCCAGAGAGGCACAACCAATTCAAAAGACAGAATGAGACTACTAAGCCAAAGGACTTGGATAGGGGTATGTATTAACCAATGTTTATAGTCCAACGTAATTTGGGGGCCTCATCTACTTTTATTTTACTTTTAGTTTCTTAGCCCTTGATTTTACCATATTGGTGCAATCACTCATTTCTATTTTCTCTGCCCTGACATCCTACTTCACTTTCCTATCAGAAGTTCTTGCTCCTATAAGAAGTTCTTGATTTAATTATTATTCCACAAAGAATGTCATTCTTACACCTTACTTTCCTTTTCTGCTCTGTTTCCCTTGGTGCTGACCACAGAGGGTCACCCTGTTTGGTTCTAGTTCAGTCTAGGGCATCTGTGTCTCTAAAATCCCTTGCTATGTGTTCTAATGTGCAGGCATGTTTGAGGACACTTGTTGTAGGATTTTCTACAACTCCACCAATTCTAAATTGAAAGAGATTATGCATACCTGTCAGCACATACTCATATCTGATTTTTCCCCCAGTTAGTTTCTCTTCTTAGCCAACCCTTCTCTCCTCCCACTCTGCATTTTGACTTTATGAAGAATAGAATAGCCCTGGCTAGGACTGTGTGTTGTTCTGATTTAAAAGTTAACAATGTATTTCCAGAGCTAGAACTAGAATCTGATGTTTCTATCAGTAGGACTTGCACGAAGTCTTACAAGGTATAGAAAACCACAAGCAGGATTTAGTGCTAACCTCTGTCCATCCTAGATCCAGTGGAAAAGAAGAGGGCGAGGGAGAGGGAAGGAGAAAAGTTGCAGCTTTCCACCTCTCCTGGTAGACTAGCACACACAGAAAGTAGAGAAAAGACTGGGAGTTGCCATGGCAGCTTAAAGCTCCCCACAGACACCAAGGCCATCCTGGTCCAGCCATTGGAAGAAGAATACCTTTCTTAACAAGTCTCAGCAGATACTTGTGGTAGCCTCATGAACTAGGGGTGTAGCTCTGCTCCAGAGAGAGTCAAAGAGATGGGCCTCTCTTTTTATGCAGCAAGCAGCCCATTTCTACTGAGTATGACCAGGCCAGGATGCCTAAACATAAGAAACCCACTAACTCAGGAGTACTCAAACTACGGCCCGCGGGCCACATGCAAATACAAATATTGTATTTGTTTCCGTTTTGTTTTTTTTACTTCAAAATAAGATATGTGCAGTGTGCATAGGAATTTGTTCATAGTTTTTCTTTTTTAAACTATAGTCCGGCCCTCCAATGGTCTGACAGTGAACTGGCCCCCTGTTTAAAAAGTTTGAGGACCCCTGCACTAACTCCTTAAAAATATGCAACTATAAATCAGCCACATTCTTACATTTGAAACATTTTAACATGTTAATCAAGCAACTGAATTATAATCATGTTGCAGCAATCAGATTTATATGCAAGTCTTTTAGTCTTGCAGCAAATTTAAGAGAAAATCTAAAAACTAGAGGAGGTATCATTATCTACCTTGGCATTTATTTGGGTATCCAGGCAGCCATAAAAACAATGCCTTGAAGATGCTTTCTAATTCAAATTGGTGAATATTGAGTAGGCTGAGTGTGTCCAGGGATCCCCATTTTTATGCCCCTGTAACCTGAGACATGGGGGCTGGGGGGCTGCTGTTCAATAGGTTTTTGATTCATTAATTCATAAAACATTTATTGATTGGTTATTATGTGCTAAGGACCATGCTATGTGGTAAGGATATAGAGTGAAATAATTTCATAAATTACTATCTTAGGGAGCTTTTGATATAGACAGGTAGTTGCAGTTTCTAAACATCGTGATAGGTGTTATAATCAGCAGAGAAGTATGTGCATGTATAAAGAAGTGTAGGTATGCATAAAGGAACAAATAACCCTGTTTTGCTGGGGGTAAGGAGAGATTGGAGTCCAGGGAAAAGATATGGTGTCTCAGCTCAGTTTTGGAAGACAGTAAGCATTTATCAGCTGCAAAATGTTGGGGAAAGTATGCAAGCAGCAGAGATTACACAAGCTAAAGATGTATAAAGCTATGTGCTACAAATGGTACATATAGTGCATAATACATGTGCAGAAGGGCTGCTGGTGAGAAAGAGACAAGAAAGAGTCGGAGGTCAAATCAAGGGGGCTTTTGGCCCCATACTAAAGAGTTGGGACATTATTCTGCATATGACAGGGAGCTTTTAAAACCAAAGACTACTTTGATCAAGTCCTCTGTATGTGTGTGCATGTGTGTGTTTCAGAAACCTTTCAAACATTGGGAGTGGTGGTTATCCAGGTGCTCTGGTATGTTTGTAGACAGGGTGACAAGTTAAGAGGTCATAGGTGACATGTTCATGACCTACATCAGTCCTTGGGGTTAGAGGTGTGAGAATATATTTCTGAGAATTCACATGATAATATGACTGTGAAGGTAGGGTTGAGGATAGAAAAGGGTTTTTTCTGTTTTTGTTTTTTATCATCTGGCTTTGGTACTTGGGTGAAGTTGTTCACCCAAACAGGAACATGGTGGGTTGGAGATGATGAATCAGTCTTGAATGGGACAAGTTTGAAGTGCCTGGAGAATATCTAGAGAAAGATGTGTGATAGCTCTACACACAGAGAATAATAGAGTTTATGCTACAAATTTGGGCCTTGTGGTTAGAGATAATGTAGTAGGTCAGATTTTCCAGGAATATATTAAAGGATTAAATACAACATTCTAAACTGGGTTGCTCAAGCTTTAGTGTGTATGTAGGTCACTTGTTAAAATATAAGTTTTGATTCAGTAGATCTGGGGTGGGCCTGATAGTCATCATTTCTAAGTAGCTGTATGCAGACCACATTTTGACTAGCAAGATTCCAGAAAATACTAGTGTTGGAAGACAGGCAGATGATGAATGCAAAAAGAACTGAGTAGAGGAAGTAAAAAATGTAAGGGAAAAAAAAGGAGTATTGCCTTAGAATCCAAGAAAGACAGTTTTATGAAAAAGAAAATGTTCAACAAAGTCAAAGACTGCTGACAAATAGAGTTAAGAACAAACTGTTAAATGTCAGATGAAATCAGCAGTTGAAGGTAATTTTGAACTTGGACAGGACAGTTTTTGTATCATAAAGGGAACAGAAGTCAATTGTAGTGGAGAGCTAAGTAAATGGTAGGTGAGGCAATAGATAGCAAGTATGGACTGGTTTTTGTAAAAACACAAAACCTTGGCTGTTACAGCAAAGAGACAAATTGGGTGACTATTTAGGAAGGGCAAAGCTTAAACATGACTCATCATTTTTAAGATAATAAAGACATTCCGTTTTTGGTAAGCTAAATAATGCCTCTCCCTCAAAATATTCACCTCCTAATGCCCCAGACTTGTGAATTACCTTAAATAGCAAAAGGGATTTTGTGAATCTTAAATTAAGGATCTCGAGATGGAGAGATTATCCTGGATTAGCTAGGTGGGCCCAGTGTTATCACAAGGGTTAAAAAAGGAGGCAGAAAGGTCAAAGCCAGAGAAGGAGGTGTGACAACTGAGGTGGGAGTGATACTTCTGCTGGCTTTGCTATGAACATGGGAATGTGGGTAGATCCTGGTTAAAATCCCCAAAGAGTTTTCTTGTCCTCACCCATGCTCTCTCTTGCTCCCTGAGCCACACTTGCCCATTCATTCTCCCCTTTGCTCTCCATAGCCATGTGACCTTAGTGGTAATAGACTATAGCTGGGAACCCAAGCTAAACTAGCCAGATTTGGACTGGATTTAACTTACTATGGAGCAGAAACCCGGTCAATGGCTTTTATTCTGGCTCTGCTGAAGACAAGGTTATATTTATTTTATGGTGAGACAGACAGAGATGGGACCTTGGAGGAGACCCCCCTTAATTTTACATTAAGCTTTCCATGAAACTCCTTCTTCCTGTGGGGGTCTCAGGAAATCCTTTTCCTTGTGGAATTCCACTTCCACCAATAACAGTATCATATGTAGAATGTCCAGATGTTACCAGAGACAAATGTATCTCATCTTCCCCCATTGCCAGTGGGAGTAAGGTCCTTGTGATGTTCTCAGAAAAGGAATTTTCTCAGACTCACCCAAGAGGATGCAATATTTTCATGGAATTACATCCTGGATTTCTCAAGTCCCATTTCTCTTGTTCCAGTCATAGAAGAAGTGTAGCTGGAGCTTCAGTAAGAGCTAAAATCAGAGCTGGTGTCCAGAATTTCCATTCCATGTTGGAGCAGTGTCCAACATAGCAACAGGCTAGGTGCAGTCCATTAGTCCACTGTGTGTGTATGGGTCCACATGGCTATGGGCCACACAGGAGAATGCCAGGAAGCCAAGTGTGAGCCATGAACCAAGTGTTCCAAGAGTGTGAACTTCTTCATTCAGGGGATTATATATCCCAAATTTTGAGTGTTTGCAGTGGCTATGCCCATTCTGGCCAACCATCTCTGTCCCCAACTATGATTGACAGATAAGTATCTTCCCGATGTCATCCCAACTTTATTGGGCATGTGTCTAGCTTTCCTTTATTGAACACCTCCCCCAGTGTTTGGATGCAAGGAACATGCCTACAATGTCTGGCCTTTCCTTTGTCCTTTACTATTATTAATAACCTGCTAATTAAAATGTTATCACAGACAGACTGGAGGAATGCATTGGTGTTGCCTCTCTTACTTGTTTTAAGGGATTTCAGGAAAGTGTTTTACTTGAATAGGATGTGGTAGCTACTGCAATTTAACTAAATACAGAACCTGACTCCCCTAAATAATCTCCACTTTAGGCTGAGCTCTGTTTGGTATAGGGGAAACCGACCAGTGGGAGGATCCTGGGATTTCTTGGTCTGTTTCTCCTCTGAAAGTTTCTATGCTGAAACCAAAGTTGAGAGAAAATATTGTCTCTTATCCCCTTATGTTTCCACCTCATCTTACAGCCTCTCAGCCTGAATGCACTTTATTTCTCACCAGTTTCATGTTAATGTAGTGGTGGTGTTTTTGCAGCTTCCCTGACCCTGCCAAGCCTCTACCCCTCCGGGTACTGGAGCTGCAGGAAACCACTCTGGGCCTCCTGGTTTCCATGGAGACCCTACTTGAAGTCCTAGGCTGCTCCCAAACCAGGGGAAATCTAAACCTGAACATTTGTATTTAAATGAGGGAAATTGGGGGGAGGGCCTGCTGGTGTTCAAGAACTCAAACAAGGGGATCTAAAAATGTCATTATTCAGTCGCTTCCTGCTCACAGGAGAAATCTAAGAGATAATAGGCAGCAAGGGACAGAGGGCTGTTTAAGAAATATCTTTTAAAGATTCATGTTTGATTTCAGGTTGTAAGGGCCAGAACTACTCAGGAAACTGGGAACCCCCTGTCCTTGTGGGGAGTTCCTGGCTGATAATGATACACAGTTTCATTTCCAAGAAGCAAGGGAGAGTTTTCACTTCCCCAGAGTCTAAAGCAGTGGTTCTCAACCTTCCTAATGCCGCAACCCTTTAATAACAGTTCCTCATGTTATGGTGACCCCCAATTTCACTGTTACAAATTGAACATAATTAAAGCATAGTGATTAATCACAAAAACAATATGTAATTATATATGTTTTCCAATGGTCTTAGGCGACCCCTGTGAAAGGGTCGTTCAACCCCCAAAGGGGTCGCGACCCACTGGTTGAGAACCACTGATAAAGTCTTAAAGATTCCCTGCTGATGGAGGAGGGGCCACATCTGTATCTCTCATTCTCCACCCTTCCTCTCCCTACAAAGCTTTGGGCTCTGGATTAGCTGCTATTTGGTGGCTGAATTCCTAGCAAAAGGTTGGGAGAGGAGGAGGAGGTGATAGCTGGGCAGAATATATGGGAAGATTGAATTGCACAAGAGTTCAGATGATGTCAGCTTGAATAAGTGTCTGACCTACTGAATGTTAAATGTCGCTGAATGATGAATCCTCGGAGGGGATTGATGGCAGAAAGCCTAAGAAAGGACCGTGTGCATCTTTAAAATATTAAGCAGGTGGTTTTGCTGATCTCTGGCTGCAACTCCCAGGGCACTGGTGGAATCTCAGCTTTCTGCTATAATCACTTGAACATTACTTACTGCCCTAGATAACCATGGGTCACGTGCAGTTTGCACCGTAAAGGGAAATGTTTCAAAAAAGAAAAAGCCATTTTAAGCTATCAGAGTGCCTGCTGGTCTTACAAAAAGAAACCAATTCAATTTAATACACACCTTCTGAGGTCTACTATGAGCCAAATGTGTGCAAAATGAATGAGATGGTCTTTGCCTTCAAGGGGCATGCACTCTGATTGGGATGGCAGATACAGTCACAAATGACCAATAGTGCCAGACAGCAGTTAATAAGTACCACAGATAGGTCCAAGGAAGGTGGAATTAATTAATACAGAACAGAAAGAACGGTTTAAGGACACATATGCAATACCTTAATCAATAAAGAAAAAAATAATTAAAATAATAAAAAATAAAATCAATCAACAAAATTTTTTAAAAATTAAATAAAATGGTTTATATTAGATACATCTGAGATCTAGCCTTTTAATAATTGACACAAAAGAAAGAAGTATAGGGAAAACTTCTGTAGGAATATAATAGAAAAATAAGTTTTACAAATTGCCTGTTTAAGATGCCAATTCCGTAAAATTGTCAAGTGACATAGAAAGCTATTTTTTTTTCTTTCTGATGACTATTCTATTGCTGTGATTGATAGGGGACTGCATATTGGTCCTACTTTGGCCTCCATTCCATTTTTACTACTCACTAAACCACAATATGTTGCTATTAGAGATTCAAATTTTTATGGTTTCATTCTTAAATATACCCAGAGACTAGAATTGTGAGAAAGAATGCTTTAAAAAAGTACATAGGTTCAGGCCGAGTAAGAACTATGTGAGCACGAAGGATATCAAGAAATGTTTCTACTTGAGGCAGGACTGAAATGCAGGAGGTATTTGTGCCCATCAGAACTTCTTTGCAGAGTCATGGTATGCAAAAGTGAAGAGATGAGTAACAGCATTGCAAATGATGAAGAAATTTTTGAAATACTTATCACATGTGGTCTGAGTTTAATGCATGTTTTTCAATAATAAGCCTTCTAATTTTCATTACAAAGGTAAGACAAATTCAGGAATAAATTAAAGGGCATGGAGGTCAAAGGTTAATTCTTGGCTTCAAGCCTTTGGATGGGAGATATCAAGAGATAATGGGATTAAAGGAAAGCAATTATTTCTTAGAAAGGAGAGAAAAAAAAAGCCATATGTGCTCAAGCTAGTCATATCTTCTCTGTCATTAAGATATTGGTTACTAAAGGTTTGTTTTCTAGGTCCTACTCTCAGTTGGTTAAGGAACATACCTATAATAAAAACATCTCCCCAGAGTTTTGGCAATATAGCAGAATTTTAGCAATTATTAGATGAAAACAACAACTTTAAAAGCACAGAATGCCAAGAGTCTACTTATTTTCATTATTTATTATTTTTTTCATTCTCTGTCACATGGTTCACTGCAGGATCTTAGACTCTTAGTTTACTTCCTTTGAGGCCATATTTGTCAAGCTTCTGAATAACTGAGTAAAACTCTCTGGTTTCTTAACTTCAAATAAACACCCATGGACACATGGGCACCTCATTCATCCAAAAACAATCAAATGCTTGTATAGAGTATATTTTTGTAGTGGTCATCAGTATGGCGCGACAGTGCCTAGATATGAGTTTGGTAGTTTAAGGAGAGCCCACTTATCACCACTAATAGCTGGAAGCAATACGGACAAAATAAAATTATAAAGGAGAAATGAGTCATAAATAATGAAAAGATGGAGAGGAAAAAGGAAGTGAAGAAACAAAAGGGAGAAAAACTAAATAGAACAGGGTGTCTTAAGCACTTAGTGACAGGTTAGGATCTACAGTTTACTCTCCTTGGGATTTAAAGACAGAAATTTCAAAGATAGAAAGGATCTGGTGAGCATCCAGTCTACTTCTTCATTTCACAGATGAGAAAGCAGGATCCAGGAGGAGATGAGTGACCTGTCTAGCATCAGAGCTGATTACAGATGCAGCCATCAGCACCCAGGTTTCCTCCTGGTCCAGTGTTAGTTTTGCTTCATCATTTCTCACACTTGAAAAGGCTCACTGAATCCAAAGTTCCTTTGATATTTCAATATTTTTTCATTTTTCCTTGAACTCCTAATAAATTTTTTACATTTATATTTTTTCTTTACAGCTTATAAAGTGCTTTATCTATTTAACCTTTGTACCAATTCTGAGAGAAGTAAACATTAGCTATAAGACTCACATGGGACTTGTTTAATTTTGATTTAAGATATTTTGCCCCCACAAATACTTACTCAACTCTTATTTATGGAGCAGTGAGGTAAATTAAAAATAAATAGACCATATTGTTCCTTCTCTTATCCACAATATCACCAACCAATTGTCTTTTAAGACAATGAAGCATAGAAGTGAGAGTGGACAGTATGACAATAAAGATGACAAGGAAGAAATAATAATGTAGTTAGCAAACACACACACACACACAACACAACTTTGCAAATTGGTGCTAGGGATGACTGTGGTTAAATCTGCTGATAGTTCTAGATATTTATGATAGATGTAGCACTACCTTTAGTTGCTTCTGCAATAGTGATCTTATTATTTCAAGAAAATTTTCTTTGAAGCTGATGAATACAGTTCCAAGAATAAGACCGAGGACTGATGTCAGGGGATAGGAGCATCTCCTCTCACCACTCTCTGCACTCTCTGAGGCTCAGCCCTCCAAGGCAGGATGGTTTCCATCACTCCTGCCATCCAGTCATCGCTGACACTACTTGGCAGCCAGCCTGCCTCTAATGGAACGTGTCCTACAGCTGGGAATTAGGTCATCAGTAATTCACTTAATAGCATTTTATGAGCTGGGCTCTAACACAAGAGAGTGATCTGGCCTCACCAGCAGGAGTTTTCCTTGATGTGAGAGGAAGGAGGGAGGAAAATATACCATTCTGAATAATCAGACAATACATTCATTTCCAGAAAGTAATGAGTAAGGACAAGAAAACTGGATGTTTCTTCAGACTCCCTGCCTGATCAGGTCACTTCTCATTTTTGGACTTCAGTTTCTCCAAAAGGCTTCATCCAAATCTAACATTGCATATTTCTGACTCTAGGGGACCCCTCATGGAAGTTAGAAAATGTGGGATTTGTCAGGTCAGCCCCCTCTTTCCTGATGGTGCTCTCTGGAAAGGAAGATGGATAACCCTATTCTTCTGCCACCAGTGTGCTGGGGTGGGGTGGGAGGAGCACTGATTTATAGCCTTTGTTAATTTCCATGGTGTATTTCTGACCCAGTTGATTTCAAGCTATCAGTGATTTAACTGGTGAGCAAAATTTCTGAAAATTGAACAATTGGCTCTCAGAAGCTGGTATAAGCAACATGAGCACACCACTGGTTCACCACTAGATAAAAAGAGCTGCATCAGTGAATAACCTCTTATGCATAGACATGTAGCTGGATTGTTCATACACCAAATATATAGTGTATATATATACCAATAAAAGGGTAATATGCTAATTAGACTGGATAGGCTGGACATCTTCCAGACATCCTTCCAGACAAAGCCATGGAGGCGGGGGCCAAGGCAGAGGTGGTTAGGGGCCATCAGGCTGGCAGGCAGGCAGAGGTGGTTAGGGGCAATCAGGCAGGCAGGCAGGTGAGTGGTTAGGAGCTAGCGGTCCCAGATTGTGAGAGGGACATCCCCCAAGGGGTCCCAGATTGAAGAGGGTGCAGGCTGGGCTGAGGGACCCCCCCATGCACAGAATTTTGTGCACCGGGCCTCTAGTACATATATATATGTATACATACATACATACTAGAGGCCCGGTGCACAAAAATTTGTGCACTCGGGAGGGTCCCTCAGCCCGGCCTGTGCCCTCTCGCAGTTTGGGACTCCTCAGGGGATGACCACCTGCTGGCTTAGGCCCACTCCCCGGGGGATTGGGCCTAAGCTGGCAGTCAGACATCCCTCTGGCAGCCCAGGAGCCCTCGGGGGATGTCCACTTGCCACCAGGGAGCAGGCCTAGCTTCAGTCAGACATCCTTAGCACGACTGAGGAGGTGGGAGAGGCTCCCACCACCACCGCTGTGCTGGCAGCCCTCAGCATGGCTTGTGGCTGAGCAGAGCTCCCCCAGTGGGAGCACACTGACCACCAGGGGGCAGCTTCTGCATTGAGCGTCTGCCCCTGGTGGTCGGTGTGTGTCATAGTGACCAGTGATTCCCAGTTGTTCTGCTGTTAGGGTCAATTTGCATATTACCCTTTTATTATATAGGATATATATATATATATACTAGTCTATCCCTGTTTTGGTTTTAGATTAAAAAGAGATTCACAACTTCTCCTCTTTGATTCTACTCCAGCTGCTATTCTTAATTTATTTGAAGTTCTCTCAAAAATATGTAGAGAATTCTCATTAGAAAAATGTACATACTCCTACAGCTTTTCACATGAATTTCCATTTCTTCTACCACATGTTCAGGGAGCCATTTGACTTTTATTTTCTTCTGATCGGTAGGACCATACATTCTTCTTGCTGAAAAACTCAATATGTATCTCATGAATTTTTCAGAAGGTTCACTGCTATACGAGGCTTAGAAGTTGAAAAAAAAAATCACTAGAGTCTTCTTTCCTCCTTTTGACTTGATGGGAAAGAAGCCCTTCTACTGGGTCCTGGAACTTTACTGCACAAAATCTTCCATAATTGGGGTGATTGAGGTTGAAATCAGCACCTGGCATGGTGATGGATAAAATGATGAGTCTGTTTCCTTTTATCCCTTCACTTGAATAGAGGGTATAGAAAATATTCAATTCACATCTACTGAGCATTTGCTACAAGGACTCAGCACTGCCAAGTATTGTGAAATACAAGAGAAAGTATAAGTGATGATACCAGCCTTCAAATTTATCATCTGGCTGGGGAGATAAGATTAACATGCACAAATTAATGAAAATCAATTTAAAACATTTTATAATTAAGTGTTTAATGATGTGGTACAAATTCTAAATGCAGCACGAATATAAAGAAAAGTAAAATTAGTTGAAACAAGTGTTATCCAAGAAAATATAATGACTGGCAATGGGGCTTAAGCTGCCATTGATGTGAAGATAATGTTTCATTAATAAGTGAAGGTATAGGACTAGCCAGGCTGCGGGAATTGCATTTAAAAGGCTGGTGGCAAACAAACAAACAAACAAACAAAAAATCAGGGAAAGTGGAGAAAAAGTGAAATCCCTGGCCTAATACTGGGTTCCAGGATGAATGTGTGTCAAGGAGAGAGATAAGAAAGGATCATACAATTCTCTGATCTACAACCTCTGCAGCAACCAGCACATGAAGCTAAGCTTCAATTTCTGAAGCAATCAGTCCATGAAGTTCAGGATCTGTTCATTGACTGTCAACTTCCCTAATTTTTGTTCCTCACCCCCTGCTTCCAATTCAGGACCAACAAGAAAGCCAAAGATGCTCTGAAGACCAATCATATAGGTCATCCCCCTTCTAGTTAGTCTGCTTCCAGCTTCTCTATGCCAACAACCTCCAATCAGAGCACACCCAACGTCTCCCCCCACCTTTTTTCTCTATACAGCTTTCCAAGTCCCCACCTGACTTTGAGTCTTTGCCAAATGTAAGTGATGGTGGTTGAATCACACTCTGAATAAATTGCCTATATGTTTTCATTTGGATGATCTTTGTTTATTCCACAGTGGGAGAAGAGCACACCTACAATTCTGTCTCCTATTATTACAGAAGGATATATATATATATATATATATATATATATATATATATATATATATACTAGAGGCCTGGTGCGCAAAAATTTGTGCACTTGGGGGTGTCCCTCAGCCCGGCCTGTGCTCTCTCGCAGTCTGGGACCCCTCGGGGGATGTCCACCTGCTGGCTTAGGCCCGCTCCCCAGGGGATCGGGTCTAAGCTGGCAGTTAGATATCCCTCTGGCAGCCCGGGAGCCCTCAGGGGATGTCTACTTGCCAGTGGGGAGCAGGCCTAAGCTGCAGTTGGACATCCTTAGCACTGCTGAGGAGGCGGGAGAGGCTCCTGTCACCACCACTGTGCTGGCAGCCATCAGCCTGGCTTGTTGCTGAGCAGAACTCCCTCTGTGGGAGTGCACTGACCACCAGGGGGCAGCTTCTGCATTGAGCGTCTGCCCCTGGTGGTCAGTGTGTGTAATAGTGACCAGCGATTCCCAGTCATTCTGCTGTTAGGATCAATTTGCATATTACCCTTTTATTATATAGGATTTATATTTATATTTATATTTATATTTATATTTATATTTATATTTATATTTATATTTATATTTATATTTATATTTATATTTATATTTATATTTATATTTATATTTATATTTATATTTATATTTATATTTATATTTATATTTATATTTATATTTATATTTATATTTATATTTATATTTATATTTATATTATTTATATTTATATTTTCCCTTTTTAAGTTTATTTTTATTGTTGAAAGAATTACAGCTGTTCCCCATTTTCCCCCCTCCACCTGGCTCCCACCCCACGTCAGGCCTTCACCATGCTATTATCTGTGTTCCTGTGCTATGCATATATGCATATAAATTCTTTGATTAATCTCTTCCCACCCTTGTACACCCCCTTTCCTCTGAGACCTGTCAGTGTGTTTCATGTTTTCATGTCTCTGGACCTATTTTGTTGGCCAATTTATTTTGTTCTTTAGATTCGTCATGTGAGTGAGATCATGTGATATTTGTCTTTTTTTGACCGGACCGGCTTATTTCACTTAACATAATACTCTCCATGTCCCTTCATGCTGTCTCAAAGGGTAAGAGATCCTTCTGTTTTACGGCTGGATGGTATTCCATTATGTAAATGTACTACAGATTTTTTATCCACTCATTTACTGATGGGCACTTGGGCTGTTTCCAGACCATAGCTATAGTAAATAGTGATGCTATGAACATAGAGGTGCATATATTCTTCCTGATTGGTGTTTTGGGTTTCTTAGGATTTGCCGGAAGCCGGTCCATCCTTGCTGCTTGACACAGTCGCTGCAGGATAGAAACATCTGCACAGCATATGTTTCAAAGGACCTGGCGTATATAGCATACTGTTCTTAATATGTTTGCTCCCCTTAGCGCTGTGTGTTTTAACCAAGGTCACCTCTCCGAGAAAGCTTGTTTCCCCAGGTAGGGATTTTTCCCTGAAGTTAGGGAGGGGATGAAACTCCTTAACTAAGTGCCAGGCGGGTAGTTAATCACTTTAACTACAAACAATCATGCTTAAGCTACATAATCTTTACTCCCTGGAATGGAGATAAGAAACGCCCTAACCTTTGTAATAGAAATTGACAGGATTAAAATCAACTGGTATAAATACGGATGTAACAAGACAATATACAGTAGAACCTCTCTGGAGATCCAGACCAGAACTTGGCTGGAGATCCTGGCTAGAGATCCTGGCTAGGCTGCTGATCAACTGAACGCTGTCTCCGTGTCATTCCTTCTTCGCCGACTCCGTCCACACCTTTGGGGACCCCTGGACCTGCTGGGGTTGGACCCCAGGATTTATTCCTAGAAGTGGGATCACTGGGTCAAATGGCAGTTCCATTTTAAATTTTTTGAGGAAACCACACTGTTTTCCACAGAGGCTGCACCGGTCTGCATTCCCACCAGCAGTGTACTAGGGTTCCCTTTTTGCCACATCTCTTTCTCTCTTCTTGTCACCTTTCCTTCTTGCCTCATGATATCTATACTTTATTTAGGCTTTCTTACCAAATTTCTTAGAATGCTGATTAAAAAAGACAGAAGTCCAGGAAGCTATTATCTCTGTTTCAGAGATGAGTAGAAATAGGTGTTCAGCTAATGACATTCCTTTATTTCTTTGGATCTAAAGAGAAGGCTGAATGCCTCAATTCTATATTGACTTTTGACTCAGGTTAAACTTTTTGTCAACAAAAATCTCCTTTGTTATTCTTCTTTTAATAACAGGCCCCATGTTTTAAAAGACTTAGTCTAACAGTGCTTAACATTTTTCTAGTATATTTTAATTTAAGACATCTAAAATGGGTAATCAGAGTTTCTGATCAATACAGGATAGTAAGCATTTGCTGTCATGCTAGACTATACATTTCCAGTCAAATCAAAGAAGATAAATTTTTTTAAATATATTTTTATTGATTTCAGAGAGGAAGGAGAGGGAGAGAGAAATAACATCAGTAATAAGAGATAATAATTGATTGGCTGCATGCTCCTCACTGGGGATTGAACCTGCAACCTAGGCATGTGCCCTTGACCGGAATCAAACCTAAGACCCTTTAGTCTGCAGGCCAATGCTCTATCCACTGAGAAAGCTGGTTAGGGCAAAGATAGGGTTTTTAAATTGTCAATGCCCTCCAGTAAATATATGGATTCTATTAGGGCTTCCTAAAATTCTGACTATAGCTAATTAATCTCCCTCTCCAATCATACTTATGAGGAGTTATTATGATTCTGAAAATTCCAAGTTGAAATCAACTCCTCAGATAATATTAAAATATTTTTGTTATAATAACTTTAGTAATTCCTAGAAGCCCAGTCATTTGTATCATGTTCTGAATCTCTAAGGCACATTACCTTCTAGGTTTTACAGGTAACATGTGATCAGTTTGGCAGTTTAAAGGAATTTGACCCCGGTACCTAACATGTATTAATGGGCTGGATGTTGATATGCAGCTAGCAATTAATTTTAGGATGTAATAGCTTCTTCTCTACCATATGATCAAGAAGCTAGAAGCAGCGAGGTGAGCAAGTAGATTAAGCTTGACTATACTAAAGCTCCCCATGTTTTTGCTTTCCATTTAAACTCTTAGGACTGAATTTCATGTTTGCAGACTTACAGTGTTCAGTTTCTTCTTGAACACTTATGCTTTAGTATATTTCATCAGACCTCCTGTTATATGTTCTTATCTTACCCTGAGTGTTCCCTTCATTGTACTTACTCCTAGTACCATAATGACACCAGCAAGAGGTCTCTATGTCACTCTTGGGAAGAGGGGGTATTACTTTAAAAAACGTCTCTTTCCTGATGATGATTCCCTTCCATAGCATTCATGATCTTGTTTAACGGAATCACAAAAGCTGGGCCTTCCTCACCAAGGGGTCCTATCTTCTTCTTGAAATTTGCTCAGTCATCTTTTGTTATCTAGGGATGTGTTTTGGGGCATATATTAGTTAAGATGAGCTAGGATGCTGTAACAAACATCCAAATTGCATAATGGCTCCACACAACAAAAGCTTACTTCTTATTTCTTCAACAGCCAACTTGAAAGGTGTTTAAGATTAGTATTACTTGTCAGCACCTGGCGGTCTCCATGTGGCAATTCAGGAACCAAGACTTCTTCAGTGTCATGGCTCTGCCATCCTCTAGGGTTTTGCCATCTCCATTTAGCTGAATACAGTCCGGGGACAGAACATGGAAGAAGCACATCTGCTTCTTTTAATGCCTTGGCCCTGAACCAGCACATATTCCTTCTTTTCGCGTTCTGTTTGTGAGAACTAATGCAAAATAGGCTAAGAAATTTAGTCTATCTATGGGCCAAGGGCAAGAAGAAAATGAAAATTTGGTGAACAGTTAGCATTCTCTGCTTTAGGCATTTGTAGCCTCAGCCTACTTCTTGCTACCCACTAAAGATATTGGAATATGACTAGAGTTGCAAAGAAACCATGATAAATATGATTTTTCTTTCTTTGGCCTCATTAACTGATTCAGCAGGCAATTGTCAATCTTTTATTGGAGAGGAGACTTGCAGTTGATCAATCATCTCTAATTTTCTCCAGTTTGCTAGGTTGGGAGAGGATGGTTATCTCTGGTATAAAATGTCTCCAGTCCATCTTGTCTCAGTGAACTCCCAGTGGCTTCTTCCTCTCCGCTACTGTGACAGATGTTCTTGGCAGGAGTTCCTTTTGGCTCAACAATTCCTGCCCTGAGATTCCTCATCAGTGGAACAGCTCAGGGTTATGCTTTCAGCTTTACTTCTTGAGGGCCACTCATGGCCTCTGTGGGTTTAGATTATCCCAAGACTAGCTACAGTTTGGGGCCCTACTTTAGTGAATAACAATAGAAGGCAGAGAACCTGTCCCTGAATCTTCTTGGAATCATAGAGTCATAGGCCTTTCTACTCTTTTCCCCTTCAGCTTTCTGACAGTACTCATTCCTCAGTTAGCAGTCTTGGCAGAAAGGAATTTGATAACCAGATTCTCTCCAAGTTCTACATCAAGGGTGGAGAACCTTTTTTCAGCCATTTGGATGTTTATAACATCATTCGCAGGCCATACAGAATTACCAACTTAAAAATTAGCCTGCTATATTTGGTCAAATATTTAATAAACTCACCCCTAATGCCTTGGCAGGGCCAGACCAAATGATTTCTCGGGCCTTATATGGCCCGAGGGTTGGACATTCCCCACCCCTGTTCTACATGATTGCCAAGAGCCTAATATGCCTTAAGTATTAGAGAGACATTTACTGTTTAAAAACAGACACTGTCACCAGCATCGATTTGGTTCAGTGGATAGAGCATCAGCCTGCAGACTGAAGGGTCTCGGGCTCGATTCCGGTCAGGGGCATGTACCTGGGTTGCGGGCACATCCCCAGTAGGACATGTGCAGGAGGCAGCTGATCGATGTTTCTCTCTCATCAATGTTTCTAACTCGCTATCCCTCTCCCTTCCTCTCTGTAAAAAATCAATAAAATATATTTTAAAAAAATAAATAAAACAGACACTGTCTAGTGATGGGATACAAGCGATGTGAAAGATAAATAGCATAGTTGGGCAAAGGTTGCTTTTCTTTACTGCTCAGATCTGTAGTTTGGGATACCACCCATGTTTTCTATATATGAAGAAGACCTTGCCTGGAATCATTTATTCAATGTTTTATTTTATTTTTCCACTCAACAGATAGTTTTGAGCATCCACTATATTTTAGTCACTAGAGATATACTAGTAAACAAGACATGTATAGTTCTAGTTATGTGTGATGTTAATAGGGTCCCTGGGTCACCATAAAAATAAAATTTTCAGGGATGTGTAAATTATCCGGGGACTTTTGAGCAGCTCTATCTCTAATCCACATAGGTTGTCTCTGCTCTACCTCCTTTCTTCCCTCTAAGCTTCATTGCACAGACTTGAAAGTAACCTAGAGACTCATTTTTCTTAGGAAACTAGGTTTGGTATTAAATAAATCAACATACTTAAAGCACCTAGAAAGCTCCCCAAATAGATAAGACAATTAAATGGTAGCTATTACTAGGGTAACATTATAGTCTTTAGGAAATCATGGGGGGGGGGGCGGTGTCCAACTGACAATTTTAAATTGCTTTTATTTCTAGAAAAGCATGGTCAGGCCTCAATAATTCTCTTGTGTGTCTGATGATCTCTGCAAATTACTTCTCTAATTCCTCATCTCAGATAGCAGTCACCAGTCACTTCTGAACAGAGGTATTAGGTCAGCAGACTTGAGTTAGCCAAATGTCACAATGCCTCTAAGTCATGGCTGGGATACTTAATGAATCTTGCAGAAATGAATGGGGAAGATCTGTGTTGGGATCTCTGACAATGTCGCATAGGGATGCCGCCAGCCCCAGTAGGCACAACCAGGTACTGCTCATATTTCTGATAATGACACTGTGGGATAGAGAAAGGGAAAAAAGGTTCAGAGACTGGGAGTTGGAAAGGTTGGAGAATGAAACTGGTTGTTCTGCTACTGTTTCTACATATTCCATCTTCCCTTCCTCTTATACTTCCAGTTTACCCAAGAGGGAGGCCTCCAAATGAATGATTCATGAGGATTGCAACCTCAACATTAAGATGCTATGCAATAATTACCTGGGATCAGAATCATTAATCATCTAAGTTTTCAGTGAGTTTTCTTCTGGGTCCAGACTGCATGAAGTGCTGTAGAAGGAGGCAAGAAGAATTTATGATGCCACTCTAACCTTAAAGAATTTATAACCTCCATGTGGAAACCAAAGCCCCAACCCCAAATACAAAACATTTATGGAACAATTCAACTCTAAACTGTTTTCCACTGACTAGAATGACAATTAAAAACTCTATCTTGGTCTTGATAGCCACCGGCAGGGAGACACTGTGGCACAGTAGAGGCACACAGGTGTGTAGTCCAACACACTTGGAGTCTAAGTCTCACTCTGCTGTCTAATGAACTGTGTGACCTTGATCAGTGTATTTCATGTGTAAAATAAAAAAAAAAAAAGCTTTCTCCTGGGGTTTGAGTGATCATTCAGTGAGTTAAATCAAATACCTGGGGAAGATTCTATTCTCAAAAATGTAGTTGTACACCCCAAGTCCACATGGCTGTTCCCCAAGAATCTCAGAGGCAAAGGGTTTAAAACCAGATGCATGGTGTTCTCCACACCTCCCCGCATGGAAAATCCAACTTGACTTCCAGTTTCTTCTCCATTTCTGTTTATGGCAGCACACTGTTTCTCATCATCTAGGTTTGAAACTGCCACGTCATCTTTGACAGAAGCCCCCTCACCTCCACATCCAACATTTCAAAGTTCTATCTGCTCTTTTACTTCCGTTCAATGTCTCTCTAATCTAGAGGTTCTCATGCCCCAGATCTACACTGGGGATCTACACTGGGGAGCCTACAACCCAGACATGTGCCCTGACCTGGAAGCGAACCTTGATCTTCTGGTTCATAGGTTGATACTCAACCACTAAGCCACACCAGTCAGGCTCCCTTCATTCTTTATACCAGTGCCATAGCTATTTTAAAATGTATTTCTAATCATGCAATCAACAATTGTCAACACTTCCAAATTTCTTTCAAGTAAGCTAAAGATTCTTATCCTAGTTCTCTGGCCAAACTTGGAAACTTTTATAGTCTTCTGCTGCCTCTGCATCCTATATGCTCCAGTAAAATCGATTGCTCTCTGTTCTTTGAATATACTCCAGAAAAAATTAGTTGGGTCTTTTGTAATGTAAAACATTAGGGGAAATGCAGAGCAAATCATCAGTGGGCATAAAATGCAGATTTCAAGTGATTAATTATGAAGTTTTACTCCAAGATGCTCCTCTTGCACACACATTTGTACTCTGTACTTATCCACCCATAATTCATAGTAATCTGGGTTACAGAGTAGATGCTCAGTTAGGCCTGTCCTAGACCAACCATGGTTGAAAAAAAACCCCACAACTTTTGTTGCTCTTTTACCATAAAACCTTCAAATAATTCCTTTTTATAGTATCCTAGGTTGTTAACCAAAGCTCCTGGACTGGCAACAACAATTTGCTGCATTCTTTGGCAAATTTGTCCTCCTATAATAGACAATGTTTGGGTGTCCACTCAGCCCTGGAGCCACTCCTCCTTCCCTGAGAATGCGTTTACCTACCTGTAGACCACCCCTGAGCAGCTATATTTTCACCATGCTATATACTCCTTTCCTGATCTTAACTGATTAGACTATGAGTGATGCCTGATGCAACCTGGGTCAAACATACTTCTTCCCCACATTTGGGATTGAATAGAGGGATTATGAGCTAGGCAGGACATACAGCTAAAAGTCTCAGATGTAAATAGAAGCTATGTAGGGAATGTAAAAAGTTATTCTGCAGCCAGAAAGGAGAACAAAGCAGATGATCTTGAAAAAGAGAATAAAAGTATTCTGATGCCTTTGCAGTTTCTGGTTTCAGACCTTCCAGGGATCTGGCTCCCTCCCTTTCCTGGGTTCTCAGAGAGACACTCCTGTATTGCCCCTTCACATTTGGTGGCTCATACTGACAACCAAGTGTCTCAACCAATAAAATAACCTGATTTCAGACTAATAGTATAAATATCTCCTTCCCTCCTTTCCCCTCTTCCCCCTCCCTTCCTTTTTTCTCCCTTTTCTTCCTTTCCACACACACTGATTGAGCATCCACTATATACCAGACACTCTGTTAGCCTCTCTGCAGGACCTTAGAGAGACAAAGAGGTAATCATAATATAAGAAATTCTCTGGCAAACATAGGTGCAAAATAGATAGACATGGCAAACACATGGATATTGAAAAAAGGAAACATCAATAATTTGAAAGTAAATAACACCTTAACTAAACCTTGAGCCAAGGCTTTATCAAGTGAAGGAAGGAAGCGTGCCAGGCAGAGGGCATAACATGTGCAAAGGTGTGGAGGCAAATAGAGCTTGATCTGCTCTGGGAACTGCAAGTCACTTCTTATTTTTGGAGTTTAGTGTATCTACATTTGATTTCTCCATGCAGAGAAGGGTGGCAAGATATTAATGCCTGGGCCAGATGTAGAGATTATTGTCTGCCATACCATGGATTCTGTGCAGGTGATGGAGGAATTATTGAAAAATTTAGGCAACAGATTTAAGACCTTATTTATAAATAGCTCAAGCATACCAAGTTTGGATGGCATGTTCCAATATCTCATCAAGTGGATCATGAAAAATAGCACTTGTTATTAAGGGCCTTAGGAGTCAGATGTAATTATGCCTGTGCCTCTCTCTGGAGCAATCACTTTTGATAGATGGGTAAAATTCCTGATCTCTTATGTTTTACCAATTACTTAGTTTATGATTCTCTCTTCAACATGGTCTATCTCTTTCTCTCCACTATCTTTTCAGCCTTTTTTTACAATTCTGTATTTTACTATCTCTCATGTATATCTCTTACATAAAACATTTTATAATTTATTTTACAACAATTATTACAATTAAATTTTAATCATAACCACAAAGCAATTAATCTCATTACAATTAAAATTATATGAAACTGGAAAGGATATAGAATATTTTGCATGTCAAGTCAGGACCCAAAAGGATCTCCATAAACTGGAGTGATTACTGGACTCTAAGAAAATCCACATAATAGTGATAAAATGGAAGGTCCACACTTGTGTCTACAAGTACCCAACAGTAACATAGGAAATAGCCTAGCAGGATAGCTTTCAGTTATCTGTAAGCTCAATGTAAGTGCTCAGCATGCTGTGACATTACCCCAAAGCAACTATGTTTAGGGTCCATTAGTGGAAAGATATGTCTTTTTTAAAAATTTCTTTATTGATTAAGGTATTACATATGTGTCCTTATCCCCACATTACCCTCCACCCCCACCCCCACTCATGCCCTCACCCCCCTGTTGCCTGTGTCCACTGGTTAGGCCTATATGCTTGCATGTCTTAAAAGCAGGAGCCAATGGTCCCACCAATCTTGATACTAATCCAATGACATGAAAAAGGTTGGGCTCATTTAGGCTCAGCACACTTTAAGAAAGAGAAAAATCTGAACTGTAACTGAGATCATGAAGGGATTTTTTAAGTGGGGATTTATGATAATAGTTTGGAGAAAAGAAAATTTAGTTGTTTTAAAATATACAGATAACTGTCATACAGGGGAGGTCAGACTTGTTGTTTTTAGGTCCAAAAGGAAGAAGTAGGACCAACGAGGTCAGAGTGGGATATATATATATATATATATATATATATATATATATATATATATTAGTTTAGAATAAAGAAGAATTTTCTAAGGGCTTAATCTATCTAATGACAGAACAAGCTGCCTCAGACAGGGTCATGATTTCTCTGTCTGTATATCTTCAAGTTTATTCAAGGATGAGTGACTACCTGTGAGGTTGCTATAGAAAGGATTTAAGCTTTACCACTAGTTTTGGCTTAGGCTTCTAAAGTTTCTTCTATTTTCACTAACAGGAATAACCCCTTACACCATTTTTACTCTTAAAAAAATTTCCCATCCTTTAGACAAAGATTTTATAATCTTCCAAATAAGTTTTCTTTCTATGTAATATAAATTCATTTTGTAGTTATTGCACTTCTAATATTTTTCACATTGTATCATGCAGTAGTTATGAATATGTTTTATCACCTCTCATGGACTATGTAGTACCTAAGGGCAAAGAAGGACCTTATTCACTTGGGTATTCCTTAAAGTGCTTTGCACACTAGATACTTAATGAATGATTGCTGCATGAATGACTATTGTTGATTAACAGCCACCTTCCCCTTACTCAGATTTCTCACTGTTAACATTTCACTATATTTTCTCCATCTCTCTCTCTCTCTCTCTCTCCCCCCCCTTTTTTTTTTTTTTTTTTTTTTTGTTATTCACCGAGTCTAATAAAGAGGCTGCATCAAACTTAAAAGCCAACCTCTATGTTTCAGATCCTTGGAAAGAAATTATTTCTAAAAATGTATAATTCAAACCAAAAGGAGTGGCTATTAAAAAATAAACCAAGAAATAGCCAGCAGAAATGTGTTTCTAATGAAAGCTTAGTGGAAGAGGGAATTCAATCTAATAAAACTATCTAAACATGTTCTCTTTTCTGTAAGGAATGCAATGTTATCACAGCCCCTTACATAAACCCCCCTGAAAGTCCTTAAGTAGACTACATTTCAATGCAGAGACCAAATGAAAATATTGTTAAAAAAACAACAATGACATGGCCAGGTAACCGAATTTATCTTTCTTTTTCTTTTTTTATTGATTAAGCTATTACATATGTGTCCTTATCCCCCCATTGCCTCTCCCCCTGCTCATGCCCTCACCCCCCGCCCTGATATCTGTGTCCATTGGTTATACTTATATGCATGCATACAAGTCCTTTGTTTAATCTCTCCCCCTTACCCTGACCCTCATCCCCACCTTCCCTCTGAGTTTTGTGCATCTGATCAATGCTTCTCTGTCTTGGATCTGTTTTTGTTCATCAGTTTATGTTGTTCATTATATTCCACAAATGAGTGAGAGCATGTGATATTTATCTTTCTCTGACTGACTTATTTTGCTTAGCATAATGCTCTCCAGGACCATCCATGCTGTTGCAAATGGTAGGAGTTCCTCCTTTGTACTGCAGTGTAGTATTCCATTGTGTGGATGTACCAAACTTTTTTAGTCTACTCATTTGCTGATGGGCACTTAGGCTGTTTCCAAATCTTAGCTATTGTAAATTGTGCTGTTATCAACATGGGGGTGCATATAGCCTTTCTGATTGGTGTTTCTAGTTTCTTGGGATATATTCCTAGTAGTGGGATCACTGGGTCAAATAGGAGTTCCATTTTTAGTTTTTTGAGGAAACTCCATACTGTTCTTCATAGTGGCTGCACCAGTCTGCATTCCCACCAGCAGTGCACCAGGGTTCCTTTTTCTCCACATCCTCGCCAGCATTTGTCATTTGTTGATTTGTTGATGATAGCCATTCTGGCAGGTGTGAGATGGTACCTCACTGTCATTTTGATTTGCGTCTCTTGGATGATAGTGACTTTGAGCATATTTTCATATGTCTCTTGGCCTTCCTTATATTCTGTTTAGAAAAGTATCTATTTAGGTTCATTGCCCATTTTTTTATTGGGTTGTTTATCTTCCTTTTGTTAAGTTGCATGAGTTCCCTGCAAATATTGGAGATTAAACCCTTATCAGAGATAACATTAGCAAAATTGTTCTCTTATGCAGTGGGTTTTCTTGTTGTTTTGTTGATGGTTTCTTTTGCTGTGCAGAAGCTTTTCTATTTTGATGTAGTCCCATTTGTTTATTTTCTCTTTAGTTTCCATTGCCCTAGGAGCTGTATCCATGAATATATTGCTTTGGCATATGTCTGAGATTTTGCTGCCTGTGGATTCCTCTAAGATTTTTATGGTTTCCCGTCTTATGTTTAAGTCCTTTATCCATTTTGAGTTTATTTTTGTGTATGGTGTAAGTTAGTGGTCTAGTTTCTTTTTTTCTTTTTCTTTCTTTTTTTTTTTTGCATGTATCTGTCCAATTTTCCTAAAACCATTAATTGAAGAAACTCTCTTGACTCCATTGTATGCTCTTGCCTCCTTTGTCAAATATTAATTGAGCATAGTGGTTTGGGTTGATGATTTCTGGGTTCTCTATTCTATTGCATTGGTCTATGTGTCTGTTCTTATGCCAGTAATAGGCAGTTTTGAGCACAGCATCTTTGTAATAAAGTTTGATATCTGGTATTGAGATCCCTCCTACTTTGTCCTTTCTCAGGATTGCTGCAGCTAATTGGGGTCTTTTTTTATTCCAGATGAATTTTTGGAGAGTTCGTTCTAGGTCTGTGAAATATGCTGTTGGTATTTTAATGGGGATTGCTTTGAATCTGTAGATTGCTTTGGGCAGTATAGACATTTTAATGATGTTGATTCTACAAATCCATGAACATGGTATGTTCTTCCATCTGTTTATTATGTCTTCCTTTATCTCTTTTTTCAGTATCCTATAGTTTTCTGAGTACAGGTCTTTTACTTCCTTAGTTAAGTTTATCCCTCGGTATCTTAATTTTTTTGGTGCAATGGTAAATGGGATTGTTTTTTAATCTCTCTTTCTGTAAATTCACTATTGGTGTATAAAAATGCCATAGATTTCTTGGCATTAATTTTGTATCCTGCTACTTTGCCGAATTCATTTATTAAGTTTAATAATTTTTATGGAGTCTTTAGGGTTTTCTATGTACAGTATCATGTCATCTGCGAATAATGACAGATTTACTTCTTCTTTTTTAATTCGGATGCCTTTTATTTCTTTTTCTTGTCTAATTGCTATGGCTAGCACTTCCAGCACTATGTTGAATAGGAATGGTGAAAGTGGGCATCCCTGTCTTGTTCCTGTTCTTAGGGGAAACAAGTTTAGTTTTTGCCCATTGAGTATGATGTTGGCTGTAGGTTTGTCATATAAGGCTCTTATTATGTTGAGGTATGATCCTTCTATTCCCACTTTGCTGAGGGTTTTTATCAAAAATGGGTGTTGGATTTTATCAAATGCTTTTTCTGCATCAATTGATATGATTATGTGATTTTTATCTCTCAATTTGTTTATGTGATGTATTGTATTTATTGGTTTGCAGATATTGTACCATCCTTGCATCCTCAGGATAAATCCTACTTGGTCATGGTGTATGATCTTTCTAATGTAATGCTGGATCCAACTTGTAAGAATTTTGTTGAGGATTTTGGCATCTATGTTCATGAGGGATATTTGCTTGAAATTTTCTTTGTGTTGTCTTTATCTGGTTTTGGTATTAGGGTGATGCTGGCTTCATAGAATGAGCTTGGAAGTGTTCCTTCCTCTTGAATTTTTTTGAATAGTCTGAGGAGGATAGGTTTTAGTTCTTCTTTGCATGTTTGGTAAAAGTCCCCTGTGAAGCCATCTGGCCCTGGGCTTTTGTTTGCTGGAAGCTTTTTGTTGACTGCTTCCGTTTCCTCCCTAGTTATCAGCTTATTGATATTTTTAGATTCTTCCTCATTGAGTTTTGGAAGGTAGTGTTTTTCTAGGAATATGTCCACTTCCTCTAGGTTGTCTAGTTTTTTAGAGTTGTTCATAGTATTTTTTTTAATAATCCTTTGTATTTCTGTGGGATCTGCTGTTATTTCACTTCTTTCATTTCTGATTTTGTTTATTTGGATCCTCTCTCTTTGCTTCTTGGTGAGCCTGGCTAGAGGTTCATCAATCTTGTTTATCCCTTCAAAGAACCAGCTCTTGGTTTCATTGATGTTTTTTATTTGTTTATTTATTTATTTATTTATTTTTGGTCTCTGTGTCGTTTATTTCTGCTCTGATCATTATTATCTCCTTCCTTCTGCTCACTCTGGGCTTTCTTGTTGCTCTCTTTCTAATTCTTTAAGTTGTAGAGTTAGATGATTTGTTACCATTTTTTTCTTGTTTTTTTAAGGTAGGCCTATAGAGCTATAAACTTCCCTCTCAGGACTGCTTTCCCTGTGTCCCATAGATTTTGGATTATATTTTCATTGTCATTCATTTCCAGGATGTTTTAAATTTCTTCTTTGATCTCTTTGGTAACCTAATCATTGTTTAATCCAAATGTATCTTGGTGAACATTTTTTTCACCCACCACGAATTTGGGTTTTCTAGGAAGATCACCAGTTTTCCAGTCTAAAACATTCTTGAAGTTGTCAGGAACAGAGGGAGGCTTGGTATCTGGGAAGGTGTGTCACTGGTTCCATATCTGGAACTCAGGAGCCAAATTGCACGATCATGCAGAACATCATGAAAACGTTCCACAGGGCGATGAAGATTCAGAAATACCTGAGGCTCAGTAGAAATTCCCTAATATTGTCACCTGTGTCAGGCTCCCTGGACTCCTCCCCAAAGCCATGTGTTTCCTTCTTTTCCTCGAAGGGCAGGATGTCTCCAATCATCTTTACAGCTGATGCATCCACCTGCCCCATCTCTTATTTCTTCCTCCCTCCCTCCTTTATGTTTTCTCTATATGTATCTGTACATTTATATTATTCACATATATGTATATACACACCTATATTTATAATATTTCCACTCTTTAGTCTTTTTTAACCATTTGAAATCAAGCTGAAAACAGTATTTCCATCACCCCTAAATACTATAACTTTCCAAAAACAGAGTTATTCTCCTACATGACCATTGTGCAAGCCTTTGAGTCAGGAAATCAATAATGATACACACATCTGTCTGAAGCAAAGACTATTCTTTTTTTTAGCAAGCTTTTCAACAATGACTCTTTTGCCTTCTGGTCCAGGATGGCATTCAGGAACTCATTGCATTTAGTTGTCGTGTCTCTTTAGTGTCTTTCAATCTGTGAACAGTTCGTCATTCTTTCCATCTTTCATGTTTTCAACTGGTAGTGGAGGTCTATAGCTGGACTGTTTATTATAGTGGCCACCAGCCATATGTGGTTATTTAAATTTAAATTAATTAAAATTAAAAAAGATAATAATTTTACTCCCCAGTCAATAGCCACATGAGGCTCCTGGCTACTAAATTGACAGCTCAGATATAGGACATTTCTGACATTGCAGAAAGTGCTATTGGACACCACTCGTCTTCAGAGTCTGGGTCTCCCTGATGTTTTCTCAGGATTGGTCTCTGGTCATACTTCTTTGCCAAAATACCACAGACATGATGCTGTGTTCTTCTCAGTGCATCACATTCAGGAATATTCTCTTTAATACCTTTGTTTCATTTGACTCTATTCCATACCACCATCAGCAGCACTTACTTAGTTCTGTATATGGCAATATAATCCTTAGTACAAATAACATAATCCAGTCTTTGATAGCAAGAAACGTGTCAACTGGGAGGCTGTTACACAGTAGATGCTAAGAGTTCACACTATAGCCACAGAGAGATCTGTATTTGTATTCCGGCACTGCCATTTTTTAGAATGATCTCCCTGTTCAATCATTGTGCATGTGCTGCATGCACACACATGTGCAAGCCATTGCAGGAGGTAAGTTTACTGAGGGCAGAGATCATGGCCTTTTTGGTATCTTTTATAGCACCTAAGTTAGGTAGCTCTCCCAATAGCAGTGGGTTGTTGGAATGGGAGAACCCATAAATGCTGTGATGATTTGAAACTACATAAAGTTTAGTAACAAATAAAGTCTAGGAAAACTGTGTTGTGCCAAACACTCCTGGTAATTTTAAGTAAAACTTGTGTATTAATGGACAGAATTCTATTGAACTCATCCATCCTGACTTTAGATCTACTTAGAGCTGCTGATTAAGCCCAGAGTCACTCATCTCTCAGCAGGCAGTGAGTCTAGTGAAAAGAACTAGAGGATTAAATATTTATGTCCTTCCAAAGTCCAGGAAAAAGGGAAGGATATTATATGGTTACACAAATTAGATTTCCTCGTAAGATATAAATCACACTATTAATCTATCATTAGTACTTACATACCATGTGCTAAATCTCCATTGTCAGGTTAAACACAACCATCTTTTTTGGACTGTGATTATGTAGAGTCCAAATTGAGTTTTGATTGAAACATACAAACTCTTTTGTCAGACTCTTGTCCAAGTTACTCACCAATCTGAACATCAGTTTCTCTGTGCATTACATGGAGATAGAAACAGTTTCTAGATCCTAGGGATGATTAAGGATTAAATGAGAAAATGAATATAAAGACCTTAGCATGAATTCAGGAACATGGTAAGGCTTTGATTCTGTTGTATGTTATTTTTATGTCTTTGTTTTGTCTGTCATCACCCTACCTCCCTCACACTTAACATAAAATCATACACTTTAGAACTTAAAGTGTTAAAATGTCCCTAGCTGGTTTGGCTCAGTGTATAGAGCATCAGCCTATGGGCTCAAGGGTCCCGGGTTCAATTCCAGTCAAGGGTACATGCCCAGGTTGCGGACTCAGTCCCCATAGGGGGTGAGCAGGATGCAGGCAATCAATGATTCCCTCTCAACATTGATGTTTCCATCTCTCTCTTCCTCTCCCTTCCTCTCTGAAATTAATAAAAATATATTTTAAAAAATGTTTGTTTGTTTTTTAAGTTAAAACGTTACCTAGTGGCCCACTCATTTTTTAGAAGAATAAACTGAAATTTGCTTTATTGGTACACATGTTAGTTGAAACTGCTGCACAGGGGCATAGCCAAGAATAGAACCACTATTCTGCACATTTATTAAGTATGATCATATGACTAGCACTAGGCTAAGCCCTGGGAATTAAAATGATGATACAGCTTCTTCTTAGGAAGCAGTCATAAGGAGCTGGGGTGGGGAGCAGGCGGGAAAGAAAGTATAAATCTGTTAAAATATAGTAAGATACAGTAGCTAAGAGAGGGGCATGCAAAGGGAGCTGTGAGACCATTTGACATCCTTAGAAAGTCTGTTTTGACAAATATTTTGTCATAGATCCAAGGAGTTCTTTGAAACATCACCTACAATTATATGTTTTAAACAAAATACTCAGGTGATCAATCCCCAGCTAGAAGTCAACTCCCTTCTTCTAATATCATACCCCTCTTAATGGTTTGGGTCAGTTTTCCAATGTGTATCTATGACCTCTTCACCTTCAGATTAAATATGATTTTTAATTTGTGAGAGGAAATGGTTGAAATAATGACCTGAGAGCATAGATTTGTTTGGGTGAAATCCAATTGTGCTACTGACATGTTGTACAACTTGGCATGAATCATTTACTCATGCTGTCTTTAGCTGCTTATCTCTAGCAAAATCTCCTACATCTCAGGGTTATTGGGGGACAGATTTTACCCATGTGATGCAGATGTAATTATGAAACATTTTACATTTTGATTTCTTATGTAAGTATTTTGTTTGATAGAATTGATATTTGGAAGGAAGTTTATAAAATAGCATTTGAAGGAACTTTAGCGTTCCCTTTGTTTCTGCAGATAAATTAAGAGTTTTCTTCATAGAATACTTGGGATGTATATTCAACATGATTGCAGCTCAACCTTTGAGATAAAAAAAATATATTGTCTTCTAGATTATGGACAATACTTATTTTAAGAAGCTATCATCCTGAATCCTATGATGAATTTCCAAATTCACTTTTTTCATTTATTCATGCATCTATTAAAAAAACAGTGCATTGAATTCTTATATGTCAGTTGCCAGGCTAGGCACAAAAGATAAAGGGTTGAATAAACACCTTGTCTAGGAGTTAGTTAATGAGTGAATGAATAAATGCATCTATGAATATCTATCCATCTCTACCCCATAGGTGAGACAGAAATATACATAGCTAACTATAATACAATGTGGTAAATTCTATAACAGAATGATTTTAAAAGTACTAGGGAAGGAGACATATGATTTCTTCCTGACAGTTGTGCCAGGGAATGCTTAATACTGGCAATATTGAGCTTGGATATTAAAAAAATTACTAACTCAGACAATCTCAAAACTAATTATGAGAAGTCAATCATATACTGACTGATCTATATTAATATTTAAAAGCTTCTGATTTATTTATAGCATTATGGCTACATGGTTCAAAATTCAAGAACCACATAAGGATATACAAGAAAATGTCCTTATCTCACACTTGTCACCTAGCTATCCATCTATCTATTTTCTTCATTGGAGGATCTAATGTTATCAATGTTCAGGGATAATTTATATTGAGACATACATATACATGTAAGATAAATAAATAAATAAATATATATATATTTATATGTATATATATTAGAGGCCCTATGCATGAAATTCGTGCACTGAGGGGTGGGGGTCCCTCAGCCCAGCCTGCCCCCTCTCACAGTCTGGGAGCCCTCAGGGGATGTCCTATTGATGGCTTAGGCCTGCTCCCTGTGGGGAGCGAGTCTAAGACACAGTCTGGCAGTGGAGGCTCAGAGCAGGCACCCTGTCTGTGTATGTGTGTGTGTGTCCACTGGGGACCTGCCCTCAGTCGTGCCATGGAGGCTCAGAGCAGGTGTCCCATGTGTGTTTCTGTGTATCCGCCAGGGGTCTGCCTCCAACTGTGTCAGAAGCTCAGAACAGGTGCAGTGTGTGTGTGTGTGTGTGTGTGTGTGTGTGTGTGTGTGTGTGAATTTGGGAAATTTTTCTTCTTCATAAAACCTAATATATTTATCAAAGTGCATATGTACATACATACCTCTCCTTTACTCCAACCTTCTTTTATGCTGTTAATGAAGTTATTTTGCTTTATTGTTCAGATCTTGCACACTTCTTAATTTTATTTTAATTAAATCCATATTTAGTGTTTTTATTATTATAACTATATGAGTATGTCTCATTATTGAAGTAAGTAGTGAACTGTCATCACATTTTCATCCTTATAGAACCTTTTGTTTTTCTGGAGCTATCAAGTGCCTCCTATCTATAATAATAAAAACCTAGGTAGTCCTTGTGCATGACATCATCACTAGATGGCCACCACAAGATGGCCACCACAAGATGACTGTGGACACAGTGAAGGTAGGGCCCGGTGGCCACTCTGTGCAGTGAGGCTGGGGGTCCCACAGCTCTGCGTGGCACAAAGGAGGCTGGTCCCAGTGTCTCTGCTGCCTCGCGTGGAGGAGGCGGGTCCTGGCAGAGGAGGTGGGTCGTGGCAGGGGAGGGCAGTTGTGGGCAATCAGGCTGCAGGGGAGCAGTTAGGCATCTATCAGGCCAGCAGGGGAGCGGTTAGGGGGCAATCAGGCAGGCAGGCAGGCAAGCGGTTAGGAGCCAGTGGTCCCGGATTGTGAGAGGGATGTCCGACTGCCAGTTTAGGTCCAGGATTGGGCCTAAACTGGCAGTCGGACATCCCCTGAGGGATCCCAGATTGGAGAGGGTACAGGCCAGGCTGAGGGACACCACCCCCCATGCACGAATTTTGTGCACTGGGCTTCTAGTATTTTTTATAATGCTATAAGTTTCTCTGGTTAAGTCTTCTCACATTCTCCAGTTTTCCACATGTTCAAACCTGTCAGATATGCCAGAAATTCTCTCTTTTTTTTTTTTTTTTTTTTTTTATGATCTGCCTTCTAGAGTCCTCTATTTTCCTGCTCTAATCAGACTTATTTCTCTGCTGCAAAACTACCATCCAGGGCCTTCCCTTCCCTGTTACCCTAGAGATTGCCTTTGGCTCTACACTATTGCATCCCTCTCTCCTGGATTCCATGTCTTTCTCATTCTTGGTTTTATCTCCCATTTTGCTGAAGTAGAGCCTGTTGTAGCTTCATGAAAAAAGCTTTCATTATCCCCATACTGGAAGCCTAGTTTGGCTTGTTGAAAAATGGAAAGTCAACATGTTTCACTCAAAACTTTGAAGATAGGTATCTATTATCTTCCAGGATCTAAGAAGTCTAGGCTATTCTTTCCTATGTGACCTGTTTTACTCTCTGCAAGCTTTAAGGATTTTGTTTTTAGTCCTAATGTTTAAATTTCCATATTGGGAGCATCTTTTTTTCAATTATTGTGTTGAGGATTCAGTGGGCTTGAAAGTCATGTCTTCCCGGTGCTAGAGAAATGTTATTGTTTGTTTCTTTGTTCCTCATCATCTCCTTTTTCTTTTTTTGGGCCTCCTACTAATTAGATTTTGGATCTCCTGGTGTGACAAAATAAATGTGGACTCACTCACCAAATGCTAACCTAGATATATTACATTATTAAATTTGAAAGTATTCCTTTAATGAGAGGCACACAGACACAGAGTCCTATAGTAATAGCATGGAGTTTAAGAAATGGTTAAAACAAAAACTGTTAATATGTATGTTTTAAGGGTTTTAAATGTATGCATAGTAGTTTAATTGGCCATGAAGGCAGACTGGTCTGGATTAGAATTTGGCTCTACCCCTTACTACCTACTTACATTTTCTGAACCAGTTTCTACAACTGTAAAATGGATGTAATATCTATATAATAAAAGCTTAAGCAAGTATTACAGTGGAATGACCAAAACAACCGGTCGCTATGATGCACACTGACCACCAGGGAACAAATGCTTAACGCAGGAGCTGCCCCCTGATGGTCAGTGTGCTCCCACAGGGGGAGCACTGCTCAGTCAGAAGCCAGGCTAATGGCTGGAGAGCACAGCGGCGGTGGCGGGAGCCTCTCCTGCCTCCACGGCAGCGAGCCAAGCAGTGAGGAGCAGTGAGCAGGTGGGCAGTAAGGAGCGAGTGGACCCGGACTGTGAAAGGGCTCAGGCTGGGCTAAGGGACACCCCCAGTGCACGAATTTAGTGCACTGGGCCTCTAGTTTAAATGATAAAATGCACTTAAAGAACTTTGCACAATGCTTGGCTTACAGCAAGTACTCAGTGAACATTATGCTATTACTAATGTGATGGGTTATTAAGTGGAAGTTGACAATGTTCAGAAGACTTTGCTTGCTGGAATTTGATTTCATAGAGAATTGCCAGGTGTTTTTTTTTTTTTATATAAATGTCTTGATGTTACTTTGTAATACATGAAATGGTCCATTTGTTTGATTTTAGAATAGCAGATATTATAGTCTTATATCCCAGAAAGCCCTTTTTGTAGCCATGTTAATGATTAGCAGAAGTTCTTGATCAAATTATGTGCTTGAGTACCCTAGTTAGATGTTCATTAAATTGTGAAGAAAAATGATGGACCCAAACAGAAAAAGGTGGTGATATTCGAGGAGGAAAACAGATATAGGGGGAACCAAGACCAAAGGCAGAAAATGAGAAGGAGTAACCCGAAAGGACCATTGGGTTGAGATGCTGCTTTAGTGAAATGGTTCTATCGGTGTGATAAGTGGCCTTCTCTGGGATATTCCTAGAAGCGGTCTCACGGAAGCAGGAAGCAACGTTATTAGACATAAAAATGAAAAAGGATGTTGGAGATGGAGGCACAAACCCATCAGAAGAGTTTTTAACCACTGAGGCCATTCCATATGCAGCTAAAACCAAATTGAGATACATAAGCTACTTTGGCTGCTTCTTCCATTGTGTATGGAGCAATGGTTTTTTTGGGGGAAAGTATCATGTTGATAGCAACAAATGTTGGTTTTTATGCTTATAGTCATTTACTGCCTTGATTCTGTTGTCTAGCTATCTGGTTGCCCTGGTTTATCACGTTCTCTCTGAAACCAAGATTATGAGGAAAAAGAGATACAATCAGAGAATTACTTCTGGCACCTGATTATTTAGAGTGGTGTGATGCTGTCATTAACTCACCTGAGCATCTCTGAGGCTCTTGCTATTGACTGAATGTTTGTGTCCCCCCAAATTTATATACTAAAATCCTAACCCTTATAGCAATGATATTAGAAGGTGGGGCCTTTGGGAGGTAATTAGGTCATGAGGGCGAATCCTAACCCTAACCCTAATAAGAAATACAAGAAAGATTTTTTCTCTGCCATGTGAGGATACAAGTGAACATGAATACCAGTCAACTAGAAAAGGCAACTTCACCAGGAACCTAAATATGCTGGTACCATGATCTCATAATTCCAGTCTCCAGAACTGAGTGAAGTAAATGTTTGTTGATTAAGCCTAGATATTCATTATAATAGCCTGAATTGATTGAAACAGTCCCTAAAGTACATCGTTTCTACTAGGGTTTAGTGGCAAAAGAGATGAACTGGGCATGGATAGAGCTGTTTCCTAGTTGTGGTGTTTCTAACTGTCCATGGGCAGATCTCCTAACTTCTCAAAGACTTCACTTCCCATGTCTGTAAAATTATTTTATTCATCTGGCTAGGTGGTTCTTAAGCCTTTTGGATCAAGGACCCTTTGAGAATCTGATAAAAGGCACAGATAATCTCCTCAGAATCATGCTGATTGCAGTATTATAGATTAACAAGAAGTGGACACACACATGCAGACATCCTCTACAAAGCTCAATTGGCTTTCTGTTTTATTTTACCCAAAAATACAAAATTTGGGGGAAGTGATGTGTCACACAGAGTAGGAGCAATTGCATTTGACCCCGTGTCATTTCTCTTGGGCCTATGCACCTAATAGGGAGCTGATGACACAATTTGAGCACATTAGGATCTTATCTGATCCAAGACAGGAATGCTTGCTGTGTCAATTCCTTTTTATGTGTGGGACTTGCTTCACCATGAAGGAATTTACACTAACAGTCCGTGAGCTTCCAATCAGAGACATGTTTACAAATAGCTGGTCCTTTATTCTTGAGTCACATGCATCAGCTGAGCCACATACTTATCTAGAGAGAAATTAAAATCAATGCCCATTTTCCACCTCCAGCTTTCCAGCATACCAGAAAGCATACACACACACACACACACACACACACACACACACACACACACAATTTCAGAGGGCTCACAGATTCCCCCATCCCCACCCCAAACTTATTTCATGAACTTGAAGGTAAGGGTCTCTGACCTAGATGATTTTTATGATGTTTTTGACCTCTAAAATGTTATTGTTCCAAGACATTTTACTCATCACCTATATTCCTTCAGATGGCAGTGGGAAGATTTGGGAGTGGAATGAACAACTTTCATCTTTTAGCTTTCAGACCAGCAATATAACATTTTCTCTTTGATCTATTTCTTTTCCTATTTAAATGGTAACATCGCCAGAGTTTGCAGCTATCATGAAAAGTTCAGAACAACTTTATCACTCGCTCTTGTTCACATAAGAGATTATAATGTCCCAGAATAACACTTGTAACATCAAAGGTGAAAGATTTTGGAAAGTCATTCTGTGCTGACTTCAGCTGAGAGTGAAATTAATGTCTGTATTGTGGTTTATGTCCCAACTTAATTTAACCTAGGACTCTATCTTAAGAGAAGCGAGATATCATACCCTTTATGTTTTATCTGAAAGGTCATCTCTGCAAACTCCTATTTAACCAGAAATCGGTTTCATGTTCATGGTCACCACCATTATCAGTTCATTGGTTATTGTTCAACTAAACATCCAGTGGAGCCCTTACTGACTTGTTTAGCTACTCATTTAAAAAATAATTTATGACACTAAATAACATTTCCTGAGAATTTACCGTGTGTTTGGCTCTCTGCAGAGCACTTTGCAAATACCATCTCCTTTAATCCCATTTGATTGCTTCTTTCAGGGATCTGGAAGTTATATCCTGCTTTCCCATGGTTTTGGACCAGCAGATCATAATTATTTGTGAGGAGGAAATGCTTTTCATTTCCTTGAAACTATGGGGTCGCTCCTTCTGCCACTGCAGCTACTCCTGTGGTTAGTAAGAAAGTGGAGCTAAGGACAAGGGTCAGGGGCAGCTGTGTGGGAGGGAGGAGCCCTGGGTTTCTGAGTGCTGCCAGGAGGCAATCACTCTAACCTCCAACTGAGGATCCTGGCAAACCTTAGAAGTAGGGAAGAATCAGGGAAATAAAATTTGTGAGTTTCTACTAAGTAGCATGCTTAGTCATATTGGCTTTACTACATTTCGTTCTTACTTTGCAATGTGAGATGGGTGTTACTACCTCTGTAGAGAGGCCTGAGGCTCAGAAGGTCACATGGCTAATGCATGTGGAACTGGGGTTCTAACTAGGCCTGTTATCCTTCAAAGCTAAACCTCTTTCCACTGCCTCATAATGAAGAAAAGACAAGTAGGAGAGAAAGGCCCAGCAGAGCCTTTTTACAAAAGCAACTTGGGTCCCAGTTGTTGAGATTGATGGACAGAACTTGATTCACCACTCAGAAACCTGACACAGATGCTGGGCTGACAGGAGGCTGGGTAACTCCTGACAGGAAGTGCTAGATGTTGAACAGCAAACAGGCAGATAAGTAAATAGTACACATACTCTTGACTAACCAAAATGCTCCTGTTTCAATGAATCATTCTAGCCTGTGAGCCACATTCTCTCCCAATATATTCTATAAACCATTTTAAATAAATAATCATATTTTTAAACTGCATTTGAGTCTTTTCTTACCTAGCTTAAGGGTTTAGTCACATAAATCCAAGAGATGATCAAACCTAAGTAAGCTAGTTTCTGAACATTCTTTTGTTCAATGGAAAGGAAGTCTTGCCTGGGAGGGAGACTCTTTCTATCAGTATTTAGGGTCTTTAAATCAGAGTGATGAGAAATCACTTTAATTAAGGAAAATCCCTATGTCTTCCCCAACAGCTGGTTTGTTTGCAAGTAAGAAAGCCTAAAAATGAATCAGAGGAAAAGGGTTTGCACAATTTCTAAAATAACTTGATATATTTAGAAGTGTGACTCTGTGTGTATATTCTTGTGCAAATGTAGAAAACCAGAGAGCTTATGTGAGTCTTAACTATGTTGCAATTTTCAGAATCTTCCATCATCACATAAAATACATGGCATAGTTGTATATTTCAACATACAATGTTATATTATGCCTGGCTGTGAGCTTCATACTGCCATAAGAGTGTATGAAAGTATAGATTTCATATTTTTAAATTCAGGAAATATAGCTGTTGTAAGTGCAGACATGGTAGGAAGCTTATTTTATGTATATGGTCATGTATGACTAAATACCAGTGAGAAATAGTACATTAGGGAAGTGTTATTTGTAGACAGGTATCTATACCTATTTTCCTCTCTATAATCTGTGATGATATTTGATGATTTGTCCATAGAACAACAGGTGGTGCCTAATGTTAAAAGCTGAAAAGCAGTTACTACGGAAACCAGATGCAAATTTAGATTTTTGCATCCACTCTTTGCTGCATATGGAAAAAAATGTGTTATGATAGAAATGAAAAACTGAAATATGATTCACATCCGTGTCTTTTGAGTCTTAAAATATCTGCCAAATACTGTCAAATATTGAGTAACTTACAACTTCTCAGCCTTAGCTTCCTATAAAGTCTATGAAAATGCAATTATAGAATTAGAAAACATCTATAAGGTTCTTTATTTTTCTGAATTCCCTTTTCTAAGTATATGTATAAAACAATATCAAATCTATTTTATCATATGTAAAGTTCTATAAGTACAGATAAAATAGTATTTAAAATATTAATTGCTTATTACATACAATTTATAAAATATACAAAAGTGAAAAACTTAAAGTCATTCATAGAACCAAGATTCAATGAAAACAGCTACTGATGTCTTTGTCTTTCCCTCACTCTTCTTTGTATATAATGATTTAATGCACTTGAAGTCAGATTGGATGTACATCTACTGTAAATACATGCTATATATGCTGGATTTTTCTTTTATTTAACATAACATCATAAACCAATGCATTGAAAATACGTAATGGACATCATGCTAATAACATCATAAATATACGACTACATGAATTGGCCTTAAGGTATTTAACCTTTCTTGGTTTTTTGGACAAATCAGATGCTTGAATTTTTTTGAATTATAAATAACACATGATAGTATTTGCATGCCAACACCTTTCATATTTTCTATATATGCCTATAAGTAGAATAGCTTCTTTAAAAGTACAAATTCTAGGTTACTGTATACTACTTTTGAGACTTCACAGACATATATGTATAGATTAGCTATAGAGATCAAGATAGAGATAGAGATTTTTTTAGTTACAAGTGACAGAAAACTAATTAAAACGAACAATTATTGAACACAGTCCAGGCACAGTTTAAGTACTTTATATTACAAATTCATTGATCTCTTACAGCATTCAATAAGAAAAGTTCTAGTATGATTCCTATTTTACAGTTCTCTCTCTCTCCCTCTCTCTCTTGCTCTCTCTCTCTCTCTCTCTCTCTCTCTCTCTCTCTCGCTCTCTCTCTCTCTCTCTCTCTCTCTCTCTCTCTCCCTCTCCCTCTTCTCTCCTCAGTGGCGTCATTTCCAGGCAGGTGCTCTATCTCACCTTCTAGCTGTTCCAGATTCACATCCTCCCAGATGAAGTTCACAGGATCTTGCCTCTTCCCTGGTTGCAGAGGCAAAAGTTTCAGATTAACTCTATTTAGATCTGACTCAGGGTTGGCCTTGGCCCGACTCTCATCTTTAATCCAATCATCATAAGGTTGTGAGACCCTTATTGGCCAGACCTGACCTAACCTCCCACCCAGCTCTGGAGCTGAGAGTGGAACTAACTACATCCACACTACATCCATGTACTTGACCTCAGAATGGGGACACAATTCCTCCAAAGACAAACCAGGTACTGTTATCCAAAGCAGAGTGAATAGAAAGCAGATGGTCAATTCTACTCCAACAGCAGATTCCACTACAATGAGGACTCAGAAATTTTGTTTGCATTTAGAGAAGGGAACAGTAGCAACAAACTATCTGGAATAAAAATACCTTCCTGGTTTCAGTTTCTGAGGGGAAGTGTTATTACTTTTTACATTTACAGTACAGAAGACTAGCTTTAGTTAAAACAAACAAACAAACAAACAAAACCTGTGCAGATGAGAAGCATAATGTAGATAAATGTGCTCATTTTACATACAAAATTCAAACATATATGTAAAAAAGACATTAAAAAAACTAGCAGAATTACTCTTTGTTTTTGTTAATCCTTACCTGAGGATACTTTCCCATTGATTGTTAGAGAGAGTGGAAGGGAGGGGAAGGGGCAGAGAGAAACATCTATGTGAGAGACACATATGGACCAGGATCAAGTCTGTCACCAAGGTACATGCCCTTGACTGAAATCAAACCTGGGACCTTTCAGTCTATGGGCCACACTCTATGCACTGAGCAAAACCAGCTACTGCTGGAATAATTCTTTCCATTTTAAAGCACACATCATTATTTTCCTAAACCTATGTGGTATGTTCAAGAAACTACCTAGATAAAAGACATTTTTTCCCAACTTTAAGACAAAAATATAAGGTTTCTTTGTTGCTTTGTCAGTGTTTGGGGGTATGATGTAGTAGACTGTAACTATTCTGCAGTTTTAATAATCAGCCACAACTTCAGTGGCTACAGTACCTCATTACATTTGCCAAGTATATCTGTTCATTAATCTTGTATTCTTTGTGATTTAATGAAGGTAGTGGAGGATAGGAGAGAAAAAAAAAAATGTCTGAGCTATACATGGATTGCCATGGAAATGGCAGCTGACCAATCAATGACAAGTCCTCAGAACATATACCTCCTCTACTCGACAGTCTTGATAAGTTGATGTTCTGATATTGCAATCCTTTTGTCTTTCATGCCATTTGTAGTGATAGTTTTTTTGACATCTAAATACATGACACACCTGTTATTAAAAAATCAGATTTATAAATTCTTAGTCTTAAATTTTTCAACCTCCATATACATATATCCACACAGGTATTTATTTATTTCTCCCTCCAAACTATTCCCTAAATTTTCCATACATTCTCTTCTCCAAATTACTTTACTCACTATTTTCTCACACCATCCACTTACCTTCCTTCCCCTTTACTATCCCAAACCACTTTAGTCCAGTTGGTATAGAGCAATTTCCACAATATTAAAAAACATATAACCATGAGACAATTTAAAACTGTTCATTTTTAGACTTAATAAGAAGACCAAGTGAAAAATATGTTCAGAATAACTACAAGAGGCCAACCACCAAAAACATGAAAAAGCTGATTTCAGGAGATAAAAATAGATCTGTTTCTCAGGAAAGCTTGAGAAAAATGAAGGAAGAAAAAAGCAAGAGCCTTTGGGGTCAGAATCTAGTTTATAGAAATAAGTAAATTATATTTTGCCATAACCTGTCAGTTATGACACTAGTCCCATTGATTACAAAGGTATTTGCAGATTTTTCTCAGGGAGTGAAGCCTTGATCTGCAGAACAGTTCAGGCTCTCTGGACTTTCAAAGAATCTCTCTTGGAGTGACATATTTTCTATAGTAGCTTCAGTGAGCAGGAAGGGGTATGTGCCATGATGATAAAGACAAAATCCAGCCCTCTGGTCTTTGTTATTGTTGTTGCATGAGAGATTTAAAAGACTGACTTCCATTGAGCAGACTTAACAATAAATAATGCTTGCTGACATTTAAACCTATCTACAGATCTCATCATAAATCTGTGGGGATGGTTGTGCAAAAGTCTTAAAAAACCTAATGTCCAACTGATTTGGTAATATAGTAATGATCTTATTCTTTTGGCTCACTAAAGAATTAAGCATTCAAAAAAAAAACAACAAAACACCATTTTTTTTTTTAATGTCAACCAAGGCTTTAAAAAATTTCAATGCTCACCTGCTTGGTTTGGTTCAGGAATTATTCTAGTAGCTTGGGTTACATCAGTGAATAAAAATAGATTTCCTGACTTCATGGAGTGTACATTCTCACAGAGGAGACAAAAAATAGGAAAAACATATTGAATAAATTAATTATATAATATGTTAGAAACTGAATGTTCTTGTTAAGGTGGCCAATATCCTCTTAATTACTAAAACCTTTCTTTATTTCCTCAGAACATTTGATACTGTAAAACCAATTATCCTTATTCTTTCATCTCATAGAAGAACAATTTTTTGAGTGCCTACTACTGGTAAACAGTAGGCAGTGTGCTGGGTACCAGGGACCCAACAGAGCATATGGCATGTATTACCTGTCCCTTTCTTTTCTAACAGTTCTCTGTCTGTCTCTCTCTGTCTCTCTCTCTCTCTCTCTCTCTCTCTCTCTCTCATATATTTTTATTGATTTCAGAGAGGAAGGAAGAGGGAGTTAGAAACATCAATGATGAGAATCATCGATCAGCTGCCTCCTGCACGTCCCCTACTGGGGATTGAGCCCACAACCGGAATAGAATCTGGGACCCTTCAGTCCATAGGCTGATGCTCTATCAACTGAGCCAAACCGGCTAGGGCTCTCTCTCTTTTTTAAGTCACTGATTACTTCTTCTCCCTCTTTCACAAGCCTTTTCCCTTCTGTCTGCTCCATAAATATTAGGATTCTACTTGTACAGCGTTCTGTCCACAGTCCTCCCCTTGATCCACATGCTTTTTGTGTGTCTGATCTCACTGACTGTTAAGCCTTCAACTATTATTAATGTGTGAATGACTATCTTTACATCTTGTCACAATAATTAATTTATTCACTTAATAAATATTTGTTGGGCATTTACTATTTTTCAAGAACCACTCCAGGAGGTGGAAATTCAAGAATACTTAAGAAGGACATGTTTTCTTCCCTCATGGAGATTATAATCTGGTGGAGAAGGCAGGCAAAAAGTAAGTAAAGAAGAAAATGAATAAAAATAAGGATATGATTGTGACAATTTCCATAAATGAAGCAAAGAGATGAGAATGAAAATATGAAGACCTAATACTAGACAGGAAGATCAGGGTGGACTCACTGAGGAAGTGACACTTGGGCAGAAGCAGAATGATGCAAAGGAACAGCCTTGCAGAATTCTTCACAGAAAGACCATCCAGTCAAATGAACAGCATGAGCTAAGGTCTTGAAGTGGAAAAATTTTGCTGACCATTGTGACTGGATGAAAATTAATATAGGAGAGAGTATGTGAGATTAGTTTGAAGAGAAATATAGGAGCTAGATGATACAGGATTTTGAAGTCCTTGGGGGGGCGGGTTGGAAAATGTTTTATTCTAGGAAGTAATTGTATTATTTTAAGCAAATAATTAGTGCAATCTGACTCATTTTTTTTTTTTACTGTTACTCTTGCCATGTGTACAGACAAGAAAAAAAGCTCTCACTGAAAATATCACCAACCAAAAATCTCTCCTACCTGATGGTTATTATGTAAAACTCCTTTAATAAGAAACACAACTTTTTCTCCAGAAATAGTACTAAAATCGTCAAAAAAACATAAAAATACTCAAGAAGGAAGAATAGACTACTAAATTCCTGATATGTATAATCCCAAATTATCCATGTATTATTTTTACATAAAGGGCAATGTGAATATTTTATTCTAAGATTTATGTAAAATAAAGTGAGATTCAAAAAGATGTTGAGCACATAGGTGTTTCTTATCCTGAAAAACTAACCATATTTGTGTTTTGAGTTATTGCTGTGTGCATTTCATAACATAGAATTGATTAATTCCTGTATAGCTGACAGAAAAGTGAATTTTCATATTGAACCCCATCTTCCACTGGTTTCTATCTTTAAATAAAATATTTTTTTCTAATAGTTTATCATTGAGTAGTGGAATAGTTACCCAGAGTTGTCACACTGAATCCAGTTATCCTAAATCCATTCTAGTTATTGAAGTGAGAGATTAGAAATGCTGGGTTACTTGGACACATTGTGGGCAATTAAAATATCTGGATAACCACAAATATTCCCCCATTTAATTTGGAAAGGGTAGTGTTGTGCTAGATTAATAACTTCAGAATCTTCTTGAAAAAGCATTTGGGGTTAACATTTTTTCTTACACTATATGCTCCTCACAAATTAGGACACCAGATGGACTCAAAAGGTGAGAGATCAAAGTGAAGGTCACACTACAAAGCAATGATTTCTAAAGAATTGCTGCCTGAGGAAAAAGCCCAGAAAAGAAGGAAGGAAAAGAAAGAGAGTTCAGCAATGGCTTTTTCTCAGGGATGATTGATATTCAAGGATGTCGACATTGAATTCTCTCAAGAAAAATGGGAATACCTGAACCCAGCTCAGAGGGTCTTGTACAGCACACGATGTTGGAGAATTATAGAAACCTGCTCTTGCTAGCTATGTCTCCTGAAGATACCTAGAGCTTGATGCCAAAGACAGACAATGAGGATTCATTACTCAAAATTGTACCACTTGGCCAGAGGTATGTCCATTGGCATTACTTGTCTCTTGAGTGTTCTACAAGCCCTCACTGTAAGTTTCAGGGACTCCAGGCTATTAGCTTAAATAGAATGATATCATACAAAGCCTGGGATTTTAGTTTCCATGGAAAGAAAAGCCTGGGAGGAACTCAGATGCATGGAAATAAAAATTTGAAGGCCACACTCTTTGCACCAACATGCTCATATTCAGCTCTTCCATGGCTGTGTCCAGCTCTGTGCTCACTTTGGGATTTCTCTACACTGAATAGATTAGAGACCAGAACTTTGGTTGGTTGATACTTTCATCTCTCTGGACTGGTGTTTAAACTTTCCAAAAACTTAAAAGTAGGTAAATGGGAGCAAAGACCAATATATTTTGGTGCTTTTGCATCTTTCTCATTAAAACCTGTGCTTTAGAAGGCAATATAAATAAATAAATAAATAAATAAATAAATAAATAAATAAATAACCAAAATTGTATTATGCTTCATTCATCTATTATCAAGTAAATACTTATAGGGACCTGGAATGTTAGTCCTGATCATGCAATAATAAATAAATAGCAATTTTTTTTCAGCTCTTGTGGAATGCATTCTAGTGAGATTATAAACAAAATAAATAATAATAAATAGTATCAGATAATAATAAATACTATGAAAAAATTAAGCAGGAGAGGAAAATGGGGAGGTCAGAGGCTGAAACTTGAATGGGGTCTGGAGAAATCTAAAAAGGTAACATGAAAAATAAAGCAAAGGGAGGGGGAGAAGTAAACCATGTTGATATCTAGAGGAAAGACTATTACAGGCCAAGGAAACAAAGAATACAAATGCACACAGGTGGGGTTGGCTGGAATGTTCAAGGATTATTGAGTGAAACAATGGGGGATAATAGTAATAATGTCAAAGAGGTACCAAAGGACCTTGTAGCCAGTGGAAAGTCTTTTGTTTTTAATTTAGAGTAAGATAAGAAGCTCTTGGAAGGCTATGAGCAGATTGACATGATCTGAGTTATATTTTATAATTATTTGGATACTAGAGGCCCAGTGCACAAAATTCATGCAGGGGGGGTCCCCTCAGCCCAGCCTGCACCCTCTCCAATCCGGACCCCTCAGGGGGTCAGACCTAAACTGGCAGTCGGACATCCCTCTCACAATCCTGGATCACTGGCTCCTAAGCACTCACCTGCCTGCCTTCCTGGTCTCCCCTAACTACTCCCCACCCGCTGCCAGCCTGATCACCCCTCACCGCCTCTGTGTACTGGCCTGATTGCCACTAACTGCCCCACCTGCCAGCCTAGTCACCCCTTACTGCCCCCCCTGCCAGCCTAATCTCCCCCAACTGCCCCCCTCTGCTGGCCTGGTCACCCCTAACTGCTCCATCTCTGTCCTGGTCACCCCCAATTGCTCCCCTTGCCAGCCTGGTTGCCCCTCATGCCACCCCCCCCCCCCCCGCCAGCCTGGTTGCCCCATGCAGCCTGCTTGTTCAGTTGTTTGGTTGTCCCTCACTAATCCCCTGCCGGCCTGGTCATAGGCAGCCATCTTGTGAGGATGTGAGGGTTAATTTGCATATTACCTCTTTATTATATAGTATTGTGCAAAGAATAGGCCACAGTTGATAAAAAGCTGAAACAGGGAAGTTGAAGTTAAAACACTATTGCGGTAATCCACATGAAATCAATGGGTATAGGCCAGAGTACGAAGTGGTGAGAAAGGGTCAGATTCTGAATATATTACAAAGTTAGAGTCAAAGGGATTTGCTAGTAAATTAGTTGTGGGGTGAAAAGAAGAGGAATCATGGATGAGTCTAAGGATTTGATCTGAACAGGTGGAAGGATGGTGTTGTTATGTATTCAGATGAAATACTTAAGTTTGGGGAAAATGACTAGGATTTGGGTTTTGGATATGTTACATTTGAAATGCCTACCAAATATCCAAGTGGAGATATCAAGTAAGCAAATAGATATAAAAGTCTGGGTTTCAGAGGAGAGGTCCAACCTGGAGACTGAACTTCGGGAATCATCAGTATATAGATGACATTTAAAGTCAGGAGACTAGATGAAATTACCAGCAGGGGAATGAGAATAGATGGAAAAGTGAAGTTCAAGACCTGAGCTTGGAGGCTCTCAAAATTTAAGAGTTTGGTGATGTGAGATAAAAGCAAAGGAAGTTGAGAATATGTGGCCTGTAAGATTAGAAGCATACTAGAAAATTATGGTGTTCTAACCAAATGGAAAAAAAAAAAAAGGTGTTTCAAGGAGGAAGTCAAATAATAAGGAAATCACTGACAATCTTAATAAGAGTGACTTCTATGCAAAGATGGGGCAAAACCTGCCTGGAATACATTTTAAAAGGTGGTAGCTAGAGAGGAAAGTTGGGCCAAGAATCATGTTGTTGAGTTTCTGTTTGTTTATTTTTTAAGATGGGAAGAACAAGATAATTTTTGTAAGCTAGTGGCAATAATATAATATCAAGAGGATGTGAGGGTTAATTTGCATATTACCCTCATGTTATAAAGTTGCATGCATGAGGTTCAGTATCAAGCTAATGTAAAATAGAAGGTTAACCTTGCGAACATGGATCACAGTAACAAAAAGAAAGGGGGAGTGTATGGGCACAATTTTTAGGAGGTTGATTAAACAGGGCATAGATGCTTGTTGAAATTCTCTTCTGATTACTTTCATTTTGTCAATGAACTGGGAAGCAAGGCCATGAGATGAGATTGAGGAAGGGAGAGATGGTTTTAGGAAGAGAAGAAATAACCATGTTGGAGGGTGAGAGTGAAAGGAGCAGGAAAATAGGGGCAGTTTTACAGATGTCCTAAGGGCATCGAGCAAGCATTTTATGTTTTTCTCCGGTCGCATTCTGCTTTAGGAGCACAGATGAGTAGCAGAGATGGAAAGTTAGAATTAACCAGAAATGCAATTTTATTAAACTGCTCTCATGACAAAAAATGAGAAAGGCAAAAGAATTGTAGATACATGTAAGTGTATGTCTCCTAATGATGGACTATGTATGGGCTTTAATCTGTGTAAGAGGGCAGTACAGACTCAAGAGTGGTGAGAGAAGGTGAGAAAAAAAGGGGTTAGTCAAGAAACTGGTAAGAGGGAATTAGGAGGAGTGTCTATGTGGATATTAAATTTGTCAAGAATTACAATAGGAATAGTGTGGAGGATAATGAAGTAATCCAAGTACTAAAATCTCCAAAGAACTTGTTTTGAAGATTAAACTGGGTAGAAGAGAATGAAAACTGCCATTCTGTGTTTGTTTTTCCTACAGATCTAAATCTGTTTTGAAATTTTTGAGGCATACTAAGACAGGCTTTATTTCTTCTTCTAATCCAGGCTTCTTTCTTCCCCCTAAAGGGCAAGATTTTCCTATCTTTGACCCTTAGTTTCTCTACCTCTTGCATTAAAATATTTTTTTTTTCTTTTTTGGCAACACTTCTCCTGAGATCCAACACTCTCTTTGTTACTTCTCTATAATTCCTCTGCTCATATCTCAAGAATCATTAATGAGAAAGTGAATTTTGGGAAGATCAAGACCAGAAAAAAGATTAGGGGCAGAGTTAGAGTAAGAGAAAAATCTATTCTATTCAACTACCCACTAAGCTCTGTTCAGTCATGGTCATGGTACATTTACATCTTAGACATAGTATAAAGTTGCATGCATGAGGTTCAGTATCAAAGCATTACCTGAATAGATACAACATGCTCTATGATGTGTGCAAATGGGTAGAGTAAATTTGATTATGTATTCTGCAAATGTACTCAGGGCTTCTAAGATGGATGCCTTTCTACAGAATAGCAGCAATAATGATGATTGCTGTGGCATCTACTGCAATAACGACAAATGAAAAATCAGTTTCTTTCATGACTGAATTAAGCCCTTAGACTTTTGATTAGAGCACAACACTGCTTAATTATCAGTAAAACCTATTATTATCTACCTTACCATGGATTGCATAGCACAGAGCTTGCCAATTAGCATTTTAAAATATTTAGAGTATAACTATGACCCTAACTGCAAAAGATTATTTTATGAAAAAACATGAGGTGGTCAAATGACAGCTAATATACTTTTCTAAATACTGGATATGGTGGGTAATAGATGTTTCCACAAGAGATAAAGTATGAGAAAAACAAGGTGTATTTTTAAATGCTATCTATTCTATAGCATAATTATACATAAACATTACATTCAAATTCTCTTTGGTCTGAAGACTTCAACTCAGTTAATTTTACATTCTTTTGTAATAGTATGAAGATAATTCAACTACAAATAAATATCTAAATTCTCACACAGCACTGAAAAGTTTTGGGGTTTTTAAAAATTATTTTCCAATTGCCAAAAATCTTTATTCCAATTTACAATCTTCCTAAACAATTCCTCCTGACATTGAAGTTATTGCTCTTTGTCATACACAAACACTTTCTGGCAACACCATTAGTTTGATCTTTAAATAGCAGAATCTCTCATCAGACTTAATGCTGAAAAAGAATTAGATTTGATCAATGCTTATTTAGCAGATCTGGATGACTGGATACTGGTGGTGTTGTGTTATTAACTGTACAATACTCATTTTGGTGCATAGGACCTCTTTACCTAGAGTCTATAGATTAAGGATTTTAAAACTTATTTTATGAAAGACATGTGCTAATGTTCAGTGGTAAGGTTCAATTCAAATGTGGAAGCTCTTCACCTTTTATGAGCATGATGCTGAAAATGTAATCTGTAAACTAAAGAAAATGTAATCTAAAAATATAATATGTAGACTACCTAGACATCACTTGGAATCCAGTTAGAGATACCCCACCCACATTTAATCTTAAAGGTCCCATCACAGATCTAGTGAAACAGAACCTACGTTTAAATAGGATATCCAGGTAATTCATATGCACATCAGAATTTGAGAAGCTTTTATCTATGTGATTTGCTTTGTAGTTGGGGAAGAATGAAAGAGGAATACATGGAAATAATGAAATAAATATTAATAACAGTCACTCATTTATTCAACATGTATTCTTGTACCTTGTATAGGGCATTCCCTGTGCTAGAAGGTAGAGACACATCTATAAATAATTCAGACTGTCACTGTATGTATAAGGATTTTCAGTTACATGGATACTTTGCTATGGTCTCAGCACTATACCAGGTAATGCAGGACTGCAAAAGAAACTGTATTTCATTTGGCCCAATATTTATAAGCAATTAGTACATATGTAAGTACTATAGAAACTATAAGAATTTATAAAGGTGGAGGTCCCACCCTCAAAGAGTTTACATATAGTGGCAAGACACATTCCTAGCTCTTATCCATATATATAAAAGCCTAAGAGACCTTTCGAACATTTGACTGATAGCTATTACATGCACTGACCATCAGGGGACAGATACTCAATGAACAGGCATGGAAACTTGGAACAGACTGATGAATCTCAGAGGGAAGGAGGGGGGGAAGGATAGGAAGAGATTAACCATAGATCTTATATGCATACTAGAGGCCCGGTGCACAGATTCGTGCACCAGTGGGGTCCCTTGGCCTAGCCTGTGGGGATTGGGCCGAAACTAGCAGTTTGACATCCCCTGAGGGGTCCCAGATTGTGAGAGGGAGCAGGCCAGGCCAAGAGACCCCATTGGTGCATGAATCTGTGTACCAGGACTCTAGTATTCTAATAAGACAACAAGATTTACATATGCAAAACAGCTTGGGAATAATACAAATATAATAAATTATCTGAGGTAAATTATGAATGGTTTTGCAATTAGAAGAGGAAAAGCATAATGTTTAAGAGCTGTTTGGATTAGGTTTCAAGATGAAACCTGGATGACTGAAAAATACCAGGGATATTCATGGTAGACTTCAAGAAGGAAGCATTTTTTAAATGGATGGTTTAGAGAAAAAAAAAAGAAAATAAGAAAGCTAGATTTGGAAATGTGGGAGCCATTAAGTTTTTTAATAAGATATATATGCTTAGATCTATTAGTAAACTGAGATACTTATACCCAGATTATAGTTTAAAAGATCAACCAAAGGAATATAAAAGGGCCAATATCCCCTGTTTATCCAGGTGCCCTGAAGATGTCTGAACCACAACTTCAGGATTAGAAAGGGCCAGTCTAGTGGAAAGTCAGAGGTTTCAAGGTCAGAAGACCTGAGGTTTTGCTTCCCAATACCTTGCCCATGTTATAATGTGGTAATGCTATCAAGGTCCTCACTTCCTTCAAAGGAAAGAGAACAAATAATTTTATTTCTGTTTGTTTCAGTAAGCATATGATGATCCCCAGGCAGTGTCCCTCATACATCCATGCCATGCCTAAGAAATTTTGCACATCCAGCATGACTACCTTTCATAGAGGTCGGAAATCAAGACAATGTGTCTTTCTGGTATGACTGTTTATAAAGTTTCACAAAATACCTACAACAACCCTAAGTTGTGAACTTTCTGAGGTAATTCTGTTTTGAAATATTCTTTCACAAATTCTCCTTAAGTACATTTCTAAAACCAGAAGGATGAGTTAAAATCATCAGATAATTCACCTATTCTCTTTGAGCTTTTAACTTCCTGGTCGGTAAAATAAGATAATAGTATCTACATTTTAGGAATTATTGTAAAGATTATGGACAATGCATGAAAAACCTAGCACAGTACCACATAAGAAATAAGTCCAAATAAAAGGTAGATTATTCAGCCATATAGAACTACACATAATGTAGGTACACATATGTATTTCCCCCTTAGTTGCTTTATGTAGGTTATAAGTTTTTATTCCGTTGTGCTCGGTGCCCACTTTCACTGAAGCCTCTATTCACTTTCAACACCCTTTTCTTCACCCCTTTTCATTCTGTATAATGAAATCTCTCATAAAAATCAAATCTGTCATGTAAAGGTCACACATGCCATGAATGAAGGTAGAGAGGCCTATGGAGCAGTATCACTCCTCCTCCCTTTGCCCATTACCATTTGTGCACAAAAGAAAAAAACTAAAAGTCTAAGCATAATTAAATTAGCTCCATTCTTTCTCTATTCTTTTTTTTAAGGGGTATTAGAGTGAGATTATACTTATGACAGGTGCTCTATAAATTGAACAGGTGAATGACTAAATAATAACACCATCTTCATTTACTAATTCATAGAGCAAATTTGGTCTCCTACTGTGTGTCAGTCACTGTAATATGCCCATGGTGGGAAAAAATTTTAAATACCTTTGAAAAATTTGCATTATAAGAGAATAAAATGTAAATTCTATTTAAGAAATCTCAAATGAGAGAGACAGACAATTATAATACAATGTGATAAAGCCAATAAGAGAAATATATAATTAAACTAATTCCAGCTGCTGTAATTTTTAAAAAGTGCATGATGATTTACTAGTAAATACAATAAACACTTCTCATTCACATAAAGTCTGAAATGAATGACTGATCAGTGTGTGAATCCTTCTCCAAGAGATGGTTCAGGGGCAGGCTCCTTCCTTCTCCTAGGCTACAGTCTCTTCTAGTCAAGTGGTTACCAGCAGACTAGACAGTTGGAAGGGTCACACACATCAATTTTGCTCATATTCCACTGGCCATAACTCAATCAAATTGCCATACTCACTGCAAGGGAAGCTGGGAAATGTAGTCATGTTCTATGCTCAGGAACAGAGGAATCATATGACTACTAGTTAGCCAGACTCTGCCATTATGGTAAGCCCAGAGTGCTATTGGACCATGACTTTCTGAAATTAGGTATAGTTTTTAAAGTACTTTCCAGGAGTAAGAGTGCAAGTGGGATGGGGTGAGAAGTACCATAAGATTAATTTCATTAAAAATATATATATTAATGAAATATATATATTAACTTATATTCTTCCAGTCATGAAATTAAACAATCAGAATCAGCTACTGTCTTTGGGGAATTTGTAATCTGATGACAGACTCATCAAGATCCTCACAAAGATCCATGCTACATATGTGTGATTAGTTATGTGTTCCCAAACAATATTATAGCTGAATCTTCACATACTTAAAAGAAATAAGCACTAATGAAACTGATTAATTAAATGCACTGCTTTGTGTATATTGAGGGAGAAAAACTCTCATGCAAAGCAGTTACTCAGAAGTCCTGCCTTGCATATTTTGTACCTAAATGTAAAATAAAAATAAAATACCAAATTTCATATTTTCTAACATATGCATGTGCATATAATTTCTTAAGCTGCTCTGTCACAAATACACATATAAATGCATTTAAAAATATGACAAATTTAGACTGAAATTCATGCCAGATCTATTGGGTTAGGACTTATTATTTCACTCACCTTAGAAGTGTGTTTTAACCACTTCACTATTACTCGTTTTTACATCTAGCTTCTCTCTCTCTTTTGCTCTCTTTCCTCCCCTTGCCTCCTCCTCCCTGCAGGGAAGCACTCTTGCTATTCTGACATCTGGAATATATGCCTTGGTAAACAGAGAATGACTAAAAGACTGAGATCTAAGCAGACAGCATGACCTAGTGTAAGAGGAGATGGCTTAGAATTTATAATTAGAAGCCTATTTCAGCTTCCTTCATAGGATTGTTGAAATTCCTTTCATGGGTGTCTTGACTGCCTTGAAATTGAATGTCATTGAGGGATTTTTTTTTTTTGTCCTCTCCTGTTTCCTTGGCAACAGGTTGGTGATGCAGCAGCTGAAATCCACTGTCTCCCAGGAGATACTGGTGTGGGCAGGTTGCAAACCACTGGTAGAACCTATGATGGACACTGAACTTTACCAAATCTTTTCATTTCAGCCCTACTGTATGCATTACACAGAGAGAACAACTTAATAGAAAACAGGCTTTACAATATAATTTTTGGCACGACTATCAGCTTTTTAAAATAGCTTATCTTTTGGCACATAAAACTTAATTCTGAGTCTTGAAATGTAGGCGTTTCACATAATTGTATACATCAATGCAGTGTCAGAGTAGTAGATTGAAAAAAATTGTTCTGTGTTAATATAAAGTCTGAGAGAAAGGGGTAAGGGGTTGAGGGTCAGGACCTTTTCCTCTGGATTTATGTCAGGCATATGGTCCTCTATGGGCAGTCACATCCAACAGCCACTCTCCATCCCTTAAATGTTCTGAAACAAATCATGCATGTGATCTGCAGAGAAAGCATGGAGGGACTGTAAATGGATATCATCTGTCAATGTTCTGGAAAACTAGGGGAAGGGAGCAACTAGAGAAAAAAAGGTCAGCTGGGATGGGAACACCACTTAGGGAAAGCATATAAGAGGCTAGAAGGATGTATTATAAACGTGTACACCTGAAACCTATGTAATTTTATTAACCAATGTCACCCCCAATAAAGTCAATTTTAAAAAAGATGGCTGGAGGGACAGACAGACATGGCTATTGCAGTCGTCGATGGATAAGACAGCTGGGATATAGATGGACTAACTATGAAGATAGGCTGGCCTAGACATTCACAGATTGGTGAATAAAAGTTTTATGTAAACATGATAGACAGAGGGAGACCAAGTTAACAAAACTATAATGTTATTGCAACAGGTGAGCAGAGAAAATGGAGGAGGAAATTACAGTTTAGTTCCATTAGAAAATAGAGTTTAGAATGGAATTGATTTTTTCTTTAAATAACTAAATCCAATCAACTGCTGAATTTATGTTGAGAATAGACCCAATGAAAAAGAAAATGTGCTTAACATTAAGCGTATGTAGAGGAAAAGAATGCTGAAACAACATAGTCAGTGTGGGTGATGTCTAAGAGACATATGTCTAAGAGATTATATAAAGAAGAAATAGGAAAAGAAAAGATGAAGTCAGGTGGACAAGAATATTGGTCATAAACTATCAAAGGAAAGAGAATACATACTATGGGCTATTAAATTTAAGAAAAATACACTAAATATATAACAAACATACTTAGTGAACTTGTATACCAATCAGTGTGTAGTCATTATGAAGCATACTAGGAAATGTTATTTAAAAATCTTAAAATTTTCATGGCCTACATTATTGATTGTTGCTTAGGGCTGAGTTTCTTATGAAGTTTGGAAAACTGTGCCAGTAACTTGTTTTTTGTCCTCCCAGTGCTGGTAGTCAGTCCAGGTGATAAGGAATAAATATCTTGGGAAAAGGCATTTCTGTACTGTATTATTTTTAAAGAACATGCTCACTGGCCTAAACTTTCGTCCCCTTTGTTGATATAAGGAGCACAGCCCAAATGAATCAACACCATAGTTTTTCTTCATGTTAAGGCAGAACACATAGTGTAGGAATATGAAGACTAAAAGGAAAGGATGATCAAGAATTCTCTACTGATGCACTTAGCAGTTAATTGCACTGACTTCGGAGTCAGGTCATCTGCATTGGAGTCCCTAATCTAGCTTTTAACCACTGTGTAATGTTGAGGGAGGTAATTAATTTATCTAGGAATCAGCATTTATATCCCTAAAATGGTCATTATCATAATAATAATAACAATAATAATCCTATATAATAAAGAGCTAATATGCAAATGGTTGTCATGTCCTCATGCCATCATGCCATAAAGGCTCAGACACTCAACAATGGAGAGAGGAATGGGGACCAGCCAGGCTGCTGTCCAGGAGAGGGGCAAGCCGCATGCCCTGTGGCCCTGGGCACAAGTTCCTCCAGCTGTGGCCTGGGAGAGGGATAAGCTACCCACCCTGTGGTCCCGGGTGCCTCTGGCTGCAGCCCGGGGAAAGCCACCCGCCCACAGTCCCCTGTGGCTGCGGCCGGCCCAGGCAAAGCAGGCCTGGGTCCTGGGTGCCTGCAGCCGGCCAGAGGGAGGGAAGCCCGTATCCCAGGTGCCTGCAACCAGCCAGAGGAGCGAATCCTGGAGTGTGGGGTGAGGCAGAGGTGGTTAGGGGCAATCAGGCAGGCAGAGGTGGTTAGAGGCAATCAGGCAGGCAGGCAGGCGAGCAGTTAGGAGCCAGCAGTCCCTGACTGTAAGAGGCACTCGGACATCCCCCAAGGGGTCCTGGATTGGAGAGGGTGCAGGCTGGGCTGAGGGACGCCCCCCCCCACATGAATTTTGTGCACAGGGCCTCTAGTATCTACATAATAATGCTATTCTTGGATTAAATCAGGAAATGCATGTAAAGCTTTAAACAGAGTTCTTGGCACATAAAGAAACCTTAACTATTATATTTTATGATGACAAACATACATGACTAATCAAACTACTTGTGGAACCCAAATTCATCATTAAGTTTAGCATCTGGATTGAGCAGTTATGTTGAACAAAATGGAGCAAATGTCTCATTTCCAATTCTTTGTCTGATAGGACCTCTGACTCTCCCTTACATGTGCAACTGGGCTTGCTAATGCCTTCAAAATCAGTCAATTTATTAATATTCTTCCTTTAGCCTTCTTTGGATATTTCCCTTTTAAATATAGCATTTGAATTTACTTAATTCAGCGAAATTAAGTTATGCTAGATTTAGAGAAGCTCTATCTTTTTAATCAAATGATGATTCATTACAGATTCACTGACAATTTTTTAAATCATCATTTTAAAATGATGCCTCCAAGTTCTCTCTCTTCTCTCTCTTTCTCTCTCTCTCTCTCTCTCCCCCTCTCTCTCTCCCTCTCTCTCTCTCTCCCTCTCTCTCTCTCTTTCCCTCCTATATTGATTTTTTAAATGAAAACGAAATACAATGAAATTTGGCTTTGCCAAGTGTCTTTTCATGCAGAGCAAAGGTCAGATACTTTATAAAATACGGGTAAAAGTCCTAGGTCATGCTGGCACCAGCAGCAACAGGAGAGCATCGAGGTTCAGATAAATAGCAGGATATCTGAACCAAGAAAATAATGCAGAATCCATGGGATAGTGAACAGATCAAACAAACAGTGGTGGTTCTACAAGGGGGTAGAAATGGGCACAACCATCAGTGGGTGACGGAGGAGACTGGATGCATCAGTCACCCGACTGAAAAGAAGGAAAGAAGAGTTAGCAGCTCAAGACAGATGCCAGCCCAAAACTTGCTGGAAGAGCTAAATTCAGATAAATCAACAAGATCAGAAGAAATTTGAGGCTGCAGCTTTGGATCACATGTCAAAAATGGACAGCCTGTATTTAGAAATTATTGCCTTGAGGGAACTTTTTATATACTTTTTCTCCAGGATTTTCTCTTCCGCTGGGTAAAATACTACCTTAAAGGTCCACTGTATGTTTAAACTGATATCTTTCAACCCAAAGGAAAGTATCTGGGGAAGATATGCTTGTTAACAAGAGTTGTAAGGAGCCAAGGTGGGGCTTGTGCAGATGGCTGTGAGGAGAGAAACCTGACTTAATCCTGCAGGAGGGCATGGGGCACAGCTCAGAGGGACTGAGAGAGTATATTTTTTCCATTGACTTTGCACTTCAAATGGCTGGGTGAGCATGTCCTGTGTGGAAGGGACTCTGTGAAAGAAGCTGAAGGAAAGTAAAGGATAGGACATGGTCCGAAAGGCAAAAATCCCTGATGGGACGTAGTGGAACAAAAACCTGGAGCCCTAGCCTGTGTGGCTTAGTTGGTTGGGTGTCATCCTGTGGGCCAGGAGGTTGCTGTGCCATTCTTGGTCAAGGCACATGCCCAGTTTGTGGGCTTGATTCCCAGTAGGGGGTGTGCAGAGCAGTTGATTGAGGTTTCACTCTCACATCCCTGTTTCTCTTTCTCTCCTTTTCCCTTCCTCTGTCTCTAATATGTATTCTGGAAAGTGGTTTGGGGTACCTGGAAAAGTTTAATCACATGTGAAATTGTGACATTTTTGGTAATGTTTTTATATATGCCAATATTTTATTTAATTCTTTCAGTGCATTTTAGTCCTTTGCGGTATTAACATTTGACGTTAAGCTCATTTAGCAAACTTTGTGCATTTTAGCATTTTGACATTATGTTGAAGCTGAAAAATAAAGCTATGATTTTTGTTCTAAACTTTGATAGAATTAAGAGTTGAAGTAATTTTCTGTCTTATAAGAGGAAGAGAATTGGTTCTTCAGGAAAAACTGGCCCCTTCCTCTACAAAAGCCACCCAAATAACTCTGCAGTTATAGAAATGCAAAGAATCTATGTGTTGTTCTTTTAAAAAAAAAAAAATTCTGTGAAGGAAGCAGGTCTTGTCATTGAGAAAAGAAACCATGGGTTCGATTTGGTGATGTGAATTATCATGTGAGTCTGGTGCAGGTTAGGCTGGGATGAGGGTAAGGATATTTATTTTCTCTACTAGAGGCTGGTGCACGAAATTCATGCATGGGGGGAGGGTCCTTCAGCCCAGCTTGCACCCTGTTCAATCTGCGACCTCTTGGGGGATGTCCAACTGCCTCTCACAAACCAGGACTGCTGGTTCCTAACCACTTGCCTGCCTGCCTGATCACCCCTAACTGCTCCCTTGCTGGCCTAATCGCCCCTAACCACCTCTGCCTTGCCCTGCACCTGGGACCCAGGCTTCCCTCCTCTGGTTGGTTGCAGGCACCTGGGACCTGGGCTTCCCTCCCTCTGGCTGGCCGCAGGCATCCAGGACCCAGGCCGGCTTTGCCCAGGTCAGCCACAGCTGCAGGGGACTGTGGGCGGGCAGCTTTGCCCAGGCCACAGCCGCAGGCACCCGGGACCGCAGGGCAGGTGGCTTGTCCCTCTCCCAGGCTGGGACGCATGTGCAGCTGCTGGCACCTGGGACCATGGGGCAGGCGGCTTGTCTCTCTCCTGGGCCACAGGTGCAGAAGCAGCCACTGGTGCCCGGGACCATGATGTGGGCGGCTTGTCCTTGTCCCGGGCTGCAGCCTAGATGGTCCCTATTTCTCTCTCACAAGCTCATTTGTGTCTGGCTGGTCCCCATTCCTCTCTCTCCAGTGTTGAATGTCTGAGCCGTTATGGAGTGGTGGCATGAGGGTGTGACAACCATTCGCATATTAGCTCTTTATTATCCTATCTAATAAAAGAGAAACATGGTAATAGGCATATGACCGCTACCCTTCCCATTGGCTAATCAGGGCGATATGCAAATTAACTGCCAGCCAAGATGGCAGCCAGCAGCCAGGCAGCTTGAAACTAACATGAGGCTTGCTTGCTTCAGTGACGGAGGACTCCAACGTTCCCCGCCTGCCGCTGCAAGCCTCTGAGCTGCAACTCTAGGCAACTATGTTACAAATATAAAAGCTAAACAAAACCCCAGAAACCTGCTTTAGTCCACCGGGCTTCAGCCAGCAGGATCGCAACATTGTTTCAAATACAGAAGGTAAACAAAGGCCAGAAACCTGCTTTCAGCAGCGGAGGCCTAAGAGCTGGAGCCAAGCCTCAAAGCTAAAGCTGGCCCAGAATAAAAAAAAAAAGAAAAGAAAAAAAGGAGCAGTTGGGAGCTTCAGTCACCCCCAGCCTGAAAACAGCCGTCAGCCCCTCAGCCAGACTGGCCAGGCACCCCAGTGGGGACCCCCCACCCTGAAGGGGGTGTGACCAGCTGCAAACAGCTATCATCCCCTCACCCAGGCTGGCCAGGCACCCCAGTGGGGACCCCCACCCTGATCCAGGACACCCCTTCAGGGCAAACCAGCTGGCACCCACCCATGCACCAGGCCTCTATCCTATATAGTAAAAGGGTAATATGCCTCCCAGCACCGGGATCAGCAGAGCCGCGAGGCCTCCCAGCACCAGGATCAGTGTGACAGGGGGCAGCGCCCAAACCCCCTGATTGCCCTGCGGCTCTGTGTGTGACAGGGGGCGGGGCCACAACCTCCCTATCCACCCTGCTCTGTTCGTGACAGGGAGCAGCGCCCCATCCCCCTGATTGGCCCTACTCTATGGATGATAGAGGGCAGCGCCCAAACCCCCACCCCACGGGCCCTGCTCTTTGTGTGATGGGGTAGAGCCATAACCTCCCCATCGGCCCTGCCTTGAGTGTGACAGTGGCGGCACCCCAATCCCCTGATCCGCCCTGCTCTGTGTGTGACAGGGGGCGGTGCCCCAACTCCCCTATCGGTCCTACTCTGTGAGTGACAGGGGGGAACTCCTCAACCACCTGATCGGCCCTGCTCTGTGCATGACAAGGTATGGAGCCCCAACCCCCTGATGGGCCCTGCTCTGTGTGTGACAGGGGGCAGCGCCCCAACCCCCTGATTGGCCCTACTCTGTGCGTGACAGGGGGTGGTGCCGCAACCTCCCCATTGACCCTGCCTTGAGTGTGACAGGGGGCGGCACCCTAACCCCCCAATCGGCCCTACCCTGAGCTTGACTGAGGATGGCATCGCAACCTCCCGATCCTCCCTGCTCTGTGCATGACAGGGGGTGGTGCCCCAACTCCCCAATCAGCCCTGCTCTGAGCCTGACCAGGGGCTGCACCTAGGGATTGGACCCGCCCTCTGCCACCAGGGAGCAGGCCTAAGCCAGCAGGTGGTAATCTCCCAAGGGGTCCCACTTGGTAGATATGAGAGATAGTAGGAAATAAGCCAAAGATTACTGGAGTTTCTGGCCTGGGTAATGCCCAAATGGCAATTGTGTACTAACTAGTAGGGGATAGAAAAGGACAGAATAATTATCTATAATCTGACTAGGTGGCATTATCAAAGTTAGTAATGTCTCTAGTGGTCAGTATCTCACATAGATGTGTAGCAGCTAATCTGTTTAATTGGTACAGGTGTGGGCAGGGCCTCAGGTGGCAGATGACAGAAATATATTAATTGACAACATTTTCACCAAAACTTCTTAGCTTTTTCCATGTTAGTCAGGATTACCACAAAGACATAGCATAATAGAACTGACATAAAAAATCAAAATATTTGAGTATAAGTCTAAGTTTTGCCACATATCATCTCTGGAATATTGAGTATTTTACTTCATTAAGCCCTTTTATTTCAAACTGTAAAATGGAAAAATAATACTTACCTCAGATGGTGGTGATAATGACTAAATAAAAACATAGGCGAAATTGATTTGTAAACCACCAGACACAAGGGGTGGGTTGAAGAAACAGTATGCCAGTAGTCTTTTTGGTTCAGGGATTGAAAAGGCAAGATCCAGAGTTAAAAAGATGGGTCCAAAATTCTATAACAACTGTATGTCTATTGCTTTGATGAAACTTGGGGAGAAAACTCTCTCCATAATCCAGAAGTCATGACCTGTGAAGTTACATGCTCACACTTTGTAAACTAATGGTGTGTCTGATGCAAGAGGCCTTAACTATCATACAGTTTTATTTTTTAAACGATGAGTTGGAGGCCAGAAATGTTATAAAACTTGTCTGAGGTCACAGAGACCAATGGGGACCAGGATGATAACACATGTTTCTTAACTCCTGGCTCAGGACTTCTACCATATCACAGGGCCTTTCCATTTCTGTTGAAAAATACATTCACTTAGCCAAAGAATTATCTTTAAGTGTCTATATTTTTCTTTCTTCTTTTTTTTTCTAAGTTTCAGTTTATTGGAGTGAGAATGATATCTGGCCTAAAAGCAATATTTGCTGGCTCAACTGCTTTACCCAAACTATTTTCCCTTTGGTCTTTCCCTGGAAATTAACATTGTTTTTCTCTTTAAAAAAAAAGTCAAGCAATAGATGTAGAACAAGCATGTCAAACTCAAAAGCTAACACAGGCCAAATAAACAAGGTTTAAGTTTATGTGGGCCACAAAAACACAAAAGCTTCAATTTTCATAGAAACGTAGGTTTATTTCAATAGAGACATGTTGAATACAAAGGGCTGAAATAAATGAGTAATCATTAACATAAAATGATAGAACATTTTAATAAAGAGTAATATTTTTTCTTGAACATTAACTTACCAGACACTGAATAACTACACAAATTAATGTGAAACATAATAAACTTATTTTTCTTGTTCTCCAAAAGAGAAATATTTCCTGTTGCACACACCAAACAAGTCAGTCCAAAACTAATGACATGGAAATTGGCTGCTAAAATATTTGTTGCTAGTATTAGTGGAGAGAAATGGTGCACCTGTGCATAACACACTAAGGGAAATGAATGAAACATGATTATAGTAATCAGTCATAAGCGAACATTGTAGCTCGTTATTAATAATTATGTATAACAGGATATTGTAAAAATTAAGTTATGAACTTTTTATTAAAACGTTTCTTACATACCATTATATTGGCTGGGCCACAAAAATATTCATTGTGGGCTGCGAGTTTGACATGCTTGATGTAGAACTACTATCCACACTTCAGCATTTCTAAGCCCTGAGGGGATCAAAACACCCATAGAAGTAGATTGACACTGGCAAGAGGATGGTGTTATCTGAAGATTTCCAGAATACTGCAATAATAGAGAACTTGCATTGGACAAAGTTCCAAATCTAAAGTGACAGGAAATTTACTTTCCTTCACTTTTCATGCCACTCTTCCCCCTTAAATGCATAGCAAATATAGAAATTACATCTTAATTGTCTATTCTGCATCATATCCATTCCCATAATTACCACTTCGCAATCTCTTATTAAGGGCATTCTTGACAGGCAACAACTTGAAATCAGGCTGAACCAGGAAAAAAATGTGCATTGGGAAAGAAATTATCTTTGGGTCTCACGGTGCTAGAAGGACTATCAGATGATTCAAAGAAGGGAACCTTGTGTACCATTCTTGACACTGACTCATTTAAGTATGTTCTCCTTCAAGAGGTGAAATCTACTCTAGGGATATGTTAGATGGTGAGTTAGTCACTAAACTAAACTCTGATTAGCTCTCATTCACACACCAGGGGCAGAAACTGTGCTTTCTTTATCTTGGTATTCTCTGCACCTATCTCAGTGTCCTGCATGGAGAAGAGTGCACAATACAATTGTATGTATGTGTGTATGTGTGTTTAATTTATTGATATATAACTCACATAGCATATGCACAATAGAGTTTAACTGAATAAATAACTTTATTCAAAAGCCAGAGGTATTCTTTCAGACAAGAAAATTTATGGAATCCCCCAACACACACACACACACACACACACACACACACACACACACACACACACTCTTTATCCATTTGCTTGCTGTTATTCTTAATAAGTTTTATCTCTTTTTCTAAAGTTCTGATACCAATGAAAATGCAAATCTTCCCAAGGCTAATAATAATAATAGTGTCCCTGTATCAGTTCTCTGAAGGGGGTAGAGATGCTTTTTAAAATTAAGATTGTTAGGCCCCACCCTATACCAATTAAATCTTAATTTCTGAGTTATGGGGCTTGGTATCTGGTTGTTAATAAGCTCCCCAGGAGATCCTTATACACAATGAAGTTTAAGAACCATTGCTCTGGACTGGAAGTCCTCTGAGACAGTCATCATTGTAGTTTTTTTAGTGTACTGAATATAATATGTGCTCAGATAACATCTGTTGAATAAATGAAGGCATGAAGAAAGAAGTTATTTCATCCTTGATCCTTCTAGTAGCATGTTTTCTTAATCAGAGGCCTTAATAGCCTATGTAATAAGGTGAGGGAGGCAGGCTTTAAGCTATACCTCCTTATGAGAAGGGAGCTTTATATACAGAACATACCCCTTCTAAAATGATCCAGAAAGACTTGTAAGAAAAGCTGCTGGGAAGCTAATTAAAGAGCCAGAGTCAGAAATGCTGCTGAATTAGGTCTTTGATAAACCACTGACCTCAAGGACAAAATTGTAGACCAGGAATAGCCATGAAAAGCCCCAGGGCTGGGGCTATATATGCTGATAGAAAAGGTCAGACAACGGATTATTGTCACTAGACTGGTAGCTAGAAGGGACAATGCAGTCATACATCCAGCTTCTAGAAAGCATTAAGTTTCCATCCAAAGCAAGACAGAAAATGGGAACTTGAGATATTTCTGAGTCTACCTTTAGTGAGACTTGGGTGTGGTGGTAGGGGAAGAGTGGAGGATGATATGGGGGCTCAAAATGAACCACCCCGAGTTGTGCCTCTGTGGTATGCAGATTGTTCTAGCCCTGGCTCAAGAGAAACTTCTGCCCCTCCCTTAACTACCTAGAAAAACTTGAGTTAGGGGCCTTACCCATTAAAAGAGGTTATCAGAGATAACCTCTTTTGACCTATCTATAGGGCAGGACAATCTTCTATTTATTATGCATCTGCTCTTCTTATAATCCTGCAATGATCCTTTGAAGCCCCAAGGCTTAGTACCTCATCCCTAGCCGAGGGTGTCTTATATACCCATTTCTCTTCCTATCTCTGAACCTCTTGTGCTTGTGTGGTCTCCGACTCTCCCATACATATGTATGTATGAAATTTGGTTGTTTTCTTTTGTTAATCCCTCTCATGTCTATTTGATTATTAGACCAGCCAGAAGTACCTGAGGGAGGGGAAAGTGTGTTCCTCTCCACAAAGTTAACGCAGTGGAAGAGCTGCCTGAGCAGGAGCAGTCAACACAGTTGGCTTCCTACATTTTAAAAGGTGTTTTTCACTCTTTGTGGGTTTGTTCCCCTTGAACAACACCTGCAGCTTCTGCAGGGGAAGGCGTAAACCGGCCTTCTTGAAGAGTTACTTGTTGCAAATTACTTCTTATGATGATCATGTAATTACATTTTCTGTTCAAATGTCATTTGCTTAAGCCACATTGTAGTGAAACCCCTAGTCAACTATGTTCCATGCTGTTATCCATACATAAAGGCATCCATACGTGTCCTCACATGTCCTCACATGCTTTAATATTTTCCAAGTAAAAGCCTCCTTTCTTTTTCAGCTTTTAGTTAGATGGAAACTTCAGACAAACTAATTTAGCAAGAGCTTAGGAGATTTTTCCAAGAGTTAGTAGTGTAGATGCTAAAACTTCACAGGGCAAGAGCTGTGCAAATGGCAGGCGACCTGGGACAGTCTCATTGGGCATACTGCTTCATCCACAGCTTCACACAACACTGTTGGAGCCCAGCCAGAGTGAGTGATGTAATTACTCTTAAATAGGCAATGGAGTGCCAGCTTTCTCTCTCTGTGCTCTAATGGGTCATCCTGGACCTCAGTTCTCTGAAACCCTCAAGTAACAAGAAAAAAAAAACAACCTAGAAAGGAATAGGGCTTCCCCGGAATTCCTTTAAGATGCAAACAATCTGGCCCAGTCCTGCAGAAACCACACAGATCACAGCCAGCTACTCTCAAATAAAGCTGCTAATCCCTTTGATTAGAAAGTCCAATAAAGAATTCAAAGGGAAATGGTGAATCCCTTATTTATGGAAGATAAAGGGTGTCTTTTTTTCTTTAAAAAATTAATCATCTGTGTGGTATTGTCCCAGGATAAGTACTCTGGGGGACACTTGTGCCCAGCATTGTGACAGAGAGTGAGTCATCCGGGAGCTGGCACAACCTGAAAGAGAGGGCTGTTCCAATTTGCTGGGGGCTGCTCTTTTCTCCTTTCTTCTGTTTATTTGGGGCTAAAATATTTTTGTTGGGTCTTTTGAACAAATAGCTCACATGAACCATGGTTTTCCTATAGATGGGAAAGTAGTAGATGAGAAAAAGAGAATGGGTTAAGCAATTATTACCTTTGCCAGTGAGTCAAATAAAGAGCTAGATAACAAAGGCAGCACAGGGAACTGGATGGGTCGACTTGTGGTGTAGCTTCTTATCTAATACTAGAGGCCTGATGCACGAAATTTGTGCAAGGGTCTCCGCCCTCGCAGCCCGGCTTCATCCAGAAGGTCGTCTGGACAGTTGTTCTGCTGTTCGGTCTAATTAGAATATTAGCTCTTTATTATATAGGATTCTTGAATTAGAATTTAAGAAGATCCTTCTTATCAAATCCACTTAGGTTCCTAAATAGGTAAAAAATACTGTTTTATGAGGGGTGTATAAAGAAAATGTATTCATTTGAGATACTAGAATGAGGCTGACCCCTGTCTTTGACTTAGTAAATGTTTTTTATTAGCTAATATTCATTGAGCATTTTATGGGGTACCTAGCATTTATCTATGTACTTTCTCTGAATTCTCTCATTTCATTCTCACAATGACTTTTTGAGGTAGGTGCTACTCTTATCTCCCTTTGACAAATTAGAAAACTGAGGCCTATAAAAGTTAAGTAATTTACTAAGGGTACAAAGCTAGTAAGTAGCAGAGACAGGACTTGCACCCTGGCAGTCAGACCCCCAGCAGGTTCCCCTAATCAGTTAGTATATTGCTATCCTTGATGAGATTGCCTTTGCCAAGTGTTTATTAACCATAAAAGTATACATATATAAACTATTCTTGTTCCTATTATAAAATACATTCAGTTCTCTGATTCATTGAGATGACATAATAGACCTATTAAAATTTAAACATATAAGAAAATGTGGAACAAATCAACATATTTATAGTGATAATATATCTTTTTTAAGCTTAATCATTGAGGAATAGAAGATCTGGCTGTGACCTCTTGTCATTTTTCATGTATCTGTTAAAAATAGATTCATTTGACCTATCCCCCTATACTTTTATTGCAACCTAGTAAAAATAAAAGAATGTTTAGTAAAGGAAACAAGAGAGAGAGAAGTAATATAAGCAAAGCAATTTGTAATATTATTTAAACCTTTCCCTAAATCATTTGAATGATTCTGCATGAAGCCATAATGATAGGCTCTTCTTTAAAACAAATAGCATGCTTTCTTGATTCTAAGATGCAAATTTTTTTCATATCTTGATGTTATTTAAATTAGTAGATGCCTTTTAATCAATGTGAATAATTAATATAGAATTATTTACCCACCTTCCACCCTCCAAGAAGTTATTAAAACTATGGCTCATCTTGGAATCTTAAAATGGAAGAAATACATAGTATTATTCATTCTTGTTAAGTTATTTAACACTAGTCAGCCAGTATAGGTTGCGCACTATTTTACTTTGTGAATACAGTTTGCTTTGCTCAAACTGCCACTTTAGACATAACAGAAAAAAAAACAACAACACTAAATATCTTTTAAATCCTGTGTTATAAAATCTATTTGTATTTCTATGTTTTGGATTCTTAGTACTTCCACAAAACGAACTACTGTCGATCCCAGTACTGGGGCAGAGAAAATCCAAGATGAGTTTAGAACATGTGCCTATGCTAAAAAATAAAGAAATGATCAAAAAATAATGAAGACATATCAAATGAATAAAAATGTCTCTCTGATCAAATCTGTGATGAATTGTACTTTGAAGTGATAATTACAGTAATGTATTAAAACCCACTGAATAAAATAAGAACCCATGAGTTCATATTGATAATAAATAAATAAATAAATAAATAAGTAAGTAAGTAAGTAAAGGGAAGAAAGGGAAGCTCTTTTTTCAATAGAACATTACATAATAAATGATGGGATTTAAAAATCACCATTTTGCAGTCATCCATAACAATCAGGTAAGAATCATCATGGGATGCTATCAAGATTGGTGGAAGTTTAATGAGAAACAGTGTATTTATATAGTTTCAAAGTATCTCTCCACATATTTCTTATCAACACAAAGGAGAAAATTATAACCTTACAATGGAGAAACCTGACACAGCACCTCAACCAAGTGATCAAAGCTATTATCACCAACAATAAGACAGCCTGAGATCATGCACCTACTGAAAAGGTGCACATGGAAGGACACAGCATAAACTCTTGGTCTGTAGTCGTTTTTTATTATTAAAATACTAGAGGCCCGGTGCACAAAATTAATGCACGGGCAGGCGTGTGTGTCCCTCAGCCTGACCTGCACCCTCTCCAATCTGGGATCCCTCAAGGGATGTCCTACTGATGGCTTAGGCCCGTTCCCCATGGTTCTCTGCTCTCTGCAGGGCCTGCCTGCTCCACACTGCAGTGACTGCCAAGCAGGCCGTGCTGGGTGCTGCCTGCAGGCTGCACTTCCCTGCTCCCGGGTCCCCATGGCAACTGCCCAGTAGGCCATGCTGGGAGCTGCCTCTTACCTGCTGTCAGTCTCCATGGAGGCAATGAGGTTAATTTGTATACTCACTCCTGATTGGCTGGTGAGCGTAGCGGAGGGACGGTTAATTTACATGTTTCTCTTTTATTATATAGGATAGTTGGCATACAATGCTATATTAGTTTCAGGTGTACAACCTAGTGTTTTGACATTTATATATCTTACAATGTGATCACCACACTGAATCTAGTAATTATCTGTCACCATGCAAAGCCATCAAATATTATCTATCTAATCTAATAAAAAAGAAACATGCAAATTGACCTTACCTTTGCTACACCCCCAAGCCACGCCCACCAGCCAATCAGAGCGACTATATGCAAATTAACCCAACCAAGATGGCGGCCATCAGCCATGAGCTGGAGCAAGCAGGAGGCTTGGTTGCCCTGGCGATGGAGGAAGCCAAGCTTCCCGCCTGCCCTGGCCGGGTGTGGCCTCTGCTAAAGGCAACAAAGTTTCAATTATAGAAGACTTGTAGCCTGGTGCATGGAATTTGTGCACATTAAAAGGGAATTAATTGCCCTAACTGTTTTGGCTCAGTGGATAGAGCATCGGCTTGTGGACTCAAGGGTCCTAGGTTCAATTCCGGTCAAGGGCATGTACCTTGGTTGCGGGCACATCCCCAGAGAGGAGTGTGCAGGAGGCAGCTGATCAATGTTTCTCTCTCATCGATTCTAACTCTCTATCCCTCTCCCTTCCTCTCTGTAAAAAATCAATAAATTATATTTTTTTTAAAAAAGGGAATTAATTAGTGGAGATATTTTAATATTGCTATTTGCCCTTTCTCTATAATAGAAGTGTAAGAGATGAAAGGAAATTAGTAAAATGTATATGAAAATAATATATAAATTTATTAATAAATAAACAGTAACAAAAGGATATAACAACAACAGAGGCATGATATAAAAATGACAAAAACATGATATGAAAACAACAGAAACAAGATATAAAAACAACAGTGATGCAAACAATGACTGATAAAGTGATTAAACTTATTCTAATATCTCCCTGTATACCAAATTAAGAGTGAGAACATTTTTGGAGTGCTTGACTAATTTCCCTTTTGATGAAGTACTTAGAACTTTAACTGTAACATCACATACTCTTCTAACTCAAGAGAAAGCAACATATAACTGACCATGTGCAAAAACGGGTTCAGGTAGGAATATGACTACTTTGTCTAGAGTTTATCCTTATGATTTATGAATAGTCATCACAAATGCTGGTATCACGGGAAACCATCCTCGAATCAATTTAAATGGGAGGCCATTGTCAGATGGGGACAAATTAATTCTTGGAATCACAACAGCCTCTTCCTCTGCAGATCCTGTTAATACTTCAGCTTCGATAATGTTAGGTCATAATCTTTTGATAATAAATCTGGCACCATTACAAAGACCCCATTTACTATTGAGATTTCTCAATAGCATGATGATTGCACCCACTTTCAATTTTAATTTATGACACGGCATTCCCGAAGGAGTAATACCATTAAGAAATTCAATGGGAAAATTTTCCTTTTCAGCATCATCTGTGGAATCAATGGAATCATTACTCAAATATGTTTGGCAATCTCCATCGAGTATATCCAAAATTTCTTCATTTAATTTTTGAACGTGCTCATTTTTGGGATAAAGAATTGCACATTAGATATATTTTTAATATTATCTATAGCAGTGGTTCTCAACCTTGGCTGCACATTAGAATCACCTGGGAATCTTTTTAAAATCCTGATTCCTGGGCTTCATCCTTCGGAAATTGTTTCTTTGTTATGGGCTGGGGCCACAACATCAGTAACAAAGAAACAGAATTAAAACTTTATTGTGGGGAGCCGCTACAGTGTTTTGGACAGGTTCAAACCTTAGACTGATGAGAGGGCACAGTACTCTCATTGCCACGTGCAAGTTCAAGCTTGGAGGGCAGGGCCCTCCCAGCACAATTATAGCCAACAGCTTTAGTTGTAAGCTTGAACCTATGGTCTGAACACATGTCCCCACGTGCCTGAGTGATGTAGGCTTTATAGAGTTCAGGTGCATGTAGTTGAGTAGGATTGAAATCCAGGAGAATGTTGTAAACATCTTGGTCATGCCCTTACTTTGCCTCGTAGCTTCTGCTATAAAATAAAGGCATGGCTGTGGGCGTGGTTGCTGTCTCTCAGAGAAGCAGCATCCCACTGAGACCTGGCTTTCATTCTCTTGTCTGTCTTTTCTAAGCCATTCAGCCGCCCCCACTTAGGTTCACCCCTGGCCATGCTGGCACGTGGCACACTTTAGAAAGATCTGCCTCCACACTCCCAGGGCAGGTTCCTGCCTCAAACCCAGCACTCACAGGAAACAGCTCGGGGGAGGGCACAGCTGTTGCCAAGACAACCCCTGTAGGACTGACTTTCTTCCAGTTGGTCACCAGCCAGACCCTGGTCATGATGAACACCACCCATGGTTTTTATATAAGTAGATAAATAAATGCCAGATACCTGCTTCCAGCCAGCCTCCACTGGGAGCTTGGGTGGCTGGGGGCTGTGGCCAGCCTTCAAACAGTCATCAGTCCCTCACCCAGGCTGGCCAGGCACCCCCGCGGGGACCCCCACCCTGAAGGGGCTGTGGCCAGCCTGCAAATAGCCATTAGCCCCTCATCCAGGCTGGCCAGGCACCCCAGCAGGAACCCCACCCTGATCTGGGACACCCTTCAGGGAAAACCAGCCAGCCCCCACACATGCACCAGGCATATAATAAAAGGGTAATATGCAAATTGACCCTAAAAGCAGATGACTGGAAATGACTGATCACTATGACACACACTGACCACCAGGGGACAGACGCTCAATGTAGGAGCTGCCCCCTGGTGTTCAGTGCACTCCCACAGGAGAGCTCTGCTCAGCCACAAGCCAGGCTGATGGCTGTCAGCACAGCAGTGATGGCGGGAGCCTCTCCCGCCTCCTCAGCAGCACTAAGGATGTCTGACTGCAGCTTAGGCCTGGTCCCCGCTGGCAAGTAGACATCCCCTGAGGGCTCCTGGGCTGCCAGAGGAATGTCTGACTGCCAGCTTAGGCCCATTCCCTCGGGGAGCGGGCCTAAGCCAGCAGGTGGACATTCCCCAAGGGGTCCCAGACTGAAAGAGGGCACAGGCCGGGATGAGGGACCCCCCTGAGTGCACAAATTTTTGTGCACCGGTCCTCTAATATATGTGTGTGTGTGTATATATATATATATATATATATATATATATATATATGCCTAAGTGACTGAATGACTGGTTGACCAGTTGCTATGATGTGCACTGGCCACCAGGGGGCAGACACTCAATGCCGGAACTGCCCCCTGGTGCTCAGTGCATTCCCATAGCTGACCGATGGGCACCAGGCATAGGGGTCATGGCTGGCTGCCACAGCCTGGAGACCACAGCAGAGCAGCAGCAAGCCTACTGAGGGCCAGGATGAGCACGAGTGGCAGGCAGGGGTGACAAATGGTGTTGGACTGCTGGTTTCAGCCTGATCCCTGCAGGCTATGCCGAGGGACCCCACCGGTGCACAAATTCCTGCACTGGGCCTCTAATTGACTATATTTCTCTTCACCTCTTTCACCTATCCCTCCACTACCTTTCCTTCTGGCAATCATCAATTTGTTCTTTGCTTCTATGAGTCTGTTTTTATTTTATTTTATTTGTTAGTGTTTTGTTTTATTTGATTCCACATATAAGTGAAATGAAATATTTGTCTTTGTCTGGCTTATTTCACTTAGTAGAATACCCTCAAGGCTCATCCATGTTGTTGCAAATGGCAGGGTTTCATTATTTTTTACTGCTGAATAATATTCCATTTTGTGTATATACCACTTCTTTTTTACTCAGTCATAATTATTAGATTCAGTGTGGTGATCACATTGTAAGATATATAAATGTCAAAACACTAGGTTGTACACCTGAAACTAATATAGCATTGTATGCCAACTATCCTATATAATAAAAGAGAAACATGTAAATTGACCATCCCTCCACTACACTCACCAGCCAATCAGGAGTGAGTATGCAAATTAACCTCATTGCCTCCACAGAGACTAACAGCAGGTAGGAGGAAGCTCCCAGCAAGGCCTGCTTGGCCATTGCCACATGACCCAGGAGCAGGCAAGTGTGGCCCGCAGGCAGCACCCAGCACGGCCTGCTTGTCAGTCGCTGCAGTGATGGACATCTAGGTTGCTTCCATATCTTAGCTATTATAAATAATGCTTCAGTGAACAGAGGTGTGCATGTAAGGTCTGTACTATTTTAAAAATGTCAATGTCAAAAAAGACAATGAAAGTTTGAGAAACTGTCCCAGATAAAAGAAAACTAAAAAAAACATAACAACTAAATGAAACATGTTTTCTTGGATTAGATTCTAAAGTGATGCTCAACCTGCTGAGCCACATTGTTGGGCATCACCCCGGGCACTAAAAGACTGCAAGTTCAATTCCTAGTCAGGCATGTGTCCAGGTTGTGGGCTCAGTCCCTGGGAGGGAGCATGCAGGAGGCAACCAATCGATGTCTTTCTCTCCCTCTCATTTCCTCTCTCTCTAAAAATCAATTTTAAAAAATCTTTGGAAATAAATAAATAAATTGGACATGGGGTGGGGGAGATTGCCATAATGCACATTATTGGGATAATTGGTAAAATTTGATAATGAAACTTTTATTAGGTAATAGTACTATGTGAATATTAAATGTGCTCAATTAAATAATTGAACTACAGTAATGTAAGAGTATGCCCTGTTCTTAAGAAAAATTGAAATATTTAAGAGTAAAGAGGCATGATTTTCACAATATATTTTTAAATGTTTGGGGTTATAATATATAACATATGAAGAAAGGGAGATAAAGCAAATGTGTCAAAGTGTGAACAATTGATACATTTGGATTAAGGAAATACAGGAGTTATTTTTTAATATTCTTGGAACTCTTCTGTAAATTTTAAATTATTTCAAAACAATGTTTTAAAAATTTTAAATCTATTTTAATCTGTTTGAATGCATTTTAAATAATGTAAATTTTGAAGCATTTGTGTTAATGGGTCTTTGATAGAGGCCAACCTAGAAATTTGTAATAAAAAATGTAATAAGTAAACTTATGTGTAAGTTGTTCAGCCCTAGATTTCAAAAGAGGTTCTTATGTAAAAGTAAGTTGTTAGAAAAAACAATATGTTAGGGAAAAGGATTTTATATAAGACCTTGAAGTCTTCTTGTATGTATGACTATTTGTATTACCTATTTTTGAAATTAACAATAAATAGTAAGCATTTTGAAAGTTAAAAGTAAGCAGAACAGCTGAAATGATAGATAGTATAATTGATAAGCAAAATGGGGTAAAGTTCCCTGTGAGGGCATTTGATGATAAGACAATACACTGAAAAGAAGAATGTGAGTTCTAGAATGTTTGTGTCTCTAATAAAAAGTTCTGAATAAATTGCTTTACAATCTTCCCAAAAGAGAACCAGAATTAAATTAAGCATGCATTGGTAACAATTAAGAGTTATACATTGATATCTTGTTATATCATGAAACTATATTTCTTTAACATATACACACTTGTATTCCTCCAAGTCAGCGGTTCTCAACCTGTGGATTGCGACCCCTGAAAATAGATCCTGCATATCAGATATTTACATTACAATTCATAACAGTAGCAAAATTACAGTTATGAAGTAGCAACAAAAATAATTTTATGGTTGGGGGTCACCACAACATGGGGAACTGTATTAAAGGGTCGCAGCATTAGGAAGGTTGAGAACCACTGCTCCAAGTAGTCAATCATTTTTTGTACTACTCTCTTCTGGTTAATTTTTTAAACTATTATTTTATTATATAGTTTTTTCTGGTTAGTTCACTGTTTCGTTATGCTCTCACAATAAAGTTTAACTTTGCAGGAAAGATAAAGTTGACTGTAGCATGTACTATGGTCTAGGCCTAGGGCCAGTGGTCGGCAAACTGTGGCTCGCGAGCCACATGCGGCTCTTTGGACCCTTGAGTGTGGCTCTTCCACAAAATACCATGTACAGTGCTATTGAAACTTCGTGGCCCATGTGCAGAAGTCGGTATTTTGTGGAAGAGCCACACTCAAGGGACCAAAGAGACGCATGTGGCTCGCGAGCTGCAGTTTGTCGACCACTGGTTTAGGCCCTCAGTTATTCATGATTATAGTCCATGGACCTATATAAAGATACCATCATTAACTAAGAGAAAGTTACCTGATTTATAAGAAAGTTGGAAAATGATTTGTTTTGGAATCCAAATCCATAAAATGGAGGGATGGGGTGGAGATGCCATTGATGTCTAGTACATGTCTGGTACACATATTTCCCTTTAGAGTATATCTCTCAGGGTCATATCCATTCTTAACTAAGATTTTGAATGACCAATATGGATATATAAGAAATACTTTCCTTTTGGTTCTTCCTGATAATTAATGATTAATAATTATCTGGGAATTTTGAAGCAAGTGGCTTCAAAATAAAAAATATATAAGATTATAGAAATGTGTTCCCCTCCTACCCTTTTTGGGAAAACCATTTAAAACTGCAGTTTTCTTATTGAATATCTAGACTCATAAGAATATTAAAATACTGTACTTGATAAGATATTGAGACTGACCTTGACACAGACATTAATTAGGCCTGAATTAGGGAACTCAAAATTACAAAAGCTTCCATCCACAAGTAGTGACTGAGTACGGACTATGTAGGGAGTATTGTGCTAATTGTTCCATGGAAAACACAATTTAAACAGTTCTTCTGTACTCCTGGGGCTCAGCTCAACTTGGGAGGCAATATATTCACAGAAGTAGCTACGATACAGGCAATATATTCTAAGGGTCATGGGAGTGGGAGTGGTAGAGGTGAGGGCCAGTGAGCAGCGAGGCCATCCCTCCTTGTTGCACATCTCTGCATCCAGCCCATTGTTAAGGGACAGCCAAAGATCACAGATTTACAGCCTGGAAGGAGCCCTCCAATACCACAGATGCAATAAACAGACTCAGAAAGGTTATTTGATAAGCAGCACATGTTGCAATTCAAGTCTTCTGCTTTTTCTGATGCAAATAGAAAATGTTTCTTGGTCTGGTTTCTTAAAGCAGCTGGGGATGTTGGAAAGGGGACAAGCGGCTAGAATGGGTTCTCATTCATTACAACTATGACACTTAATCATTTACAAACTCCATTTTCTAATTGTAAAAATGAGGATAATAGTACACGCGTTGCATCTTATACCTGGTGAGTTAATTAGGAGAATCATGTGAAACTATGTAAAAGCACTTTTAAAATATTAAGTGCTATAAAAATGTAGAGAATTATTAATAGCATCTGACATTTATTAAGTACTCATTATGTGTCCGGCATTGTGCTGGCACTTTATATTCATCACCGCAGTTAACCCTTCCCCAGCCCTCTGAGGGAGAAACTACCATCAACATTTCACTGAGGAAGAAACTGAGGTTTACAGTCATTAGTTGCACAAGTGTAGGTGCCCCAGAAAGACTTCAGGCTCAGGAGACCTGATTCAAGAGAGCCCGCATAATCGCTCTTCCAATCAGCTATCAGTTATTATGGAAGAAGTCCAAATGGATGCCTGACCATTGTCTATAGCTGGGTAGGAGCAAATCTTGCTCACACTCCTAATAAAGCCCAGGTTTAGGCTTGAGGTTTACAGTCATTAATTGCACAAGTGAGGTCAGTATTGGGTTAAAGTGCTGCACCTCGCCGGGGGAGAGGGAGAATTGGGGTTCGTGGAGAAGGTGTAAGTCTTGGGGAAAAGAGCATTTCTCAGGAGGCTCACTGAATCCCTTTGCCTCAGATATGCACAAGCATGCACACTCCAGCCCTGAGTATTTAACCAAGCTAATTTCAAACTAATATTCAAGGCTTGCACTGATTAATCTATTAGCTCTTAGTAACAAGATGAGGAATTATTGCTTCAACTGCTCTCTTTCTGCTCAGAAACCCAAGGGGGCTGCCCGCACAGCCTCTTCACAGCCCCGGAGGAAATAAAGAGTGAGGCAGACACTGATAAAAAATGTACCAGCCTTAGGTCAGTGAAAAAGGTCAGCCAGGGGCACAGTTGAGGCTCAAGCAAGGACAAGCTGGGAAGATGGCAGCTGATTCTGAGGATGTTGGCTTTTGTTTATAAAGCTGCTGTTTAGAAGGCTGCTTTTGCTCTCAACTACTTCTTGGCAAAAGTCTGCACCTGGGAGCAAAAGGTGAGATGAGATTTGCAAACAGATCCTCAGAGGAATCACGCATATGCCTGTGGATTGTGCGGATGCAGGAAGAAGGCAAGAATGGACGGGAGGCCGACGGTCAGAACGGGCTTTTCTATCTGTTTCTGGCTCTGATGGAGCCTTGCTGGCACGAAGAAAGCTTCTCCTACACAGTGCTCCTCCATTCTCACCTGTAACATTCCCTCCTGTCCCCAAAAGGAACTGACAACCATGTGGAATCGTGTGCTGCCTGGAGAAGCACTAGGTTGAGATGACGATCCCTGTGCAATGAGATAAGTGCTGACAGGTTTGGAAGAGGAATCTTTGCAGTTTCACCAGGCTAGCAAAATCACATTACCTGAGCATGACCAGCAAAAACACATTACCCAAGCTAACCTGCCCCGCCTGTGCCCCCACTTCCTAATTCCTTCCAGAGGAATAGACACTGGAGTGAGGAGAGTGACTTGAGTTCCCCCGACTTCCCTTGTACAAGCTGGGAGTCCTCCCAAACCTACCTTGAAGCTCGCTGCCCTTTGATACTGTGTCAATCATTCAACATATATCATCGCATGTTATCCCCACAACACTCATAAGAAGTAGGCATTATTACCCCCTCCCTTTTTTATAAAAAAGGAAATTAAGGCTCAGAGAAATGTAGTAACTTAGTAACTTGTAGGCTACCATACAGACACATACTAGTAGAAATAAAGTCGGGATTAGTACCCATGTTGTCCAACTCCAGGGCTGGAGCACTTACCCATAGAACTTACTGCTGAATTGGCACACCCTGAGGATGCCGCCAGCAAGAAGAGAGAAGAAGTTTGGCTTTGGTGATCTCAGGTTGCATGTGCATGTGTATGGGTGTGGCTCTGTGTGTGGTAAATGTAGGCATGCATGCTCATTTTTGCTCCCCTTTTCTTTCTCTTTCTCCCAATCCCCACCTCTGTGCCCTATATACACCTTTACCTACCTTGGCAGTTCTCCTGTTACCTTCCTGAGAAATTAATTCACACACATGTCTTAGGAACTTGGTAACTTAACTCTCCCTTGACTATTTGCACTTAAGAGGAAATAAAAGAGTGAGGCAGACACTGATAAAAAGGTACCAGCCTTTCAAGCAGGAGTATATGCATATGTTTTCTGGAAGGAAGAAAAATGATATTTGGGGGGCCATGAACCCCATCCGTGACTACTATTAGCAGTGCTAGTGGTATAGTAAGAAACCCAGAAGATCTTCCATTGTATAGTATGGGTGGAAGGGGATTTTGTCTATTCTGATGGCCTTCCTGTTGGGTTATTAGATCCTGTCTCATGAAGAAATAAGAGGTGTAGTACTTCTTTCTTTCTTTCTTTTTAAAATCACCACCCTGTTGTCCATGTCCATGAGTTCGTTTTCTCTTTTTTTTTTCATTTTTGCTCAATCTTTTTACCCATTCCCATCACTCTCCCTTCAGCAGAGCTGTCTGCCTGCTCTCTATCAATGAGTCTATCTCTATTTTGCTTGTTAGTTTATTTTGTTTATTAAATTCCCCATGTGAGTGAAATCATATGGTATTTGTCCACTGAGAAGCCCCCTCAGATCCATTCTACAAAGTCAGTTCTGATATAAATAGGTGAGAGTAGATTTTTAATGACTATTGCCCCTCAGAAAGGTATCTGTTCTCATGTTAATATGTAGCCTATACATGTTGTTGCTGTTATGGCAAATAATAAAATAATACCAATATTTTAAAAATGTTTTTATTGATTTTTAGACAGAGAGGAAGGAAGAGGGATAGAGATATAGAAACCTCAATGAGAGAGAAACATCATGGATCGGCTGCCTCCTGCATGCCCCCTACTAGGGATCAAGCCCAAAACCCAGGCATGTGCCCTGACTGGGGATACAACCAGTGACCTCTTGGCTCATGGGTCAACATTCAACCACTGAGCCACACTAGCTAGGCAATAATACCAATATTTTAGTTAAGAATGGGCAAACACAGAAACCCACACATAGACTAGCATCAGAGGCATATGTATTAGACGAGGGAGGAGAGACTAGCCTGATTCTGTTTGAGGTTGCTCAAATAAACACATTTAAAATCTCAAAAAAGGGAAACCTTGTAGGCCCTAAGACAGTGGTTCTCAGCCTTCTGGCCCTTTAAATACAGTTCCTCATGTTGTGACCCAACCATAAAATTATTTTTGGGTTGAGAACCACTGTCTTAGGCTACCATACAGACACATATGGTTGGGTCACAACATGTGTTCCCAGTTCTCCTTTTTTTTTTTTTTCCATTACAACCACTTTATTGGCAGGTATAAGGGTATCATTCAGAAACTTCAAAGGAAGCAAACACAGTAATTGACAACCACATGCCCTTAAAAAGCCCAGTCCCCAGAATTTCACCAGGAAAAAGAAAAAAAACAGAATGAAGAAGAAATTTTAAAAACCCAGCTAATTAACTAGCTTGGCTCATAGCATTATTTTTTAATATTACATGTTATAGTGTAAGGTCAAGTATAGAATGCCTGATGATATGACCTTGCATCTGGACTGGCCACTGAGACTTGGGGTCTGTCAGACCCATCAAGTCATGGAACTGGACAGGCCTATCTGCCATCCATCACAGGACAGCCCGACATCAAGTGTGTGTGTGTGTGTGTGTGTGTGTGTGTGTGTGTGTGTGTGTGAGAGAGAGAGAGAGAGAGAGAGAGAGAGAGAGAGAGAGAGAGAGTTAAAGTTAAATGAGCAAGGTTCAATGAGTAAGAACTAAATTTACAATCCAAGAAGTAAAGAAGAAAACATGGTTTAATGTTATTAGTTTACTTTGGAAATTGAAATCAAATGCACATTTTAGAAAGAAAAGCCTAATTAAGAGAATTTTCTAGATGATGTCAAAATAATACTATCCCACAAATTTTCTGATTATATAACTACAAGTTCTGTCATTTGGGTAAGGACATTGGCAAAATAAAATGCTGCAGCAAAAAAAGCTGCTTCACAGTGCCATGACTAAGGCTGACACTGGTGACCGAGTAATGTTGCAACTGTTATGAATCGTAATGTAAATATCTGATATGCAGGATGGTCTTAGGCGACCCCTGTGAAAGGGTCGTTTGACCACCAAAGGGATTACGACCCTCAGGTTGAGAACCGTTGCTCTAAGATATAAGAACCTCCCTGTGTCATTGTGGTCTAGGCCACAGACAGGGCTGGGTCAGGAGAGTGAGCAGGGAGAAGCACAGGGTCCTTCCTGGCAATGCCTCCTCATGCTGCCCACCAGCCCAAAGTAGGTAGGTGTAGCCTTTTTCTCTGTCACTCTTTCCATCTCAGCCCTAATGACCAACACAGGGTCCCTGTGGCATTCAAAACAGCAGAACCTGCAGTACATGCTTCATAGTGAGCAGGAAACATCCTTTCTACTCTGTCATTTTTGGTGTGGAAATGCAGCGTCCAAAGGAATAAAAGGTAGGAAGAGAGAAGGGGAGCAACCAGAGTATCACTATGGTAACATCACTCTTGGCATCATTTCCCCCCACATGTAAGCCCATCCTTAATGTAGTTGTTCTTAGAGCTATAGCCCTGTGCAGAGAAGGTCATGCACAGTGCAGCTTTCTCATGTGTCATGTTCAGTTGGTCTCTCTTCCCTCCTCAATGCATATGCCTTTAACATTGATCTGAGTGCTTGTTTTTGCCTGTTCTCTTCTGTTAAACTGACCTAGCCATGGTCTTTGTTTTATTTTCACCAATTACTCCTCCCCTAAACAGAATACAATAAACTCTATAAGGACTAGAAATTTTGATAATTTTGTTGATGACTGTATCTCCACTGCCTAGATTCATAGAACTATATCTGTGCATCATAGGTACTCAATAAATACTTGTTTAATGAGAGGAAAAATTAATATATAGGCTATCAGAAAGTATGTAGCTTAGCTTTAATATCTACAGACACCCATCAGCATTTGGCCAAATATTCCTAGTGAAACACTTGAAATTCCCATTTCTGGGCCACACATTGGGACACAGCTACAGCTATGTTGCTTAATCAGGTCAAGGCACAGGACAGGGGTTGACCTATTAACTTTCCCTTCTGGAAATTTTAACCCAGATCTGAGCTATGGCACCTTCCGAGTTTTCAATGAGAGCCATCAAAGTAAATGCAGTTGGTTGATTCATTTATTCAGTGAACATTTAGACTAATGGTGCACCAGGCACTCTTCTAGGTGCTGGGGCCCAAAGAGCGACCAAAACCTAGATGGGAAACAGATCCTCTAGTGGAAACATTTATGAAAAAGAAAGAGTTCCTGCAGTAATATCTTTGCTACTCATCTTTTTTTCTGGAAGATATTGGCTACTGGTATAATAAAAAACAGCACATTTTTACCTAATTACAAACATTCCACAGATGGCTGGGTTAGGAAGATCACTGGCCATCAACTTTTCATTTTTTGGTGCAAAGAATTGGAAGAAATATCCACAAAAAGGAAACTGGAAAGTTGATTTAAAAAGAAACAAAAGGTGATTTTGGAGGGTGCTGGCACTGATGGTTCTGAAACAAGGGGAAAGCCAGAGGCAGGTGCAGGACACTAGTATCTGAAGCCTAACGTCCCTAGCATCAGTGATGTGAATCAGTTTCTCTGCAAAGTGATTAGACATGTGAGCTCAAATTCTAGCTCTACCCTTTCTTAGCCCCTGGTCTGGACAAATTCCATAACCACAATAACCCTTAATGTCTTCACACACAAAATGAGAGGATGATGCTATTACTTATACCATAGGATTTTGTGAGGCCTAATGCTTAGCTCATAACGTCAGCTGAACAAATGACAATTACTGTTGAATTATTGAAGAATGCTAGGAAGCTGAGATGAGAAGGTTCCCAAAGACAAATCTCAGTTCTGAATGTTGCCCAAGCCAGATCTTACCCATCCTCTCGGAGACCAAACATGAATATTACTTAATTCAGATTGGGTCCCACATTCTAGTTTTTGTTTACCCTTTTACAGCAGTGATTCTTGAACTTAAGAGTATATGAAGCAAAAATACAGAGCCCTGGATTCAAACTGAGAAACTGATGTAGCAGATCTCAAGCAAGGCCCAGGGATCTACATTTTAAAAAAGCACTTCACGTACTTTTCATGAATAGTATAGATAGATTCCGCTTTGAAAAACCTGCAGAGGACTGCAAGGCAGAGGTTATCTAATATGCCTAGGATACAAAAGAAGCAGTGTCTCAGAACTAGAATGTGTAAGCAGAGGTTAATGTACAGAGTATAGTAGTAACTAGAGGCCTGGTGCATGAAATTAGTGCACAGGTGCAGTTCCTAGGCCTGGCCAGCGATTGAAGTATGAGCATCTGGCATGGAAGGCAGGTTCCAGCTGACCTCTGGGCCCTGGGAAGCACCTGGACCCCCAGGCTCCCATGTGCCCCCATCCTCCTGAGTCATGGCACCCACATGGAGATGCACTGAGCACAGCTGGATGCCGTGGGCCAGGGTGCAGTGTGGGGTGCACAGAAGCCAGGCAGGCAGTGTGCTTTCACCTGGCCGGCCTCGCAGACTGGCCCCTGCAGTTGGGGCGGCTGTGGACTGGCTCACCGGGAAGTGGTCGTGCAGATTTGGGGCAGGATCCTCGTGGGTGGCTGGCACTTGAGTACAAGAGACTTCCTTGGCACACGAGCCCTGGCGACCCAGGGTAGGGTAATAGGGAGAGTGAGAGTGAGCTTGGCGGACACCCCACATTCTCACCGCACCTCCATCCCCATCACCCCTGCCCCCGGGCAGCCAGCGAGAGCTCACAACCCCCCCTCCCCTTCCCAAGCACCATGGGAGGTTGGTCGCTGCCACCCACCCCCAGTTCCCTGTCCCAGCCCAGGGCCCGGCCCCAATCAGGGCCTTCCAGCAGCTGATCACTGTCTGTGAGGCAATCAGCAGTATGATCAGGCCCCTGCTCACACCCACCTTGGCTTGGCGCCACTCATTCACCTAATCCACCATCCCGCCGTGCTCCCGCTTTCTTTGGGGCCCATCGGGGCAGCAGCATCTCCACTGCCACCCTGCTGCCAGCACCACATCGCTGACACCCACCATGTTCCACGCTGGCCCCTGGTGGTCAGTGCACTTCATAGTGAGCAGTTGAACACCCGGTCTAACTCCAGGGCGATCAATTTGCATATTAGGCTTTTATTATATAGAACTAGAGACCCGGTGCACAAACATTTGTGCACTTGGGGAGGTGGGGAGGGAGTCCCTCAGCCCGGCCTGTGCCCTCTCGCAGTCTGGGACCCCTCGGGAGATAACGACCTGCTGGCTTAGGCCTGCTCCCGGGTGGCAGAGGGCAGGCCCAATCCCTAGGTGCAGCCCCTGGTCAGGCTCAGAGCAGGGCCAATTGGGAAGTTGGGGCGCCGCCCCCTGTCATGCACAGAGCAGGGCGGATTGGGAGGTTGCGATGCCACCCTCAGTCATGCTCAGAGTAGGGCCGATTGGGGGGTTGGGGCACTGCCCCCTGTCACACTCAAGGCAGGGTTGATGAGGAGGTTGCGGTGCCACCCCCTGTCACGCATAGAGCAGGGCCAATCAGGGGTTTGGGGTGCTGCCCCCTGTCATGCACAGAGCAGGGCCCATCAGGGGGTTGGGGCGCCTCCCTCTATCACCCACAGAGCAGGGCCGATCAGGGGGTTGGGGCGCCGCCACTGTCACACTCAGGGCAGGGCCGATGGGGAGGTTATGGCTCTACCCCATCACACACAGAGCAGGGTCCGTGGGGTGGGGGGGTTGGGGCACCGCCCTCTATCACCCACAGAGCAGGGCTGATCAGGGGGTTGGGGTGCCGCCACTGTCACACTCAGGGCAGGACCGATGGGGAGGTTATGGCTCTACCCCATCATACACAGAGTAGGGCCCGTGGGGTGGGGGGGTTGGGGCGCCGCACTCTGTCACACACAGAGCTGCAGAGCAATCAGGGGGTTGGGGAGCTTTCCCCTGTCAGGAACAGAGCAAGGCAGATAGGGAGGTTGTGGCCCTGCCCCCTGTCACACACAGAGCTGCAGGGCAATCAAGGGGTTTGGGCGCTGCCCCCTGTCACGCTGATCCCAGTGCTGGGAGGCATATTACCCTTTTACTATATAGAATAGAGGCCTGGTGCATGGGTGGGGGCTGGCTGGTTTGCCCTGAAGGGTGTCCTGGATCAGGGTGGGGGTCCCCACTGGGGTGCCTGGCCAGCCTGGATAAGGGGATGATGGCTGCTTGCAGCTGGTCACACACCCTTCAGGGTGGGGTCCCCACTGGGGTGCCTGGTCAGTCTGGGTTAGGGGCTGAGGGCTGTTTTCAGGCTGGGACTGAAGCTCCTTTATTCTTTCTTTTTTTTTTTTTATTCTGGGCCAGCTTTAGCTCTGAGGCTTGGCTCCAGCTCTGAGGCCTCTGTTGCTGAAAATAGGTATCTGGTTTGTTTAGGTTCTATAATCAAAACTCTGTATCAACTCCAGCTCTGAGATCCAGGCTAGCTGAAAGCAGGTTTCTGGGGTTTTGTTTAGCTTCTATATTTGTTACAATGTTCAAACTGCAGGCTCAGAGGCCGGCAAGGCAGGCGGGAACGTTGGAGTCCTCTGTCATTGAAGCAAGCAAGCCTCATGTTCAGTTTAAGCTGCCTGGCTGCTGGCCGCCATCTTGGCTGGCAGTTAATTTGCATATCACCCTGATTAGCCAATGGGAAGGGTAGCGGTAGTACGCCAATTACCATGTTTCTCTTTTATTAGATAGGATTATATTTGGGAGAGGCCCGATTCAGGATGCCCTCTGGAATGAGTGGTTTGATGGACAGAGGCCCTACTATTTTTCAACCTCCTAACAAAACAGCTATCAGTTTAGCTTTCTCTATGTAATTTAAAAGCCAGAAGATATTCCCAAATATAGAGATATTTGGTAGTCAGATCATAGCTTGAATATCCCCCTTTAATCTCAATGATTCAGACTCTTATAGATGACCTGAATTGTCTAAGTCTTTGTAGCAATTCTAGGCTTAAGTAAGTTATTTCTGTAATCAAGTAACTATTCACAAGTAACAGATTTTACAAAATAGCAAAACAGGAAACAAACAAGAGCGAATAGTTTTCATGTGTATAATTGCTGAGGACTATTTCTTCTCAGAATGTCGATGTAACCAAATGAATCTATGTAGAAAAAGGAACAGGAACAATGACAGCAGTAAGAAAAACTTTTTTTTTTCAAGTAGAAAGAAAATCTGATAGTCCCAAAGAGAGTGAGCCACAGTAGGCCTCTTTAATAGAGATGGGGTTACTGGCAGTGTAATACCATTTAATCCTAAATTAAGATTTGTTCTAAGAAAAAGAAAGTTTGTGTCTTCTAAAATGTCAACAGGGCTCGTTAAGTAGTGAAAAATCAAATCCATCAGGATTGGCTTGTCTACATCATGTTTTGTAGACCCTTGTCTCCACCACATCACAACATGCATACATGTTCTGCTATACACCATGAGCTCTTGCCCAGAGTAAAAAGAAACTTGCGGGGGGTAAGAGATCAACCGAAGGACTTGTATGCACACATATAAGCACAACCAACAGACGCAAGACACTGGGGGCGAGGGGACAAGGACAAGCGTCGGGGGTAGGGGAGGCCAGGGGGAGGTCAGTGGGAAAAAAAAGAGAGACATATATACTACTATTTGTATTATCTTAAACAATAAAATTAAATTAAATTTTATAAAAAGAAATTTGCAATGACATTATCATAATGTTGTGGTAATTATCACTGTTCCATTGGTGGCCCCAGAGGACCCATTCCTTTTGGTATTAAGCTCTTGGGTAGAGTATGAGCTAGCTGATGGTTTGGCAACTGAGATATCAGCAAGCATGACTCAAACAGATGTTTATATATAAATATTTGCACATTGGAGATTGTCTTTTGGAATGTTCACTTTTAGAAGCCAGCTACCATTTTATAAAGAATGAGGAAATGTCTAATAATTATTAGAGGAAATTATTAGACATTCCATCCCCATATGAGCTCCCAGTGAATGCACCTACTTGAATGACCTCAGCTCCACCACATGGAGCAGAATCTATTGAGCCAGTCAACCCACAGAATTATAAGACATAAAGATCATTGATGTTTTAAGCCACTGGGTTTGGGGATGACTGTTATGTTGCAACACATAATTAACATAAAAATTGGTACTTAGAAGTTGGTTGCTGCTGTAACAAAAACCAAAACACATGTGTCATTGGATTGTTTTAAAATATACCTAGGATTTTGTTTTTATTCAGGTATGGTGAGGCCAAGAGATCAGAAGATGATTGCCATTGAAAAGGTAGTTTGTTCCTTCATAATCTCTAGAAGAGACATGCTACATTATGTAGGGTCACATGGGGAAGCATCAAGTTCTGTCAAGAAACAGGAGTGAGGGCAAAGCATGGACAAGAGCCTTTATTGTGGTTTCCAGGGGAAGGAATGGGCAAGGCAGGCAATTAGGCCAACCAGGTTTAGGATTATTTAATAATGTCAGCAGGCTTTGGGGTATAGAGACTGTCTTGAATTGTGTGATAACTGGCCCTGGGGTGACTAGGGTAGTGAGTGATATGTAAGCACTTGTTAAAGGTAATTGGGGGTATCAGCTCTAGATTGGTTGCTTTGTATATGAATGGTGCACCTGCAGAGTAGTCATTTGCTATCTTTAGGAATTAGCTAGCCCTGGAAGGGGCAGTCTCTTTTGGATCAGTGAGGCCCTAAAATGTCAAATCACCATAAAGTTCAGAAAATAAATTTTAAAAAAACATGATTAATACAGGATTTGGGACTGGATGGAAGATGGAAGCCTGAAAAGTGAGGAGCTTGTGAATGAAGGCTGGAAGAACACCAACATTTCTATTAAAGGCTGAAGAAAAGGGGATATTGGTAGAAGAATGAATAAAGTTGTCACTTGTGGTAACTAAGAAGATAGAACAATTAGATACCTAGTAAAGTTGAGAATTTATCAAAAGAGATTTCCAGGCAGAATACTGAATGTGTCAATTGGTGCTTTAAGCAATTTATAGTACAACTAGGGACACAGTGCATGAATTCGTGGATCTTGAAAGAAACTGTGGGCCGTGAGACTGCAGTGGGCACAGGGGTGGGTCTCAGCCCATCCTCCATGCCCCTGCCGGGCCCCTCCCAACACGGCCCCCAGTCCCCTGCCTGCCTGCAACCCTGCTCCCACTGCCACTGCTCCCACGTGCTGACAGCACTGGCCCGCTCACATCTGCTGACAGCATGGAGCGACTGGGGCCAGGGCCAGCGCCAGCTGTGGGTGTGAGTGGGGCCGGCACCCTCAGCAAGTGCGAACAGTGGCTGCTGCCCCAATCAACCCTCTGGAGCAGGGGGAGGTGGAGAAGCCCTGAGAGTCAATCTTGGCTGGCAGTCAGCGCTCGCACCCACTGATGGTGCCCAGTGATTGGGACTGGTGCTGGGTGCTGGCAGGGGGTGCAAGCGGGACTGGCACCAACAGTGGGTGCAAGAGACGTCTTTGGCACTGGCAGTGGGTACACATGGGGCCGTCACTGGCAGCGGGTGCGAGCAGTGTCTGCTGGCCTCAGTTGCCCCTCAGGAGCAGGAGGAGGTGGAGAAGCTTTGAGGGTCGATTGGGGCCGGCAGCTGCAGCTTGAACCTGCTGATGGCACTGAGCGATTGGCCGCCAGTGTGAGAGGGGCTGGTGTCAGCAGCCGGTGCGAGTACTGGGCGGGACCACAGCACACAGGAATAAAGAATTTTCAGTAACCGCCAGAGGCTTGCCCCAATGAGAGCGATAGGTGCCCCGCCTTGGTCTGGCACCCTTGCTCACCTGCTCCACCATCCCGCTGTGGCTGACACCTGCCTTGTTCCACACTCTGGCACCTGCTTCCAATGCCCACCATGTTCCACATGTGCCCCCTGGTGGTCAGCACACGTCATAGTGACCGATTGTTTGGTTGTTCCCCATTCAGTCTATTTGCATATTAGCATTTTATTATATAGGATATTGCAAGAGAAACAGAGAGCAGCTAAAGAAAGTACTGTTCAGTTTTCAATCTGAATTTAGAGAAAATATTTCCAATTCAGGACTTTTGGGGTTAGACAATATAACTTTCTCATTTTCAATCCCTCCAGCAGGTAAAACTTTTTAAAGTAAGAAGTTTTGTCAGAGATAAAGATCAATAAAATGGGGCCTCAGAGTAAATATCAAATTAAAGTTTCAGCTGTTTGATCCTTTGTTTAGACCTCTGAAAGATTTAAGTCAATTTTCATAGATCCTCTCACCTAGACAAAAATCACATCCTAGAATCTTAAGGGAATTTGACCACAACACATTTATTCTCATCCCAAACTAGGAAGAGAACTATGTCATGATACTTGTGGGTGCAAGCTTTTGCCAAATGGAATAGATTTTAAATTTTATATCTAGAAAGTCCATAGCATTTTTTAAAATATGTTTTTATTGATTTCAGAGAGAGAAAGGGAGAGGGAGAGAGAGATAAAAACATCAACAACAACAGAAACCATTGATTGGCTGCCTCCTGCATGCTCCCTACTGGGGATTGAGCCCACAACCAGGGCATGTACCCTGACCAGGGATCAAACCAACCACCTCATGGTACATGGGGCAGTGCTTAACCAACTGAGCAGCACTGGCGGGGCGCACAGCATTTTTAAAGGAGCTGTATCAGCGTGGACTGAGAAGGGTAGGTCAAAACGAAAAGAGGTCTCTGAGCCAACAACTCACCATTGGCAGGAATTCGTCTGAAAGTATACTCACCTGCAAGAACAAGCCATTATTTATAGAGAGGACAGCCGTCTCAGAAAGTGGAGCCAAGAACTCAGAAAAATCAAAGAGTGGAGGAGAACAATGGGTTAAGGAACCATTCCCCAAGAGCCAACAAACATTCTCTTTTTCCCAGTGACACGTGTCTGGATTGCAGAATTGCTAAACCGAAATAACTATACACCCTCTGTCTCCTTCCCCTGCTGAGATTTTTGTCTACTGAGGTTATCCTTTCTTGTTTTCACCGTTGAACATGAGATGTTGGGGCAGATAACTTCTTTTAGTTCATAGCTCTCTTAACCTGAGGAATCATACCCAAGGAACCTCATCTACTCCTGAAACTGATTTGTATGGCAAGATGCTATACACCAAGCCTGAATGATGCTGAAATGGGGTGTAATTATGTGGATCCTGAGAAAGAGGGAAGTATATTTTGAATGTAGGAGAGACATGAATCGCTGAGGGCCAGGAGGCAGACTGGTTTTCTCTTACCTTGGTAGCCCCCATTAATCCATGATTCTGGATATCCACACCCCTGTGTAGACCTCTCCCACATTGCCACTGGGATTGGCCTTGCGACTTGTGTTGGCCAATGAGATTTTAGAAAAATGGTGCAAGCAAAGGTTTAATAAACACTTCCTCTTGGAAGCCACATTCCAAACTGTAAAAGAACTTAGACTAGACTACTGAACCATGAGAAGCTGTGTGGGGAAAGGCCCTAAAGTATGAGAAGCCATTTTGGATGTTTCATCTCCAGTTGAACTATCAGCTAAATACAGCCACACTGGTGACCTCAGTGACACCATGAGGAAAAACAAAACTGCCCTGCTGAGGCAATCAACTCACTGCTGTTTCAAGCCAAAAAATGACAAATACAGTCGACAGACCACATTTGGCCTACCACCTGTTTGTAAATAAAGTTTCACTGAGACATTGTCATGCCCAGCTGCTTACATATCATGTATGGCTGCTTTTTCATTATAATGGCAGAGCCCATATGGCCCCTAATGCTAAAATGTTTACCCTACAGCCTTTACAAAAATTTTGCTGACCCCAGTTTTAAGCCACTAACTTCATCAGTGATCTGTTATGTAGCAGTGGATTAATGAAATGTATGTTTTGCCTATGAAACTAGAGAAAAGTGCAAATGTGTACTATGTGTTAAGTGTTGTTACAGCAAGAATGGAGGAAATGAGAGAAGAGAGGACAAAGTGCCTAGAGAGGAAGATACGATGTACAGAGATCTGATTTTTTTTTTTAAGTGAGAAGAATAGAGAAAAGATGACAGGTTTCCTGAGGAGTGTATATTATACTCAAGAATAATGTTTGAACCTTGGCTTTTTTTTTTTGGTTAAGAAGCTATTAAGTCATTTTTGTTTTGTAGCTGGTCACTATATTACAATTAGTGAAAGCATCAATGCTAGTTGTCAACACAACATTCATTTTTCCTTAATCTGTGTCTTCAAACTATGATTTTATTAAGTATACAATATGCTCAGCTAAACTGCTAATGACTCCAGACTACCTTCAGCAAGAAGTGGTCATATCATGGTCAGCCCCTCAGGCTGCTATACCAAAATGCCATGAGGGTGGCTTATACACAAGAAAAATTTATCTCTCACAGTTCTAGAGGATGGGAAGTCCTCAAATCAATGTGAGAGAATGGGTTTCTGGCTCACAGAAGGTGCCTTCTAGCAATAACGTCACCTGGCAGAAGGGCAAAGGAGCTTTCTCTGGCCTCTTTTGTAAAGCTAATAATTCCATGGATGAGGGCTCTGTCCTCATGACCTAGTCACTTTTCAAAGGCTCCACGTCCTCATACCATTACATTGGCATTGGATTTTCAATATATGAATTTTGAGGAGATATATTCAATCTATATCACCACGTGATTCAGTTCTGGCCAATGAAATATAAGTAGAAATCACTGGTAGGGTATTCATGAAAAGAAAACTGGCTTTTTGCTTCCTTTTGCCCTCTTCTTTTGTATTTCACTCATTCTTCTGCCTGGAACATGGGTGTGATTTGTATAATTGTAACTATTATCTTATAACCACAAAAGGCTGGAAGATAGAATGAGCCTATGGCCAGAAGAATGCCTCTCAATGGTCAAATCAGCCTTGGACTGCCTACTTTTTATATGAGAAAAATGAATCCCTTCTCTGTTTATGCCACTATTTTCAGGTTTCTATTACTTACAGCATCAATAAATCATAACTAATACAGATTGTGTCCTTGTCTTTTCTTAGAAATCCAACCCTCTCTTAAAAAAGTTGGCAGACCGAAGGGTGAAAAGTTGGGCTCTAATATGGAAACTGCTCTTTTTCTTATGCTCTATAATTTAGTATTGATCAAGTAGCTCCTACTTTTATCATTTTGTAAATGATAAAGAATAAATGCATTCTTCTGATATTTTGGCTTTTTGTGAGTGATAAATAGAAATTAAACTTAATTACTGCAAAAATTATATTAGACTGCTTAAACTAATGTATCATATACTAAGTATTTTCCTTAAATTGCACATTTTTTAATCTTCTAATAAGGTAGAAGATTTTTTTTTTAAGTTTTAGTGTGAAAAGATCTATGATACCAATAAAACAAAAACCTTGTGCCCTAGCCAGTTTGGCTTAGTGGATAGAGCATCTGCCTGTGGACTGAAAGGCCCTGGGTTCAATTCTGGTCAGAGGCACATGCCCGGGTTGTGGGCTCGATCCCCAGTGTGGGGCGTGCAGGGGGCAGCCAGTCAGTGATTCTCTCTCATCATTGATGTTTCTCTCTTCTTTCCTCTCTGAAATCAGTAATAATAATAAAAAAATGGTTGCATCAATATTAAAAAAAAAAACACACACAACACAAAACAAAACAAAAAACATTGTGCTTATTTTACTTTTTTAAAAAAAAACAAAAACTTATGACTTGACTGACTGAATTCTGCAATAACCTTCAAACTAACGTTCTTCTCTGGAGTGTTTTTTCTGATACCAGTCAATTCTCCATTTTGTTGGTGTCCAACAATTCCCTTCAATTATGACATTAACTATCAAGAGTTAGTCTAGATGTCACAGGTTAAGGGCTCAGTCTCACAAGACTGCCCACACTTCAGACACTAGTCCTGGACCGCCAGTACTACTAACTAACCAGCAATAAATTTGGGTTCCCATGACTCACATCTTGGGTTCAATAATTTGTTAGAATGCCTGATAAAACTCAGGAAAATACTTATGTTTAGCAATGTATTATAAAGGACAAAAATCAGAAGAGTCAATGGAGAAGATGCATACATCAAGGTGTGCGGAGCAAGGGCACAGAGCGCCTGTGCCCCCTCTGGGTACACCATCCCCCCAGCAAGTGGACGTGTTCACCAACCCAGAAACTCTTCAAACCTCATTGTTCAAGAGTTTTTATGACCCAATCTCCAATGCTACTTCTCTTTCCAAGTTTGGGGGTGGGACTGAAAGTTGCCACCTTCTCATCACAATTTTAGGCTCTCTGGTGACCAGCCTTCATTTTGAGGCAACTGGTAGCTAAGAGCCCCACCCAAGACACCTCACTAGCAAAAACTCATATGTGATCAAAATTGGCTCATTGTGAATAATAAAACACACAACTATATGGTATATCACTTAAAGAATTCCAGGGGTTTTAGGACTTCTGTACCAGAAACTGGAGGCAAAGACCAAATGCAATATATTTCTTAGTATACCATATCCCCCATTCCTTTTTCTTCTTCTAAACTTACCACAACAATGAGATATATACAAGTTTAATAGAGTATTTTCCCAAGCAGTTAATGAGTATGAGCTTCATAAAATCTTCAACTCTTATAGCTGTTAGAGGAAGCAATAGTAGCCACTTTTTAAACTCTGCAGCTGATCCTTGAGTCCTATTTGATCAAAGCCACATCAGTCCTATCTGACACTTCCACCACAAGCTCTCCATACAGTCCAGGTTTTTCCAGGAAGATGGAGAACATGCTGTATGGCAGAAAGTATAAAGGCCCTTAACCTGGGTCAATCTACTCAGAGAGATGGATTCCCCAAAAGATGGATCACCCATTTATAATGAGTAAAATTTACCCTTCCTCAGATTGTCAAATCTTTCAGAGTCTTTGACATCTCTGAATAGCTCAGTTCAGGGCAGAGAAAAAGTGGCATTTCTTTTCTTTTCTTTTTTTCTTCCCTTGTTATAAAGTAAGTTTATTAAATTGATTTGAACATGCTGTAGGTCAAATAATATTTTCTGAAGATAATAATTAATGGACTTTAAAGCTTAGCATAAAATTAGTAGCTTTAAAAGTGTTAGTCATATTCCCTGACAACAGCATGATAAAAATTCAGCTATGTAGAACTACAGAACTCTAGGACTCACTGGAAACTCAGAAATCGGTAAGCCTAATATGCTCATTTTGTGAGAAAACTAGACTCAAAAGTTAAGTGACTCACCCAAAGCTCACATACCTAATAGTAATAAAAATACAAATCAAACCAATTTTTCCTAAAACTAAAATTCTATCAATAATATTTCAACTGGTTCTCTATCAACTAAAAGTATCGACTTTTCTAACAATTCATTATTGTGACGTGAGTGATAAGACACAACAGTAAATCAGCGTCGAGGAATTCAGGCCTAGAAAGGCTGTGTCCCCTGATTGCACTGGCCCTCACTTGGTGAGGAGGAGGGACTGTGTGAGAAGTGACTCCCCAAAGGCTTGTTTGCCATGTCTGGAGTCAAATCCAGATAGTGACCGATTAACCGCAAGTCCCATCTCGTTTCACGGCCACCCACAAAATTATGTGCTCCTTTGTAAATCTCCCTTATGCACTGAGGTTTTAGTTCAACAAAACCCCTTCCAGTCAAAGAGAAGAAAATTCAAATATGAGAAAGCCAAGCTTTGTTTCAACATTTCCATGACTCTTTTGGGTAGTTCATTTTCCAACTTCTCTGACAGTTGACAGTTGACAACCATGAACAGGATCACCCATTTCAGAGCTTCAGAGATCCTTCATTTCCCCCAAGACCCTGCGCAAAAGGACTAGACCTGAGGCCTGAAAATTCAACTGTAGTTGTTTGGTTTTGTTCATGCCTTACAAGTATCCTTCACTGCCTCTCAGGTCCAAGCACTAGAGTTTCAGAGTGAGCCCTGGATTTCCTGGTAGCTCATGCCATGGAACTACCCGGAATGAGCTTTCAACAATCTTGAGGTTGTTTCTTTCACTTTTCACTCCTAATGAAAACAGGAGTGAGAAGTGAAAGAAACAAAGTTGAAAATTAGTTGCTTTTTGTTCTTGTCACTGGGGACTTTTGGTCTCCTAAACATTCCTTGAGTTCCTCCAAATGAGTTTTTTTGTGTATCAGTCTAGACACACACACACACACACACACACACACACACACACACCCTATAAACATCAGATTCGGAGCAGCCCAGTATCTCCCTGGTCGCTGCTCACCTACACTCCAGCACCTGCCACCTGGTATTTCTGTCTGACCTGGAGGTTGAGGGCTCTTTAGGTGATGGAGATGATTGGGTTCACACAGACTAAGAATAAGATGAAATCTATACATTGGACAAAGGTTTGAGTCAATTATGCTTTCTTCTACTGTAGAGAAGAGACAACCTCAGGAGTCTGAGACTTTGAAAATAAAAGGCCTTTCTGGACTGTAGAGCTATGTTAGGGGAGCTGCCCAGACCATGGCTAGTTTCTGTCTGAAGTGCTCCCTTCCTTACATACCCAGAGCCCACCCGCCCACCTGACTGCCTTGCTTGGAACTTTGTCTCTGTGACTTCAAGTACCCCCAATAGCAGCTGCTTATCCTAACCCCTATCACACCCTCACCTGCCCACTATTAATCCTTATAATCAGTTCCCTGATTCAATTGGTTAGACCTGACCTCATCTGACCTCAACTACCATCTGTTCCTGTAGTGGAGCCTAAGGCACAAGCACACTGTACTGTAATCCAGTTATTGTACTAAGTCCCCCACCACTACCAGTTAACTATGATAACTGCCAAGAAAAAGCAGCACACATCCACACACACGCACTCATGTGCATGCACACAAAATATACACACATGCATATATACACACACAAATAGCTCAAAACTTATAGATTATTGAAAGAATTTCTGGAAAACAAAGATGATTCTGATTCCCTGCCCCCTGCTCACCTTTCTAAAGCTATATTTTTTTTAATGTAAAACGTTGTCTTTAATTGAAAGTATTCTTTCAGGAAATAAAGGTTTTTTGTTTGTTTGTTTGTTTGTTTGTTTTTAAATATATTTTATTGATTTTTTACAGAGAAGAAGGGAGAGGGATAGAAAGTCAGAAACATCGATGAGAGAGATTGATCAGCTGCCCCCTGCACGCCCCACAGTGGGGACGTGCCTGCAACCAAGGTACATGCCATTGACCGGAATCGAACCCGGGACCCTTGAGTCCTCAGGCCGATGCTCTATCCACTGAGCCAAACTGGTTCGGCAGGAAATAAAGGTTTTATAAAATTATTTTCAATACCTAATGTACCAATGCATTTAGTAAATTCTGATCATTTCATTCAAGAAATAAGTAAAGAAAAAAGTTTTAGCCTTTTTTTTTTCCAAATGCACTCACAAAAAAACACAACTATTAGATTTCTAAATATTTAAATTCTGCTTGGTGAAGTATTGCTTAGTTCCAGCCTAGAAAAGCTAAGGAGTACAAAACAATGCTAAAATTTAGTAGAACCTGACCACTCTAGAAAGATGGGAAAATTAAAGCTAGATATACAGTGAAGGATAACCTCAGAGAGAAACAATAGATCAATACATTTGCAAGATATGAACATGATGTATCTAGAATAGATAGTCTAAATATTTGGATGTGGATTATAGCTAATCTAAAAATACACAAACATGGATATATATAAACTAACTATATACCTAAATAAATGTTTACAAAAGCATATGCATCTATTATATATTTTTTGTTTATGTAAAATATACTTTATACTAGTGTTCTGCCTTAGTTAATTCTTTCAAAGAGAAGTAAGGCAAATTGGCAGACATATAAATGTAGCAGAAAAATGGGTCTTCTAATAAGGCATAATAAAAAGCAGGGATATAAAATGAATCATGACTCAAAAAATAAAGTATCAATTGCTTTAAAAATCTGTCACTAACAAGATAAACAGAAGAAAATAAAGCAATGGCAAGGAGCAAGAGGTTGGTGAGTGGAGTATTCCTAAGTAATCAGGGTGGAGGAAATGCATCTGGACCACAAAAGGCATAAACACCAATAGCCAGCATATGCCTGGCAACCTTGTCTGTGCAGCTTTACCGAACTGATCAAAACATTGCCCATTTGTTTTGTTTTGCTTTCTGCCATCATAATGGATAGTTACTAAGCAATTGATTGTATCATTGTGCAGTTGGTTGGATTTGGTCATTAAGATGGATGAAATGATGGGACCAAGTGCTTCATGGTCTGGTGATCTTGGTCACCTTAATGACCCAATTGCATTGACAGTGCAGAAACCTGACCCCCATGCATTCTCTCCAACTCCAATTGATATTCTCTTATAATCCATATACTGTCCTTAAAGCTGTTTCCATTCTCTCTCTCTCAGAACTAAGATACTACTGAAGAAGATCTAAAATTAACACAAACCAATAACGTAACTATATTAAGACATGCAAATCTGTAAACATATTGTAGATAATGAATTCATGAACACCACCTACTACTGAAATGCTTTTTTTGAAAAGTTGCAAGATAAACTTTTCCTATGGAATTTATCAAATTAAGGTTTGTGGATCCTAACATGCCTTCTATCCCCACCCAGATGTAATTTTAGGTCAAACATTAAGTGTAAATTGGGTGCTAGCAACTGCAGGGTGTCATGCTCTGATCTCCTGCCTGCATTCACCATTGCTGCAGACACTAGAGGTTTTGCTCTCTCCTACCCTGTGAGCCAATATTGCCTGAGGCTAGTGAGACCTTGAATTAAATCCTGACTCCTAGACCTAAGGCCTGAAAATTCAACTGTAGTTGTTTGGTTTTGTTCATGCCTTACAAGTATCCTTCAACTGCCCCTCAGATCCAAGCACTAGAGTTTCAGAGTAAACCCTGGATTCCTAGGTAGCTCATGCCATGGAACTACCTCTAATATTGGTCCTGGCCATGTTATCTTACTTCTGCCTAACTTCCTCCTCCTTGGTTTGCAAAACAGTCATCCATCCAGAGACAGTTGTCTGCTCCCTGTGACCAGAGCCCACTTGGAACTGCAGTACATCTGGCCAGGGCCTGGAACCCCCTTGGCACCTGTCAGCTCTCCACTCCAGGAACTGGACTCTTGCCCAAACACAGACTTCTGGCAGGGATTCTGCAACATATGGGTACAACTCCCAGAATCATGACAGCCACCTGCCTGGCTCCCAAGGGCTCACCCACTGCTGTGCCCTGTCTGACCACATTGGACCTTGTGCCCAAGATTGCTTGAATCATGACTGAGCTTGCTCCATGATTCCTGGCTGGGCTTTGTCCTTGCTGGTTCTGGGACTAGCGCTATAGTCCATCTCCTTGACTTCTGCTCCCTGAGCCTGATGTTTTTGATATTTAACATGTTTCTCATGTAAACCCACTCAAACCTCAGCCTAGTGGATAAAACACCAAACTGGGGACCAGAAAACTAGAGTTTCTAGCATTGTCACAAACATTAACTAATCATTTTGACTTTTTCAGTCTCAGTTAAATGCAGCAATGAAGGGTGCTGGAGTACTTGATGCTAGAAGCTCATTTAAGTTCTAATCTTCTTTATGGAAAGGCTTAGGATTTGGTTTACAAATGTGAATAAATTATAAAGTGAGCATATATACAGTGGATGATGACTCAAAGTTCAGTATTATACATTCTGATTTGGTTCCATTTAGTATTATATTCATGATCTGGAAAAGGGAGTTAGCAGAACACGAGTGTAATTTGAAAGTTAATTATATTAAATATTTATCAGCACTGGTAAAGACAAAAAAATATAAATGAGCCTAAAGAGGTTAGAAAGATGAGTAGAAATATTTTTACCTACAAAAATGCCAATGACTATATCAGGGGAGAAAAATTATTCAAAACAGATGCTGTGCAGGTGGGAACGGCAGCAGAAACATTGTCCAAACTATCTAGAGACATGTTCAGTAAAATTTTTAAACTAAGAATGCAATGACACAATGTAAGATAGAAACCAACACAGACTGGGAAACAATAGAGCAGTGATCAGACACCTAATTTCATCCCTTAAGGCAGACAGGGGTTAGTGTTCAACCCCTTTCTCTCTTACTTTTCTCTTACTATGGAGGTGTTTTTTATTTACTTTTTTAACAAGTAAGGTACTTACTTTTCCAAGCTCCCTGCTGTCCAGTATGATCATTAAATTCAGTTCTGTCCAATATGACATAGAGCAAAATTTGCCCAGAGGATTCTGGTAAAGCTGTTACTTTGTTATAAAAGAGACAGATATTAATGCTGCCTCTTCCTCCTCCTAGTAGCTGCCTGGAAGTATCCATAATACCTGGAGCTGCAGCAGCCATTTTACCACCAGAGGCAACACAAATAGAATTTAATAAAATAAATAAATAAATGAACAAACAAAACAGTGAAAGATAGCAGAGAGGAAGGAAGAGCCTAGGTCCCTAATGATTCTCTCCAGGAATGAATGAAAGTAATCACCTACCACCATTCTTCTTGTTATAGGATACAAATGACTTATTTTTTTAAATCATCATTGAGTTTAATTAGTTACTTAAAGCTCTAAAACCTTCCTGATACATCCCTTTTGTCCTTGGTTTTGTATCATCACACATATACATACACTTCAAAAGCTTTTACCCAACAGTGATGACTCTTATGTAAATAACAGAATTAGGTCTATAGTGTCATTTCTGGGGCAGAAGAGTTGTATTTAAAAAAAATGTATTTATGTTGTCAAAAATTAAAGTGAGAAGAAAAAGTTTGTCTAGTGAACTAATAAGTTTAATATTGGTACACGTATCTAGAGTTGAATATTGAAGTTCTGGTTTGAGAATTTAGATGAAAAAAGTACTGATCCCCAAAATCCAACATTAATTTATTGAGAATAAGTCATGCTAGCTTTTATATTTCTTTCTTTGATTGAAGTGTAAAATATTAAATAAGAAAAAGATATTCATATACTGAGTTACCTAGGATGTGCTAAGCCATGTGCTAAAAACTGGCGATGCAAAGATAAAATAAAATAAAATTCCTTCTTTTAAGATATTTGTTAGTTTCTTAATTTCCATATAATGATGGAAATAAGTGTCTGATAAGTGCTTGACTGGCATCTGTACAGAAAGAATCACAACATAAGAAATGGTGGCATGAAGAGTGTGGCCATGGTCACAGAGGAGAATTTATGTTAGTTATTAGTTAGAAGAGTGAGAATTTCATCACTAAACACTGAGGGAAATTTTTTCTGTGAATTGAAGTGAGTATGAGTACAGGCATCCTATCTAATAAAAGAGAAACATGGTAATTGGTATACGACCGCTACCCTTCCCATTGGCTAATCAGGGTGATATGCAAATTAACTGCCAACTAAGATGGCGGCTAATTTGCATACTGCAGGCAGAATGGGACAGCACCATCCTGCCTGCCCCTCCCCATCCAGGCCTGCTATCTGTGACCTGGATGGCGGGTGACCCAACCCAGGGCTGGCAGGGTGTGACCGCAGCTGTCCCCCACTGGCCAAGACCCCAACCGGCTCTCCAGCTGGCAGACCGGGGCTGGCAGGGCAGCTGCGGCGTCTGCCCACAGTTACACCCCCAACCTGTGAGAGCAGGTTGGGGCGTGAGTGCGGGTGGACGTCCAGACCCGCTTTCGCCGGCAGACCGCCAAGCCCCCGTGTGCACCCTGGGCGGCGGGGGACTTGGTGGCAGCGAACAAGATGCCTAAACCACGCCCCCAGCCAGGACCCCAGTGTGGGGCCCAGGGCAGGCGGGGCCTCCGCAGCTGCAGTGTTTGGACCCAGGCCTCCAGCCTGCCCTGGGCTCTGCTCAAGGAGGGGCTGGGGGCCTGGGGTTTACTAAATTTTACTGGAGCTGCTCCCCACACCCCAGCCCCTGCCCCAGAACCACACTGCCCGCAGCAAGGCTCCTGGCAGCTTCCTGACAGGTGGGCAGCAGGAAAGCTGAGTAGAGCGGGGCTGCAGGGAGCCACGGAAGGGCTGGGCCGCGGGATCCAAGCTCCAGGGGGTCTGAGGAGAGAGCCTGAAGGTAGAGGAACCTTTGGCAAAGCGGCTGCCAGGAGCCGCGACCATGGGGTCTGCAGGCGTGCAGACAGGCCTCTGCCTGATGGGCGATCCTGGGCAAGCGCCATGGCTCGAGGGGAAGTGGCTGGACAGGAGGCAGGCGGCCCAAGGGGGTTGGTGGCCCAAGGTGGGGTGCACTGGAGGGGGCTCAGGCCTGGGCAGGGTGCTGGCGGGTGGGGCTCTGTCTCGCCTGCAGACAGTGAGGTTCTGTATTGGCCCCAATAGGCAGGAAACAAGAGGCGATGACTGCAGGCGTGGAAGGACGCCTGGGTGGAGGGGCCCAGACTTGCAGCCCTGAGGCGGGGTGGAGGGGCGGTGCCACCTCAGTGGAGGAGCGCACCACTGCTGGATACCCCACTGCAGCGGTTTGGTGAAGCTCCCGGCGCTGATCAGGCCTCACCACGGCCTGCACACTTGAGAGGCCAGGACTCCTGCTCCGGCATTGGCCCAAAAACAAGCCTGCGCCGCCCCTCCCCCAGTTCTCGCCCACCTCATTGGGGTGCACACCTGCACAGTGAGTGCAAGCCTACCACCTGCTCCCCAGAACAGGGAGCAGTAAAGAATGGGGTGGGGGCGGGGGAGAGGAAAGAATGTGGAGCATCCATGATGAAGAGGTGCTGGAGAATGAGGCTTGGAAGCCTCACAGGGAGGTTTGTTCTGTTTGCCCTGCGGCTGTCCCTTAGGAAAGGTGGAGAGCCGGCTGTGAGGGCTCCCTGCGTGAGGAGTCCAGTTCCATAGCCAACTGGAATTGGCCTCAGTTTCCTGCTCTGTAAAATGTGTTAAGCGTGTCCCAGTGCCTTCACTGAGCTTTGCGGGCCTATTGAGATACTATATAAAGAAAATGAGGGAAGAAGTGAGAAAGAAAAGGAAGGGCAAGCAACACAAAAGAAAGATTGAAAGGAACCTGTAAACCTATTGTCACTTAAATAGGGAATAGCATCAACAGTGTTGTAATGATAGTATGAAGCCAGGTGGGTACTGGAAATATTGGGGAACACTTTGTAAAGTATATGGTTGCCTAACCACTATTCTGTAACTAATAAACCTGAAACTAATACAAAATAATATTGAGTGTAAAGAAATGAAAATAGAAGTGAAATTTTTCTAAATTTCAAAGTTTAAATAAAGGCTGTAAAGGAAGGAAGGGGGAAAATAAAAATAGTGTTTTTCATTTTACCACTTTATTGTCTTTTCAGTATATAAAAAAGACAGTTGTCTTTATATGGTGCTTTTATGCTTTTCTAAGTCATTATCTCATTTGATGTTCAGGGCAATTTAAAGACAAGATAATTATTCCCAGCACTATTCAAAGAAAGGAAATCTTGGTGCCTGGCCCCAATGATTCAATCGTCAATCCCCTATTGTAAAGCAGGGTTAGTGAAATTTTCTATGAGGGGTCGTATCTATACTAATAAAAGCCTTGGGGGTGATCTGGCCAGCAGGGGAGGGCAGTTGGGGATGATCAGGTAGGCAGGGGAGTAGTTAGACATCAATCAGGCCGGCAGGGGAGCTGTTAGGGGGCGATCAGGCTGGCAGGCTGAAGCACTTAGGGGCAATCAGGCAGGCACGCAGGTGAGTGGTTAGGAGACAGCGGTCCAGGATTGTGAAAGGGATGTCCAACTGCCGGTTTAGGCCCGATCCCAGCAGTCAGACATCCTGGGATCAGGCCTAAACCAGCAGTCGACATCCCCCAAAGGGTCCGAGATTGGAGAGGGTGCAGATTGGGCTGAGGGACACCTCCTCCCGTGCATGAATTTCGTGCACCGGGCCACTAGTCCTATATAATAAAAAAGAAACTTGCAAATTACCTGCCTCTCCACTATGCTCAAACCACACCCACAAGCCAATGAGGAGTGACTATGCAAATTAACCCAACAAAGATGGCGGTTAATTTGCATACACAGAGCAGAGTGGGAGAGCCAGCAGCTTGGGGGGACATGGCTCCCTCTGTCAGGGAAAACCCAGAGCATGGGGAGCACCAGGAATTCTGGGAATAGTAGTTTTGGTGGCAGCCCCAGGACCATAAGCGGAAACCCAGAGCACAGGGAGCACCAGGAATGCTGGGAATCATAGTTCTTGTGGCGGACGGATCTCCTAGACACTAGAGCAAAGTGAGCCTGGAGCAAGTTACTGTTGCGATGGGGGATGGAGGGAAAACAAAGGTGAGAGACATAAGTAAAATCAGAGTGTCTGGGAAAAATTAAAGGGAAGCTATCCTAAAACTTCCAGGAAATCTCCACCAATGGAGCAAAGAAAAAAAAAATGCCTCTATTATTCTGTGAAAAACAAACCAAACTGGGTTGGGGGTCTCAGACAATTTGCTCATATGATTGCAAAGACAGACAGAAACTCCCGGATTGGAGAGGGCTCCCCTGAGGGCTCCCAGGTTGGAGAGGGTGCAGGTCGGGCTGAGGGACATCCCCTCCACTCCCCCTTCCCGGCCCCCCGAGAATCTTCATGAATCTTCACGAATCTTTATGCACCAGGCCCCTAGTAGAGAAATAAGGCGTAGACCTCTTTGGGGAATGCAATGAATTCAGTGTTCAGTGATATCATTGGAGAAGTAGGTAGGCAGTGTGATGGCAAGGCATTTGGATTTTTTCCTGCAGTTAGCTGGAGTTGCTCTGGGATGTTAGGTAGAGAAGGTCTGTGTTCCGTAGGGTTGTGTTAGAATGATGACTCAGGCTGGGGGTAGAGGAGAGATTAAGGAAGTGAGAGACTATAGGCAGGGAAGTAATTAGAAACCTATCACACAAAAATCAGACAAGAAATGAGAACCTAAAGTATTGAAATATAAAGGGTTTTATGGATCACTGAGTGTGGGTAAAGAAGAAGAAAGAGGTTTCCAGCACATTTTTGGGCTGGATGAGGGAATAAGTGGCAGTCTTCTAATAGGGAATAACAATTACAGGAGGAGGCACATATTTTGATGAGAAGATGCAGGGGGAAGATAAGATGTTCATTTTGGGAGAGTGAATCACACATATGGAGTTCTGTATTTGAAACAGGATTCCAACAAGGTCTGGGCTGAAAAGACAGAATTGAGAGTCATGCAGAATAATGTGGTGGTGACTGAAGCTGTGGGCAGTGCTGAGAATGCCCAGGCAAGTGGTGACTAAGGGAGATAATCTGACACTTAAGAAAGAGAAGGCGCCCAGAGATGGAGAAAGAAAATTAGGAGAATGAGCTGTCCTTGAAACAAAGATAAAAGGAAATTCAAGATCAAAATCAGAAGTGGTTAGTCATGAAACTGCAGAGAAGATTTATAAGGTAAGAAATGAAGGTGTGTGTGTGTGTGTGTGTGTGTGTGTGTTGTTTCAGAAAGAGAGGAGAGAGAGTGCTCATGTAGGCAACTATGAGGTTTCTAGTGATCTAATTCAAACCAATGAATTGGTGAACGCGAAATGCAAATTGCCAAAAACTGAGAATTGAAGAGGAGGTGAAGAAGTGAAGATGGTTGGCAGAGGGGCACAATAAGATGCAGACTAGGTTGAAGGAGAATATTTTATTTATGAAAAAAATGAAAGAAGAGAAAGACAGTGATGATATAAGAGAAGGAAGAGGAGGAAGAAGGTTTCTGAGGAATTACAAACATGTGTTATTCCAAATATGCAGGGGAAATTACCACCTCCACTTTGCCAGGTTCAAGTGCAGATAAGTTTGAAGGTGGCAAAGCAGCAAATGAATTAACTCTGCCTGGATACATCTACTCTGTAAGTGAGAACAAGGTCATGCTATTTGCTACACTGAGGATAGGGGAAAGATAGAACTGTAAGCCCAAGGAAAGTGGAAACAATTCAAATATGCAATATTTCAAATGGGAAAAAAAGCAAACTGGAGAAACAAAAATTTTCGGGCACTCCTTATATACAGTTTAAATTCTAGGAGGGTGGAGGTAGAAGAAGAGGTAGATTAAAAAGACAAAAGAGAGGAGGCATAATTGATGAATCCTGAGGAAAGTGATCAGCTTTGCATAGGGGGAATGTCATTTTTTTCTGACATGAGAAGAAAGAGAGTGAGGGTTTCTGGACTTCAGTCATGCACTTCATAAATAATCTCTCTCGAATCTTATGGACAAGGTGGAGAAATTTGGACTGGAATCAAAGGCAATTCGATAGACGAATATCTCATTGAATCAATGCTGATTAATGGTTTGATGCTTGTGTGCAGGAAGGATTCTATTTGCATGGCCAAGGATTCTGTCCTTGGCCCTGTGCTGCCAGACGTTTTTTAAAAATTCGGTGTCGTGGGTAGAGATATATAAAGCTTGCTCTTCAAATGTGTGGATGACAGGAAGCCAGAAGGAATAAAGATGACAGAAATGTTGGATGACAGGATCTAAAGAGTTACTGACAGGGTGGAATGAATGGTTGAATTTGACAAGGTGAAAATAAATAAGAATACAATACAATATTTTATCTATATAAAAATATAAAAAATATTTAATAATAGAATTAAATGACTTGAGGAAGGTGTGGAGGGTACTTAGTTTTAGCAAGATCACACATAAAGGTTTCAAAATTGTAGTTGGAGTAAGTAAGTGGTATGCTAGATATGGCTGTATGAGCTTTAGCAAACTAATGGTTAACTTTTCAGGAATTTTTCAAGCCAGTTGTTAAACACAGCCATTATTAAAAGTTAAACAATAGAAACAAAATTAAATAAATTATATTAAAACAGAGATAATAGATACTCAAAATGTATCACATCCTGCTTTTTTATTTATTATCTCTGCTCTTCGAAAGAGTGTCTTAACAGTTGCCAAAGTCAAAAATGAAAAGTTTTGGAAGTGACATGCTTTCCTTCAAGCACAAGATAGTTTAAAATGTTGTAACATAAAATGGGGAGATGGGCCAGATGACCTTATAGTTATCATCCAGCCTCCTGGAGTCTTTGAAGTTAAGGGTATGCAATGTGCATGACTGAAGGCATGCACGCCAATTTCTGTGAGGCTGATTATTTGAAGACTTATTAAGAGGGAGCTCATATCCTCATTGTTCTTCAGACCATTAAACACATCCACAGTGATGAAGGCCCAGAAGATAATTTGCTAATGTGAGGGATAGAGACTCCTAATACATCAGCTATTAGAAATGAGGATGACAAAACCTTAATGAGAGATTCCCTCAACTTAAAAAAGTAAACAGAACTTTGAAGTCATTCGTTAGTGGCTGGGAGATAGACAAGATAACACTTTTGAGCTCCAGTCTTCATAATTCTGTACAGTGTAAAATAATGGATTAAAAATATATAAACTTCCTGGCCAGTGTGGTTATGTGGTTGAGTGCTGACCTATGAACCAGGAGGTCTCAGTTCAATTCCTGTTTAGGGCACATGCCTGGGTTGTGGACTGTATCCCTGATAGGAGGCATGCAGGAGATAGTCAATCAATGATTCTCTCTCATCATGGTTGTTTCTATCTCACTCTTCATCTCCTTTCTTTTCTGAAATCAATAAAAATATATATTAAAAATTATATAAACTAACATAATATCACCATGTAGTACTTAAAATTTATATGTGGATTAGGGAGGCTATGGTGTGAATTGATGTACAGTAGAATTATTACATGCTAATTTTGCCAGAGAGGGGTATTTTAATCAACAAAGAATCTTGAGAGGTCTGAATGGTGTAATTTTTTGTTGAATTTTAGAGAAGTTTGACATTTTAAGATGAAGGAAGGAATAGAGAACTGGGAAATAGAAATTTAAATAAATAGCAGAGGAATTCTGGAGGATTTTATAGGTACTAGAAGGGATTTAAAAGAAATCTGATGAGGTTTATTGGGAATATGTGTATATCCCAGAGCCTTAAGGACAGAGAATGAGGAAGTCTGTTCAAGAAAATTCTGCAGAGTACATTAGACACCCTATGTGTGTTTTGATGGCTCCACTGTGAAGAATTTTAATGTAAAGAAGAATAGGCTTGGATGTTAGACATTAAAGGACCAAGGCTGTTAAGCACAAAAGCTCAATTCTAGACTTGATGAAATCATGGTGAGGGGAAAGGGAACAAGGAAAAATAACTCAAAGGATTGAATGACAGGATGAGCTGCCCTCTTAAAATGAAGGTTGAAATCAATAACATTTAAGTAAAATCTATTAATGCTTCAAGCCAACATGACATGTAATATGAAGCTATACTAGTATATCTGAAATTTCTTTCATTATCCAACTATAAATTGTATAGTATAGAAAACCTCCCAATACTGCTCAGTCTGTAGAAAATAGTAAAAGAGTTGGCATAATACATGAGAGAAAAAAAATGTTATGAGTTTAGGGAAATCATCTTTGAAGAAGGATACCTCCCTAATTCCTCCTCGTGGTAGCAGTTAGCATTTAATGGAGTCCAAGTGGAAGCTTCATGTTCAGAGCCTACCAGGAAGGTTATGTTTTGTCATTTCTCCAAGCCATGTGCATTCCAGAAAGTAGTTTAGAATGGGACAACTTGAGTATATGAGTGGGAATGATGAGAAACATAGCCATGTCTATGTAGAACAAAATAACAATTACAGATTGAAACAGTTGGGCATCTGGAAAATCAATGTTTGAAATTTAGTTCAGTCTTCCTCCCACCCTTTTCCCCTTCTTCTCTCTCTTTCTCCCACCCTCCTATTCTTCTTTAACAATTATTTATTCAAGACTTAACAGCTCTGAACTTAATACTAAAAACCGGAAGAAAATTTCCCAAGAAGCTAATTCAGCTTAAGCTCCAGAGCTCCTCACTCAGGCAATCACAAACTTGCTGGAGAGCTGGTGGCAAGTTGAGTCTTACTTTGTGGGCTTCATGCTTTTCATCTTCCCTTCCTCTACCAGCACATGGTTCCCTCCCTGGGATTTCCTTGTTCTGGAATGTTGGCCACTTGGAGTTTCAGATGGCCTCCAGGGTGTGCTGGAAGGAGAAATTCCGAAAGGAGTTGAGGCAAGACTGGAAAAAGAGATGGATTTAGAGGGTCCTAAAAATTATCCGGTGTTGGCTTCAGACCCTTGTCTGCCTGCGGAAAACAGGATGAATTCTGGCAGTAAGGCCATACTGAAATACGGTCGGCCTAATTAATATGGTGACATCATACCACAGGTGCAGCCATGTCTGCCTGAAAGACTTGGGCAGGCTCAGACAACTTCAGAGTCTTCTCTCTCACAATCTGTCTTGTGTTGCACTTGAACATTTTGGCACTTCCATAAAATGAACACTATCAAACCTTCCTCACAATACCAGGTCCCTTTTGGGGTCTCCTCACATCTGAATTTTGTAATCTCATTCTCCAAGCTTCCCAAGTTCAGTCTTCAAACCATTTTTGGTTCGTCCCTTTTTCTCTCCCCCTTGAATATTCTCTGTGAGGTAAATGAGACAGAATATGTAAATCATAAAATAGGTCATACATGAAACATGCTAGGCACTCAACAAGTGATAGTCCACATTCTCTTCCACCTTCTCTCCCTGACTTAGGCATTAGAGTGATTTTCTGTTTCTCCACTGGGCCCCCTTATATCTTTCTCTCTATTCCATACTATACAACATCACATAGGCATTCCCTAAAATATTCATCCTCACAAACCGATGTCTGATCCCCTATACCAGTGGTCGGCAAACTCATTAGTCAACAGAGCCAAATATCAACAGTACAACAATTGAAATTTCTTTTGAGAGCCAAATTTTTTAAACTTAAACTATATAGGTAGGTACATTGTTGTTAACTTTATTAGGGTACTCCTAAGGCATAGGAAGAGCCACACTCAAGGGGCCAAAGAGCCGCATGTGGCTCTCAAGCCGCAGTTTGCTGACCACGGCCCTATAGTGATGTCTTGTGTTCCTCAAAAAGCTATATCCAAGTCCTAACCTCCAGAACCTGTATATGTGACCTTACTTGAGAAAAGGGTCTTTACAGATACATGTAAATTATGGATCTGGAGATAAGATCATCCTGGATTTAGAGTGGGCTCTAGATTCAATGACAGGTGTTCTGATAAAAAGAGGGGAAGGCCATCTGAGATGGAGGAAAATTGGAGTGATGCATCTACAAATCAAGGAAAGGCAGGGACTGCACAGTCACTAGAAGCTAGCAGAAAGGTATGGAATGGAGTCTCCCTCATAGCCTCCAGAAGGAACTAATCCTGCCAACACTTTGATTTCAGACTTAGAGAAATATGAGAGAATAAATTTGTCACTTTAATTTTGTGGAAATTTCTTGTGGCCTTCCTAAGCCATTGATATCCTGATCCTTCAGGTCCTTCTTAATCTGGGTGTATAGCCTCCCCTTCCAAGGTTCTCTCAGCTCTCCTTTACAGCTTCCCCTCTTCTGTACATCAATAGTCCCTTGGTTGTGCAGATTATTTGTGCACTTTGCCTTTTCTAATGTGATGCCTTTCCCTCCTCTAAAACTCATTGTTTCTCCACCTGTTCAAATCCTAATCATGAAATAAAAACCTATCTTGGTTCACAGTGATTTCTTTCCTATTCTGAATTCTTTTTTTTTTTTTTTTTTTTTTTTTTTTATTTTATAACCTAAAGTGTATTTTTTTATTGATTTGTTGGGGTAATTTAAAAAGTTAATTTATTTTCCAGTTATAGATGATATACACTACTATATTAGTTTCAAGTGTACAAAATAGTGATTAGATATTTATATACCTTATTAAGTGATCACCCTGATAAGTCAAGTACCCACCTGACACCATACATAGTCATTACAATACTGGGGGGGGGGGGCCGTCCCTCAGCCAGGCCTATGTCTTCTCACAGTCCAGGACCCCTCAAGGGATGTCTGGCTGACGGCTCAGGCCCACTCCCCGTGGAGTGGGCCCAAGCCAGCAGTCAGACATCCCTCTAGCAGTCTGGGACCCCCTCACTCCTTACCACCTTCCTGCCTGCTCACTGTTCCTTACTGCTTGCTGCTCCTTCCTTAGAGCTGCCATGGAGGCAGGAGAGGCTCCCACCACCACCTCTGTGCTTGCCAGCCGTGAGCCTGGCTTCTGGCTGAGCAGCGCTCCCCCTGTGGGAGTGCACTGACCACCAGGGGGCAGCTCCTGCATTGAGCGTCTGCCCCCTGGTAGTCAGTACGCATCATAGTGACCAGTTGTTCTGGTCATTCCACCTTAACAGTTGCTTATGATTTTATTATATAGACTAGAGGCCCAGTGCACGAAGATTCGCACAATAGGCCTTCCTTCCCCTGGCTGCTGGCACTGGTTTTCCTCTGGCACCTGGGACCTAGGCCTTTGGTCCTGCCACAGGCTTGGCTTCTCCTCGAGGCTTGGCTTCTCCGCTCCGGCCACAGCAGTGAGGCTTGGCTTGTATTCTGAATTCTTATAACATAGATTTGGCATCAAATCCTGTTTTGTTAAAACAGCATTTTTTTTGTTTTTCATATATGTGTGTGTATCTCCTTAAGGGTAAGATGTTTTTGCAACATAGAAAATGTTTAATAAATGAATAAAGTCAGAAAATACTGATAAAGAATGCTGGTTTTGTGGACTGAATTGTGTCCCCCCCCCCCCAAAAAAAAAAATCATATGTTGAAGCCCTAATCCCAGTACATCAGAATGTGACTGTATTTGTAGATAGGTCCTTTAAAGGTGTAATTAAGGTTAAATGATGTCATATGGGTGGGCTTCAATATAATTGGGCTAATGTCTTTTAATAAGGCAATTCAGACACAGAAAGACACCAGGGTGCACAGGCACAGAGGGACCACCATATGCAGAGGCAGTGAGAGGGTGGCTGTAGGGCAAGGAGAGGGCTCTGGAATAGATCTTTCCCTTGTGGACCTCAGAGGTAGCCAACCTTGACCTTGGTCTTCCAACCTCCAGAACTGTGAGAAAATAAATGTCTGCTATCTAAGCCCCACAGTCTGGTATTTTGTTATGGTAGCACTAGTACACCAATACAACGGGTAAAAGGTTAAGACTAAAAGTTAAAAAAGTAAACTCCTGGAAGGGGGAGTAAAAAGACAAAATGTATTTTCTACCTCAATTGCTGACACACTTCTCTCAAGTGCTAGCCATAAAATGGCAGACTATCTGACAGAGCCTGTAGTCAAGCCCAGTGACTGTTGGGTTTATTATAGAAACAACATCATTTTTCTATGAAATTAAAAAAGATATGAGAATAGAACTGGGATCTGGCCTCACCACTCTTCACCTTCTTTTAAAATGATGTTATTATCTAACCTATAGTTGGGAAATTTTCTGATAGTTTAATGAGTTAATGTGCTAATCTAAAATTATATAAACCTAGCATTTTCTGGGATTGGCTATATGGACTGGTGGGTTTATTGGTAGGGATCAAAACAACACTGGTTATATATATATATTTTTTTTTGCCAAGATCACATCAGTGTGTGCTTTTCTCTTCCTCATTCCTCTATCATCCCATAACTTCCATTGCTGAAGCAGGAGGTGGGTAGTATTGGATTTGATTCCATATTGTTCAAATTAAATTTGGAATTCTTTGTTTGTTTGTTTGTTGTTTTTTATGATCCTCATCCCATAATATTTTTCCATTGATATATTTTTTAGAGAAAATGGAAGGGAGGGAGAGAGACACAGAGAGAGAAACATCAAAGAGAGAGAGGCACATTGATAGGTTGCCTCCCGCATGCGACAAAACTAGGGATTTAGCCTGCAACTGAGGTACGTACCCTTGACCAGAATCAAACCCAGGATCCTTCAGTCTATGGGCTGACGCTTTATCCATTGAGCCAAATCAGCTAGGGCTGGAATATTGTTTTTTGAAATCCTCACCTGAGGATATGTTCTTCATTGATTCTAGAGAGAGGCTAAGGGTAAGGGAGGGAGAGATGAGAGAGAGAGAGAGAGAGAGAGAGAGAGAGAGAGAGAGAGAGAGAGAAGAAAGAAACATTGATTGGTTACCTCCTGTAACCTGGGTATGTACTTTGACTTGGAATTGAACCCAGGACCCTTCAGTGCACAGAACCACATTCTTACCAAGTGAGCCACACTGGCCTGAATTTGAAATATTGAGTTCCCTTCTGGGAAGTATTTTCAGAGGCTGATAGACCGAATGTAAAATGTCCAGAGGAAGGCATCCAAGATGGGCCAGGTTTTAAATACTGAGGCTTCTGAGGGTGATTGAAGTCGCTGATATTTGGTCAGAATCACATGGAGGACTTGCTACTAGATGATGATATCAGCTTGTTCCCCATGGCCCTTGAGGTAAGGGCTGGGCCTAATAGGTGGGCCTTTGAGAATGCTAACTTCATTTCAACACAAAAACGTCCACTACATAGTCTAATTTCCAAAGGACCAGAAGTAATGAGGTATAGAGATCCATTGAGTAGCAATGCATTTTAGTAGCTAACAGGGTTTTGGAGTCATAACTCTTACTATCTGTTGGACCTAGTCTAGGTACTTAATTTACTTAGCTTTAGAATCTCCATAAAAATGGATTAGTGATTGTGATGACCTCATTTATAGTATTAGATGAAATATTGCATGTGAACTACTGAAAAAACTGATGCCAAGTGTTGTGGCTTAACATATGTCATCTTAAAATTCATCCAGGCCTATGACTAGTTTTGAGTACTAGACTCTATTTGACTTCATTATGCCACTTAGGTTCCAAATTTTCTTCCAATAAATAAAAAGGAAAAGAAGCTATAAATAGCAGGCTGAGGGGAGTGCATTGAAAGGGCAAGGAGTTGGCCTCTTTCTATGGCCTACTACGTGGGCTTCTGCTAGCTGCCTTATACTGGACCACACAATGATTGTATCTATGAGTCTGTTTAAACACCAGAAAAAGCAATTCTTCTCACCTCCTCTGCTTCCTTCCTTTATCACTCTCTAGCCCCTAGCGGGCTAGGTAGGGTGATCCTAATCCATAAACAAAATGCCTCTGGTGAAGACATTTCTTATATTATATACCCTCTTCTATCACTTATACCCATAGAAAGCTGTTTTTGAAAGCTTGGCTCTGACTGGGCTCATTACAACATTAAAAAATATTAAACTCAGAACCTAGCTTTATACTTTATTTATTTATTTATTTTTAATCCTCACCCTAGGATATGTTTTTATTGACTATTTTGCTAGAGAGAGAAAGAGAGAGAGAGGGAGAGAGAGAGAGAGAGAAAGAGAGAGAGAGAGAGAGAGAGAGAGAGAGAGAGAGAGAGAGAGAGAGACATGCGAGGGAGAAACATCAATCGGTTGCCCCTGGAACAGCCCTTCACCCCTAACTGGGGATGGAATTTGAAATCTTTTGGTCTAAAGCAGTGGTTGGCAAACGGCGGCTCGGCAAACCACAGCTCGCGAGCCACATGCGGCTCTTTGGCCCCTTCAGTGTGGCTCTTCCACAAAATACCGGCTCTTCCACAAAATACCGGCTTCTGCGCATGGGCCATGAAGTTTCAATTGCACTGTACGATTGAAACGCCCGCACATGGTATTTTGTGGAAGAGCCACACTGAAGGGGCCAAAGAGCCGCTTGTGGCTTGCAAGCCATGGTTTGCCGACCACGGGTCTAAGGGATGAAGCTCCAACCAACTGAGCCACCCATCTGGCCAGGGCCTAACTCTATATTTTAATCATAACATATGAAAGCTAAGAAGCAAATTGAGAGGAATGAAAAGCCAACTAAGGCTGGATCTGCAGCAGGTGAGGCTCAGGAAGACCTCTGGGGACAATTTATAACCATCAACCCCTGAGTATCTATCTCTTTGAGAGAGTCCCTTCTGAGATGGGTGCACCTCGCTTTTGTCAAAACACATTTTGCATATATTAAACTCAGTGATCCTGATATTATATATGATAATAACTGTCTGGTTAACACCTATTAACTAGGCTCATGTCTAGGAGCTGAAAGAATATGAGCTGTTTAATTGGGAATGCTTAGCACCACTAATGAACAACAAGAAATAGTATGAAAAGTTCTTTGAGATAGTCTTTGGAAATGTCACCTAAATTTCAGAAAAGTACAGTCTGTGAGGTGAATCTACTATGTATTAAGAATGGCTTCATTGTGCTTTGCATACATTTGTTATTTGTTCTTTGCTAATAATAGGTTGGCATTATTATCCCTATTTTAGAGATTAGAAAATGAGGTGCAGAGAGGTTCAGTAAGAGTCCCAAAATTGCACAGTACTATATACCTAAAAATTATATTATTTACACTTTTAAAAAAATAAATATTTTTATTGATTTCAGAGAGGAAAGAAGTGGGAGAGAGAGATAGAAACATCAATAATGAGAGAGAATCATTGATCGGCTACCCCCCACATGCCCTCCACTGGGGATCAAGCCCACAGCCAGGGCATGTGCCCCTGATCTGAATTGAATAGGGGACCCTTTCGTCCACAGGCTGATGCTCTATCCACTGAGCCAAACCAGCTAGGGCAATATTAGTTATTTCTAAACTCAAGTGCTTAGAATGTTTAAAATGCAATATATTCGTGGATTTTTTCAAGAATATTGAAGCAAAATGAGATATGTTGTACATACCTCAGCTTATATGTATGCACTTATTTTAGGTTATGTGAATACTGAGTACAGTATACACACAATGTGTAATATTTACATGTTATTTTATTTTTTGAGAGAACTTAACCCTCACAATTATTAACTGCATAAAACCTAAATAGCAGATATAACGTGTTGTATAAGTCTGACTACTCATTCAGAATAGCTGTTCTTTGCTTTTATGATATTGGGAAAAGAACAGAGTTAGAGAAGAAATACAAGCATTCCTCAAGCCCCTCTTCCATGTAAAACACATCCCATCCAATCTCCTGAACCGGCTGGGATATACTTCTCTGCCCCCACCCCACCCACTCTCTCAATGCAGCGAGAAAGTCGGTGGGTAATTGGGTCCAGATTGGAGATGTTTAAATATTCATGAGGCTGGCAGGGGACTGGGGGGGGGGGGGTGACTGTCTAGAATGGGGGTGGGGGCTGGGGAAGAGATTAGTCATTGAAAGCTAGAGAACAATTCTGAGAAAGAGATGGAGAGACGAAAGAAAAAAAAGAGTAGGTGGGGAGGGGAAGAGAGAAAAAAGGAGAGAGAGAAAGAAAGAGAGAGAGAGAGAGAGAGAGAGAGAGAGAGAGAGAGAGAGAGAGAAGAGAGAGGAGAGAGCATGTGCGATGAGCAATAGCTGTGGACCTTACAGTTGCTGCTAACTGCCCTGGTGTGTGTGAGGGAGAGAGAGGGAGGGAGGGAGAGAGAGCGCGCTAGCGCGAGAGAGCGAGTGAGCAAGCGAGCAGAAAAGAGGTGGAGAGGGGGGGAATAAGAAAGAGAGAGGAGGAAAGGAGAGAAGGCAGGAAGAAGGCAAGGGACGATACAACCATGCTGTGCTGTATGAGAAGAACCAAACAGGTAGAGCTAAAGATTTTTACTTCTTGCTGTTGTGAAATTACCAGAGTACGGTATTTCCCTGTAAAAGCAGGGAAAATATTTTAACTGCTTCTGCTCTGGCCATGGTGCTCGCGTTTCCTTAGCCTATGGTAACTGACGGTTACATCCCAGCTTTTATTCTATTCTGTTTCTCATGCTCTGGTTTGGGGTTGCTGCTACTAATTTAGATGATGATAGGGAAAATACGCCTGTTTGGCTAGAAATACGATTTATTTATTTATTTATTTATTCGGCTATTAGTTAATGTTCAGCATTTCAGGTCTGGTTTTGCGGGTGTGGAGGTAGAAACGGATCTGGGAGAAAGATGTAGGTTTTACCTATAAGATGGGGAAGCAGCCCTTTATATTCTTTGCGAAAAGCTGGTTGAAAGAATAATATTTAGTAATGAGTATAGCTTGTTCTGTGGTACAATTTTCTCACATGTGCTGCGGGAGAAGCCTTATTTCCTACATGCCTGAGCCTCAAATGGGCGCAGGTATTAATGGAAGAACATATGAAGGCTTTATTTATTTATTTGTCAATGAATGAAACTGATTTGGGAGATGCTCCTTTTTTTTTTTTTTATTTTTTTAAAAAAAAGAATCTGAAGGCAACTGGGGCTGGGGGAGAAACCGGCCGCGTGGAAGGGGAAAATCCGTAGCGATTGTGCACCCGCCAGCTGTCCGAGGAGAGGGTGGACCACGCCCCTAGGAGCTTTGAGCTCCGAGGGGATGGGAAAGATGAGCCCAGTATTACCTGTTGGAAATCAGGTCTTTTCTCCCTTTCCCTTGCATTTTTCCTGGGGTTGTCAGTGACCAGAGTCAGGCTAACATTCTGGATAATAAGCATTTGGTGACTCATTTTCATCCGGAAGAGGGACACACACAAGATTAGCAAGAATCCGAGTCCCCACCCTCCCTCCCCCACTGCCCAGGTTTTTCTTCCATTTCAAATTGCTCACTTATTTCTTGAAAGACATTTTAGAAACTTGGAGTGAGGGTAGGGAGGAATGAAGAGTATGGTGTTTAGCAGGAACCGACAGTGCCCTGGCATTCGCCAAATGAAGCTTTCAAACATTTATTGGAACACGTTTGAGTGATTTTGGCGAAGGTTAAAGAGAAAAATGGGTGTGGGATATGGGTGAGGGTGTGCCTGTGCGCGCGCGCGCGCGCGCGCGAGCGAGCGCTAGCGCGCGTGCCCGGAGGAAGGGGATGGCAGTCTTGGTTAAAGAAGCCTTTTGCAGATTGATTGCCTTAGGGGTGGAGTGCAAGAGATAGGAATTGGGCATTATTCCTGTGCAGGTATTGGATACTGGGCAATTTGTAATACACTCGCTAAATCGGAAGGGGGCGGGGGGGGGCGGGGGGGGGAGAAGAAACAGCCTTCCAGATTAGAACATTTAGCCAGCGCCCTGAAAGGAGGGGCGGGGAGTGAGGATGAAGGAGAAGGAAGAGGAAGGGGAAGGGAGACAGAAGCAGAATATCAGAGCAGTGGATGGAGAGGCATAGCATGCACGCATGCATACATACATACATGCATACATACATAAATAAAGTAACCGGCACCTGGGGTTTTGTGTGTGGTTTGGTGGGTTGTGTATGGGTGTTTGGGGAAGAGCATGAGAATCTTACATGCCGGACTTCCCCAAACTGTTTTATGGTTCTAGAGACCTGTGCTTCTATTGCTTATTTTCCAAATCAGGACGCTTCTTCTTCTTCTTGTGTTCATTCTAACACATAAATGCAGTGGATACAGGTGGCTGGGTTAAGCACACTGTCAAGGAAACATCCTGAGGTTGCCCCACTGGTGAGCTGGGCAAATAAAATTTAGAAAGGCGGAGACCAAAGGAAGCCAATGCTATTCACTTAAGAAAGCTTTAATTTTGAAAAGAAAATATGTTGCTTTACAACTTTTTGCCACTTTCTGTAGACACACACAAGTATATGTACACCCCCCTTTGACAAAGGAAACCAAGCATGATTTTTAGAAAGGGAATTGAGGCTAATGGAATTCCCTTCCCCAAAAGGGGACAGTTGCCTTCCCTAGGGTTCTCTCTCAGTGACAACCCCAAGTGTTCATTGGATGTGCAAAGTAATGAAGCTGAAATTTTGTGTTTGGGAGTTGTAGAAATTTGCACTAAATGTGCATAGCATCTGCACACTTCATGTACGATAGTCATGCATGTACTCTGTGTAGCTTCCACATGCCTGAATGCATTTTAGCATAATTTATATGCATGAGAGAAAATAAAAGGTATAGAAATTGTCCTATTGTATAAATGTGTACTTCTCTGTGAAATGGCCCTGTTCCCTGTTTACCACTGATGTGTATCATTCACATAAGTCAGTATGTAGGATAGAATTAAATCAGACTGAAGGAAATGATGTATTTAGGGCGTGGGCTCCGTACTACACTGACTGGCATTTATGTGTGAGTACTTGTCTCACATCGGTTTCCTGCTTGTGGGTGTAATGATCCTGTATCACTCATGGCAGGATCTGATTGTGTTTATCTTCATTCTGGCATCTAGTCATCCTGGTCCTTAACAGGGAATAAAACAAGGGCAAAAATCTGCAAAGGTCTAAACTCTGCCACACCCATAAAATCCAGCAGAAACATGGGAGGGGGCTGGAGAGATTGCACTTCCTTCCTCTTCCACTTGAGCAGCATAAAAAGCAGTCTTGGATTTCTGAGTTGTAATACATTGCCAGTGGGTGAGACGAAAGCATAAATGATCCTTATTGGCCATTAATTACCTACCACTATAGATTATTAAGGCAAGAAGAAGAGAATGGCAGTGGCATGGGGATGAGACGATGATAAAGAAATGGGCAATGGAGGGATAAAAGGAAAGAATTCCTGAGATATTATTGGTTATGATTTTCAAATATCTTGGGATTAACTTTAAACAGCTTAATTACCGTGCATATTGCAGATGATGAAAAACTTGCAAGATAGAATCTAAGTCCACAAAGCAAGAAATTTGTGAGGTGTTTCCTTTGTTTAAAACTAAGGACTTTAATTGAAGTGTAAAGAATACCAATGCAAGCAAGTAGCCCCTTCAACCCCACCAACATCTGCCTTTTCCCTCATACAACAGATAGTCCTTAGAGCGTGCGATCTGTAGTTTAGAATTCCAACCTCGTCTTTCCCTTGCAGTGTTGGAAAGGTGTGGAAGGATGCCGCCTTGCTGCCTGGTGCAGAAGCTTCCTCCCAGTTATAAATTAGGTTCCTCCTAGTTATAAATTGGATTTCTCCTAAATCTCGCCGAGCCACACCCAGTGTCACCCAGGGACTAAGTGAATTAATTAAGTGGAGACACTCTACTTAATACAATTGAAGCTGTTCATTTTTGAAAATACTGAGTTCTACCACACATTTCCAAACATAAACAGAAAAAAGAAATCATTGAAAGGGATTTCTTTTTCTGCCAAATTATCTGAACTTGCAGAGAACCTTAGAAATTCAATGTGTTCATATCTGGTGGCTCTAATTCCTTTTAACCCATACACAATGAGCTCTGCTCTCTCATGCTGACAGTCTGTAATTCTGGCCCCTCCCTCCCCATCCATGCTGAGACAACTGGGATAAGAATATGCAGGGTTAATGTTTTCTCCTGCTGAGCTGGCAAAACTATGGAAACCTCCTTTCATGTTTTATGCTAAAGGGCAGTGCTCCTATTCACTGAGAGGAAGAGTGGCAAGGGGTCCCTCTTGCCTCGTTCCTAATGAAATTGTCAGTGATATGCCTGGGGCTGATAATTCCACATACTTCAGTTTTACTTGGCCCCATAAGAAAGGGGGAGGGGTCCTTTCAGGCAATAGTAGGACATGTGTATTTACTAAATATTTTCCTTGTTCATACTGATAAAGTAAGAAGAATCTAAAATCATCCTCTAATATTAAAGGAACATTTCAAAGGGTGCACATGCCCAGATCATCTCAAAAGAAGATATAGCATTGATGTCCCTATTAACTGTCATAGAGACTTTCAGGTAACCAAGCATGCCTATTGTCAATCAAAGAAATGATTGTGGGCAGGGATTCTCTCTTCTGAATTTCAGAAGTGTGGTCTGGTTGCCTCTGCACCGTTGCAGTGAAGTCTTTATAACATTCTCTGAGGTACTGGGAAGAGCACTGGGTAGAGAGTCCTTAGTCTATGCAATATACTGATTCTATGATCTTGAATGAATCACATAATCTTGGGTTTCAGTTTCCTCCTGTAAGATGGAGACTAAAAAAACAAATCCAAAGCAAACAAGCAAAAATCCCACTCTGCTTGCCTTAAAGGGCTTTTGTAGCATTACACAAAATTAATGTGAAAACAATGATCAATACAAATGTAAACAAAAATTTCTGTCCAAGTTTCGCAATGTGAGCCTTGGCTTAAAACTGCCAATTTTTCAAGATTGTCCAGTGTCTACTATGCTGCTTTTTTCTGTTCAAGAGTTGTTTCTGGTCACAGTTGCTTTCTCTGCTTGTACTCTTGTTCCTCCTATTTTTTTCTCCAGAATCTCATTCCATCATGTCCTACTCTCTGTTAAGATTTTATCTTGTACTATATCAACTCCTTTCCCCACAGCCTATCACTATCCTCATGTTTATTCTGTCTTAAAGGACTGTTTCCTGACTCCTGTCCCATCTCTACAGTGTTCTGTCTCACCCACCTGTTAGAACAAAGTTCCTAAAAAGTCTCCCCATACTCACTTTCTCCACTTCATCACTCCCCACTCACTATTCCATCTACTTTCATAAGGTTTCTGTTTCCATAATCCCATTGAAACATGTTCTGAAAAAGACACCACATCCACTAACTTCAATTTATGTCTTATTTGCTGTCTCTTTGACATTTTGTGTTGTTGGCTATCCTTCCTGAAACTCTCTCTCATTTGACCCCCATGACAACTCTCCTCATTCTCCTCCCTCTCAGATAGGTCCATCTCATATGCTTTGCTGTCTTTGTTCATTCTCTTCTCCCCCAAATATAGATTATCTCCAGGTTCATGATCCTGATCCATTTCTCTTCTCACTTTACACACCAATTCTAGGTGATCTCATTCATGTCAGAGTTTTAACGACCTGTGTGAATTCAAATCTGTATACTGGATACCTCTCCTAAGCTCCTGGTCCTCTATTTAAATATTTAAGAGATAACCACATTGTTATGTACAAAACCGTACTCAGTCTTCCACTTAGCCTTCCTCCAAATGCCCACCGCTAGCCAGCTTCTAAGCCCGCCGTGGGCAAACTACGGCCCGCAGGCTGGATCCGGCCCGTTTGAAATGAATAAAACTATTGAAATAAAAGACCGTACCCTTTTGTGTAATGATGTTTACTTTGAATTTATATTAGTTCACACAAACACTCCATCCATGCTTTTGTTCCGGCCCTCTGGACCAGTTTAAGAACCCATTGTGGCCCTCGAGTCAAAAAGTTTGCCCACCCCTGTAAGCTCTAGGGACCGGGAGTAATCCTGAACATAGTTCTTTTTTTTGTTTAAATTCCCACATTCAGCTACTAAATCCTTAGATTCTTATTAATAAAATTTTGTATCCATCCTCTGCTTTTCAATTCCACTAAAAATATCCTGATTCAGATTTTCATTATCTTCTCTAGACAAAGGCAATAGCTTCTCACATAGACTCCTTACCTCCATCTTGCCATCCTTCAATTCTCCTTACACATAACACTGTACTTATCTTTACCTAACACAAATCTGGTCATATGATATTCCTCCTTAAAATTCTCTAATGTCCCCACTTAACTGGACGCAAAAATATAAACTGTTCAGCATGGATGAGATGATCCAGACTTGCCTACCTTTCCAATGCTATCTTTAAACACCCTATTCTCTCATCTTATGATGCAACATAGTTTTCAGACCTTGGTGTCTTTGTTCATACTGTACTCTTTGCTCACATTACACTCCTTCTCAACCTAGAAAATTTACATTTTTCCTCTAAGAATGGCTCTTTGAAGCCATTCTTAACCATCCTAAGTTAAGTTTCTTCCTACCTTTTTGTGACTATCCTATCTAATAAAAGAGAAACATGGTAATTGGCGTACGACCGCTACCCTTCCCATTGGCTAATCAGGGCGATATGCAAATTAACTGCCAGCCAAGATGGCAGCCGGCAGCCAGGCAGCTTAAACTGAACATGAGGCTTGCTTGCTTCAGTGATGGAGGAAACCAACGTTCCCCGCCTGCCTTGCCGGCTTCTGAGCCTGCAGTTTAAAAAACATTGTAACGAATATAGAAGCTAAACAAAACCCCAGAAACCAGCTTTCAGAGAGCTGGGATCTCAGAGCTGGAGTTGATACAGAGTTTCAATTATAGAACCGAAACAAACCAGATACCTGTTTTCAGCAACTGAGGCCTCAGAGCTGGAGCCAAGCCTCAGAGCTAAGGCTGGCCCAGAATAAAAAAAAAAAAAAGAAAAAGAAAAAAAGGAGCAGTTGGGAGCTTCAGTCCAGCCTGAAAACAGCCCTCAGCCCCTCACCCAGACTGGCCAGGCACCCCAGTGGGGACCCCCACCCTGAAGGGTGTGTGACCAGCTGCAAACAGCCATCATCCCCTTATCCAGGCTGGCCAGGCACCCCAGTGGGGACCCCCACCCTGATCCAGGACATCTTTCAGGGCAAAACAGCTGGCCCCCACCCATGCACCAGGCCTCTATTCTATATAGTAAAAGGGTAATATGCCTCCCAGCACCGGGATCAGCGGAGCCAAGAGGCCTCCCGGGACTGGGATCAGCGTGACAGGGGGCAGCGCCCAAACCCCCTGATCGCCCTGTGGCTCTGTGTGTGACAGGGGGTGGGGCCACAACCTCCCTATCCACCCTGCTCTGTTCATGACAGGGTAAGGCGCCCCAACCCCCTGATTGGCCCTGCTCTGTGCCTGATGGGGGGGGAGCTCCCCACACCCCTGATCACCCTGAGGCTCTGTGTGTGACAGGGTGTGGCTCCCCAACCCCCCCACCCCACGGGCCCTGCTCTGTGTGTGACGGGGTAGAGCCATAACCTCCCCATCGGCCCTGCCCTGAGTGTGAGAGTGGCAGCGCCCCAACCCCCTGATTGACCCTGCTCTGTCTGTGACAGAGGGGAGCTCCCCAACCCCCTGATCGGCTCTGCTCTGTGCGTGACAGGGGGTGGCGCCACAGCCTCCCCATTGACCCTGCCTTGAGTGTGACAGGGGGCGGTGCCCCAACCCCCCAATTGGCCCTACCCTGAGCGTGACTGAGGGTGGCATCGCAACCTCCCAATCTGCCCTGCTTTGTGCATGACAGGGGGCAGCGCCCCAACCCCCTGATTGGCCCTGCTCTGAGCTCGACCAGGGGCTGCACCTAGGGATTGGGCCTGCCCTCTGCCACCCGGGAGCAGGCCTAAGCCAGGAGGTCGTTATCTCCTGAGGGGTCCCAGACTGCGAGAGGGCACAGGCTGGGCTGAGGTACCCCCCCTCCTCCCCGAGTGCACAAATTTTTGTGCACCGGGCCTCTAGTGTTATCTATAATAATAAAGTGTAATATACAAATTGACTGAACAGCAGAACCACCATCCAGACAACCCTCAGGATGACCACGCTATGACACACACTGATGCCAGGTCAGCCAAGGTGGGTGCGATGTAATTGGTCAGCAACCAATTGCTCCACAATTGTCCCACAGAGGGAGGCCCAGGCCAGCCAAGTGATTGCACCCCATGCCTGTCACTTGCAGAGGGAGGCGACTGATGGCAAGGGAGGGGCAGCACAGCACAGATGGCAAGCAGTGGCAGTGGTGGGGGTGGGCCAGCTGCTGACAGCTGGGGGAAGGAAAGCCCTGATAGGCCCTGGTCGCCAGCCAGACCTAGGGACCCTGCCCAAGGGGTCCCATATTGCAAGAGGGCATAGGCCGGGCTGAGGGACACCCCCTATGCATGAATTTCATGCACTGGGCCTCTAGTATTTTATAATATCACTATTATGTCACTTGTTGCACTATATAGCATTTTTATTTGTTTCTTTTTCTTTCTTTCTTTTTTCTTTTTTTACACATTGGTGTCCATACAATGAGTTGTTTAAGGGGAAAGGTGTAAGGTTAATTTTTTTTTCTATCTTCAGTGCCTACAACAAGACTTGAGAAATACAGTAATCAGTTTCAATTGTAGGTGATCTGTTTGCTAAATGAATATGGAACCAGGTTTATAGACTTTCCATAAGTTGTGGCCCATCTAAATGGATGGAATCACCAGTATATTTTTTGTAATTCATTGACATCAAATTTTGAAGTGAAGCTGATATCATTGATTCTTGATATTGACCAGTAGGATGATAACCATTATTTTTTAATGAGAGCAGGCATAAAATGAGCCTATTAATACTATGTTTCTCCAAATTACCATAACTGGTACTATCTGAAAGCCTCCCATTGATGTCCTACTCCCCACCAACCAGCATATAGTCCTGCCCTCTGAGATTAGCAGAGTCCCAAGAAAGATACATGATTTACTATAGTCTTGAAGCTTTTCATGCCCTTCCTTTTTGACCCAAGTACTTACTGTTATTGCTTTACCCCACAACTTTTCCAAATAAACTTTGACTCGATCTTTTGTTACTCTTAGTTGACTTATTTCATTGATCATATAAAGTTCAAAATATGTTGATCTGTGCTCAGGGACCTGTGTTTAAGAATTAATTTTATTTTCATTTGGGTTTCTTACCTTTTCACTGAAGTATCCACATAATAATATTCCTCAAAGAGAAACCTTTCATGGGAGTAAAGGGGGGTTGAATAGTAAGTGGTTCTTCATATGTCATGTAAAAGGAGGGAGAACCAGATCAACTTTATCTTTCTTAGGTTTGAATAGACTGAAAGATTTGGATTCTGAAGTAGGCATATTGCGGCCCATATGAGGCAAACTGCAACCACAACTTTCCATGAAAATACTTCTTGCCAGACTCCAGGAGGCATATTTTTCTTTGACTGAATTGTCATGGCCTTGAGAAGAGAACAAGACAAAATGATTTATAGATGAAATTTGTCTTCAACTGCTAAAGTTGAGTAGTATCTCCACACTCTTATTCTTTACCTGGGCCATTACTCTTAATCTCTTTCTATCTCTTTCTTGAAGTTTTTCTATTTTTTTCTCCTCCTCTCAGGTCCAAGTACAGTTTTCCTTATTGATTACTAATGTTTAATGGGTAAGGCTATGAAAAGAAAAATTTTCAGAAAAAGTGTGTCCCTTCCAACATTCTAAAGGGGTATTTTAGACAAAATGGGCATCTTAAGCTGTGTCTGGCACATATTAACTTCTCAACAAAAAAATATTTACTGAAGAAATAAAAGTAGGAAGGAAAAGGTTATCATGATGGGCCATTATGGGAAATGTTTGGGTCAGAAGACCATTCTTATGTACCTATTCAGAGCTGACTTTGTGTAAATGTACATTCAACTCTATCAGTCCTTCTCACAGGTAGTTGTGGTCAAATTTACACTTCCCTCTCCTGTCTGCTTAGATGAGAGTAGTACACTTGCTGTGAGTTTACATTGTAGTATGGGAGTCTGACCCTCCAGATTTCCTAACCTTAATTATTTACAGATCTTCTTTTCTTAAATGTTGTTTGTTTAATGTCCTGTTTCATGTCTTTGTAGTGGAATAAATCCTTTCCTTGGGTTCTAGACCTGGCTATGCCAATTGCTTGTCCTGTGACCTTGGGTAAGTAACTTAATCTTTCTGAGCCCTAGTTTATTCATCTATGTAGTGGACACATAAAAAGAACACTCCAACCCTGACTTTTCTTTTCTACTAGACTGGTTTGAGGTTCAAATAAAGTTATAAAAATAAGTGTTTTATAAGCAATATATTTTTCAAATATAGAATATTATTAATTGAGGAATTCCACATATTGAAACCTAAAGTATTCATATTTCTTTGCAAAGTAGCAACCTTACTCCTATATGGAATATAGATAGATTATAGATAGAGATGATAGATATAGAGATATAGATATATATATCTTCCATTATCACTCCTTCTCTCCTATTAACTACAGAGTAAATATTAGTCAGATGGATGGCAGACCCCGAGGATCAGTTCAAATTAGAAAAAAATCACAATATTTATTTTAACTTTTTCTGTTTTAGTCTTTTTATTCATATCTATACTTCTCTGCTCCATTTGCTAAGTTGGCTGCTTCTCCACCTCACTTCTAAATTGGGTTCTCAGCACTAATATTACCAGGCATGCTGTGCTCACATCCATCACATGAGTGACCAGTCAGGCAGAAGAGTAGAGAAGGATTGTGGGACTGGGTAGGAGACTGAAAATGGGATGAAGCCTGGTTGAGGGAAGTTCAAAGATTTTCACCTGAACACCATTTTTATACAACTTTAGGGTTCCTCAATGTATCAGAAATTAATCTTGATCAGAAGTGATATACAATCCTGAGCCTTTTCCACCTCAACTCTAAATGCCATAAATAATTTTTGAAGCTCTCAGCATCTCTACAAAGGACATTTCAGTTCTCCTGTATTCCTGGTTGATTGGGTTAAGTGACCAATTTAATAATACAAAATTTATCAAATTTTCATATAAGCAATGGAGTTATTGCAAATTAAAGAATCTTATTTCTTATATGTGGATAATATTTGAAAATATTTTAAGTATAATAATTGGATCAAGTTTGTCTAAGAGATTTTGTTTTTCCTAGAAACCAAAAGTTTAAAATAGAACAATTAATATCTTGCATATTTTGAAAAATACTTTTATATAGGGAGCTTATATTTAATTTAACAGAAAGATATGTTGCCTAGAAATTTGGAAATAAACTAGTATCTAGAGGGAAATAGTTATTTCTTTTATTATGCCTATGGTTGGCTATTGGTATCCCTTTTAATCCTTCACTCTAGCCATCTGTTTCTGTCTCTTACTCTCTCTGTCTCTCATGCCATCTCTCTCTGTCTCATCTCTACACACACTCATGTATGCTTCTATTATTTTTCTTTAATGGAATACAAGTAACAGAAACAAACTTTAATGGTATATATAAGGGATCTACTGAAAAAAAAAAAACTAGATATCTCAGAAATTAGAAAGTTGCATAGCCAAACTTAGGGGAACCAGAGTAGAACTGGAAACCTCAACAACAGGAATTCATATACTTTCTTTCTGGAGCCCTGCCTTTAAAGGACCCAGTTACTAATAACCCTAGCTTCTCTGTTTCTTAATTCAAATTCTTCAAAATTCTAAATGGGGGGAGAGAGAGAGAGGGAGAGAGAGAGAGAGAGAGAGAGAGAGAGAGAGAGAGAGAGAGAGAGAGAGAGAATATGAGCAAAATAACGAAAATGAATGAATCTGATTGGTCCTTTTCAGGTCAGCTTGTTACCAATGGACCAACCATCTCTGACTAGAGGGCCAGGTCACACGGTTTAGACAAAATTTCTGAAAGGCTATACCCAATCTAGTGAGAGAATAATATGAGTGAGAAAGTTTCTCCTGAAAATATACTTACATGTCCATAATAGGGTAACTACCCAGATCAGGATAGACTTACCTCAAATGTGGTAGACCACTAATTTTTCCCTTTGGTAGTTTTCATTTGGGCTTGTATTGCATTTTATTATTGGTAGGGCTCTCTAAAAAGAAGTAGTATCTACACAGATTACTGATCTGATGGGCTTTTATACCTAAAAAAGAAAGGTTAGGGCAAATCTCCACATGTAGAGTTGACAGGTACAGGTTTTTCACTGTCTTTCAGAGGCTGAACTCTGGCAGGTAGGCAGGTACCACTTGTCTAAGAGAAATATTAGCTACCAAATATTCTTGCTAATTTGGCACAGTAGAGCTTTCCTCTCTTTATTTTTTAGTGTGCAGGATCTGTTTCTGTGAAAGAATTGGGCAATAATAGGTATAAAACATCTCCCTTAGATTTATATCAGAGAAATGCTACTCTTTGATATTAATCATCTCATTTTGAATGTAATTGAATTAAGTCCATCAATAATCATGATATTTATCTATTTTTAGCAAATTGGCACTTTTAAAATCTTGAGCTGTTTTCTCTATATCCACCAGTTTGCTCTACAAATAGAATTTTGGTAATTAGCCTTTCATCCATTATCTGTAACCCCAGTTCCAATAATCATTCAAAAAATTTTTTTGAAAGACCTAAATATCTCCCATTATAAATCTATAAAGGAATTAGATGATGCAAAGAACAAAAAGTTAAAAAAATTATCTCCAAAGGTTAAGTGAACTCAATAACTGGCTGCTTTTCTAAATGACTTCATAATCTCTTAGCACAACTAGCCTAGGAACTAGACTAGACTAGGAGCTGTTAGAATGCAAATCCTCTTCTCAGCCCTACTTGCTTTAATTCTAAACCAATTTACCTGCTTGATAAACTCAGAAGTAAAATTAATCATCAGATTAGATCCTTAACAGTTATTCCAAAAGATGCATTCCACAGTTGTACTCAAACTCTAGTAGAGGCAATTGTCTCTATTATTTGCCATAATAATAATAATAATAATAATGAAAAAATCAAGGCAGAATTTCTTTAAAGAGAAAATTCTCAGTTTCTAAATAATTAACTTGCAGTTAGATTTCTAAGAACATGTTGTATTGAAGATAATCCACTTCAGTTCTTTACTCTCTTCAGGATTCTAATGGGAGAGGAGAAAGAGGCATTAAGTACATTAGGAGTGGCCATTGCATTTCAAAATTCTTTCTCTTTAAATCAATGAAAAAATAGTATTTTAAATGAGTGATGTAAGGGAATAGTTGAGACTTCACAAGTGATCCATCATAAACTTCTTTCACTTCATCTTCAAAGGCCCAGGCATTTGGAGGTTTTTCTTCCTGTTTTATTGGATTAATCTTTCTTAAAACTTCTGAGATTTTTAAAAGGAAGGAGAATGGTATTATCTCATTTAAAAAGTATTGGCCCTGCCCTAACTGGTTTTGCTCAGTGGATAGAGAGTCAGCCTGCAGACTGAAAGGTACCAGGTTCGATTCCGGCCAAGGGCATGTACCTTGGTTGCGGGCACATCCCCAGTAGGAGGTGTGCAGGAGGCAGCTGATTGATGTTTCTCTCTCATCGATGTTTCTAACTCTCTATCCCTCTCCCTTCCTCTCTGTGAAAAATCAATAAAATATATTTAAAAAATAAATAAATAAAAAGTATTGGCCCTTTCTTTAGTTAAATCTTATTTGAGGGTTTGGTTTACTCAAAATATATTTTTTCCTGAAGTGTAAGATCTTTAGAATCTCGCCCTTGCCCTCTAGCAATTGTTTACCCCTGTGAAAGAGAAGATGATTCTGTTTTCTCTATCACCTGAGAAAGCTACTTTGGAGAAATTGGGTTGGTATTTAGTATTCATTTGAACATCTTTCATGCTAATCTAAATTCAGTGTTCCCCATGTCTTTGATTGCCTTTCATTGAAAGATACAAGGAATAACTTTGGATAACTCAGCCATATTTGTACTCCATACTGATGGACAGTTAACTAAAGAGCTGTATAGAAAACATCAACAAGACCTAGTTTCTTGCATATTCTTTCTTCCATCTTCAACTTCATACTTGACATCTTTGGGGTAAAGCCAGTACAAAGGAGGAAATGGAGATTATAATTGAAAAGGGAGGAAGAGTTATAAAATAGAATTACTCAATTTGGAACTGGGCCATAATCCTCTAGTGAAAATTGTCTTAGGAATATTAATGACCACAGATGGCTCAGACTTCACTTCTAAAGATCTGGAAGGTACAATAAGCCCAAGAACAAGAGTATTCAGGGAAGAATCCAACAAGATTGGGAAACTAGTATAATAAATTATACTTTTAAGCATATTTAGGGCCAGTTTTTATCCTCACTTAAATAGGAAAATCTACTCATTCTTAGTTAAAAAAACAATGTCAATTTTGTCATCACAGGTATTGTTCTATTTTATGTTAGACTATATTTCGGTGATTAAGCGTTTTCCTCCAGACCTCTATAATTCTCCTATATTATCATTCTAGTATCATGGAAATTGATTGTCTCATGAACAGACTAATATTTATTAAGTATATCTTACCAAAATTATTACTTTTATCAAACTTGGGTATATTGTAAAATTCCATCCATAAAGAACCAAGCTATAAGAACCAAAGGAAAACCCATAGAAAAATTAACTTCCTCATAATTTAAGATTTACAGCTATTAAAATATTATTTTTTCTTCTTTTCTTTGATGTCACCTCAGATAGTATCATGATAAACTAATTATTTTCTCCCTAGATTATACCTCTGAGACCCGTACTTTTGACTATATATATATATATATATATATTTTTTTTTTTAAATATATTTTATTGATTTTTTACAGAGAGGAAGGGAGGGGGATAGAGAGTTAGAAACATTGATGAGAGAGAAACATCGATCAGCTGCCTCTTGCACACCCCCACTGGGGATGTGCCCGCAACCAAGGTACATGCCCTTGACCATAATCGAACCCGGCCCTTGAGTCCCCAGGCTGACGCTCTATCCACTGAGCCCAACCGGTTAGGGCACATACTTTTTTGATACCAGCACATTCCCAGTTACCAGCTCATTACTTAGAATAACTGATTACTCTTTCTTCCTATATGAGAGCCATGCCTGCTATCCTATCAGTTACTAAATTCTATTTGCAATGTCATTCACATCCATCCTTTACTTCTTCTACCAACCTTTCTTAAACCAGCATCCTAGAAGAAAACCAAGCCCTAACATCCTAAGGCCCTAAAACCAATGAATTAACCTCTTTCTTCTGCATCTAGACCACACTAGTACTAGATACATGCCATTCTTGTGAAAATGAAGAAAAAAGTCATTCAAATCTTTGCTGTTGTTGTCAGATGAAAAACCCCAGGAGAAAGAGACTGGATAGCCACCCAAATTCCCTGCTTTAGGCATCACATTTTCACACTGCCTGTTGGTTAATCTTACATTGCACTTTCCTTCTCCTCAAAATTACAATTGCTTTTTGGTGTTTATAGGGTTAATTGTATTTATTTATGATTGTTTTCCCAGGCTTCTTTGAATCTGATACCAATTTCCTATTCTTGCCTTACCTCCTACTGTCTCTGCCATTGACTAGGCTTATAAATTTAAACAAATTTAATGACTCTGGCTTGCCATTCCTACCTATATAAACAAAAGAATTGAACTGAGTTTTCTCTAAAGCTTTCCAACTTATAAAATAACATGTTCTATAGCAGTGGTTCTCAACCTGTGAGTCAGGACTCCTTTGGGGGTCGAATGACCCTTTCACAGGGGTCACCTAAGACCATTGGAAAACACATATATAATTATATATTGTTTTGTGATTAATCACTATGCTTTAATTATGTTCAATTTGTAACAATGAAATTGGGGGTCACCACAACATGAGGAACTGTATTAAAGGGTAGCGGCATTAGGAAGTTTGAGAACCACTGTTCTATAGCAAAGCTCCTCTACTGTGGCATTCTGTCCCAGACAGTCTTAGCGTAAATTTGAGTGTTAGTTTCCTTGTATCTTTCTCCATTGTCATTTCCACTACTTGGAAAGTCCCCTTTCTGCCTCATTCAATATCATCCAACCCCTGAGGCCAGAATAAAGAGTTCTCTCCTTTGTGAATGCTTTCCTGACTACCATATTTCTCTTAGTTCTTCAGTAGCATATATTACCTGTTCAGTTTCTTTGGCATTCACGAAGCAAAGCTTTACTTGATTATTCTTTTGCATTTGTATGTACCTAATTTTCCCTCAACTAGTTTGCAAACCCTTTGAAGGTAAGGTATTGAGTTCAGTGCCTGACTCAAGAAACATATGTTGATTGATTGATATCTACCCTGAGAGAGCGCTGCATTAGTCTCTATTGGGGTATACAAGACAAATAGGAGGCTCTATAAACTCTTAGAAAGACAAGTAAAGTGATGACATTTCTGGGACATCTGAAACCATGACACATGCCTCCTTTCTTGAATCCCTTTACTTTCTTGACATCCATAAACATCTATTTTTGCAGTTTTTTTCTCTCCTATATCTTTGGTTGAACATTGTTCTTATCTGTTTGTTTGTCTTTTCTTCTTGGCTCCTTTTTCTTTACTAATCTCTGAAAAGTTGTTACCCAGGCTTTTGTCCTTACTCTTGTATGTTCTTTCTCTACAGAAGCTCCATGGATAATGTAATCTATGTTCTCAGATGGACTATGGGTCTCAGATTCTCTAGGCTTCATAATTACTGGGGTCTAAAGCTTTTTATATAACTGTCTAATGGAAATCTTTTTTTTCTGATGACACTCAAGACCCCCAACCTCAACATATCTTAAAAATAAGTCATCTCTTGTTCCCAAATCCCGTTCCCTTTTTCATTCAGTCATCCAAATGGAAATGGAACCTTGATTCATTCCACAGTATTTTCCTTTTGTCATTAGACTAGAGGCCCAGTGCATGGAGTCATGCACCCATGGGGTCCCTAAGCCTGGTCTGTGGGGATCCAGCCAAAACCAGCTCTCTGACATCCCCTGAGGGGTCCCAGATTGCGAGAGGGCGGTTCTTGGGTGATGCACCCCGAATTGGGCTACCACCTCTCTGGTTCCGGGTATGTCACACTAGAACCACAGTTGCCAAGTCATTGCAGCTCAGCAGCTCCTGCGTTGATCCCGCTGGTGGCCAGTGTGCATCATAGCTACTGGTTGGTTGGTCAAACGGTTGAACAGTCGAACTGTCGCTTAGGCCTAGATATAGATATTTATATCTATATCTATATCTATATCTATATCTATATCTATATCTAATCTATATCCATATATAGATTCTACTTTTTCCAGTTTCTATAAGTAAAAACAAACAAAACTTTTTTTTTTCATTCTTTCTTTTCCCTCACTACCTCAATCAATTATGTCTTCACTCTGTTCGCTTTTCTCCATTTCCACTGTCATCTCTAACTCAGTTGTCTCTCATGGAGACTAATGCAATAGCTTTCTTTTCTAATCTGCCTTCTTTTACCCTCACTCCTTAAATTATTCTCCCCTCAGTATTCAGAATGTTTTTTAAAGTGTCTGTCAAATCATGTATCTTCTCCACTTAAAAACTTTAAATAGCTCTCACTTCACTTAGAACCAAAACCAAATTCATTAGAGCATGGCCTGTAAAATCCTACTTGATTCAAGCCTGGCCTCTTTGTTGGCTTCTTATAACTATACTCATCTTGATCACCAAGTTTGTTGACCTCCTTTCAGTTTTTAAAACATACCATACACATTCCTTCTTCAAATATTTTGCATGTGTTATTTCCTTTACCCAGAAAGCTCTTTCCCTGATTCTTTGAAAGGCCTTCTGTGACAAATCCATCTGTTTGGTATCCAAATCACTATCTAATACATCACCCCACTTCTTTTATTTTCTTTTAGAATTGCTCTCAATCTGACTTTTTAAAGAAGAATGTTACTTGTTAATTTTCTGGTCCTTGCCTATCTCTTAAAACTTCAGAATCCACCCTCTTCACATCACACACACCATTGAAATTGTATAATTTCATGGAATAACCCATATTTTTTCATCGTTTCTCCATTTCCAAACACTGTTCCTTTTGTCTGGGATGTCCTCCTTTCTCTCATTTTCTAAGTCACACATTTTCAATTTATTTCCACAATGTGGTTGAAGTTGTTCTCCTCTTTATGGAGACTCCCTGATCCTCCAGTCAGATACCATCATCCTTTCCTTTGTGGCTTCCTTATCTAGTACATGCCTTTACTACAACATTCAACAGACTGAATTATAAGTATTCATTTACACATCTGTCTATTTTGCTATTCTAGGAGCTCCATTAGGAAAGAAATCAAGTTTCATTTATTGCTTATGTATAGCTCTAGTTCAATGCTTTGCACATAATAGGATCCCATTAAATAGGAGCTGAGTAAACAGAGCATAAACAAATGAACAAATATCAGTGTCTGCTGAGTAGTATGTGATGGCAAAATTTGTGCAAAGGTTTCTCAATTCTCACTGATCAATCATGGAACCTGCCCACTCTGGCACGGTTTATAATTGGGCACCTAATAGATATCTCACACAGAGCTAAGGCCACACACACTTGGTTTTCACCCAAGTAGTGCCAGCTGGTTATTTCAATAAATAACAGTCACCATTTTATAGAAAGATACTTTAATAGGAACAAAAACATAGCCATATTTAACACAAATAACTTTTTATGATCTGGGCTAAGAATGAGTAGCAGTTTAAAATATATAGCTATAGTTTTCTTAAACCATTAATTTGCCTCCTAAGCCTGGTGCTAAACATTTAGCCCTTTCTTAACATTGAAAGCTGTGTCTTCTGGTGCTGATCCCACAGGAATAATGGTGAGGCTTCATATCCTACCTCTTTGTCAATGCTATGACTTGTAGCTGCATGTACACACATTCTCTCTCCTTTCACACTCTTTAATTTCTAGTTAGAAAATTTATACACTATGATGTTTAATTGTTGTTGTTTTTCCTGGTCCCAGTATACATGTTATGAAAGAATCTATCTGTCTGATGTTGTTGTACCTATTCCCAAATGATAAACAAACAAACAAAAAAGATACTAGTAGATTTCCCTACAGGGGAATGGAGAAACAAATGGCCAGGTAATCATAACTTAACACCTAACTTACACACAAAACCACGACTCTTCTGAGTAGTGTAGCTGAGAAGGAATGGGGCTCCCCCTTGGAATTCTGAAGATGGAGAAATATTCTTCAAAGTAGTCTATTTCCTTCATATATATATATATATATATATATATATATATATATATATATGAATCAAGAAGGGAGGAGAATGGTTCATGGTCATTAGGTAGCTAGGTCTCTGAACTCAAGCCAAACAACATAGAGATTAAATATGCTTTTTGTTTGTTTGGATGGTAAACTCAAGCACTTCTATAGATTCATTTCTTCAGGAAATGGTAGTCTAAGTTTCAAACTGCTAACTTGCAAAGAAAATTTTGGAAACACCTCTCATTTATAGGCAGGGGTAATGTTCACTCTAAATCAAATTTGGGAAGCACCTAAAGAATGCAATTTTCCTGTTTAGGGAATGGATGAGCCATAAGGAAGGCAACATAAAGCAGACTTCAGCTGGGGAAAAAATGAGTCACTTTTCTCAGTTATACATTTTTTATTTCAGTAATGTGGGAGGTGGAAAAGATGCATGAGTAGTTTGGGTTGCTGAGAAGCAAATACTCCACATTGGAGAGGTTGGTTTGGTGGCATATGGTAGAACTTTGAAAGGCCCACCAGACATGGCTGCAACCTTTGGAATCATTTCTAGAAAAGAATTTATTTTTCTTTCCACTGATCTAGCCATATATTCCTTTACTTCCACTTTCCACAGACTTCTCTATAGGCTGTTTTTTTTTTTTTTTCAAAAGAACCCTTTAAAAAGTGGAAAACCATTTTCACACCAAGACTCGACTTCCCAGTTGATATATACCCAGAGACACTGCAATGTCAGGTCACTGCAAAGTTTAAGTTGCCATTAATCTCATCATACTCCAGGAATAGCCAACAAATGTGGGTTTTCCTGATTAAACCAAACTTCAGCCATATTCTCTGGAACTGAGACCGGAACTTACTTTTTTTAATTTTTTGTATTCTAGTCCAACAGGTCAGGCCTATATGATACAAGAAGATCAGAGAATAGACTAGACTAGGGGATAACAAAATCTTCTAGGCCAGTGGTCAGCAAACTGTGGCTTGCAAGCCACATGCTCTTTGGCCCCTTGAGTGTGGCCATGAAGTTTCAGTCGCACTGTACGTGCGCGCCCGCACGTGGTATTTTGTGGAAGAGCCACATTCAAGGGGCTGCAGTTTGCCGACCACTGTTCTAGGCCAGTGGTTCTCAACCTTGGCTGCACATTAGAATCACCTGGGAATCTTTTTAAAATCCTGATTTCTGGGCCTCATCCTCTGGAAATTCTGTTTCTTTGTTACTAATGTTGTGGCCCCACCCCATAACAAAGAAACAGAATTTCCTGAGGATGAGGCCCAGAAATCAGGATTTTAAAAAATTCCCAGGTGATTCTAAAGTGCAGCCAAGGTTGAGAACCACTGTTCTAGGCACTCTCCGTACATACTAGCTTTTATTGCCTCCTAATATTAAGTGCTATTATCTCCACCTGAAACTCTTTTACTTCCATTTTGCCAAATCATGTCCTGCCTTCAAAAATTGTATTGATGCATCATTATTTACAGTACTCGAATTTGGGAGCAACCCAAGTGCCCATCAGGGGATGAATAGGTAAAAATGCTGCGGTCATTTACACAATGGAATACTACTCAGCAATAAAAAAGAAGGAAGTCCTCTTTTCAACAGCATAGATGGTCCTGGAGAGTTATTATATTAAGCCAGTCAGAGAAAGACAAATACCATATGATTTCACTTATATATGAATTCTAATGAACAAAATAAACAAACAAAATAGAAACAGATGTAGATACAGAGAACAGACTGACAGCTGTTCAGGGAGGAGGAGGGATGGGGGTCTGAGTGAAAAAGGTGAAGTGATTAAGAAAATAAAAAAAACTCATGGACACAGACAACAGTAAGGTGATTACCAGAGGGAAAGGGGAGGAGAGTAGAGACAGGTAGAAGAGAGAAAGGGGTGATAAATAGTGGTGGAAGGAGACTTGATGGGGTGGTGAACATATACTACAGGTGATGTCTTATGGAACTGTACACTTGAAATTTATATTTATTAATGTCACCCCAATAAATTCAATAAAAATTTTTTAAAATTTTGTTGAAAAAATCACCTTCTTTACAAAATCATTTCAGACATTTTTCTCATTCCCCATCTGGATTCATACTGTGATCACTATAGTAACCTCCCTAGTAATTCCTTCTCCCTCACATTGTGTGTATGTGTATGGATTTTTATGTTTTACACTTATATGCATTGTCATTTTCTATTCCCTACCCACTGCTTAATTTTTATGCCTGAGTTCCCCTTTTTCAGATTTCACAAGGCACTACTATACAATGCTTGCACATCCTTAGTGTACAGTTTAAGTTACATTATTTTTTAGTCTCCCAGGGAAAAGTTTTCATCCTCTTTTACCATATGCCTGATGGTGATAATTATCATTGATTAGTAGAGCTAAGGCCATCTTAGAGATCACCTAGTTTTTTCAGACTTCTTTTTAGCCACAGAAACTTTTGTCCCAGATATTTCTCAAAATCCAAATGCATGTAACAAGTAAAATTTGCTGTGTGGTTAAAACAGCTGTCTGCCGGCCCTGTCCTCTCTTCCTCAAAGCCCTTTTGATGAAGACTAGGGAGCAGAGTTTTGGAAACACCGACTTACATCCAGTCCTTCATGGTACAAATGTTGGGAAGTTTTGTGCTTAAGATCTTTCCCTCCAGACAGGTTGAACGGATCCTCCTGTATTGGTCTTTCAGAGGGGTCATGTACTCAATTTCTGGATGTACATATCCCTAAGTATTCTAAATTTGTGAAATGAATACTTATGTGGTTCATCAGTGGACAGGGTTCTTTTACAAAGAAAGACTAGAAGTTATTATTCTGTTTTTTACCCTTTGACTCATTCTTCAATTAATCTTTTTCATCTGGAGACAATATGCTCCTTAAATGTTATATAAAGGTCATTTATTTATTTAATGAACATTTATTCATCATCTACTGAGTCGGAAATTACGCCAAGTACTGAAAATATAGGAATAATTTTTAAAGGAACACTCTCTACCCCCAAGTAGCTCACAGTATAGTATGGTAGACCCATGTTTGACTATTTAGAAATCTATTCTAGAATGTACTTCTAAAGAATTTTATCAATCTCAGGTGTATTTTCCTAATTCTTCAAGGACGTTTCCTATTATAGGAATACACTAGTGTTCTTTTTATTCATGTAGATGTGACTATCCAACCTGTCTTGAAAGACCAGAGGGTAAATTTTGTGAATAAGAGAACATTTGTAGGTATTAAAACTTAAGCACCAAATGCCAAAGCAATTTTAAAGATTAAATGTGTTTGTGTATGTCAACTACTTAGAACTATGCCTGGCATATAGTAAAGCACTTAATGTCTGAGGTTTAATAACATTAAATGCTCCTTAGGGCTAATATATATCGGTTCTTGAAGTATAATATGAGTTATAATTAGCTTATCTTATAGATGTGGTCAGTAAAATAGGAATAGAAATCTGAGCCTGCCTTATACTTAGAAGGGAAGAGGCCCATCACTTCCAGGTAACTGGAATATGAGCCTCTTATGATCAAGACTCAGCCACTGTGAATCTTCAAGCAATGATGCAAAGATGGTTTAAATTATCTGCAATGGTGAGAGCATAGGGTCTGGTGGCTGTGGTGTCCACAGACTAATGTCCTAATAAGACAGTGGTCTCATCGTGGCTGTTTTTTCTGAGTTTAGCTTGCTTTCCTTTGTTCTGGCCTATTTTCTGAGCCTCATTCTCCAGCCTTCCCATCAATAATGTGAGCTCTGATATTATCCTAATTCAATCCAGTTTCCATTTCTTGGCCCTAAGCATCCAACTGATAGAACCCCATACTCAAGAAATCAGGCCTGAGCTACTAAGGTTTTTCACCTGGATTGTTGCAACAGCCTCGGGGCTTTTTGCATTTACTGTATCTTCTGCCTGAAATATTTTGTTTGCACCTGTTCTGGGGACTTGTTTCCATACTTCCTCAGGGCTCTGCTCAAATCTCACCGCTGTAGATTTCATCAAGGAGGCTTTCTCTCATCACCGTGTATAAAGCAGCACCCCACCTTACACTCCCTTTCTGTCCCCTTTTATTCTCTTTCAGCTTTCTCTCTAGTCTTTATTTACATCCACCAAGATAGTTATTTATTATAATTACTGCTCACACCAGCAGCATGCAAACTTCATTAGGGCTTCCTGACTCTTTCAGTTACTGATAATTCCTGGTACCTAGTAAAGTGCCTGCACATGTTGGATGCTCAATAACTATTTCTTGCATGAATGAATTTAAAGTCTGCTCAGATACAATAAGAGCAATAAGCTAAATATGTGCCATAGCTAATACATCCATCCCACCTTCCTCCATGTCATTCTTGCTTTCCTTCCCTTAATCTTGACCAGTAGCATTACATGTATTTCTCCTCACCTCTATCAGCCTAAGATAGGTGAGACAGTGGATTTCCTAAGATAAATAAAAGAGAAGTTTGGTCCTGCCTACCACTACAGAATGCTTATTTATTTCTCCCTTTATGTTTTAATTGTTAAATATTTGGGGAGGAATTTCCTGCTGTGGTAAATTTACATTCATTAAATTGTCAAATGTGACTATATTATTTATTTATTTATTGCAGGCACTGTGAGGGGAAAACACTTGCTTTTGCTACTGGCACCATCTGGCTTTGACTGATTGTTGTATTTTACCTGATAGTCTTTGGACAGGACTATCAGGGTGATGGATGGGTCAGAGTGGGAGGAGTTCGAACACTGGTTGAGAAAGAATAACAAACCTGTAGCAATAAGTCACACACCATGAGGTATTCTAAACACTGAATAAGATAGACCATCCATCGTGCATCCTATTTGCATTTCAGGTTAATCTTCAAAGAGTCAACATGGCAAAAACATTCTGAGATAAATATAACAAGATCTTTTAGAAAAGATTTACCTTGCAAGAAAAAAAGAAAAATCTCTCTGGTTACTGAATGCGTCATGATTCCGCATGATTGTGGTTGTAACTGGTATTCTGTGTATGCCTTTTCTCAGCATCAGTATCTTAGAGATTTTTTTTTTTTAAAAAAAAAAATAAAGCTTTTAAAGACATTCTGAGACATTCTAAGAGAAAATTTGATTTGTGGGAATTGAATATTAAAATGCATAATGGCACAATACCAGACACTGGATTCTGTGGTTATAACCTGATCTGAAACCAAAGCCTACCCGCCCCCTGGCATTCTTGGAGCCGACCCTCATTAGAGGCTTTATTCCAGAAAGAAGTGAGCTGCCTAGGGCATTTTCAGGACGTCTGGATCCATCCGACAGTCATGTTGAGGGAGGGAACCTAAAGAAGGAAGCTATTATTTAGTTTTTTATCTTTCCCCAGAGAAACACATCTTTAAGGTACACATATGACTGGCCTCTGTATTACAATCATGTGCTGCTTAGGGTCAAGTTGCCATTAATCTCATCATACTGATTTCAAAGGTGTGATGGGGATACATTCCAAGAAATATGTTGCTAAGCGCTTTTGACCTTGTGGGAACATCGTAGAGTATTCTTACATAAACATTGATGGTACAGCCTGCACACCTGGGCTGTGTCACAGCCTATTGCTCCTAGGCTACAAGCCTGTACAGCACAAAACAACATAAGATTAAATCAAGCACAAGGGGAAATGATGCAATCAAAAGCCAAGATAGACAGGAGATATATGAGGCTGCTGCCAGCATAACAGGTTATACTGTTTTACAGAAAACTGTATTTTGTATATGTAGGAAAAATACACAAAAATAATGATTAATGGCATAGTAACTAAATAAACCAATAAAATCGTTGTTTATTATTGCTATCAAGTATTATGAGCTGTACATTATTGTATGTGCTATGCTTCTAAGTGACTTTCACTGCAGTAGGTTTGTTTACACCAACATCACCACAAACATGTGACTAATGTGTTGTGCAGTGATGTTATAACAGCTATGACGTTACCAGGCAATAGGGATTTTTCAGCTCCATTAAAATCTTATGGGACCACCATCATATATGTGGTCAGCCTGTGACTGAAACATCATTATGTAGCACATGACTGAATTTTGATTTATCAACAGATCACCTATCATGTTCATAGTATCATAGAGTTAAAAGAGATTTTAGAAGTCACCTTGTCTATGTTATTCACTCATTCATCAAGAAATATTTACTGAGTGCCTACTATAAACTAAAGGATCTAGACCAATTATATGAATCAGATTAGGTCGTCTCCTCTATAAGATTCATTAATTTCCTTTCATGACATCCTTGTTAGGTCAGGGTTCAGAATTTTCTGGAGTATCTCCAACATTTTGTGTGTTGTTGATATTTATTTACACAATCTTTAAATTAAAAAAAAAGCAGATTAGTCTCGTATAAAAGGGAAGAGAGGCCCAAGCAAAACTTTGCTTATCTCTCATCATTCAAAAAGTCAGATGCAGAGAGATCAAAGTAGAATCCTGCGGCTTTGAACAGTTAATTTACTGAACTCTTTCACCTTTGTCTTCTTGTCTTGGTCTAGTCAGACTTCACTGTACTTGACAATTCTCCATTTTCATCCAGAGATGGGAGCTAAATAATAAATTTGGATATCTGTAACCCAATGAATGTTAGTCTCTTGTCGCCACAAAAAATATTCCAAAAACCTCTTAACATATTTCAGAACGCTTTTTCTTCTTTCTGAATTTATTATTAATTCAGTTTAGTTTTATTTGCATAGAAAAAATCAAAATAAAGCTTTGGAATAAATATAAGGTGTTAAAATGAAATTTCTACATTTGTAATGCTAAGGAATATATCAAGAAAAACATTTCTTGAGGTTTTTCAGCATTGGCCTTGGCCAAAATTAAGGCATCAAAAGCTCCCATAAAATGAAAAATAATTTGAGATGTAAAACCAAACTATGGGATTTTACAGATTTATAATTTGGGTCTAATATACTGGTCAATTGTAATTTATCAGAACTTCAGTTTAATAATAATTTTAAACAATTAAACCCCTCTTCTTTCTTCTCTGAAATCTAAAAATATATAAAAAATACTTTTAAAAATTTATCATTGGACTAGCTTTTAAAATTTAAAAACTAAAACCAAAGCATATTAGATTGTGCCTCATAATAAGAATATTCTTAAATCATGATCTCAGATTCATTGTCAGGGTCCAGAAACTCAGGGCCAAGGGTAAGTCAGCCTTAGATAAACAGATTGTCTGGCCTAGGCCACCAATCTGTCCAACATTTGTGACCTATAAAGATTATTCCTGCAAGCATCTCTGCTTATGCCAACTGTTTATATATGCACAGTGGAAACTTCCAAAGCTGTCATCTCCCAGGTTTGCTTTGCTTATACAACCAATTATTACTGTGCTGGGCTTGCCTTCCTTTCTTCTTTCCTCCCTTCCTTCCTTTATTTTTTCCTTCTTTCCTTCCTTCCTTCCTTCCTCCCTTCCTTCCTTCCTTCCTTCCTTCCTTCCTTCCTTCCTTCCTTCCTTCCTTTCCCTCTTTATTTCCTACTTTTTGGAGTCAAGAAAAGCTTAATTACCTGTGCCTTTTGGTCAAGGATAGAAGTCAAAGGAGAAGATTTCAAGATTTTAGTGTTCATGCTTTGCGCACTGTGCCTTGATGATGTAGCAAGGACGCAGGTTGCCACAGGTGGAGATTCAGAAAGGAATCTCTCCAATGAAAGGGGGTGGAGAGAGAGAGAGAGAGAGAGAGAGAGAGAGAGAGAGAGAGAGAGAAAGAGAGAGAGAGAGGACCCTCAAATTATTCAGAAGAAATAGAAAATAGTAGAAATAATTCAAGATAGGAAAGAAAAGCTCAACAGGTATCTTGATTAAACATAAGCTTTCAGAAATACTTGCAGTGCCCCAAATTAGTAGATGGCCATTTCTTATAGAGAAGATATAATCAGGAAAGACCCCCAACCACATGACACCTCTCCATTGAGACTCATTTGCAATTTGGTTCCATATTATGTGTCAGAAACTACCTCCTCACTATATATATATATATATATATATATATATATATATATATATATATATATATATATCTCCAGGAAACTAGTCAACCAACTTATATTTCCTGAACCTCTGTATGGAGCTGTGATAGGTATTACAGGACATATTGTGACAGGGTGGGGGAATGTAAACCCCGCCATCCAGGAAGCAAAAGAAGACTGATGATTAAGAAATATGTACAAACTGATGAATAAAGGAATGACACTCATAAAAATAACAAACAAGGAGTCTGTAATTAAAGGATACAGGACCTGTGAGAGATCAGAGAAGGCTCCTTGGAGGATGCGGGCGAAACTGAAGGCTTTAAGGGTAGAAAAAGTAGGAGAATGTTCAAAATGAAGGAGAAGAGATGGTATTCCAGCTAAGTGGGATGTTTGTGGAGCCTTTGTTTCTCCTAAAAAAGAGAAAAGTGTTTGATGGTAAAAATTAGGGGGAAAAGAGGTGTGTAACAAAGCCCAGCCAAATAATTTGGACTGCTTTGGTAAGAAATTTGTGCTATTAGCAGCTTTTGGTTGAAAGTATTATATGATATATATTTAGGGTACATAAACATGCAGGATTGCATAGGGAAAATTGGGGATTGGAGGTTGTTTAAAAAGATTGAATGAAAAAATGAAACATTGGACTAGAAAGGGGTGGAGAACAGCCAACCCGCAGGCCAGATAAGGCCCAAGAAATTATTTGGTCTGGCCCTACCAAGGCATTAGGTGTGATTTAGTTAAATATTTGACCAAATATAGCAGGCTAATTTTTAAGTTGATAATTTTTTATGGCCTGCAAATGATTTATAAATATCCAAATGACCCTTTGCAGAAAAGAATGTTCCCCACCCTTGGAACTGAAATTTAAAACTAATTGCAGAACTTTTGAGAAAACTGAACCATTTTCAGTGCCTGTGGCCACAAAGAAGTCTCTGTCAGTACATGTGGTCTATGCCCTTCCTATTTGTCTGCCCACGTGACAGAAGTATAGGCAGTATGACAAGGCAAATCATAGAAGCAGTCCTTTAGTAGTAACTCCCTGCCTTTCTGCAGACCTATTTGCTTTTCATTTTCATCTCTCTAGTTCTCGGATTGCTAGCTCTATCTTCCACCCTTATTTCTTCTGACCCCTTCAGATGGACCCTATCAAGCATTTCTTCTTGGGCTCTGAGGTTTAGATCCCCTGCCCGCTGGACTATCAGTCCTGCTCTCTTCTCTACCCTCAGGCACCATTTATGGCATTGAACTCCATCACTCCATTTTAAACCCACTGAACCCTATAAGGCAGGCCAGGCCCCCTAATTTTTCCAGTGATGAGTAGAGAAATAGAATATAATTTTCAGCTTAAATAGCAGCACTGATTAACTTGAAATGAAGAGCTGATTTCATAAAGAAGACAATGGTTTTGATTTGCAGTGTGGTCAGTATGAATGAGGCATCCAGAAACAAATGCCTAATTGAAGATTCAGGAGTAGAGGAAGAGGAGATAGGTGCAAATGACTCAAAGGTGTGATTCAAAGTTTATATCTTCAAGAGAGTTAGAAAGAGAAGAGCTGAGGGAAGGGCTTACTATCCCTTCAATGGCAGAAGATACTTCATTAAAGAAACAGGATAATGAGTGAGCAAAAGAACTAGCATATAGAATAAGAGAAGTCCGTAAGGAGAAGCTCCAAAATAGAATGGACAAAACTATTAAATCAAGAAGGACGAGGAGGGGAAATAGACCATTGAATAACGGAGGACTGTTGATAGTCTCCAAGTGGGCAATTTAACAGAGTGGTGAGAATGAAAGCCAGATTGTAAGGGCATAGAAGGGGACTGAGGTGGAAGAAGCACAATTGGCAGAGACAACACATTCGAGAAATTTGGCACTGAACGGAGGAAGACACATGAGACTCAAGTACAAGGATGTACTTTTCCAGCTAGGGAGAGGTCTGTATCAAAGCAAAGGGAGGAACACAGAAAGGGAGACTGCGCTGATAGGCTAACGCAGGAAATAAATGTAACATAAATAAATGGATTTAAAATCTTAGTTTCAAGAGTATTTCTTGTGAATAAATGATATTACTTTGACATGGAAAGGAAAAAGAAGAGAGGATGAGAGGTTTGTTAGATTGGGATGGGAATCCCATCAAAATTCTGACTCCTCCACCTCCTTTTTTTCTCTCTGTCACTGTGAAGCACTATGATTAGCACTATGATCAGAGTAGAAAAGAGGAAACGAAAATTTTCAGGGGAGTTTACTAAACAAGAGTGAGTTAAGGAACATGTCCCCAAGCGGTTTATGGCTCACCTGACTTCATATCACCTGGAGAAGCTTTTTGAAATGAGGGTTTCTTGGAGGACAGACTTCATTTACAAGCTCTTCAGATAATTCTTATGCATGAAAATTCAGAAGCCTGCACCTTACTGGAAAGTGAAGCCACCTTGGAAACACTAACTGAGGAAACAAACAAGAAGCTATGATGTCTCTCGTCTTGTGTTCACTGAAATCCTCACATCCCTCAGTGTTCCCTTGCCTAGGTGTGTTTCCATGGGAAACAAAGAAACTCATCCAGCCTACACTGTCATGAGCTCTTGGTTAGACCCAGGATACCCAGGAAATCATTTTTATGAAAACCTCAGTACTGATTATGTACACACATGAAGTTTAGAGGATGATATAGAGTCTATTATAGACCATTTATTTTTTTTCCACTGAATTTCCTTTCACTCCATTAAGAGTTTATTTTAGGCAGTGGCATCAGAGACTCCCCCTTCTTTCCTGGGCTCCCTTTACTTTTCTCTTTCCTCATATCCCATTTTCTATCCCTTTGTCTTTTCTCCTCTCCCACCCAGTTCCATCAAAGACTTGAGGTGTGACATTAGATCTTTACAGTTCTGTGCATGGCCCATGTTCTAGCCCAGTGGTCGGCAAACTCATTAGTCAACAGAGCCAAATATCAACAGTACAACGATTGAAATTTCTTTTGAGAGCCAAATTTTTTAAACTTAAACTATATAGGTAGGTACATTGTTATTAACTTAATTAGGGTACTCTTAAGGCTTCGTAAGAGCCACACTCAAGGGGTCAAAGAGCTGCATGTGGCTCATGAGCTGCGGTTTGCCGACCACAGTTCTAGCCTAAAGCCGTGGTCGGCAAACTGCGTCTTGCGAGTCACATGCGGCTTTTGCCCCCTTGAGTGTGGCTCTTCCACAAAATACCACGTGTGCGTGCACGTACAGTGCAATTGGAACTTCGTGGCCCATGTGCAGAAGTTGGTATTTTGTGGAAGAGCCACACTCAAGGGGCCAAAGAGCCGCATGTGGCTCGCGAGCCGCGGTTTAAAGTCACAGTTTGCCAACCACTGGCCTAAAGGGTCACCATTAACAGCTTCAGATATTTGGTTCCTAGAGCTTTAAAAGCTGCATGTGTAGAAGGTGAAAATATGCTTACTTGCTAACCCTGACCCCTTCTCTAGCTTAACTTTGATATATTATTGTATATTAAAAAGCCCTGTTCCTTAATCTAATTTTACTTCTTGTAAAGAGTAAAAGGGAAGACAAAGTATATAAAAAAATACACAGTCCAACTTTTCCTCATGGGCATTTTTTTTGTTATTTGGGGCCCATTTGCCAGCAGGCCCACTATAGGGAAGCAGAGGCACTAGAGGTGAAGTTCTGTGCATTGTAGCATTATGAGTTTCCTGCTAAGGGAGGTCTCTCTCTCTCTCTCCCTCACTTCTTTCTCCTCTCTCTCTCTCTCTCTCTCTCTCTCTCTCTCTCTCTCACACACACACACACACACACACACACACACACACACACACACACTAGACAAAAGAGCTGTTGTTTTATTTTGTTTGGAAAGTTTGACTTGGTGTTTGAAAATTATCTCATTAGTTTTAGTTTGTTTGGTTGGTTAATTGAGATATTCTGTTTGGAAAAAAAAAAAACAAAAACAATTCACTACCAGCCATCTAGGGCAGCAACTTTCAACTGGTGTGCCGCAAGAATTTTTAAAACATGCAATCCCTGGCTATTTAGTCAGGGGTACCAAACTCTTTTCCCTTAGATTGTCAAATAAAAAAATGACAACAGCCAAAACAACAATAGCTGCCTGATGTGAATGAATCAAAATTATTTCTTTTTTTTTGTCAGAGTGGGAAAAATATATAATACGTTTTTTGGAGTGCTGCAGAATTTTATTAATTAGTTTTTGTATTTCACGAGATGAAAAAGGTTGACAATTACTTATCTAGGGTGAGAAAGAGTCAACATTAAATGCCACAACATTGAATTGGACCATGTCATCAAGAATAAACATATCCTAAACTTATTTCATATGTAAATTCTATATTTTTCTCTCCTCTCTCTGCATTCCATTTTATTTACAACACAGAAATAGCAGGTTTTGGTTTCTCATTTTCCTTCTGCCAATTTGCCAATGTACTCAGAATAATATAGTAATTTCCCCCATTTTTATCTGGCTTGTGCTTTTCTTAAACATGTAAACTGTCCTTCCTGAACTCCCCCTCCCCTGTTCTAAAATTGTTCTCTCTGAGGTCCCTGATGGTCTCTTAATTTTCATTTCCAAAGACCCTTTCTCAATCTTCACTTAACATATTGACTGCATTGGACTCCGCTGGACACCCTGCTTGGGAATGATTCTTTTTTCTCTGGGCTCCTATTTGGCCCTTTCAATTCTTACTTTGCTTGTCTGAGCTGGATTTTACTACATCAGCTTTCTCCTTTTTCTTCTAAATTTAGATATCCTCTAGAAAGACCTTTCATGTCTTCATTTTCTTCATCAGAAATCTTATCCACCTTCATAGTTTCAACTATGGCTTTTTCATAAATGGCTCTCCAGTTTATATTTCTGTACTAACATGCTTCTGTCAGGACTAGGTTTACAGTTTATGAGAATTAATGAGCTGGGAGGGACTTACCCATCTAGTTCAAATCCTTTAGTTTTGTTTTGTTTTATTTTGGGGTGTGTGTGTGTGTGTGTGTGTGTGTGTGTGTGTGTGTGTGTGTTTGTTGTTGTTGTTGCTATTGTTTTATAATTAAATTGATTGGGGTGACATTGGTCAACATTGACATATTGGTTTCAGGTGTGGGTTTTTATGTTACAAGATCTGTATATTACACCATGTATCCACCACCCAGAATCAAATCTTCTCCTCCTTGCCCCCCCAAACCCCCGCCCCAGGCTTCCTTCCCTCTGGCAACCATCACACTGCTGTTTATGTTCACGAGTTTCAGTTTTATATCCACATATGAGTGAAATCATATGGTTCTTAACTTTTTCTGACTGACTTATTTCACTTAGCATAATATTCTCAAGGTCCATCCATGTTGTTGCAAATGGTGCTATTTCATCCTTTCTTATGGCTGAATAGTTTTCTGTTGTGTATATGTACCACACCTTCTTTATCCAGTCCTCTATCACAGGACACTTTGCTTGTTTCCATGTCTTGGCCACTGTGACTAATGCTGCAATGAACATAGCGGGGCATATATCTTTGTGAATACATGATTTTGAGTTTTGGGGTATATACCTAGGAGAGGGATTGCTGATTTGTAAGGTAGCTCTATTCTTAATTTTGTGAGGAATCGCCAGACTACTTTCCACAGTGGTTGTACCAGTCTACATTACTAACAGCAGTGAATTTCCCTTTTTTTCCACAACCCCTTCAGCACTTGTGATTGCCTGTCTTGTTGACAATGGCCAATCTAACAGGTGTGAGGTGGTATCTCATTGCAGTTTTGATCTGCATTTCCCTGATTGACAGGGAGGTTGAACATCTTTTCATATATCTATTGGCTGTATGTATGTCTTCTTGGGAGAGGTGATTTTCAGGTCCTCTGCCCACTTTTTGATTGGGTTGTTTGTTTGGTATTGAGTTTTATGGGTTCTTTATATATTTTGAAAATTAAATCTTTGTTGAAACTACTGTTTGAAAATATAATCTTCCATCTGGTTGGCTGCCTCTTTGTTTTGTTGTCAGTTTCTTTGGTTGTGCAAAAGTTTTTTAGTTTGCTATAGTCTCATTCATTTATTTTTACCTTTACTTCCCTTGCCTTTGGGGTCAAGTTCATGAAATGTCCTCTCTGACCGAGGTCCATAAGTTTGGTACCTCTATTTTCTTCTATGTAACTTATTATTCCCTGTTTTATATTTAGGTCTTTGATCCATTTTGAATTAATTTTTGTACATGGGGACAAACTGTATTCCAATTTCATTTTCCAAACCCCTTGTTTTGAGATATGTGACCTGCTTCCTCCAGATCTTATCTCTGAAACCCCAACTTTGTTTAACCTAGAATTTGGGTAATTCCATCCAAATGAAAATATTGCTGTTTTATTAAAAATAACATATTTTCCCTGTTTAATGGATTTTCCTATGAAAAATGGATTTCTTTCTTATTTTTCAGATATTTAATCTTTGAAATGTAAAAATTAGTCCTAAAGAATATTTTCAAAAATATATGGAACAATAATAGGAAGGAAATATTACTCTGTATTTCTCTTCTGTCCATGCCTTCCTCCACCTCAAATCAACTGTATATTTGAGTATTGCTTCTGCAATAAGATAATTCTGTCATTATCTTATTGCAGACTCCATTGAGAAATCAGCTCAATTGACTTTCATTGGTTTGAAGTTTTCTTATCTGGTGCAAAATATTCTATATTTCAATTACTCCATTGCTTTCAGTTTAATTTACAGTTGGTCACTATATGTGTGTAACAGAATTGGTGGTTCAGAGCAAAGCACTAAATGATTCAAATATTGACTATTATATTTGGTTTAATATCACCTTAAGCTAGTCACATACTTGCCCAATTATCTGCCTATAGTGGATACAAGAGCAAATTCAAAGGATTTATCTGAAAAGTTCTTCTCTGGAGAAAGCGACTTAGGAAATACAAAGTCTCTTTACTGAAGGACCCACCTCTTCCCAGGAAGATCTGAGGAAATGGTGAGCAAATCCATTACAAGTACAACACACCTCTCTCACAGTCTTTTTAAAAAGCCCTATTTTATCTAAACACTCCTGTCCTGAGTCAAAAGAGTGCTTCAGTAAAATCTGCCTTCCTAGGGGCAAAAGCAATCTCACACAGTCACAGTCTTACAAAGAAATATACTGCTGAACATTGCCTGGACAAAAGATGTTTTTGTTTTTCCATCCAGGAAAAAATTGTTCAAATTGCTTGAGAAAGAGATACAATATGATGTTTATCCCTGTTTACAGATGTTTAACCAGTGCCCCTTCAGAGGGTCATGTGCCTACAAACAGCATCATGGTAATTATATCCATTGCTGCAAAGAACAGATGTGTAAATTGGTGGCTTCTTGGGGGGAAGATAATACCAAGTCCATTTTCCAGAAATGTACACAGTGCGGTGCAGCTGTAACATTCTGTGCCAGGGTCCCTTTTGTGTCTATAGCTGAACGTGCTCACACTGAAAGAATATGGAAGTTCAGCAGGCCACTTAGCAGGAAAGTCCAGGGGCTCCTAGAAAATGATTCTTAAACTGCCCACTGCATGGTCTGGCAGGGATCAGGCAGCTCCAGGTCCTTTCCTGAAAGCTAGAATTCAAAGGTTCCTCACTTTAAAAGCATGTGTTACCTTGGATATAATGAGAAGTATTTGGTGAAATCATTTCTACTAATGCATTTATTGTATTAAAATTGCTTGCTTTCCCTCAGGATGTATATTTAAGTGAATACGTGGAAATCAGTATTATCCCTAAATTAAAACAAAAACAACACTAACCAAATGAGGTAAGCTTATAGTCTTCAAATAACTTGATAGGTCTGTTATCACAAATTGAATATCACAATAAACTTCACTACCTCCTCTCTGGATGCATTCTCTTGTCCTCTTATACTATGTCAAATAGTGTGTGCGAATGTTATACAGTGATCCAGTGTACCATAAGGATACAATTTCTCCTGGATCGGGGCTATCTGTACCTTTACATGCACCAAACTGTGCAGAAGACCAATGTGTATCGTAGAACTTAGTAAATGGGATAAAACATTGGAAGTTAATTTGCATTTACATTGCATACTACAATATGCAATGACATTATGCCTAACTTGGGAATTCTGCTTCTGGGGCAGAAAAGCATAATCTTCTTTTTTCAGGCTATGCTTCTCTTGCTTTCATGATTCCAAACAAACTACCCATCATCACCAAACCACATCTCTATGATTGAAATGTAACAGAAGAAAAATTTAATCTGCTAATCTGGATCTTTCAGGCCAGAATGGAAGGATAATAAAGAAACCTTCCAATTGCCTTAGGCCAAAGCATGCCTTTTGATGCTAATAGTCCAATTCAACTATCTACTTTGTCCCAGATTCAGCCTCCCATTATCTGTGGCCAGAGAACTCAAAGGAAAACAAACACAGGAAGAGATGAAGGCTAACCCCAGCTCTATCACTGATGGCCTCACTGTCTAGGCCTCACTTTCCATGACTATGAAATGACCTGGTTTGATGATCTCTTCTAAGGCTCATGACTTTGTTCAGTGAGTCTATGCATGCTGAAATATAAAATTTAGGTCATATATGTGGGATAGCACCAAGTTCTCTAAAATCAGGAGGCAATGGGCTAGAAATAGAAAATTTTGTTGTTTGATGTAGACATTTTCAATAAAATCAAGGAAGATATTTCCAAACAGGGGTGTGGCTCAGGCCTCATTGTGGCCCACGCTCACTAGAGTATCACTAAAGTGCATTTTCAGTGCTCTACGGCTCTGCACCAAACTCTTGCAGTCAGTCTCGTAGGAGGTGAATCCATGAATATGACTTACACCAGCACCCCTGGTAGTAAATATATGTGCTGAGGTATGGAAACTACTAATCTAGATGAAAGAGCACTTTTTCAGCTAGTCCAAATTTTTGCTGGGGGATAAAAATCATTTAACCTACTCTAAACCTCATTTTTGTAATAATAGAAACCTTATGTGTCCTTCCTCATTTCCCAGTGTTAGTGGAATAGCCTTTTAGAAAACAGCTTCTTGGAAAAGCAAGCAATTTCCTAGTTACAAATGAACTGTATTTCAAAAATACAGTTGCTACACTTGAAACTTAAAATGCTTTCCCCATAGAAATAATGTAAAATAGTCTTAAGATTTCTGGACTTATCTATAAAATTTAGGTTGATTCAACAGATAGCTGACTTTCTGTACATTTGCAATGGAAACTTAGAAGGAAGCAGTAATGTTATGGGATATTAGAGAGTAATAGAACCAGCTCTTTATATCTAACTTCATTTGAAAAAAAAAATACTCATGCACAAGCATGCACACACACACACACACACACACACACACACACACATGTGCGTGCACGCAACTTCCCTTTTCTGATCAGGTGTTACATATGCTGACCCCATATAATACTAGTGAGAATGGAAATTATAGAAAAACTTCTGTTTATTAGGTCCCTTTGGGTCATAATGGAATAAATGAAAAGAGGAATAGATCAAAAGGAAATTTCCAATGGTGAGTGGGCAAAAGTTGGAAAGGAGGGGTGGGTAAGGATGTTCGAAATCAGGGCAGGGATTAAACAGGGAGAGAGGTAAAGGATTAAAGAGGAAATGAGTGGTTTATGTGGGCAGATGATGTGCTGAAGTGGAAGTGTAGGAGAGATGAGGAAAAAAACGTATTGGGTGTTTATATGTCCACTTCCAAGCAGAAGAAAGGAACACTGGATCAGAGTTTTTGTCAATTACCCATATTTACCACCAGATGGCAAAATTAGCCCAAGGCCTCTTGGGAACTGGTCAGTTTATAGGAAAGAGGGGAAAATATATGTATCACTTGGTAATTCATTCATTTACTCCACAAATATTAATTGAGTCCCCACTATGTTGCATGAGTTATGCTAGGAACTGATGTTGAAATGGCCAATGGGACAAAGTCCCTGCCCTCAGTGAACTTACATTACAGTCGGACAGAGGGCTAACCAGTCACAAGAGTGGCCCTAGTATGCTAGTAAACATTCTTCTTAAGTAATGAGGTACAGGTTTGTTCCTTTGGTGACTTGCCTCAATGTCAGCCCGGACAAAACCAAAAGACAGGCCCAGTAGTTTTCTCTAGGGACCTGCTCACACCTCCCAGGCCTCTGCACCCTACTTCTTGGTCTTTCAGAATCCTGCCCTCAGTCTTCTCTCAAATAAAAATGTACTAGTCAATGGCTTCTTACCTATAAAATGTTTATCTTGTCTAGATGACTGGTATTAACATGATTAACCAAAAAGTAGAGGTATTACCCCCACTACTTCTGGTATCATATGCATTTTAGGTGGTATTGTTTGTCACCCCACCATATCAGAGACTAACATTTAACCTTGTTTGGGGCAATGGACAGCTCTGACGTTAGAAAAGCTATGGACAATTTATAGGAAAATAATTATATAAACATAATACATACCAACGAACGACAGTACATACTGCTTCAGATTCAGGGACACCCTTAGGCCACCGCATATATCTATTTTTAAAACTGTGTAATTCAAAGTACCGACCCAAATGGTGGGTGTGTGTGGAACATGATGGGGAGCAGGGGAGGGGCTTTAAGCGAACTTTCATTTTTCCTAAGCAGGGCTGGTTCAGCCAGGTGTCTCCGCCCACTGCTTCTCTCCTAGCGCAGCAGCTGTCTGCTTGGGCTCCCTTCCCTGGTTTTCCCTCAGCCTTTGTCTGCCCGCACCCTCCTCCTGCATTTAGAGCGGGTTTCCGTCCCACAGCCTCTCTCCTCCACTCCTTCTCTGCCTCCTTTAGGCGTTCCCCCTGGTCTCTCTTCAGGGTGACCTCATCCCTTTGTTTCTCCATGCTGCCACCAGCCAGCCGCTCCCTGCGCCCCCAGGTCCCGGCTGGGGCCCGGCTGCTGGGTGTCGGGCGGGGCGTGGCCTCTGGGGACCAGCGGGACCGGGCCGCAGGGCGTGGCTGGGACCCAGCGCGGGGCGTGGCCTCTGCCTGCAGCTCCGAGAGCCACTAGCGCAGCTCCTCCTCCAACGCCCCCCAAATCTTGGGAGCTGCCTCTTGCTTCCCCAGCGCAGTGCGGAGTTTCATATAATCTTTAGGGAACTCCACAGACTCTTTTATGGGAGATAATGGCCTCTTTCAGTGGCCAGGCCGGGCCTTGATGTGGAAGCAGTAGGGGCCATCAGGCCTCCCTCCTCAGCCCCTCGCTAGCCGTGGTGGGCCAGCACCTCCCGCCTGCTTCCTGGGACAGCCTCCTCTCCTTTCAAGGGTACACAGCGGGTGGGGGAGGAAGGGGAGGGAAAACTGGGCCTATTGGAAGTCCATGGGAGTTGGAGCTTTCTCTCCCTGTGTAAACAGAAATACCTTGTCATTAGAATAGAGCAGAGATGAGGAAACTAAGGTCGGAGCCCTGAGACAGTGATTCTTCATTATTAGAAAAAAGAAAAAAAATGTCTAGTCTTCTTCATGTGAGAGCTTTGTCATTCCCAGGATAACATTCAGGCTCCAGAGACCTTTGCAAATGAGTTTCTTTGTGGGGGCGGGGTAGGTAAATTGAGCAGGTGGGAAGAAGTGAGATGCTTTATTGTAAACGTGGCCAAATTTAGACTTGGTGTGAGATTTCTCTTAGTCTGTAAACACATGGTACCCGTGCATATTCATTCATTCAGTAGTAGTGTTTTTTTAAAAAATGATTGAAGAGACATTTGAGGTGATACAAACAAACTTTATCTAACACTTCATGAGTGGCAGTCTCCATTCCCAAGGGTCCAGGGAACTGCAAAATGGGTGAAAGGCAGGAAGTTATTATAAGATAAAGAATAGGAAATACCACCCTGGCCGGTGTGGCTCAGTTGGTTGTGCCTGGTCCCTTGCACCCCTAGAGGTAGTCAGTTCTATTTGGTTGGGCACATGCCAGGATTGTGGGCTGATCTCAGGTAGGGGGTGTGCAGGAGGCAGCCAATTAATGCTACTCTCTCTCTCTCTCTCTCTCTCTCTCTCTCTCATCTGTCTCTAAAAAATCAATCAAAACATATTTAGAAAAAAAAAAGGAAATGTCAAGGAAAGAATCATCCAAACCTATAAAGATATTTTTATGTGTTTATTCTAACCAAACTGACAACAATTGCCCGGAAGCAAAATCTTTAAGGATTGAGAAGATGCTCCGAGGATGGCAGATTTGCACCTTATTTTATACATTACAATAAAATGAGGAGATGGAAAGAGAGTTGCATGAAATCCATTAGTAGTAGATTATGGGGGCAGGAGAAAGCAAAGTAGGGAAATCTCCGGGAGTGGCTAAAAAGCAAAATGGAGAGGCACATACTGCTTTTACGTGGGTGGGTGCAGGATAGTTGACATTTACAGCACCTAGAGATGATATTCTGGAGATAAGATAATGATGAGGGGTTCTGTGGTCTCATGCTCTGGTGCCAGAACTTGTGCCCTGAAGGGTCTGGAAAAGATTACTCTGACATTCCAAGGATATGTTATCTTATATGCAAAAAGACAACAGGCTGGCTCACTTAAAGCCTGACCTTTGTCAAGGAAGCTACAGGCTTGGGACATGACTACCACCAAGAGCTGCTTTTAGTTAGGAACTTTGTGTTCAAACCATCCTATGTTACTCTCAGTCTCTGTGTTTGTAAGGCCGACGGGAGCTTGTTAGGTTTAGTATGTGGCTTCTTTTTTTGTCCACAAAAACAAGGAAGTAAGTGTAGAGCCCAAAGTTGGCTTGGCATTTGGGGACTGTGAGTGGATATACTGCATTTCTGATCAAGTGGAGCACTTACAAGGACATAAAAATTATTTAAGTTTTGGTTTGCTGACAGGGCATCCCTGGGGAGGAGCGGCCTAGAAATTTATTTTAACAGTATGTATTGAACACTTACCCTGTGATGGACTTTGTTTCCAGCTGTAAAATGACCTCAGGTCCACGTGAGAGGAAAGCTGAAAGGAAGAGAAGGAGAGAGCCCAGGTGTCAGGCATTGAACTACTTAATAGTCCCCAGCCCTGGGATGGGTGGGGTGACTTCGAAGACACCTGGGAGAATGAAGGAGCTGCAGAGAGGCAAGTGCTGAGGGTAGGAAGCTGGTGGGAGTTTGAGCTTCCTCTCCCTGTGTTCCGACCTCTTTTTTTTTACTTAAATAGGTTGAAACCAACTGTGGCAGAGGATGAGTGACTTGCACATCTTATTTACTTATTTTTAGCAGTCTTGGTTTTTCCCTCCAACTAGGACAGTAGATTTCATTCAGATTTTCCTCACAGACTGACGATTTGGCTTAAAAAACTGTGAGGCACAGCATTCCTTTAGAATGCTTCATTCTCTCCTGTGAAGGCTTTGGGGAAGGTGGGGAAGGCGCAGCTTTTTGCTGACTGATGAATGGTGTGTTTCTGCATGCTGAGAGGGTTGGAATTAAGTGCCTAAAGGAAGGTGGTGTCTTCTTTCCTGTTGAGATGGGTCATTTGCTAGTCCACGGAAGCATGTGAGAGATGTCATCCTGCACTGTGCATTCAGGACTCTGAGCACATGAGAGGTTGAGGCTGGCCGACAGGCAAATTCTGGGACAAATTCTGTGACAAATTCTGTGCTAGATCAGATTGGTGATCTTCTCTGGGGAATGGCACATTTTAGAAAGACCTGAATCTCATGTTCAATATATATAATTAATTTTAGAAGATTAGTGACAGTAGAGGCTAAAGTGTTGGGGGTTGGGGGCTGTCCATGCCAGAACAGGATTAGATCACAGTCATTTCTCTGATGCTTTCTTTTTTAGGGAAATTGGAAAACAAAACATATAGAACTGAAATTTGCATATAATTAGGACTTCGGTAGTTTGAATGTTTGCATCTTAAATCTCCTTGTGAACTCCCTCAATGCCCAGATACAGTAACTGAGGCCTAGAGAAGTGAAGAGACTTGCGTAAGGTTGTAGTCAGGTTGAAACTGTCAGATGTACAGCCCTGGTCTCTGGTTTCTAACCGAGGGCTTTCGCTGCTTTACCTGCTGGCTCTTATTTCTCTGAATTTTCGTTTAGAGAGACATTCAAGAGGAACTATGGATTTACCAGGACAGGTGTTATAGGTCAGTACATTTCACATTGTGATGTGAAAAAGATTTATTAAAATGCAGCTCCTGGTGAGTAGATCTGGGGCAAGGTTACAGCGCATTGCCACCCAGCTCTTGGCTGTACAGCTGCTGCTGCTCCATCTTCTGTGCAGCAAAAATTATGAGCATCATCTTTCCTCTTTGCTTGTTCTTTCTCACTGGGGATTTAGAGCCTTTTTTTTTTTTCATTGCTTCCTCCTGTTACCAGGTCATTGTGCTCCCTCAGCTAATCTGGATGTCTTTCACTGGCTGTCCTCACCCAGACCTGAGACTGTTAGAAATAGTCCCTAGAGATGGGTATCTTGAGCTGGAGGGTATGATCTTTTGTCTAGTGAGTTAGCACCATCTAACTTGATTCCACAGAAACCTTTCACACATAAGCAACTTGCTCAAATCTGATGGTTAAAAAAAGTCTCTTTTCTTTCTCACACAAGGGGCCTCACAGCTGCAGCCTCTCGCCTTCAGGGAATGCAGCTGGCATGTTGCTTAGCTCATAGGGGTGGCCTTTCAGCTGGGGCTCAGCAAGTCTCTTTGCTTCTGATAACCAGTCACAAATTGGAGGTTCCCATGACCCCCTCCAACTCACAATGCCAATTGCAAGTCCTATAATTCTGACTGACTGGCTGTAAATCAGAGGTTCTCAAAACTCACTTCTTGGGTCCAGTTAATTTGCTAGAGAGGCTCATAGAACTAATCTGTTTACTCACTAGATTACTGGTTTATTATAAATATATATATCCTCCTATCTAATAAAAGAGAAACATGGTAATTAGCCATAACTTTGCTACCCTTCCCATTGGCTAATCAGCGAGATATGAAAATTAACTGTCAACCAAGATGGCAGCCGGCAGCCAGGCAGCTGACGCGAACATGGAGGCTTGCTTGCTCCAGTGAAGGAGGAAGCCAGGTTCCCCACCTGCCACTGCTGGGCTCTGAGCTGCTCTCTAAGAAACATTGTTACAAATATAGAAGCTAAACAAAACCCCAGAAACCTGCTTTCAGTCAGCCAGGATCTCAGAGCTGGAGTCGCAACAAGTTTCAAATACATAAGGTAAACAAAGTCCAGAAACCTGCTTTCAGCAGCCGAGGTCTGAGCTAAAGCCAGCTCTCAGCTCCAGTGACAGCCATAGAAGGTAAATAAATCCAAGAATAAAAAAACTAGGGAAAAAGGAGAGGTTGGGAGCTTCAGTCACCCGCCAGCCTGAAAATGGCCCTCAGCCCCTCACCCAGACTGGCCAGGCACCCCAGTGGGGACCCCCACCCTGAAAGGGCTGTGACCGGCTGCAAACAGCCATCAGCCCCTCACCCAGACTGGCCAGGCACCCCAGTGGGGACCCCCCCACCCTGAAGGGTGTGTGACCAGCTGCAAACAGCCATCATCCCCTCATCCAGGCTAGCCAGGCACCCAAGTGGGACCCCCAGCCTGATCCAGGACACCCTTCAGGGCAAACCAGCCAGCCCCCACACGTGCACCAGGCCTCTATCCTATATAGTAAAAGGGTAATATGCCTCCCAGCACTGGGATCAGTGGAGCCTCAAGGCCTCCTGAACCCGGGATCAGCGGAGCCGCAAGGCCTCCTGGCACCGGGATCAGCAGAGCTGTGAGGCCTCCCGGCACCGGGATCAGTGTAGCCACGAGGCCTACAGCACTGGGATCAGCGAAGCAGCGAAGCCTCAGGGCACCAGGATCAGCAGAGCCGCAAGGCCTCCCAGCACCGAGATCAGCAGAGCCGCGAGGACTCCCAGCACCAGCACCGGGATCAGCGGAGCAGTGAGGCCTCACTGCCCCTGTGTCAAGTGGAGTCACGAGGCCTCCCAGCACCGTGATCAGCTGAGCAGCGAGGCCTCCTGGCCCCTGGAGCAGCGTGACAGGGGGCAGCGCCCAAACCCCCTGATCGCCCTGCGGCTCTGTGTGTGACAGAGGGCAGGATCACAACCTCCCTATCCGCCCTGCTCTGTTCATGACAGGGGAAGGTGCCCCAACACCTTGATCAGCCCTGCTCTGTGCCTGATAGGGGGGAGCTCCCCAACCCCCTGATCGGCCCTGCTCTGTGTGTGACAGGGTGGAGCCGCAACCTCTCCATCAGCCCTGCCTTGAGTGTGACAGGGGGTGGCGCCCCAACCCCCCAATCGGCCCTACCCTGAGCATGACTTAGGGTGGCATCGCAACTTCCTGATCCACCCTGCTCTATGCATGGCAGTGGGGATCTCCCCAACCCCCTGATCAGCCCTGCTCTGTGGGTGACAGGGAAGAGCTCCCCAACCCCTTGATTGACCCTGCTCTGTGTGTGACAGTGTATGGAGCCCCAACCCCCCTGATGGGCCCTGCTCTGTGCGTGACAGGGGGCAGCACCCCAACCCCCTGATTGGCTGGCTCTGTATGTGACACAGGTGGCACCACAACCCCCTGATCTGCCCTGCTCTGTGCATGACAGGGGTCGGTGCCCCAACTCCCCAATCGGCCCTGCTCTGAGCTTGACCAGGGGCTGCGGGGCAGGCACCTAGGGATTGGGCCTGCCCTCTGCCACCCGGGAGCAGGCCTAAGCCAGCAGGTCGTTATCTCCCGAGGGGTCCCAGACTGTGAGAGGGCACAAGTGGGGCTGAGGGATACCCCCCCCCCCCGCCAGTGCACAAATTTTTGTGCACCGGGCCTCTAGTATATATATAACTCAGAAATAGCCAAATGAAAGAGCTGCATAGGGCCAGGCATGGGAATTGAGGGGAGGAGCTTCCATACCCTCTCTGAGCCCACCACTCTGCCTGTATCCCCACTTGTTCACCAAATGGAAGCTCTTCAAACCCTGTCCTTTTGTGATTTTATGAAGGCTTTATTACATAGGAGTGATTGATTAAATTATTAGCCATTGGTATTTGATTCAACCTCCAGCCCCTCTCTCCTTCCAAGAGGTCAAACGTGAAAGTGAAAGTTCCAACCCTCTAAGCCCAGGTATATTCTCCTTAGGTGGGTGTCTAAAAATGATCTGTTTTAAACCTTAGAATAAGGGACTAATGCTCTAAGAAGGAATTTCAGACTTTTGGTAAAAGGAGAATCTTTGTCTAGGACTAGGTGTTCCCTGCACACGTGCTACCACCATTGCCAGCCACCCCCCTTATTACCTTGATTCTACACAGTGCTTTAAATCTTCTATGGTATGCTTCTGGGTGCTTCTATACCATGGCAGAGCTGGAATGCTGTACACCCACAGAGGCTGCACAGGTATCAGGCAGTTTCATTTTGTTAAGCTCACTGGGCTTCAATTGGACTTTTAAAACTAGGGAATTATTCTAGCCTGGAGCTGTTGAGCTACCCATACTGCAGAGAAATGTCTTTGTTGGATTGCCCTGGGAATCTTTTATTCTGAATCTTGGGTCTAGTCCTGAGCTGACACAGGGACAGGGAGCATCATCGACTTCTGGTAAGCCAAGCAGAATTGTGGGAAGAGTGGTTACATCACCCTACATTCTTGGAAGTCTTGAACTCAAATCTTCCTGTGATGACACAAAAGATCCTCATTTCCTGCAGTTTCCCAGTGCCAGGCACAGACTTGGTGCTCTGTGTCTCTGGGTCATGCAACATCACTGTGGCACAACTCATAGCTGTCTATGCATCAAGAAGAAAGAAAGTAATTTTCATTGATCTCAGGACCTCAGAATCAGACTCAATTCAGCTTAATATTCTGGCTCAAAGATTAGGTTATAATAAATCACTGGATGACAGGTTTATATGGACTGATTCAGAAGTTGTAGAATTTGCCTGCCAAGTTATAAAAACAGATTAGAAAAAGGTAGTTTTTCTCTTTGAGGGCAACAGAGGGTGCAGTTCCTCCCTGCTGAACCACAAAGTGGAAGGTGGGCTGGTTCTCTGTGCCATGAGGAACACTGTCCCTAAGCTTCTTCAGTGAGCTATGTGGATGAGCAGTATGACACTTTTTGAGAATATAAGCAGAGCAAGAAGTATGGTGTTTGTGGCATAGTTCTAGATGGATTTCTCTGTCTGCCTCACCTCATTGTCAGGAAAATAACAGAAATAGTTGGTTCATGGAAAAGGCATTTCAGGAACTCTGGCTGGATTTAAATTCTCAGACACAGGAATAAATGACAGAGCCTGCTCTTTACCACTTGCTCAATCCCTTCCTTCTGATGAGAATGTAGATGAGGGTGACTCTAATTTATTCATTGGCTTTTCCCATTTAATTAAATAGCCATAATCCCTGACCCATTCCTCCCATTTCCTTCAGTATTGCTTTCTCTGCTCTCTGATATTTTCTCTCGCCTACTTTCAGAATTAATAGGAAACCTGGTCTCTAAACTGTTCTCAACATCTCAAGTGTGACTCCTCCCTGTCAAAACCTTCACAAGGAAAATGAGTCATGGCATCACCTGGGGGATGAGGTCATGATAGCACAGCCCTTGCTTTGAAATTCTGTTTGTACTTTTCTATTGGACAGAGATTTTGAAAAGGGGAGGATGAAATTTCAGTGACAGGTCTGCAGCCTGGTCCTTTAGGCACTCAGAACTAGCCCACCATTGGCTCGCACGGGCCACAACAAAGTCTGGCTCTGGATTTTTCCACTCTCTAGTCCACTTTTCACCTTGTCTGGGAGCCTTGAGGGGAAACCTGCAGAGTAGAGGGGCCCTCCCTTCCTAGGGTGATTTTATCTCATGTGCAACTTGTACAAGTATTTTGAGTTCAAATCTGGCTCAGCCACTTACTAGCTGTGTGATTTTGAACAAGTTACTTAATGTCCCCGTGCCTCAGTCCCTTCATCTGGAAAATAGATTTAAATTGATTGTGTCTGTTTTTAAACTTTAGAATAAAGGACTAATGCTCCAAGGAAGAATTTCAGACTTTTGGTAAAAGGAGAATCTTTGTCTAGGTGTTCCCTGCACACCCACTACCACCTTTGTCAGCCATTAATTCCCTTATTCTAAAGTTTAAAAACAGTACCGATTACACAGCCTTGTCAGAACTAAATTAGTTAATATATGTAATATATTGCCCTAACCGGTTTGGCTCAGTGGATAGAGCATTGGCCTGGGGACTGAAGGGTCCCATGTGTGATTCCAGTCAAGGGCATGTACCTTGGTTGCGGGCACATCCCCAGTAGGGAGTGTGCAGGAGGCAGCTGATCGATGTTTCTCTCTCATTGAGGTTTCTAACTCTCCATCCCTCTCCCTTCCTCTCTGTAAAAAATCAATAAAATATATTTTAAAATATATATGTAATATATTTAATAAATATATACTTGTGTGTATACATAAAGAACATAATAATTGCCCTGGTTGGTTTGGCTCAGTGGATAAAGCGTCCAACTGCAGACTGAAGGGTCCTACATTCAGTTCTGGTCGGAGGCACATGCCCGGGTTGCAGGCTCGATTCTCAGTGGGGGTGTGTGCAGGAGGCAGCTGGTCAATGATTCTCTCTCATCATTGATGTTTCTATCTCTCTTTCCCTCTCCTTTCCTCTCTGAATCAATAAAAAATATATTAAAAAATAACGGAATAATGTACTTAGAAGAGCATTTGTACATACTACTATATAGTAATAGTTTTTTAAGATTATTAATATTATTTTCTCCAAAGATCTGAATGTATTTTATAGTATTTACCTTTAAAGAATTTTTTTTTTTTATTTTGGAGAGAGAGCATTTATTATTTTTATAAAGTATGTAAGTCCTACAAAATTCTTTCATGTCTCCTTCCCCCCCCCCCCTTGACCTCTCCCTGCTCGCCCACATGAAGCACTTTACCAATACTATTTTTTCATCATCAAGAAAGTTCTGCATAGTAGGCATTAGTATTACAATATGAGGGATGAAGAAACTGAATTCTAAAGAAATTAAGTAGTTTACCTCAGATTGTACATTTAAGCAGCAGCTGAGCCAGGATTTGAACTCAAATCACTTGATCCCAAAGCCACACCAGGGAATGTGTAATCTTGTGTCAGTGTCAATGACTGATGACCAAGAGAAAACTGGATGTCAAAATCAAAGGAGAGGCAAGAAAGGAAGAGTGAATAGGACAATAACATCATGAGCAAATTTAGACTCGGTTATAATTTACAGAGTTTTCTGGTGTCTTGTGTATTTGCCTTTAAAGTGGTTAGTGGCTTGGGGATAAGAATCCAGTTAAAATGGGAGTCTGTCCTCAAACTGTGTGTCTTTTACCCAGCACCCGCCTTACCCTACAACAAAATAATTCATTTTTTTTTTCACACATGGAAGAATACAACATATTTCCTAGAATCAGAGAAAACATTCTTGTACTTTTTTTAGATTTTTTTCAAGTACTATTGTAAATGGGCAGTCACATACCTAGTGATTGATAGTACATTAAGGCATGTGTCACTTAACGTTGATAGATAGCAGTGTCCCTGCAAATCATCCCACCTGCTACGCTACATCATATAAACAAGCACACTGTAAAGAGCAGTATGTTTGCTCTGCAAGTGCAGCTTCAAGAAAAATCTCCTAGCTCCCCCTCCAAACATGTTCCTGCCTCTGGCCCTCCCACATAGAAATTCTGGAGCCACCTCTGTCATAAGATCTGAAATGTAGACCAATTCTGTTAACTGAAACGTACTTCAAATAGTCTTACTGCTGATATTAGCATTGCTATTTATTCAACGACACTTTCTGAGTGTTACATGTTGAATTCTCAGGTTGAATTCTCTGATATTTTAAAATGTAGGAGATTGGAGGCCTATGTTTAAGGCCCATTCTATCATTGGGGGGCTTTCCATCAATCTGCTTTTTTATTTTATAAAGGGGATAGCACATATGCTTAGCCTATTTTATTGTAATTTCTTGAGGAAAAATTTTATGGAGTTGAGAGTACTTTAAAACCTGTAATATAAAAATTCAATCTGCTGTCTTTTTTTTTTCTTCTCTTTTTTGAAAATGGTATTTCCAAGTTCTTTTCCATTCAACTAGGCTTTATAATGACATGACCTCTGATGGCATATTATGACCCTCACTAGATATTAGGTACAACGACATTCAGAAGAGCTTTACTAACTATCCAATGGGGCTGCATTGGATAGAGTTGGAACTCCCAAATCATGATGCTTCTCTCTCCTCAGGACCAGATGCTCCTAAGCTAATCCCCCACGAAATGTCTGGCAGCTGCATCCAGAGCTTTTAGTAAACATGAGTAAATAGACTACATCTTAAAACCTGCACAGGCAATTGTTTTTCTGGATCTGTAAGGGATACGGCTAGGTCAGTGGCATAGATATATGAAATAAGAGCTAAATGAGATTTTTTGGGGAGTGAGGGGTTGTCAGGTGAGGGGTATATACTCTGAAAATGAATAGACTTCTAGTTTAAGTGTATTTCTATCATCAAGATGCTGAACCACATGGAGGTTTAGGAATGAATAAAGATAGAATTAGTGTGTGTTAGGAGGCACAGGAGTGGTATTGGACAATGAAAACAGATCTGCCTCCTTCCCAAGGATAGGAAATAACTGGATTGAGTATTGTGGCACATTTTGGACTGTTTCCTGCTTATTTCTTTGAGGATAGATAGCTTACTAGTACTGTAGAGTTAAGGAACTGGACTCTGTCCTCCCTGGGTGGGGATACCAGCAATCATGGAGATGAATACATCTCACAACCAAACCTCCTTTGCTATGTATCTTATTAACATGCCTTGACTTATTGTCATGATAATGTAGAAATTACTCTGAGATGAAATTACTCGTGATGATGGTAATGATTATGATGAGGAAAACAGTAGCAGCTACTCCTTTTTAAGTATGTACAATATGTCAAGGACTCTGTTAAGAACTTTATATACATTAACTCATTTAACCCTTAAAGCACCCCAATGAGATAGCCCTATATTTCCGATCTTACATATAAGAAAACCAAAGCTGACTTGCCCAAGATCAAGAGTTGATAATTAAGTGGCAGAATCAAGATTCAAGCCTACACACCTATAATTCTGAAGCCCATGTTATTATGCACCAGGGAATATTGGCTTCCCACATTCAATTTTAAAAAGCACTGGATGGGGAGTAGGATTGAGAGTGGGCTCTGGCATTTAGAAGCTGGACCCCTTTATGTTTGCTCAGCTGTTTCAATTGTGCTGTGTTCCTCACATGGTTCTGATGCGGACTGTTTGACATACTAACTGTATATGCTGTACAGCCATAAATGTAGAGGGTAGAGGAATCTGACTGCAAAAGAGTGGCTTGATGAAGCCCCCAAGCATTAGTTCCCAGAGCAAAGCAAAGATACACAGCCAGTGAGCTAGTGCTGCCCGCTGATGTGCTCTCTGATCCCTCACATAGTGTGACTTGTAGTCACTTAACTACAAATACATATTTTGGAGCAACAGTCCTGTGCCAACACTACTTCAACTACCAAAACTTTGAGGATTGTACAAAACTGACAAGGTCTTGCTCTCAGAAAATGTATATTCCAAGGCAAGTTTCAGTTAATTATGAAATTAAAATAGATGTCAGTGATTCTAAGCACAAAGAAGGAAAATCAAGGTAAGTAGACCAAAAGTGACAGTTTTGGGGGAAAGATACATATCAGAGTGGATGAGAAAGGTCTTTCTCATTCACTTATTCATGGAACAAAACTTACCAAGTACTACTGACTTAGAATGTAATTTGTGAAAGAAATTTAATTAAAAAATGAATTAATCACTTTTTGGTATAGTAGGAACAATAGAGTAATTTTTAAATAAGCACTTACCTTGTCCTGTATTCCTGAGTGTCTAACAGGAGTCATTTTGCAGTGCCTTACTTGGAAGGAAGACAGTTCTCTGCCAGGTTCCCTGGGCTCTCAGTACCTTCTCCAGTAGCTCAGGCTGTGCTTCACTCTTGTGAACTCTCATCTGAGAAGAATTCACCTGTGATAGTGATACAAGGGGCTGTCTGTTACTAAGACGCTTTTCTGTCTTTTCCCAGATGCATTGGCTGCCTGCTGTTCTCCCTTTTTCTCCAGTTGTTAGCAGAAGTCTCACAGTCCCTCTTATGTCCTGGTGTGTGATTTCAGCCTTTTCAGTGGCTTGATGGGGGAGTCCCTCCCTTTTTGTTCCTAGCTGTGGTATGCTGTCTTTAGTATGCTGACGCTTGTCTGTTAGTGGTCTCTATAGGCACAGACACCTCTCTCCAAGAACAGGTGTAGTGTCTGCCCACCTTTCCCTTCTTTGAGCATGCCAATTGTAGAGGTAGTAAATACTTGTAAAGGTAATGAACACTTATAGAGATAGTGAACACTTGTAGAGGTGGTGAACACTGATAGAGGTAGTGGACGCTGGTAGAGATAGTGAACAGGCAATGCTTATCAAAGGCTCTACTCCTGCTGCTCAAGAGTGGAGGCCTTCCTCCCAGAGCTGACTCTCAGCAGGTATTTACTTGGGCATCAGTGACTTTGACCTTGATTCAGTCAGGTTACTTATACCTTTGTCTGCCATACCAAGGGTTTTTCTGAAAGAGTTTAGGCAAATTATTCGGTTCAGCATGTGCCCTGGTAGATCAACCAACATAAGTATGTGCCTCATCTCAAACCTGGGCTCCTCCGGGTCCCAGTTTAAGAAATGGGGCCTTCCTTCCTTAAATGACCAAGGACTAGTCATCCCACCCTACAACTTTAGGCCCTGAGGCTCATTATACAGTTAAGTATAAAAAGAGAGAAGGGGAGCATCTTCAATAATCTCCCATGAATATTTTCACTGTTTTACTAATGGAAAAGCAGAAATATATATTTAAAAATAATTTGATTGATATGACTGTAGGCAATCCATAGATAAAATGAATGTCAATTTTTTATCTTAGACTTATTGACATTTCCAGGAGCTTTTAAAATTACTTTCATTATAATGTCATTTCTATAGTTTTGTGACTTCTCTCCTTGTCTGACCCTTGCACATTCATTTTCATAATTGGTTTTTGTGTTCAACCTCACCATATGAAGTCAGTTATTCAGTTACATGTTGGGAAAACATACTTGTCTTAGTCAGGTGCTCTTCTTTGCCTATCATCGTCTTTCTGAAGTGGCACTGAGATGTTTAAATTTAGATTTATTCAACAAATATTAATGAGCATCTTCTATGTGTCAGATGCTATTTTAGAAACTGGAGATTTGGCTTTAAACAAAATAGACAAAGTCTTTAGTATGCTTGTCTGTTAGAAGGTACTAATTTAATGTGCCCTTTGCCTCTTCTCTATCTGTCTTTGTGGGACAAATAGAATTACAAATATACAAAAAAAAAAAACTCTTTTGATTGGACACTGAGTTCTCCAGTATTACCTCATACTGTGTTGAACATGCCACTTCATATTCTTTTGGAAGCAGGTGGGCTGTACATGTTAAATAAATAATATGTGGAATTGAGCTGAAGACCTATATCTTGATCACCAGCTATTATCTGAAAAGGTAACATTACTATTCCAATGTCCAATATAGGATATTTGGTTTTCTTACGTAGTGAGTCAATCAATTGGCATTTATTGTCTACTTATTATAACTCTGGAGCTGCAGCAGTATGCTGCACCCTTCAATTGAAGGGAAAAAGCAAGTTCCCTTACTACTACTCCGCCAGGATTTGAAAGATCACTCTTGATGTCTCACATTCCCCTGGAGAATTGCTTAGTTATCATATATTTGTGCTCTCACCTGCACAGAAACTAAAAAAAGACTTTTCACTGGACTGAAAACCAGGGGTTTCAAAAAGTGATGATATTTCTTGGCAAAATCACAATAGTTTCATTGTTTCTACCTGCATCCTGCTCCCCAACCCCTCACACCATAGATATTTCAACAGGATTGACTATTGAGGGAACCCTAGGTATCTAGGTGTTTTAAATAACACCTTCTTCCCTATAACTGCCCAGAAACCTGCAGTCAATTTATCTGCATAACTGGAGGAGACTGGCCCATCCTCCTTTCCCTCCCCCATAAGAGCATTTCACTGGATTTCTGATTTTTGACTGGGATCAAAGAAAGCACAGAAACTCCACTGTGAATTTCTTTACTATCTGGATATTTCCCCTAAAGTATGTGCTATCAACTATGCTTAAAATCAACTAAGCTTAAAAAAAGAGTGAAATTTTCTTATGTGTGTGTCACCTCAATAAATTATTAATTAAAAATAGAATGAGTTGTAAGTAAATATCTGCCAGATTTTATATATATCCTTCAACACTTTATTCTGGTTTTCTATGGGTTAATAAGATTCTCATAGGCATGTAAACTATAGTGTGCTAAAGAAAACTTTGCTTAGAATATTTATTTCCCTTTAATTTTGCTTCTCAGAAATATCTTTTGTTCAATCAAGTTGAAAATATTTTGGTTTTCTAAATATATTATTAGAATAATTGGTATTACATCAATGACTTTCTAAAGCATTTAAAATTCAATCCTGCTTAAGAGAAACTTTGAGGTATTATAAAAGTAGTATTTATAGCTGGCAGCAGTAGATACAGGGCCAAGTTTTTCATGCTCTGAAGGTTGAGGCATTCCTATGATAATTGGAAAACGTTAAATGAATTGAGGTGTCCCAGTTAAATGGATGATGTTATTTTAGTTCTAAAAGTCAGGCTTTCAAGGATTTTTGCCCAAATTTCTTTTGTAACATAAAGAATGCAAATGTTTGGACATCTTAGAATAAATCCTAAATTGTCCACTTCTCCTTCCCCCAGAGAGAAAAGAAACTATTAACCAGAGTAACAATGTTGGATATTAAATAACTACTTTTTTTTTGCTTTCTTATCTGTAATTCTTTTTTTTAAAATATATTTTATTGATTTTTTACAGAGAGGAAGGGATAGGGATAGAGAGTTAGAAACATCGATGAGAGAGAAACATGGATCAGCTGCCTCCTGCACACCTCCTACTGAGGATGTGCCCACAACCAAGGTACATGCCCTTGACTGGAATTGAACCTGGGACCTTTCAGTCTGCAGGCCAATGCTCTATCCACTGAGCCAAACTGGTTAGGGCTGTAATTCTTAAATATTAATGAAAATATTGCCCTTTCATCTAAAGAATGTAGAAATTTGACTAAGTCTCAACAAATGAGTATAATGATACCTTTCATCTTCTTTAGACCAACATTCACCCAAGATTTTAGTCTTGGTTGAAAAGTAAAGATTTCAGATATCATGGTTTTCTCTAATACTTCAAAAATTATGGAGCTCCCAAATATATTGGTCAGTAAAAATACTAAGCTACAACAATGAAAATTCCTGAATAAGTTATTACAACTCATAATGGTACTCTTCCTACATGTAATACACTGCACTGGAATATCCTTCTCAGTGAATTCACATTCAGCAACAATTACATGTAAAAACAAAATAATTTTTAAATTCCCTCAGAAGACATCAGAGCTCAGCACAAAGCTTATTTGTAGCAAGGCTGAGTACAAAAAAAAAGCAAACAAAAAAACAAAACAAAACAAAAAAAAACCCACCTATTTTAATGAGACTTATGAACTGACTCTTTAACCACTAAATACCAGTATACTCTTTTTATGGACCTTCTCTATCTATAACTCACATGTTTATTCTATACTAGAGGCCTGGTGCATGAAATTCGTGTATGGATGCAGTCCCTAGGCCTGGCCGGTGATCGAAGTGTGAACATCTGGCATGGAAGAGCAGGTCCCTGCCGACCTCTGGGCCCTGGGCAGCACCTGGGTCCCCACGCGCCCCCTTCGCCTGAGTCACAGCACCCGAGTCCCCACATGGAGATGCGGTGAGCGGGCTGGACACCGCAGGCTGGGGCACAGCATGGGCCTCTGGGCCGCCCAGCAGTGCTGCATGGAAGCAGACTGGCAGTGCGGTTTCTACCAGCTGGCCTTGCAGACCGGCTCCTGTGCAAAGCCATGGGGAGCCCGACTGACTCCTGCAGTCCCGGCAGCTGTGATCTGGCTCACTTGGAAGAGGCTGTGTGGGTGCAGGGTGGGCTCTTCAGGGGCGCCTGGCACCTGAGCATGGGGGCTTCCTGGCACTTGACCCCTGGAATCCTGGGAGAGAGTAGCAGGGAGAGTGAGAGTGAGCTCAGTGGATATCCCACATTCTCACCACACCTCCGTCCTCATTACCCCTGCCCCCAAGTAGCTGGTGAGAGGTCGCAGCCTCCCAACCCGGGCAACCGCAGAAGGTTGGTCACCGCTACCCACCCTCAGTTTCCTGTCCCAGCCCGGGGCCTGGCCCTGATTGGGTGATCAGGACTGCCCACTGCTGGTCGCTGTTTGTGGGCGATGGATCAGGGCTGAGCCCCCAACCCAGCTCCTTCAGCACCTGGGAGCCCGGCAGCGGCCCTGCCCACCACCACTGGTCACTGTCTGTGGGGCGATCGGCTGGGCAATCAGGCCCCCGCTCGCACCCACGTTGGCCTGATATCGCCTGCTTACCTGCTCCACCATTCCATCACAGTTCCGCTCTCATCAGGCCCATTGGGGCTGGCAGTGCATCCACTGCCACCCACTGCTGGCGCCACATTGCCTGCCATGTTCTGCGCTGCCCTCTGGTAGTCAGCACACATCATAGCAAGTGATCAAACTCCCAGTCTCCCAGTTGAACTGCGGGTCGAATGACCACCTGCATATTAGGTTTTTATTATATAAGATGTATAATTTGCATATTAGGCTTTTATTATATAGGACTAGAGACCCAATGCACAAAAATTTGTGCACTCGGCAGCGGGGGAGTCCCTCAGCCTGGCCTGTGTCCTCTTGAGTCTGGGACCCATCGGGGGATAACCACCTGCTGGCTTAGACTCGCTCCCCAGGGAATTGGGCCTAAGCTGGCAGTCAGAAATCCCTCTGGCAGCCCAGCAGCCCTCAGGGGATGTCCACTTGCCAGCGGGGAGCAGGCCTAAGCTGCAGTTGGATATCCTTAGTGCTGCTGAGGAGGCAGGAGAGGCTCCCACCACCACCGCTGTACTGGCAGCCATCCGCCTGGCTGTGACTGAGCAGGGCTCCTCCTGTGGGAATGCACTGACCACCAGGGGGCAGCTCCTGCATTGAGTGTGTGTCATAGTGACCAGTCATTCTCAGTCGTTCTGCTGTTAGGGTCAATTTGCATATTACCCTTTTATTATATAGGATAGAAGCCTGGTGCATGGGTAGGGGCTGGCTGGTTTACCCTGAATGGTGTCCCGGATCAGGGTGGGGGTCCCGCAGGGGTGCCTGGCCAGCCTGGGTGAGTGGCTGATGGCTGTTTGCAGGCTGGCCACAGCCCCTTCAGGTTAAGGGTCCCCCCTGGGGTGCCTGGCCAGCCTGGGTGAGCGGCTGATGGCTGTTTGCAGGCTGGCCACAGCCCCTTCAGGGTGGGGGTCCCCACTGGGGTGCCTGGCCAGCCTGGGTGAGGGGCTGATGGCTGTTTGGAGGCTGGACACAGCCCCTTCAGGTTAAGGGCCCCCCCTGGGGTGCCTGGCCAGCCTGGGTGAGTGGCTGATGGCTGTTTGCAGGCTGGCCACAGCCCCTTCAGGTTAAGGGTCCCCCCTGGGGTGCCTGGCCAGCCTGGGTGAGCGGCTGATGGCTGTTTGCAGGCTGGCCACAGCCCCTTCAGGGTGGGGGTCCCCACTGGGGTGCCTGGCCAGCCTGGGTGAGGGGCTGATGGCTGTTTGGAGGCTGGACACAGCCCCTTCAGGGTGGGTGGGGGGGATCCCGCTCGGGCCAGCTTGGCCAGCCTGGGTGAGGAGCTGAGGGCCGTTTTCAGGCTGGCCACATCCCCTTCGTGGTGGGGGGCCCTACTGCGTGAGTGGCTGATGGCTGTTTGCAGGCTGGCCACGGCCCCTTCAGGTGGGGGGTCCTGCTGGGGTGCCTGGCCAGTCTGGGTGAGGGGCTGATAGCTGTTTGCAGGCTGGCCACAGCCCCCAGTCATCCAAGTTCCCAGTGGAGGCTGGCTGGAAGCAGGTATCTGGGATTTATTTGCCTTCTATCATTGAAACTTTCTTGCCTTTAGTGGAGGCCACAGCCAGCCAGGGCAGGCAGGAAGCTTGGCTTCCTCCATTGCTGGGGCAACTAAGCCTCCTGCTTGCTCCAGCTCCGTGGCTGCCGGCCGCCATCTTGGTTGGGTTAATTTGCTCTCTGATTTGCTGGTGGGCGTGGCTTGGGGTGTAGCAAAGGTTAGGTCAATTTGCATGTTTCTCTTTTATTTGATTAGATGCCTTACTCCACAAAATGGTTAGAAAATCAGGTGTCTGCTGTGAATTCCTTGTAAATTATTGATCGTTAAAGCACTATGGACTTATTTTAACAAATAACATTTAAAAAAGAATCCTGTGTGTCCTGTGTGGTAGATACTCTATTCATCTCAGTAGAGTGTCTATAGTGCCTTGTACAGGCACTCAGTATTGTTAAATAAGTAGATAAATGAGAATTTTACAAGGGTGCTTTATGGATTGTCTGCTACAAGAAAGACCAAGCTATTCCAGGTCACTGAAGCAATAAAATTGGACTTGGGTTGGATGGGAGAGAAGAGGACCTGAGTTCAAATACCAGTTGAGCCACTCACTCACTTTGAATTGAGGCAGGTAACTTTTCAAGGCCAGGATGGCTGTTTGTTTTTTTAGAAACTGAAAGGGCTATGCTAAATGTACTGACTGATGTCTGGTTTCCCTGGGCTCAAAAGCCCTTTGTCTTAGATACAGTCTTCTGTTTCTTTTGTTAAAAATATGTTTTTATTGATTTTTTAGAGAGAGAAGAAGGAAGAAGAGAGAGAGGGAAACGTCAATGTGAGAGTGAAACATCTATCAGCTGCCTCCTGCACGCCCCCGACAGGCATGTGCCCACAACCTGGCATGTGCCCTGACCAGGAATCAAACCAGCAACATTTTGGTGCACAGGGCAACTGAGCCACACCTGCCAGGGTTTCTGTTTCTTTTTGAGAAAAGTCAATTTGGCTTGACATCTTGGGGTTGCCCCCACAGCTAGCTTTAGGGAAGGTTCTCTTCTTCCTTCATCTCTCTACAAAATACGCTCTCAGTCCAACTACTTCTAGTACTGTGAAATGAATTAAACAAGAAAATAACCTCTAGTTGAAGCTATATTAATAGAATCAATTACATATTTTTTAAAAAGACACACACACACACACAATCTGGCACTGTCTAGCTTATGACCGAGTTTTTATTTAAAATATTTTTTTTCTTGATGCCTCTGTTCAATCACTTAAGTCTGACCTCATAGGCTGATTTATTCCCTCCATTTCCCTCCTCCTTATGTCCTCTCTCCTCTCCTCTTTTGTTTTTCCTTTCCTTCTCTTCCCTTCCTTCCCCCTTCTCTTTCTATCCCTGTCTCCCTTTATCTAAAATATTTGTGATAGTTGTCTTTTTCCAACCAATCTCTAAAATTCAGTTTCCCTAAATCTCTAATGACATCAAATGGTCCCGCCTGTTCCTCCAGTTAGAGCTACATGCCCATGGAGGACTTTGAGCACCTCTTTGGGTGTATCAACCCATCTGGACACCTACCTTTTACAGAATAATCTTCACCTCTCACTTCTAACTCAATCTTTCATAATTCTCTTCCTTCCTGCCTACCCCTTATCTCTTGTGTTTCTTAGACTCCTGGATTGTTCAGGTGAAACTGGTCCCACAATCTTGGCACCGAAGTCTACTCTGTGCCTTTCTAAATAATAATTTCAACATGGAGGCTGTGTATAGAAGCTTAAACACTAATCATTTGGAAAGGTAAAGTGGCAGATGATCAGAAAAATTGAGGTGGGAACAGAAGGATTGAGTAGAGCTCTTCCTTTATCCACGTAAAGTTTCTTTCTTTATATCATGCAGATTCCCAGCTTCCTTATTTTATTGTTTTCCAGCTTTTCAAGAATTTCATCTCCTTCGATTTATGTTCTAAAAAAAAGGGGGAAGGCTCTAAAATTATAGCTTTCTTGAATCACTAGAGGGTCTTTTCTGCACACCTGCCCTCTATGAGATAATTGGTTTGTCTACTTCCCAAGGAGCAGTTTTTGTATTAAAGAATCACTTGGCATCAATGCCCAAGTGCAGATGTCCTGTCATATAAGATGGTGCCTCATTCAGAAAACTCAAGATAGAGTAAAATAAATTAACAGCATCTCGGCTCCATGCTCCATTCACAACTGTTAATTTAACAGGGTTATGCTTCCATCTCTGAGCAGAGAGCGCCTGGCAGGGACAGCTGCTCCCCTGCCCCAGATTGTGCCGTGTGTCCCAGTAGGAGTCTTCAGGAGCAGCAGGAGAGTGGAAAGGCAGTAGTGCATCAGAGAACTGAGCAGTGCAGCATCATGGTCCCTGGAGGAGCGAGCAGGCCGGGCCTGTACAAAGTGCTTTTCATTTAGTCCTTCTTTCTTTGTGTGGATATACACACAGTTATCTGAGGAAGAAGTAGTTTTCTTGGATTTTACTGAAAAATTGTCAGTCCTGCTTTTACTGTCATATATAGCTTTTCAAAAATACTTTTGTATATCCACTGCACATTGATGAACTTACCTAACAACAGGCTCATATGTTTGTCCAAATTATGTCAGACAGGCCTACAACCTGATTAGCTGGATCTAGGTCACTGGGGCAGAGCTGGTATGACAGGTGGAAAACGTACCACTGTGTTGGCCTGCTGTAGCTTACTCCTAAACTAGAGCAAAGGCCACGGTCAGGCCAAAGTCAAGATTGAAGCCAACCACAGGACTCAGTACATAATAAGCACTCTTTTTGTTGTTGTTAATCCACACCCAAGGATATTTTTTCCATTGATCTTTAGAGAAAATGAACAGAAGGGGAGAGAGAGAGAGAGAGAGAGAGAGAGAGAGAGAGAGAGAGAGAGAGAGAAACATGAATATGAGAAAGACATCATTTTGTTGCCTCCCGCACCTACCCCAACCAGGCTGGGAATTGAGCCTGCAACTGAGGTACATGTCCTTGACCAGAATCAAATCTGAGACCCTTCAGTCTGTAGGCCGGTGCTCTAACAACTGAGCAGAACTGGCTAGGGCAGCACTCTTTTACTATTATTATTTTAAATGTATCTTTATTGATTTCAGAGAGGAAGGGAGAGAGAGATAGAAACATCAATGATGAGAGAGAATCACTGATCAGCTGCCTCTTACATGCCCTCCCACTGGGGATCGAGCCCGCAACCCAGGCATTTGCCCTTGACCAGAATCAAACCTGAGACCTGTTCGTCCACTTAATCCACTGAGACAAACCAGCTAGAGCTATTATTGTTTTTTTTAAGGAAAATTGCTGCATCGTTCACTGTTGTATTTCCCCAGTGCTCCAGAGTTAAAGGAAGGAATGCACGGAGACTATAAGCAACCACATTGGGGCACCATGGTGAGCAATGGAGCTATATGGAATTTGGGTACTTGCCCATACTGTGTATTTCTTTCCATGAATATACCTTCTATGCCTATCCTCTGATTTAATTTCCTTGTGGAAAAAAGTTATATGCAGCATACTATGCTGTAAATGTTGTATCAAATGATAAAAAATGTGTATTTTAGTCTCTTGCTTTTAATACTAGAATGGCTCTATCAGTAATAACATAAAACTAATTTTAGGTTTAAATTGCTTTGGGAATAAGAAATTGTGATTTGGTGAATATATATACCACTTTTTCAAAAGTGGAAACAGTGTTTTTCATTCTCATTTTTTTAAAAAACAAGAATAACGGCCACTTTCCGTCTTCAAATTGTGGAGATTTGGTGTGTTGACTACTAATGTTGGACCACACACAAGGGAAAGTAGACATCATTGTGTGACCAGCATTCTGAATTATAACATTTTAAGCAAAAGCCCCAAAGCCCTGAACTCCTTTGCAGTTGTACAAAACCCTGATAGAATTTGTTGTCTAAACCTCTACCATACTCTTTGCCCTGAATCTATTGATTTCTTGACCAGACTTGAAATCCTGGGGAGGCGGGTGGACAATACACACAGAGTTTTCCATAATATTTTTAAATGTGAAGTTTTGCATAGAGTTCCTCTCAGCAACCCTGAAAAAGAAATATCTGTCAGAGCGCTTTGATTAAAACCTAGAGTGGATGTGATCTGAGTAGCCAAGGTACATCCATGGAATGGCTGGTTGAAGTTTGGCAATGCAGAGACATGGAGCTGGGGAAGGAAACACATATAAATCCATGCCAGTGATTCTCCAAGGCCAAAAGGATGTGTTTTCCCATAAAATAATGTGTTTTCTACTCAATTCTCCACCATGAAGAGAGAGGAGGCTTAATTTGAATTTCCACAGTATTGTTGATGTCTGTGCTTGGCACAGTACAAATCATTCAATAAATATTTGTTAAATGCTATGATCTGAAGGGAAAAAGCATCAATTCATCTCTCCCTTTTCCCCCCCCTTTTCTCCTAAAAGGTTGAAAAAAATGATGAGGACCAAAAGATCGAACAAGATGGCATCAAACCAGAAGATAAAGCTCATAAGGCCGCGACCAAAATTCAGGCTAGCTTCCGTGGACACATAACAAGGAAAAAGCTCAAAGGAGAGAAGAAGGGCGATGCTCAAGCTGCTGAGGCCGAAATGAATGAGAAGAAGGATGACGCCCCTGTTGCTGATGGCGCCGAGAAGAAGGAGGGAGAAGGTCCCACTACCACTGAAGCGGCCCCGGCCACTGGCCCCAAGCCTGAGGAGGCCGGTAAAGCAGGAGAAGCTCCCTCCGAGGAGAAGAAGGGGGAGGGCGCCCCTGATGCTGCAGCAGAGCAGGCAGCCCCCCAGGCTCCAGCCCCCTCAGAGGAGAAGGCCGGCTCTGCTGAGACAGAAAGTGCCGCTAAAGCTTCCACCGACAACTCGCCGTCCTCCAAGGCGGAAGACGCCCCAGCCAAGGAGGAGCCTAAACAAGCCGATGTGCCTGCTGCTGTCACTGCTGCTGCTGCCACCACCCCTGCTGCAGAGGATGCTGCCACCAAGGCAACAACCCAGCCTCCCACGGAGGCTTCGGAGGGCAGCCAAGCCGAGGACAAGATAGGTGAGCTACTATGAGGGTCAGAGGCCACGGGTGGGTAGCCACCGGGGCCTTTCGGAAAGCCAGGCCACCTGGGCCATCAAGGGAGAGGGGAATGTCTCTAGAAGGTGTTTTCAAGAAATTAAGGAAAGCTATGCTTAAGTCCCCAAAGAGGCGGGACTAAGAACTAACTCTGGCCACTTATATTCCCAAATGTCTCCAAGTCTGAAGGAGAACTCTGGCAGGTAGCAGCCAGGACTAGGAAGATGTGGCAATTACCTTATTAATAGGATTGGCATAAACAGGAAAGCTAGGTAATCTTAGTTTAAAAAAATATATATTCTATGTGCAAGATAGACTTAGTTTAATAAGTAATTACTGAGGCCACATATATTTTATGGACAGGAATTAACTAATGTGATTATTTGGCTTTAAGAAGTGCCTGTTATGAGAACAGCCAACTCCTTATTGATTCAGATGATCTAGTTTCTGAATTGCCGGCAGCAAAAACATAATCTCAGACCACCTTTCCCTTATCCCACAATATGTTACTGGGCATTCTCCCCACCATCAATTGATGAGTAGTGTGTGTATGCTCGGAGAATGCTAATTATAACAGTAATCGGGGTCAAACTAATTAGGAAAGTAAGTCTATTAATGTTGCCAAAAACAAAAGAAAAAAAACCCCAATATAGAACATGTTGTGAAGTTAAACATCAATTATCATTTTATTATAGAAGATGCTACTTTCTGCCATATGCATAAATAATTGAGGGTTGACTGTGATTACAAACAGGTTCTGGATTTGCTTTGGTTTGAAGCTCTTACTTGAATATTGGAGTGTTTTCACCGTTATTGCCAAAGAGACTGTGCGGAATGGAAATAGAGCATTTCCAAAACAAGATAAATTTAACAGACCTTCACCCCTGGGGACTAAGACCTGTCCCTCACCCCACCCACCCACAGTGCTGAAGGAGGCCAACAGCCTCTATGGTCTTTCTTCAGCCAAGTATGACTCATTAACACCTTTCAGCCCCAAAGACCTTACAGGTTAAGTTGTTTCTGTACCAGTTTTAAAAATTGGGTTTATTCCTTTAGAACTTCATGGACTTAACCCATGATGTGTCCAAGGACCCAAACTTGGACTGGCCCACACTGTGCCCACACTGCTCCGTGAGAATGCTCTGGGAAATGTTTGGCATCTGCCCGTTAGATTGAAAAAGTAATTATTGGAAATTTGCCTTTATTCCCATCCCTCCAAATTAGATACTGGAAGATGGCAGATGATTATTCAAATATTTTCAGTTCTGCCTCTTTTATCTTGCCCCCAAATTCTGGAAGAAGCCAGATTATATTATCATTATTATTATATCGCATGCTTCTTTCTATCAGTGATTCATTTTAAATATTTATTCTAAATACATACCTGCCCCAGAAGCCAGACTTTGGGGTTAAGAAGAAGAGGATTTTCTTTTTTCCTGGACAAGGAAAGGCATGTGGTAAAGAATATGGTGTTTGTTTTAGTTTACCAAGAAAAACAAACCACTGTTAACTACTTTTCTTTAAGTTGAAGATTTTAGCCTCAGTTATGATGGCTGGAAATCATTTTGCATATGACAGACTACTTATTATGTATTTTCAAACATTTTAGAAATTAATCATGCTTTTAAAATATAGAAAATATTTGACATTCCTCAGACCATATTTTTAAACAGGGATTTCTAAAATTGTGAGCATAGACAGAAAGACATGGTGTGATTTTTAGGTATATGATCATGATGTGAATTAATAGAATGACTGCTTGGATCAATGAAAAGTCTAAAATATAATATATCTTAAGAACATTTACATGTATTATTTTTTTCAAGTTATGATAATCCAAATGAATTAGTAAAGTATTTTATGTAGTACATGCTCAATAAATGTCAGATATTGAATAAATGAGAAGTGACTAGACTTAAATTATAGATCATTTGTTCACTCATTCATATAATCTTCCTGCAACCTTGCTTAATCTACACGTATATTTGATTAAAAGTGTGTCTGGTCAGTAAAAAGCAAATAGAAATCATCTTCTGCCCTAAATTTTATAAGTTCTGGCTGAAGAATATCTCAGTTGGTCTGATTTTATTATGTGCATTGATAAGTAATTGAAGGTGTAGGTAAAGTTCAACTTGAGGGTAATTAAAAGGCAAATTTATTATTGTTTCGGAGCTGCAGCTAAGTAGTGTCCTCTGGGTTGGATCCTGAAATGCTGCCTGTAGTTTGGACTGGTGTATCTATTAGTCTTGCCTGCTGTATGTGACAAGCACAAATTGCCCAGATGTGCTGAGTTTCATGGAGTCACAGAAACTAGAGTTGACAAGGAGATCTATCACAGCATCTCGAACCCAAATTCCCAGGGGCCCTGCACATCATTTTCTTCTATCTTCCATTGGATTGTTTTCCAATCCAGGTTAAAATAACAATATTTCCAATTGGCCTCTCCTGTTTGGAGATGGATGCCTACTTTGGGTTGCCTGGAGGGGTGTAGAGAGATAATCTGAGAAAGTGAATGGGGTTGGGGCAAAACAAGTCAAAAGAGAGAATTCAAGACAATAATTTGGTCAAAACTTTTACACCAAATCTGATCACTGCTTTAATATATAAAGAAATGCTTTATAAATTATAAATATGTAGTTTATTTTACCCCCTTTAAAAATTATTTATGGGTTTGTTATAGGTGGATGCCATTTACATTAGGACCTTTGGAGTTGGGTTTCTTTTAATCCTTCAACTATATCTCCCTCTCTTTGCTTTGGCACTCTGCCTGCCCATTTCTCAACATGCTTATGACCATAAGGTTTCAGTGTGTTCCTGATGATTATTCCTTAGTAGGAGGAGGAGTGTTCAAGGCTCCTCTGGGACACTGCCCTCCTGCAGCATGAGGAGATAACCAGCAAGCCGCCTTCAGTGATTATGTCATTGCTATCTCCTGAACAGCGCAGTGTGCCCATTGGGCTCTCAGCGAAGGAATTCTGTTATGTTTCTTCTACCCGTGGTAACCTATTGACTTTCTCCAGTAGAAAATTCTAAAATTTCTGCTGTAGCATATTCAGTGCCATAGTATTACCAAGATAACACAGCTCAGTGGCCAGAAATCAGAGATACTGACTGGGTGGCTACCAGGGGGTACTTGACTGATATTGGTAGGAAGTGTAACCCAAGTTATCCTAGATTTTCTGTGTTGATCTTGGTTGTATTTTATTTTCATGATCTCTATATCCCTTTCTTTTTTTTATTACCTCTTTCTAATTGGGATCATTAATAATGATGGTATTTGCCATTATCTGAATAGAAAAATTAACTTAGTGTGTTCCTACCTCTCTTTCTCCTTCCTTGTTTGCTTCCTTCCTCCTTCCCTTCATCCTTCTCTTTCTCTCTCCCCTTCTTCCTTCCTTTTTTTCTCCCATGTATATTAACTTTTTACTGTGATAGGGCTCCGGGGTCATAAAGATAAGTAAGATAGGGCTGATCTTAAAGAGTTCTCATTTGGTAGTGGGGTTGGGATAAAGTTCAAGGAGTGATGTTGAAAATGTTTACAATAATAATTTCAACTCAATTACATTCTGCAAATAGGTATGGAGTGCTTCTTTATGCCAAGGCACTGTGGGACATAATAGGAATGAGATGGTGCTTCTTGCAGTTTGATACATGCTATACAAATTTCTATATAATGTGTGTCTCTATAGCTAAATTAATAGCCAAAAGAATGAATGCCAAATGTATAGTTTCTGGAATGATAATTATTTGTAAGAAAGTGAAATATTCAGCCCATATTTCTGTATTTGGGGAAATTCTTTATGTTCCCCAGAATAATGTTTTTCTAAGGCCAAGGTAACCAACGATAATTTTTTTATCTTTCCAAAAGCTGATCATCTTCCACCGAGCTCTGTGTTAGATATTAGCTTTCCCAAAGATATTTACACTTCTTTGGCAGGGTGCCTCATAGGCGGTTTTGATTTGAAATGTGGTTTTAACCACTTCCCAAATTTATAAGCCACTCATAAAGAGCAAAAATTTGGATTGTGAAAAGTCCATAAATGCTGTCTATAAAACATGGGCACTCTGTCAGATGCTCAGTGGCATGGAGCTTAAATACTGTTGATTATTAGGCTTTTATGGCACACTGTTATATTGCTAGAGTAATCATTTTTATTGGCTTTTCTTGACAATAATTCAGTGCCTTTGATAATATTTTCCTTTCTATTTTTACATTCTGAGAATACGGGCAAATGAAACGGGTATTGTGCCCACAAGCGCAGTCAAACAAAACAAGGGTCAAATTGGTAGACCTCCAAACCTTCTCCTTAACTTCAGCCCTGTAGTTCTTTACCTCTCTTTTAAGGTGTTGTGTTTTCATCTCAATTCTTGCAATTTATCTTATCAGTTGTGATATTTTTTATTATTGTTGGGAGGTATAAATCAGGTCTTTCCTCAGGCATTCTCTGTCCTGCATGCACAGTAAGATAATGCAGAGGAAAGAAACCTTGGACTAGAATAAGGAGACCTTGATATTTCCACCCAGCTGTGGGATCTTAGGTAAGTCACTGCTTCTGTCTGGTCCTCAGTTGTCTCATCTTCAAGAAGAGGGACTAGAATAGTTTTATTTTAAAGTTTTTTTCAAGGTTGAAATACAATGTTTCTATAATTGGTGGTCCTTAATGAGCATTTATTAAGTGGCAGGCCCTGTGCTAAGTGCTACATGGGGATTATCACGTTTAATCATCATAACCACTCTATGGTATAAGTACTATAATTTCCCCATCACTTTTCACAGATGAGGGATCTGAGGTTTAGAGAGATGGTGGCTTTTAATCATTGTCAATAGCTAGCAAGTAGCTGAACCAGGAGCTAAACCTTGACAGCCTGAGTACAGAGGCAGTCATTGAATTATGAAACCACAAGTACTATTCTGGAAGAAGTAAAGACAAGAGTTGTCTAAGAACCCCAACATGTGTTCTGAGAACATTCCCTCATATGTAAATTGGATACTAAAGACTCACATTTGCAGTATCTAAACATAGTTCCTGGTCATAATGCCCTCAAAGCCCCATCACCCCAAAATGATTGGGACTATTAAACAAGTTCTGAGTCATGGGTTCTTAGTTTGGAAATCCTTCAGGTACTATTTTGTTAGGCCTAAGAAAGCTGTAGAGATCAGTTGAAATTCATGGTTCTTCAGAAGAGTACTACTGACTCTATTAAATATGTTGGGATAACTAAAAATTGAAATTTTTAGATATCAATCTGTTGAAAGTAATTTCATGTATTTGAGGTGATACCTACCCTAAATCTGGCTTAAAGGAATTATTATCTTGTAAAATTCTTTTTCATATCCCTCCTCCCTTCTTTGCAAGTACATTTGCAAAGGACCCTGACACCTTTATATTTATAACTAAAATGATATCATGAACTTAGTAGGGCAGATTAAGAGCAATCACTGTCTAAATTAAGAAATGCTGAGGAGACAAAAGCTTAGAGGAGATGTATTTTAGAGTCAAGAAATCATTTCATGGGGCCTTTGATCCATTTCTTTCAAAGCTCATATTAAATAACTACTATCCTATCTAATGAAAGAGTAATCTGCAAATTGACCAACACTCCAACACACAAGATGGCCGTCCCCATGTGGTCAAAGATGGCCACCACAAGATGGCTGGCAGGGGAGGGCAGTTGTGGGTGATCAGGCCAGCAGGGGAGGGCAGTTGGGAGGGACCAGGCCTTAAAGGGAGGTCAGTTGGGGGCGATCAGGCCAGAAGAGGAGGGCAGTTAGGGGTGACCGGGCCTGCAGAGGAGGGCAGTTGGGGGTGATTGGGCTGGCAGGAGAGCAGTTAGGCATCGATCTGGCTGGCAGGGGAGTGGCTAGGGGTTGATCGGGCTGTTAGGCAGAAGCGATTAGAGGCAATCAGGCAGGCAGGCAGGCAGGCAGGCGAGTGGTTGGGAGCCAGCATTCCTGGATTGTGGGTTGGACATCCTTCAAGGGATCCCAGATTGGAGAGGGTGCAGACTGGGCTGAGGGACACACACTTCCACCCCCCACCCCATGCACGAATTTTGTGCACTGGGCCTCTAGTTATCTTATAAAGAAGAAAGTAAACAGGAAGACGTATAAGTGACTCCTCCATTTTTAAAGTGAGAAAACTATATTTAGAACTGAAAAATCAAACAATATTTCTTAAAATGCAGAATATGTTTCAGATACTAATGCATACTCATCAAATTTTTTTTCTCTCCACTCCACACACATGTACACACACACAATCCCACAAGGACTAAAAGGAGGAGGAGAAAGAACCAAGAGTAGCAAGTGTTACACAGTCAGTCCATTTGGCTAAACATGGGGAGAAAGCAGAGCACTCAATCTAATGGACTAAAAGCATTGAGTGGTCATCACTTTTATTTTGTTCAGGTAATGATGGCTTCATTAAATAAACAATGAAAAGCTTTCTATAACCATACATAAAAGGAAGGAAAGAAGGAAGCCAATGATGCTGTTTAAAGCTACAAGACCTGAGCCCTTGAAGACCTCCCAAGATTATATGGTTTACAGCATACATAGGAGGAGAGGAAGGTTTGAAAGGATGTGTAAGTTTTGCCAGCTCTCTTAGTCATGTATAAATTTTGTGCCATAAAAAAATGACTGAGTTAGATGTTGAACCTCAAACCAATTCATATAATCAAGAAAATTTAAATCCCTTCCTTCTTTAAAAAAGCTTTAGCCAGTCATTGATCTGACAGCAAAGAAACTTGGCTCTGTAAGCAAATAATTTACTTCTGGGCTTCCTAAAAAGAATTGCCCATAAATTGTTTTCATAAGGATAATGAATAGTATCATGCTTTTAATAGACCCAACATCTTATAGGATGCATATAATGCAAATGCTCTGTATTTTCAGCGTAAAAGACTAAACATCACCTAAAATTAAGAGACTTGGGCTCTTATTCAGATTCTGATGATGATTTCAGGCCAGCTTTGTTTGTAAATCTACAGTGAGATGGGGAGCATTAGAAGTTGAGACTAAAGTTATCTATGATGAAATTTACAGTATCTGAAAATTAAAATCTTTCTTAGGCTAATTAATGGAAAATGGTACAGGAAGAATTTTTGGTGTAGAGGTTACCTGAACTGAGTCTTAAAGGACAAGATGTATCTAATGAACAGGAATACCTTTTACTAAAATAAAAAAAAAATCAAATTAACATACAAATAACTTAATTCATCACAATTCAGCAGCAGCCATTGAAAATTAACCTTCAGTCAAAAAAGTAGCTCCATGCTATATTTTGTTTATTGTTGAATCCTACACCTATAGCAATGAGTGGGAAATTGGAGATAGTAAATATATGATAAATGAGTTAAGAAAAAATGAACAAATGTTATTACAGTAGAGAAAGTCCAAGAGAGTAGATTCTAGCCTTTAGACTTTGGACAGGCAAATCGCTTGTGTTCTTTGAGTTAAATGCTGGACAAAGAATCTCAACAATGACAATGTTATGACACCTTTTACCTTTAATTGCAGATTCTGAGTGATGAGGTGAGGCAGACACTTGCTCAAACAGAAAATTTTGCTGCTGTCCACCTTTTTGCTATTTCAGAAGCTGAGTACAGAAGCTCACTGGAAAGTGCTGTGGTTGCTCAGGGGTATTTGTCATGCTTGAGGTAGCCAGATTTCCAGCCACTTAGAGCTTCATAGACCAATGTGAGCATTTTGCATTATGTTGAGAAACATATTGAAAACTAGAGGAAACCAAAGCTGCTCCCTTCTGAAAGCAGGTGATTAATTTCATTCCAGCTCCATGAATGACCTGTGTGTGTGGCTCTTGCCAGTGTGTGACAGATACACCCAGGGAAGGAAGGATATGCCAGGTTCCTTGGCTCTTTTTCCTCATCTGACATGTTTAAGTAATCCTTACAAGGTTGTAAGAGTCTCCCGAACCTGCTGTGCCCCACTATACGATGAATTGTTAATATGTTTCCAGACCAACGGTGTTGGGACAGAGACCAGAAAATAGGCTTTCCTGTTTCTGTTGCCTCTTCTCCTTTCCCACAGTGGTAGAAACATAATTTGTGTACAGTTTGTGAGTCGTTCAGACTACAGACCATAGAGGACATTGTGGTGGGAGGTTGAACAGGTTTTTCCCCCACATATAAACTATAAATTGAAGCAACTTATCATGTATTTGATAAAAAGATAGACAGGGCCCCACTTTGTGAAACTGTCTCCAGTCCAATGTAAGGGCTCAGAAAGCCAGAGTTCAGCAATGTGGCTACAGCATTCTCCCCCGTGTTATAATCAGATCCTTTTAGAAAGAAGAGCAGCAGTGAAAGATTTCTGTTTCCCTTTTACCTTCTTCTTTAATATGGATGATTTAACTATAATAGCTTGATAGGAAAAACTGGCTTTCATTGGAAGGTACAAGTCAGTATCCTTTTCTTGCCAATATTTTTTTTTAAAAAAAGAAAAAAACAGAAAGTAAAAAATGAAGCAAAACCCTGCCACTTTCTAATTAACATTTATGCTTTTCAGCCCAGCAGAAAAGCAGGCAGTTACGATGAACCACTGTGGCCTTGGCCTGGTAGCTCGTTTGGTTGGAGCATCGTCCTGATGTGCCAGAGTTGCAGGTTCAATCCCTGGTCAAGGCACATACAGGAATCAACCAATGACTGCATAAATAAATGGAACAACAAATAATGATAATAATAAAAGATGTACCACTGTATTTGTAGGACATTGATTATGGTCTGGATACAAGGCTGGTGCAGTTGTCAAATTACATATTGCTTTTGAACTTCTATGAGGAGAAACTCTTCTCTATTTTCCTAATACGCCAATGAAACAAATTTTTGCAAGAGTAGCAATCAACAAATGAAGAAATTGTTTTTCATGTTCAAGTTTAGGCTGTGACTCTGGTTGCATGTTTATCATATCAGGAGTTTCTATCCTAGGGTTAGCTTGAAATATGAGTTAGAATGAACATTTATCACATTTTAGGTAGTATAGAATAATATTTCTCTCCCCTAGTCTCTCCCTGTACTCATTTTAGTAATTGTCTGGCCATCTGCACTGAGGTGCATGATGATTGAACATGGATATATGTTACAATATAAAAAAATAAACCATTATGATTGACTAGAATCCCTGTGCACGAAATTCGTGCACAGGGGGTGAGGGAGTCCCTCAGCCTGGCCTGCACCCTCTCCAATCTGGGACCTCTCAAGGAATGTCCAACCCCTTACGGGATGTCTGACTGCCATTTTAGGCCCGATCCCATGAGGATAGGGCCTAAACTGGCAGTCAGACATCCTTCTCTCAATCCAGGACCACTGGCTCCTAACTGCTCTCCTGCCTGCCTATCTGATCACTCCTAACTACCTCTGCCTGCCGGCCCTATGCCCCTAACTGCTACCCTGCCAGCCTGATCGCCCCCTAACTGCCCTCCACTGCCGGCCTGATCACCCCCTAACTACTCTCCCCTGCCAGCTTGATTGCCCCTAACCACCTCTGCCTTGGCCCCTGCCACTGTGGATTTGTCTGGAAGGATGTCCGGAAGATATTCAGTCTAATTAGCATATTACTCTTTTATTAGTATAGATGGTTTTATCAGATATCTGTAATGGTGTGTTGGTAAATTGGCTCTCCCCCCAAAAAAAAATCCACAAAAAACCCCCTAAAACTTAAAAAGCCCTGATTTATAGTGTTTGTCAATATTTATGGCATAAATATTCCCATGGCTGATTTCACACTACCAGTGAGTTGTCACTGAACACACAGATAACTTGTGCTCAGTAGCCAATGGGAGCCAGCTCATCACACCCCAAATCAATGTAGTGTAATAATCTAATGAACTTTACTTTTGGTAACTAAAATACTGGAACAGTAATTATCAGCTCCTAAACAATATATCAATATGGAAGTACAAAACTATTTATTACACTCATTCACTTATAGACATATGCATGTGAAACCTGAGAACTAGTTTTAACATGTGGAGTGATTTCTATTATGCATTGGGCCATTTATTAAAAGTTAAAGAAAAGGGTAAAATTTGGAATTGTACCTGCTATTCAATTAGGAAAATAATTTCCCCTAAAGGGTTGAATATATTGTACTTAAAAGTGTGATCTGAGCTGCATCTTTTCAAGGAGGCTTTTTCATTTTTTCAGAGGTGAATTCAGGGTTGGATTGAATTGTGAGCATGGCTGACTTTTTAAACCTCTAATGTAGAGGAAGGGCTGACTCTTTTATCCTAATTACTTTCAGCAAGAATGATGCTTTTGATTCTAGGAGGAGCATCAAGAAACAGTGAATTCAGAGAGGGTGGGATAAAAAGTTTTTATAATTCTCAACCTGGGTACATTAATTCAAAAAGTGACTTTCAAATATATGAACAGGGATGGGCAAGAGTAAGTTTACGGTTGTGACTATGTGAAAGTTTATTCTTGTATTATTATTTATTAATTACAGTATTACTTAGCTTATCATTATTGTTGCTAATATTTTGTACCCTTACTTATGGTTTATCTTTTAGGTAATGATGGCTAGTAATTGAACCTACTTTTGCCCACCCTGGTATATATACTAATTTCCAAAAGAAAGCTGATCTGGTTGAGAATGGCAGGGGAAAATGGAGATGACTAGAGAGGCCCAGAGCTCCCTCTACTCTGTTTCTATCTCTCCCTCTAAATGGAATTACTCTGGGCTGTGAAGTACAGTTTGAAAAGAAAATGTAAGCAATTTTTGTGTTAATGACTTTCTACACATGGCCAGCAAATACTGTCAGGTCCAAATCTGTTCCTTGCACTCACTGCAGCTGGTCGTCAGAGTGAGTACAGAAAACTCACTGCAGTCATATTGATTAAAGTAGATTATGTGTATCATTTCAAAGGTTGACAAATCCCCCTCTCCCCATATTATAGTCCAGTTGTTTAGTCACAGATAGTGGTCTGAGTAACTGCTAACCATGGTGTTAGGTCCATTAAACAATGTTCTATTTTATTTTGGTTCCATACAATATTAAAGCCATGCAAAATTTATTTTATGAAAATATTTTATAACTATAACTAGAGGCCCAGTGCACGAAAATGTGCATGAGTAGGGTCTCTAGGCCTGGCCGGCGATCAGGGCCAATCTGTGGGGCAACCAGCAGGGTGATCGAGGCCCCCCCCTCGCACCGCCTTGACTGGCCTGGGGCCTGCAGGCTGAGGGCAGCTCCTGCATTGAGCATCTGTCTGCTGGTGGTTAGTGCACATTATAGTGACCAGTCATTCCACCAGTCGTTCTGCCATTCAGTTGATTTGCATATTAGGCTTTTATTATGTAGGATACCAAGGAAATTTTATTTCCTAAAGCCTTGTTTTAAACCTCCAAGTCAGTGAATTTTGAATTATGTTCCTTGGAGCCCTGGCATTCCAGGTGCCTCAGAAGTGGCTTATGGGTATTGGGTTGTTTGCAGAAGCCAGGCTGGCTGAGATACAGTCCTCCACACTCACACAGTCCTCTGTTCCTTCCATGACTATTTCTAAATCTTGGTAAAACTTTGACATTTTAATGAATAATAATTGAAAATTACTGTCCTTAAGTAATTTTTTAAAGTAGGTTATGGCCATTATCAAAAGTCCTTGAATTTTGGCATGATTAAAACTTAACTGAAGATAATTCAGAACTCATATTTTCATTCAGGTGTGCACTGTATACTTAGCTGGAATTGTTTATTCTTTGCAAACAGATAATCCTCCCAGTAATATTATAGGAATTATCCAAATTCAAAGAATTTTCTTAGAGTACAACAAATTATAAGTAAATGGAAGTTAAGTGACTCATTTGGGGTTACTAATCAAAGCTAAGTAAAATTACTACATCTATGACTTCTGAGTCATTAGGAAAAAGAAGCACTAATAATGCTATAATTTTGTTTAGTTCGACTCCAATTTGCAACACAATTGAATAAACAAAACATTCTCTCTGATGAGATACCACTTAAGCAATTCTATCAATGTAACTTTGAAATATCCACAAAAATAAGACTTCTAGAATGTTAAAGCCCAAAATCTGTCTCAAGAATTCCAAAAACTGTCCTCTTTCTTTCTCCCATTCCTCAGCCCCAGTGGGTAAAAGCTGTTTGTTCCTGATTAAAGGATGCCTGAAAGGAAAACACCCATGGGCAATGGGGCCAGGTCTTCCTTAACTCCAGATATTAGCATCCAAAATGTCACTTGAATGATGAACATCATGTGAAGCAGCCCACTGGGGTAAAAGAAGTAGATCCAATAATCTCATTGTAATCTTAGGCTTAGGGTTTGAGAGGCTGCCACTAATTCTTTTAATTTCTAATCGACTACTCTGAAGACCACTCACGAAAAGCTACACAGTCATGTCTCTCCAAATAAATACCCTACATTAAACCTCCTAATGCTTTCTTTTGATCACTAATGAAATCTGAATTATTACCATGGCCACAAGGCTGCATCTGATCTGACTTCTGCTTATCTCTCTGAGCCTATGTCCTTCTGCTCTGACCTTCTTTACTCTTCTCTAGCCATGCTCTTTCTTTAAGACTCTGGAACACACTCAGCTTGTTCCTACCTTAGGGCCTTTGCATTTGCTTTCTCCTTTGATTGTCCCACAGCTGCCTCTTAGCACTTAGATCTCCATTTGGATGTCACTTGCTCACAGAAGATTTCCCTGACCATTCACGCAGAACTGCACCACCCCTCCCAACCCAATCAGTTTGACATGTTTCTTTTATTTATATCACTCTCAGTGCCTAAAATGACTGTATTTATCTCTCTAAAATAACTTAGTTATTTCTTACTAGATTTTCCATTCCTTAAAAGCAGGGGCTTGGGCCCTGGCCAGTGTGGCTCAGTTGTTTGAGCATTATCCCATGCACTGAGAGGCTCCTGGTTAGATTCCTGCTCACAGCACATTCCCAGGTTTGAGGCTTCATCCCCAGTAGGGGGCACACAGAAGGCAACCCATCAATGTTTCTCTCTCTCCCTCTCTTTCTCTTCCTTCTTCTCTCTCTAAAAATTAACAACTTTTTTTTTAAATAAGTAGAGGCTTGGTATCCTTTAGCCCAGCGAGCATGCACAGTGCTCAGAATGGAGCCCATCACGCAGATACACCTCAGTGAACGTCCGCTAATTGACTAATAATACGAAACTCACTTATGGAGAGATTTTTCTTCATAAGCAGTTGGATAAAGGGAAAGAATCATTTTATTTTTTTTCCAATTTAAAGCCCATTAAAGGAGCTAAGAATTTTTCAGGCAACTATTCATTTTTATTGCGTACAGCCTCACTCTCCTAGGCTTTACAGATTAGCAACCTCTTCTCCGGGACCTGCTTCACAACATCATCCTGGCACCCAGACACTCTGAGTCTAGATGTGGATGTTTGGCCCAAAAGGAAAACTGGACAGAGCGTGAAAAGAAGTTTGGGCCCCCAGCGAGGATCAGGTGGGATGTGGGTGAGGACTCTTCAATGAAGGAAGAGGAAAGGGGGAGTAGAAAGAAAAAAGAATGGGGAAGAAAATGGGAGAAAATAGAGGGAGATGAAAAGTAAAAGGGGATCAGAAATGGAAGTATTAGAGGAGGCAGAAAGAATAAGGAAGTAGAGAAAGACAAGAAGGTAGGAAAGAAACAGAGGGAGTTAGAGGAGAAAGCATAGGTGAAGCAGGACTTTGGGGGACCAGTGCAGAGCAGAGGAAAGGCACTGAACTGGGCACCAAGTGGGTTCCCTGCAGCTCTGCTACTGACATACTGTGTGGCATGGGCAGGACAAATTTACCTCCCTCTCTGGTACAAGGATATGGTTTATTAGGTGTCTTCCATCTCTAGCACTCTCTGTTCTTGACTTCACAAATAGTAGGCTCCAAAGGGCTCCTGGCAAATAGATTTTCTGTCTCTGAGCAGGTCCAAGTGGCAGATGGGTCCCAGCTCCCCCAGGAGAGACCCCCCCACCCCCCCGCACACACACACCAGGCTCACTATTGTTAGAGCCCTCGGCAGCATAATCCCCAGTCAGTGCTGCCTCCACAAACCAAGAGATGAGACTGCCTCTGCTTGCTTCCAGGCAGAAAGGGAAAAGTTGAAAGAAAAGTTAAGCTTCATTATCCCAGGAGTTTAAATGTAGGTCTGTTTTCATGCAGATACGTTATGAATTCAAGGCACAGTTCAGAAGCTTTTTTTTTTTCTTTTTACTTAGAACACCTCATATAGAAGCAGTATTGAAACTGGACAGTCCTTGAGTTCAATGTCAGGCTTCTCCCTGTATGGCTTTTATAATTTGTTGAGCCCCCAAGATCTTCATTCATAATATGGAAATAATAATGCTACCTTTAAACAACTGTTGTCAGAATTTAATAATGTAACATATTTAAATAACCAGGTACAGCGTAGGTTCTCAATGAACATCATTTTGCTTTTACTTTTCTTCTGATAACCTGAAGTAAGTAGTCCTCTCCCGATATGGAGATCCTCTGGGCAGATCTTCAAATTAGAGATAGTGAAAGCAAGGACAGTCTGTCACTTTGCCATAGGTAAAATAGTGGAAGAGAATCTTTCATCCAGTAAATAAAGAGAACCTTTTTGTTTTTCTAAAATTTTGGTGGTCCAAAGTGAAGTATTTCAAAGAGCATAAAGTACTACAAAAGAAAAGCACATTACTTATGGATACTGCAACCATAGACAGAGAATTACAGCAGCCATCGATTTAGCTAACACTCTTCCTTGGAGGCCTGCAGTGCAAGGAAGCATCGCAGGTGTTGGAACTGAACCTGCCTTTGTTTGAATCAGAGGTCCACTCCTTAACCAGCTCTATGCTCTCAGTTTTGTCATAACATAATATCCTTATTGCTGAACTTGGTGGTGGTTGGTTAGGATTAACTAGGTCACATGTAAAGTGCTTACTGTTGTGTTTTATTGAACACATAGTAAGTGCCTAATAGAAAGTCACCTTTGCTTCTTGTTCCTTTCAACTGAAGCTCTTGGGAAACATTTTATAAAGGAAATTAATGTGCAGGTAGGATGTGCTTTATGGCCATCAGGAAAGACATAATGATATACAGTCTCTTCTGGGAGATAGAGACTATGCTATTTGGCTTACCTTGTAGTTCAGCAAGATTACCAAGTTCTTACATGATCAGTAATGATTGAGTCTGGAAGTCAGCCAAGGCTACCAGGTAGTGATGGTAGGATTAATTCAGGCTCCAGGTAATTGGTCCCTCAGAAACTGCGATCTAAGGATTCAGTAGAAAATGTGGGGGTCCCCTGAGGGAGACAGCTAATACACTCTTTCTAGGTACATATCAGCTATCAACTGTCCTATCGTGTTTCCATCTTACAGTTTCAAACCTAAAACAAAACTTAAAAATCACCCAGACCTGGGCACTGAGTGGGCTTCAGGGGTGTCCTTAGTACCTAAAATCTTTTGCAATGTGTTATGCTGTGTGTATATATGGATGACATTCTCATGTCCTTGTATTTCATCAGATACTCAACTGGGATCATGACACAAATAGACTAAGCTCCACTGTACTCGAATAATTTCTAGGAGAGCTTGTGTAGGTGTGGGTTTTAATGAAAAGATGAGACATACTCAGGGGTTCAGGTTGCATGTTCTGTCCATAGTTGCACAATGAGTTACTATCAGAGTAGAGGAGTTAAAACCCAAATGTCCCAACAACTGCCACCCAATTAATTAATTTATTAGTATATATTATTTTCATTCTGCACTAGGCACTGTGAAGGATATAGAAGTATAAAAGTGACTATCTGAGGTCCTGGAAATTACAATCTAGTTGAGGAAAAAAAAAAAACAAAGGTCTTAAAAAAAAATCCAGGACCAGTCAAGTAAGGAACAATGTAAGTGCATGCCTCCTTGCAAGCTGTAGTCTATAACTGCAGAGAAGGAATTCAGACGGATGGAGGTAAGGTCCAAAGGAAGGCAATGAGCATCACATTGGAGTGTTGGTGAAAATACTGGCCCTAGTAACAGGTGTTAGTGTGGGGAAGGTGGGATATCCTAGATCCTCTTACTAAAAGCCTTGACGTGATCAGAGACTTCACTCTTAGTACAGTAGTGAAGTAGGTTGAAGTTCTTACTTTATTACATTATTCTTGCTCCAAGAATGAGTCTGTTGTCTCTACAAGGAGTACACACAGCACAATCCACACTTTCTAATTCAGCTCAAAGACTAACAATAGTATTAGATTATTCAATAAAGCAGCTTCAATAAACAGTATTGTGGCTCAGTTTTTAGTCATTTCGGAAGAACTGAAAAATAAAAATTAATTTCAGGAAAGCTTAAAAGTAGAACCCAATCACAATAGGTTGTTTCTTCCCTGTCACCACTCCTATCACTTGCCTGGAGTCATTTCTTCCTGATTTAGCCTTCCACCCAGGCTCCACAGCTGGGAATGGAATTACACTGGTGCCCTCTACTGGAAAGAGATGGGAAGTTTTGCAGGAAACAATGGTGTCCTGGTCTGCAGCGCAGGGGCTGAGTCCTGTGTTTCTGGGCCCACAGCAGCCTCTAGGCTGGAATCATTTAGTGCTGTTTACAAGCCTCCAGGCCAGGGATGCTCTGCCATCATGCCTGGCTTTATCAACCAGATGGAGTAATCGGATTTTTATTGTAAGGACGGCGCTGTCACTTAAATTTTTAAAGCATTCCAAGAAAACTGTCCCTTTTACTCTGTCAGTTTGAAAGCAGGACACTCCTTTCATTGAACACAAAACCGTGACTCATCATGGGTGGTGGCCATCTTGCTATAGAACAATACCTCTTGAGAGGCTGGTAAGAGACTCTGAGGCCTTTTTTTAATCCTGTTCCGTTATTGTTATTTTAATGGTGGGGAAAACACATTGATACTCATTGCTAAATTCTTGGTGTAAGTAATCAGAATTAATGCCATGGTATTAAATTAGATTTAGAGTGTCTACTCTGGTGTTCCTATAGTGCCCTGCTCAACTCATTTTCTTTGCTGGAGGTGAAAAATCATTCAGCTGTAATTAAGAAAGGAGTAAGGAAGTGCTGAGTGGGAAAACCAAGACAGAGAAGAGTTGTGAATTCTCATGTGTGCAAATTGGAGGTGAGCTTCTAAAATAAAATGATGGGGGAAGTGGAGAGGATGGATTGAAATGATCCTTTCCAACGCCCACTTTTATTTTATTTATTTATTTTTTTAGGATCAATACTATAGACATGGAGGTCTGCCTCTGGTTTCCATAACAACCTGGCTTATTGAAAGACTGCAGGCTCCACAAATCCCCAATTATCAGCCTGGCAGGGCTTATTAATGGGGCCCAGGATCCCAGCGAGGCAGGCAGCTCATTGCAGGCACGTGCCTGCTGGGCGGTGGGAGGGTGGAGGAGATGGGAAGGGGAGAGGTGTGGTGAGATTATACAGCCATTTGTCCCCCTGTCACTTGGGGAGGGTGCAGTCATTTAGGAAGCTGTGTGAATGTCTCTGGAAGCCGATAGCAGCTGTGGCTGCTGTTGCAGGAGCCTAGTCATGAAAGCAGAGACTGTTTTCTCCAGCCCCACCCCAAAGGCCATCTATCTGGAATAAATCCATAACAGTATACCACATGCCATGTATGTTTATTGAGCTCCTATAATTAATTAAGACTTCCTCACAAAAACAATGGTGAATCCAAATTTCTATATTAACTCAAGCCTTAATTAACACATGGAGCCAACCTAATGCATATTTGATAGCTTTGAATTACTCAGTCTTTGGTCTAGTGTTCTCTTATTAGGTCCTCACCATAGAATAAATGCAATAGCAGCAATAATACCGATGATAACAATGTGTATAACATTTACTTGTCTTCTACCAGGCTCTCTGCTAAATTCTCTGCATGGAGTTTCTTGTTTAAAACTCACAATGACCCTATGACGAGGGGTATCATTGTCTCTTTTTCACAGGTGAGGAAGTAGAAGCAAGAGAACTTAAACAACTTATCTTAGGCCACATGGCTAGTGAGTGTGACTATATCAGCACCTCATTTCTGCTTTCTCTATGTAACTATTTTTATTGTCCTCTTATCATTTAACTTGGATGTCCTCAAGATAAAAAGAGGAGTAACACATTTACAGTAAAGTCTGTATTCTCCAATGTGATTGGGAAGTGGAATATTCTAGTTACTGTTTTAATGAAGTGTTTCAGTTATTACCATCTATGTTATCATTGAATTTCCAATTGGGATGTAATAAAATATACACAATACTAGAAGTATAGTAATCATAATCATAAAATGCTTCAAGACCATTACACAAATGTCAATTTTTATTGTATTGCAGAAGTGTTCGTTGACAAAGATGTCTGTTTGACAGAATGCCAGGTGAACTGTTTTGTTGCATAGAAATATCAATGCCTTCACACTTTGAATTTATACATTTCAAAGTACTTTATGTGAACACCACTGAAGCTAATGGGATCAGAAAAAAAAAAAAAATCTTTTGGGGCCGGTCTTTCAGAGTTAAAGAATATTAGTGTGTGGAAAACCTTAAATTCATTAAGTACTCCGGATCACTAGACTGTGTTTTTATTACACCAGGACCTTACACGATGTGGAAAATGAAACATGACACTCCCCTGAGCTGGTTCAATCCAAATCTGTCATAAAGCCATTTGAGAGTAGGTCAAGGTTGGCAGCATTTTCATAATAGTTGCTCAAACAACAGTTTTTGTTATTTTAGTCTCCAGAACTGATAATAGAACTTGTTCACAAAGGCTTTATCTTTTTAAGGATTAAGAGAAGTGATAATAAAGACTGTTTTAGTTAACACTTACTGAGCATATCATTTAAGCATTTTATAAATATCATATTTTACAATAACCCTGTGAGGTATATACTATGTCCCCATTTTATAGTTGGAGAAATCAAGGCTCAGGGAAGTTACATAACTTGCCCAATATCTCACATTTGGGAATTGGAGGGCTCCAGATTCACACTCAAGCAGTCTAGCTACCGAGTTTGTAATCTTAACCAGAGTTGTCTATGCTCACTGTCTCCAATTAACATTTCTATTTTCTCTTGAATCCATAGCACTCACACCTACCCTCCCACCCTACACTAAAATAACTTTTGCTGAAGCTGGAAGTGATCTCCATGTTGCTAAAATCCAATGGTCAAGTCAGAGGCCTCATTTTCTTTGACCTACCAATAGCATTGGATTGTTGATCACTCTCTTGCCTTTGAAATACTTTTGCTACTGCTCATCCAGAATATTAATTATTCCTGATTTTGCTCCCAATACAGTGGCTCTTCAGTTTCCTTTGCTTTACTTCTTCATCTCCTGGTTTCTGTGTTGGAGTACCCACATGGCTTCATCTTGTAGCTCCTCTTCTCTCTTCTCCATTTATATTTACTCCCTTGGTGATCTCTTCCAGCTCATGGCATCGCATACTGTCTACAACCTAATAAATCCCAGTTTTCCATCTGTAGCTCAGACCTCTCTCCCCATTTTAAACAGCTGCTTACTCTACACCTCAACTTGTATATCTAATGGACACCTCCAATGGAAGATTTTAAAAACCAGACTCTTGTCTCTACTCCTTGAACCTGCTCCTTCTCAAGATTTTGCAATATCAGAAAATGACAAGTCTGTTTTCCCCTGAGGCTCAGGCTATATATCTTGGAATTACCCCTGACTCATTTTTCTTTAACAACATTAAATCTGTCAGGCAATCTTGTTTCCTCCACCTTCAAAATATATGTAAAATCTGAGCACATATCACTTTCTCTCCAGCACCTATTTCACTTGGGTAAAAGCCAGTTCCTTAAAACGGTCCGATTCCCCCATGATTAACATCCTCCCCACCAGATCACCACTCGGATGTCATCTCCCGTTACTGTCCCTTTCTAGGGCCATGATAGCAAGATTGATTTCCTTGCTACAACTCCAACAATCAAGTGTTTTCACAATTGCACTTAGTATTTCCTCCACCTAGAAACCTCTCTCCTCTAGATACTCATAGAGTTCCCTCTCTAACCTTCAGCTCTCTGTCCACATGGTCCCCTCTCAAGGAGGCTTTCTGTTTAATACTGTCATTATACCCTCATCCTGGCACTCTCCATTCTCCTTTCCAATAGTGTTTTTGTAGCTCTTACCACAACCTAACATGCTATATATTTTAATTTTTTTTTACTATAGTACAATATATACTCCACAAGAACAGGCTGTTCTTAGTCTTATTATTGTTTTATACACTGCTGTATTCCCTGCAAATAGGTAGAGTAGATAGTGAATACCCAATAGACATAGTTGATTCAGCAAGTGATGAAGAAAATAGCTCTTTAGTCAGAGTAGCTGAGTCAATTCTTATGGTCAATGCATAGGTGGAAACAGTGACCCCAAATCACCACCACATTTCATTGGCTTACACCTCATACCCTCTGCCACCAGGACAGATGTTCCCCCATCTTCCTTTGCCCCTGAAAATTCTTTGGTGACTCATAGAGTTCTCACAAGTTACTCTGTGCCTCCTAATGACCAGAAGATGTTGGCAACTTGACAGTGACTATAAATGGGCTGTGTCACTGGCACCTGAGGACCAGATCCTTGTCCTAGTCTCAGAGCTTCTCAGTCACTCCCTGCAGGGAACCAGGTCATAGGGAGGAAATCGGTTTCATCTCCCCATGCAAAAGATTCATCTCTAAAGCAGAGAACATTTCAGCAATTCAAAACCACTGGGGATTCTGCACTGACTGGAAATAGATGGCAAAAACAAGTTGCCTTCCTTTCATGTTAAATCATCAAATCAAAGTTATGCAAGCTTTAATATCTAATAGTCTCTGGTGCATTAAAATGTTCCACTTATCATAAATTATAGTTAAATGAGAATTTACCTATTAGTAGCCCTTTTTTAGTATGTTGAATTTGCTTACATGTTGGTTTTAGTTCAATATGACTGCAACACTTTTTCACATAGGAGCATTTTCTTCAGAGGAACCATTGAATAAAACAGAATAAAAAAGTAGGTTTACAGTTGTGAAGAAGCAAAACACAGAGTTTATTCTTGTGTTATTATCTATTAATTATTGTATTTATTCCATGCAAACAACTGTAAACAAACATTTGCTCCATTCTGTATATATCTATATTCAGGCAGCTTTGTTGGCTTTTATCAGAGTCCAAGGATTTGTATCATTTGTTAGCTTTGCACAATTAAAAAACAGTTTTGTGACCCAGATAACTCCAGTAAAACCAGCAGGTCTTCTATTAGATCCTAACTGTGGTGGGTAAGGTTAAACATTGAGACAGACAATAAATCTAGTCTCTAAAGCTGTAGACCAACTTGGGCATTACCAAAGAGCCTGGAGGTCCATGGGGGGTATGTTTGTATGTGATAGTACTTAGTCAAGGAAATGGGGTGGAGAGATGTGGGGAGGGGTGGAAATTGGCACACCATTAGTGGTGAGAGGGGTAGGGTAGGGGTGCCAGTGCTACCTAAAAATCACAATCAAAAGGAATGTGTGATGGGAAGGGGACAGGTGACCGCAAGCAACTGTCAAACTGCAAAATCCATGATTGGAAACCTCTGATGATAGAAATCTATATTTGAATAAGAGAACAAAATATGTTTGTATGATTGAGGCCCTGAACTGGTAACTCTTCATTTCTTACTCATTTCCTCACCATTCCCACCACCATCCTTCTTTTTTTAACAGCAGCCCAACCCTTGCCTGACAAGGGAAAATGGGAGCAGCAGGAAGGGAGGACACTGTAGGTATAAAGAGCTGTGATTAATCTTCATTGCTGAGTGCTTGTAAAAGTGACAGCAATCTTAGGGACCGGAATTTCCTACGCCAGAGACTTCAGACAATTGTTGATCCTGCCTGTTTACTGTGGAAAGCTTTGGTTTACTGAGGATGTTATTTGGCACTGGCAGGAGGTTGATGGGAATATAATCATTCCAGCTCTGCTATTCATCTTCAGCAACCTGTGTCCTGACACCTGCAGAGTACAGCAGGTTTGTACCTTGTCACCACGTGTGTAATGTGCATAAGAAAAAATAGTAACAACGTTAATGCCACCCTTTCACAAAGAGAGTTTTGTTTTGTCTTTGCCCTTCCCCATATTGCTCTAATACTCCCTGTGCCATCTCTCCCAACCTTTCGTCCTCTGCCCCCACCACCATGCTCCCACCCAGATCTCCTGAGAGTCATTACTCCTCAGCCCATCAGCCAAAGTTAGTGGGTTCCCATGGTTACCAGGCAGCTGGTGTCTAGACACTGAGAGATGCCTTACAATTGAGCTGCAAAGCTAGCTTCTACCACACACACCCTCTCCTTCCTCCTCCTTTTTCCCTCCATTTCCTCTTTATTTACAGCAGGCATTAATGCCAGCACAGGATGGAATTTCCTTTTGACAGGCCATTAAAGGGAGGAGGGGAAGAGAGAGGCAGAAAAGCCCAAACATGCTGTCTTGTCATATCAATGAAATGAGAAAACAACTGAGGTGACAGACCCCAATCTGGCCCGCTCTGTCTTCCTCACGAAGGATTTTATTTAATTAAGATATTTTAAATTAGAAAACAGTGCCACTAGTCCCTTGGGAGCCATGAGCATCTTTAAGAGCCAGTAAAAGCATTTCAGGATAGAGCTTCAGCTGATGGTGCTGGTTGAGGTGGAATCTTTTTGCTGTCTCTGTGCAATCAATGTCATTTCTATTTTATGATGCTCAAGGGAATCACATGTCCATTATTATTACTAGATGGAAAACTTCAGAGTGGGACACAGGCAGATGCAATGAAGGTCTTAATGATGGCACGTCAGATATGGAAAGTCAACTTGAATCTCCCTTATTTCTCCTGAGAAAGAGAAAAGAAGGCCCTGACAGCCGGGAGCTGGCCTGGTGCTCACAGATAGGCCTTAGTTCTCCTGTTAACACAAACAGTTTCACAGAACACCAACATCAGACTTTGTATGATGGTTCAAGACAAACAAACCACCATAATCATGTCTGAGCACAGCCTAAATATGGCCATGGTCTACACAATAAAATGTCCAAGTATTTCCCAAACCTGCCTAATATGGATGATGATGATACTTGCCTCAATCCTCCTTCCTTTCAGATAATATTTGTTGAGATTTACAATCATAAAATGACCCCTGCTTCATGACAGCATTAAATCCAGAGCAAAGCTCTACCTACTTGAATCCAAATCTCCTAGCACATGCCCAAATAGTCCTTTCTAACCCCCTGAGACTGCAATACCTTATGGTTCCCCACAGTGTGTGTTCTCCCTGCAACATGTCAACAAACTCCACTGCATTCAACTACGGGTGTGTTCTTCATAGTCTTTGGCTAGAAAGTGTTGACACTTTGTAGATTTTCATCCTATTATAATCTATACTCAAGTTAACTTCAGTAAAATACCTTTTTCTTATTTTCCACTACAACTTCTGAATATTTTCAATACTATCTTTCAATGCCCCAAATTTATTACTATATCTCCTTTAATTAATTAATTCTCCTTCCAAGATCTCATGAAAATCTAACTTAAAAAACAAAATTAACTTTTAATTAATTTTTTCTATAGTATTTTCTTATTTTTGATCTCAACAATTAGACAAGATGGCCTAGGCCCCTGGAAGAGCTTAAAAGCCATTGTGCTCCTCTTCTGGACTTCTCTGGCCTGAGTCAACAGTGATGGCAAAGACATGTGGGTCAAACAGACAGCTGACAAGGGAGCAGGTCCAAGGGAATTTATAGTGAGATCATGACAAAAAATGTTTTTAGTACACTTTCATTTAAATGACTCAATTGTATCAGATAATTTGTTGGGACAGTAACCATCTCCTCTCCCTTTTCTCATTATCGTCTGTTGGCTTTAAATAACTACTTTAGCTGCCACTATCCATGACAGAGAAGTCTTCAAGAGGGCTGCCTTGGAAACAGAAAGATTTATTAAGATATGACTGCATTGGTTCAGACTTTAGTGTCTCCACCACCCCCTGAAATTCTAGTCTGATATTGCCATCTATCCCTGAAAGCACCACTGATCAGGTCATTCACAGTTCCTCTTTCAGATTGAATTCTATGCTTGGTTCTGAAATTGATGTCATTCTCATTCCTAGGGTGGAGAAATTTAAAGGGCCCTACTCACAATTGGCTCAGCATCAAGTCTACTTGTACCTAAACACCAGTAATTGGTCTTTTACTTTAAACAGTTCCACTAACTAGACTTCTGCTTGGTTTGCTTTATCTAAGTCTCTGTCTCATTCATCTCATTTGTACTCTGGTCTCTCTCTCTGAGACTAAGGTCCTGCCTTATTATCATCATACTCTTAGAGATAGGAATCTTGTTCTTACTCCCATGATTGGGGGCCCTATTGCTGGCTGAAAGATTCCCTGACATGTCCATGGTCTATCTGTATTGGTCTCTTTCTAGTTCTATGTTCCTCTAGCCTCTAATACTTGACTTCCCCTGCTCTTGACCTCCTATTTGACTATTTTCCTTAAACACGTACTTCAGGTATTGTGTTATCTTTACCTACTTGCACTTCCTTCCATTGCGTACTGCTGGTTTCAAAGTAGTAGTATGGTTAGTTTCTATTGCCTTTGAGTCTGGCATGATTTTCATCAGTGCAGTTATTTTTTCTTGCCATTTCATGGCCTCAATTAGAGATCTATCATTTAAAAAGAAGAACCAAAAGATATAGATAGGTGCATATGGAGAGAGAGAATTTTAAACTTGGATCACGGAGAGAATGATAAGGCTAATCAGTGATCATTTGTAGTGATGTGATGTCCAGTACAGAATGAGATATAAGATTAGAGTCAGGAGTAGAGTCAAGGATGTGGAGAAATATTGGAATTTAATATATATGAAGTCAGGAAACAGTAAAGTTTTTTGATAAAGGAAATAATATGTTTACAGGGATGTATGGGGATTAACAATATGGCAGTGATAATAAAAAATTGCTGGTTACCCGATGATGGGTTCAGTGTTTAAGTCACTAGAGCAAATGAGTTTTCTGATGCAGAGTCTACAAAGAGAATTTATAATTGAATCTTAGTTTGTGGACATGCTAGGGTACAGGGACTAAAATCTAGAAACAGAATGGAAAAATAAAAGCTAGAAAATAGAAGAAAAAAATCCAGAACATAGTTATCGCTGAAATTAAGAAAAAAGGAATATTTTAAGAAGATGCCAAAAACAAAAATGGGTGGAGAAAGGAAATAATGGAATGATTCTTCAATATTTTATGATGGGCAGACGTATTTGATTCCTGAGTTCTATCTCAGGTAAGCTAAGACTTACCAGCTTATCTTTTTTTAAAAAACTATGTTTTTTATTGATGTTTAGAGGAAGTGAGAGGGAGAAAGAGATAGAAACATCCATAAGAGAGAAACATCCTTGGTAGGCTTCCTCCTGCATGCCTCCTACTGGAGATCAAGCCCGAAACCCAGGTATGTGCCCTGACCAGGAATCAAACTAGTGACCTCTTAGTTCTTGAGACGATGCTCAACCACTGAGCCACAGCAGCCAGGCAAGTCTTTATTCTTTAACTGCTTATTGTCCCAATGTCCCCAAATAGCCAAAGCTATTACATTCTTTGCCACTAAATATAAGTAAAGAGCTTTGGCATCTTTGACTAAAAAGAGAAAAATTAATACAAATAAAAATATTATTTGTTTTGATATAGTTCTGGTTGTATTCCAGTAAGTGCTATTGATTCTGAAAACAATTTTTCACTCACAGGCAGTGCCACAATTTGACAGGCCCCAGGAAGCCAAAACTCACAATGAGTGCAAAATGAATTCTCACAGTAAGAGATGGAGATTGCATTTATTTATCTACATGAAAGCATAGAGCACAAACACCTTCTCTAGGGCTTTTTTTGTTACAATAATGTTTTTTAAAATTAATTTCAAAATTGAGTTAAACCTTCTCAGTTGATATTTTAACACTCTGCTTTCATTGGGAAGTGGAGGGAGTGGTAGATGGGGGAATGGCATGCACTTTTATTTCCTCTTCTTCACAACCTAATCATGATCTCTTATAGATTCCTAGATATGACAGTATTTGTAGTAATTATCAATAATTCTGGACGTTCATTACCTAATAACTCTTTAGTCATTCAGTTTATAAAGCGTTCCCAAAGCAATGATGACTATTCCATCTAAATTACAGTTTTAGAAGTCCCCATTTCTTTTCCTCTCTGCATGAAATATCCACTTCATTTCTCACAATCTGTACTTAATATGTTGAAGTTTGATACAACAATAATCCTCCGCCCTGTGGTTCTGCAAGCCACCGGACTATCTAACATTATTTCTGACCCTGGCCGATGTGGCTCAGTTGGTTCCTGTGTACACCATAGGGTGGTGGGTTCGATTCCTGGTCAGGGCACATAACCAGGTTGCAGGTTCAATCTCCAGTCAGGCCATGTGCAGGAGGCAACAGATCAATGTTTCTCTCTCTCAAAATTAATTTTTAAAAAATAATAAAATTACTTCGTGTAGCCCTTATAGCAAAATTATACTGAACTTACCTTCTTTTTCACAGCAGAGAAAATAAATGGAAGGAGGGAGGAAGGAAGTAGAGAGAGAAGTGAGAGAGAGGGAAAAGGGGAGGAGGATAGTAAAGAGGAAAAGGGGGGAGGAAAATGTATATAGTATATTTATTTAGGACTACTGGAGAGACAGGTAAATTAAAATCAAGTAATAGAATCCACTCATCCCCCAAAGTTGTGAGAGATGTAGTATTATGGAAGGATTTGCTGAATTGTAATTAGCTGTGTGACTTTGGACAAGTCACAGAAACTCTCCATCTTCAGAGGGAATGAGGGGCTGAGATCAGATGATCTCTAAGATCCCCTTCAGCATCCACTATTCTGTACTTTTACGAACAATTACAAGCTGACTCTGTGACAATGTATACAGATTTTACATTTTTGTCCTGAATTGTGTGGTTTATCCATTTGCATTGATAAAATTAGCAAGACAACTGCCAAGTCTTTAGTTTTCTTTGTGCTGTGTAGATACAGCCATAAGGGAAAATTAAACAACAAAGACAAATAATTGTCTGGTGTATTGCAAATACAATCAAACACATCATGGTGAGTCATAGCAATGCCTGAGCTGAATATAACTCACAGACTTAGTGCTTTTATTTTAAAATTTAAATGTTGCCCAAGCAATAGTTATTCATACACAGGAAAAGTTTTTAGGTAGCTGCATGGCTATTGGAGTGACTCTTATGGAGTTAGAATTATGTCTAGTTTTGATTTCTGTATTTTAACCCTGGAGTCAGAGAAGTAATTTAATCACATCACATCAGACTGTGGAATTTGAAATACCTAGATCTGCTTTTGCTTTTAAAGACAAATATTAAAAATGAAAACTTTGTAAAAAGGCATATTAACTCATTCATTATATGTTAAAACATTATAAATAGTTGAATTTTAAAATGTAAAGCAGTATAACCCAGATTGTTCACTAACTTTTTCAAGGTCTGACAGACACAAATGACTATGCTTTTGTAACTGATCACTAGATAAGACCTAGGGTGGCTCATTGTTGAAAACAATATTGAAAACAATGAGAATAATAGAGATACCTAAGGAAAAACAAACAAAATGATGTATGATGGCTAGTATGATGCTTAAACAGCTAGTATGATGCTTAAGCAGCCAGTTTCAATAAATGTGAAAAGGTGCTAGGAATAAAAACTAAGAATAAATTCAATGACAAATGACAAAGAAACATGATTAGCCTGTTTTGTTATAGATGGGGTGCCCTCTGTACCCCAGCCATTACCAGTGGAAGTGGAGTTTTTGTGATGTCATAAGGAAAGGAATTTAGTGAGATTTGAACAGGAGGATGAGTGATCTTTATTTCCATGAAATTAAACTCCTGGGTGTCCAATGTCCCATTTCTGTCTATTCTGCCATGGAAAAAGTCCAATCTTGCTTCAGCAGGGCTAGAATTATGGGCACTGACAAGAGTCTCTGTTCCCCATTAAAGCACAGTCCAGTCCAGTCCAGCATCTGGCTAGTTTAGCTCATGTTCCCAGCTGCAGTCCATTGTGTGTGGGGTCTGCATGGCCATTGTCTATGCAGCTGCTTAAGAGAGAGGAAGCTTTTTGTTTGGGGATTGTAACCAGTAGCTTAACCAATTAATCCTTGAAGAACTCACATGTTTGCATGGCTTCACCCTCCTAGCCAATGATCCTTTGCCTCAGGCTAGCTAGACTGACAGACAAGTACCTTCCCTACCTCACCCAGACTTCACTGCCCATGTGTCCATCTCCCCCTTTGTTTGAGTCCTTCCCCCAGATCACTGGGAATGGACCCAGGGTTCCCTGGGGCGTGTGAAGTTGTAGCTTCCTGATGAAGCTGCTCAGATGACCACGCTTATAATGTTTGCCCCCCTACCGCCCCCCGCTGCCACTTTGCTCTGTTCCTATTATTAAGATTAATAACTAGCTAATTATGATGATGACAGTTTGATTTTTCCTCATCTCCTAAGTATGGCTCTAAATAATTAACATCAAATACCTAAGTTCTGATTTTTAAAAAAATTACTAATTTCCTCCTAAATGCAGTGGGAGGAATTAGAGATCATCCTAGGAGTGGGGTGGGGGAGGGATCATGTTTTTATTAGATTCCCCAAAAGTAGGGTATTTCTGTGCCTGGATTTCTTTTAAGAGAATGGTTCCTTCCTACTCCATCTGTTTTCTCTTTATTCTTTAAAATCTGCTGTAGTTCCTTGCTTCAGAAGGCCCAGAAAAGAGAAAGAGTTGTGCATAGGTAGAAAGAATTACCCCATCAGAATGCCAATTTCTCTCCCAACACATGCCCTGTCCCCAGATAACTGCAAAGCTTTTTGGAAATGAAAAGGTCTTTCTCATCATGAAATTGAAAACTTTCACTGTATTTGATTATTTTCCATAAGGTTAAGGGACAAGACATTTTAGGTCTTTTTCAAGTTTTGAATTTGATAATTATTGAGTAAGGGAATTTTTCTTAGATAGATATCATAAACCTGGAGATTTGTCATCTTCTATAATTTGCCTGCCAGATACAAAATTTACTACATAGTCAGGGACAGAGGACAATTTGGTTCTTGCTCATTCAGTATGGTAAATTTTTGCTACAAAATTTTTTGCTACAAAATTTATCCTCATATAGAGCTAAGGCTGAGGATAAGTTGTTTCCTTTTAAAATCAATTGCCTGCTATTCTCCAGGTATGAAATAGAGAAATTGTTCTGTTCTCAATAGAGGCAATATCATAGGTGATTGCCTTTTGAGACATTCCTGTTTAGCAGCCTTGATTCTTGCATCACAAAATCATGCCCTTCAAGTTTGATCGATGCCCATCTTTACCCTCACAGTCATTTCTGAACCCTGACCCTTGACATCAAAGCCTTTTTTTAGAGTTTTTAATTTCATTTTCATTCTACAAGCAAAAATTTCATAAGGCACAAACTCTTCTTTCCCTTTCTTTGGATATTTGAAGAAACTTTCCTCTTGATTGTGGGCTAAGATTGAATGAGCATAAATGTGGAGAGAGGAAGAAGATAATTCATTCATTAGGCACATAGGTGAGCAAGTAGTGGCACTGTATTAAGTTCTTTATTCTCTCATTTAACACTCATCACAAATCTATGAGGTAAATATTATTATTCCCACTTTACTGATAAAGAAATGGGGAAGCAGGGAAGATGTATATTGAATACTTACGTGTGAAACCCCTTAGAACAATGATTGGCACATAGTAAAAATTAAACCAATGTTAGTTCCCTTTAAGTCATGTAATAATAGTTAACACTTATTGAGCACTTATTGAAACACACCGTTCATTATTAAGTACTTTAAATAATTAACACATTTAAATATCATAAAAAGCCCAGGAGGCAGGTACCAATATTATCACCAATTACAGATAAATTACAGAAAAGGAAAATGAGGCAATAAGAGGTTAAATACCTTAATCAAAATCATGGTAAATGTCAAAGATAGAATTTTTATTTATTTATTTTATTTATTGGGGTAACATTGGTTCGCAAAACAATACAATTATACAAGTCAATAAAACATCATCTTCACACTGCATTGTGGACCCATCGCCTCAAGCAAAGTCTCTTTCTGTCCTCCTTTTCCCCACTTTGTCCACCTCCAACTCCTCCTCACCCTTTTCCCCTCTGGCTATCACCATAACTGTTTTCTGTGTCTATACATTTTATATATATAAAAATCTGCACATATACAATTTATATTTATAAATATAAATACATGTAAAATATATTATATATAACAGACAGCTGTCAGTCTGTTCCATGCATCCATGCCTCTATTTCTATTCTGTTCATCAGTTTATTTTGTTCATTAGATTCCTTATATAAGTGAGATCATGTGATACTTATCTTTCTCTGACTGGCTTATTTCACTTAGCATAATACTCTCCAGGAACTTCCATGCTGTTGCAAAGGGTAAGAGATCCTTCTCTGTTACAGCTGCATAGTATTCCATTGTGCAAATCTACCACAGCTTTTTTATCCACTCATCTATCCATGGGCACTTGGGCTATTTCCAGATATTGGCTATTGCAAATTACACTCCAATGAACATAAGGGTGAATATATTATTTTGAATTAGTGGTTCAGGTTTCTCTGGATATATTGCCAGAAGGAAATCACTGGATCAAAAGACAGTTCTATTTTTAATTTTTTAAAAAAAATATATTTTATTAATTTTTTACAGAGAGGAGAGGAGAGGGATAGAGAGTTAGAAACACTGATGAGAGAGAAACATCGATCAGCTGCCTCCTGAACACTCCCCACTGGGTATGTGCCCGCAACCAAGGTACATGCCCTTGACTGGAATCGAACCCGGGACCCCTCAGTCCACAGGCCGACGCTCTATCCACTGAGCCAAACCGGTTAGGGCTATTTTTAATTTTTTGAGGAAACTCCATACTGTTTTCTACAGTGGCTGTACCAGTCTGCAGAGATAGAATTTAAATGCATATATTCTGGCTCTAGAACCAGCTCTCTTATCTAATGGGGAAAGAAGGTCAAACATCTGATTTTTGATGGCTTGGTAGACATTTTATATAGAGAATGTTTAAGAAGTTTTCAAGATCAAACTGTATTTCCTTTAAGTTTTGTTTTAACTTTTTAAAATCTCTGGGTCTTTTCTCCTTTCAGAAAAAACACACTAACTTTTGTTCTATCTGTTAAAAACCCTAGATTCTATAATTGAGCAGCTCTATTTAATTAATAAATCACTGTATTCTTATTTTCTAATTAGAGTTAGAGACTTTACAGGAACATTCTAGGGGAGAAATTGTCTTAGTCATTTATCTGGGAAAGAAGATTTTGGGGGTTTTGGGGTCAGGATTACTATTTTTCTTCCTGGGATAGAAATGTTAAACTTGATAGGCGTTGTTTTGGGGTTTTTTTGTTTGTTTGTTTTTACCCAAATCCCACAGGTTGGATTAAAATCTTGACGTATTACCTACTGTACTTTAAATTTATAAAGTCCTTTCAAATACTTTTTTTTTTTTTTTACCTCCAAACAACCTGCAATAAGGTGGGGTGGGCATTACTATTCATATTTTTTCATAGATTAGGAAACTGAGGCAAAGAAAGGAAAGGTCACATGACTAATTGGTTGCGCAGTCAAGGCTAGAACATAAATCAGCTTGACCCTAGGCCTCAACTTCTGAGAGAAGGAGTGTGTTTCAGGTATCCTGCCATGTTGCCTCTGAGTATTCTTCTTGGTTAAATTCTGCTTTGTTCTTCTTTGAAATCCTAAAGTGAATAGTATTGTAAGCAATAGGGTTATACTCTCTTTCAAAGGCACAGAGAGCAAGGAGGGGACATAGGTGATATTTGCACCATTCTGTTGGCATCAAAATAGTGTACACTGGTTCAGTGCTTTCAAAGGAACTTGAAATGTAAAATATGATTATGAAAAGCATAAAATGTGGATCCAGTAACCACCAAAAGCCATGATCAGGTTCCAGATCGACATCTGGTACACAGCTCAAGAGGAAGACCACGTAAGTAATGAGAGGGACATATGTGAGTTAGCTGCAAAATGTTTTTTTATCGCTTTCCGTTGAGACTTTGAGATGATGATACTTAATACTCAAGAAAGATGAAAATAAAAAAAAGGAAATGGAGCAAACACCCCAGCCCAGTGGTGACTGGTAGAGTAATTGTGGGCATGGCCCCAAGATGATAGCAGCTTCTATTTAATCAATGTTGACAAGGCTGGGGAGAGCTGGGCAGGTCCCAAGAGGTAATGTTTTACTCGGAAATCCACTCAACCTAATTTCAGTAATGTAGGGCTGCGGAGGGGCCTGGACCAGAGCCAGTAAACAGGGCCATTAGAGCTCAGTGTAGGCGATGGCAGCTGGGAACACCGCCATCCCTTCAGCAGCATTGCAGCCGGCTGCCTGGCTGACACGCAAGCAGCCGCTGCTGCATATGCTCCTGGTATTTGTTCACCAACAGAATGTGCAGACGTGCTATTCTCACCCTTTCGAGGAAATGAATGGAATGAATAAAGGCAAGAGCAGTTTCCAGAATCTATTTCAGCAAGGATCAGAGAGCCAGTTTGGTGTGCATTTTTCCAGGACCACTGTGAAGGCTTCCATGGATCCCCTTACTCTTTCAAGGCTACCACCACACAGTTTCCAAGGGGCATAGATATGACTTCCATCTTTATTGGCATCTAAACGTGGTCTTGGTATTTCTTTAGAAATGGTTATTGTGAATCCAGAATGTGAAACCTACTAGGGTTTTTCCTATTTCAAAACTTATGAGATTCATTCAAGATACTCAACTTTGCAAATCCCAGGAGAAAGTATACCTCTTTGTGCTGACTTCTTACCTAGCCACTATGTTTTCTTTTATGCCTCCTTCTCCAACAAGCAATACACATGCCAGTAATTACTAGCATATAAATTCTAAGAAGGTCGAGATCATTGCTTGGCGTTTTCATTGCTGCATCACCGCTGCTGTGTTTTCAGTGCTTAGAACATTGCATGGCACATAGTAACTATGGCCTAGAACCTTTCACCAAATGAATAAATGAGTAAATTTACACATTTTTCTTCTCTTTTGAAGCATCCTTCAACTCTAAGACATTAAGAAGATATGGCTTTACTGTGTATGATGTGCACTCTCTCTTTTGAAGTTAACACAGAAAATGATCAAATACATGGAGACTGCTAGAGAACGTGGTGATTTCTAAGAGGTCTTTGAGCCTGGAAAAAGTAATGTTTTTGTCAGGGTTAAAATGTCAAGGCTGGAGAAGTTTATAGCTCTTTACCAGATTCTAACATGGTCTGTAAAAACTGACAGACAGTAATTTTTGAGAATTTAAATACTATTTAATATAAACATTATCAAAGCTGTCAATTTTGTTAAAAAAACAAAACAACTTTTTCACCCCTTTCAGACCAAACCACTAAAATGCATCATCATTTGTTTTTTCTTTGACATACTCCTTCTCATAATAAAGCTGGATTTGAGGGTTGATTTCCCCTGGTGAAGAATTGTGGAGAGAAGCCATCACTAGATAGAATATTAATGACTCCTATAGAGGATAAATTCACTGGCCACCTAAGATGATAAATAGGTAGGTAGGTAGATAGATAGATGATAGATGATAGATAGATGATAGATAGATAGACAGATAGATAGATAGATAGATAGATCGATCCTGTGATTAATTTAATCTTGCTCTTTTCATGTAATGTCTTAACCAAAATTACAATATCATTATTAGATAAACATCTAATTGAACTTCATTAGCATGAGGTTTTTATGTTTAATATAAACAAAAGTATATTCAGAGCTAAACTGAAAAACAAAAAGTGTTTTCTACTCTTGAACTTGATGGATTTCAGCTGTCATAGCAGCAATTGCAGGTTTTCCTTATTTTCCAGCTTCAGACCTTGTACTTTCACTCACTTGTCCTATGTCACTCGGTATTAAAAATGTCATGTAATTTTTAGCTTCTACAGCCTCTTCTTAAGCAATGACTATCTCAGTGGGAGGCTGATCCTCTAGATGGGAAATGTGATTAATTAACCTAATTGGGTCATGATAATTGGAGTGACCAACTGGCCTCAGCCATTCATCTATCTTTGACACTCATCATGATGATCATAGTTTTTGCACAAAATGCTAAAGATTACTGTACATATTAACTAATTCCCAGCATTTAAAAATTATGCAATTAACACCAGAAAGTACTAAGACAAGATTTTATATTATATTAGAGACCTGGTGCATGAAATTCGTGCACTGGAGGGTGGTGTCCCTCAATCCGGCCTGTGCCCTCTCACAGTCTAGGACCCCTCACTCCTTACTGCCCGCCTGCTTGCTGCTCCTTACCACTAGGCTGACTGCTCCTTAGTGCTCCTGCCACCTCTGCTGCGTTCGCCAGTCATGAGCCTGGCTTCTGGCTGAGTGGTGCTATCCCTGTGGGAGCACACTGACCACCAGGGGGCAGCTCCTGCATTGAGTGTCTGCCCCCTGATGGTCAGTGCGCGTCATAGCAACTGGTCATTCTGCCGTAATGGTAGCTTAGGCTTTTATTATATAGACTAGAGGCCCCGTGCATCAAATTCGTGCCCGGGGCTGTGGGTCCCTCAGCCCAGCCTGCACCCTCTCCAATCTGGAACCCCTTGGGGCAGTCGGACATCCCTCTCACAACCTGGGACTGCTGGCTCCCAACCACTCACCTGCCTGCCTGCCTGATTGACCCTAACTGCTTCTGCCTGTCAGCCTGATAGATGCCTAACTGCTCCCCTGCCTGCCTGGTCGCCCCTAACTGCCCTCCCTTGCTGGCCTGGTCGCCCCTAACTGCTCTCCCCTGCTGGCCTGATTGCTCCCAACTGCCCTTCCTTGCAGGTCTGATCGCCCACAACTGACCCCCCCCTGCCTGCCATCTTGTGTCCACATGGAGGCAGCCATCTTGTGTGTTGGAGTGATGGTCAATTTGCATATGACCGCTTTATTATATAGGACAGACAAAACTAATCAGGATTCTTCCCTCCATTCTGAGCAGTTTTTACCAAGATCTGTTTTTAGAGTTTATAGGCCCCAGGCTTACATACCTGTGGACTCCCTACTCTAGTTCCCACTCTGTGAACACCCACTCTTCTTGGGCAAAGTTAAAGGCAGAAAGAGCAATCTTAAGTAGAAGCTGCCTAGATGGCTCTGTCCTAGGTTAGAATTCCTTGCTGCCATTCATAAACAGTGTGGTCTTAGGTAAGTTAATTCATCTTACTGTGCCTCAGTTTCCCACCTATAAAATTGGATGATTAAGGTACCTGTGAGAATTACTAGTAAATAAAATGACACAGAATGAAATACGTAGAATGTTCTGAGCATAGAGTCAGGGTCAAATATGTTAGCTATAATTAAGTGCTTTAGGGGCCAGGGAAGTCATAAGTCATGATTCTTTCTAGGCAGAGAGGCTGCTGGATAGAAAGGTAAGAAAATATAGATATACAACCATATGGTCAACATGATTTATTAACTACAATGACTTGTCTAGAGTCAGCATCAGTGAAAGAAAGAGCAATTTAGCAATCCCCAGAAGTTATTGCTGACATTCAGGCTCAAATGGACCTGTTTATCTATAACTCAGGTTCTGTTCTCAATAAATTTCCCTTTGTCTGAGGTTCAAACCTTTATCAAACTCATATGCAGTCTCTCATTTAAGTGGCTCTAACTAGAGCAGGCATATGGTTCACATCTGATTGCCTGTTTTCTTCATTTGCATGTAGGTTTACTTTTTTAAAGAAATATTGGTATGAGTTCTTAGCTTACCTCACTTTTGTGGTTATAAAATGTTGTTATTTTAGATTTTCTTCTCCCCATAATTCCCTGTGGTCTATAAGAATTTCATTGAATCCACTGATTTGACACATTCTATTTTTACTAACTAGTTGTCCCTTAATCTAATACAAAAATAACCCCTTTGTTTATTATTCAATAACATAAAACAAGTATAAAATCACTCTCGTCTCATATAAAATATGTATATATTATTGTGTGTTCAGCTGACTTTAATCCCAGCTAACTGACTGACATGTTACCTTTTGTAGTCATCTAACTGAACTTTATCAGTTTTAATTATATGACTTTTATTTTACACTAGAGGCCCAGTGCACAAAATTCATGCATGGAGGGGGGGTTCCCTCAGCCCAACCTGCACCCACTCCAATTGGGGGCCCCTTGGGGAATGTCTGACTGCCAGTTTAGACCCCCTAGGCAACCCAGCACTGACTTCTGGTCTGGTTGAGCCTTCAGTCGTTATGACCCTGGCTCTTTATTATATAGATTTTGGAACAACAATTTGTTTTTAATCATGGAAGTTTTGTAGGTCACTCAAAACCCGTGAACCCTAGGTACTTAGTTTCCAGTGCTGAATTGATAAAACGGATTTGAGCTGAACCCCCTCTGGTTGAGTATGGCAACCTGATACAATGGGAAAACCTGGTCATGAGAAAATCTTATGATTTAAGGAAAATCTCTTCCTTTTCCTGGACTTTAGTTTCCTCATCTATGAAATAAGGATGTCCATTCATTCTTGCATTCAATAAATATTAATTGAGGGCATTCCCTGCTCTAGGCAGGGGTTAGGAGCTAGTTGTTCAAAGTTGAGCAAAATAGATATTGTTATTGACCTTGAAGAGTTATGGTTTAATTACTGATGAATGATCTTAAAGGTCCTTCTCACTGTTGACATATTATGATTATAGATTTCATTGTTTGTTAAAAGTTTATTATAAAAGGCTTAAACAAGAGCAAGGATATTTATTGTTTCTTCACTGCTTCGTCTCAATACTTACAAAAATGCTTGGCACATTACAGGTGCTTGAAACAAATGTATTGAATAAATAAATAATTATGTTTCAAATACTTTGAAGCATTTGAGGAGAGAATATGTAGATATTGAAGCTCTTTTAATAGAAAATAGTAGCGACTTCAATTAACAGATGCATGTCAAGTGTCACCTTTTCCCCTAAGCCCAGGCAAAAATGTCAATAGAAAGTGGAGAAATTGGGGGGGATTTAACCTGATTGCCCACCAATGGGGGACAGAAAGTATGACTGTTTCTCAGGGTTACCTAAATTTTTGTTATTTTGTTTTCCTCTTTTGAATTCTGTTCCCTTAATTCCACAAATATATAATTCTTCTCACCTTACCCAACCTATGTCCACCTTTTATTTTGAATGTTTTAATCTCCCTCAAATCATACATACTAGCTCCTAAGATTTTATTTTAGGAAGAGAGTTTTGAAGTATTATTTTGCTCCTACAGTTAATTCTTCTAAACAGTTCAAATCAATATTCTATTCTTTTGTAATTTGAAGAGGGCACTAAATACATTGGGCAAGACTGGGAGCTAACTAAATTCTATAAAAATATTTCAAATTGCTATAGAAGGCCCTCGCTAAAATAAATCTGGAAACTTTCTTTTGGCAGAACATTAAATGATTCATTAGCATACTAAATTTCTGTAATACATGAGGAATGCTGCTGGTACATAAAGTATTATGATGATCAGAATTTAGTTAGTCTCATAGAAAAAATTTTGCTGGAAAATATGATTGGTATGTTGTGTCTTTAATGGTTAATAATGGTCATTTTGGAAGGTTTTGGCCTTTAAAAATATTTATGAGTAGTAGTAGATAGTCTTACTAAAATGACTGCAATTAGGAAATAGCTTAAAGTCTTCTACAAACACTCCAAAAATCCCCATTGAATACACTTATTCATAAGGCAAGTGTGCTTTGACAGCTTTAGCTTTAAGGGGCTGGGCAAGTATTTCATTTTCCAGCTTTTATAATACTAGAAATAAGGGATGAGAGAGTGGGGATGACTGTTCAATGATCCACATAAAGTACTTGTCACAATTAGTCTGACACTAATGAAAAATATGAAAGATTATTGTTGATTCCCAGTGTTAAGAGTCTATACATGGATACTTTGATTGTAAGGCTGAGAGATTAAAGACAATGGTAATTTCTGTGTGGGCTCCTTGCTCCCAATATCATAGCTCCTGAGCTCTTCATATGTGTCACTGAACAACCTTCTGGAAGTAACTCTCCTGAGCTTGGAAATTATATTACTAAGACAGCAATCTCCTTTCATCGTAAAGCACTTGTGAAATGGTATGAAAAAAAATGCATTGCACTATCATGTGAACAGATGAGAAAAAAATACTAACTCTTCTCCCCCTCCCTACCCCTCCCATCTTGTTTTCTTCCTCAGAAGCTGCAGATGAAACCAAACCTAAGGAAAGTGCCCGGCAGGATGAGGGTAAAGGAGAAGAACTCGAGGCGGACCAAGAACATGCCTGAACTCTTAAGAAATGGCTTTCCACGTCCCCGCCCTCCCCTCTCCTGGACCCTGTCTCTCCCCACCCTCTTCTCAGCACCACTCTGAAGTTGCCCTTCCTGTCCTGCTCACGTCTGTGAGTCCGTCCTCTCCCACCCACTAGCCCTCTTTCTCTCTATGTGGCAAACATTTAAAAAAAAAATAAGCAGGAAAGATCCCAAGTCAAACAGTGTGGCTTAAACATTTTTTGTTTCTTGGTGTTGTTATGGCGAGTTTTTGGTAATGATGATCCAATCATTTTGGGAAATTCTTGCACTGTATCCAAGTTTTTTGAATTGGTGCGTGTGGCCCTGTGGGAGTCCACTTTCCTCTCTATCTCTCTCTGTTCCAAGTGTGTGTGCAATGTTCCGTTCATCTGAGGAGTCCAAAATATCGAGTGAATTCAAAACCATTTTTCTTTTCCTCCTTTTCAATGTGATGGAATGAACAAAAAGAAAAAAATTTAAAAACCCAATTTGTTTTGAAAATAAATAAATAAAGCAAATGTGCCAATTAGCATTACTTGTGGCTCTAAGGCTCCTTTTTCAATCTGAATATTAATAAACCATGAGAGTAATCCAACTCCAATGGCTCTGTATTTCTGTTCCACCTTATCATTAGTTGGCTTGACACACCCTCTAATTGGGATCTTACATTTTATCTTCTTTCTAGTCTCCCATTCTTATACTGGCAACCCTGACAAAGAAAAGACAATGAAGCTTAAGGCTCTGGCCAGGACCAATGGCTTTGGTCCTCAATGGAATGGTTGGGGCCGTATTAGTTCGCTAGGCTGCTGTATCAAAGTGCCACAGACTGAGTGGCTTAAGCAACAGAGTATTTTCTCATTGTTCTGGAAGGTTGAATTCTAAAATCAAGGTGTTGGTAGTATTGACTTCTTCTGAGGGCCATGAGGGTAGGATCTGTTCCAGGCCTCTGTCTTTGGCATATAAATGGTCATCTTCTCTTTACCTCTGTTAATTTTCTATGGCTATTTCTATGTCTAAATTACCATTTTTGTAAGGACATCAGTCAAATATGATTAGGTTCCACTGCAATGACCTCATCTTAACTTTATTACCTCTGTCAAAACCCTATCTCAAAATAAGGTCATATTCAGAGGTATTAGAAGTTAGGATTTCAAAATATGAATTTGGGAAGAAGGGGTATAATTTACAGGTATGTGTCATTGTTGGTAATTACAGCATATTTAGTGTCACAGATGGTCCCTTACTAAGACTTTTACTACAGTCACCACAGGGTGTTTTCATCCTCCAGGAGAAGTCCCCAATGGCAGGTTATTATAGATTTTAACAAGTTAAATATAGAGGCATGCACTACTCTTAGAAACCTCCAAGAGTTTGTTTAGATTATTTATTTTAACCCAAGTGTTGACACAGTCCATTCTATATGTTCCTGCTAATTGACTTCTGTTGGCCTTATGCCCACACAAGGCAACTGTCAGATTCTTGACTAGTTATTATCATTGTTCTTGTGGGTGGTGGTAGTATATAACGAAATGGTGTTCTTTTAGCATATCCATACTCTTCAAATTTCCTTCCAGTTCCTGTTTTCTACATACCCTCTATTAGAAGGTAAATAGTTCCCATGAGAAACAGCTATGTCCCTAAATCTTGAAATATCTGATGCTGTTCTTTTTTCTCTCTAAATTTCCTAAATCAATTCAATCCTGGTGCAAATTCCTAACAAGTCATTCACTGTCTGATCCTGAGTTCCCTCCCATGGACAAGCATGGACAATGGATCCCCTTAAGCTTCCTACACTCATCTGTACATGTAATTTTCTAACAAGGAAGAGAAAATTGTTTCAAAACCTTCAAATAATAAAGAGCATGTAAATAAGTGATCTTAGGAGGTACAACCTACACCTTGGTAACTCTACTCAGCTCTGTGTGGAGCTGATGTCTGGTTAATGCTTTTAAGAAAGCTAGTGTCACTTGAAGGATCAGTCCTCCCTAGATCAAGGGATCAATCCTTGTCACTGACATTAAATAGAATTTTCATTGAGAGAAGCAACCATAAAGAAAAAAAGATCAGAAAGCATTAATAATATAACAAAATAATTTAAGATTTTAAAATTTGTTCTGTCTTGGTATGATTTCCAAAGGAGACTTTGAAGGAAGTACCTGGGACTCAGTTGTTATCTGAGTAGGATCTCATCAGATGTGAGATAAGGTTTTAGAAAAGGTCATCAATGGAGTGCAGCCATATTGGAAATATATTGGATTAGGAATTCTATTTTATCTCTAAGTTTTTATGGTAGCACAAATCATTTAATATCGTCCCCAAATTTATTCTTGTAAGTAACATTTCTATGACTTGGAACAGTTTAACTTCTCCTTCAAAATTTAATTCTAAATTCCACTGAATCCATAGTCATACTGAAAACAGTAGCGTATGATTTTTAAGTCTATGTTAATATTAATTGTTTAGAGCTTACTAATTTTGTCAGCGTTCGGGTGTTGTTTTTTACTTATGCATAGCTTTGTTTGATAAAGTCTTGGCTCTTTAATAGAATTTTAAAGGTGGGGAAGACAGCTCAGGGAGGCTCATAATAATTTTAAAAGGCATGCCAAGTATAATTGCAACCCTCACATTGACACAAAGAAATGTGATTCAAACTTGTTCGCAACACATACAAAATCAGGTGATCCTGGGAAACAGATCATTCAAAATACAAAAACAGAGTCCAAATCTGTTCAGAAAGCAACACAATTTGTTGATTATGAAATATCTACATCTGATTTACTTTCAAAAAAATAAAAACTAGGTTGAGAATAAGTTTAAGAAAGCCCTCAACATTGGTAAGTAGTTCTTTCAAATGATAATAAGATCATATTCTGGGTACCAGACCCAATATTCAGTTGACAAAAAACCATGGCCACGTATTCATGAAATAGTCTCTTGACTGAGCTGTATTATTTGGGCTTAAAATGTTCAATCATGATGTAAGACAATTTGAGTTTTTTGAAGATGAAGTTATTTCTAAAATAGACTCCTTTATTTCCATACTCTACCCATTGCTCATCCTTCAGTCTTTTTCATGATCAGCTACCCTGTGGCTTAGTTCAGAAACCTTGGAAGCAGCATGATTCCTCTTTTTTTTTTTTTCACATAACATTTAATTCATGAGCAAATTTATTGATGTGGATTCCAGAAGAAAGTAAGGATACACTGTGCCTGCTGCTCTGACCAAACCTTCTGAAGGCTGACTTTCCTTGGTCAGTCTGAGGTAATCTGAGGGTCTTTTACAGCAATCTCTTCCCATATTCACCTCAAAAGGGAGAGCGGGGAGGGATTACCAAATCTCTGTCTCAATCCCCTAGGGCAAAAACACTTTGGAGCTCTCAAAATGCATTATTCCCAATATCAACCAGTTCTGCAGTTGTCATGGAAGCCTGAGCAATAGGAAAATCAAATTAATGAATGATTTCCATAAAGCATTATTAAGATCACTACAAATTCCATTAACTTTTTTTAACCTTCTCATACATTGTCTGTTGTCATGGAAACAGCTTCTGCTAAGCTGGTTATAAAATTAATTTAATGATTGGTGATGCTTCTAGCTAAATGTTAGCTAATGAGCATAGAAATGTAGGCTTTTTTTTATTTCAAAAAACAAACAACAAAAAACAAAACTCATTTTTTTTTTCCCTTAAGAGATTAAAACTCATGCCTGCCTGTTGGGTAGGCAAGGCCTGCACCCACACCCACCACCTCTTTTAGTTACATATTTACTCCTATATAATTGTGCTTTTGTTCTTTCTTCTTGGAAAGAAATTCAGTCACTGTGAATTAAGACAAGATTATAGGTATGAGAATGATGAGTCATTAAATTCTCTTGGAGAATTCTATTAAAGTGGCAAGGACATTTTGAATGCACATTTTCCAGCAAATTGATTACCTGATTTTTTTTTTCTTTACAGGTACGTGTCATTGTTGGTAATTACAGCATATTTAGTATCACAGATGGTACCTTACTAAGCACATTTTTGATGAAGTGAGATGCCTCCATACAAAAAACATGTTCCTGGTTAACCCTGCGTCACACATAATCAGGCTATGAGAGCACATGGGATTGTCATAAGAATCTTAAAATAATTCTATTGTTTAACCACCTAAATTATATTATTGGAAAGGTAGAAAATATAAGAAATAAAGAAGATAAAATCATTTCACAGTTTACACCCAGATTTGAGCATTTTAACATTTCAAGATATAGCTTTACATAGTCTGTCTGCCTGTTTGTCTCCCTCTCTTCTGATATATTATCCACTATCTAATTATCTATACTCATATGCATATATAGATATGTATATTTAAGACATCAATGGGACCGTGCTTTATATATGATGTTGAAAACTGCTTAACACATTGCAGGTATTTTTAAATAGATTGACAAAATGGAGACAAAGGACTGTACAATTCAAGATTCTCATTGCTTCCGGGTGCCTTATTAAAGCCTGAGACAAAAGGAAAAACATGCAATGCTATAGACACTTACTAAAATATCCAATTTTTTGAATCAAGTAGAAAGATTAATAAAAGCTCTACAATAAAAAGCATGGCTACATAGAAAGGTCCACGTTGCCCAATTTGTTGGCATGCTGTTGTCAGCCTTCATAAACCTACCAGCTGGGGACCTGGGCTTCATTGCCTTGCTGGGTCAGGGAACTGAGGGTTGATTGGAAAGGACAGATACCATTGTGCAATAATGCAGGGTGGTGAAACAAGCAAATAGCAACCTGTCTTTAATTGACATTTTCATATTTTGCTTATTCTAGATACTTTTGCATTAATTTTGATTTTTAAAATATTGCATTGAAATATTACTTTGATTACTATTGTTTTGATGTGATCTTCAATTTTGTCCTTGAGTCTAGTGCAGCCGTGAGCAAACTACGGCCCACTGGCCGGATCCGGCCCATTTGAAATGAATAAAACTATTGAAAAAAAAGACCGTACCCTTTTATGTAATGATGTTTACTTTGAATTTATATTAGTTCACACAAACACTCCATCCATGCTTTTGTTCCAGCCCTCTGGTCCAGTTTAAGAACCCATTGTGGCCCTTGAGTCAAAAAGTTTGCCCACCCCTGGACTCTAGTGCCTCACTCTACTTTTTCCCTGAGACTCCCAAAGGGAATGTTAGGGTCCTTGTTTTCTAGACAATTTTCCAATGATTATAGGAGGTCTTAGTGATTATCCAGGAACTGTGAGGCTTGAGCATAGGTTGGCCCATGAGGACTGGGGAATTAAATGTCTTATATTCCTAGAAAGCTAATACAATTAATTTAAGAAGTTTCCTTGCTTTCTAAAGAAGGTATAGACTATGAAATAGCTGCATATAGAAAACATGGACTGGTCCCAAGCTGGTCAGGTTTGTGGTGAGCTGAAGAATTCATGACCTACCTAAACACTCTGAAAATAAATTAAAAAACAAACAAAAATACCACTGGGCCTGCCAAAACAAATCATCAGTTTGCAATGCCTGGTAGGCTTTCACCATCTCCCACTGCAGTGATTGTCTGGGAAGAGTAAGCTTACAAAATTAGATTTGTGTCATTTGAAAACTCATGTTCGTGCCCACAGAGTGGCTCAGTGGTTGAGCATCGACCTATGAACCAGGAGGTCACAGCTTGGTTCCAGGTCAGGGCACATGTTCAGGTTTAGGGCTTGATCCTAATGTGGGGTGTGCAGGTGGCAGCTGATCAATGATTCTCTCATCATTGATGTTTCTCTTTCTTCCCCTTCCTCTCTGAAATTAATAAAAATATATCCTATATAATAAAAGGTTAATATGCAAATCCACCAAACCACAGAACGACTGGTTGCTATGACGTGCACTGACCATCAGAGGGCAGACACTCAACGCAGAAGCTGCCCCCTGGTGGTCAGTGTGCTCCCACAGGGGGAGTGCTGCTCAGCCAGAAACCAGGCTCACAACTGGCGAGTGCAGCATAGTGGTGGGAGCCTCTCCCTCCTCTGTGGCAGTCAGACATCCCCTGAGGGCTCCCGAACTGCGAGAGGGTGCAGGCCAGGCTGAGGGACACCCCCACAAGTGCACAAATTTCGTGCACCAGGCCTCTAGTTAAAAAATAAAACAACAGCTCATGTTCTTGACAAAGCTTATCAACTAGGGCCTCTTATAGACTGTAATTATTACTAAATGTTCTGAGAATTGAGTGCTCATTTATTAACTCATCCTAAATGCAAATTTATGTTTATACAGTATTTAAGAAGATGGATATTTCATTTTATACACTGAGTAAAAAGAATTTATTGCTCTCTCTTGTAAATGTTTTCAAAGCATGGGAGGAAAAATTATGCTGCTTAAAATTTCTCTTCCACCATGTTGGGAAAAGAGATTCAGCATAGAAACCAAAGGAGGAACATTTCTGTCTGTCTTTCTTTGTTTCTCTACATAGTCCTTCCTGCTTCTTTCTTTAGCAAATAGGGTAAGGGAAGAACCTGGAGACCCGGGAGTGTTCATTAAGCCATGGGAGATGTGGAGGAGCACCACCTGTGTCCCGGGTTCTACAACTGCAAGAGTCAGTGAGGTCTCTAAGCATCCCCTCCACCTGGGGAGAGAAAGGCAGCCTTTGCCTCAGCATGGGCGGTCACCAACAGTGCCCTGCAGTACCGCCTGTACCTATGACTTTCTCACCTGCCAACCTGTACCTATTCCTCCTGCCTTCCTCCCCTGGATGTTGCCCATCCTGTCTGTGCAGACAACTCCTGCTCGACAGCAAAGTGCTTAGGCATGGGGTTTTTGTCCTGCTTCGTTTTGTACTCTGTTTCCTTGGTGTCTGAATATAACAGACAGATGTTAAATAAATGAATGCATGAATGGATGAATGAGAGAATGAACGAATGGACTTTAATTCTGGCCTATCAGTATCTACCTCCTTTTCCTTTCCTTTGGCTTTGCACACTTCCCACGCAGCATCAGTTACAACTCATCCAACAAATCTTTTCCTCTCATGCTCAACAAAGAGAAGTATTTTCCTGAGAGCTTTGATATACCTGATGGTGAACTTGGGGCAGCAATTATCCAAATGAATCTGACAAGTTTTGAGTCAACCACTAAATGACAGCTGAAAGATTCCAGTCACATGGCCTCCTCATAGTCCCTGCTTGCCCTAGTCCTGACTTTGCCCGAGTGGATCTCTAAGACTTTGTTGCCACCTTTGGTCTCGTGGTTCTCTCTGCTTGAAATGCTCTCCTTCCAGATATGCACATGGCTCTTTCAGTTCTTTGATTAATGTCACCTTCTCATCAAAGCCTCCCATGACCAGCTCACTCCATATTTCCTATCACCCTTCCCTGTGAAAGTACTTCAAGTAGAGATAAGACTTGTCTCTATTTAAAATACTGCCAGTATATCCTTTACTCAATTATTTTATTTGCATGTCCTCTATCACTAGAATATAAGCTTCATAAAGGCAAGAACTTTCCCTGTTGCTTCTGTCTCTAGCTCTTAAGATACTGCCTACTATTGAGCATGATCTCAAAATAGCAAATTAATGTCTCTCCAAATTACAACCAAATTGTGCTTTAAGTCTTTTAATTGTTCTTTGAATCTAGCACTCATTTTTAAAAGTGGTTCCTTCTACTATAGTATTTATCCATGAGTCACTGTTCTGTAACGTTACCTAGCAATAGACATCCATTGTTCTTGCCCATTCAGCATCTTCTTACATTTCTCTAGTAACAGACAACCTCTTTTCTATGTTGAACCTATTCCATTAAGTTTGAATGGAGCTGACTCAGAATCTTTTCCTCTCATGCTCAACATAGAATGGATATAAGAACCAGGCCTGGCCAATCAGACCATCACATCTTCTGGCTGTAGTGATTGTCTTAAGCATGGGCATGTGATTAAAGCCAAGTCTTCCCCTAGGATTTTCTACCAAAGCTGACAGGATAAAATTTTCTTCCTAGTAGGATTTCTAGACAAGTGAATGCAAGTCTTCCACAGATAGTGGCTGTTTTCTTACTGAGTGGAGAGAGCCTGCCCAAGAAATGGAAAGAGATAGAGTCCTGATAACATTGTTTGGTCTTCTAGTTCTACAATTCCTGAAGCAAGTACTGTTCTTGGACTTTTCAATTATGTGTGTTAATACCCCTTTTCTTTTTTTGATTAAGCTTATTTAAATTGTCATTTTGCACAACTTGAAAGATCCCTGACATTTTAGTTCCTCTATGCAGTGCCAGCCCTCGTAACCCCTACACCTAAATAACCTCTTGGGTGATGGTTTCACCCAGTTGGTCCTAGTTTCCTGGACCCTGGACATTTTTAGAGTATCTGTGATAAGCATGGTGATTTGTTGTCCAATATATATAACATATCATTTTGCCCCCACACGTTGATCAGATATTTCCAAGATTTAATGCACAAAGTGAAAATGATGAGAAATAATACCATTATGTCCACAGAGGAGGAAAGCATGATAATATATAGCTGAGGTTGGAAGTGAGATTCAATGATGCCGATGACACTGTCCCTATCCCAAGCTCTGAGTAGAAGTCATAAAACATATCTTATGCTTAGATGAACAAGACAGTGGATAGGATTTAATCTTCAAATCTTAGGTGACTCCTTCAAAAATTGAACCTTATTTTACATCAGAACAGCATATGGTATGAAAGTAATTATACATCTTAATCAACATGAATCCATTCCTATTAGCAAACCATGTTGAACAAATATTTAAAAATATTTACTCTGAGTATATTACTGTTATATTACAATAGAGTGGGTGTTTATTTAAATAAAAATTAGAATGCTTTGTTGCCTAGAGTAAGAAAACAATATATGCTTATGTATATGAATTTAATATATGTATGTGTGTATTTTGATAAGAAGTAGAAATGAGATAAAAATATTTTGATAAGAAGTAGAAAATGAGATAAAAAAATTAAAGAATTGAAAACAAAATAAAAACAAAAACACTGGAGCTTCACCTAAATAGCTGTAATACCCACAGAATCAGTTGTCACATGTGTCTATCCTGGATATTTTCCAAAGGAATTAGGAGGTAGAAATTTTTCCAGGGTATCATGTAAAATACAGATGATTAGCCAACACCAAAGGTGTCCCCTGGAAGAAATAGGGGTCAATTATATTAAATATAAAATCTACTTTATTGATATACTAGAGACCCGATGCATGAAATATGTGCACTGCAGGGGTAGTGGGGGGGTCCCTCAGCCCAGCCTGCACCCTCATGCAGTTCAGGACCCCTCGGGGGATGTCTGCCAGCAGGCGGACATCCCTCTCACAGTCTGGGACCCCTCGCTCTTTACCACCCACCTGCTCGCTGCTCCTTATCACTTGGCTTGCTGCTCCTTAGCGCTGCCACATATGTTTTTAACAGTACTGTTCAATAAGCTTTGTCAAATCTATACACCTGTGTAACCCTCATCATAATCAAGATATAGAATATTTCCATTTCCCCAAAAAGTTGTGGGGTTTTTTTTTTTTGCTCTTTCCCAGCCCATTTCCAAACCTACCTTGACTCCCTGCAATCATTGATCCTCTTGCAATCATTATATTTTAATTGTCTTTTCCAGATTTTCATATAAACAGAGCATATGATATACTAGAGGCCTGGTGCATGGATTCATGCACTGGTGGGGTCCCTCAGCCTGGTTTGTGCCCTCTCACAATTTGGGACCCTTCGGGGGATGTTGGACTGCTGGTTTCAGCCTGATCGCCCCCCCCCCCCCCCCCCCGCAGGTATCAGCCAAAACCAGCAGTGCAACATTCCCTGAGGGATGTAGTAGTGCGCAAAGCGGCAGGCAGCCAGGGAGGAGCCGAGCTTGAGCCAGGTGCCACGCTGCTCCTGCTCATCCCGGCCCTGTTGCGCCTGCCCCCTGGTGGTCAGTGAGCATCATAGCAACCAAAGGGTAGACCAGTCAAATGGTCACCTGGTTGCTTAGTGTTGTGTGAGAGTGTGTATATATGTATATATATACCTTTTTGTGTGTGGTTTCTTTCAAGCAGTTTATTTTTGAGGCTTATTCATGTTGTTTAATGTGCCAGTGGTTCATGCCTTTCTATTGCTGAATATGGTTATATTGTCTAGATATGCTATAATTTGCTTATTCACTCACTGCTTCTCCCTCTGTCCCATAATAATAGTAGGAGTTGATACATGTAATTTGTCCCATAATAATAGTAGCAAAAGAAAATAAATATAGAACGCCACATTTATTATCAAAAAACTAGATTAAATTAAACAATAAATTAAAAATGGTACTCCTAATTTTTATTTTGAGTGTTCAGATAGTTTCTGGATTTTTCAATAATTTCGTTACTGCATTTTAAACTTGTAGGTAGGATCCTTGGCTGCGAAGCTTTGCTTTCCCTGTGTGCGTGAGCTTACAGTTATTGGGGCCATCATTCTTCATTGCTTCCAGCGTAACTTGTTGAAGTGACAGAAACGTATTATCCAGTATTTTGGAAATACTATCAAAGGCTAATATGGTGCCTCTTCTGCTAAGAGGAATATGTCTAAGTTTTTCAAGTTTTTCTCCATAATCTTTGCATTTACATCCACAGATTTGTTTTTTCAAAGAATCAACATTAGCATAAGATTTTCCTTGACAATTATTTTCGGAAGCACGTTTCCAAATTCTTGATATGGTCATTCGGTTGCACTTAAATTGTTTTGCAGCTAACGTAATTGCACCTTTCTGCAACTTTTCCTTTTTCTTTTGATGCATCAAGAACTGGACAATCACAAGTCGATCTTTGCTTGAAAACTCTTCTTTTTTTTCATCTTACTTTTACAATGGGTTGATATTCAACTGAAATAAAACAATTGATTTCGATCAGTGGATGAAATTAGAAAAATAGTTACAATTTGTAATAATTAGATTAACCTAAAAATTGAAAGATGTGTCAAAACAAATGACAGATGTCATGAAACATTGATTTTGATTGAAGGCTTCGCAATTTTGCGCTACAACATAACTTACAGCTGCATTCGCCAATAATTCCTGTTTAAATATTCACTTGCTACTATTATTATGGGACAGAGGGAGTATTAGATATTTGGGTTGTTTCAAGTTTAAGGTTATTGTGAATTATATTGCTATTAACATTTATATACAAGTTTTTGTGTTAACATGTTTGTATTTCTCTTGGGCAAATAACAGAGTAAAATTGCTGGATTATGTAGTGAGTGAATATTTAATTTTTGAAGAAGATCACTAACTATGTTCTAAAGCGGTTATACTATTTCTCATTTTAATCAGTAGCAGAGTTCCACTTGCTGTAAAGCCTCCCTCACCAACCCCTGATATTGTCAGTCTTTACAATTTTAGCCATTGTAATGGGTATGCAGAGGCATCCTGTGCTTTTAAGTTGCCTTTCAATGATGATTAACGATCAAAATCCCAGGCAGGTTTTTTTTAGGAAAAATTGACAAGCTGAATTTGAAATTTATTTGGAAATTCAGAAGACCAATAGGCAACATGTTTTGCTACCTGATTTTAAAATTTACTGTGTAGCTAAAGTAATCAAGACAATGTGGCATTGCCATATGTCAAAGGAACAAAATAGAGAGTATGGAAACAGACCCACAGTTATATGTTCAACTGATTTTTTATAAAGAGCCAAGGTAATCAACGGGGATAAGATAGATGTTTCAATAAAAACATAAGAACAATGGATATCTGTATGGAATAAAATAAATCTCAACTCTTACATCAAATCATATACCAAATTAACTCAAACTAGATCATAGATTAAAATGTAAAAGCTAAAACTATAAAACTCTAAAAATATAGAAGAAAATTTTTATAATCTTGCTATAGGCAAAAATTTCTTATATAGAACACAAAAACATACTTTATAAAAAATTGATAAAATGGATGTCATTAAAATTTCTGATCTTTTTTGTAGAGGGTGTAAGTTTTTTAAAATATATTTTTATTTATTTCTGAGAGGAAAAGAGAGGGAGAGAGAGATAGAAACATCAATGATGAGAGAGAATCATTGATCAGCTGCCTCCTGCATGTCCCACACTGGGGAATCGAGCTGTAACCAGGCATATGCCCTGACTGGAAATCGAATTGTGATCTCCTGGTTCATCAACTTCTGGTCTTTAAAAAATATATATATTTTATTGATTTTCTACAGAGAGAAAGGGAGAGGGATAGAGAGCTAGAAACATCAATGAGAGAGAAACATTGGTCAGCTGCCTCCTGCACACCCCACTGGGTATGTGCCCGTAACCAAAATACATGCCCTTGACTGGAATCGAACCTGGGACCCTTGAGTCCTCAGGCCAATGCTCTATCCACTCGCCAAACCAGCCAGGGTAACTTCTGGTCTTTTAAGGACAGTATAAATAGATAAGCTACAGATTGATAGATAATATGTTATATATTACATGCAGGTATGTACTCTTACTATTGAGTTATAAGAATTCTTTAATATATTTTGAATACACATATATAATTTAATAAGTAGTTATATCCAGAATATATCAAAGAACTTTTACAACTCAATAGTAAGAAGAAAAAGTGACCCAATTAAACACTGGCCAAAAGATGTTAACCAATAAAATAGTTCTAAATAAAATAGTTCTAAATAATAGCTTCTTTTTGGAAAAAAAATATTTATATAAGGGAACATTATCACATTAGGTATATATATTGTTGATGATAAATCTCATTTTAGAAACATTAACATATGAAAAATCCACATTTTAGGAATTTAGGATATATATAATACTAGAGGCCTAATGCACGAAATTCATACAAGAGTAGGCCTTCTTTCCCCCAGCTGCCAGCACCAGCTTCCCTCTGGCACCTGGGACCTGGCCTTCCCTCACAGTCTTGATTTCATCTGGAAGGTCGTCTGGAAGGACATCCGGTCTAATTAGCATATTATCCTCTTATTATTATAGATGACCTTGCCAATTTTCAAGTTGTCCACTTTCCAGATTGTCACTGTCCTATCAGGGAGCCCCCGGTCATCAGTTACTGCATAAATCTTCTTTTAATGTATTAGAAAGGACCTTTTTTTTCTCTCATTTTCTATGTAGATTCAGAAGTGATGCTGTTCTTGCCCCAGTCTCATACTGGAGAACCTTCCAATCTAATTTAGAGGCCATCTTTTAGGTTTATTATAACTACTTTATATTCACTTAAAATAGATTTGCTCAGAAAACTTCAGTAAATATAATGCCACCTTCAAAATGGCACCTCCTTCCATGCCTTTGGCATCATGCCTGCTAAATCTTCCTTAACATGGATAAAACCTACCTGAGAGCATTTTCAAGTTACACAAAGTAATAGTAAGTTGAATTATGTGTCCCTGACAAAATTTCCAGATTATTTCTAATTGCTTCATCCTAATTTCATACTTTATCATAAGTAAAATAAAGGATAGCTAGATATTCTGCTAGTGATAACATTTATAATGCTGACCCCTGGGGAAAGAATAGAACATGTTCTGATTGGTGTGACCAGGTTGAATAGTTAAGAGAATCAGCAGAGCATAAATCCAGAATCCTCTAAATACATATTAATATTCTATACTTATACTTTTTTCATTTCTCCCCACATTAAGTTGGCTCATTTAGCATATTAAAGTGGAAACATTAAAAAAAGACAAAAATCTTCCCTTCCATGGTCAATCTGAGAAACCAAAGTCCAAAGAGAATTCTTGGACTAGAAAGGCTTGTTCTTAACCATTGGGTTATGTGGTCTCCTCTGCCTTTTTGTGGTGATAGGCACAAGGATGTCAGAGGTCTACAAAGAATTGGCCAAGATTTCAGGCTATAGAGGAAATGGGGATTTTGTTTTGGTGAGAAGCGTTTTATTTTATATCTGCTTGGTTTGCTCTGATATCGTTTTAGTATCTCTGCTCATTTCATTATTCAGCCTCTTTCTCCATTTACAGCAGACTATACAGGGTTTAATGGAGTCTCTTGGCTTTTCCATTTGAAATATTCATGGGCCTTTAGCAGTTCCTTTTATGCTCACCTTCTCCTCCATTAGGGGAGAGACCTGGAGGAGCTGAAGGAGAAGAAGCTGTGCAGGAAGAGATGTGTTGGTGTGTGAAAGGTGCTCACTCCCAGCTCCAGGAGGGGAAAGAAAGTGCTCATTCCCTCAGGGAGCCAGGCAGCCTTCCCCAGATCTAAAAGGGAGGGAGAGTAGAAATGTCACATTCTGGGGAAAGGGGTTTGGCCAAGCCCCTTTTCTCCCTGTGTCTGCCCTCTCCCCTAGATAAGAGTCTACCAAGGCTCAAAAGAATAATGAGACATTGCCCTCCGTGGAAGGCTTGGTGGAGGATCAGCAAATAAAATAAGCATGACATGACCTCACACTTCTCAAAGAGCATCTTCACATTGCTGCCATTGGGCCCTTTCTCCACTTTCAGACCCACCCACCCAGCTTCTTTGTCTACTGTCATTCATTGGCCCCTCTCAATCAGAAGGGTAACATAGTATAGCAGGGCCCCTCCTTGATTTTCATCCTGGTTTACTCCAGTAAACCAGGAAAACACACACACACACACACACACACACACACACACACACACACACACACAGATCTGGGGAAGGCTGGCTGGCTTCCTGGGGGGATGAGCACTTTCTTTCCCCTCCTGGAGCTGGGAGTGAGCACCTGTATACACATATACATATTGTGTGTGTATTGTGTGCCTTCATTTAACAGCTACTGTCTATCTACCCACCATGAAACCCTTTCCAGAGCCAAGTTTAGCTCTTTTAACAGCTATTCTTCACAGAGTACCTATTGTGTGCCAGGCACCATAACAATCTTGTCCAGTAATTACACTTCTCTTTTAACGAGGAGATTGAGGCTCAGGGAAATTAGATAACTTCAAGCCTCTCTTAGAAGAGCTGAGATTTGAACCCCTCTCTAATACCAAAGTCCAAGCGTTCTTCCTTTCTCTGCCTCTCTTGCTAATGGTAGTTTGAGACTTCATACACTTAATATCATTTTTAAAAATAAACAACAAAAATGTTTTTCAGGCAAAATATAAATACTCTCATTTTAAGCTTGGGGGATCTATGCATAATCCCAATGAAATGAATAGGTCAAAATAAATTAAGAGCATACATTAAATAAAAACCATAATAATGATCATTGTAAGCTTATCTAAATATTATGTAATCAGACTATAAATCATGTTAAATAGAGGAATGCCTATGGGAAGGAACTAGGGAACTGCATTTATGTGTGCAAAGGAAAAGCTAGATAAAACTTAGAGATACAATAAACAGGCAAGATAGAAAAACAGTGTCTAGAAAGTAGATTATTAATACATATATTATTTGTTAATTCTGTTTCTTTAAGTTCTAAAAATTGTCCTCCTTTCCCTTAGAAATTCTTCCACTTCACATAATCTATAGTCAGATTATATGATATTAATATAACATCTCTTTCTATTCACTGAACATATATTTATTAAGCAATGAGAACTAATTTATTAAGTATTAATTATGTTCTAGGACCTTATCTAAGTATTTTATATATTTGCCCCACTTAATCTTCACAATATTAAGAAGTAGACATTATTTTTATTCCCATTTACAGGTGAGCACAAAGGCACAGAGCAGTTAAGTAACTTGCCCAAGGTCACTCAGCACATGGCACAAACAGAAATGAAACTCAGAAAGTCCATTTCCATACTACAAAAGACACATCCCCTAACATTTCTCCCATATACTCAGATGTATCCTGTGTAGGAAATCTGTTTTCAGATCCTAATCTTTGATCCACAATCCTATGATACTTCTCACTGTCAGGCACCTGACTAAGCTACAAGATGAAGAAGGTATATGCTGTACTCTCCTAAGGATCTCTCAGTCTGGTAGGAAATAAAGCCTGGGATCAGGCCTACCACCTATGACCTCTGACCCAAGCCCCCCAAATATACAGTGCCCTGTTGGTATCTCAGTGAAGTCAGAAATAAAGTAAATTCACTCCCCAATAAGAAACCAAAGTTGAATTGCTACAGAATTAATTGTGTAAGAGATGTCAAATAAGTATAAAAGAGCATTAAAGTATTTTACACCATTCTCCTATAACACACCTCCTCAGGTAAAAAAGCAAAACCTGGCATTAGGTCTAAAATGAGCTCTTATTTTATCTGAGAAACTATTTGGCTCACTTGCCTTGATATGCTGACTAGGCACATCTGCCTGGCCATATGAAAATAGAGCTTTCCCCCTTGGTTCTGTAAGGAGGCAAAGGACTCCGGCTTTAACTATAGATAAGAAAAGCAAGATGAGAAATGACACAGCAGGTTAAATGGGGCTGGTGCAGGGCCCAAAGCAGTGTTCCTGTTTCTCATTGCTATGTATTTTTTTCCCTTTACAAAAGTTAACTTTTCTTACAGAGGCTTTAAATCACAAAATGATATTACACAATCATTCCACCAGGGATAAAGGTTTGATAGTCATCCTTGCAACCTCAATTACTAGATCACCAAGCAATTTCTCCCCAAAGGTCAAATGAATATAATCCTTCAGTTTCCCATCTCGAAGGCCTGAGATGGAGCTGAACAGAAGCATTAGGCATCACCGGCATATGCCCCGCTGCGTCAGAATCTGATAAAATAAATCAGAACTGGGGTGCCAACTTCTTTCATAAAATACCTCCATCTCACAAAAGCAGCACATTTACACTTTAATACACTCTCACTGCCAAACTGATAATGAATTCATCTTCTGTTGCTCATATAAGTTAAAATACATATCTGAAAATTGTACCTGAGGTCTGTCCCTACTCATCATTTGCAACTGTTTTATCATCCTCTGGGATATCCGCAGCATTAAAATGTAGCTAATAATACATACTGCATCAATTACCCTGACAAGTACAGGAAATAAAACATGCTAAAATGTTAAAGAAATATATGCATGGGTGTGGTCAGTCTATTGAAAAAATGGCTGCAGTTTTTGACCTCTTCTTGTGTCCATGTCCTTTGTAATATGACTTTGGAGCTCCTCCCCCTTAAGACGTGGAATCTGTTTCCCAATCGGGACTGAACTTTTACTTGCTTTGGCCAATAGAGTGTGGCAGAGGAGATGGTGTGTTTTGTAGGCTTTTGCTTTCTTTATTGCTCTACTTCCTTTGCCATGAATAAGCCTGGGCTAGCCTGCTAGAGGGATATAAGAGAAACATGGGAAGAACCAAGGCCGTCCTAAACCAAGCAACAGACTGCCAACAGCCAGCCAGCCCCCAACATGTGAGGGAATCCAGCCAACTTCAGCAAAGCCAATACCTAGAGGACCCTAGATGACTGATTAAAGCCAACTGAGACCAGAAGCACCCAAAGACTTCTGAGCAACAATAAAGTGTTACAAGTCATTAAGTTTTGGGAGGATTTGTTATGAAGCAAGAGCTGACTGATATATTAAACTTTACCTCTATTCTCTGGACCAGAGGACCCAGGGGTGAAGCCCAGATTTCTGTTAACTTTATAATGTTCCCAACCCCACAACTGGACTGGGACATTATAAAATGCACATATCTGGGACTTTTTTTTTTTTTCAGGCTTAAATCAAAAATTATGGGTAAAGGGACCTGGAACTTGCAAATTTCACAAGCTCCTGAGGCAATTCTTAATTACCGATAAGAGCCAATGATCTAAGCCAAAGCACACACCACACTGCATAAACTCATCTCTAGCTAGCTAGGATCATAGAACATAGACCTTCAAATGAAAAAAAAATACTGTATCTTTTCATTAAATTAGGAAGGAAAAACTTTGCAGATAAAACTGCAATATTTGACAAACACATACCTTTAACATAAAAATTTATGAATCAGATTTTGGCAAGGTTGGATGGCAAGGTTCCAAGGCCCTGGTTCTAAATCTAAAGCTTGACTGCAAATTGGAATCAACTGGGGAGCCTTAGGAACTATTGAGCTTGAGTCCAATCCACAGGAAATCTAGTTTAATTGGTATATGGTATGGCTTGGACATTGGGATTTTTAAAACACCCCTAGCTGGTTCTAATGTGCAGTCAAGTTTGAGAACCACAGCTCTAAATTTTGCTGTGCAGCACCATTTCCAGTAAAATGAAGGGAAACATAAAAATAAATCAAACAACAGGTGTCTGTGGTGTGGTCATTGAGATTCCCTGTGATGGTCTAAATTACCTACTCTTCAGGAAGCCTTGTGGCTCAGTTGACATAATTTATCAGCAGCCTGTCTATATACTAATACTAGAGGCCCAGTGCACAAAATTTGTGCAAGGGTAGGGTCCCTAGGCCTGGCCAGTGATCAGGGCTGATCAGATTCCCTAACTTCCTGCTTCCCAGTCTCCTCCTTCCCTTGCTCCCGCAGCACCCTGCTGCCACCCCTGGTTGCCCGCCCTGGTGGTCAGCATGCATCATAGTGAGCGATTGAACTCCTGGTCTCCTGGTTGAATTCCCGAGGGGACAATTTGCATATTATCCTTTTATTATATAGGATGGGTTTAGAATGGAAGAAATCATGGGACCGAAATCTGGCCCTACCCTTCTTAAATTACTAGCATCAAATCAACCACAAGTTTGGATGATTTGGCACTGAATATATGTAAATATAAATAATGAATATTAAAAATATGTACTTATTTAGGGGAATTTGTTTTTCAAAGTACAGGTGCTTAATATGAAACTTACTGTCAATAACTGTGACTGGAGCATACATTGGATGAAAAATCTTAGTTTGATTAAACAAAGAGTGATCCTGCCATGGCCTTGAGTGATCTTAATCTAGGTTGACAATGGTCCAACTTTACAAACATCATCATGAATAGATACCTCGATTAAATTGTCAGCACTATCACTAATGCAGTGTGTTGGTGTGATGCACTCCATCCCTCTCCTTATTACTTGAGATTAATTTCTCAACATAAACAAGGATAAGAGGAGAAAGAACATGACACAAAAGTTGATGGTTAAAACTTTTGCCAATTCATTAGCTGTTACTTATGCTTTTAAAACTATGATTTTAATTACTCAACCAAGCACAGTCTGAAACAGCTCTTCTACTGGACTAGTTCTTTTCTGCTGAGTCCTGGTTGTGTAATAGGAATTTAAAGATGTCAATGCTCATAATCATCTTATCTGAGATCATTATGAAAATATAACCACCAACAAATACAAAACAATTGCTGAGTACGTACTGTGCCCTAGGTCTATGCCAAGGTCTTTGTAAGCATTAGCTTATTTAATTCTTATAATGGCTTTGGGTGATAAGAGTTATTATTATTAACTGTAGTTTATTCATGAAGAAACTAAAGCACAAAAAAGTTCAAATATCTCCATATGGTTCTCAACAAATAAGCAAATAAATGCAGTGAAGTCAGGATTGGATCTTTGGCTGATGGACTCATTAACCACTAGACCATATTGCTGTATGTAGCAATGTAATGACATTTACCAGAAATCAGTAAATGTAGAAACTTAGAGATATTTCCAAATCCTCTATTTTATTTTATGGATAAGAAAACAAAATCCCAGACAGATAGTGATTTGTTCCAGGCCATTGTGCAAGCTTCTGGCAGTGACAAAATTAGAATTCATTATTTCTCAGAAAATGTACTTAAAGCTTCACATATTTAAAAATGTATTAAATATTTCTTTTTATTTTAGAAGGGATGCCACACTTCTACTCAATTAAGAGAATCATTTTTATCAGCACAGAAGTCTTTTTTTATTTTTTCCCACTTATCATGCCATGAATTCAAAGGGAATGGGTTCCAGCAGCCAAGTTGCTTTCTTTTAGCTTTAGTTTTCTTATCTGCGAATTGGTAATAACAATGTTTACATCTCAGTTGTTTCTAGAACCAAATGAAACTCCTTGTAGAGGTTAGCTCCGAGCCCCTCTGCTGGGGGAAAGCCCCAAAAGTCTAAATTCAGGATCCATTCCCAAGACTGACGCATAGCTTTATTCAAATTCATCAGACCTTTAATAGGAGAAAATTACATACAAGAGCAAAGCAGCTTCTCCCAGTGGTGGCCAGCCTGGAAAAATCCACACCCTCTCCCTGGACAGGATTCCTTTCTATAGGGGGATCATAATGAAACCATATAGTGGATAGTCCCATAGTCCACCAGAAAAAATAATGCATTTCTAACTTAACAGGTAATGTCAGGGAGTTACCACACTTATTAAACTACTTCCTGGGGGCATGACTTTTATCTTTGGGCAGCATTACTGGTTGTCTGGGTAGTCAGTCAAGCCCGAGGCTACAGAGAGTTAAACAGAGAATCCAACATTTCCCAGACATCTTTGCTGCTGGAGCCATATTACATCTAAAGTGAGTTCTTCTAACTTGAGGCCTGTGGACTGCATGCAGCCCACAATGAATATTTTTGCAACCCAGCCAATATAAAAGTAAGAAAGAAACATTTTAATAAAAATTTTGTAGCTTAAGTTTTACAATATCCTGTTATACATAATCCTATTGAATAAAAGAGAAACATGGTAATTAGCCATACCTCCACTACCCTTCCCATTGGCTAATCAGGGCGATATGCAAATTAACTGCCAGCCAAGATGGCGGCTGGCAGCCAGGCAGCTTGAAGTGAACATGAGGCTTGCTTGCTTCAGTGATGGAGGAAGCCAACATTCTCCGCCTGCTGCTGCCGGCCTCTGAGCTTGCAGTTTGAAACATTGTTACAAATATAGAAGCTAAACAAAACCCCAGAAACCTGTTTTCAGCCAGCCAGGATCTCAGAGCTGGAGTTGAAACAGTGTTTCGATTATAGAACCCAAACAAACCAGATACCTGCTTTCAGCAGCTGAGGCCTAAGAGCTGGAGCCAAGCCTCAGAGCTAAAGCTGGCCCAGAATAAAAAAAGAAAAAAGAAAAAAAGGAGTGGTTGGGAACTTCAGTCACCCACCAGCCTGAAAACAGCCCTCAGCCCCTCACCCAGACAGGCCAGGCACCCAAACAAGACCCCCACCCTGATCCAGGACACCCTTCAGGGCAAACCAGCTGCCCCCACCCATGCACCAGGCTTCTACCCTATATAGTAAAAGGGTAATATGCCTCCCAGCACTGGGATCAGCGGAGCCGAGAGGCCTCCCGGCACCGGGATCAGCATGACAGGGGGCAGCGTCCAAACCCCCTGATCACCCTGCGGCTGTGTGTGTGACAGGGGGCGGGGCCACAACCTCCCTATCCGCCCTGCTCTGTTCCTGACAGGGGAAGGCACCCCAACCCCTTGATCAGCCCTGCTCTGTGCCTGATAGGGGGGAGCTCCCCAACCCCCTGATTGCCCTGAGCTCTGTGTGTGACAGGGTGCAGTGCCCCAACCCCCTGATCGGCCCTGCTCTGTGTGTGACAGGATGCGGCACCCCAACCCGCCCCCCCCCCCCCCCACGGGCCCTGCTCTGTGTGTGACGGGGTAGAGCCATAATCGCCCCATCGGCCCTGCCCTGAGTGTGACAGTGGTGGTGCCCCAACCCCCTGATCTGCCCTGCTCTGTGTGTGACAGGAGGCGGTGCCCCAACTCCCCTATCGGCCCTACTCTGTGAGTGACAGGGGAGCTCCTCAACCCCCTGATAGGCCCCTAACCCCTTGATGGGCCCTGCTCTGTGCGTGACAGGGGGGAGGGCCCCAACCCCCGTGATGGGCCCTGCTCTGTGCGTGACAGGGGGTGGCGCTGCAACCTCCCCATCGACCCTGCCTTGAGTGTGACAGGGGGCGGTGCCCCAACCCACCAATCGGCCCTACCCTGAACGTGACTGAGGGTGGCATTGCAACCTCCCAATCCGCCCTGCTCTGAGCCAGACCAGGGGCTGCACCTAGGGATTGGGCCTGCCCTCTGCCACCTGGGAACAGGCCTAAGCCAGCAGGGTGTTATCTCCAGAGGGGTCCCAGACTGAGAGAGGGCACAGGCCTGGCTGAGGGACCCCCCCCCCCCCTGAGTGCACAAATTTTTGTGCACCGGGCCTGTAGCTATTAATAACTACAATGTTCGCTAATGACTGATTACTATAATTATGTCGCATTCATTTCCCTTATGTGCCTTGCATGTAGGCGCATCATTTCTCTTCACTAATACTAGCAGTGAATATTTTAGCAGCTGATTGCTACGTCTTTAGTTTTGCACTGACTTGTTTGGTGTGTGCAACAGGAAAGATTTCATTTTCGGAGAACAAGAAAAATAGGTTTATTTGCGTTACGCTTATTAATTTGTGCAGTTATTCAGTGTCTGGTAAGTTAATGTTCAAGAAAATATATTAATTTTTATTAAAATGTTCTATTATTTTATGTTAATGATTACTTATTTATTTCAGCCCTTTATATCTAGCATGTCTCTATCAAAACAAACCTATGTTTCTATAAAAATTGAAGCTTTTGCTTTTTTGTGGCCCACATAAATTTAAACCTTGTTTATTTGGACCATGTTAGTCTTTGAGCTTTACATGTTTGCCCTACACCCTCACTTCCTCTAGACAAAGGAGAAAGGGTGAAGTGAATACTTACCATTTTGTTTAGCGTGGTTGGACTGGAGGTTAGAGGCAGGGACTGAGAACTGAGGAAGAGAGAAGGCTCTTGTGTGAGTGGGGCAGGAGGTCTACTAATAACAGTAATAGAGATTTGCTCTATTTGCCCTTGATTTTTCAGGTCCTAGCACTGCCCCAATCTTTTTGCTGCTACTTTCAGAAGCTCTCACAGGTCTGACTCCTCTGGCAGTGCAGTTCCCCACTCCTCTCTGATCCTAACAGGTTACTTATCTTCCTTGCAGACCCACCTCCTGACTCTTCTCCCCTCCTCCCTCTCCCACAGCAGGAGGGAAAGATGATAGAGATAAAACCAATTTGTAAGAAACTTGCTGAACAATGGGATTGTTTAGTTGCACAGGAATTTGGTTAATGTTGACACTTTGAAAGCAAACTGGCTCTTAGCAAGAAAATAGTGAACAACAACAAGTTTCAGTCTGGGTTGGAAATTAATAACTGAAAAGCTGTCCTGCAGGGAAGGAGGGGCATCCAGACCCAGCTGTGAGCTTCAATCTCTCTGGGTTTTGTTCTTGTTGAATAAAATGTGTGTGTGTGGGGGGGGGGGGGGGGAGGGCTGGGGGTAGAGAGGGGAGGGGAGGAGGTGGTGGTGGTGGGGGGGGGGCTAGTATTTACCTGGTAGTTAAGGCAAAAGAAGCATAAACAGCTCAGTTGTGGCTCAACCCATCTTCCCTCCTTGCCCACAGGGCACAAAACCAGTAGATTTCTCAAGGAGTTAGGACCAGAGAAGGAAAATCAGCAAAGGAAAGACTTGGGAAAGTAATTGGGTATAAGGCCTGATCTACAAAGGTGATTGTCCCTGGTTTAAAATGTCCCCACAACACTAGGCTTTTTATTCTGGATGAGGTGGGCTATAGAGAGGATAAGAGATGACTTATCCACCCTGACAGGTTGGAGCTGATGACCGGCTGTCTTGAAGTAAACCAGGAAAGATGAAAGGATGGGGGAGGTGAGGTCATCCTAATTCACTGCTGGTGCTTAGGAGGATGGTGGAAGGGCCAGGATCTCAGTGAATTCTTTTTCTTTCCATAGTCACTTGTACTTTCAGTGAGCCCTGAGACGAAGGAACAGACAGATCAGAAAAGTGATTTCTCATCCCACTCAGTTCAGCATTAACGGCATAAAATCCCATTAGTGCACTCTAGGGGTTCATTTCAAAACAGACAATGGCCTCTGAATCAGTCTGCCATGCATAATCATCTGGCAATAGGGAAATTGCTCAATCAAAAATGTAGCAAAGGACCAGGAAAAGCGGCTATGTGAGGTCATGCCCATTCATCTTCTTTTGTGTGTGGGAGAGGACTCACTTCAGGGCTTGCAAGACTGATTTTTACTGAATTCTTATGATTAGGCCAGGAAAGATATCCTATACTCTTTTGGAATAGAAAGAAGAATGAGTCTCTTTGTTATAACTATTTTATAAATAGGTGAAAACAATGTTACACTCCTGTGTTCTCTACCGCTGTTGTTATAGGAAGCCCTCCCCCTTTCCCCTTCATAATGATTAAGTCCAGGAGGATTGTCCATCATCCTTATCTTCAGCCTATAGTCCTCAACTTGAGACCTGCTTTTCCAATAGTTTGTCTTAGGTTTTACACCGCCGCAAGGAAAAACCGTGAGTCCAAACAGAGACCAGATTAAACAGGCTTTATTGGGAGCACACGGGCGGGTTCACCAGCTCAGAGAGGGGAGCAGGAGAAGCCGCGCCCAACCTGGGCAGGGGCAAGGTTTTATACTTTTCTGAGGCAATTGTTGCTGGCCGAAACTGGTGGCAGTCGGGGCTTTCCAGGGTCAGGTGAAACCTGCGGTCTGTCCTGGGTTTGGTCATTTTCCGGAGCCGTTTGTCCGGCAGAGATTTTTCACCGGGGTGGGGTGGTTTCCAGACGTCAGTGTGGACAGGTCAGCTTCTCACCAGCCCAAGAGAGGGAGGGGGTCCTTTCGCCCCGGGGCAGGGTGCCAGCGAATACCAGACAATTTGTCAGATTTTATCCCTTGGATTTCCTTCACATGCATGTCTACTGTCAACATATGATCATCATACTTCTCATTCTTTATTTTTGGACACATTTATGGGGACATTTATAGTCTTTTTCAGTTCTCAACATTGATTCATGTACATTACCTTGATTCCTACAACTGGGGAGTAACAAATTCTATCAGGATTCTCCCAAATCCTTCTTTTCGTTTTTTCTTCTCACTGTGGTCACCCAGCTTAAAATCTTATTATGCCAAGTGAAGGTTATTGCCATCCTTATTCTGGGCTGTGAGTCTTACATTATTGCACTCTTCAATTTCTCCTGCTGCTAGAGTAATCTTATAATAGCAATCCTTTGTTCAGCTCTCTTTTGCTTAAATTGCTTAAATTGTGGGCTTAAATAAATGGATTAAATTATTTACCATATAAAAATAAAAGCCCTTCCACCCAGCATTTAAAGCCCTCAATGAAAAAGTTACCATTTATTTTTTAACCATTTTGTCCATTATTTTCCACCTCCTGTAAAAGATCTTTGAAGAATTCACTTTATCAGATATTCCTGAGTAGCCCTGTGGTCCCACCCATTTGTCCACAGATGACCAGTGTAGGGGTAGACAACTGACCAGTTAGACCAATCACATCCTCTGTCCAAGGAATTTAGATTTGGGACTCAACAGCTCAGTTGATTGTTTAATGTGCCAGAGTGTGTGGCTATCATTTCACCACAGCTGTTTGGAACCTACAATGCTGAGAGCTAGGTAAAAGAAACACTCTAAAGAGAGAAACCAATAAATAGAATCAAAATCCAGAAAATAGCAAAAACTAGAGGCCCAGAAAGACAGAGAAAGATTGATAGTAGATGCCTTAATTATTGAAGGCATACCTGCCCTTAATTCTACACAAATATGAGGCTTAGCTGGTCAGCCTGCCCTTGGGTTCCATGAAGTACTCAAGTTCTTAGAATAAATCCCCATTCATTTAGATTTGAGTGAATTTCTGTTTCTTGTAACTAAATAGTCTGACTAATAAATATCCCTTAGGGACAGCCAGATCAGCCTTCTTGCCAGGCCAAAATACATCTTGCCATTTCTCATACTATCTGTCAGAAAGGCCCTCAACTTTCATTTTCTTACATTCTTCAGTATTCACTCCAGTGCCATTTCTTTTATCCCCACTTTAATAATTTCCCTCCTCTGAAAGACAAAGCAGCTTTCGGCAATTCTGCCATCTGAAAGTGCCGAGAGAATTTCAGGAATTGACTTCTGACCTATTGAATCTCTACATAAATTGCTCAGGAGAGAAAAACCTGGACAATCTTCTGTTTTGTTTCAGAAGAAGAAGAAGAAAAAAAAAACCTTCTCTCACTCATATTTAGGGACAAACCAATTTAGTAAATTAAGAGATGTTTGAGGACATTGAACTAAATCTTCTGTCCCCATTTGGCCAATGCCTTGCCTCTAACCCTGAAACCTGGTTTTTAAATTATTTTAGTGGTGCAATCCGATGGTCTCATCTTATTGGTGCTATGGCTCTGGAGTGAAGCACACTCTCCCAGGTACAGTGTCCCTGGGTCGATGGGAAGGGCCACACTGTTCCCTCTCCTCTTGTGTTATGTAGCCTGTAGCCCACACTGACCACTTTGACTATCAAGTCACACTAAACTTGCTGCCTATGGTCACCTCATAGTCTCGCTTGTTATCATTATTGTTCCAGGTATTTTTGCTTATTGAATATATGGTGCTTTGGATATTTTCCCCAAATGATTTAGTCAGTATTGATTCAAGCTGAAACTCATTTTCCTTCTATTTTTATGAATCTTGTCTTGTGCTACAGAATCCTTTCTTTCTTTCTTTCTTTCTTTCTTTCTTTCTTTCTTTCTTTCTTTCTTTCTTCCTTCCTTCCTTCCTTCCTTCCTTCCTTCCTTCCTTCCTTCCTTCTTTCTCTCTTTCTTCTTTCTTTCTTCTTTCTCTCTTTCTTCTTTCTCTCTTAGATTGTGTTTTAGAGAAGTCTGCTGAGCTATGTACTTCACGTATGTGGCCCTGATTTGTCCTGCCAGTGTTGCAGTATAGCATGGACCAGTTTTGAAGCTGATGGTTATAGAAATCTCTCCTTCATCAGAGGCCTCAATTGAAGAAGTCTCATTTTATTACAAACAAAATCAAATTATTATGATTCTAAGATTCACTATATTTACAACTTACTTTTAAAAATCACTTATACATTTGTTAATCCAAGTTTTATTGTTATCTTTCTCTCTCAAACAAGTCTTTAATCTATACTAATAACAGCCGATGTGGCCCTCAGGCCCTCACGCAATGCCCTCACGTCATCACAAGATGACCACCCCCACATCGTCACAGGATAGCCGCCACAAGATGGCCGGCAGAGGAGGGCAGTTGTGGGTGATCAGGCCAGCAAGGGAAGGCAGTTGGGGATGAGATCAGGCTGGCAGGGAAGGGCAGTTGGGAGCCATCAGGCCAGCAGGAGAGGGCAGTTGGGGGCGATCTGGCTGGCAGGGGAGCAGTTAGGCGTTGAATAGGCTGGCAGGGGAGCAGTTAGGGGGCCATCAGGCTGGCAGGCAGAAACTGTTAGGGGCAATCAGGCAGCAGGCAGGTGAATGGTTAGGAGGCAGCAGTCTCAAATTGTGAGAGGGATGTCCGACTGCCTGTTTAGGCCCTATCCCACGGGGATCGAGCCTAAACAGGCAGTCGGACATCCCCTGAGGGGTCCCAGATTGGAGAGGGTGCAGGCTGGGCTGAGGGACAACCCCTCCCTCCCTGCACAAATTTTGTGCACTAAGCCTCTAGTTCTGTAATAATCATGTTAAAGATTTCTGATATGATTCCACCGCTTGTTCTTGCTGATTAGTCTAGAGTTGAAATATCATTCCTGAATACTTCTCCCTGACTTCTTGAACTTGGAAACTTGCCTCTCTAGTCTTGTGGTACCTGCCAGACCCTCCTCTTTGCCCAAGCTCCCCTTTCTGCTTTCCCCTAATCATCCTGTTCTGAAATTTTCAGTGTCTGTTATAACAAATTATTTCTGAAAAATAGTCATGAAATGCATATGTTAGTGACATCTAAATAACTTTTTTTCTCCAGTGTTCTGGAAACCAGATTTCTTTTTGCTCTCTTGCCATAGCTGGACAGTCAACCCATGCTCAACCACTTACCCTTTTCTTCTGGGAATTTGAACTGAGAGATACAGGAGTAGGAGCAGCATCTTTATAAGCCTATGGGAACAATTGAGCAGAGAGAAAATATTTGTGACTATAATCTAATCCACAAATTGAGAAATTGACTTTGGATAAGAGTATGGGAATGACATCCATTGTAACAGGAAGGGAAGTAGTGTATATGGCACAGAAGCTGGTAGATGGGTGTATCTATCCTATATAATAAAAGGCTAATATGTAAATTGTCCCCTTGGGAGTTCAACTGGGAGACTGGGAGTTCAATCGTTTGCTATGATATGCACTGACCACCAGGGGATGGCGTGGAACATGCCGGGCAACCAGTGGTGGTGGCGGGATGCTGAGGAAGCAAGGGAAGGAGGAGGCAGGGAGGCGGGGAGGTGGGGAACCTGATTGGCCCTGATCACCAGCCAGGCCTATAGACCTTACCCATGCAGGAATTTCATGTACCGGTCCTCTAGTATGTGATAATGTAGTGGGAGTGTTGGATATTCTCTGCTGATTGTTTCTACTTTCTCAGGAAAATATGAAACAAGTCTTTAGTTGAGAGTAAGAAAGGGTAAATAGATGTTGGAAGTTAGAGAGGAAAAATCTGAATAGTTGTGCAGGAGACTGGAAGAGTAAAATGAATCATCATTTGATTGCCTGCAGAAGTAAGTGCCCACCTGGGATTCAAGATCATAAATTTGAAGTTAGTATAGTTGTGCATTTTCCTCCAATTATGTTCAATGGAATAGGTGCAGTTTGGAGTAAGCAAAGAGTTAGATTCCAACATAGAATTTAGCTATTAAGCATGTATGAAAGCAAAAATGTAGAGAGTTAAGACAGTGATTTTAATGTCTGACTAAAGAACTTAGCTAGGTAAGAAGAAAAATGAGGATATCAAGGGGGCAGAAAACAGTAACAGCAAAAGTTTAGAGATGGTCTTTGAGTCAATATATTGTATAGATTGGGGTACTAGAAGGAATGAGCCAGAAATTTGGGAAATGATGATTAGAGCATTCAGAGGCAAATAGATTCTCTTCAGTTATTGATAATGAAAGATAATGTGGGAGTAAGTGATTGAGGTTGGGGAAGAACAAGCTATCTAGAGAGAAGGAGCTTAAAAAAACTGAGAGGTGAAGGTATTGGAAGGATCATGTAAGTGAATATAGAAATTACGAAGAATAAAAACAATAATATTATTTGAAAGAATTACAGTGAGCCAAAAATACAAAAAATCGAGAAATGAGGCTTAGGTGTTGGTAGATATAACAAGTTATGGGAGATAACCAGCACCAAAATGAAAAGGGAACCTATTGTATGAGTGAACATATTTGCCAATGATATATCTGATAAGCTGTTAATTTCCAAAATATATAAAGTTCTTATACAACTCAAAAGGAAGACAAACAATCCAATCAAAAAATTGGCAGAAGACCTGAATAGACACTTCTCCAAATAGGACATACAAATGGCCAAGAGACATATTAAAAAATGCTCAACATCACTAATCATCAGAGAGATTCAAATTAAAATGACAATGAGGTATCACCTCACACCTGTCAGATTGCTTCCATCAACAAATCAACAAATGATAAGTGTTTGTGAGGATGTGGAGAAAAGGAACCTTAGTACACTGCTGGTGAGAATGCAGACTGGTATAGCCACTATGGAAAACAGTGCAGAGTTTCCTCAAAAAATTAAAAATGGAGCTGCCATTTGACCCAGTGATTCCACTTCTAGGAATATATCCTAATAAGTCTAAGACACCAATTAGAAAGAATATATGCACCCCTATGTTCATAACAGAATTATTTACAATACTTAAGATCTGGAAACAGCCCAAGTGCCCATTAGTAGATGAATGGATAAGAAAGCTGTGGCACATTTACACAATGGAATACTATGCAGCTGAAAAAAGAAGGATCTCTTAACCTTTGAGACAGCATGGAGGGACCTGGAGAGTATTATGCTAAGTGAAATAAGCCAGTCAGAGAAAGATAAGTATCACATGATCTCACTTATATGTGGAATCTAATGAGCAAAACAATCTGACAAACAAAATAGATCCAAAGACATGGAAGCCTGCAACAGAATGAGGATTCTCAGAGGGAAGGGGGGGTAGGAGGAGAGATCAACCAAAGATATTATATGCATATATACATAACCCAGATAACAGGTGAAGTCCTGGGGAGGGGACAGGAGTGGGAAGGAAGGGGTCAATGTGGAAAAAAAAAGAGGGACATCTGTAATACTTTCAACAATAAAGATACATTTTTAAAAAGTAATGAGGAATATAACCTAATGTCATGAGATTCAAAGTTGAGGGAATTTCAGGGAGAAGGAAGGGGGAATGGTGTGAGAGTGGCAATGGGGAACATCTGTGCAAACTCTAGGCTCAGTGGCACCAGCTTCGAGGGAGAAAACCATTCCCCACCTGAAAGTGCAACAGGGGAAGCAGAATCCTTAAGAGAGTAAGGTTTACATCAGAGGAAAAGGTGAGGGGGACATTCATAGGAGAGGTTGATCGTAAGGCAACTTCTGCTAATAATAACCATGAATTTTAGAGGACTCAGTGTCAATTTGGAGGGTATTTTTGGATGATATTAACACTTTAAATCAGTGAACTGACTGCCCTCAATAATAGGAGTGGGCGTCATCTAATCAGCTGAAGGCCTAAACGGAACAAAAAGACTGGATTTTCTGAACAATTGGAGATCATCCAGCTGATTGCCTGTAGACTTCATCAGTGCCATTGCCTTTAGACTTCATCAGTTCATAGGCCTGGGCCTATGCCGCAGATTTTGGACTTGCCAACCTCCATAATTGTATGAGCCATTCTCTCTCTCTCTCTCTCTCTCTCTCTCTCTCTCTCTCTCTATCTTGCTAATATAGGTGGTAATTGGGGGAAGAGGGGACTGAATAGGTAGTTTATGGAGCCTTATATAGATTAGTGTGCAAGAGATGAGAGGTGACTTAGATGTCTGGGAGGTTCTTGTCACAAATATAAAGGGCCTGATGAGATTAATCCCAGAGGTGACAAAGTTCTGTATTTGTGGAGTATGGAAGAACATGTTTCTGAGGCTCATTCTTCACCCATGAAGAAGACCTGAGGGGGTCATGAACATAGTCTCAATTCATATTTCTCTTGACTCCAGATGCTAGGATACAAGGCCTATTGAAAGATTTGATTGCAGACCCACTGTTCAGATCTTCCCTTGTAGGTGGAGAGATGATCTTTCTCTGAGTGCCCATGGCCAATCATGAACTATGTTGATGGACTGAAGGAATTCTGTGGAAACTGGGTAATACCAAGAGCATAAGTCCTTTCTCCTCTTTTAAGGATTGGGATAAAGGACCGGGGAAGGCATGGGCCACTGCTCTAAGTGCTGGGAGGAGAACAAAGTAGGCAAGATCCCTGCCTTCATGGAGTTTACATTTTAGTGGAGAGAGACAGGGAATAAGCAGGTAAAATATTAAATTAAAAAAAAATCAGATAGTTTTTCAAACAATGCAGTAAACAAAATATGTTATTTGCTAGTGGAAGTATAGTCAAGAAAAGGTTCATTGAAGATATGACATTTGATCTAAGACTCTTGAGGGATACAAACAAATATGATACTGCTCTTTGAAGAGAGGTATAACTATTAAGTGGAAGGTAAATGCAATGAAGTTGAGAATTCTATTCACTATATATTTCTTTAGAAATCATCCAGAAAAACTAAATGTATCAAGGGTCCCAACTGCCTTTCTCCTCAAGAAGCAAGAGAAAAAGTGTGCATGGAATAATTGTGTCCTCCAGGTCTCCCAGACTGGCTTGGGACAGGTGAGAGTACACATCCCTGTGAGGACTCCTCCCAGGGAGAAGTGTAGCAAAGTGCAGGGGACAGAGAAAGAGGATGAAAGGAGCAGAATGGGGACAGACAACTGGGTTGGGAAAGGAGGGAGCCATGTTTAGAGACTGCTGAGAGTTTAGAATTTGGGAAAAAAGGAGACAATGACTAAATAGAATATTTGAGAAGAATAGCAAAACACTAGGATAACCATATATCTAGGCATACCTGAGTTAGTCTTGGTTTCTGCCTGTTAACATAGCATATTTTTTAAGGAGAAATTTGTTTCTGTCAAAAGCATCCCAATTTATATAAAAACCCTCCGCTGGGCCCTATATGAAAACCCACAATGCAAATCTACATTTTTCAAGGTTTGTAGATTAAGATTTATGGTTCCTTTGATTACTGCTCTATGTAGGACTGGATTACTTGGAGCCCTGATGCATATGTGGATATAAAAGCACTTACTGTGACATTTTAAAATTGGAATTTGTCAATCTTATATGATTTTTATTGAAATACTTTATGATCCTCCTACAATGAAGTAAAGGTGAAACAGTTCTAGAAATAAATAAATGCATCTTCATACTTAACTGAAAGCTGGGTATATAGGGAAAGCTATTAGTCTTGCTTTTATCTTAGTCTGGGATATTATGTTAGAAAGGATTGAAGTTCACTCAAATTCATTTAAGCAAAAGGGGAAATTGTATTGGATTTCATTACATTTCCCTATGTCTTTCCAAAGGCAGGATGTGCAGCCAGGCCTCACATGGGTGTGTAGCAAGAACTACAGACTCATCAGGGGCCAAAAAAAGCTATACTCACTCTCTGCCTCTCTCTCTCTCTCCCCCTCTCTCCCCCTTTTTCCTTTCTTTTTGGAGATACAGCCTCTCACTCTACAGCAGTCTTCTATTCCCTGCAGACTGGCTTTTCTCAATTCCACTTATGACTATGATCACTGTTCTAAAAAGGTGGTCTCAATCTCTGAGTAACAGCATACTCCAGATCTAGCTTCTGGAGTTACTGCATCCAATATATCTGTTTCTATATTATAGATTACTGGAAGAGTTTGTCTGATCAGCCTAATTCAGCTTCTTTCAGTGGTATATGTGGGCCACATTCCAAAAAATCAAGTGTAGAATTAGGGAGTAAATACAGCTTTTAGTATACCTATTCATTTAAGAGCACTAATTTAGCATGTACTATATGCCTAGTGTTGTGCTAGTCTCTCTCTCTCTCTCTCTCTCTCTCTCTCTCTCTCTCTCTCTTATTCATATGATGTGTGTATGGTGTTCTTCTGTGTGTGTATTGGAAGTGAGGATTCTAGAGTGAGTGGGGTTTACCAAGATGAATAAGATGTATCTACAGTTTACTGGAAAGAGAAAAAATAGAAACACAGCTAACATGTATTGAATGATTTATCTGAGACACTGGGCTTTGCTAGACACTTTTTATACATTATGCCACTTACTGTCACAAAGCCATATGGACATTATATTAATACCCATTTTTATATGTCACTTGCTTAAACTCATGTTAAAGCACAAATCTGAACTCGGGTAAGCTTGTCTCCAAAATATAAGAATAGTCTGCTATATAAGACAACTGTGTGTTCAATGATCTGTTAAAGACAGGAAGTACTATGGAAGCAAGGAGAAAGACAGAAATATATAGGAAAAATTATCAAACTAACCAATGCTTACTGAGCTAATGAAGTGTCAGGCACTGTCTTAAGGCACTAAGATGTTATAACTCATTTAATCTTCATGAGGTAAATATTATTTTTACCTGTTTTAAGGATGAGAAAATCGAGACACAGAAATGAACATAAGAGTCTTCTATATACAGCTTGCTCAAGGTCATAAAACTAAAAATGGTAAAGCAGGACTTAGATCCAGGCAGACTGGTTCCAGGGGAGGAGCTTTTTTTTCTCTCTTAAAATGTTTTAAAAAATCTTTTCATTTATAAATAATTTTAGACTTACAGAAAAGATGCAAAAATAGGACAAAGTTCCCATATTCCTTTCACTTGGCTTACTCTAATGTTAACATCTTGCATAACCATAGTGCACTTATAAAAAATCAGGACATAAATGTTGGTACAATATTAACTGAACTACAGATTTTATTAGAATTTCATCAATTTTTACCCTAACATCCTTTTTCTAGCCCGGGATTGAATCCAGGATCACATATTGCTCTTAGTTGTGTCTCCTTAGTCTCATCCAATCTATACCAGATCATTGCAGATTTGGGACTTCTTTCATGAGCTTGATGCATTTGAAGAGTACTGCACAGTTGCTTTGTAAAACACATCTCAATTTTGACCTGTCTGGTGTTTTCTCACAATCAGATGGAGGGTATGCATTTTGAGCATTAATATCACAGAAGTGATGTTGTGTCCTCAGTGTATCATTTCAGGGGATACCTAGTGTCAGTATCTTATCACTGGTGATGTTAATTTCGTGAACTGGTTAAGGTAGTGTCTGCTAGATATCTCTACCATAAAATTACTATTTTTCCTTTGTAGTTGATAAATATCTTGGGTGATATACTTTGAGACTATGCAAATATCTTGTTTCCTCTCAACAAAGGACCTGCTGTTAACTACCATTCTATATGTCCCCTTATCAGAATAATCTTATTGGGAATCAAGGACATATTTGTAGAAAAGAAAGCGCTTTATCTGAATCAGAAGCTAGATTTTAATAAGCAGAAATAAGGGGAAGAGTGTTCCTAGCTAAAGAATTAGAATCAGCAAAGGCTTGGAAGTCTGAATAACGATGTTGCCTTCGGTGGGACTGATGTATAGGCTGTATGTGGAGAGAAAGTGAGAAATGGGGCTTTTAAAGATATAGGGCATAGATCATCCATGCCTTAAATTCTCTACTAAAGAGTTTGGATTTATTTTTTTTTAATCGTCACCCGAAGAGGATATTTATTTTTTCTATTGCTTTTTAGAGAGAGTGGAAGGGAGGGGGGTAAGGGAGAGAGAGAGAGAGAGAGAGAGAGAGAGAGAGAGAGAGAGAGAGAGAGAAACATCTATGTGAGAGAGACACATTGAATGGTTGCCTCCTGCAGGCATCCTAACCCAGGTGGGGATCAAACCTGCAACCCCAGTACCTGCCCTTCACCAGGAATCGTACCCTCAACGCTCAGATCTGCAGGCGAGCACTCTAACCACTAAATCACATGGGCCAGGATCTTTTTCCATGTGCCTCATATACTTGTTTTCAACAAATTGTGATTGAGAGGAGAGTATGGAATCAACCTTCTTAGAGTCTATATCCTTACCTGTAAAAGAGCATTAAATAGCCTTTAAAGTTCCTCTCATTCATGGAACTTTGTGATTCTGTGAGTTGGTATGTGGTTGTATATAGAAAACTTCAAAGGTCATAGCTTAGTGGTTTTCAAAAACCTATCCCATGCCCTGGCAGGTGTGGCTCTGTTATTTGGGCGTCATCCTGTGCACTGAAAGGTTGCTGGTTTGATTCCTGGTCAGTGCACAAGTCCAGTTGCAGCTTGATCCCTGATAGGGGGCATTCAGGAGGCACCCAATCAATGTTCTACTCTTGAATCAATATTTCTCTCTCCCTCTCTCTTCTGCTCCCTCTCTCTTCTGCTCTCTCTAATAATAATTATTATTATCATTATAGTAGAAAAATAAAAATTTAAAAACAACTATCCCATGAGGCCACTTTCTTCCTCTCATGAAATCATACCCACAATCTGAGCTGCTTCTACTAAATGAGGATCCATGAGCTTATTAACCAGAAGCCACCACCCACATTGTCTCTGATGAAAACAGAAGAGAGGGAATGGAGTTGGTTTACCAGAAAGACTGACAGACTCAGGTTTGGACATGGCTGCATTAAAGGGACAGCAGGGTTTGTTCTTTAGTCAGACGCACAATACAGGATTAGCTGTCAGGTCTGCATCCCTTCACTGCACAGTCTGCCACGAGTAGGCGGCACTAAAGCTAGAGACCAGGAACAGTGTCTCCTTGTACTATGAATTTAAATAATTTGAAGATAGTAGTAGCCAGAAAAGAGGAGAAATTTTTACAGAAGAAAATTGGAAAAGCAGGAAGGAGTGTGAATCCATTGACAGGAACTATAGAAAGCTTGGTTCTGCTGTGAATTTAGAGACCATACAGAAAGGTCATCTTGCTCCCTCCCTTAGGCATAGGGGGGAAATTTAAAAGGGTCAGAGCTTCCTACATTCACTCAATTCTATTAGCGAACGTAGCTTTGTAGACATAACATGTTAATAAAAAATAATTTTACATTGCTTTCTTTATATTACTGAATGCCACTATGCTTTAGAAGAGAGTCCCAGACTGATGTTAAAATGTCAGATCAATGAAAGACAAACTATGATGGATTGTCAGTAGATTCTTGATGTTCTCTTTGAGCTTATTCTGTGATGACTTTGCTAGCTCCCACATACAGAAATATACAATTTTGAAACTTAACCAATTCACTAGACTTGTTACCTTAGAACGCTTGTCTTAGATAGATTAAAAACTGGCTAACAATTTGTGTAAGTTTAGCAATTCTAATTTTTCAAGTGCATTATAATAAATAATGACACAATTTTTGCTTCCAGAGTTATCAGTTTTGGGGATACTTATTTTACATCTGCATTACTCTAAAAAGGATTTAAGATAGTTTCAAGGATACATGCCATACATCAAGATAACATTAATTAGAAGGAAATGAAAAAGAAAAAGGTTAAACAGCAGGTCAGGACCTAAATTAGAATCAGAAATAAAATCAATGCATAAATGCATTCATATTCTAAGCTTTCTAGCATCCATTTATATAAATTCTAAGACTATAAGATCTTGGCAAAGCAGTTTTTCTCTGCAAGAAATAGGCCTATTTTTTATTTATTTTGGCAACACAAAATCCATCCAGTTAGCAGGTCTCTGCTGTCTAGATTTAATCCAGAGGCAGATTTTTACAGTATCTGAAGAAACGGACGTGCTGCAAACCTTCAGGCTCCGCCTGCTCTCTCACTAAGCTTGTGATAGATGCTGTGTAGCAATGCTCAATGTATCATATAGGTCCCAACAAGTATTACAATGTCCAATTTCATTGTCTAGTAATGTAAAGAGAGAGTGCCTTGTATCTGAGGGAATTTGTTGCAGTCTTCACTCATCTTACCTCTTTAGTAGGAGATTGTTTGTTGGAGGGAACAGATAACCATGTACATTTGGTACCAGAAAAGGATGTAAGGATGTAGGGATACAGAAAGGACTCCCATAATTTAAATATGAAAAATGAAGAAGAGCTGGGATTTGTTGGAAATATATCTGGGAATTGCAGATAAACAAAGGCAGTCTCTCTCTCTCTCTCTCTCTCTCTCTCTCTCTCTCTCTCTCTCTCTCTCTCTCTCTCCTGCCCTGCCATCTATACCTCTCTCTCACTTTGTGTCTGCTGTTTCCTTCTCTCTAGAGAGGTTTTGCCATCATGGCCCAAAGCAGCCACTCCAGCCCTCAGAATGAACAACTCAGCACCAACAAATCCATATCATTCACTTGAATTTACCAAGCCCCAAATCCCAGGAGAGGAACTTGACCCAGCTCTTCTTAAATGGCCTTGGAATCCTCTATGTCCTTTGGCCCAAAAAGTGTGGCTAGAGATGTGGGGACACAATGCAGACCTTAGGTATGACACTTCAGCATAAAAGGTAGAAGTGAGGGAGGTCCCAAATGTGACCAGAGCATCACTCCAAATGTGGTGTGTTACTGAGCTAGCTACATTTCTTAAAAAACAGCCTATTGCTTGGTTATGCAGGATGTCTTCTCGACAGGGCAGGCTGGTCCAAACTAATCCAGAATGGTCTCTTGGAGGGAAGAGGAGAGATACTCACCTGCTGGCTCCTTTCCATCATCTGTCTCATCTTAGTGAAAGTTAGCCTCATAGAGCGTGTTACCCCACACTGCCAAGTCATGTTACCCAGGTGCTTGCTGTAAGTCAGATCCCATGCTTAGTAGCTTCATTTAAGCCCCAAAGCAGAGGGAGTAGTCTCAGTTCTAACTAATACACATTTTTATCTTCACCCAGTCCTTATCCCATTTGTTCATCTGGACCCCCTTTTCATTGTCTAGTAATGTAAAGAGAGAGCGCCTTGTATCTGAGGGAATTTGTTGCAGTCTTCACTCATCTTACCTCTTTGCTGTACTTATCCCCTGTATTAAGTGGGTGGATAATAGGGGTGTTTGGGAGAAGATGGCATTCACTATTTTTCCCCCCTCATTCTCTTTTCCTTGGTCAGACAAAAACCCAGGAACATTTGCATGTGTATTTTCTCATTTTGTAACATGTACAACCAACCTTTCTATCTGTTAAAGTATTTAAAAATAAATTGGTCTATTTATGTAATCAGTGGTCTCAAAATTAGGGCATGGGTGTAACATGAGCTGATGTAACAGTGCAAAATGACAACATCAGAATTTCTATTTTATATTTTTATTTCATCTTTTTAAAGATTTATTATCTGTGTATGTTTTTAATTGTATATATCACATTAGCAGAGAAACGTAAGGCATACTTTAGAAATAAATATAAATGTGTGAGGACACATGCACAAATTATTTTTTTCTAGATTGTGTTCATGATGTACAGTTTGGAGCCCGCTGATATTGAGGTCTCAATGAATGGGCATTATGGTTATTATATCTACAGGAAGATGAACAGTTCCCATTTTGGGCCAGCGGCCAATTCTGACTCTAACTTCCTCATAAGGACCCGGTCCCATAGCCCATTATGTTATTCAGCACATTAAGCTTTCAAACCACTCACCCCTTTATTTAAATATTTATTTGATATGAGACGCTAGGAGACAGACTGGACTATGGTAATTTATTTATGTGTTTAACTTTGAACCGGAAAGTTTGAAACAGCAAGTCCGTAATCACCACAGGGTGAGTACTAGCCGATGCTTATCATCAGCTTATAGAGTTCCTTGGGATCCTTGTGAAAACTGAAGTTTTTGAACAGGGAACCAGAAAAGCGGGTATCTGTTTCTTGTAAAGACTCCATTAGATAATGCATTCCTCCTGCCCTGGAATGTATCATATAGGTACCCACAAGTATTACAATGCCCAATATACAGGGTGGGGCAAAAGTAGGTTTACCATAGTGAGTACACAAAACATAATTTATTCTTACATTTATTATTTATTTGTTCATTTCCCCCCATATGAGCAACTATAAACCCACTTTTGCCACATCCTGTATGTAGATTGTCATCAAATGTTGAACTGGGTGAGGATGAAGATCAAAGAGGACTCAAGGATGATGCTCAGTGGTTAGGAGGGAATGGAGAGTAGAGAGCTTGGAGGGCATGGAAAGAAGAGAAGGGCACTGATAGTTGTCAGTACTTTCTACAGTGGTTCTGCTTCTCCAATGGAACTGTAACTTACAAATAAGCAATATGGTGTTGCAAAACTAGGGTTGCTATACAGTACATAAGAGTATTAATTTTTTTACACCACCATTTTGATTTATATATCAGATCTCATCTCTTTTACTCTATGGTTAGGCTTCCTTTTTTATAGATTGAAATAATTATACTTTTTAATATTCCTTTTACTTTTTAGTATTTCTAAGACTGATTTCTAAGGAAAATTTTTTATTATTAAATACACATACATTAATTTTGTTGTACATTTTATTTGCTTTCAACATCCAATTTTTGTGTATAGGTGCATGCATAGTAGAGATGGTATGACTTGTATGAATGCTTTCTTCATCCTTAAAATATAATTGAGGCAATCTTTGTGGTAGTCTGACTCTTTAAATAATGTCCCATTGCCTATTTCATTGAATAAGTTTCCATTCAATAGTGTTTATTAAATTCCCACAGTATGCCCAGATCTATGAATTTCTATGAGGGATTCAAAAGAAATACACAATACCATCCCTGATCTCATGAAACTATTACTTTTATTTTTATGTTTAATATGCATTTTCAATTTTTAAACAATTTTAAGTTTTCAGAAAATCTGAGAGTTTAGTACAAAGATATTTTTTCACTAAGTCATTTGAGACTAAGTGATCAACACAATGCTTCATCATCCATGAGCCCTTTATTGTGTATCTTTTTAAAAAACTATATACTTTATTTATTGATTTCTGAGAGGAAGGAAGAGGGAGAGAGAAATAGAAACATCAATGATGAGAAAGAATCATTGATTGACTGCCTCCTGCATGCCCCACACATGCAGCCCACAACCCTGCATGTGCCCAGACCAGGAATTGAACTGAGACCTCCTGGTTCATAGGTCGACCCTCAACCACTGAGCCACACTAGCCAAGCTGTTGTGTATCTTTTAAAATGCCTTCTACATAACCACACTATAATCATTAAAATCAGGAATTAACCTTGATACTTCACTCCCATCTTATTTCCAAATTCCACTCAACTTTCACCAATTATCCCAATAATGGTTTTTATAGCAACAGGATTTAGTTCAGAATATAGCTGCTTTTAGCGGTCATGTCTCTTTAAGTCTCCTTCAACCCGGAATAGTTCCTCAGTCTTCCCTGACTCCTGGCCTTCACAGTTCTGAAGAGTATAGGCCAAGTATTTTGTAGAATGCCCCTCAATTTGAGCTTATCTACATTTCCTTGTGATGACACATATCACAGAGGTGAGTGACGCTGTGCTCCTTGCACTGCATCCTGTCACATGGCCCATGATTTTGATTTGCCCCATTTCTGATGATGTTCTCTTTGATCACTTGGTCATAGTGTCTTTCAGACTTCTCCACTGCATAGTTCCTCTTTTCCCTTTGTAACTAATGAGTATTCCCTGTGTGTGTGTGTGTGTGTGTGTGTGTGGTGAGGTGAGGATTACTCTAAAACTATGAATCCCCTTCCTCATTAAACTTTCAACTTATTCATTCATTTATTTACATAAGGTGGACTAAGCTATTTTATTTAATGATTTATAATCTCTTGCTCTCATGATTTATTTTAATGTTCAAGTTATCCCAGATTTGGCTAATATCTCTTTCAAGCTGCCTTTTGTATTCTTTTCATATGTTCCTCTCATTCTTTGAGCCTTCTTTAAAAAACTTTTGACTTAATCAAACATTCCAGGTTAATTGTATACATTTTCTCCCTAGCCCTGGAATCAGCCATTTCTCCAAGGACCCAGTATTGGGGAATGGTGCTTAGAAAGCAAGTTCTGGAAACTGAGTGAGTACCTTACTTTTGGGGTGTTGCTGCTCTTGGAGGATAGGGCTAGGATTACATGTGTGATCGCACACATTCATGTGCCCACACTTACATCTCCATTTATCTGCCATTTGTCTGTCATCTCTCGGCTCTGTTTGTATTTGTCTATAGTGAGCATTTTGAGTTTACACCGATACCTCAGATTCCATCCCAACACGATAGAGTTCATTCTGTTTTCAACATTTCCACCTTCCTTCTCTGACAATGAGAAACTTAGCTCCCATTATGTTTAATATAGTTATTTTTTATCAGTCCCCCTATGTGTTACTATCTTCCCATTGCAACTGCCACACCGTGACACTTGGCACGCAGGGAGTGCCTACCAAGTATACGCTAAGCTTTAGGGCCTCCCATTTTCATGGACCCCTATGAATGTGATTTTCTGGGGATTCTAGCATGTTCTTGATTGGGGGGGGGAGCCAAATTATAATCAGGACAAGTTTGCATGTAAACATTTTTGGTGAATTGGTTGAAGAAATCTCAGAAGAAAACAACCTGAATCTCCAAGTCTCCTATTATTTGTTGAGATTTTTTTCTCATTCTAAATAAATATTTTTAGCAAATGGTTCTTTAATAAAAATGTTATATTCCTTTTCTTAAAATAAGATCCTCTAAATTGAATAAAGTTTAGGCTCCCCAAATTATGAAGTTACCTGTCTTGCTATATATTTTATGTGCATGGCCTGACCTAATGCCCATAGTTAACCTTTGAGGCAAGCATTGTGATTGATAAATGAAGTCAGTGAACCTCTGACAACCTAGGTCATTTGCTCAAAATCACACAGCTTGGAATTTGAAACCAGCTTTTCTTATGTCAAGCCCACTGCTCTTTCTAATATATCACACTCCCTCATGGAATATAACCTTGATGTAATGGTGGCTAGAGGTTGAAGAGCTACTTCTTTAGGGAATGGACAGTTTTTAAATGCTTGTTGAAGTGTGAGTGGCAAAATGTCTTTGACTTTTTCTCTACTGTGACTGGCTAGTTTAGGTCTAGAGGCAGGGAGTGCCTACCAAGTATACAGATTATTGCAGATCAATCATGCCAAACTCGCGGCTTGTGGGCCAAGAGTTTGACATGCTTGTTGTAGATACCAGAGCAGAACTTGACAAACTGCAGCCCACAAACCAAACCTGGTCCACCAACTGTTCTGTTTTTTTGTGTTTCTTCTTACCTCTGTCCGTTTTTGCACAGCTTGCAAGTTAAACTAAGAATGACTCTTACTTTTTTTAACTGTTGAAAAAAAATTAAAAGTAACATTTTGTGACAAGAAAAAATTACAAGAAGTTTATATTTCAATGCCCATTAATAAAGAATTATTGGGACATAGATATGTTCATGCATTTACATACTGTTTTGTGCAATAACACAGAACTGAGTAGTTGCAACAGAACGCATTGCCCACAAAGCCTAAAATGTAATTACTATTTGGCCCTTTACCAGAAGAGTTTGCCGACCCCTACGCTAGAGACACACACACTTGCATTTGAGCCTTGGCTGCCCCATCTACCATTTGTATGATTGTGAGCATTTTATCTAAGCTTCTTAGTCTTATTTTCCTCAGCTTTAAGCAGGGATAACAAAAATATCCACTTCAATGGGTTATTAGAAGAATTTAGCATAAGATGCCCTCTGTAAATGTTAGTGTTACAAATATTTGGATGCTGAAAAAATTACATTTCTTTATTCGTCTAGACCAGTGATGGCGAACCTATGACACGCGTGTCAGAGGTGACACGCGAACTCATTTTTTTTGGTTGATTTTTCTTTGTTAAATGGTATTTACATATATAAAATAAATATCAAAAATATAAGTCTTTGTTTTACTATGGTTGCAAATATCAAAAAATTTCTAAATGTGACACAGCACCAGAGTTAAGTTAGGGTTTTTCAAAATGCTGACACGCTGAGCTCAAAAGGTTCGCCATCACTGCTCTGGACAAACTGAATGATGGCTCAGCTCTCACATATCAGGATTGTCAGGGAAAAGCACCTTGATCACTTTAGGGGGTCTCTTCCACCTCCCTTGGGATCATACAAATATCCCAAGAGCATTCCTAAAGAGGTTTCTGGTAGGTGATCCCTGTGTCTTCTTGATCTAGCCCTCATGGCCTATCCAAGGTGGGGAGCTTTGATCCTGATCCCCCCCCCCCCCCCCGCCATTGCCATCACAAAAGATCATTGGACTTTCACCACAGCTCCTATACCTGAGGCCCCAGGCATCACAGCACTATTCTCTCCCAAGGTTCGGCTACCTCTGGGGCACTGTGAGGAAACAGAGTACAGGTGACAGCATTTATCAAGTTGTTCTTCCCAGGCTCCTCTATGCAACTCCTTCCTCAGATCAGCTCAGTGGTTCTCAACCTTCTGGCCCTTTAAATACAGTTCCTCATGTTGTGACCCAACCATAAAATTATTTTCGTTGCTACTTCATAACTGGAATGTTGCTACTGTTATGAATCGTAATGTAAATATCTGATATGCAGGATGGTCTCAGGCGACCCCTGTGAAAGGGTCGTTCGACCGCCTAAGGGGTCACGTCCCACAGGTTGAGAACCGCTGGATCAGCCATTTCCTTCCTTTTCAATCCATGGGGCCTCCTTCCTCTCTGATAGTTTGGTTCTCATCTCCACGAGTCCCTAATGCACCAGGAATCCCATGCTCAGGTGCCTCCAAAGGCCATGCAGGTGAAAAGGTTGAGTGTGAGACAATAGGGTGGGGTGGGGACTATGGCAAACTTGCCCCTGCGAATAGCAGGAACAGCTCCTCAGCTCCCAGGATGGGTGTCATTTAGGTCCAGTCTCCCGACGTTTCACTTGTTCCAGGGAAGCTGTAAATCTGGACAGTTACATGAAAATTCCCATTAAACATAATACATTGTTGAGAAAAACAGTCTAGAGGCTGAGTCTTGCCCAAAGGTGGCCAAATAACCCCAGCTTTCCTAAAATTAAATAAATGAATACAGCTTCCTGCTCCTCTGGAAGTGGCGAGATCCAAACCTAGCTACCTTCTTGGAAGGAAAAAAAAAAAAGTATTTTATGCTCTCAACCAGAAACCAAAGAAATTAGATGCTGTTAACTTCTGGACCAACATTATTTTGACATCTTGTTATTATTATTATTTTACATTAAAATAAAAACATTGTATACCTAGCACATAGGGCTCAGTAAATGTACATTATTATTATTGTTAATGCTACTATCCTCTCCACCCTATTTTGGAATATGTTAAAAGGATGAAAATCGCAGCAGGACACCAGGACCAGGACCGTGTGTGTGTGTGTGTGTGTGTGTGTGTGTGTGTGTGTGAGTGAGAGAGAGAGAGAGAGAGAGAGAGAGAGAGAGAGAGAGAGAGAGAGAGAGAGATCCTGTGTGTTGGGGGTCGGAGCAGGGGGCTGGCTGAGACATACACATGGCAGAGCTCCAAGTCCAGCCTCCTGGAGGCTGCAGGTTGACAGCGTTACTGCCACCTGCCGCCCAGTTCACCAAACTGTCACTACTCACAGCCGCACCCGCAGCGGAGGGAGGCTGGCCTGGCCGCCCTTCTGGACTGCAAATCCATCTTCTCCCCTAACATATGCACTGCGGGCCGGCTCCTCCACTGTCCCCGGAGAGGCCAAACAACGCTGCCCCTTAGATTTCTCCTGACCTGGAGACAGGGGAGGGAGGTGAGGGGGAGGGCCCGCGGGGGGGCCAGGACGCGCTGACCTGGGGGCCAAGACTGAGGCAGCCAGCCGGAACCCCTGGGGGACGCGAGGCTGCGAGACCCAGTGGGCTCGCTCTGCTTTGCCCCTTTCCCTTCCCTAATCACAGGCAGCATGAATCACTCCTTTGTTTCTGGAAGAAATATCTGTACTAGCCCGAGGCGGAATTCACCCCTCCCGCACTCATCAGGAATCGCTTGCTTATTCGCTGCGCCCAGCCGTACAGCCTGGGACGCGGGCAGAATCCTTAGGCGGCTGTCAGCGGCGGTGATGGGTGACACGCGTGAGCAGCCTTCCAGCCCCCTCCCAAGCGCTCCAGGGTGTGCATGACGGTGTGGCTCGCCCGCCGGCGCGTGCCTCTGCCCCCTCGTGGCGGCTGCGAGCATCGCAGCAGCGCCCGACCCACCGCCCACCCACAACCCTCCCAGCGTCACTTCTGGGTGTTTTTCAAGGGAGCATTTTTACAGCTCCAGTCAACTGCTGGGTTTAGGAAATGTGCTTCCCAGGTTAATTAATAATAAATGAGAAGGAGTGTGTGTGTGTGTGTGTGTGTGTGTGTGTGTGTGTGTGTGTGTGAGTGTGTGTGAGAGAGAGAGAGAGAGAGAGAGAGAGAGAGAGAGAGAGAGAGAGAGAGAATAAGACATGTTTGTGACAGGATAACGGAGAGGAGAGAAAGGAATAGGAACATGAAGAAAATTAAGAAACAATTAAGAGGAAAAGAGACAGTGATGAGGGAATAGAGTGACAGCAAAGAATTCGGAAAGAAGGCAGGGAGCAACAGTTTGATGGGAAATGGGAGGGGACCCGTGCTTGAAAGAGAGGGGGAGGATTTGATATCCCTGAGAGGCACAGTTTCATTTTGGTGAAGTGAACCTTGTGAACATTTTAATATACCTCTCCCCTGCTTTGCATCCTATTTGTTTGGCAGCTGCTAGAAATGAGTTTCCATTTTTCTGTCTTATTTTAATATTCTCATGTCTCCCACATCACTAGAGCATTAGAAGCAGAAACAATTATGCCATACATTCCCTGTGACTGACAGAGCCCCGGTGCGTGTGGGTTTATTAACTCCCGCCTTGCCCAGCCGCCATCAGCCGCATCTGCTTTTGTTATCTGATCCAGGTTGTTTGCTGGCGCTCTCTCTCCACTGACCTCTACGGGCTAGCTTGTCCTTTGGGAAATAGACCAGTAGCTGCTCAGAATTCAAATGTATGTAACAAATACTCTCACAAAGACTTCTGCCACCCACTCATCAAGAAACAAAACAAAGCCCAACAGCAACAAACAGCCTCAAAAATGGGTCCTTTTGAATCACATCCGCAACTCCCGATCTAATCCCTTTCACCTTCCCAAGAACAAAAGAAGGAGCCAGATTTTGCAAGGTCTGTGCTAGCTATGACTGGGTACATACAAACAGCGAAAACGTTGAAAGAGATTTTCCATTCTCAAGTCTCAGTTATTATTTTGCCAACATTCCCCAATCCTGTTCCAGATTTGGGGGATGCGGGTCACATTTAGAAAGCCTGGACAGGAAGATAACAACTGTTTTGGCAGGAGATAAATCAATGCATATGGGTGTGGGCAGTAATGCCCAAGCTCATTTACCACAACAAATGGTTTCAGGAAAATGTTTCGTCAATACAGCTTATTTGGCCACATGAGGAGTGGTTGCCTATCCCATTGCAAACTGAATGAAGGGGGTGCAATATCAAGAGTCATTCTTTCAGAGGGAGCGCTCTGCGGAGCGGCCATGTTGGTGCTGGACCCTTATTCTGGGACATGCCGGGATGTTCCAGGGATGCAGCTTGGTGATACTAGTAAACCATTCTCATTGTGGTTCATGGATTAGGAAGGAAAAAATAGTTTGGGCCCTCAAATTGCAAAAGCTTTCAGTAACATGGTTAATGTCAAATGTAGAGAGTTATATTATTCTTGTCTCAATAAGTTGTTATTCAGTTCAAAAGTGTTCATATATGTGGACCTTGCAAAGTCAGAAGATGCTCCTCAGACCTAAGGCAGGACAATGCTGTGGGGGGAAAAACATGTTTGCCACAGTTTTTTTTTCAGAGCCAGTCAACATTGTAGCTTCAAATCATGAATTAATTGCACAATTATTCCTCTAACATTCAAACATTGATATTTTGTTTCCTTAGCTTTCTTTTTACTCCTTTCATATATCGTGCTGTTGAATTTGTTTAGTGCATTTTTTTTTATGTTCCTCCATCACGGTATCTGCCAAGGAACTCAGGCTTTAATTGTTTTTGGTTGAAGTGGTGTCAAGGCTGGCCTACAGTAGGGGTCAAGGAGTGCCACTCAGCTCCATGCTCAGCTGCTGTGCCTTAAAAAGCTCATCGCAAAGAATTCAGATGAATCTGTGGCTTTTCCTGTGATGGAGTAGGGGTAGGAACCACACTAACTATATTTTCTATTGATAGAAATTGATAAAAATTCAGTGCTATGCATATATGTATATATATTTGTATATGTGTATGAAATCTCACAGTACATACATTAACTCCCTCTCTCTCAAACACAAACACATCTAATTTTTTCACACACACACACACACACACACACACACACACTACTAATATTTTTTACCCCACACACAAGATTTATCATTTATAGGTCTCAGCAGTTTGACTTCCGATTTGGAATAAGAACAAAAATGCATATCCCTATAGTAACTGTCACCCCAGGATTGACTAGCAAGGACATTCAGCAAAACCTTTCTAATAGACCAATGAACTTGCTCTCAGTATTCGTCTGCTGAGACTGCCATAACAAAATACTACAGACATGGTGGCTTAATCAACAGAAATTTATTTTCTCAAAGTCCTGGAGCCTGGAAGTCCAAGATCATGCTGCCAGTAGGGCTGGTTTCTCCCAAGGCCGCTCTCCTGAGCTTGCAGATGGTCACCTTCTTGCTGTGTCCTCACATGGCCTCTTCTCTGTTTACATGCATCCCTGGTATCTCCTCTTCTTATGAAGATACTAGGGGCCCAATGCACAAATTCGTGCACCTTGAAAGGAACTGTGGGCCATGAGGTTGCGGTGGGCACAGGGGCAAGTCTGGGCCCAACCTCCAAGCCCCCGTCCAACCCCTCCCGCAGCGTCCCCCAGTCCCCTCTCTGCCAACAGCCCCACTCCTGCCACCACCACTCCCACACACCGATGGCGCCAGCCCCCACTCACATCCGCTGTTGGCATGAAGCTACTGGGGCTGGCACCAGCAGTGGGTGTGAGCAGGGTCTGCGCTGTCAGTGGGTGCGAGCAGCGGTTGCTGCTCTGATCACCCCTAAGGAGCAGGGGGGAGTGGATAAGCCTTCAGGGGTGATGAGGACCGGCGCTGGGTGCCAGCAGCGGGTGTGAGCAGTGGCTCCAGTGCCAGCTGCGAGTGTGAGCGGGGCTGGCATCGGCAGTGGGTGCGAGAGGCAGCTGCTGGCCCCTATCGCCCCTCAGGAGCAGGGGGAGGTGGAGAAGCCCTGAGGGGCGATAAGGGTTGGTAGTCGCCACTTGAACCCACTGACAGCACCAAGCAATTGGGGCCAGCACAAGGCGCGGGGCCAATGCTGGCAGCAGGTGCAAGCACTGGGCGGAACCACAGTACGCGGGAGCAAAAGAATTTTCAATAACTACCAGAGGCTCTCCCCGATGACAGCAACCAGTGCTCTGCCTTGGTCTGGGGCCCCCGCTCACCTGCTCCACCATCCCACCATGGCCATGCTTTGCCGCCTGCTGCTGATGCCTGCCATGTTCTGCGCTCACCCCCCTGGTGGTCAGCGCATGTCATAGCAACTAGCTGTATGGTTGTTCGGTTGTCCCATCATTCGATCTATTTTCGTATTAGGATTTTATATATATAGATGAGTCTGATTGGATTAGGGCCCCAACCTTATGACTTCATTTAACCTTAATTACCTCTTTAAAGTCCTTATCTACAAACAGTGAAATTCTAAGGCATACTGGAGAGTTCAAGCTTCAACTATGAATTTGAGGGGACACAATTTAGCCCATAACCCTCTTCAAGCATATTCACGTGGGCTACTGAAACGGGCAACTGGGAGTCCTCTTCCAGATTCCATAGGGAGAGAGTCTGTAGGGCAGCGGTTCTCAACCTGTGGGTCGCGACCTCTTTGGCGGTCAAACAACCCTTCCACAGGGGTCGCCTAAGACCATCCTGCATATCAGATATTTACATTATGATTCATAACAGTAGCAACATTACAGTTATGAAGTATCAACAAAAACAATTTTATGGTTGGGTCACAACATGAGGAACTGTTTTAAAGGGCCAGAGGTTGAGAACCACTGCTGTAGTGGAAGCCATACTATTGTTAGACCCAGAAGGCCTAGAGGTCCAGTGCTGGGGCCCCATTGTCCAACTAGCTGTATGGCCTTGAGCCAAGCAGTTAATTTTCTGGGGCTCAGTTTCTATACCCACAAAACACAGACTGATAGTGTTTTGCCACTGATTAGTACTGCATTTACTATTACTATCTGGTGCCCTAGGGTAACTATGTAATATGGTTCTGTGAAATGATATGTGCTGTTTCCATATATAGTACAGTAAACCCTCCATGTCTCGGACCTCAATTTAATGGACTTCAGATTTAATGGATTAAATTTCCTGTCCACATGTCATATGTGAAAATTAATAACATGTTAATTTTAAAATGCTTTCAACCAAGATTTGCTTATAATTAAATTAACAGGTTATATTTTCTCATTAGTAATTTGCTATCTTTGACAAATTTTAGCAAATAGGCCATATGTTGGAAAAAACGCTAGTAATTTTGCAGACATAAGTAAATATTACATATCTACAACTATAGTCTACACGTTTAAATCCAAGAGTCACTGCTTGTAAACAATGTTTGGTGAATGATTAGCACGTGATCACACTGCGTTGCCTGGTAATTGGTTCTGTTGATCTGTGGCATGACTTTCTGCAGCAGTTTTAACACTTGCCTGTTGATGTTCCCACATGCAATAAGCCACGCCCCAGCTGTGTGCATTTGTTTCCTGGTGGTGCCTGGTGAATGAAGACATTTACTAGACCTATTCAGTATTAATTTTAAATTACAGTGATACATACAGAAAACTTTTCTGTGAAATTAAATTTTTCATACATACTTAATTTTAATTGCACAAATGTGTCTACTTAAGTAAAAATAAGTAAACTAACTAATTTGTCAATTTTTTAACATATGCATTTGGAAAACCTACTTTATTATATAGTGGACTTTCAGTTTTAACAGATACCCCCTTGCCTCAATGAGTCTGTTATATCAAGGTTTTGCTGAAATTTAAAAGGCAAAGGAGGAATTGGGACATACTACATGGTAAAGGGTTCTGAAAAGCTGCCTCTTTCATTCATAAAGCCTAGTCACAGCCCCATCTTTTAATGACCTCAGTCCCACCTGGGCCCAGCTGTAGGCTTGCATAGTAGTTTGGTCCAATGGCAGGACCTTGAAAGGGCCATTAAAATACCTAACTTGCATCATAAAAGGATTGATTTATAAATAAATCTTTGCAAAATGTCTGTTTTTGCAGCCAGACTTAAACTCCTTCGGACTGAGGATGGGAGGTTGCCCTCAGGGAGCAAGTGAATGATTAAGCCTGGTGCCTGGTCTACACTACCTCTTCTCAGGAAGATTTGTGATTGAACAAACCAAATGAATGAGCCCATAGCACAGCACAGTAATTGGCATTTGTGTATTGACACCTCTCAGGTTTGCCCACTACTCAGGCTGAGCAAATTGTTGTCTTGAAAAGTAACCTTTCATTGGCAGCTGCCACACCCTTCTGCATGAGCCCCCCTTTTAGACTGAATTTTGCACCCTGTCATCTAATAGTAGTTTTCTATGGTCAAATTGCCTAGCTACTGATATCATTAGCTCTCCTTCTTTCTCATCACATCACACATGTGGATCTTGACTTAGTTCCATTGTTATTTATGTGATCATATTTTAGGGTGTATTTATTTCAAAAAGGCTAATGTATTTTGCAAGTGTGATATATACAGGCGGTTTTAAGTGGGACTAAATGCAGCAATTAATGCTAATGAGTCTGCTGTTAGCACGTCATGTTCTTGGTGTTATGATCCTGCTTCGCTGAATGTGGAGCCTCAGTTTGTTCAACAGACGCCGGCTTTAATGGCCACATTCTTTTCCCACGGATACGTTTGCTTTAGTTAAATGTACCATTAAAAATAACCACTTAACATGTTAATGAACACAGTGACTGTATCCACCAGGATTTTTTTGTTTTAATCTCTGCTGTATTAGTTCTTATTTTCAAAAGGACTTTGGGAAGGTGAGGAGCCTATTGCCTAATTAAGGTGCTTTAAAGAGGAAAAATAAAGTTCAGTTTTTCCCAGTTATAGTCTGGTGTGTATAGGCAAGAGTCAGAAAGAGGGACTCACTGGGAAAGCCAATATGACTTCTGTTCATAGTGGACTGCAGGCCTGTGTTAACACTAACTATACTCAGAAAGTAACTCACTCTCCTGTGTTTTCATCTCTTGTTCCTTCTCAATATTTTTCCCTTTTTTTAAAATAAGTTTTTATTGTTGAAAGTATTACATATGTTCCCCCTTTACCCCCATTGACCCTCTCTAGCCTACCCCCAACCCCCACCCACCCCCTGGCTCCAGGCCTTCAGTACCCTATTGTCTGTGTCCATGGGTTATGTATACATGCAAGGTCTTTGGTTGATTACCTCCCACCTACCTTCCCTCTGAGATTCCACACTCTGTTCCATGCTTCCATCTCTCTGGATCCACTCTGTTCATCAGTTTATTTGTTACTTAGATCCCACATATGAGTGTGATCATGTGATACTTACCTTTCTCTGATTGACTTATTTCACTTAGCATAATACTCTCCAGGTTCCTCCATGCTGTCTCAAAGAGAGTCTTCTTCTTCTTCTTTTTTTTTTTTTTTTTTTTTTTTTTTTACTGCTGCCTAGTACTCTATGGTATACTAATAAATGTACCAGAACTTTTTTACTCACTCATCTATTGATGGGCACTTGGGTTGTTTCCAGATCTTTAGCTATTGTATACTGTGCTGCTATGAACATAGGGGTGCATACCTTCTTTCTGATTGGTGCTTTGGGTTTCTTAGGCTATATTCCTAGAAGTGGGATCACTTGGTCAAATGGCAGTACCATATTTAATTTTTTGAGGAAACTTCAGACTGTTTTCCATAATGGCTGCACCAGTCTGCATTCCCACCAGCAGTGTACTGGGTTCCCTTTTCTCCACATCCTCACCAGAACTTGTCATTTGTTGATTTGTTGATGGTAGCCATTCTGTCAGGTGCCTTCTCAATATTTCTTTAGGATGTGAGGAGAATTGGGTTATTGGGGTCCTTCCAGAGTAACAAGAAGCCTGATTTGGGTCAGGATCATTAATTTATGGCTGACAAAACCTAGATTCCAGAAGTGAACAAGTGGTCAATTCCAAGAAAACTGAGCGAGTCACTGCATCTTCACTGGAGACCTGAGTGTTTGCCAGTTCATAAGATGCTGTCTAGCTAGTGTGACACTCTCCTTTGAGAAGTCCAGGCTGATATCAACAGTGGTCTTATTTCTGTCTATAAGCTCTGGGAAGTTTACAGGTAGTTCAGAGTATAAAAGATGGAAGGGCTAATGTAAATGAACTCGTTTGTCAGATTTACCCATGGGAAAGCAGAATTAATCTGTGGAGATGCATGTTTTCAGCATCAGGTATTAAGGTTGTGGGAATTCATTTGGTTAAATGTCTTGTAAAAACCACAATTTCTATAGTCTAAGTGGGTCACACTTCCTCATCTTATATGTTTCTATAGTCATATTTTCTTCATGGCTGGCTGACTTGTAACAGACATAAGTCCTACTCCAAAATATGTCTACTATTAGACTGTCTAGTGGCCTTATATTTTAGCATTAGAAATTCCCTAAGATCCTGAAGGCACATCTGTTTCCAAGAATCTCCTTACCTGTGCAAAGCATCACATATTGAAGCCTATCATTCAATCACTTTTAGAGGAATAAGACATTTACATTTAGCAAATTAAATCAACCACAAATTGGGGCACATACCTGGGTAGCAATAAAAAATTCAACCAATGATTATTTGTTGAATACAGTTGTAAGTACACAAAACACAGTTTATTCTTGTATTATTATTTATTATTGTACTGCTAGAGGCCTGGTACACGAAATTCGTGCACTCAGGAGCGGGGGGGGGGACGGGGAGGGAAGTCCCTCAGCCTGGCCTGCACCCTCTCACAGACCAGGAACCCTTGGGGGATGTCTGACTGATGGCTTAGGCCCATTCTCTGTGGTGAGTGGACCTAAGCTGTCAGTCAAACATCCTTAGCGCTGCCGCGGAGGCAGAAGAGGTTCCCGCCACTGCTGCTGTGCTTGCCAGCTGTGAACCTAGCTTCTAGCTGAGCGGCACACCCCCTGTGGGAGCACACTGACCACCAGGGTGCAGTTCCTGCATTGAGCATCTGCCCCCTGATGGTCAGTGCGCGTCATAACGATCAGTCATTCTGCTGTTCGATTTGCATTTTAGCCTTTTATTATATAAGATTTCTCACATGAAACAACTGTAAACCTACTTTTGCCCCACCCTGTATTTACTATATGTTGAGCATTGATCTAGACATTGAGGTGTATAAGACAGATAAAATTCCCTATGCTCATAGAGTTCAGGATCATTCTATGTGTGTGTATGTGTGCATGCCCATACAGATAAAAAAGAAATCTGTAATTAAAGTACACAATATGTAAGAGGAGGTTAAAGCCTGTGGTAGTTTCGTTCTGTGATCAATGGGCTAAGCTGGAACCATGTCTCCCAGAGTCCTTCCTTGTATGGTTCCTGGTTAACACTGGCCAAAAATGGAATTTACACAAGGTTGGGAAATTGAAAGTGAAGCAGCAGTCATACTGTCTGAGGATCATAATGGTTAGATGCCATGAGAGACAGACAGATAATTAATTGTGTCTTGCTTTTCTCTTACCTTGATCTGTGTCCAGCTCTTTTTACCAATGTCTGCTTTGCTGACCAACCTACAGCAACCTCAAGTTGACCAACAGAGCAGAGGCAAGAGCCTTCCATTAACTTCTCCACCAGCTCTCCCATGCTGCCCTGCTCCAGCTGGATGCGCCTCAAGCCCCATATTCTCCTGTAAATTCCTAGTTGTCCATCTGAGACAGCAGTGCTTCAGCAGGGCTGATCTTCCAGTTCCCTTTGCAGATCCTTACTTCCCCAGCTTCTCATACAATTGTCTTATTTCCATAATACACCATATTTCATATTTTTTAAAAAATAAACTTGGTTTGGAATTTTTTCACTAGCAGGCGGAGTTTGTAAAACAAAGGATGAACAGATACAGAGGGCAAGTTCTGTATCTTTCCATATTGTATCACTAGTCACCCCCTGAGACAGGGTCTCCAGGTCTTAGAATGTGGCTGCCAGGTGAGTGAAGGTGGGGTAGAGGGTAGGCTAGAGGAATTTCTGTGTCTTGGGACAGCCCATATGTATTATTGGGTATGACTCATGCCACCTCTTGACTCATTTCTTACTGGGAAGGGCTACATAATTCTTCAGGCCTGGCTAACTCTGTTCAGGGCACTGTAGCTGATCTGGGCTGGGGAAGAGCTAAGTTGGGAGAGGTTTGCCGGACCTGGGGAACATGTTTATGAAGATCACGAGGATGAAAAAACCTGGCTCTTTCCATTAGAAATTAGAATCACAGACTCACCTTCTTCCCAGCTCTCATATGCTGTTTTTGGACATACTTTTAAATAGATAGACATAGAAAAAAGGGGGGTATACTAGGAGGAATTTCTTCTGAGGCACCAATGATGACAAAGCCTCAATGTGGTGTCAACTTTCAAACCCTGAAGCTTCTGTGGCTTAAAGAAAATAAAATCTCAAGCCAGCTGGGGACAATGCTATTAGAGACTCCAGGTGATTTTTTATAAGACTGACAACAAGGGATATATAATAAAGACATTGGCTAACCTTTGTCCCTGGAAGGTAACCTCTAGGTCCTTGAAAATTTCCAGTACAGCCATTCCCCCACTTAGGATAGTTCAATTTAAGATTTCGAGAAAGTGATATGCATTCAGTAGAAACCGTACTTCAAATTTGAATCTTTTCCTGGGTTAGAAACATGCATTACAGTACTCTCTCGTGATTCTGGGCAGTGGCAGTGAGCCACAGCTCCCACTTAGCCACATGGTCATGAGGGAAAACAAACGGTATTCTACAGTGCACTGTGTTACATTTTTCAGATATTATGTTTTGTGTTTTTGCATCCCATCCTGTCTATAAAACACCCATCTGTGTCTCCTGATTTTTTTTTTTCCTGCTTTTGGTGAGGAGAGAAAAGCGATTACTCTTGAGATGAAACTCAAGATAATCATCCAACTGTAGGCCAATGTAAGTGTTCTGACATGTTTGCATAGGGTAGGCTAGTGGTCGGCAAATTCATTAGTCAACAAAGCCAAATATCAACAGTACAACGATTGAAATTTCTTTTGAGAGCCAAATTTTTAAAACTTAAACTATATAGGTAGGTACATTGTTATTAACTTAATTAGGGTACTCCTAAGGCTTAGGAAGAGCCACACTCAAGGGGCCAAAGAGCCGCATGTGGCTCGTGAGCTGCAGTTTGCCGACCGCTAGGCTAAGCTATGATGTTTGGTAGGTTAGGTGTATTAAAAGACATTTTTTTAAAAATATATTTTATTGATTTTTTACAGAGAGGAAGGGAGAGAGATAGAGAGTTAGAAACATTGATGAGAGAGAAACATCGATCAGCTGCCTCCTGCACATCTCCTACTGGGGAAATGCCCGCAACCCAGGTACATGCCCTTGACTGGAATCGAACCTGGGACCTTTCAGTCCGCAGGCCGATGCTCTATCCACTGAGCCAAACCGGTTTCGGCAAAAGACATTTTTGACTCACGATATTTTCAATTTATGATGGGATGGGTTTATCCAGTGGTAACCCCATCATAACTGGAAGAGCATCTGTAGTAGGAGTTTCTTTGTTGTTCATGTTGGTTCCACTTGGGCCACAGTTCATAGTGGATTCTAATGAAGTGACTGGTGGTGGGTCCATAGATAGTTATATGTTAAGGAGATGACTCACTATGAGATTGGCCACATCAGAACGACCAGCCACTTGGTTAAAGTAGCAGAGCTTTGAGTCATGTGATAGTGATACCAGCTTGAACTCCTGGCATGGGAGGGAGACTGAAGATTGAGTTCAACTGTGAAACCAATGATTCAATCAATCTTGCCTATGTATTGAAACTCCAATATAAACTCCAGGCACCAAAGCCTGGGAGACATTCTGCGTTCTGTCACACATCAGTTTGTTGGGAGTGTAATGTGTCCTAATTCCACAGGGAGAAGGCAGTGGAAAGTTCACATTGGGGATTCTCAGATTTAGCACTATGTGTCTCTCCCTTTGGCTGGTTCTGATCTGCAACCTTTTGCTATAGTAAAATTTTAATCATAAGTAACAACACTTTCCCTGAGTTTTGCAAGTCATTCTAGAAATTATCTACACTAATAAAAGAGAAACATGCAAATTGGTGTCACTCTGATACCCTTCCCATTGGCTAATCAGGGTGATATGCAAATTAACTGCCAGCCAAGATGGCGGCCGACAGCCAGGCAGCTTGAAGAGAACATGAGGCTTGCTTGTTTCAGTGACAGAGGAAGCCAAGGTTCCCTGCCTGCCGCTGCCGGCCTCTGAGCTTGCAGTTTGAAACATTGTTACAAATATAGAAGCTAAACAAAACCCCAGAAACCTGCTTTCAGTCAGCTGGGATCTCAGAGCTGGAGTTGAAACAGTGTTTTGATTATAGAACCCAAACAAACCAGATACCTGCTTTCAGCAGCCAAGGCCTAAGAGCTGGAGCCAAGCCTCAGAGCTAAAGCTGGCCCAGAATTAAAAAAAAGAAAAAAAGAAAAAAGGAGCGGTTGGGAGCTTCAGTCACCCGCCAGCGTGAAAACGGCCCTCAGCCCCTCACTCAGGCTGGCCAGGCACCCCAGTGGAGACCCCCACCCTGAAGGGGGTGTGACCAGCGGCAAACAGCCATCATCCCCTCATCCAGGCTGGCCAGGCACCCAAGTGGGACCCCCACCCTGTTCCAGGACACCCTTCAGGGAAAACCAGCCAGCCCACACCCATGCACCAGGCCTCTATCCTATATAGTAAAAGGGTAATATGCCTCTCAGCACCTGGATCAGTGGAGCCGAGAGGCCTCCTGGCACTGGGATCAGCATGACAGGGGGCAGCGCCCAAACACCCTGAACACCCTGCAGCTCTGTGTGTGACAGGGTGTGGCACCCCAACCCCCCCACCCCCCATGGGCCCTGCTCTGTGTGTGACAGGGTGCGGTGCCCAACCCCCTGATCCACCCTGCTCTGTGTGTGACAGGGGGTGGTGCCCCAACTCCCCTATTGGCCCTACTCTGTGCGTGACAGGGGGGAGCTCCCCAACCCTCTGATCGACCCTGTTCTGTGCATGACAGGATACAGAGCCCCAACCCTCCTGATAGGCCCTGCTCTGTGTGTGACAGGGGGGAGCTCCCCAACCCCCTGATCGGCCCTGCTCCTGCTCTGTGCATGACAGGGGGGAGCTCCCCAACCCTTTGATCGACCCTGCTCTGTGCATGACAGGGTATGGAGCCCCAACCCCCCTGATAGGCCCTGCTCTGTGCGTGACAGGGGGCAGCGCCCCAACCCCCTCATTGGCCCTGCTCTGTGCATGACAGGGGGTGGCACTGCAACCTCCCCATCGACCCTGCCTTGAGTGTGACAGGGGCCGGTGCCCCAACCCCCCAATCGGCCCTACCCTGAGTGTGACTGAGGGTGGCATCGCAAACTCCCAATCTGCCCTGCTCTGTGCATGACAGGGGGCGGTGCCCCAACTCCCCAATCAGCCCTGCTCTGAGCCCGACCAGGGGCTGCACCTAGGGATTGGGCCTGCCCTCTGCCACCCAGGAGCAGGCCTAAGCCAGCAGGTTGTTATCTCCCGAGGGGTCCCAGACTACAAGAGGGCACAGGCCGGGCTGAGGGACCTCCCCTCCCTCCTGAGTGCACAAAAATTTGTGCACCGGGCCTCTAGTTAAATAATAAATGAGGGTGGCTTGAGTACCCTGAATTAGTAGTGTTTGATGTGAGGGCTGTCCTGTTTAAGCACTGGTTCTCTTTTGTAAAAAAAAAAAAATCCTTACCCATGGATATTTTTGCCATTTATTTTTAAATAAAGTGGAAGGGAGGGAGAGAGAGAGAGAGAGAGAGAGAGAGAGAGAGAGAGAGAGAGAGAGAAGCATCAATGTGAGAGAGACACATTAATTGGTTGCCTCTCACACTCGCCCCAACCAAGGCTGGGATTGAACCTACAACTCAGGCAATGCCCCTGATCTGGAATTGAACCTGAGGCACTTTGGTGCTTGGCTGATGCTCTAACCACTGAGAACCCCAGCCAAGGCGAGCACTCAGTCTTTAACCTTGAGTTTGACAAACTCATTGAAGAACATTTTCAGAGTTCTATATAAAATTCAAATTTGGGGAGATTGGGGGTTCTCAATGCTGTCTCTTTAAATCTGAGGAGACCAGGGGTTTTGCTTCTGAGACACTGTTGATTACTTGGCCTGGTCATGAATGCTCACTTGCCCACCCTCTCCCTTTCTGACCTAGTTTGGCTCCTAGTATTCAAACTTTAGACCCTCTCAATCACTTCTGATACACGATTGGTCAACCTGACCTCTTTAGATTGCGGATTGCTTATTTCTTGTCTTCTCTTGTCATCTGTCATTCTTGTACAGTGCTATAGGGGATCCTATGCAGAGTCTGGAAACATTTTGTGACGAAGGTAATAGCTCTCAGCAAGAATAGAAAACAAACTATTTTTTTCGTAAGTAGAAAAAAACAGGTGGATTTGGAAGCTAGTGCTATCAGGTAGGATCCTATGTAAAGTAACCCTTAAAGATAACCTCTAATGGAGACTTAAAGAAAGAGTATGCTCCCTAATGTTTTTTTGGTATGTCTTAAATTCTAAATTTCAAGAACTTTATTCTTTATTTGTGGCCTCCCTATGGTAATTTGTGCTTATTTCTTATGATCTTTTAAGGGAGAAAAAGAAAAACTTTCATATAATCTCTTTGTTTAGATGAAGACAATTGTTGTAAATACCACATTCCCTTCTGTGAGAGAAAAGGGACATTGATAGAGAGCTTTTGAGTGAGTCTGCAGTATTCCAGCCACCCTTTGCTCACATGATTTCCGTTATCCTCAGCTCCATTCCCGGTCTTATTCATGAAAACTTCTAAGAAGTAGTGCAGTCAACCACAGATCACTGACTCAGGCCAATGAAGACACATCTCCTTTTCATGTTTATTTCATTTTGTTTTAAGATCACAGAAGAGCAGAGCATTCATACATGTAAAGTAACAGAAGAGAGAAACAGAATTTAAATACATTGAAAAAGTAAAGAAAAAAGCTTTTTTTAATTTTAATTTTTTTTACACACACTGCGCTTTTTATGTTCCTTCACAGAGCTAGTATCCAGGGGAGGGGAAACCCACCCAATAAACAAAAATTAAAAACCTTGAACAACCAAAAGAAACACAACAAACAACGGAAAAATGGCCATGTGTTTATATCAAGGAAAGATCTGTTTATGTCTACAGGGCTGAAAAAAGGAATATATTTATATATTTATATATATTTATATGTATATAACACTGTTAATAAGGAGAATTCTAACCAAGAGCAGGATTTATACACCATTCAGTACAGCAGTGAGGAGGAAGGGGTGAAGCACTGGGGGTGGCGGGAGGGAGTTGGAGGTTTTCTCCCATGCTTCTCTCCCCCTGTAATTTCCTGCCTTCCACCTTCCCCCACTCCCAGTAAATACTTGGGTGGCAGAGTTTGGCCATCGTTCACCAGGATGAACCACTGATATTCTCTGGTGAAGAGCAAAGACTTGGGGAAGTGGGTTCAAAAAGGCCCCAGGTAGCTTAGAATTACTTCCACGTGCCAGGAAGCTAGCAGTTCCAGGTGTTTTCATTTGCAAGAAGCAGATTTGAACTCTGTGCCTGGCTTTACATAGAGAGGGCTTGTGCAGAGAAGAATGCAGCTGCAGGAGCAGATGGAGGAGCACCACTCAGAGAGAGGCACCTCTGAAATGCCCATGGCAATGGGGAGCTGTCCTGAGGGCAGGCCATCCCCGCACTCAAGGAGAGCTCTGGAAGTACCTAAGTAATGGTGTTCCCTTAGCTACATATAGTGATAGTGATGCTGGAAGTTTTGTGTAATCCCTCCTCTTCAGTGTACAGAAGACTCTGATTCTTTCTGTTCTCTTAGGCAATGCATAGAAAGCTTCCATTGGATAGATGCTGAATTGAGCCTCTAGGATGGTGTGGAGCTATACTTTGAGGGGTCAAGACAAGTGGGTCTTTGCTCAACCCATCCAGAACATGGCACAAGTAAGTAATTCTTCATTCACCACGGAAGAAACCATCCTTTCTGCTTACCCTCTTCTCAGAGAACTTAATTCACTTCTGGTTTTTGGCCTTCACAACAACTCTCAAATATTCACTCTGTAACCTCCTAAAAAGTGTTTATGTTTAACTTTTCTTTAGATGGTATCAACTTGCACTTTCTGAAAATGAGGTTTGTTTTCTTTCCATCTACTTGCTTGACCTCATAGCCTATAATTCAAGTTCAGGGAAACTTATGCCGTACAAAATTCCTTCCCAAACAAAATATATTATCTTGCCCGTTTCTCACAGAACTGCCTTTTGAACCACATGCTTACTGTCATCAGCACAAGCAAAGTATTTTCAAGGACATACATTGACCACAGGGAGGCACTTGGCCCAGGATGAGAGAAAACTGATGTTTCCTTCCCTATGCACAACTTCCTCACTTGTGACGTGCACAATACACAATCTGGTTGTTTTCCTTCCTATGAAAGGTTATTACAATATAATTCAACAGTTAGATTTTATGATAAATAAGGAAACATCTCTAGCTATTTCAGTGCCTTCAGTTTAGTCTGAATATGCCCTTTTTCAACATCGCTAAGAAGTTTTGATCAGAAGAGAATTACAGAACCAGGCCAGGGATCCTATCTATATTCTAGGAAGATTTAGCTTTAGAAATGGAGCTGTTGGAATGATGGTTCTGAGAAGAGAAGATAGTCCACAGATCAAACTAGAGATGACAAATAGCTGCTTGGAATGATTCGCTGGGCACAGCACTAACAAAAGCATCACATTCTTATTTAGAATCAGAGAGCTTAGAGTTGAAAGAGGTTCTAGGGATGTCATGAAAATTCCTCACTTTCAGGAAGAGAAAACCAAGAGTCAGGAAGGTTAAATGACTTGCTTAGGGTCACATAGCTTGTTTGTGATCAGATTCAGGGCTAGAACCCAATTCTCCTGACTCCCAACCCAGTACACTTTCCACTTCACTTTAGAGTTGCCATGCATCTTGAGTCAAGGAGTGTATTTTATGCATGTTATTCATTTGACCTAAATTTCTTTTTATAATAGTCCTTTTATAAAACTCATGTGGTCCTTGAAGTCATCTCTCCTATGACTCTTTATGAATCAGTTGTTTAGAATTTAGAAAAAGTCTATATGTCTGTTAAACATATCAGACATTTCAAAAAACTCCAAGAGAATGTGTCTGAGAGAGATACGCCCAATTAAAATGATTTTGTCCTCATTTGCAATATTCAGAACAGATATGTAGAAATATAAGTCTACTGGATTAAGTAAAAGTAGTTATTTCCTAGCATGATTTAGCAAGATATTTCCCAAAGTTCCAACCTATTTCTTATATTCCACAATTTCTTAGGATTAAGATGACAAGAAGCTTTCATTTGGATGGATGGAAAATGAAAACAGAGTAATATTTTCTGCATCAAGGTGTAGGTGGCTTCCTTGGAGCTCTTTCAGTAAGATGTCTTGGATGGTAAGTAAGAAGTATCAAGAAAACATTTGGGAGTTGATGCATCAGATACATATGAGCTCTTAAAACTGCTTCCTCCCTATCTCATCATTTCCCTTGCTTTGGAGTCAGGTGAGAAAACTGTGGAAACAGTTGGGAGAGACTCCACTTTGGTCCTGAAGAAACAAAGAGGTGGCTTCCTGTGACATGAGCAGGATATGAATCCCTAACAGTTCCTGTGGTCTGCTTCCTTTGCTGGGGCAACCTTGAGTGTGGGCCATTAGTCATACTCCTTCCCATTCTGACTTGTGAAATGCTTTGGTTTTAATTTATTTTTATTTATTTTTTCTTTTCTAAGATTCATAGGTTTAACTGAACTTGAGCCCTGCCTGAAAACTGAAGTTTACATAGTTTTTATTATGTACATAAACTAGTGATTTACATTGATTTACACATGATTGGTGCCTAATTTATTAATCAGCACACAGTATGTAAATATGCTGAAAGGAAATCAAGATTTTAAAATAAGTTTTCCATAATATCCACAAACATTTGCACTGGTGTAATATCAAACCTAAACCTAATGTTAACATCAGCTTCCCGGCCAGGGGGAAAGTAACAGGCATTGCTGGGTGAAAAATTCTTTCTTGAATTTCAGTCGGCCACATTTGACAGCAGAGCTACATACAAATGAGAATGGTTTGCCTCTCTTTCACTAGTACGCACATAAATGTAAACTTCATTTTGAATTTTAGGGAGACATTTACAGATATTATGGCAACCATGGTGGAGAATTTACATCACTGGGGCAAAAGCAGTCTTTGGAGGAGAAATATTTTAAATACTTAAGAAAGAAGGGGGTTTTCTAAACTGATTTGCATTTCTTAATTTAGGCTCTTATCTCACTATTTTATGATATATTTAACATTTGTCCCAAAATAATAGTAGTTTTTATGGGTCAGGTAATTGCATTATACTTTTATTTCTATAAAAATGATAGTTATTAAGAACTTAGACTATATCTAAGGTAAAAGGTTATGAAGAGAAAAATAAGGCCATGGTTAATCCCATGGAACATGGTTCGTAAGCAAATTGCTTTGAAACAAAAAATAATAAATTGAAAAAAATGGGGCTCCATGTCTTTCTAAATGAATCATAGCTCTTTTTTTTAACCAAATTCAATACTTTTCTTCCTTTTAAGTTTAAACCATTGTTCTAGAGTCTTCTAATACACATACAATTGTAAATATAGCATTTGTAAAGTTAAGATTAAAAGCAATACATACACACATATATTATTTTTCCACAAATAATTCAAGGCCTGCAAAAAACAAAATAGAAATTCTGGGAGACAAGCCAATAGAAACAGTCAAACCACAACCAATCTGGGGATGGAAACTGTGACTCTGGAGTTGTTTATAAGCTAGCAACTCAGTAGGTGATAACTCAGATACAATTTCATGCTGAGGAGTTTAGTTTTTGTGTGCAAAGGAGGTAAATCCATTTTTGGAGGAGAAACAGATTTTTGTTTCTGTCCTCCAAGAACATGAAAATCACGAGTACTTTTACAAGGTCTCTATGAATAGCCCCGGTTGTCTGAATATGTAGTTTTTAAAAATGCCCATGACAAGGGTGAAGTCTATCTGACTTGGAAGAGAAGGCAAAGGTCAATGGGACGATTCTTTCCAACAGAAAACTCAATGACTTTCCCATCAGCCTCAGTTCTTTTAGGGTAGAGGGATATTATGTGGCAAAACAAGTAAGACAAAAACCTTCTGATGAACAATTGTCCAGAGGATGTATTTCTGCAGTTGTAAAACCTAGGATTAGTTCTCATTCTTCAGGAAGTGCCCTGGATCAAGGGTATTTCTGCTTTTTTAACAGGAAATCAAGTCTAAGGATTTTGTTTTATGAATGGTGAGGTGCATTTTGCATACAAAGAACATTAAATCTATTAGCCATTCAGATTAATTGATGCACTTCACTCCTCTCAGAGTACTGATACTAACAAGTTGGTTATTTTTAGTTTAGGGTTTAAGCTTTGATTACCAATGGACAAGATTCTTGAGGGGATTTATATAGCAATATGATAAGCTGATGAACAAAATTTCAAAAGTCCCATGTTCAAACTCAATTTCATGGTGACAGTCTGATGGCTCCTACCTGTTTTTTTCTGATTTTTCTACAAACTGTATTCTGCATTCTTCACATTGCTTAGAGACATTCTCATACCTATGAGATTTCTGGGGTCACTGTTTGCTCTGAAACAGGAGCCAGGATGAAATTTTTAAATCCCCAGCTCTTGCCAGAAATATATGCAACACTACAATATCCAGTATATGTTTAATTATGTTTAATATATGGTTCATATTAAAACTCAGGAACAAATGGTGCCAACATGGCAAAGACATTCCTTTCAATGGCATATCTCCTTCCATAAAACCAAGACCTTGTCTTTATGATAGGGTGGGGACGAAAAGAAATCTAGGTGTATGATTAAAATCCGTGACATGCCACTGGGATCTGTTCCTGAAACTGACACTAAACTGAATTAAGTCCTGTTACTCTTCGCTTCTTATATATCTTTAAATTAGCATGTACTTCTTTGAAGCTTCCACTTAAGGATATGGCTGGCTCTTCATATATATGGGGAACATTTATCAAGGATGATAAACTTTTAATCCTGTACTAAGAAGACCAAACTGTAGAGAAACCTCTGATTGTCAGTTAGTTGATGCTGCATAGGAACATGGCAACCTCCCCTGTATTTAGTAGTTACCTGTCCTACAGAAGGATTTGCCACAAACACTCTCACAGATCCCTAAGCCCAATTTGTTCTTCAATTTCATGTCTAAACTGCAAAATCATAAAAGAAGGCTGGTGAAAAACTTATAAAATAGAATAAAATCTCTCAGAAGAGATGAAAAATACTGCCTATCAAGGCAATTGTTATGTTCATAGACTTATCACAAAAAGCCTTCAATTAATAAAATCTATCAAGAGAAATTTTCCTTCCTTCCTTCCTTCCTTCCTTCCTTCCTTCCTTCCTTCCTTCCTTCCTTCTTCCTTCTCTCCCTTCCTTTCTTCCTCACTTCCTTTATTGATTTGCAGTTCTGAAGTTTCCTGTTTTATATCACATGGCAGCTATTTTTCAGGTTTCAAAACTTGGTGAGGTACCATATCTGGCTCTGCTAAAATACTGTCAATTATGACCTCAGTAATAATCCTCTGTCCTTTTATAAACTCAGTCACTTCCAATGTCTCCTATAGGGTTGGTTTCCTGACAAAGCTATCTACACACATAGAGCCAGCTCTCTGCAAGGCCTTTCCTAAGAAAATCCTTCTGATGTTGTGATGATGCCAAGCTTTGTGTTAATCATACAATTTCTGTGTAAATTATTAAAAGCTTCCCGGCTCTTTTGGTTAAGACACTAACTCTCATTTCAGTGTTAATGACAAGATGATGCTTGTAGATGTGGCCTTAAACAGCATATTCCCCACTGCATCTTTTTCAGGAGACTAGAAGCGAAAAGTGAGCAGGGAAATTGGAATATAATTTCATTCCTAGTGGCCTGGCCTAGGATAAAGATGGACTACTATGACCAATGTTGCTGCAGACACCAGTAGTGGAACAGGAGCGAGATAATGTGGGCAACCAAATAAAGTCTTAGCCTAGAAAACCAGGACAAAAGTCTGCAAAGGAGCACAGGAGTTGATTCCTTTTTGTTATGGTCAATGCATTGTATTGAGTTCTGTCAGCATCTCTACAATTCAAGTAAGGATCTGAGCCCCTGCTCACTTTCCCTGCTTCACTCACTCTCACGTATCCTGTCTGAAATAGGAAACAATCTCTGCTCAGAGGAATCTATGGGCGAATGCAGTGTTATTTGAAAATTAGGGAGGGAGCAAAACAGGGTTGCTTAGGATCTCCACATGGCTCCTCCTCTTCCATTGGGAGTTAACACTGGGAGACCTTCCTGCATCTGGGGATTTACTCAGCACATGCTGCTCACCCTGCAGCAGAGCAGGACCCAGCCCGCAACAAGCCAGCAAACCTATGAATCCCTCAGATTCATGGAACAAGAGTGAAATCAGAAACCTTTTCTCCTAGGTCGCCTCATCCACATCACCGATTTTCTCTACTGTTTGCTCACCCCATCACTAGTAGGCACTTTCATTGACAGTGATATTCTGAGTGACTCCTGACTGGGTTCTGATGATTGGACTAGGAGAAAGATGAGGTTCTGCCCTTAGGAGGGGCATAGCATGGTGTGAACACACACCGATGTTGGGTGACAGCCATGGATGGGGAAGGGCCCTGCTCCTGGCCTCCTTCCCCACTCTGCCCCCAGCAACGTGTCACAGCTGCGTCTCACAATTACAAATGCAGGACAGTATCTACAGCACGAAGTCTATGTACACATGGACCATTCCCTTGGCATGCTTGAGAGAGACACACACACGCACACACATGTACACCCACGTGAGAGCGAGAGACGCGAGCACGCACGCACAGCAGAGAAAATTAAAATGGCACTTCCTAGCGTTTGCGGCATGACTAGTGCTCAGGGTGGTGGGAGTGAAGAGAAGTGTGTGGGGGTGGAGATAAAAAAGGGGGTATCTGGGATGAATGTGGGGAGATAGAACACACTGGAGTGGGAGGAGATGTTCTTAAAAGTTGGTGATAGTGGAGGCAGAAAGCCAGAGAAAGGCTCAACACAGGACTTCGCTTGGATTCCACTGATAGTCTCAAATGGTTACAAGTCAGCTCAAATGAAAACAGAGGAAAAAGTTGATGGCAATATACACACAAAGGCAAGACCTTGTTTCTTTTCCCCTCACGATGAAAAAAGATGAAGGAAGGATCAAGTGTGTGGGGGAGTTAATATCCATCTGGTACTTCTTCACTTGTCCTAGTTTTACACCTGGATGTCCTTAGCATGATAGGTCTTCACACAGCATATATCTGCTTAGACATACACATAGCCTAATAGAACTTTTCCCACCCTGAATCATACTCAAATGGTTATTGATGGACTTGAGAATTGTTTTAAATGTTGTATTGTCTTCTTCCTTTTTCTTACTTCCCCCTTTATTTATAAACACACAAAGTTGTGAAATAAACAGTCTCCCCCCATCTCACTCTCTCTCTCTCTGTATCCTGTGTGACGCATATTTTGTGTGTTTTTTTTAAATTATTTTAAAATTTTTATTCTATTAACATTTGCTGAGAAGGCAGAGCAGAGATGCTGCCAGCAGCCACAGTGGTACGGCCAGACTGATGGATCCATTTATTCCTTTCGCCGACCCAGGTCCTGCAGAGCAAAGGAGAGAGGGAGAAAAAAGAGAATGGTTACATCTGGCCCACTCTGTGTTAGAGCTGACTGCTGCCCTGTCAGAGGTGAGGCAGGTCTGGTAGGCACCAGTGCCTCCAAGTCAGTGTGCGTATGTACAGCTCAACAAGGTCTCACATTCCTTCCTTAATTCTTCTTCTTGAACTGTAAGTATCTTAGGAATTATCATTGGTTCAAACATCTCTAGATACAAAATGCTCTCATCAGAGAATGTCCTAAACTAGCTGTCCCTGGCGTGTCTGAGGGCGTGGCAGGCCCCTCCTCACCCAGCCTCCTCTTGCATGCTCCACTCGGCATGGCAGCCAAAGCCAGCACTCATTAAGATTCTAACCATTGGTGAGGGTCCTTCTGCAGCCAGACACGGGCTCCTCCAGCTGATTTATCACAGCATCTCCATCAATAAAACATGGAACCAATCTGTGACCCTCTTGTTTCTCCTGGGGGAAGCTGTAATTATTTATTGGTTACAGGGAGGAGAGCTCTTTCCAAGTAATATTTATGACTGGTGACACTTGAGCTTCAAGGTGGAAAATAAGTCAACTCATTGTAGAATTTTAAGAGGCAGAAGGGGATCACCTGGTCCAAACTCTAACTTTGACAGTTTAAAAATCAAAAGTAAAGACAACAACAACAAAAACAGAAAACAACAAACAAACACGACTTAGGGAGGTTAAAGAGGCAGGTCCAAACCAAAAAAAAGACTAAGCTTGAAGTTGCCCAGAATTCGACCTGGAGTGACAGTCTATGTGACTGGTTTTCCCCAGGTGGACAGGATTGGGGTGTGTAAGTGTGGCTATAGATCCAAGAGGGAGATTGGATTGGAAAGGAAAGAGGAGAAGCGAGGTATGTGTTGACAGAGTGAGGAGGATTGGGCAGAAAATGTTGCTTTGCTTGCCCACTCTCTCCTTTTGTATGGTTCTTTTGTAAAGATCATTTAAAAAAGAAAATACTAGTATTTTTCACAACCAAGACTTTGGGATTGAAGACTGTATGTTTAGATGATGACATTCAAAAGAGAGATTGGTGTGACTATAATTATGGGTCACTTTGAAGTTTTGAGGGCACATACGCAAACGAATCTGTGTGAATGAGTGTATATGTGAGTGTATATTTAAACTTATGATGGTTCAAGTGCAATGAAGTATCTCTGGTATGTGAATGTTGTCAAAATTGTCAACAAACATACCAGATTAGAGGTAAAATTACAGGGAAAGTGTTGAAATAAAAAAAAATTCATATATATATATATATATATATATATATATATATATATATATATATCGTAAATTATAACAGCAACAACAACCAAACAAAACCATTAGATAATTAGGTAGCTCTTACTGCAACGTACTGTTATAAATGCTTTACAAATACAAGCACACTACCATGCTGTGAGGCAGGTACTCAATGAGCCCAGTTTTACAGCGAGATAACAGAGGCAGAGAGAGATGAAACCTATTGGATAAGTTTACACAGCTAGTAAGCTGGGGTTTTCACCCATGCAGCTGGCTCATCTTTGCCTGTCACTACTACACAAGTTATCAAGCGAAGGGATGCCAATGAGTCTCTGGGCCAACATTTGGCAAATGAAATTTGTCTTTACTTAAAACAATAGCCAGAACAAACAAATCAACATGAAGACATCCATTATCTTTTTTAAAAAAGTGATTTCAATAGAATATTTAGACTAGAATGGCATCTTCTAAGCATTAAAAATATTACTATAAAATATGAATATATATGAATATATACAAACTTTGAACAACAAAGTTATAGTATAAAATGAGCTTTATTATATGTAAAGATATGAAACTGCAGATTAAAATTTTAAATATTCAATCAATCAATATTTTAATTTTCTGAATGGCTATAGGATCATATTAATATAAAGGCACTTTAGCTACCTTTAGGTTCATGCCTCTCATGAGGAGTTAAGGTTCAAGAAGATCATGTTTCCTGCATGATGCACCTGATTAGGAATTGTGATTAAAATCCAACTGTTCTGAGCCTTACTCACCCTCTACCTGTCTCCTCCCTACCTTTGGCCCTGCGGTATCTTTAAGTTTTCTTAATGGCAGCTCCCAGGGCTTCTGGCCTGATGGGCATTTTAGTTCCTCTATATGCTGTAGGTAGCATGAACTCAGTGGCACATTTGTTTGAATTAATGTGTCAGTGAAGCAGAGAAAGACTACACACAAACTTATGTCACTCCTGGTTAAACAGATTTGAGATAGGGACGCTGTGAAACAGAAGGTTTCCAGAAAGACTCTAATCCTGCCTATTTCCTTAACTTTATTTTTAGTGCTGGTACCGACTAGATTATCATAAGGCATCTTGGAGTTGAAGGTACCTGGGAAGTCTAAGAAGCCTAGTCTTGCCATTTTTTTGAAGGGCAGTAAATGTTTGAGAAAGCAGAAATTCCATCATTGAAATATAGACATATTTGAACCTAGATAAACATGTTTAATATAACATTTTGTTAATCATGTACATACATAGGTACTAGAGAAGAATATATGTTATATGCATATTCATATATATACATATGATATACACTGGTATTATTGGTGTTTTCATACACATAATTGAGAATAAACTATCACTTTCACATGATATTCTATGTTACATATAGGGAATCCAAGTATATGACTATTAATAATCTTTAATTTTATCCTTAATAAAATTATAACATAGTTGAAGTGAATTCTGTAGATCTGTCAGTTATTATTTTTTAAGTGCTCTCATATAGCTATTTGATGTACTTATATGACTTGCTCTTTTCACAATTGGTTTTGAGAGTAAGTAAATAGGCTTGAAAAATGCAAAGGTAAATGGGAGACAGTTGGGGAATCATCACAAGGGGCATGCAATTATAGATATGTATATATGACTGTGTAGGAGAGTACTTCGGTTAATGGCCATTTTGAGGAAAATAATCAGCTAAATCATTAATTATGTTTTAGTTCATAGTTATGAAATTTCTGCTTATTTGAGGAAATGCAAATGGTGAAACTTATTTCCCACACCAGATGGCCAGGCTTAGCAAGCATTTTCCCATACAGACAGATAGAGTGAAAGCAAGAGTCTGCAAACATGAATTAGCCGTAAGAATAGATGGGCAAATAGAACCACAATTCAAAAATTGCTACATGCTTATCACATAACAGACAAATACCATATCTTGATCTTCAGTCATATTCTATATGTGCATATGTATATGTGTATGCACATGCTTACATGTGTGGTATCTAGTAGATATTCAACAAATGGTAGCAGAATCATTATTGCTATTAACTATAGCTATTCGGATTACAGAAAGGCACAAAATACCTCTGAATCCAAGGGTTAGTTTGTGAATTGGGTCAAGGCTTTCAATGTTTGACCCAAAGGGGCAAAATTTAGCTGCAGGAAGATTGAAAGTCTTGAGTCAACTCACCAGGTCTAGGTTCTCAACCCCAGGACAGGATGATAAATGAGATTGTGTCAAGGTGAATGCTAGATTACACTTTGCCATCATAATGCTTAAAAAGGGAATGTGTGACTCAGGGCAAGAATGATACAGCATCCTGAAATTGAGGAATGTGAGTATTTTTTTTGGCAAAGTGTATATACTACAAACCTGATGCAGGATGCTGAGCCAATTGATCAGTATTTCAGTAAAATTCCAAAGTAAGGACAGGTGATTTTTCAACACCTGCTTTAGAGAGCACACTCTTAGTGAAACTTTGTGATTCAAATTTGGACAAGATATTTCTGTTGATCTCCTGGATATTGAGGGCTCATTTCAAAGACTGGGGGCTAGATGCATTCAATATAATCATTAGTCACACCCTCAGTGATTGTTGGGCAAGCCTTTCATCCTCTAAGCCATCGAGGTCAATCATAATTTTATTCCTGCACATAGTTTAGCCATTCAAGAAAAGAGGGAAGGCCAGACAAGTTTAAGTTTGAATTACTCCTTATAATTACTAAGGGCTGACTGAGTGACTGAAAATAAGATAAAAACTTAAACAACATAGTTAACACTTGTTAAGTGAGAGAAAAAAATAATCTCCCAAATCTCTCTTAAATATTATCCAGATAGACACGTAGAGGCCTGGGAAGCCATGTTTAATTAAGGGGAGCCTGAAAAGATTGACTTTGGCGCCATCTGCTGTCTATATTCAGCCAGTTCAGCTTCCTCTGGCTGAATAAATTGAGAGTAGAACAGGAGATACATTGATGTTTTCCTTGAGCCCCGAGTCTTAGAATTAAATTTGGGCTCCTCCTACATAATTCTTTATGCATTATCTCTCCTCTCTACAAAGTGAGTTTTGGGTAGGGTTTCACAGTAAAGTTGGAATTATCACATCTTTTCCATCAAAATAGCATCAAATATTTTGCCATACAAAATTCTGAAATTTTAGGCCAATACTTAGAATTCCTTTGGGTGACACTTAGAATTTATCTCAATGGTTTCTGGAGAAACACACACACACACACACACACACACACACACACACACACACACACACACACACCCTGTTCCTTATTTTTATATCCACACCAAAGCCCTGAGGTATCCTATGTTTCACTACTTAAGATTCAACTATAATTGATAATCATGGCACTGGGGAGAGAAGGGCTGAGGAGGGCAGTAGCTTAGATCTTCTTGCCCCAAATGATATTAGTTCTATGTATATATTTCTGGTTGCCTCTTCCCTGCTGCCTTCTGTGGGGACTAGCTAGAGCTGATATAAACAAAATGCTGGCCCTTTCCTGAATAAGCAACAACGTGTCCATAATCTCTGTGGTTCTTGGTCACTGGTGGGGTCTAAATCCCACAAGAATCATTTTCACTATTGATAATGACCTTGGTTGTCTCATCTCCTTTGAGGTTCAGAGAAGAAGACATCTTCATAGGAGACAATTACCAATCCAAGTGGGTGGCCACAAGGACTTAAGGAGGGTGGTATCTGGCCACCAAGATTCCTCTGTGGTTCTGGTCTGGAGATTTCTTTTGGACTTGTAAAGAGGTAATTGGTAATTGTTTGCATTTTAGGGTCTATTTATTGAAGCTTTAACCTGAGTGCATTGTTGTTGTAGGGAAAAGTATGTGAATGACGTGCCACATGGCTGATGGAAGTACATGGGGCAGTTGGAGGGCAATTCCTAGGAGATCCCAGCAACCCTGGTGTACTACAGCAGAGTGAGGGTAGATGAATACCTGGGAGAATGCTGAGGTAGGAGGGAGTGTTAAATTCTAAAGTCTTTCGTTTTAGGAGGCCCTACTCTATTTTCCTTAGAAATATATCCACTTGAATAGCCAACAAGTAACAGTAAAGTCAGTTCTATGTAATTGGGCAGTGAGCATTTCCAAAAAGGACAACTCTGCAAGAATCAACCATGGGCACTTAAGATGAGGAAAGTGGGAGGGGGATAAGTTGCTCAGTTCCAGACATTCAAAAGTGAATAACGAAAGCAATAGAGTAGACATGGGTAGTAGAGGCTTTTTGTGAAAGAGAAAGTTTACAATTTTGGAATAAATAGTGGCAAATGTGTTATGGAAATTATTTTCACAAACAGTTGAGATGAAATAAACTTCAGTATATAAGACCCTAACACACTGCTGTGAAATTTTAATTTTAACATGTAGAAGGTAATTAGAAATAAGAACCATACCTTTTTGCTTGAAGTGCATGGTCGTGCCAATTTCTAAAAAAGAAACATTTAGCAAAACAAAAACAGGTAAAAATTTTTACCAATTGAGAATAAGCACAAAAGTAGCCTGGTACTCTCCACTTAAAGGAGAATGAGAGGAAGGGTGGAAAAGCATTCTAGTAGAATCACATATTGATAGAGATGGAAAGAAAAGTATGTGGAAAGAGATTGGTTGGTTGGAACAAATGTTGTGCATTTGGAGGTGACAAAATCAATTTGTAACTACAAATACTTGATGTCACATGTTAGTATATGTGTAGACAAGTGCAAGCACTCTGAGTATGGCATGAAGATGAACTCTTGACTGCAATTTAGTGAAATGATAGAATGTGTCTGGATCCCAACACCATCCTCCCATTTTGCCCCTGGTTGGCTCCACTCTTTCTTTTCACCCAAAATGCTAAATGCGTTCCAACTTTAAAGCTTTTGTACGTGCTGGGTCATCTGCTTGAGATGCTCTTTCCCCAGATCTCTGGATGGCTCACTTGGTCACTTCATTTAGATTTCTGCTAAACTGTTTTAGTTACCAGTTCAGGAAGGACTTCTCCCATCACTTTATCAAAAACCGATACCCTGTTACTTTCTATTCTTTTACTCTGACTTATTAATATTAATAGCACTTAGCACTACTTGGCATCATGTTATACATTTACTTAGTTGTGGTAGAGAGTTTATCTCCCCCCTTAGATACTTTAGAGGGCAACAATAGCCTCTATAATAATGAAAGTGTAATATGCTAATTAGACCAACCAGCCGAATGGCCTTCTGGACGTCATTCTGGACATCCTTCTGGATGAAGCATCAGCAGCAGAGGCCAAGGCAGAGGGTGATCAGGCAGGCAAACAAGTGGTTGGGGCAATCAGGCAGGCAGGCAGAGTGGTTAGGGGTGATCAGGCAGGCAGGCAGAGTGGTTAGGGATGATCAGGCAGGCAGGTGAGCAGTTAGGGGCAATGAGGCAGGCAGGCAGAGGCAAATAGGGGCAATGAGGTGGGCAGACGGGTGGTTAGGGGCAATCAGGAAGGCAAATGGTTAGGAGCCAGCGGTCCCAGATTGCAAGAGTGTGCAGGCTGGGCTAAGGGGCCCCCATCCCCCCTCCGTCCTGCACCGTGCATGAATTTTTTTGTATATACACCCTAGAGGCCCGGTGCATGAAAATTTATGCACTGGAGGGGGCGGTCCCTCATCCTGGACTGCCCCCTCTCACAGTCTGGGAGCCCTCAGGGGCAGGAAGCAACCTGGTGATCAGGGGAAGGCAATGCCCCCATCAGACCTCTGCTGCTGCCATTGCCGGCAGCACAAGCCTGGGGGCAGGCCCGGCCTTTCCATGTACCTGCCGCCCCGATGGGGCTGAGGGAACTGGGGGCTGCCGTCTTTGAGGGTGTGGCAGACAATTAGCATATTCCCTCCTTATTGGCTGTGGGTGCTGCCATCCTTGCGATGGTGTGAAGGTCAATTAGCATATTCCCTCTTTATTAGATATAATTTTGTCAACCATTGTATTGATAGTGCCTAAATTAGAGCCTGTCATGCAGTAGGTATTCAATACATATTTGTTGAATGTATAATTAAATCCAAGAATTGTTGAATCTAAAATAGGTCAAATACTTGTATTTCTTTTTAAGTTGCCTTATCAACTAAACCATAGTACTTTGAGATCTGTAGACGCCTATATGAAAACTTTCCATAGGATACCACTCTGAATCTGAGGACCAACTGAATGGTTGGTCAAATACAGAAACCCAAACCAAGGCTGCAGAATATGATTTCTTTTTCTTCTTGAAGACCAAGGCATCGCCTTGTATCCCTGAATAATATACTTTCTCTATGGAAGTACATTGATTAGATTCTGAAGACAAAGAGAGTATTTGAATTGGACATCTAGTGGACTCATTGTCCTGTTTGAAACTTCTAGGATAAACACCCAGATTCTTAGCAGGGCACCTGTGCCTCTGCCCCCTCTCCTCTCCAGCCTCATCATTGTTCATCTTCTCTGCAATCCAGACCACGAGCCTGCCTTAATTTCTCTGTCCTAGGGCCAATGGCCCAATAATATTTCTACTAGAAATTTCACTCAGAATTCAGAATTCAGTTATAACTTCCAGAGGGAAGATAGTCTCCTTGGTAAAATAAACTCCCTATATTTCTGCTCTCCTTCGTAACACTCATCTCAGTTTTAATTTCAAGTACATGTGTCTGAAGTTCTGATTAACGCTCGTCTTCACTACGGGACTGTGGGTGCTGTGGAAGCAGGGGCTGTGTCTGTTACATTCCCTGTTGGAGCACAGCCAGTGCAGGAAGGCACTCCGAATGCTCACTGGGTCACAAGAGTAGATCTGGAATCACTGAAATCTGAGAAAAATAAATATGCCAAGCACCCTCCTAACAGAGGATCTGAGACTGTTAAAACAACAGAGAACCTGAATAGCTGAAGTCTTTATTCTCTGACTTAGCACAAATGGGTCAGGTCCTCAGAAGGAGGTGTGCAGAGCTTCTGAGGTTCAGTGCCATTGATGAATCCACTCCCTCATGGATTTTTCATTTGTGTATCCAAAGAAAGTCACATGGCTATAAGAAGAGCACAATTGTCCTAGTGTCTGAAGTCTTGTAAATGTTTGGCTGTAATTCAGCATTAGTAAAACTAGTGTCAGCCAGACTATTCATAAGAGCAAGCTGTGACTACACATGGGGACAGTTCCCCTAAACTGGTCGGATGCGGGGTGGATGTGGAGGCCCAGTGTGAATGCCCCATTGTATCACCATTCCTGTTGGCCTCCAGATGCTCTTCTGAAGATGCTCGATCATCAGCACCTGCCCTTAGTCCTCAAAGAGCTAGTCCATTACCTGCAGAAGTATTGGAAGTCTTCTGCATGAATGCCCATACAGAGGATGGAGGGAGAATTCTGTTCCTTTCTGAGAAGAAGCCTGTAACTGATGTCACTCTCACCACAGATATGGAGCCAGGTTCCATCAAGATATGAAACACCAATCTCCACCTTTTGACCTCACTGATCATTTTCCCACTGATGTTCCAATTGTATATTAAACACACCACCACTTGCTGTTTATTTCCACAATACCTGCTCTGACAACTTTTCCTGAAATCCACATATTGCCTTAAAAATTGTTGAAAAGGCACTATAGAAAATATGCTCATCATAATATGTGGCCCAGAGAGGCAAATCAGTTACCCAATGTCACACAGCCTGAGGCAGAGTTGAGACTATAGTTCAAGTTTCCATTTCTCCAGCCAGGATGCTGTCCATTATTCCTCAATACATCCTAGTATTTTTCTGAAATCAAGGCTATAGCTATAGTCCTAACAACTCTAGGGTTATGACTGGCACATTGAAATGATTCAGAATTGACTGGGAAGAGTTTGGCTCTTATGCAAAGCACAACTTCCCTTCTTTCTTGGGGTAAGCCTTTTAGTTTATTGTTCCTTAGAATTTGTAAGAACCTCTCAAGGTCACAGAGTGGTGCTTTTCACCCAAAGAAGCCTAATTCCTGATGGTACCATCTTTATGTAAAGAACACTTGGTTTCCCCTGGTCCACATGGAATAATTGCAAGCAATTGTTCAGAAACCTGGGCTGATAGGAAGACCAATGGCTTTGCTTAAGCTAGAAAAAAAAATCACTTAACCTCTCTTTGCCTTAGTATCATCATCTGTAAAATACGTTTAATCAACATGCTCCTTATAAATTTGTTTTATCAATTATATAAATTATCATACTATACTCAGAATGCTGCCAGACACATAGTAGGCGCTCAATAAATGAGGGTTGTCAGATTTGTGGTAAAATACCTTCTACAGAGAAATATCAGTGAAAGTTTGGTGGAAAAAGAGAATTTAAAAGAACTAAAAAATCTACTGCAACAGTATAGATGAACAAAACATTGAGAGAAGCTAACACACTGAAGTGATAGCGAAGCAGACTGGTCAGGCAGCATTTTGTTCAGAAATGTGCAGGGGTTAACCAGTCACTGGCACAGGCTTGGGTGCGAGTCTCTGTGGCCTAAACAGATCTTTTAATTGATCTCTAATCAATTAAAAAGAGATCATTAAAAGAAGGATTTAAAAGTATTGTAAATATTACACTATATAAATAAAATACTATGAAATCATGCAAAATATGCATTTGCTTGAAAATCTTCAATAAGCAAATTAGCTTCCCACTTAAATTTTAGGAAGTCCTCCTTATTGCAATGGATGAACAGGTTTGTGAAATTCTAATGATATTAATCTTTGGAATTCCATTTGTCTTTAGGAAAAGAGGGTGGAGTGCTTATTTGGTACTATTCTTTTCTATTTATCATATTCTGTTGGAATAGAACATTCTTCTTTTGAGGAGCAAAATCTTGATTTTTTTTTTCTTCTGTTTGTCACACATATACCCACTTTCTGTTTTGCTAAGAAAGAGGTGTTTAATCATGTAACAATTTTTTCCTCACAGAGGAATGCCTTAATTGCCTCCATAAGAAAGGCTAGCTGCACACCAGTAGCTGTGGAACTGATTTCTTTTTTGTGTCTGGCTCTTTGAAAATCTGGTGGTGTGCTGCCATCTTGTGTTCATACTAAGACATAGTCCTAGACACTGTCTAAAAGAATCTCCCATGTCCACCAGGTGGCAGTAGTTGGAAAAATAAAAGCAACATTTCTTTTTTTTTTCAGTAAGGGCAGGACCAAAATGTTACTTTCCAAAAGGGAGTCTTTCCTATTCTAATAGACAAGAAGAAAAATTTCTTTTGTTCCTTAACAACTAAAAGTTATTATTCTTTTTCTAGTGCAAAGTTCTTGAGAAAAACAGCCTTGTCAGGGATATTATTTCTGTAGGCATTCCTTGGACATACTCATTAGACCATACCTAAAACATATAATATGTATGCCTTTCAGGAAAACATCTCTCTACATATCTATCTTGCTTTAGGAAACACATTTAACAAGTAAGTGTGGCAGTGCAGGTCCAAATAATAAAATAAAAAGATAAATCTACTGTAGCTATACAATGGATAAAACTTTGGGGAAGTCTAGTACAGAGAAAGTTCTAGAATTCTCTGGAATTAGCATGTGCCTAGATATTACCTTGTGATGAGAGGGTACAAGGAGGCAATGGGGAAAGAATCAACACGAGAAAAGGGAAATGCCTTCACAAATTTATTTATGGTAACTTTTTTTTTACTTTTGATTTTTGGCGAGTCTATATCCATCCATGTTAGACAAACCTACAACATTAAAAAGTGCTGATTTAGCCTTTCTCATGGGCACAGATGATGTCTTCCGGTTCACTACTGTAGCCTCAGCTCAGTATTTCTCTAGCACAGAGTAAGTGTCCAATAGATTTGCTGAATAAATATCCAGAGTGCATGAGTGAATAATGAATCAATGAATCAATCAATTAAAGCCTCAAATGCTGCCCTAGCTGATTCTAGGCAGGGGAAGATTCTATTCTCCTTTTGGAACCACCATGCCTTAATCCTAAGGTTCAGCCATTTGAAGAGTCATATGGGGCTAGGAGGCCCTTTCATCAGTCTCCAAATCCTGGCAGGTAGAACATTTTCTGGAGGGTTGAGCTTTATTTAAGAATATTCTCATGGCTAACTGAATTCTAAACCTTAGAAAATAAAAATCCAAGCTTATTTTTTGTTCAGAGGCTAGAAGATTTATTCCTTCCCTTCCCTCCAATACCCCCCCCCTCTCTCTCTCTCTCTCTCTCTCTCAATGGAAGTGTATTGTGAAGATAAGAGAAGCTTCCTTAGTAACTCTAGAATTTATAGTTTGATAACTCCCTTATTACCTGAGAAAATTTTCATATCCATGTTTATGAACAATTTTGGCATTTGCCTGCATTGCATTCTCTCTGGGAGAGAAGATGAGGGCACAGCAATCCCATAAAAAGAATAATTGATTTTTCAGTGCTTTGACTCTTGATAGCTTCCTTCCAGTCCTCTGCTTATATGCATTCATTCTTGCCCACATGTAGGATATTCAGAGTGTGGGGGTTCTTATTGTTTGCATAGTTTTTCTAATTCCAGGGTGCATACTTGAACATAAGCAGATTTTTTTTTTTACCTCCCACAGCCATTTGAACAAGGAAACATTCTCCCTTCTGCTGTGTAAGGCACAACTCTTTCTAGAAGGCCAGTCTCCTAAACAGGCATTCAAAATGACATATTAGAGAACTAAAATAATTAATGGCACTTTTTTTTTTTTTCTGGGCAAGAATTAGCAAGAGTGCTTATTCAGGAGAGAGGGAAGGTCCACATTCAATAGGGATTGTATACTCCAGTTGACTGGAAAGAGTGGGGGGCGGGGGTTTAAAATCATGAAATTCAATCAAAGAAACAAAGGTGAAGATACCATTGGTATTGCTTCCGCCCTCACCACTGTCGAGGACCTGAAGCGTAACATTTGTGAAGATCCTCCACGGAATTTTTAGTTTTTGTGCTCTGACTCATTTTTTTTTTTTCCAAGATTTGGGAAAAAAACAAAAAAAACCCCACCTTTATTATTATAGTGGTTAAAATGGGGACATTTTTAAAAAATATATTTTATTGATTTTTTTTTTTTTTTTTTTTTTTTTTTTTTTTTTTTTACAGAGAGGAAGGGAGAGGGATAGAGAGTCAGAAACATCAATGAGAGGGAAACATTGATCAGCTGTCTCTTGCACACCCCCTACTGGGGATGTGCCCGCAACCAAGGTACATGCCCTTGACTGGAATCGAACCTGGGACCCTTCAGTCTGCAGGCTGACGCCTTATTCACTGAGCCAAACCAGCTAGGGCAGGGACATTTTTATTAATTAAGTTTTCAAAGCCACACTTTGCAAATTATTAATTTCTTTCTCAAAGGTTTCTCCACTGTATTCAGAGACTTTAGGGATTAGCAGTTTCTATTTACTTGTATTATTATTATTATTATTTTTATTTTGACATAGAAAAGGATATGCCTGTGATTTCTGTTTAGATTGTTAGTTTTTTATTTTCTCCCATGCATTATATTCATGTTGTATAAACCCTAATGCCTAATATTTCTAGAGTCATGTGCTCTGAGAATCACAGCAATCAGTCTAGGTCTATCTCAGGGAGAAAGAGCCAAAATAAAGAAATGGCTCTAAACCTCAAAATTAAGGTTATTCCTGCGTGTGTGTGTTCATTGATGAACCATTGTCCTAACTACTAAGAAAATTTATTAATTTGATTTGGAAAATGAAGAAGCCTTAGCATGTCATCAATGTTGAGAAATGAAGTTGGCCTCCCTTAGTTAGATTTGGGTCAAAATCTAGTTACACTTTACTTTCAAATACTTATACAGGCTTTCTGTATTACAGTTGGCTTCAGATGTTTGATGCTATTTTGGGGTGTGTCAGGGACAAAAATGATTGACCAGGATATTGGTCACCGTGGACATATAATGATAACTCCTTGTTGAATGAATGAATGAATAAATCCAAACCAAAACTAATACTGACATAATTTCTCCTTATATAATGTAGGTAAATTATTTGAGTCTCACTCCTTATTCTCATTATTAGTGGGCAAACCCTCTATAAACCAAATGTCCTATACTGAAGAGAATTAGAAAAAAAAATAAGTAAAAAATTATTTCATTAAAAAAAAGACAAATTTACAAAAGGAAACATGTTAATACATCAATTCAGAGAGAGCATGTAGGAGCTCCCACATCTGAAAGGAGGATTCTAACTGTAAATCCTGCACGTGACACAAGGCAAATCTCTTGTAAATCTAAAGAAATCTCCTGAAAAAGTAAGTCAGGTTTGATTTAGGACCTGGAATTGCTGAGAATGTGCCTGTCACTGAGGGGGGAGCCCTGGTCTAGGTAGGAGGCTGTGAGTGTGCCTGTCACTGAGGAGGGAGCCCTGGACCAGGCAGGAGGCTGTGAGTGGGCGTTTCACTGAGAGGAGAGCCCTGGACCAGGCAGGAGGCTGTGAGTGGGTGTTTCACTGAGAGGAGAGCCCTGGCCCAGGCAGAAAAGTGGCTGCTTGAGCCAGCCTCAGCCATGACATTGAGCAAGTCACAGAAACATGCCCGGCTGAGAGAGGGCAGAGAATAGAGGACAGTTTAGGTGTTTTCACTTGAATGTTATATAGACACTGGCAGCTCCCACATTCAGACAAAGCATTTGTTTATATCACATCAATGGCGTTATCTCTGAGGAAGGAGCTTATTATGTATGATCTTTATTTTTCATAATTTTTTTTATAGTTTCATAAATTTTCAAGCTCTTCCATAATGGAAATGCATAACACGTATTATTAGAATAGAAAAGTATTTATAAAGACAAATCAAGGCATTAAAAATACCCTCTATTTCTGGGGGAAGTTAATAATCAGTTTCTGATTATTTGGCATTAGGTGGACATTACAAGAAGACTGAATTTCTCCCCACCACCCCTGCCGAACACCACCCCCCGCCCCTAACTTTTTAGTTGGCTGGTATCATATAATAAAACCAAAGAGAAGCTACAGTAGGTGAGGTATAATTTTTGTAACAAACAAAGTCCTAACAGCATGAAATAGGATGCAATAAAACAATGTATCATATGGGTTTATGAGGTCCTTCTAACTGTAGGCTTAATGCAAGTGCCCTGTAGAGAAAGTAGAGGTGCACGGTTTGACTTTAATAGCCTGGGCTTTGCTCAGTGGCAAGATGTACTGTCCCAGAACGTACAGTCTCACCAACATAAAAAGAGGGCTGAAGTCTCTTACCCAAGTCAGCTTTCTTAGATCCTGCAGGCTTCTCATTTAGCTTTAGAGGTTTAACTTTTATTTTATTTTTTTTAAATATATTTTATTGATTTTTTACAGAGAGGAATGGAGAGATAGAGAGTTAGAAACATCGATGAGAGAGAAACATCGATCAGCTGCCTCCTGCACACCCCCCACCGGGGATGTGCCCGCAACCCAGGCACATGGCCTTGATCGAAATTGAACCCAGGCCCTTTCAGTCCACAGGCCGATGCTCTATCCACTGAGCCAAACCAGTTTCGGCTAAAGGTTTAATTTTTAATAATCAATGAATTAGAATGTTAGAGAATGCTTGAGGCGAAGTTTAATAAAGTGGTTTCCCTGGGCCATTTCACCTAAAATCTGTGTAAGGTTAGATAAACTCCAGAAGTAAACTCATTTGAATCAAGTGTCAGGTAAGATATTAGGGTCAGATGTGTAGTTCCTGTCTTAAAGAAACAAGTTTTGCCCTCGTGCCCAGAATATACCCATTACATCTGTGGGTACTATCCTGGCCTTCTACCCCTTGTTGGAATTGATGACCAGTCATCTCCAAATTCAACGAGGTTAAGAATTACCTCCCAGCCCCAAGTCTTCTCAGTAGTTGTTGCAATGTAGATTATGTTCTCCATGTTTAAAAACATACATTTTACAGCCTTTCATGACTTCATTCATTTTACTCGCTAACAAGGATTAAAGGCGTAGGTTTGGGTAGGTCTCTAGAGATGCTCATCCTTCCTGGTTTTCTTCTTTTTTCTATTTCTCTGAGGAAGGAGCTTATATGTGATCTTCAAATTGGTTTTAAAATACATTTTAGATTTACATTCCGAGAGATTCAATGCTATCTTTAATCCATTTAAAGTGTATTTTTATTTTGTATATTTCAAAATAAAAGAACATTCAAGTACCATGAAACAAGGTAACTGGCCTATGGAATTTGAATGCAGAGATAACAAGTGAATTTATGAGATTTCCTGGGGTTTTAAGGCTCTTGGAAATAAGAAGATGTGGGATTAAAAATGGTGGGATGCGCCTAGTTACCCTCGGACTTGCATACATGGCACTAACCACCATAGTGCAGACTGGGTAAAGGCAGGTCTCCTGTGGACCCCCATCGAGCGCCAGGAGGCCTCGGTGGTTTATCTATGACTCCGAACATAATGTTACAGCCAGGTTCTGGGGCAGCTCCTGGGAAACACTGAAGGCTCCTTACAACTGGATCATCCCCATAAAATAAAATAAAATAAAAACCTACCATTCAGCCTCCATGTTGAAAGGCTGGAAGTTCTCTCTAGAGATTCTGCCAGATCGTGGGCTCTCAGTATCCAGAAAACTTACCCTGGAGAGTGCCCCCTGCCACACAGTGTGGGCATTGGTACATGTCTGAACAGGTGGTCTTTCTTGTCCTAAGAGTAACAGGGGTGGAAATGCCGATGCCCTTTAACTCCTTTGGCTTGTCTTTTTTCTTTTTTAAACAGGCCAGATACAAATGAAGAGAAGTAATAAATTCTTAGGGCAAAAAGTATGTTTTGTTTTTCAGATTTCTAAAATTAATTAGACTTAATATTGTTCGTCTCCCTTTGGATTTTAGACCTTTGTATGTTCTAGAATGTTCGGCTCCACTTTCCCTTCTCTTCTTCTACCTTTTAAATTTCACTTTCACTTGCAAGCCTTCTGACCCATCTAGGCTCTCTAAGGTGCCCCTGTTCTGTGCGCTCCAAACACCACAAAGGTGTTGTAAATTTAGCCAAGCATTTTGTGATTGCTTAGTTCACCACCTGCTGCCCACCTAGAAGCTCTATTAGCACAGAGGCTGTGTCTGGCTCATTTGCCACAGTCCTCCAAGACCCAGCTCTGAGCTTGGCCATAGAAAGTACTAGGATAGTTTTGTGTTTTGGTGGTTTTGTTTGTTTGCTTGCTTGTTTGTTTGTTTTTAAGTGAATGAATGGTGTAATCAAAATATTGTCATTATCAAATAAACTTAACCTGGGTCAGAAACTAGTTTTTCACTGCCCATCAAGAATGAAGGCTCTTTCTTGTGTTCCTAATGATTAGATGTCATAAGGAAAAGAAAATGTAAACGCTAAAAGAAACTCTACAAAGCAAAAGCAAGTGGAGAGTACACCTAAATGCAGAAAAGAAGTCCTGCTATGAACTAAATGACTTAGAGCAGAAGGGTTGATCCTCTAGAGCAGTGGTCAGCAAACCGCGGCTCACGAGCCACATGCGGCTTTTTATTCCCTTGAGTGTGGCTCTTCCACAAAATACCACTTGTGGATGCACACGTACAGTGTGATTGAAACTTTGTGGCCCATGCGCAGAAGTCGGTTTTCGGAAAGGAGATAGACAAAACAAGTATACAAGACCAGTGTGGATGGGAGAGTTGGAAGGGGTCGACCTCAGCGAATATACCTCAATCAGATTGAGGACGTTTTTAGCAAAGGCCAGCTTAGGAGTACCCTAATTAAGTTAATAACAATGTATCTACCTATATAGTTTAAGTTTAAAAAATTTGACTCTCAAAAGAAATTTCAATCGTTGTACTGTTGATATTTGGCTCTGTTGACTAATGGGTTTGCCGACCACTGCTCTAGGGAAGACCAACCTTCAAGATTATTCCGTCTTTTTCAGCTCTGCAGCATTGAGCAGCTTCCGATGATGAACTTACCTGAGTTCTGGAACTCCAGAGCAAATCTCTCAAGTTACTCTCTAACTTGCTAGTCAACAAAGAGAAGTGCAAGCAACTGCTTGGTTTCTTTTGTTTAAGCTGTTTCTGTCCTCCAAACATCCCTTGCTTCAAGTCATACAAAATCCATATGTATACTTTCTGACATAGAACATGGCTGGGAATGCTTGGTGCTGTGTGGACCAAAGAGGATGGGATGGCACACAGAATGGACATGTAGCCAAGGCACAGTTGCCTCCTACTGCTGTTTTTTTTAAAGTTCATTTTGTTTTGTTTTCATTGAGTTTAGAGAGAAAGGGAAAGGGATAGAGAGAAACATCAATGATGAGAGAGAATCATTGATTGATTGCCTCTTGCACGCCCCACACTGGGGATCGAGCCCACAACCTGGGCATGTGCCCTTGGCCAGAATCAAACCTGGTACCCTTTAGTCCTCAGGCTGGCACTCTATCCACTGAGCCAAACCAGCTAGGGCTGCTGTTTTTTTAAACCACAAGATGCTGTGGTTGCCCCCAAACAATGTCCTCTTAGGCTGGTGAAAAAGTCATATTGAAATGGCAAGCTTTAGAAGGTGAGTGGTTAAGTGAGAATCTCTGCTATGAGGAATAGGACAGGATGGACAGCTATGATTTACAGTAAAGATACCCTGTTAGTGGTGTTAAAATATACACATGTGTTACAGAGAAGGGGTAAGTGCTTTCTTTGACAATCAGCATAGTGATAAGCAAAACAGCACAGTAAACTATGGCGGTGCTTGGCTCTCCATGGTCCAATTAGAAAGCCTGACAAATGACTTGTAAAGTCTCTCCCTGCACCCACTGATTTATGGTGTACGTAAGCTGACAAGTATGTAAGCTCTTAGTGGAGTCCTAGTGAGTGGTCTGCTTACTCCCATCATACATCTGGATCCATATAAGCACCTTAAATTGGAATTCCAAACGCACATGTCCTGTTGTGTTCTTACCTGGCAGGTGTGTTTCTTCACAGCGGTATATAGGGGAGATGTAAGGTGGGACCACTGAAGCTGATTTTCCCCCGTGCAAAGACTCCTTTAATTTAATACCGACAAATGACTTGTGATGACAAAAGACCATTGTGAGGACAGAGTGAGTGCACAGGCGAGTTGTTACTAAGGTTAATTTGTGTCTTGCCTCTTCAGAAGCAGATGTTTCCTCCAGACAAAAGGGGATAATGGCTTTGAGGTGCCTGCATGACTGACAACCAGTGTTTAGATGTGAATACTAATACTACCAAAACTTTTCCTTGGTTGTTTTTTGTTTGTTTGTTTTTGTTTTTTTAGAATGTCAAAGAAAAGGTGTCCATGTAAATGCAAGGTGAATATGGTGGACAATGTGGAGAAAAAGAAAATTAAGAAATACAAACCAGGAATAAGAATATCAAATGAAAAAGAAAGAAAAGAAAACCAAGGGGAAGACTAAAATTTAAGTTTATACTTTTGGCGGCTATGATATGACATTTATCAGGGGCTGAGGCTGTGTTGATGGCATAATTCTTGGAAGACTATGTGCTATTTTTTTTCTTTTTGACTCTAACTAGTCCCACTTTTTTTAAGGACTCCTGCTCCACACAGTGTCTCTGAGCCTAGAGCAAAGCTCTCACAGAAAGGACCTCCTTCCTGGCTATACCCACCAATGCCCCTCACAATAGACTGTTGCCCTACTGCTAAATGGCTTACTGATGCAAACACCAAGGCAAGTTCTAATGGGGCTGCACTCTAAAGTCTAGTGGGGCTTGCATCAGCTTTTTCTGTCCATTCAAGATCCTGGTCTTCTCACCCTTCGGCGCAGCATGCCAACATTTTTTTTCTGCTGCAAATCTCATTGAGCTCTTCTTAGGCAGCATTATTCCTTTTAATTAAAAAGACAAGACTGTCAATTACTTAAACTTAATCCCCAAATGTAATTGTTACTTTGAGAGATTTTCCCCCTATAAAGCTCATAGAAGAGAAATATTTCCATCAAATTAAAATTTAGTGTGAGCTTGGATTTTCAAAAATATATTCATTTTCAAATCCCAGTTGGCACTAGAAATCTAAATAGCACAACCATCCACAGAACAGAAAGATCACTAGGAAAGGCTGACTGGTGAAGGCCGACCCAGATTAGGGAAATAGTGAAAGGCATTAGGAAAGAGTTCCAAGCATAAAAATTCTCCTACTTTTAAATTGATGCTGTAGGATTTTAGCTATTTAGCTTGAAGCTAATGTAAGTTCTTAGAGAGGTAACACTTCCAAGCTATTGTTGGACATTGAAACAATAGTGTAAGTGTATTTCAGATTTATTCTTGCTAGTAAATTTTAACAGGGAGAGAACAAGAACTGTTTAGGAAACAAAGCAGGATAAAGAGGTGAGAAGAGAGACACAGAAATGGATTCAACAAAGACAAATGCCTATTACAGTTGGGTCTAAATCACTGGATTGGCTGGTGAAGTATTGATTTCAGGTGAAGTATTGGCACGACTCTCCCACTTGGTTCTCGACCAATAACAAAAATCAGGAGGAAGTCAGACCTGCTCTCAGTAAAAGAGTCAGGGTAATAAAGTTAACTCTTAATTACCTTCATGTGTATTAATCAAGGTCCATGATTTTGCTGTGAATTTGTGTTGACATGGCTGCCAAAGTTCTATTAGTAAAAACAAGGCCCATGTTTGCACCAGCTAGTGGCAAAGGAGTAATATATATATAAAAACTGAAACCTTTTCTAAAACATGTTTTATATCTTTGACCAGAAAAAAGAGAAGATTCTTTAAATTGATGACTTTAAATTAGTCGAATAGGTGGTAATGTGCCTGATGGACATCCAATGAAAGTGTATGAGTGTGTGTGTGTGTGTGTGTGTGTGTGTGTGTGTGTGTGTGTGTGATGTGTGTGCCATACAACAGGAAACTGTGCAACTTGCAGGTCCACTTAAGTGTAGTATTATGCTATTGATGAATAATAATTTTTTTATTTGGCCTTGGGATAATTCTAAACTTGTTAGCACTGTGGGTATTTCAGATATTCCTAGAATCTGTAACATGTCAAACTATAATGAAGCCACACTGAACTTATATCTGGTTAATATTCAGACAATATGCTACAAGTACATCTCTAAATACCAGTCCTTTTAAGTATCATGAGACATGTGTGTATCTGAATATGATTATTTTAAATCCAATATGCTTTCTTTCTAGGAACTTGAAAGCTCTCTTTAATATATTATTTAAAACATTGCTTTGAGCTAGTAGGCATGGAAAATATAATTTCTTTCCCATTTCACAGTTGGAAAAACTGAATTAAAGAGAACAATGCTAGTAATTATTCATGATTAATAGAGGTTTGTATGTAAATCAGCCCGAATAAGGGTGTGAAATTAGATGTGCCGATGCCAGAGAGCTCTGCTCATGTTTTTTAAAGATGAATGCTTTCATATAAATCTCTGTGTGATACATTCTGTTTGGAAATGGACTTGTAAAGTGTGTGAATATTAAGGTAACTGAGTATTGTGGATTAGAGACATTATAATACATAAAGTATTAGACAAAATTTTTAAATTCATTAGACAGATATATATCTAGTGAACATAAATGCAAAGGTAATGTTTATTTAAAATGTACGACAGATTTACATATGTGCCTGGGTGCTGTGTTGGGTAAACTGGAATTTGGTATACTATGATGCTTAAGAAATGTGGGAAAAGGTGCATGTTAGTTTCTTAGGATTGTGGGCATTAGTTGAGTTAATACATGCAAGAAGGCTTAGAACTCAATTGCCACATGAGAAGCCCACTATGTTAGCTATAATTAATATCATTATTAGACAAGGTGAATGTGCTATTAATATAAGGAGCTGAAAAGAGGCATGCTCTCTTGGATAACCTAGGATAATATCCTACAGAATATAAATAAAGCTGTAGGAATTATACAGTCATCTTCACAGCATGGGATATTTTTAGGATTTTCTTCCCGCTGTCTTCCCATCCCAAGCAGTCTGATTTGAGAACCCATTCCCAGGAGTGCCAGGTGAGGGCAAGAGTATCCCCTCCTCCTTTTGTAGATGGAATCTGGCTGTTCTGACGCCAGGCCTGCCCACAACAACACGGGTCTCTCTCAGGAGGAAGCATCCCAGGCAGAGTTCAGATTTTTGCAAGCCTGGTTTGTGGATCAGATTTTAATTTTTTTAGAACTTCATTTTTTTTTTTTTTTTTTTTTTTTGCGGGGGCGGGGTGGGGGCTTGTTTTGTTTTCAGAGAAAGCTTTAGACAGCTGTATTAATCATGCAAACCCAGCCATGTGCAATGTGTTTTATCCATGGAAAAACAGGAACTGAATGGCAAGTAGCTGTGAACAAACCCAGAGCCAATGCCTGAACCTGGAAGATAATCTCAACATTTCCCAAACCCACTCGGCACGGGTGGCTAGTGAATGAAAAGGCTGTTCACTTGGGATAAATAGTCAGATGGGAGACAGACAAGTGAGACATTCCAGGGTCATTACATTTCGGGAAGGATGGGCTGATTGAGCCCAGAGAGCCCCACACTCAAGGGAATCCTTCACTTGAGGGCGACAAGAATAAGATGATGGTGTTTGTCCTTGTCCGTTTCTTTCATGTCCCTTTAACTGTCTGAGGCTGGTTGCTCACCTCGTTTTGAACCTGCAGTCCTCCTAAATATGAGAGCATCTCTAGGTGCACTTTCATCGTGATGGGCAAGTATTCAGAAGCCTCAGGAAATGACTTGAGCCCAAGAAAGTGAGAGGAGTTCCTTCCCTGCAAGGAGGGTTGGAGTAGACTCCTTCCTCATTTGACTATTCAGTGGAGTTTCTGCAGTGAGATATTCCGGAGTAGTTATGCAAATATATGCCATTCAGAACTCATTTCAGAATAAATACACCTAAATTAAAATTAATGAGAAAAACACCTATCAGGAACAGATCAAGGATTTAATATATATATATATATATATATATATATATATATATATATATATATATATATATATATCTTGTAAATTAAGAGCAGGGAAGCACACTGATTTTTTTGTTTGTTTTTTTGCTGAATAGAAAAGGACATTTGAAAAATTTCTGATTGGCCACAGACAATACAAATTATCCTTTGGTGTAATTCCAGTATTATCATTATCACTGCAGAAAATCAAGCGATATGATGAAGGAAACCCAGGGGACATACATTTGATTTATTGAGCCTTGTTTTTGTTTAATCACAGCTTGAAGGGTTTAGGACTGCATCCCTGCTGTGACTGCTGCTTATCTCCAGTCAGCCTGATGAGCCTCATAGAGTGGGAGTGGGAGGGGACACCCTTCACTGGGGGATAGGAACAGTGAAGCCCCTGAAAATATACATGCATTTCTGTTACTGGGAAGTAAGAGGAAAAGTTCTCTTTCTTATAATGGGAGGACAGCAAAGGACCTTTGGGACTTTCTCCTACTGTCAAAACACCTTAAGCAAATTAATTGGTTCAAAATCCTTCAGGCCATTTGCATCAACCAATGGCTTATAGACTTTTTTACACTTAGGGCTGCAATGTAGGATTCCACATAGATGATGACATATTTAATTAAATGAAGGTGTCTAGTGGCATAACTATGATCACAGCAAGACTGGCATGCTTTCCTAGATATTTCTGTACTTAAATGATACTATAAAAAAAATGAAGGGTCCTCTAAAATAGTTTTTTTTTCTTTCCATTGGGAACTACATTTCACATGAGTTGCCATCTTGAATGGAAAGACAAGGAGAAAAGGGATTTGATCTCTAGAAAAATCAAGTCCTTGTAAGAAATAGGGAACTTAAGAGGGCACTACCTTTTCTTCCCAAACTCTCACACCAACTATCCCCAGTCTCCATGAACAGCTTTTCAATTTCCACCAGCAGAAGCTTAAAGTATTAGTAAGATAAACTATATTCTCTAAAACTAATGGATCTACAGAAGCTATCTACATTCTATCTACAATGTAAAATCAAACTAGGGTCATTCTCCAATCAACAATTCAGTTTGTAGGGAAATATCAAATTCAATAAAATCCCACATCTCAATCCTTAATCCAGACTGTTTTTCAATATCCAACAGCTGTCCTTTGTGAATCATGTCTGGCTTTATTTGTTCAATGTTACATATATCATAAAGCATGATCAGATAAAATATTTGAGTTCATAGCTGCAGAACTGCTCTCACAAAAGACACCTAGAGTCACATTGACACTGTGCAAAGTTCATCTTGGATGGAGCTGAACCTCTTTGAAAATGCTATCCATTGGGACAAATGTGTATATGTGCGTTTGTCATATCAAGATACTTGCAAGATGGCAACATGATAAAACGGTGTCAAAGTCTGCAACACTAAATGATGAAAGTCTTAAAATAATTGTGGCATGTCAGGAATTCAAAATGCGATATTTTCCATGAACACTGTAAGTTTGATGTCAAGTCTAAACAACAGGCACATTTTAACAGTCTTATTTTTAGTAATTGGCACAAGAAATGGATTTCATTAATGTTTTGGGGGAGGATTTTATTCAACAGCATTCTTCTAAAAATAATTTGAACACTTCTTAAAATGTAAGAATAACTTTTACTAAGCTGTTTAATTGATCCTTTAAACCTTGCAATCCTCATTTCAAATATAATTAAGTTCACATATCTATGAATGTATTATTGACACTGAATATCTACACCCAATTCTGACCTATTTTTTAGTTTGGACAAGTGTTAATGAAACATGATCTGTCTTCAAACTAATAAAACAGCAGCTTCCTACCTTTAATTCTGAGCACATTTCCTTAGAGTGTATATGATAATCTTGTTTAATTGGATTTATTTTTTCCACATTAGCCCCCCGAATGGCCTACTTTCCATTTTTTTCTCAGGTCTTTGAGTGTTATTTGCAAATCACTTTTCAGGAATTTAATTTCAATGGTAGGTTGGTTTCATTTCAGATTTTTTTGTATTGTTTTAATTTCATTTGCCAATTTGCCTTTAAACAGCCTTAAGCTAGAAGGTTGGGCTGCAACTTGCATTTAAATGTGATGTAGGAGACAAAATTTAATTTGAGTGTGTAGAGACTTTTATGAAAAGGAATACAAAATGACTACCTTATTTTTTTTTCATCTGTGTTTTCTAAAATGGTTATGTTGAAAAGGAAAAGCCCCCAAATAGGCCACTATTTAAAGAAAAATCAATGTTCTTGTAATCTATTTGAGTTCAACCTTAGGCAGTAGATAATTCATTTTTACAAGTAATACTTCAGTTTTGGATTTTATAAGCCTCTAAATATGAGGGTGGTCAGTTAGAGGATTCATACTTTTATGAGCTACAGAATTTAATTGGCTGTGTTCCAATTATGTAAGTTTATAATTTCCGATAATTGAAGAAAAGATTGCTTTCTGAGTTTAGTATCATTTTCCCAACTACTGACTAGCCTGAAGTTTAGTCAGGTGACAAATCTATGGCATGCTTATCGACTGGTGTGGGGCAACTTACTGGCTTTCTTTTGTAGATTTAAAAAAAAACGATTTCAATTGTATGTTACTTTTGTGAATGTGTTTCCCCCTCTTTTTGCACATTATAGATGATGGAGAATGACCCAGTGACAGAGCTACAGTGATAAAAATCATACTGACCTTGAATGGGGTAGGGGATTGTGGGTAAAACACGCTCTGAAGGGGAAAAAATAGTAATCATCATGGAGAGTTTATATATAGATATACCTATATATCTTATTCATATTTAGATACTCAGACAGATGAATTTATAAAACAGATGAATTTCCATGCCAGTAGGATTATATCTCCCATAAAGTGTTTGGGAGATATAATCTTTCTACCAACACTAAAGTATCAGAGAGCTACTAGTAACACTTAAAATCCAAAGCCTTTTCAAAAAAGTTAGCAAGAGCAGGACACAACATCCCATTCTGATAACCCTACACACAGGACCCTGCCCTTCCCTGGAAAAACCACTACCAAAATTATAGATGTTTTGGAGGATTAGGGTTGAGGGTGTTTAAATCACTAGTGATCAAGTTCAGGTTATGAATTTTGATCCTGGTTCTGGTTTCTTGAACTCATAACAGATGGAACTATGGTGGCTAAGGATGCCTTTCCTCTCCCTGAGCACTATAGCTCATATCAGCTTTAGCCAAGCATCTGGAAAATTTATTTTGGGAAATACAAATTCAACTTCTCCCTCAGGTTTTTATTTCCAGATTACTGATATCAGTGCAATAGTAATGCCAAGGTAATATGTTTCTTGGCATGATATACTTTTATTTTTAGTCTTTTCCTTAATCCCATCCTCTTGTAGTAATACAATCTCACCTAAAATTTGATCAACCAATCAAAATCGTTTGATGATATACCCAGTTGAGTAATAAGAAGTGCTTTTCTTTTGAACACTTGAGTCTTAGCTTATGTTTTCCCTCACAGTCCCATCCCTAAGCTACTGAACACAAATTGTAGATGCTACAGAGTGCAGGCATGAAGGTATCCTCTAGTTATCTCATCAAAACCCCAGGTTTAACTCTAAATCCTCCTCTGAGGATCTTTCAGGGAGGCAGAATGGTGCATTAAGGATAATATAGGAGGCATTCTTTGCTACCCCAAACCCTGCAGTATAACATAATCAGTGCACACTTTTCTATAATCCTCCTATCAGCATGGTTAAATAAAGACCAATGATCAATAAAAATCAACAACAATCCAAACCATAGAGAGAAAACCATACATATGTACACATATTCAAATTTGATCTTCCTGCCACTTTGTACCATGAGCTTAGAAAGAGTAGATTTTGCCTGGAATTTTGGCACTAAGTACATCTGGATGCAGAAAGCCTGGTCTCCTTGCAGAGTGGGCTTTTTTTTTTCTAGCTTAGCTAAAAGTTGTAGCCTAAATGCCAAAGTTTTCTAAGTGCATTAAGATGGAGCAGGTCAGTAACAGTGCAGTGAACAATTGTGTCTTAGTTACACAAGTGTCAAGTAGAAAAATGGTTTAAACCTCCACTGGTTATTTGGTGTTATGTTTCCAGCTTTGAAAATAAACAGCTAACCTGCTTTCAGCAGTTTATGCAGCAGTTGGAGACCACTGTCCCATATTATACTCTCTCTACTGTATTTTATTTTTATTATTACTGTTATTATTCAGAGCGTTCGAATAACTCAGCTTAATATTTTCTCATCACACTGCTCACAGCTGGGTAGCTGCACTCTGCCCTCATTCCCACAAGACCATTTGTACTGCTAAACCATCTCACCCACCCTCCTTTCAGAGCCTTTTCAACTGCCTCCCAGCTTGTTACTTTCATCTTAGCTCCACCCTCTTATCATCATCTTAGTCCTATGATGCCCATCAGTTATTCTCATTCTCTTAATTTCATCCTATGGACTTATCATTCCTTAGATGCATATCATCTCAACTTTTTATCCTTACGCTTCTACCATCATTCTGTTGTATTTTATAGCTTATTCCAGGGTGTGTGGACTCCTGTAAAGTGAAGTAAATGCCACTTATAAAATGAAATTTTTTTCCCCAATTTGTGTTATTCAAAAGTAGGGTAGGGCAGGAACCTTGGTGCTATGTGCTTTGTCTTTTTGGCTAATAATACAGGCATAGTTCATTTTATTTCACCTCACTTTGTTGCATTCCACAGATGGTGTGTTTTCACAAATTGAAGGCAAGATCCTCCACCATCAAAAAGATTACATCTCACTTTATTGCAATACTTGCTTTATTGCAGTGACTGGAAGGGAACACACAATGTCTCCGAGGTGTGCCTGTACTTGAGGAGGTCAACCTAGCTTAGCAACTGATTGGGAAGCTTTAAGAACAGAACTCTAAGTTTGACCCCAGTATCATATTGTGTAACTCTTATTAACTCCCTTAACTCTGAGCTTCAGTTTCTTGTCTTCTAAATGAAGGTGTGGGGTATTATTGGCTGATTCTGCTGGGGCACCATGAGAAACAGTTACATGGGCACTCTCACGTCACAAGAAAACCCTCTGAATTAAAAGCATCTAAATGACAAAAGCTGGGGTTGAGGGTCGCATATATATAGAGAGAAGTAATTTATTAACTCCGATATGATTTTCCTTTAATTTCCAATGGGGATTGCAGATGTTCAATGGTCTTTCTAGAAGACAGCATATTCAATGCCTATTTTTGAAACTAAAACTAGTTTTCCATGTATTTTCTATTGTATCCACAGAGAGCCATATTAAGTAGTTTACAACCAGTCTTTCAAATGACATGTGAGTATTGTTCAAATAGCTGCTCAAACTGTTTTATTACGTGGCATCCAGGGTAGTTGGCTAAGAGGCTTTGCCACATCTTAACTAACATCATCAAATGGTGTATATTTAAACTCTGGGCCCCTAGTATAATAACTTAAAATGATTTCTGAAGAAGCGGGGGAGGCCCTCAATTTGAAGTCTTTCTCCAGGGCTGGGTTGCTAAGGTAGTACTTGAGATTTAATCAAGTGTAGGTTTCCAAGTTAATAATCTTTTAACATTAAAAAGAATATTTAAAAACCGCCTACACACTGGTGTGGTATGGCCCAGTGGAGATTTCTTTGTACTTTTATTCTTTTGTACTCAATAGCCTCGAACTTTGTAGTAAAGTACCTCACCAGTCCACACATTGATCCGTGACTGTCCTTCTTTAATAGGGACTATTCCCTTCAAGGGTCAGATGCTGACCATGAGGCTTATGAAATATCAGTTTGGAATCTTAATGTGCCAAAGAAAAGCCAGTGGTCTAACCTATGGATCCAGGCTGGTGGGAGTTAATGGGAATGGAATGTCACAGAAGTAGTGCTTCTGGGTGGGAAGGAATATACTAGTAGTGGAAAGACCTTGTTAAGTGAAAAATGGAGAAAGAAATAAGAAGTCTCCTCACCTCCAAACAACACAAGATACATCTCCTAACATTTCCTCACAGACACAAATGTAGATAATGTGTTGGTCTAGAGCAGGGGTGGGGAACATCCGGCCCAAGAAATCATTTGGTGTGACCCAGCCAAAGCATTAGGGGTGAGTTAATTAAATGTTTGAGCAAATAGAGCAGGCTAATTGTTAAGTTGATAATTTTGTATGGCCCTCTGATGATGTTATAAATATCCAAATGGCCCGTGGCAGAAGAAAAGGTTCCCCACCTCTGGTCTAAGCCTGGACTCTGGAAACAGATTTCATGAATTTAAATCCCAGCAGCCTTACTTGATTGTACTTAGTTAATTAACCTCTTTGTATAGTGGGGAAATATGAGTACCTAATAGGGTTATGCTGATAATCAAATGAAATCATGTATGTTAAGTGTTTTGCACATGTGCAGAGTACCTTGTAAGCACTCACTTGCTAATCAGTAATAAGTATTCTTCCTTCCTATCTGTTTCTTTGAAAGTAACTTAATGCAAGCAATGAAACAAGATTGGGTTCCTTTTTGGGCGCATCACAGTCATCATTGCGGAAATATGGAATCTATCACACTGCGCATGATGACAACGGAACTACTCATGGCGTTGTCAGAAGTCCAAGTCTTCACCCAGGTGATGCACATTTCCCCGTCTGAAAAAGCCTGAGGAGCTGAATCCTTGCCCATACACATTGTACCAATGGATTAATGTGTTCAGAAAAATTACATAATGGAATGCGTTGCCCAGGATGAAGGAAACTATATAAAGGCATTACTTGGATCTATAGACTGAGGAAGTATGACTCCTTGGCAAATAGAAAGCTAGAATGTGTGGAGAACAAGACACATGAAAAAGAAATGCCTTCATGGGCTTAGGGAAAAGTTCCAATGAATGCAATGTATTAGTGCCCTATCATTCCACTATTCTGACCCCTCTCGAGAGCAATATTTGTATACAGAGTGAAAAAGAATATGTATGTATATGGTGGATCGGTGACCGCAAATTGACACTGTGTAAAAAGTCAGTACAGGTCACTGGGGTGGACACTGAAAATGTGCTGATGCACCAATGAAGATGGATAATTGTGAACTCTACAGGGGCTCTGGCTCTGATTTCTACCTGCTGCTGCCTCTGGCTGGCAACAGCGCACCAGCTGCCTCATCTGCTCTGGACTGCTGGGTCAGCAGAGCACCCCACTGCCCACACTGTGCTCTCTGTCAGGCTGGCCAGCCCCAGCCCCAGCTGCCCCTCCCAAGCATCTTTCCCCTCCTGACCCTGTTATGCAGAAAAGGACCACCAACAGTTTCTTCCTTCTTCCCCTTAAATCCTTCTACCTACTTTGAATGTAAGTGATGGACAGTCTGTTTACAGATGCACTTTTTCTTTTTCCCTTTTCTTTCCTTCCTCTTTCCCACCTCCCTTCCGGGTACCTCCCCTCCCCTCCCCTCCCCTCCCCTCCCCTCCCCTCCCCTCCCCTCCCCTCCCCTCCCTTCCCCCTTTTCTTTCTTTTCTCTTCTTCTTCTTCTCTTCTTCTTCTTCTTCTTCTTCTTCTTCTTCTTCTTCTTCTTCTTCTTCTTCTTCTTCTTCTTCTTCTTCTTCTTCTTCTTCTTCTTCTTCTTCTTCTTCTCTCTCTCTCTCTCTCTCTCTCTCTCTCTCTCTCTCTCTCTCTCTCTCTCCTATGTGGTGGTGGGGTGGGCATGGTAGAAGTATCATTCCTGCTACATAAGAAGTAGAGCTTCTCCTTTAAAATGTTGATACTTAGGCTTTGGGTCCAAGAAATCACTGATTTTTGGCAAACTAAATAGCTTCTTTTCACCTTAAAGCCTAATGAACTTTTTTAATTCTATTATTCTGTATTACACCTCCTAACTTTCCCATAAGGTGGGAAGTCAATGCAAAACCCAGTGCTGATGCCCCTGCTGCCTCTACGTAGTGCTATATTCAGAGCTAGTGCCTGTGTGGGCTGTTCTATCGGGCAGTGTGGGCCCCCTGGAAGGTAGTACATCATTTATCACACCACTGTGCACTTCTCACAAAGGTAATTGAGGGTGACTGCCATGAAATCATCAAGGACAATATGATTATGACACACTTGTCCAATTTTTTGACTCTCAGTTTACAAATAGAAATTATGCAGGATTCTTGACATTTTACTGGGTAGTTCCTAATTTTGCTTAATTTAAAAGTCCATTAAGTGAATTTTTGTGAACAGGGTGATGTTATTATGGGGCTCCAGATTACTTATCATCACCACCAGCAGATTAGCAATATCTCCATTATCTTTGATCCACTCCATGCTCTTTTCATCCTCCTCAAGTATGCCATCCTTCCTTCCTCCATCCCCTCCCTCTCTTGTCTATAGCTATCATTGCATTTATTAATTGAAACATGTCATTAGTACACTTCTGGGAGGGATAGGAAGAAAATATACTTTAATGCAAAGTTATAGTAAGTAGCTCACTTTCTCTAATTCAATTTTCTCTTTTCTAATCCCTATTAAATCTGTTAAGTATATGTTATTCTATTTAATCAGGTCACCCAAGAATTCATCATTGAGGCTGTTTTCCCTCCTATTTATGGAATTCCTAAAGTCAGAAACAGGTAACTACATTTCTTAACAAATGTCTTCTCAAGTGTCTTGAGATATTGATGTCTATATCTGAAGTGAAGAACACCGATGTTTGGTCTTTGGAGACAAGTAAACAGGGGTATGACTTCTAAACTTCATATTGACGCAGCTTTTGCATATCCATATCCCTCCAACTCTTACAGACTGCAATCAATGGAAGTTATGAATGAAAATAGTTTGTAGTGGTTTTTTCTTATTAGTTGGATTTTGAGCCATTTTAAAATGACTTTAATACTTCATTTCAAGAGAACTCTCACTGAAATTGAATTTTCTCCTAAAAATCCCCCCCTTTTTTTTTTCTTCATGTCTCCTCTAAACTCTATAAAGTAAGATGGAGACATCTCTCCTGGCCACAGTATCTCTAGGTTTTCCAGTAGAACCCGTGTAGAAAAAAATCTTCTAGTGGCTTGTTATTCCAAAATAATAATAATAGTTAATTATTTGGATTTTCTCCTTTAGTCCAAATAAACTTTGTGTACCAGCATATGCTAACATTTTTGTTTGTTTTACTTGTTTTGATAAACATTTCCTTATTCCAAATGTTATCATCTTCCATAATCTCTTCTTACTTCTGTTTTTCAGGGAGCACTTGCTTCTATGCTCAGAGCCACCAGCCAACAGGGCAAGGGTCAGATACCTAACAGAGCAAGGTCCCAAGGTGCGCTCTCCTACTAACATCACTAATGTATCATGACTGATCCCTCCTTAGTCCGCCTTTAGGCTCTTCTTAAGTTTTCATAAATGCCCCTCTCTCTTACCATTCCATCTGTCTTCTAAAAAATACATCATATAAGCAATGTTTCCTGCTGTCATATGGGAACCTGTCAGCAACCATGCTTCTTCCTTTAGATTTTATATTGTTTTAATCATTAATTCCACTTTTCCTTGTGTTGTTAATAATACACTTTCTTTTTCCAGCCTCTCTCTTCTTCCAGCACCTAATCCATCCTCACTTCATATTAATCAATCACTTTCATCACTGCCATTTTTATACTGTCATCTATTTTCTAGGGTGTTACATCACCTCCACTCTTTAAAGAGACAATCACCAAAAATATACTTGTTCTCTGAACAAACAACAAACAAACAAGCAAACAAAAACAAGGCAGCTATCCATAGTAAGCCAGGGAATAGAGCGAGAAGTTGTTCCACTTGTAAATTTGTCTTATGCAGAGTTATTGAGAACCTTTTTTTTTGTTTCAGTGACGATAGTATGATTTTTTTTTTATACATGTTCCTTTATAGACAAAAGACATGATTTTCAAGCTTCCCATGGGATAATTCAACCAACCAGATGCTCCCAGATTTGGCCTGTGCTGGCATACTTACTGAAAAGGACTAGGCTGGCATTGGTCACCCCCAGCTTGTTGGCAGCCACGCAGGTATAGTTGCCATAGTGCTCCTCAGTGACGTTGGTCACTGTCAGGGAGGACTGGCCCTCCGTGCTCTTAATCTCAAGGCCATTGGCACTGTTTATCCTAAGAGTTCAAAAACAGAAAAGTAAAAAGAAACACTGATGAAGATTTAGCTTAGTAATTCCTTTTTCATCACTATATTGGAGGTAAAGAAGAGAAAGAAAGTGGTTAAAGTTCTTGTTCCCTGTCATGCCCTCATTTTAATTGTGCAATTCCACATTATCTGAATTTTCATCCACAGAGAAGACTCAGGATAGATGAGTTTCATTTGGCCTTGGTTTCTGCTAGAAGCAAGAAAGACATGCAGGTGGAAACTACCCACTGGGCCACCTGCCTCACTCTCTGCCTATAACCCGAGTGAGTGCCTTTGCAGCTTCAGCTTAAGAATTACAGTCCTGAAAGCACTTGATAAAGAGATTTTGAAAAGAAAGAGTCTGAGAGTAGAGGCTAGGGAATTACAGTTGGGCATGTTTTTGTCATTAGGGCTTCTGGTGCCCTTAGGACCACCTATCAGAGCAGTCGGGGCACAGCAGGTTTGGCACATACATACCTGGTGTCATCCCGGTACCACTCAAAGTCAGGGGCAGGCACCGCGGAGGCCTCACATTTGAGTGAAGCTTGTCGCCCTGTGGGGGCTTCGTTGTTCTTGGATTCCGTGATAGTGGGAGGATCTGTGGGAAGGACAGGTACAGAGTTTACATGATGATCGGAGGGCACTCCAGAATTTCCATGCAAGAAGGAATTAGAAAGGAGAATCTGATTGGAGAGGTGCAGGAAAGAAATAGTCTTAGAGCGCCATTTACATGAATTATGTGATCAGCTGAATGGGACTGATCACTAGAAAACTAAATGAAAATAAGAGATGATTAATGAAGCCACAGATGTGTTTACTTAAATGGGACACTTAACAGGGTTTTATGGAAATAGAATCCAGGATTCCTTTTTCCTTCCCCTAATACACCATCAATTACTTCAACCATAGATTGTAATATTGACCTATTTTTTTTTTCTTTTCATAAACTAAGTGGTGATACTAAAGGACTTTGGATTTTTATGTATACTTTGAGCATTTTTCGTTTTCATCATCATCATTATCATCATTGTGATTGTTACAGTTTGCAATGATAGTAAGCAGTCTGATGAAAATAATACAGAGCTAAAGTTCTCCCAACCCAAGCTTAGCCTAATATTTTTTCAGGAATTCAGAAAAACAAACAGTTAAGTATTAGATGATTACTTAACCCTCTTTCTCTTCTATCTTCCCTTATTGCTATGACCCAGGTAAATTTTTCTTTGATATGGGAAGGTGCAATTTGACGTCTATCCTGGAGTCAACCTTCTCCTCTCTCTGGCAGCTGTGCACTGGATTCTGTCTGCTTAGAACTGGCCTACACGACTGTAACAAAACACATCTGACATTCTGATTTGCCATAGTTCTTTTTTTAAAAAAATAAACATATATTTATTTATTTTCCTTTATCCATTACTACAAAAATTATTTTTTTTTAAACTTAGTGATTTGAGAGAGAGAAATGAGTCACTTTGTTGTTCCACTTATTTATGCATTCATTGGGTGATTCTCGCATGTGTCCTGACCAGGGATAGAACCCGAACCCTTGGCTTGTTGGTATGACACTCTAACCACCTGAGCTACCTGGCTAGGGCAGTACCACTTAAAAAATCATTATTTTGTATTAGTTTCAGGTTTACAACATAGTGGTTAGACAATCATATACTTCACAAAATGTTCCCCCTGATATTTCTAGTACCCACCTGGCATCATACATAGTTATTACAATATTATTGACTATATTTTTTGTGCTGTACTTTACATCCCCATGACTATTTTGTAACTACCAATCTGTACTTTTCAATTCCCCCACCCTTTTCACTCAGTTCCCTAGCCCCCTCCCCTCTGGCAACCATCAGTCCATTCTCTATGAGTGATTCTTTCAAACAATCCTACAGAGGGTGAACAGGTGTTTACAATTCCACATGGCAGAGTTAGAATAGCAGATGTGAGTTCCTGGCTTGATAATTCTGTGTTTGTGGAGGTTCTAGACCTTTAAGGAAAATATGATTTTTTTTTTGTCCAAAACCTATTTGTCCACAAATGGCAACCTGGCCGCATGTGCATGGAACAAAGAGACCCAAACTATCTGTTTAGACTTTGCAGAGGAAAAAGCTTATTTAAAGATAATAGGAAAGTGATCTCTAGTACATAAAATTCACTTAAATCTCTTCAGTGCCTTGTTCAGCTCACTTATTTCTGTGTTTTTTTCTTCATACTCATATACTATTTTTTTTTTCAGTTTTATGCCTGGAGAAGACTGTGATCTTAGTTAGAAAAGATGTGTACAAAAGCATCCAGTGAGTCTGGAGTTTTCTCTCCATTTCATTTTCACATAAGCTTGGGTATCTTAAATCATTGTCAGAGACGAGAAGTTAGAGAACATTTGGATAAGCACATCAGCCTGTGCGTAAATGGATGTCTCAGAGTGGGTGATGGTTGCTGCTTTTGTTGCTTTAGAATTATCTGCTCATTTTTATATAGGCACAAAAAGGCAACATGATGAGTGGAAAGAACCCTGGGTTGGAAACTAGGATTTCTGGAATTTAATTTCACCTTGCTTCTGTGGACTTCCCATCACACACTTTATCTTTCTGAGTCTTGGTTTTATTACCAATGTAATGAGGGAACCACACTCTAATGATCGATAGCATCCTTCCAGCTAGTAAAAAAAATACCCCAGATCCAGTAAAACTGCTCATTCTTTACAAATTGGCAGTTTGTATCATTATGACCCAAATGTATTTTCATACCCCAAACTCATTTAACCCTTAAATTGCTAACATTCAAAATTATAGCTCATTTATCCATTCCGTGGGTTAGGAGTCAGGATTAGTAGTTAGAAATGGGAAACACAAGGACTGATTTTGATTCTTCTCTCAATCAAAACTGTGGCCTGGGCAAGATTCTGCTCCAGTTTGAGCCATTTCTTTCTTATTGTTTAAAACAAGGGGTAGTTTAAATGAGCACCAATGGGTTCCATTTACATTTTTTTCATTCTATGATTTGTTACATAGTTCATTGGAGCACATTAGTTCAAAGAATAATGTAATAAAGGGGGGTAGTGGTGTTGGGAGAGGAGGTATTTGTAGGGATGGGACACCCAATAGAGTTGAAACACTTGTATTTAAAGTTTGATAAACCTGAGCTCAAATCTAGGGTCTGTCCCTCATTTTACTAGTACTTCCTAATTAGAGAGCTTAGTACCTTCTCTAGACTCACATTGCTTCAGTTTTCTCATCGATGAAATATTGGAACCAGAGGCAATGGAGATTACTGAAGGATTCCAGAGAATACCTGCACTTGGTTTGTGATAACGGGGATGGAAGGAAATGGACAGATTTGAGATTGAGAAGTAGGAAGCTTCAGAATTGCTAAGATTAGATGTGAAGGGTGAGGGAAAGAAGGAGGTGTGTCAAAGTTAACACAGGTAAAAGGCAAGTGAGATAAGCTACGTAAGAAGAGAAATAAATGATCAGCAATAATACACTGAATGAATATTAGTTTCCTGTCCTCACCTCTTCACTGTACAGTTAGTTGACTCTTGAGCAACACAAGTTTCAACAGTGTGGTTCCACTTATACGTGTGTGTTTTTTAAAATAAATACTAGAAATGGTTTAACATTTTCTTTTCTTTAGCTTCCTTTATCGTAAGAATACATTATATAATACATGCAGCATACAAAACATATGTTGACTGTATTATCAGTAAGACTTCTGGTCAACAGTAGGCTATTAGTAGTTAAGTTTTGGAGGAGTCAAAAGTTATAGATGGATTTTTGACTGTGCAAGGGCTGGCACCCCTAACCCCACACTGTTCAAGGGTCAACTGTATTAGGTTCTTAAGTTGCCAATAACTCCACAGTCTGCAGCATGTTTGCTTGAGAAATAATCTTGCTCATGATTCTATTGCCTTGTTCAGTTGCTCAAATTGTGAAATGAGTTTTAACCAGTTTGTGAGTTCCTGGAGCCACGTGGTTATAACTGAAAAATCCTTAATGATAATTACCACTTTGCTCAAACAGCCCTAAACCTGGGCCAGACTACACATTCATCACTTCCACGTTTGGCACTCGCAGCTGTAGCACCTCAACATAATAATGCCACGGTAGATGCCTTCCGGTCCCTCCACTAGAAGACCAGGAATACAGGTCCCAGGTCTGAGTTTCATGGGAGAATTCTTCTTTGCTTTGGGTGTTTCCTTCTGTGTGGCATGGGCTTATTTAGTGTACCTCCTTGCTCTGGGACCCTGGGGGAAGAAATGGCTTTTCTGATTGAAAATTTGGGAAGGAGCAAAGTAGATTTATTTGGCTCAGCTCTTCCCCTTCTTCCTTTTGGGACCAAGCTTCTGGCGGGGATCAGAGGTTCTCTTCTGCTTCTCAACACTAAAGTCTTACTGGGCCTCTCTCCATCCCACTCTCATGTGGGCAAGCCTGCCCTAGTCCAGCCCTACCATACTTTGGGGGAGGTAAGTCAGCCACACAAGCTACTACCTCTAATAACCTTGATCTCTAAAAAAGGGGGCCAACAGGCCTCCCTTACTACTTCTATATATATATATCAAAACAATCCTTACCTCCTTTCAGAGAGGAAGGGAGAGGGCGAGAGAGATAGAAACATCTGATAAGAGAGAATCATTGATTGGCTGCCTCCTGCACATCCCACACTGGGAATATATATATGTATACTAGAGGCCTGGCGCACAAAAATTTGTGCACTTCGGGGGGGGGAGAGGGGGTCCTTCAGCCCGGCCTGTGCCCTCTCGCAGTCTGGGACCCCTCAGGAGATAACGACCTGCTGGCTTAGGCCTGCTCCCGGGTGGCAGAGGGCAGGCCCAATCCCTAGGTGCAGTCCCTGGTCGGGCTCAGAGCAGGGCTGATTGGGGAGTTGGGGCGCCGCCCCCTGTCATGCACAGAGCAGGGTGGATTCGGAGGTTGTGATGCCACCCTCAGTCACACTCAGGGTAGGGCCGATTGGGGGTTGGGGCGCCGCCCCCTGTCACACTCAAGGCAGGGTCGATGGGGAGGTTGAGGCGCCACCCCGTCACACACAGAGTAGGGCGGATCAGGGGGTTTGGGCGCTGCCCCCTGTCATGCACAGAGCAGGGCCCATCAGGGGGGTTGGGGCTCCGTACCCTGTCACACACAGAGCAGGGCTGATCAGGGGGTTGAGGAGCTCCCCACTGTCACTCACAGAGCAGGGCCCATCAGGGGGGTTGGGGCACCTCCCCCCATCACACATAGAGCAGGGCGGATCAGGGGGTTGGGGCGCTTCCACTGTCACACTCAGGGCAGGGCCGATGGGGAGGTTATGGCTCTACCCAATCACACACAGAGCAGGGCCCGTGGGGAGGGGGGGTTGGGGTGCCGCCCTCTGTCACCCACAGAGCAGGGCCAATCAGGGGGTTGGGGCGCTGCACCCTGTCACACACAGAGCAGGGCCGATCAGGGGGTTGGGGCGCTGCACCCTGTCACACACAGAGCAGGGCCGATCAGGGGGTTGGGGCGCTGCACCCTGTCACACACAGAGCAGGGCTGATCAGGGGGTTGGGGCGCCTTCCCCTGTCATGAACAGAGCAGCATGGATAGGGAGGTTGTGGCCGTGCCCCCTGTCACACACAGAGCAGCAGGGCGATCAGGGGGTTTGGGTGCTGCCCCCCTGTCATGCTGATCCCGGTGCCGGGAGGCATAGTACCCTTTTACTATATAGAATAGAAGCCTGGTGCACGGGTGCGGGCTGGCTGGTTTGCCCTGAAGGGTGTCCTGGATCAGGGTGGGGGTCCCCACTGGGGTGCCTGGCCAGTCTGGGTGAGGGGCTGAGGGCTGTTTTCAGGCTGGGAGTGACTGAAGTTCCCAACCGCTCCTTTTTTTCTTTCTTTTTTTTTTATTCTGGGCCAGCTTTAGCTCTGAGGCCTCAGCTGCTGAAAACAGGTTTCTGGCCTTTGTTTACCGTCTGTATTTGATACAATGTTGCGGTCCAGCTGGCTGAAGCCCGGCTGAGTAAAGCAGGTTTCTGGGGTTTTGTTTAGCTTCTATATTTGCAACATAGTTGCTTAGAGTTGCAGCTGAGAGGCCGGCAAGTCAGGCGGGGAACGTTGGAGTCCTCTGTCACTGAAGCAAGCAAGCCTCCCTGTTCGCATCAGCTGCCTGGCTGCCGGCCGCCATCTTGGCTGGCAGTTAATTTGCATATCTCCCTGATTAGCCAATGGGAAGGGTAGCGGAGTGACAAGAATTCGCATGTTTCTCTTTTATTAGTATATATATATATATATATATATATATATATATATATATATATATATGTATATATATATTCTATCTCACAAAAACAAAAGCAAAGCTTGCTCCTCTGAAAAAATGTAAGGGGAGCTTCAGAAATGTCAGTGTCTCATACCTCCCAGCAACTGTGTTGGATTGGTCATCCCTGAACCCCAGGGTGGCAGCAGAGCTGAGTTCAAAGGGACACAAGCCGAGAAAAGCAGTCATAAAGAGTGACAATGTGCACCTACTGGGAGAGATAGCTATGGGAAGGCAGGAGGTGGGAATATTATCTGGCCATTGGGTGAGGGGAAGACTTCCTGGGGTAGCTTTTGAGAAGAATTTCTCCAGGAATAGGAAGAGTCCAGGGTAGGAAGAGTCCAAATAAAATTAATAGGCTGTATGTATTAGACATTTACTCTGCACTAGATATTATCCTCAGTGTATGGGGCACTAGGATGAGATAGACCCATAAGTGGATCTGCTTTTATTGCACTGTGAGAACTAAAACTGATGGATTACACATGGGACCTGTAACGAGAGGACCGCTGTCCCTAGGGCTGGTATCTGGAAGAAATTAGTAGCTATGCTGTAAGTAAGATATAAGAAACCAGAAGTCCTGCCTGTTGTACAAAATTTTACTAAGCTTATTTAGTTGAAGAGATTTCAGGTCAATAATTTAGCTTCTGTAAACTCCAGGACCTCCTGCCATTTAGAAACTAGATTTTGTGTGTCAAATGGCTATGTGCAATGCCACAGACCAACCGTGAGCAGTATCAAGGGAAGTGAAGGAGAGATTGCAGAATCCAGCTGGTGAGCTACTGTAAACAGGAGAAACTGTTAGGTCTCTCTTGTTTACTGCTCTAGCTTCTCAGTGCCCTGCAATAAATACCTGTTAGCCACTGAGTAAAAGAATCAATAAAATGCTGGTAGGAGATAATTACCAGCACTGGGATTTTTTTTTTTTTATATTGGTACTCAGGACCCGTTTCATTACAATAATCTATTCAGCCATTAATTATCTGAGCCATCCTGATCTCCTGACCTAATTCTAAACCCTGTGTTTTGAAAAGGAAAAGGGGTCAGTTTAAATAATGGGGAGTTTTCATAGTAGGCAAGTTTGGATGGAGTGACAAAGTTGATACTAGATATTTCTCAGTACCACAAGTTTTGCTAGACAGACCTGGTGATGTAATTTAATGTTGGAGACTTCATCTTTTTAATATGATTACATTAAAGTAGAACAAGTTGTGTGAGCAGGGCAAGAGGAACAGTGGCTAGTTGTTATAATGTATTATAAACACTTACAGATGCTACCTCCCTGTCCCCATTTATTCTTAAAAAGTTTTATTGAATTTATTGGGTTGACATTGGTTAATAAAATTATATAGGTTTCAGGTATACAATTCTCTGTATATTGTATTGTGTGTTCAATAACCAAGTCAAGTCTCCTTCCATCACTATTTTTACCCCCTCCTACACTCTCTTCTACCTCCTCTCACTCCCCTTTCCCTGTGATAGTCACCAAACTGTTGTCTGTGTCTATGAGGTTTTTTTCTTTGCTTAATCTCTTCATCCTTTTCACCCAGCCCTGCAACCCTTCTCCCCTCTGACAGCAGTCAGTCTGTTCTCTATCTATGAATCTGTTTCTATTTCTTTAAAATTTATTTGTTCATTAGATTCCACATATGAGTGAAATCATATAGTATTTGTCTTTCTCTGACTGGCTTATTTCACTTAGCGTAATGATCTCCAGGTCTATCCAAGCTGTCGCAAAGGGTAAGGTTTCTTCTTTTTTAAAAACAGCTTATGAAATGTTGGTAAAAAGATGATTCCAAAGGAAACTGATATTTGAATATACTTCCTGATTTGTAACTAACATCATTGGCAAAATTTGGAGAAATGTTAAGAGGGCAGATTGTACCTGTGAGTTTCCACGTACTCATTCAGTAAACATTTACTGTATGTCTGACTAAGCTCATTATACTAGATTTTCATTAAGAGGTATTTTTTTTTTTAAATCTCTAGGTTCTGTCCATAATCTTCTATGGTTCACTCATCACTAGCAAAAGCTCACATTTTCATAAAAGCCTTTTCTTGAAAATTAGCAGTATTTTCTTCTCTCCTAAGTTACACTTTGGGGACAGTCAAAAAGGACCAATGTCAGACTAATTGCACCAATAATTAAAGGGCCAGGCGGCTGGCTTTGATCTGGGGAACCATCTGTAATGCAGACCACTTTGATGTTCCACACAATGGAAGCATAAATATTTTCTATGTACTCCATGATTGGACTTTCAGAAATCTAATTAAGATGAAGGTCAATTAAGAGAAAATAAAATCTTAACTCCAAAAGTCAGAGAAGAGGTGGAAGATGATGGAATAGCTGTGTGTACATAAAAGAAGCTAACTAACCTAATTACAACTTGTATAAACACCCAGAGAAAGTGTCTTTCATGTGGAAAAAAAGGTCCTAAAGCATTTTATGACATTGCGATCATTAATGTGTCTTTGAAACACACCCAGTGCTGGAAAAGAATAGGAATACTGACATTTCAAAACTCTATTACTAAAAAAAAAATTGCAGACAGCTCAGGGATAAAAGCACTTCAGACCTCATCAAATGCAGCCCCTTGCTTCTTGGAAATGAGTGCCATCAATGTCTCTGGTGGAGCTGCAGCTACTGGATTCTAGGCATGCGGTGCAGAAGGCTGCAAGGCTGGAGGAAGGCCCCTGGGTACAGTGCAGCCTGGCATGGCTGGCTCACCTTAGGCAAGTTTCCTCAGCAATCTATGCCTCCGTTTCCAAATTTTAAAGTCAAACCAATAATATTTATCTCATGAGTTTACTGTGAATATTAAATGACAAATGGAAATCCCTCCATCCAGTGCTGCACATTGTAAGTAATAAGAATTGAAAACTCCTCCTTCTCCTCCCCTTTTTCCTAAGAGCATGAGCTTTAGAATCAGACTTGGTCTGTGTCCCTTTCTTCTGTCTGCTGCTCATGTCACCTAGGAAAGGCCATTTTATGTCTTTGGGCTTCAGTGTCTGAAACTCTAACGTGGAATAAATTATATCTACCCTCCCCAGGAATTTATATAGACTCACTGGCACACAGGTAAAGGCATGGAGGATTTAGGATAACAAAAAGTTATCAGCCTAAAGCATACTTTCAAATAGGGGTTGTTTGTATCTGTGTCTTTGTGTCTGTGTGCCTCTGTGTGTTATTTGTGCATATGTGTATATTTCTGTGTATGTAGGGAATATTTGTATATTTCTGTGTATTAAATACAGAGAAGGAAAGAACTGTCGGGACACCTCTTCGTCTCTGTCACGAGTCACAATTGTGTGATGTGAAAATGAATTTGAATGATGTGAAAAATCACTTCTCACTGAAAAAGGTAAACAAATTCTCTTTATTCATTTTTTTTAGGTGACACATGTCATATAGAACCACCCCTCCCCTAATCTTTTGAACTACATCTAAGGATTCTTTCATCTGAGAAGTTCAAAATATGCCCACTTACCTATGCATCTTTGAGAAATCTTTCTTTCTAATGCCCAAAGTAATCTCATACTTTGCAACAAATAGGTAACCAAAATTAACTTATCATGTATCCTAGCCCTCAGGGATACATGGTTTCTGACCACAGTGGCTTGAATTTGTTCCCAAGGCCAATTAGTTAAATAACAGAGGATAAAATATGATCTTGGGTTATCCCCTCTGACAATGCATTAAGGTAAAAGTTCCATTTAAAGCCAATATGAATTGTTGCTTTTTTCCAAAGTGGTCTGACCTTGGTCTCCAGAAAGACTCGCATAGTGATTGCCAGAAATGCTAGCGCTCTCTGTTCATGTTTTCTTAATTCTATAGTCTGAGTAAAAGGCAGAGTGTATTGTTAAATGTATTATGGGTTATATTAAGAGTTGGTCAAGTTGATTTATCAAATTCAAAGGCCAAGTCCTGTCCTTGGATGTGTCGAATGTATAAATGTGCATCCCTGACCAGAGGAACATCTGCTTGAAATGCAATGTTCTTTTGCTAATGGGGTGTTTAGAGCTCATGTCAGGTGGAGGGCCCTGGGCACACAGCGCCTGCTGCCATACTCACAGTTCACAGTGACCTTGACTTGTTTGACATCCGCCGAGGAGACCTCATTGGCTGCTTTGCACTCATATTTGCCTGACTGCTCCCTGGTGATGCCGAGGATCTCCAGATATTCTTCTTCTCCTTCAAATTCTCTTCCTGAGAAACAGAAGTTTGTATGATTGGTTTTTAAAGTTTAACATATGCAGCAGATTGCCTTTTTTTTCTTTAGAAGCAAATAATCTACATGGCTTTTCAATCATCTGACAATGTGCTTTGTCTGAGGTCAACTCCACAGAAACAGACTCCAAGACAAAAAGCCATGTGGGAGTTATTAAAGAGGAAGTCTTCTCAGGAAAACTGGTGGGGAAGTGGGAAGATGGGACCTGGAAAGAAAGAAGCCAAGCTACGGTGTAATGCCAAGTTCACAGAAGGCCAGCTGGCTCCATCCCTTGGGGAGCTCTGGGGATAGCACATGTCCCACTTCCAAGTCATCCTGACCAAGAGGCTAGAAGCTGGATTATATATTCACATCCCTCAGTCATTGGTTCAGGGCTTAGAACAAAGTGGGAGTTGGGGGGAGGTGTACACAAGTTGTAAAGGGCTGACATCATCGATCACACCACACTGCAATGAGCTCTTTCAACCAAGGTTGTGTTAGAAGGAAACATGGCTTTTTTTTTTTTGAGAAACTGCCACTCTTCTCCCCAGTGTATGTAGAATTCTGTTCACAAAGGTCACGTTCAGAACCCTATTTTGCAGTTATGGCTTCCTTGTTCAGTGTGAAACTCCATCAGTCACTAAGACTTCCAGGCCATGGGCCAGATCCATGAGAATGTGCTGCTGATGGTGCATTTTCAGGACCACTGGCTTAAATAGTTGGGATTGACAGGCTTGTTTAATTCCCTTCATGAAGGGAGTGAGGAGATAAATAATGAAGAGGTGGAGGGGGAAGGAAAGGAAAAGGGAACAGAGAAGGTAAAGTAGAAAAGAGGTTGAGCAGGGAGAGCTTGGCCAGAAAGGACCATGGACTTCAAATCTAGCTAAATTAAGCCCACTCACCCCCAAGTTGCAAAACCCCACTGCTGCTTGGGTTACAATAGAGCAGCTGGGCGAGTGCTAAAGAACATAGTTCTGCCATTCCGGTCATCCTAAACTAAATGGTACCAATTAATAGCTCTGCTCAAATGCCACAAGCTGTTTCCCTTTTCTGGAAATTCCCTGATGGCCATATCAACATACCAGACAGCACAGAGACAAATCTATTGTCTAAATATGTCAACTAAGCCTGTTAAGTAGGCTCCCCATAGAACACACAGCCTCTTTGATATCAGTTTATAACACAACTGCTGGGAACACTCCAAACTTAAGTCTTCTGTCAATGTCTCTATTACTAGCTTTGAGGGAACTTTGTAATCCCATTAATAAAAAAAAAGGCAATGGTTATATAAAACTAGAGGCCCGGTGCACAAAAATTTGAGCACTCGGGGAGGGGGGGAGTCCCTCAGCCTGGCCTGTGCCCTCTCGCAGCCTGGGACCCCTCGGGGGATGACCACTTGCTGGCTTAGGCCTGCTCCCCGGGGGATTGGGCCTAAGATGGCAATCAGACATCCCTCTGGCAGCCCGGCAGCCCTCGGGGGATGTCCACTTGCCAGCAGGGAGCAGACCTGAGCTGCAGTCAGACATCCTTAGCGCTGCTGAGGAGGCAGGAGAGGCTCCCACCACCACCACTGTACTGGCAGCCATCAGCCTGGCTTGTGGCTGAGAAGAGCTCCCCCATGTGGGAGCTCACTGACCACCAGAGGGCAGCTCCTGCATTGAGCGTCTGCCCCCTGGTGGTCAGTGTGTGTCATAGTGACCAGTCATTCCCAGTCTTTCTGCTGTGAGGGTCAGTTTGCATATTACCCTTTTACTATATAGGATAGAGGCCTGGTGCATCAGTGGGGGCTGGCTGGTTTGCCCTGAAGGGTGTCCTGGATCAGGGTGGGGGTTCTGTTTGGGTGCCTGGCCAGCCTGGGTGAGGGGCTGATGGCTGTTTGCAGCTGGTCACACCCCCTTCAGGGTGGGGGTCCCCAATGGGGTGCCTGGCCAGTCTGGGTGAGGGGTTGAGGGCCGTTTTCAGGCTGGCGGGTGACTGAAGCTCCCAGCCTCTCCTTTTTTCTTTTTCTTTTTTATTCTGGGATTTATTTACCTTCTATAATTGAAACACTGTTGCCATCACTGGCACTCCCAGCTCTGAGGCTGTGGCCAGCTGAAAGCAGGTATCTGGGGTTTGTTTAGCTTCTATAATTGAAACATTGTTGCTTTTGGGCTCAGAGCCAGGCCGGGGCAGGCGGGGAACCTTGGCTTCCTCCATCACTGGATCAAGCAAGCCTCATGTTCGCTTCACCTGCATGGCTGCCGGCCGCCATCTTTGTTGGCAGTTAATTTGCATATTGCCCTGATTAGCCAATGGGAAGCGTAGTGGATGTATGGTTAATTACCCTTTTTGTCTTTTATTAGATAGGATTATTTGGTTCTGAAGTCCTAAATATTATCTAGCACACACTTCTAGTAAAAAGTGTTTTAGAATACATTTATAAGTATATAGCTGCATATCCTATATAATAAAGTGCTAATATGGTAATTAGACTGGATGGCAGAATGACCTTCTAAAAGGACCTTCCAGATTGACCAGTGGGCAGGGGTTGGGCCGCGGGGCTGTGAGGCAGCTGGGGTGCAAGGGCCGAGCCCCTTGAACAAATTTCATGCATTGGGCCTCTAGTTATTTATAAAAGGCTTTTTTCCCTTCCCTTATGTTTGTTTCCCCTTTTCTTTTCTCCATATTCAAGCAAGTAGTCAGACCTGACTTCATAGGTCACAGAAGTGGAATATGGTAAAAATGGAAACAGAAACCTCTGGAAGGGTAATAGTCCACTATATTGGATTAGATGGACAGGATTTTTGTATCTATGGACTGAGAGTCATGTCAACTAGCTGAGACTAAGAGTCTTCTAGCTAAACATAAATGCCCAGTTGGTGTGGCTCAGTGGCTGAGCGTGACTAAAAGGTCAAGGTTCCGAGTCAGGTCACATGCTTGGGTTGCAGGATCAGTCCCTAGTAGAGGGTGTGTAGGAGGCAGCCAATCAATGATTCTCTCTCATCATTGATGTTTCTCTATCTCCCTTTCTATTCCTCTCTGAAATCAATATATTGTAAAAAATAAAAATAAAAGTAAACATAAATACTCTGAGGACCCATGGCAGCTCTGACTGTTGAAGCCAAAAAGTTGTAACCTCATTAAAAACTGTAGTGCAGAGGGGAAATTGACAGTAAGACATGATTATTGATTTTGAGGATAATGATGTATTGAAATAAAAAAGAGTTAAATACGATTTCAGAATGTTTTAGGATTTCTTTCTTACACCCATCAACCTTATTCCAAAGTGGGTACAGATGTGAGTAAAAGAAAAAAAGAACAAGTATGGTCATCTTAGAAATGGCTAACAACACTGAATTCTTCCCAACTCCTATAAAATACCTAGAAATGGTAATTTATAGGTCCCAAACTTGCATTTTGAATGTCTGATATAAACCAGTTCCAGGAGAGAAAAATATAATTTTAGCAGCAGTACCACCTAAGGCCCTACCAGTTTGGGAAGACAGCACCATAAGAGTAAACATTATGGTGAACTAGAGAAAATAAAACAATATTTATTTGGTTTTGGACCTGGGATTCTTCTACGTCAATGTATTAATAATTTCATTTCTTCCTGATAAGCAGATAATAAAACAGATTCTTACAGGATGGCTTTTCAAACCCACATCTCTAAGAATTTTCTCCATTCCTATCTGAGGATAAAGGGGGAGTTTTCCCTTAAATGCCCCACCCATAAAGCAGGAAGATCATTTTTACTTCTCCCGTGATAACTCATCCACTCTCTGGCTGCCTCCATCACAAGCACACAACATACATAGCTGTTTCAGTAGAGTGAGGAGTCTCAAAGTGCAACTCAAATGCAGGAAAGAGAAACTAGCCTGATGAAAATGTAAACTATTAAATAACATCTTTGAGCCCTCCTTCTTGTCATTCTGCCTTTATCCCTTGCATCCTCTAGTTGAAACTCTTGTACTGCATTTTTTTGTGTGTATAATATGCTATTTTTTTTCCTAAAATTGTTAGATTGAAAATTGACTGGCATCTTATACACGGAAGTCAGCTGAGGGGGGAGCTATGCCCCTGCACAGCTGCCCATACCTTGTCAAACAGGCTTCCTCCAATCATGAGCCTTATTGTTACTGATGTCAGCTGATGCCATAATTGGAGGTGGAGGTGGAAGAGGAGAGTGCACAGATGCAACAGAGACTGGAGTGTTCTGAGCCCATAAAGATGTCAAAAAAATAAAGAGATAAATACTGGTAAGTGATTGTCTTACTCTGCAAAATTCAAACTGAATGTAATCAGCTATGCAAAAGAGCATGGGAATAGAGCTGCGGAGAGACAATCTGGACCTCCTCCCACTGAGTGTATGACCAGACAGTGGAGAAAACAGGAAGAACAACTCCTTAAGATGCCAAAAAGAAGAAGGCCTTAAGAGAAAAACTCAAAATGTTTAAAATATTGATTTCTTTTTTTAAAATATATTTTATTGATTTTTAACAGAGAGGAAGGGAGAGGAATAGAGAATTAGAAACATCGATCAGCTGCCTCCTGCACACCCTCTACTGGGGATGTGCCCGCAACCAAGGTACATGCCCTTGATGGGAATCGAACCTGGACCCTCCAGGCCGTAGGCCGAAGCTCTATCCACTGAGCCAAACCAGTTAGGGCATGATTTCTTAATTTTGTATTGGAAAAGTGGGGGCACCTTAGACACAGAAAAATACGGTACTTCCTAACACCTCATGATAGATGTTTTTACTTGCATCCACAGGGGACTTTGACCACAACATATTGTCTCTCCTATTTCACTTGAGAATTTCTCATTAATCCACTGTGATTTGAGAGGAAATGGGAGCTTTGCTGTTGCTGAAAAGCCAGAGAACCACACTGTAAATTGCTCAGGAACCATGCTTTACTTGTGAAGCCCCATGAACCAGCCCAAGGTTTGACAGGATTAGTTACTCCATACATGTCGAAACACAAACAAAAACTAGAGTCAGGTTCAAGACATCTTATAGCTTAAGAGAACAGAGCTAAGTATTAAAAAGTGGCTAAGTAGTTCTGTAAGAGAAGCTGGTGTATAATTCCACTCCCCTTTCCCCCCCCTCCATTGCTAGTTTTTTTTTATTTTTTGACTTATCATTATTGTTGAAAGTATTACAGATGTCCCTCTTTTCCCCCAACTCCTCCCACCCTTCTTCACCACACTATTGTCTGTGTCCATGAGTTATGCATATATGCATATAAATTCTTTGGTTAATCTCTTCCCTACCCCTCCCTCCCCCCTTCACTCCCTTTTAATGATCCTAATAAGAATACTCTTTTACTGGGAAGGATGGATGTGCTTGGTACTCTGCTCTACAAGGCTGGGTGGGGCACCTCTGGTCATGTCCTGAGGATGTATCTGCTGTGTGCAGTTATTATTTCAGAAAAAGGTGCAGAGACAACAACAGAGCCCCTGGTGGAAACAGAACAACACCATTTCTTTCATCTGAGCAACTGCAATTGCTTGTTTCAAGGCATAGAATGTGTTGTGTTAGTCTTGAGTCACAAAATTCTAAAATGCACTCAGATTCTCTTGTTCCTCACCCTTTGCTCCAAAAGTGTCTGCCTGTACGGGAAACACTTTTTTTTTTTTTTTTTTTTGCATTTTTCAGTTCACTCTGACCAGCTGCTCTTAACCCAAGTGTCCTGTCACCATTTCCTTTCACTCGCTTAGCCTTAAGAAGGCTCTCAGGCCTTAACCTGTGGTTCAGTTCTCTGTGGAATGAAGCCCTGTGGCTACAACTTGGGTTCTTCTCTTGTTCCTATCATTTTCTGCCCTTGTATAAATGTTTACTTGAAATGCAAATTTCAATATTCTGCTGTTTTAAACATCTCAACCTATTTCCACAAGCTTGCTCACATCGCCGAGTGTTATATTTATTCTGGGATCAGTGTTTAGTTTAAATCCCCCTTTGCTTAATGTGCTTTAGTGTCTCCTGGCAAGATGCAGTTACCAGGCTCACTAACTCCTCGTCCCCCTCGGTGTATGCACCTTTCAAACTCCTGTGCATAACATGCTTATCTCTTTAGTAACTGTTTACTTGTACATATTCTTTTAATATTTTGTCATAGAGATAATGGCAAGAGGAAACTTTTCTCTTCTGAGCTTTCGTGACACAGAGGAAATCAGCCAGGAATACTACAATTAGAGTATGCCAGGTGCTGCCTTCCAAGCCAGTGCCGTCAGAGTACTGACTCTGCTTCGGTGAAACTTGTAGAGATCACAGCCAAAATGTTGGTTTGTTTAGATTTCCAAGGTCAAGCAGGAGTTTGTAAGCAAGCAGCTACTTACAACTAAATACATTTTGCCCTGGCTGGTGTGGCTCAGTTGATTGGGCATTGTCCCTGCACTGAAAGGTTGCCTTTTAGATCCCCAGTCAGGGCACATGCCAGGGTTGTAGGCTCTATTCCTGGTGGGGGGCATGCAGGCGGCAGTAGATCAATGTTTTTATCTCATATCGATGTTCTCTCCAGCTCTCATCCTCTCTCTATAAAAAAATCAATAAAATGAAATTCCATGGCACTTCCCTTTCTCACTTTCTCCTGTTCTCTGTCCTTTCTCTTCCTCTCCCCTTCCATCTTCTCTTCTCTTCTTCCCCTTCCCTTCCCCTTCCCCTTCCCCTTCCCTTCCCCTTCCCCTTCCCCTTCCCCTTCCCCTTCCCCTTCCCCTTCCCCTTCCCCTTTCCCTTCCTTTCCCTTCCCTTCCCTTCCCTTCCCTTCCTTCCCTTCCCTTCCCTTCCCTTCCCTTCCCTTCCCTTCCCTCTCTCTCTCCACACATACACACACACACATTCACACACACACAGACACACACACAGCTATTTATTTGCATATAACCTTCCACTCTTTTAGGAAACAACATACAAATTCACTAGCACCCAAATATTTGCTCACTAAATAGAGCAGACCTATTTTTGAAAATTCTCCAGGACATGACAACCAGTCCTTTATTTAAAAAAAAAAAAATTAAGAGCTTACTACCTCAATAATAATTATGGTATTTGTTGTTCTTTTCTTTTATTTGAGATACAACAAATTAAATATAGGAAACTTGTGAAATTTGAGTGTTTTATGACTTTGAAAAGCTAGAATCCCAAAGATTGTTATATGTTAGAAAATTGATGAATCTTTTTTTTAATATTCTGAGAAGAGTCTTATAAATATAATATCTCTGTAGATCATTTTTTCACTGAAAGGAAAATGTGTGTGTTTGAAATGGGGTTGACATTCCCTTTACTCACCTAAATTTGAGTATTTACAAGTAGTGGCTGTAAACACAATAGTTATAAACACAAACACATACAGATTAATGAAAAGCAAACAAGTGGAACTTGTTTTGCAGATTGTGTATGTGTGTGCATGTGTGTGTTTGTGTGGGTCTGTGGTTGAAAGGGGAGTGAAAAGGGTGGATAGAAGCAATCTATAAACTTCTGTCTCTAAAAAGAAAAGAAGATTGTGAATCAATTATGTCATTTGAAGTTGCCTGTGCTAGCTTCAAATGCTATAACAAGTTTCTGTTCTTACGGTACATTTCACGTTTTCCCCCCTAAGGACATACTCAACTGTTCCTGTTTTTATTATTTCCCTACTTCTTCTTCTTATTTTTTTTTGCACTTTACATTCTACACAAACATACTAAAAACAAAATAAAACAAAAAAATGAAGCTAGAGAGAAAGAAAATAAACCTAGAAAAAAAATGCTTGCAATGGGTTTTTATATTTCCTGCCATGTCTTTCCAAATCCTTTGAAGATTTTGTTTCTCAGCTTCACATCCCACCTGAGAGATCCTTTAGATAGAGCAGTGGTTCCCAACCTTTTTTTGGCCATGCCCCATCTAAGCATCTCTAAAATCCTGATGCCCTCCCCCTTTGACTTATAGTTCTTATTATTAAAAAAAAAAACGAACTCCTATTCACATGGAGAACATCCAAAGGGCCATTAACTTGATCTAATAAGCTTCCAAAGAACATGGCATCCATGAAAGAAAAAATAAAAGAACAAAAGTACAGTTGGAGTACTGAGGAAGAAATCACTAAGAAATTGTTAATAATAATATGAAGTGATACAAAAAATAGCAAATAAAGTTTCAAAATGTATAATAGAGAACTGAAATGCATAAATATGTCACAATGTATATTTATATGCTGTATATGAGGTCCCCTAGAACCATAAAAACTGCAAAAAATTCACTGTTAATAAATCGTTCTCAAATTACTCCCCTTAAAAATCAAATTGCCCCCCTGTGGGATGTGTGCTCCACATTGGGAACCACTGCTTTAGAGTTTGATAATGTTTCTGACCAAAGGCTGAATCCACTCTTTATTGCTACCTCTCATCACCCATCAAGGGGGGCATGAAGAGTGAACTGATTCATGATTGAAAGAAGGCAGGTGTTGAGGACAGGCACAATTGCCAAAAGCAGCAATCATAGGAAATTGGGAGACACAGAGAAGAGCAAAGAATGAAGAGAATGGAAGGGGGGGGGGGCAAAGAAGTGACATAATGTAGATAAATTTAAGAAAGAGAAGAACAAAAATGAAAAAAGGAAGTTCTCTAAAGAAAGAGTCATTTGACTATTAAGATATGCGAGCTACGTGGAAGAGAAGGGGTAGGTTACTCTGCTGTAGATCTGCTTCCTGATCAAATAGTAGGACACAACAGGGTGTAAAAACTGGCCCCAGGCCTTCTGCAGCCCCAAAGGGTGGAGTTAGTACCCAGAAACCGGAGGCAAGCACAGTGCCAGGAAAGATCCACAAATGGCTTTGGCTCTACGAATAAGCATGGGCCAAATGAAGGACGCCCTGGCATTATTTTCCTGGCATCCAAAGAGATTCAATTCATTATTGCATTTTTCCTTCCACATACAAAAATCAGCAAGCTGACAGAGTTTGAGCTCAGCAACCCACTGGAGGCTGCCATCCACACATCCTTTCCAGTCGTGGGCCATGGCATTTTGTTATTGTAGTAACACCTAACCGTTACCACTTACTTGGTGTCAGTATTTAGAAACTGTTCTGCCCTTCCAAATGCTAGGCTGGAAAACAGGACCCCCTGTGTTTGGTTCTCTGAAGAGCAATTATATTGATAATAGCTATCACTCCATTGTAGGGGCCACATCTGGTTTTGCTCATCACTGTACCCCATTGTGCAGCACAATGTTGGATGCTGGTATGTTCCATAAACATTGCAGAATGACTGTTGAATGAGTTACCACTTAAATAAACATGGTCTAGGCACTGTGATGGGTGACTTGAATATTTCCTTATTTAATTCACAGTACTGTTAAGATTGCTTAAAGACAAAGAAACACAGGAACCCGTTTAAGGTAGGCCCTTAAGGAATGTGCCCACGTTGATAATGTTACTAAGGGAGAGCCGAGGTTTGAACGAGGTCTGTGAACTTTTGAAGCCCATGATCCTAAGGAGGCATGACGACTTTCATCATTAGAATGCCAGGAGGTACTAGAGTTGGCTGAGCTCTTAGCCCTCAGAATCTGCTCGATTTCTGTTTCTGAGTATACCAGGAAGTCAAGAACAGGACAGTTGGGGCATTTCCAAAGCAAAGAAGCTCAGTTATAGACAGCCATCAGCTTTGAAGTTTGTACTCTTCACTTAATTTCTTTATTGAGAAAATCAAATAAAGCAATAAGCAAGAAAAAAAGTTGGTATTTAAAAGTTTAGTCCCACCCACTTATTTACAGAGCCACCCCTGGGAAACAACAATATAAAGCATTGATACACATAAATGCCAGCAGCCAGCAAAGGAGCTACAGGAGCAGTGTAGAGTGGACTTATATTAGGAAAGACTTCCTGGGAGAAGTGAGTTTTCAGGAAGTTGAAAATCACCAGGAGAGAGAATCAGAGTTGCCTAGTTGTGAGAGGGTGTGGCAGGCTGGAATGCCAGCCTGAAATAGAGCTCCCTGCACAGGAGAGATAAGCAGTGAGGGGACAGCGGGACATACTCTAGGGTGGGAGAGGTGGTGTGAAGACTGAATTTGCTGTGTTCAGTACCTTTGCATCTCAATAATGGTACAGTGAAACCATTCAGCATCCACAAAGTACTGAGTAAAATTGACATCTTGTATAACATCCTTCCCTCTCTCCTCCCTCCCTTTCTGCCTTCCTTTTCTGGAGTCAACATGTATAAGCAGGGAATCCCATGGAAATTCTATTTGTTTAAAGTCCTTTCTGTATCAACACCAGAGACTCTGGGTGAGAATTTATTGGCACTGAGACCTAACATGTACTGTGATACGCCATCCTGTGACTTGCTGTGAAAGTGAAGATGGTTCTTCAAGGATGTCCAATAGTCCTCATCAGTCCTGAGCAACAGACAGTGGCTACCCAGGGCATGATGCTGAGAGAGACTCTGAGGTAGAGCCTGGGCTCAATGGGAAAGAGGCACAATGTCTGTGAAAGCAGAGGGAGTGTGCGCCCCACACTAGGACCCTCACCGCCCTGGGGTCTCCTGTAGTACACTTGAGTTTTCTTGGGTATGCAGAAATCTATTCTAAATGCAGTGTGTAGGTTTAAAGCTAGTGTCTTTCTGGGTTTGAATGCTGTTGGTACTTCTAAGGCAATTAGAAAGGAGTGTTTATTTTCGAGTGGAGATAATGAGCTTGACTCTTGATGTGGTTGGTATCAGTTTTTCTTAGAACATCCCGGGGAGCACATTCGATAGGCACTCAGAAATATGGAGTTGCTAAGAAACTGGGGTTAAATATGGATTAACTGTTTAATATATGTACTGATGGTCATTCAAACATGGTAGTAGGGACTGCAGAACATTTGTGTGATGTAGCATGATGTCACAGGGCAAGGGCTCACTGTCTCTCTTCATTTTTATTACTTCAGGGGTGTGGGGAAGAAGAGGCCAAGAGTTAAAACTGTAAAAAGAAATACCTAGAAGACTCCTTTGCAATACAATAGAAGTGAAAACTCCTGCAGCTGTTGATTATTTTCTAGACTGTTTCCTAAGAAGGGGGTAGGGCAGAACAAAGAATCACTAGTCTGAGAGAGCAACAACCAGGATCTTTCACCATTGTTGTCAGAACCATAGGGGTATTCCACTACCTGTCATTAGCCATTCTGCTTTGGCTAAGGATTAAATATCAAGGGGTATGAGACCAGCAGTTGCTGTTTTCAAAAGTCATATAAATCAATTCACATTTTGTAAGCGAATGTGTTAAGCTCAGCAGGGCGATTTGCACCGTGGAAGGATTGGCTGGTACAGTTTTGTGGCTGCCACAGTAGCCTTTAAAGGTAATTAAAACAAAGCAGGTGATAACCCCATCTTGCCCTTAGCCCTTTCCTTCCAGGCTCAGATGCTGCAGTGACCTTAATTGGACTCACCCCCAAATCCCAGCCTCACTTCTTCGCTAGACTCACTGCTGAAGGAGCTATTCAATCCAATTTAGAAAACTGTTCTCGCTTAAAGTCAATAAATAAGTAATGAAGAGAAAAGTGGGAGTAAGGTGGGGGGCGGAGGGGAAGCCAGAAAAGGAAATGGTTTGAGCATGAGCTAAAGTGATAGTCTTAGAATGTTCCCATTTAACAGAAGGTGGGCAGCCTTCTGTTGCTCAGGGATCAACACATATAGTAATAGGAAGGAGTCCAACAACTTGCTTCTTGTTCTTAGACCCAAATGAATGAATCAATCACCACCATCAACTCTCAGTTTGGATGGCGGCCCTCTGTATACCAGCACCCCTCCATCCTGGCCCTGGGTGTTCTGAGCTTTCTGTGAAGCAGACGGATGTCAGTGGGAGTGAAGGTCCCAGCTGCAGTGTTGGGAGTACACATCCGGGGGGAGTGGGAGAGACCAAAAGGAGCTCATGTCTGCTCTAGAAGTCAGTCCTCTCCCGGGCTGGGCTACACGCCCCTGGAAGGCTGCAAGGCCAGTGGGCCAAAGCTTAATAGGAAAACAGCAGCGATTTGTCTCCACTGCTATTTATGTTTCAAGAGCATGACAGGCTGTCAGTACAAGTGAGGGTCGCTAAATTTACTGCCTTTCAGATTACTGCCACAGTCTCTGCCTTGACAAGTCACTTCATTTAAAAAGCACCCCATGAGGATGTTTCCTCTATTTCTTTTTAAATAAAAACAAAGGCAGGGGGAAAGGGCCACCACAGAGGTTTAGTTTAAAATGAAGGAAGCCCACAAAACTGTCTTAGCCTGATTGGGGGAGGGGGACTTCTTTCACAAATCCTCTCGAATTAAAGTGGCAAGTGAGGGAAAGGGGTACCCCGAAGTTCTTGGTTTGACTGATTTGTGGGCTGGATGGTATTTTTATGGGGGTGGTGCTGGAGGTAATAAAATGAGTTTTTATATCTGTTGACTTTGAATGCTTCAAGGACATTCAAGTGGAGATTCCTTTTAAACAACTGAATATAAATGAAGAATAAAGCTACTTTTTTTTTTTTTTTACTTTTTATTTTCTTAACTATTCATTTATTTTCTGAGGTCTTTATAGACTGAAGAAATTATAGACAAGAAGAATAAATTAGCCAATTAGGGGCATAGAGTTGAGGTATCTCCAAATGTCAAATAAGATTAATAATTCAATATATAATTTTTTAATGTAAAAAGACCTAATACTTAAAATATACATTTAAATCGACTGATCTGAACAGTAGAACATGGCTTCTGAGTCCCATTATAAACAGTAATTTGACAAATATCAATTTGTGGCAGCCAATAATTTAAACAGGAAATACAAGAAACAGAGGGAGTAGGAACAGATATTATTCCTATATCTTATAAAAGTTGCATTCTCATCAGGGATAAGTGCAGTTAAACGGCTCTAGAGGGCCTTGCCTTCTTTCCTGTGAGAGCAAAATGGATTAAAGGACTTGGGAATTACACTTGAACTTTGTCTAATAGTTTCTATTTAAAACTATTAATCATATTTCCTCAATGATTTTAAATTCTAATCCTATTTACAACTTGGTTTGTTTCTTGATTCTGTTTATTCCTGGACCAGTCTCTTATGATTTTAATTACATTAGCTTTTTTAATAGTTTTAAATTAAGGATATGAATAGTTATTTTTCAGCATTTTTTCTGATTGGTTCCATTTTTTTTTTCCAGATGAACTTTAGAATTATCTTCTGAATCAAACAAAAACAAATATCTGGTCCTTTGACCAGGTTTATATTGGATTTAGAGATTAATTTAGAGAGATCTAGCTTTACAATCTTGATTCCTTCTATCCAAGAGTAAGATATTACATTTAGGTGTCCATTATTCATCCATCAATTGTTTATTTTTTTCCTAATTCCTGAGAATATGCAGTAAGCTTATTCTAATATATTTTATATTTTCTTATTTTTAATGAATAGGGTCCTTTTATAAGCATGTCAAACTGGCGGCCGGCAGGCCACATGCCACATTTATTTAACTTGTCATATTTAGAAAAAAAACAACAGTTTTGCATGCCAGTTCTCTAATTAGCTAGCTATTGAATCATCTTTTTCTTTTATTCCAGCTAAAATGGTGTGGAAATAATGGGCTATCCTATCTTTTTAAAATCAAACCCTTACTTTATTCACTAAAACAAATTTAGAAGGATCAAATGATTTCAAATTAAAATTTAAACTGTAAAAGTACTAAAAGAAAATAAAACAGTTTGATAATAGTGCAAAGGGGAATATCTTTCTAAGAAAGTCATGAAACATAGGAGCATTAAAAAAAATAGATTGGTTTGACTATATAAAAAGTAAAAATTTTTCCACAGTAGAAAATCATCATCCCCAAAGTCAATACATAAGTGACAAGATGAAAAATGTACTTATAATATACATGACAAAATAGCCAAAATCCTTAAAAAGTTGATTTTTCAGTCAGTAGGCTGGTCCAACCATTTTGGGAGAGAGTTTGACAATATCTACTAAAGCTGAGAATGTGTGCTGTGATGCTCACAGAAGCATCAGAAACACCCACATTGTGTCAGGGTAAATAAATGGTTACACATTGATTTAATAGAACACCATGAAGAAAGAAAATGAATAGGTGGCCGCTAAAAGTGGCAACATGGGCAATCTCCTAAACATAAAGTTTGTGAAGTAAATAAAACAGAATAAATAAAGTATAAATGGAGTTGCTAAGAAACTGGGGTTAAATGTGGATAAAGTATAAATTTCATCATCTGAAAATTATAGACAAGCAAAACTAATCTTTGTTTTCCAGGAATGCTATATAGTTGAAAAAGTAAAAAGCCAAGCAAGAAAATGATTGTCTTAAAATATTTAGCTTTGTTATACTTAGCACTTATCAAGTGTTAACTATGTGTCATACTTTTTATAAAAATGTACTCACTTAAAAATTAATTCATGTAATGTAATGAGAACTAGTCATAAACATATATATTGATTATATAGAATACTATATATAGAATACTATGTATAGAATATGTGCATTTGTGTGTGTATACAATAAATGCACATATTCTATAATCTCCTTTGTGTTTGAAAGTTGTGTACACACATAAAGGCACATATTCGTATCTATGCTTTTTAACACACTTGATATATATTGGACAATATTAGTAACAGTCATGCTTCTGAATTATGGAATCAGAGTGTCAGAAGTGTGTGGTCAGGGAATTTTCCTTCATTTTATGCTTTCCTATACTACTTGAATTTTTGACTCAGATCATATATTTTATATTAGAAGTTTTTTAAAAATGAAATTGGATTTAATACTTTCAGTACAGGGGAAAGACATACCCAGCCTTGTGGCTGTATCCTCAGGGCAGGTTTCTCATAATGAATAAGAAAATCTCAGAGATGTTTCTATTTCTGGCATAAGGAAAGAAGAATTAATAGAGAAATAAGACACCAAAAACGTAATGACAGAAGGAATAGTATCAAGGAAGTTGACATTATATAAAATCATAAAAATTCTCTAATTGGCTGGATAATATGGAGTTTTAATGACTGTATGTGGGCATTGTCTCTTTTACCCTACCTCCTGTAGTGTTCAAATGTGGCCATTAAAGAATTGTGACCTACAGGCTCAGCCCACTCAGCCCTGAAGCAGTGAGACTTGAGCCTGTTGAGAGGGGTCTGGACATAAGAGTGCTGATCCTGAAGGTGGAGGTATCTATATGCATACTCAGTTGCCTTTTCTCAGTTCCGACTCTCCAGCCTTTGGCACTAGTTTGCTTGAATGCTCTTCAGTTCTTATCACTGGCACTCAGATTGCACTCTGGTCCCCAGATGCAGCTAAAATTGGGCTGCATCATGAACTTGATTCATCATCCAGTTGTCAGTATCTCCCTTCCTCCAAGGCTGAAGTCTCCATGCTGAGTTTCTATCACTGATTAATAGTCTACTAGCCTTGATACACACCATTATCCAGAAATCTGTGCCCTACTATTGTCATAGCCCTTTGCATCTGCATATTCTAAAAATGATCCCAACTTGAGTTTCTTTAATGATATGAACTATGAGTCCTCCAGGAAAGAGGAGGAGACCTGAGATGTGCATAGACAGAATTCATCATCTGCCCTAACAGGTTTGGCTCAGCGGACAGAGCATCGTCCTGCGCACTCAAGGGTCCCAGGTTCAATTCCAGTCAAGAGCATGTACCTTGGTTGCGGGCACATCCCCAGTGGGGAGTGTGCAGGAGGCAGCTGATCAATGTTTCTCTCTCATTGATGTTTCTAACTCTCTATCCCTATTCCTTCCTCTCTGTAAAAAAATCAATAAAATATATTTTACAAAAAGAAAGAATTCATCATCTGTCTTAGTTTGTTTTTCCTGTTATACTCCATTAGCCCATTCAACACTCAGCTTATCTTCCTTTCTTACAGGGAACTTCTAAGTTTGCTAGTGGCTTACGCCACCCACAGCTTAACAGGCAAAAACTACAAAATTTTTCCCTAAGAGTATACAAGTAATAGGGTCTATATGGAGAGATCAGGTGATAACTAATACCTGTCATACAAAAATACCAGGCTCAGTATTTCTCCCACATTATATAGCACAGAACTTTGTATCTCAAACAAGCACTTCAATGTACTCAATCGTCTGTTTATATCAGACAACTCCCAGGCCTGTGTTGAAGCTGTTTTGTCTTGTTCTAGGCAGCTGGTCAGTCTGCCTACAAACTCTGTCCCATCACATCCCGTACCTACCATGTAAGGATCTCACTGCAATCACACGGAATAACTGTCCAGGGATTCAATTGCTAATGGATTTCAACCTAGGATTGTCAAGTGCTTGTTTAAGACATTTGATAGTTATAAGGCATGTTGTTATGAACTGAATGTTTGTGTTTCACCAAATTCATATATTGAAATCCTACCCCAATGTGATAATAATAGAAGATGGGGTCTTTGAGAAATGATGAGGTCATGAGAGCAGAGCCCTCATGAATGGCAGTAGTGCCCTTACAAAAGAAACCCCAGAGCCCTTGCTGGTGTGGCTCAGTTGGTTCAGTATAGACCCATGCACTGAGAAGTCGCTGGTTCGATTCTGAGTCAGGGCACATGGTTGGGTTGCAGCCTCCATCCTCAGTAGGGGGCATGCAGGAGGCAGCTGATGGATGGTTCTCTCTCTCTCTCTCTCTCTCTCTCTCTCTCTCTCTCTCCCTTCCTCTCTCTCTAAAAATCAATAAAAATATATTTAAGAGACCCCAGAGAGCCCTCTCTCAGCCCTTTTGCCAGGTGGGACATAGGGGAAACATGGCCATCTATGAACCAGGAAGCAGGCTCTCACCATACACGGAATCTGCTGGTGCCTTTACCTCACACTTCTCAGTTTCCAGAACTGTGAGAAATAAGTGTTTGTTGTTTAAGTCACCAGTCTATGGGACTTTGTTATAGCAACCCAAACTGATTAAGACAGCATATCTACTCAGTATGCTACTATCCGTTTATTTAACCCTTTTCAGTCCAACGTGGAGGCTGACTCGACAGACCAGGCGCTAGGAGCAGGTCCAACATCGAGGCTGAGGTCGACACCGCAAACCAGTTCAACATTCAATCTCGTCAATTAATTTGGACCAGGCTGTTTGAATTCCAAAAATAAAATTGGACTGCAAAGGGTTAAGAGTCTCTGGAGTCCATCCAAGGATCACATATTTAGAGCAAGCCACTTGGACCATAATTATTTGTGTATGTCTTAGAAATGGCTTTGCTGAAGTGAGACCACAGGCTTTTGTATAAAGACTACAAAAATTACCCCTTTGAACACTTATCTACACTAGTAATTTTCTATCCACACTAATAAAAGACAAAGATGCTAATTGACCGTACCTTTGCAATGCCCCAAGCCATGCCCACCAGCCAATCAGAGTGACTATATGCAAATTAACCCACCCAAGATGGCAGCCGGCAGCCACGGAGCTGGAGCAAGCAGGAGGCTTGGTTGCCTGGGCAATGGAGGAAGCCAAGCTTCCCGCCTGCAGAGAGCTGGCTGTAGCCTCCGCTCATGGCAACAAAGTTTCAATTATAGAAGACAAATAAGTCCCAGATACCTGCTTCCAGCCAGCCTCCACTGGGACCTTTGGTGGTTGGGGGCTGTGGCCAGCCTTCAAACAGCCATCAGCCCCTCACCCAGATTGGCCAGGCACCCCAGCAGGACCCCCCACCCTGAAGGGGCTGTGGCCAGCCTGCAAACGACCCTCAGCCCCTCACCCAGGATGGCCAGGCACCTGAGTGGGGACCCCCACACTGAAGGGGCTGTGGCCAGCCAGCAAACTGACATCAGCTACTCACCAGGCTGGCCAGGCACCCCAAGGAGGACCCCCCCATCTTGAAGGGGCTGTGGCCAGCCTGCAAACAGCCATCAGCCCTTCACCCAGGCTGACCAGGCACCCCAGCAGGGACCCCCACCCTGAAGGGGCTGTGGCCAGCCTGCAAACAGCCATCAGTCCCTCACCCAGTCTGGCCAGGCACTTCTATATAATAAAAGAGTAATATGAAAATTGATCCTAACAGCAGAATGACTGGGAATCACTGGTCACTATGACACACACTGACCACCAGGGGGCAGACGCTCAATGCAGGAGCTGCCCCCTGGTGGTCAGTGCGCTCCCACATGGGGAGCTCTGCTCAGCCACAAGCCAGGCTGACGCCTTCCAGTACAGCGGTGGTAGTGGGAGCCTCTCCCGCCTTCTCAGCAGTGCTAAGGATGTCTGACTGCAGCTTAGGCCTGCTCCCCGCTGGCAAGTGGACATCCCCCAAGGGCTCCCGGGCTGCCAGAGGGATGTCTGACTGCCAGCTTAGGCCCCATCCCCCATGGTGCGGGTCTAAGCCAGCAGGTGGTCATCCCCCGAGGGGTCCCAGACTGCGAGAGGGCACAGGCCAGGCTGAGCCCCCCCCCCCCCGAGTGCACAAATTTTTGTGCACTGGGCTTCTCATGTATTTCATAAACTTCAAACTACATTACTCAATATCCTTCATAAATAAATTCTATGCCTCAGATATTTGCAGAAAATAAAGTCTCCTCAGATGGATATTTAAATTCATACTATTATTTTCCCAAATAAAAAACAACAACTATGTGAATTAATTTCCCTCTTTGTTTTCACTTTAGAAAAAGTATGCAAATATTGTGCTCAGATATGGTGATCAGCTTATCTCAGGTTCCTGTCAGCATCTATTCCAGTGTTTCTCAAAGTGTCACCTATATAAGGATGTCTTTAGGAGCTTATTACATGTGCAGATCACTGAGCCTTTTCATAAAATTACTGAGTCAGAACCTCTGGGGGTGAGTCCCAGGAGTTTAGAAAGTCCCAGGTGATGCTTGGGCATACCTACATTTGGGAACCATCCATCTGATCTTAAATAGTCTTAGATTCAGAGGCACATCCCTTTTCTTCTCTCAAAAGACTTCAATTAACCCTGGCTGATAGATATAACATTGGCTTGGGATAGGGGATCAATCCTGTTTTTAGGTCATGGAAGAATTAGAAGAAAAGTTAAATTATCATGATAAGAATCAACATTCTGCAGTGAACTCCATACTCGATTCCCATTCCTGAGCTAACAATTCAGCCTCCATTTGTTGATATCACTTTGTGTCACAGACTGCTTTCATATGCTGTATAGATGTATTCCTTTCTTTTTACAAATGAAGCTACTTAAGTGTAGCCAAGTTAAGGAACTTTCTCAATATCATACAGATAAATGACAAAGCCAAGGTATAGGTCTGACTCTAGAGTTTTAAACCATTATACCATATTTTAAAAAATCTTAGCTCTATTCCTGGGACTGATCTCCATCTTGCCTACCCATTCTAGACAGTTGGTTCCTGACAAAAGCCAATGCCGACTGCCTGCTGGTCTGCCTAGACCTCTACACAAAGCCTGGATCCCAAGTCCCAACTATCTGCTATCCTTTACTTTCCTCTTCCCACAGCTCACTGTGCTTTACCTGGCATTGTTGTTAGATCTCCAGATTGTAAAAATCACCAAGAATAGATCATTTACGTGCAAAGTTGAACAAGGAAATACAAATTGCCATGCCTACCTCCACTATGCATGAATTTTGTTACAGAAGCACCGTGGGTCAATGGATAAGCTGTCTGTAAGCTTGGAGAAGGGCTTCTGACCTTCTCAAATATTGGAAGATCATTTACAAGTAAATTAATTTGAAACAGATGAAAGATTTAATATGGGGGGATCATGTTACATAGGATTCCAAACATCCGACTCTACACTTCAGTAGTCTGGTTGCAGAGTTACATTGAAAGTACATGTGGCCAACATGAGGTGCAGGCAGATAAGGTGATGCCAAGCAGAGGCTGCCTCTGTGGTGAGATTTGACAGGTTTTCAGGCAGGATAAATTGCCTCAAAGATATCAAACTTTAAAGCTTAATTATTTCCCCATTAAGACTTCTTTTGCAATGCAAATATTAATGCAAGTGGTTATACCTTTTATAAGCTAATGTCTCAATTCTCAATGAACACCTAAGGACTTGTCAGCCTGCAATCAGGATAGTTACCTGTGGGAATAGGTTCTGGGGAACTGAAAGGACTAGAATAGAAGAGGAGGTCACAAGTTCAGAAAGCACATTTTACAAAACTCTGGCTTAGTGTGTCTAAATGTTTGAGGTCACTGAGAAGTAGGTAGTAAACACTGAGACAGAAAATCATTCTCACTAATATCTAAGTTTTGATGTAAAATTAGTTGTAGATATAGATGAAAAAGGTCATGGCCTGTGATATATATAAATAAGTCTGCCTTGGAATAGGTATGAAACACACTAAAAGTCTTTGGGTCCATCTGAGGTCATGCTAGGCATTTAAACTTGTTGATCCATATCTCGATGAGAACAGTAATATCTAGTTTTTCAGAAGATAATTGGGTAAGTTTTGAACAAGAGGTCTTGGAATATCTTCAATAAATTATTAGATTTTTAAATATCCTCAGCTGTTCCTTCCTTGTGTACTATTCTAAAATATTGTTGGTTTCCAGAAAGCTAACTCTGATTGTATCAATATCTCAACATAACATAGGCTGATGCATTTTCAGGTCCTGGTTTAAAAAAACCCTTGAAATTTTAAGGTAAAAGAATTAAGCCACTCAGATCACCCCATTTGGACAGATGATATCATCTGAAGGCAAACTTAACAGTGGTTTCCATGCAACACTGCCTGATCTGCAGTGTTCAGGGTCAGAGGAGACCATAGGAAGATGTGTGAAGGGGAGGTCCCGCAGCAAACAAGAAGGTAATAGAGTGGGGCACAGGGAAATCATGGGAAGAAATCAAGGAAACCAGACCAAAGGGAGGAATACAAGCAGGAATAAAATGCTACCAGAACTGTAACAGCCCGGAGTAGACTCAGGTAGCTCTAGCAAGGCAATCAGCCTTGTTGGCAAACAGGGAAGGCAGGGGTTTGTTTTGGTTGGTTGAGACTAAGCCTAGTCACAAAAATACTTCATTTGGATATGACATAAAATAACCATGATAAAAAGCGGTCACCTATCATTCTACATATCCGAGAATAAGTGAATAGATAAGCATATGATTGCAAAGGGTATACAAAAGTGTCAGTCACAAAAGTCTGGAGTGGTCATTCCTGACATTATAATGATAACCTTTAGTCTTCTTTAAAAGATCAGAGGGTCCAAAACATGATTTTTTAAAAACCAATATTCCCAGCCCTGCTATAGTTTTAGGTGGTTTAAGAGCTCTAGGTTTAGGCTTGGGCATGTTATCAAGGCATCCTCTTCTCAGGAATAATTAAAAAGTTGTGCAATTATGTTTAACTCTTATAATTGAGAATCTACCTAGAGAGATGTCAAGTGCTATCATGGACAAGAGCTATTGGCATTGGCATGGGAAAGGAGGATGCTGGCTACATACAAACTGCATGGGCTGTTGTGGGGCTAATTAAACCTAGGCTTGGTTGGATGATATTAATAAAAAAAAGTGATGTAATGCCAAAGCAATCAGATGCTTGACCACCCCTTTGCCGATCAAAGCCTTAGCCATTGAGAAATGTATTCCTTTCTCCATTAATAAGAATTCTTAAAGCGAATGAAAGATAAGAGGTATTTAGAAGAAACTATGTTTGTAGAAAGGTAAGTGGCTGAATTTGGGCTAGCAGAAATGTGGACTTATTTCTTAAAGTAGCGAAAATATATTTTTCACTAGAGACACATATATTTAAAATGAAGTTAGGGTAAAGAAAGTTTAAAAATAATTTCATTAAATTTAATCAAAATCATATAGACTTAAACTCTATTTTCTGGAAAAGACACTAATAACATTTTCAAATTACAACCCAAGACATAGGTTCTCAACATCGTTCAGGTAGCAGAGCACCTGAAAATGATAATGCTCTTTGCCTAACAATAAATCTAAATATAAGAGGCAAATATTTGATTACATGATGATCTTGTGATTATCCTGTATTGGACTGTTATATTTTAATTCAGGGAAAACAGTTTTAGATACTAAGAAATTTAAGAACTTTTTATGGGATAAGCTTCAATCAATAAAATTCTAGTTAGTAATGTTTATTTTCTAACAGATAATGAAAAGAATGACAATATTTTATTTTAGCATCGGAACCACTAAGGTCAGTTTCTGGAACACAAATGTTCCTTGGCAGATAGTTTGAAAACCACTGAAATAGTTTCCAAAGGGTAAATCAATGTAATTATGTTCAAGGGAAAACTAAAATCAAATAAAGTCAAGGGATGGTATAGATTGTGGCTGTGGCTGTTGCATAAATCAACTGCCAATTGTCCAGAATTGATAACCATATTGAAAAGCCAAATATATCATCAGGAAATTGTTTGATATCCTTGAGTTCTTCATAAAACTGGATGCTTCTACTTTGTGATGGGCAGCGGGGGGTGGAGGGGGGGAGAGAGAGAGAGAGAGAGAGAGAGAGAGAGAGAGAGAGAGAGAGACTGTCTACAAATATAAGCATGATGGCTGTCCTGTTATTAATCTCTACTTGATGACTACCTGCTGCTGAGAATAGAAAGCAAAGTAGATAATTTATTTTGACAACTGTTACATGTCCAGCACCAAGCTGGGGGTATACAACAAAGCATAATAAGATAATATTGAAAAGTAAAAGAGATGCAACTATTTAGGAAACCATTATATTGATAATAATCCATCAATAATGACTTACATTTGCTTGTACTATTGATATTCATTACTTATGGATGTTCTATTTCCCTACTTTTGAATATGATGAACAGTGCCCACATTAGACACTCATTAAATCTGATTTTCATTTTAGCCTCTTTCTCTTTCTGCCACAACTGCCAGCAAGAGTTTTTACCTGCTCTGAATAACCAGCTCTACTTCTGGTGAACCACTTGTAAAATGCAAGCTTGGAGGTTTGACACACAAAACTTTCCTGAACAAAAGTCTTTTTATTGTTGGGTTATATAATTTTATTGATAAACAAAACTGTTATTTAAAAAATTAAACAGTTCCTGAGACTCTGGTTTATTCCTTGCCAAATTTAAGTTGGAAGCAATAGAGGTACAAAGAGGAAGTTGGAAAATTATGGCCCATAGCCAAATTTGACCTGATGCCAAGGTTTTCTTGTTTTTGTTTTGTTTTTCTCATTTTTAAATGATTTAAAAAAATAAAACAAGTGCAATATTTTTTACACGCAGAAACCACAATAAATTTAAATTTCAGTATCCATAAGTAAAGTCTAGTTGGGACACAGCCATTCCCCATGTATTAATGTGTAGGCTGCTATCAGCCAGAACTGCAGAGTTCAGTTGCAACTTAAAGTATTGACTATTTATCTGGTCCTTTATGGAAGACGTTTGGTAATCCCTAGTATGAAGAAACAAAGTAACTAGGGAGAACTGCATTTTTCATTGGGCTGTTGTGTTTCCCCTTCTTTAAATGGGGGAATCAATGCCTCTGAGTCCACTTGCATGTTTTAGGTCATCTTAAATATCATTCTAAAGCAGCAATTCCCAAACTAGGAAAAGTCACCTTGGGAACTCTGTAAAAAGGAATATTCTTAGGCTCAACTCCAGAATTCCAGTCCAGTAGGTCTGCCGTGAGCCCCGGGAATCTGCATTATAACACTCCAGTGGGGATTCAGATGCACATTTTCACTGCAAAAGCTTCACAAAGCCTGACTCACTGGTTCCTTTTCCCTGGCTTCAACAAAATAGCAACAGTGTAAAGAAATCTTTAGAAGCTCTGGTTGTGGGTATAAAGTGAACGATTTAAACCTGCATCCTGAGATATTCTAGGGAAGAATTTCAGTGGTGTTGCTCCCAGGAGAAATGAAATAAAAGTTAGAATCAGACCAACAGCCTTATACTTGCTTTTTTTTCTGAAAAAGCTGAAAAAGCCCCAGGCAATTCTTTTGCCTGCTGGAGAGATGGTGATCACAAACTTGCAAGGTGCACAGTATTTTGGTTTTCACAGCAGAGCAAAGCCATGATCTGAAATCACACACAAACACCAAAAAACAAAAACAAAAACAAACAAACAAACAAACAAAAAACCAAGATGGGAGAGAAAGTCACAGAGCTTTCAAATGATGAAACTAAGAGCTGAAAAAGTTTTCCCCTCAGAGAGTCCTATTATTCCAAATTCACAATAAATTTCTTGCTCATTTTATGCTGCCTGGGAGTTCTTTAAATTGATGGTCCATAGAAGAAATGGCATGACATTCTCATAGGGACTGACAGCCTGAAATGACCACATGGTTTAGATCCTGAAACACAGAGATATTCATCCCTTCCCCCTTTCAAGTTGTGCTCCTTGCCCCGAGTCAAGGTTCAAGACTAAGATTAAGTCTATGCAGCAGGGACAGAGAAAAAATGGCTACAGGGAATCAGAAAACAATCATCCTGAGAAAGGTGCAGCCCTGGGAAATCAGCCATACAATCAGAGATTCCAAAGGCCTTAGCAGGTCTCTGGAAAGGCAGAGACATGGAAAGGAGAAAATATTAGCAGTGTAACGCATAAATAAAAAAAGGGGAAAAGACAGGTACCCCTATTGAAATCATTCCAGTGAACAAAGAACACTTCCACCCCCAAAAAACCAATGGGTAGGTAGTGTGTATGTTTGTGTGTGTAGAAAGATGATAGATAGATAGATAGATAGATAGATAGATAGATAGATAGATAGATAGATAGATAGATAATGTGTCTCCAACTTCTTGTTGCCTTAAATTTTTCTCTATATATCTCACCTGCGGGTGCCCTATTGCCCGACTTTCCTGGGAGTACTGTTGAAGCGTAACTAGGAAGAATTAAACATTTATGTGAATGTACAGAGCAAGAATAGCATCTGCATCTGCATTATATAAGCTAGAAAAAGTATGGCAGACACCATCAATCCTTTTGACTCAGGACATAAAGTGATCAGCAGCTGGCCTCTGAAACATCCCTATACCATGTAGCAGAGGGCCTTGTGGGGAAGAAGAGAGAGTTACAAGTGGCTTAGAACAATTGTACAGCCTGGCTGGTATAGTGAAGAAATGCTGGCTCTAAAAGTAGTGAAATGCTCATGTCTAGTTGTCATTTATATCTCAGTATGTCCCTTTTTATGTCCTTTGTTGATTTCTTCTTAGATTTCTATTGATTTACGTACTGTTATTTCTAAAGTATTAGAAATGAGTGAAGAAGAATTAAATAGAAATACAAAGATAAAATTTTCCATAAGAATGAGTGAAGAAGTGATCCCATGTTTAATTCTTGTGTGTGTGTGTGTGTGTGTGTGTGTGTGTGTGTGCACGCACAAATAGAGAAGGCGAGGAATCAAGAGGATCTCTAATGTTCAATACATTTTGTTGTCTCCATTCTCCAAAATCAAAGATATCTATATCATTATCCTTCAGTGCCTGAAGAATCCTCAGGACGGATGGGCTTTTTCCATCAGCCACTCTGGCTGGTTTCTATTCCAGCTCTTGAAAAGTTGGCAAAGGGAAGAAGAAAGGCATTGGGCATTAAGGAGAAACTATAGAGGGGAGTGCAGGAGAAAATAGGAAGTAGAGTCTGTGAAAGAGGAGAGACGAGTGCCAGGGAAGGACAATAATAGGAGGTGGGAAAGAAAACAGTATTGAGATTCTTGAGGATGGAAGAATGGAAGAAAAGTTTCAATCGTGTACAGAATGAAAGTAAGAAAAGAGTGAGGTAGGTTCGCAGCATTTACTGAGTGATAATTATATGTTAAGAACTCTAACATGAATTACATTATTTAAATTTATTGAAAACTAGGTAATATAAGTTTTATTATACTTACAGATGAGGAAACTAAAGCTCATAGTTATTAAATGAGCTTAAGATCACAAAGAGAGGGAAGGAGTTGGGAGCCAATACTGGTTCACTGAATAAGTATTTATTGAGAGTGTATTGTGAACCAGGCACATGTGCTAAGCAATTACACACACATTTCTTTGTTTAATTTAAAAAATATGACATTATGAGATTATGAGATATAATCATACATATGCCATTACAATTAATAGATGTGGGCGAGGTGCAGAAATCTGAATTAGTTTTTCAAGATTATAAAGCTAATAAGAGGCAGAATCAGAATTTGAATTCAGCTCTGTCTAGTTCTGAAGTCCATGCTTTTTAAACTAGAGCAGAAATTCTATTTCAGAAATAAAGAAAAGGTATTAGACTAAAGAGAGATGTATTGCTTGAGATAGAAGGGGTAGTTGCAGGGTGGAGAGGGTCAATGGGGGAAAAAGAGGACATATGTAATACTTTCAACAATAAAGATAAGTTAAGAAAAAGAAAATAAAATGAAAAAATAAGGATTAAAAAATGAGATAACTGGTAATTAGGTTAAACTTTGTTCGTACAAGGGAGTCAGAAAATTTATTTTAACATTGACACTTGATTTTTCTGGTCATTCCTCTTATTTTATTTTATATTTTATTTTATTTTATTGTTTTATAAAATAAGCAAGATTATGTAGTGTAACATAACCTTAAAACTGAATTTAGGAAACCTGAGTTTATAGTTTTGTCATTAACTTTGGGCAAGTAATTAAGTAAATATCTCCAAAATTCACTTTCTTCATCTATAAAATAGATATTGCACCATCTTTCTTAATAACCTTAAAGGATGATTATTAAGCTTAAAAGAGGCAATATATTCAAGCACTATATATTTGTAGGTAAATGCATGCAAGTACATTTCACAGAACTCTTGTCTGAGGCTGCTGGCAAGCCTTCAGCTTATCCCTCCTTTGGCCCCTGTGCAGACCATCCCAGGATTCAACCTTCCACACAGGAAACTGCCCATGAAGGTGCAGGCCTCAAAGAGAAGAGTACTAGTCATTTGCAGGATATCAGAGCCCCCATACACTTGGAAATAGTTTATACTCAGCTTCTGCCATCTTCTAGGTTTAGTCTTCCGTTTGGGGACCTTTCCCAGTTTCATTGTGTATTTAAATCCAATCAAGCCCTGAATATTGCCTCTGAATATTGTAAAATATTTGTTTTGTTTGATATAATGGAGTTGGAGCTTTTAGATTTCATTGTACAAATTAATGCAAATAACCCATGCTGTCCCTCTTTCTCCAGAAAGACATTTCCTCTCCTCTCTGCCTGGGCTTTTTCTCCTCAACTTTTTTTTTTTTAATTTCTTTATTGATTAAGTTATTACATATGTGTCCTTACTACTCAACTTTTAAGAACCAGTCTAAATGACAGCCCCTTGAAGTCTTTCTCAGAACCTCCCCTTCTCCCACCCCCTTCTCCTCTCAATCCCTGCTTGAAATATCCCTATTCCAAATCCCCATTTCTTTTTGGCTTCCTTATACTTTAAAATAATGGTGTTCATACAGTTATGGTGCCCTAGATCAGGTTGCACTGACATCACATGTACAAATCTGCCTCCTCAAGTAGACTATGCCATTCATGAGGTTAGTTCTCCAGGCCTATGTATACACACACCCATTCATTGACTTCTACATTTATTTATACATTCAACTAAATATATTATTGAGTGCCTACTACACACAAGACACTGTGCTAGGTGCTTGTGAATAAAACACACATAGAAGTGCATAAAACCAGCTCATTTTCACTTTCATGAAACTCACTGTTTCCAGTGTGTATGTATGTGTGTGTGTTTATTTGATTAAGTCTCAGTTAGAACCCTATTCAGTGTGAAGAAGGCAAGATATCTGGAATGAAAGAAAACCTATGCAAGAGAGATTTCACCTGGTTAGGATAGTTGAGAAAAATCACTTAAGAAAAAGCCACTTAAGTTGAGATTGAAAGGATAAGCATTTTATTACCAAGTAAGGAGCTCACAGAACATAGTAAGTGCTTAAAACACACACACACAATAAAAAAAAAAAAAAAAAAAAAGAAAAGCCTCCTCAAATGAAACAGAAAACTTTACTAGAAATAACTATTATTTATTTAAGGCTTTTTACACACATCTTTGTTATTTCAGGTAATTCTCACAACCCCTACTGAGAGAATATTACTCCTTTTATTTTTAATCACAACTTCAAAAGATAGATTAGACGTTAGTGATTGAAATGTAACACAAACTGTCTACTTTCAGTCCAAATCACAAATTATTCTAGAGATCCTCTCCCAAATGTTTTTCTTTCAGAAGAGATGTTATCCTCTTTCTCTCTGCCAGAGGAAGCAACCTTAATCTATCATTTGAATTTATTTGTTCCAATTGTATTCTTTATCTTCACTCTCCAAATAAGATGTTCTTCATAACCTTACTCATTTTTGTGTTGAAATACTTCATTGAGTGAGAGATGAGAGTAGGGGTTTTATAACCAGTTGCTGTCTTTCATTTTAACAAATGTGGTAGGTTATCAAAATTGCATTGTAGTCATGTCTCTATAAATAGAAACCCATTACCAGAAGGTACAGAATAATTACTAGTATAATATTATCCTAAATATCCATATGCACTATGCCTGTCACATAGTAGATTCTCAATAAATGATGACTTTTTAATGATGGATCTGACATAATTTTTCCTTGACAAGCCATTGCTGGTATGATTGAATATAATTTGAGGGGTCACTACCCATGTTGAAGAGCATGGTTGAAGGACAAAGCGAAACTCCCTAGATTATGGAGACTGTCCTTGTTGTTTGGACTTCATTAACATCATCCCCAGGGTTCTTGAACTCAATACCTAAAATAGGCATTATGAGGGCATTAAGGAATGTCACAGTTCCTCTCTACAGGAGCACAAACATTGAAAGAGTGCAAATATGCATGTATTTTGAAATCACTTTACAAAATGTGACCCTGGATAAGTGTTACACAACAGTGTTTTTCTTCTGAAGTTTAAGAACACTATCCCTAATTTTGTAAATATCATAACATCAGGCTGATGGTTTATTTACAAAAGACAAATCCTCCCCTAACTTTCACAAATGGGATTGATTCCCCCCTCCCCCGCCCCCTTTCATTTTAGTTCTTAGAGCATCAAGGAATTTCTTTCTGTTCTAAACTATAATGAGTGGTCTGTTCAGGAGATTTGTCTCTATGGCTGGTTTTCAATGCTAATCAGTCGTGTAGTTATTTCCACTTTTAACACTCCCACTGATCCAGATCTTTTGCATAAATTATCTGCAGATAATGCCTTCAGTATTGCTCAGTAGTGCCTTTAGTTCCTCACTCACTTTCACCAAAAGAAATAGTTCTGAAAAAGAAAGCAAACTGTTTTCTGAGGCAACAAATGATACCCAGAGTTTGTGCAGTGCTTGTTAACTTTACCTTGATGAAGGTTTAATCTCCAGCAGATATTATACCCATACTGCTAACAAATGAGCATGTGTTGTACTCCAAGGGGACCAAGGAGCCAAGTGCTTTCTGCCACAATATCTGAAGCTACTATTGATTTCTGTCTTATCCCTTTGCGCCATTGATTTGATGCCTGTTGCAGTCCTGCCACAGGTTCATTCTCTGGACCAAGAATCCTGTATCACAAAGGTGTGCAGCCTGACTTCACCCACATTTCTGTCATCATGATCCTATGCTTAAGATCTCACCCACGACTTCTGTTAGTTATCCTGTGTTTCTCATTTCAATCATCCCCTAACAGCTTTACCTGTCTCTCTTCCAACCTCTTTTTATCCCTTTCTTCTTTTTTCCTCCACTGTGACCATAAACATGTGAAGAACAACATGCTGGGATTCCATAACACCCTATAAGTCCCCGAGTTATGATTCTGAGAAGACATGGATGGCTCCCTGTTATCAGGAGAGAAATTTTAATTAGCTCTTTCTTCTTACAGTTCTTCCTCATTCTGTCCACACTGTCTTCCCTCCCTAACTCACCCTTTCCTTTTTGGAAGCTTTCCAGGGATAAAGCACAAGGAGGCAGTCTGAGAAAGGTTAGGCAAACACAACAATATTAACAGAATAAGTAACATATTGCTCATTAAACATTTAAAATCAACAGTTGCTTGCTTGATCTGCCAATATTTTGAGAAATGCCAGTTTTATTGCTAGGTGCCACTTGGCTTGAGCTGCTTAATTCATGATTTGTGAACTGACATCTGGGATAACAAAACCATATTCCAGTTAGGATTTTGCCATCAAGAGAAAAGCTGAAATTTCACAACACAAAGCTTCCTGTTTCCCGCTCCTTCCTGCCACCTTCCCTCCCTCCCTGCCTCCCACCCTCCTGCTCCTGCCTTCCTTCCAGAAACAAATGGATGTGTTAAAACAGCGAAATGTGTTTGTGGAAGATAAATAGTTTATCTTAAATATACTGTTGTAGTGTCAAACCGAGCCTCAAATACATGTACATATTTTATTCACAGACATAACATTTCGAAATGAGTAGTGTTTTTCTTTTTCAAACATTTATACATAAATGGAATGTCTACAAAAAATAAGAAAGGAATGACAATGTAGCCAAGATCTTATCAGTATTATGTGCAGATCTCATCAAGAACATAGCAGAGAGTGTAGTGTTTTGTTCCATAAAAGGCATCACTTTCCAACTGGCAGCAGCGGGAAGACAATTTTTAACACATCCTTCTCCTTTCTCCCACTCTGAAGTTTTATTTTCACTTTTCTGGCACAAATGTCTGACTTTGTGGCTAAGGATTCCATTTCAGCAAGGGAATCCTTTGGTCAGTTGAACCATCAGTAACTATTACCAGGCATTGTGCTATTTGGGGCAAGGGGTTGCTAAAGTAAACATAATTTGGTTCCCACTCTTAAGCATATCACAGGCTACTGGAGAGATAGCTAAGCAAACAAATGTTAATAACATCTATAATAATAAAAACATAATATGCTAATTAGACCGGAAAGCTGGACGTCCCTCTGGACGAATTTCTGGATGAAGCCGCGGCTGCGAGGGCCAAGCCCCTTGGATGAATTTTGTGCATTGGGCCTCCAGTAGATAAATAGGTGCTGAAACAGAGGTGTTTTTGGACCACAGTTCAGACTTTCAAGCTCAATGGGATAGGATATGCACCATCTGGCCAATGAGCTCCATTCCCCTGAAACTTACCTAGAGGTACACTTGTTATACTACACATATATGAGGTGTATGACTGCCAATGCTGATGTACTAAAATGATGATTCTCAACATCCACATGGACATGGAGAGATAATCATGACTTAGAAGAAAGAATTTCACAATTATGTAAGACTCTTCATGAGTGTCCACTCAGAAAAGTGGTGTGTCTCAGCATGAAAGGGGAAAGGGGAAGGTGACCAAGGGAACTTTGCACCAAGCCTAATACCATTGGTCATGGGATCCAATTTTGTATTGAATATAACAATGATGAAGCATTTTTGTCCTGGTTATAAAGAGTGACAAACCAGGGAGAGTCAAAAGAACACATGCATCAGACATCATCTATAATAATAAAAGCGTGATATGCTAATTAGACCAGACAGCTGAACAATCTTCTGGACGACTTTCTGGAAGAAGCCGGGACTACGAGGGTTGAGGCAAGCTGCCGTGGCTGCGAGGGCTGAGCCCCTTGCATAAATTTTGTGCACCTGGCCTCTAGTTAACCAATAAAAGATTTGCTTGGTACTTTGAGGACATGCTAGTGTATAATGGATGTGTAATAATAGTAACAATGATGGTACATGTCACCAATGAGAATTACTTGGGAATCGATGTAAATATGTGGCAGTTAAAAAGGATTTGGTGAGTCCAATTACATTTGGTGAGTTATGGAGTCAAATTGAGTAGCAGAGACTGATGCTTCTGAAGCCTTGGTATTTGCACCATCTGCAAGTTGAATACATTACTCCAAATCTGCAGTGCCCATATCTCAAAATGTTGATGAAAATTACATGACAGTGAATTTATGATAGGCCCTAAATAATCATTCTCATGTCTTTGGAGCTGCAAGTTCAGTCAAGTTTGCACCATTATTACCATTTCTTGAGCCTACAGAGGGCAAATTTTATGATCCAAGAAGTACAAGTCCAGCCAAGCAGAAAAATGGGTTCAGATTTATTGTGAAGATGCACTATTTTACCCTTTTCTGCTGCCTATGACATAGGTCCACAATGTGTACATTGAACAAAATTAATGGAAATTGTCAATTTCAAATTACACAAGCCATTGGATACTTAGAGTATCACAAATGAGTAAATGAAACTCAAAGATAAAGCTCAAACTTTATACTGCTTAAAAAACTTCAAATTCCACCCTCATTACATTACTATTAGGTAGAAAAAAAAACTAACAAAGCTGGATTTTATATGTCTCTTAAGAGCTTGTATACACTAGTTTATATTGTTAATAATAAATTTAAAAAGCTGACATTAGAAGGTAGGAAGAGGAGATGTAGTCATTCCTTCATTCTTCCTTTCAACAAATATGTCTTGGTGCCTATGCCATGTTTCCCTCAGCATGGGGTTGACATTTTTAGTGACAATTTTAAGACTAGACAGCAAGAACTGAACAATTGAAAACTGGCTGATTAGCTAAGCCAATATGTAGATGAGAACTAATGACATCTCATTAAGAAAGGGGCCAGCTTTTCAAAAATGAAGCCTGGGTAAAACTAAGAGCCATGGCATATAAGGCACAAATACAGTCTTTCTTTCCTGATCTTTCATTTAAAAAGTTTTTATGGCAACCCCTGTATCACAGATCAAAACACTTAATGTGACTTTAAAATGTGAGCCAAAAATAGAAGCTTGGTATTTGTGAATTTAAATTTATTTAATCCCACATTTAAAAAAACAATTTTAATTAAGTGTAAACATTAAGACCCATTAAATAAACACATAAATAAAAACAAATTTAAAAGCATGCATGGATTTGAACATACTGATGACCACAGGCATTCCAGAGACAAACTCTAATACTTAAGCCAACATAAACTGGGATGGCTTCCTGGTTACCAGTGATTTCTCTGGTGACTATTTCTGTGACATTAGTCTCTGGACAGGCTGACTGACCCAAGGGGAAATACAACTTAAAGTTGGACTAATAAAACTCTCTCCTGGAAATGTGAGAGTCTCGGAATGAGAGGAGTTTCTTAAGCAGCATGCTACAGAGAAAGTCCCCAAACATCTCCCGCTTAAGAGTTGCCTTATTTTTTCCTTACCAAGGGCGTACTGTTCAACTTATTCTTCAAGTATATGATTTATGCCCAGAATTTATTTCTAGTAAATTCTGTTTTTCCCTATGTCAGGTCAGTTTTTGTTGCTTACCACCAAAGGACATTAACAGAGATAAATACTTGATAACTGACTTTTCCTCTTGAAAACCTCAGAGTCTCTACAAAAATCAAGGGCCACACTGAAATTCTGTTTACTTGCCAAAACTTCTAAATCACTGGGAAAATCTAATGATTATGAGTAAAATTTATGGAATCACTTAGTAGCAAATGGAGACTATTTTTAATGAGTTAGAAAATCAGATTTTAAAAATCATGGTTATGTTGAAGCTTAAATATTTGAAATCTTCTGTGTTAAAATAATGTACACAGTGCTTTATGTGCCATTTCCAGGGAGACTGTATTATCCTTACACCCAAAGTTATTAACGTTGTACTTGAACAAGTAACATTTTAGTAGTTTTACCATTTTCATTCACAGATGTCGCTGCTAACGGTGGCTGTAAACCTGTGCTCAGGTACAGAATTAACACATAACCATTGCTCTTTGTCAGCCTTGAAAACTTCCCTAGCATCAATAAGTTAAGTTGTCACCCTTGTGCCTTCTACCATTTGAAGTCCTACAATAGGCCTGTTTTGAATGCACAATCCATATTTGGGTGTCACTTGCCTATCCTGCATTTACAATTATTCTTTTTGCCAGGTTTATTGAAGCATTCTGCATTGCCTGGGGCCTTGCTTTAATGTGTTCTGCTAGTATGTCTTCTGCTCACCTTGTTTATGATTTCCCCATCCAGCTGCCTATAAATCTGGTTGCTTTACCCCGCCAATATTAAGAGCAAATATTCTTTTACTGCTTCTCAACTGCTTGTGTTCATGGACTTGGTAGTTGTTTATATTCATTTGCTACTTAAATGTGGGTTCTAAAGTGACAGTGATTAAGCAGATGCGACATGTGCAGTACGCTGAGTAAGATTCATGGCCATAAAGAACAATTGGGAAATATCCAAATCCTATAAAACATGAAGGTGGTTCAGAGTTAGATTGGGCCAGACTCATCTTTTCACTCACCCAATAAAATATTTATTGATTACTGCAGGCAATGCTTTAGTATCCAGTTTAGATTTCCTTTCCAGAGGGTGCACATCTCTCCCAGCTGCTATGAGAACTATGGTTAGCAGCTTATACTTGTGGCTTCCTCTGGAGAATTTTTGGTGGATAGAAGATAAGATACCCAGAAATTTCTGGGTTACAACTCAGCTGCTCCCAAGTAATTAATAATGGAATGATTCAGGATTTAGAAAGCCGAGCCCTTCGGTCTCAAGGTGGGACAATGCTGCAGTGCTATTTACAATCCAGAGCCTCACCAGGGACCAGAACAAGGCAAGAGTATCCTTGAGGCATTATTATTTTTGGCCCTTTTCCCTTTCTTATCCCACTTCTCTCCTGCTTATAGGTTTTTCCTGAGAAATACTTCTCAATAAATCATATACTCCTAAATCACTGCCTCAGGCCCTGTGTCTGAGAAACTTGACCTAAGATAATCGCCTTCTTTGTGCCAAGTACTAGGGCTGAAAATCTGAATAAGACATTGTCCCTTCCCTGCAAGTGCTTCAGGATTATTTCTTTTCTGGGATTCTCCCAACATCTTCCGGTTTAATAATTGCTGGTCCAATAAATGATTTTCTTTTTTACAATTTCTTATTTCTCTGAATATATACATTCTTATATACCTTACTTTATTCAAGAGCTATGGTCCTAAAAAGTTATGCAATAAAGTCTCTGTAAAAATAGAGTCATACTTGAAATGGCATAGGGGACTATGCTCTAAAAACCATTATTGTTAATCCTTTCATAAAATGTAAAAATCACAAAATTACACTACTTTGGTATTTGAATTCCCACATATTATATTAATATAAAGAAAGTATTGCTTTACTGGGCAATCCTATATAATAAAAGCCTAATATGCTAAGTGTCTGGTTGTCTGTACAAGCAATCAAAGCGTAATATGCTAATGATATGCTAAGGCTACTCAACTGCTCGCTAGGACATGCACTGACCACAAGGAGGTAGACAGTCAACTGTTCGACCAGTTGCTATGACATGCACTGACTAACAGAGGGCAGATGCTCCAACCAGTAGGTTAGCTTGATGCTAGGGTCTGGCCAATCGGGACTGAGTGAGATGGGCCGGACACACCCTGGAGCCCTCCTCCAGTCCTTCCCAGGCTGGCCAACCTCCTGCATCCCTCCCCGACCCCAATTGTGCACCAGTGGGGTCCCTTGGCCTGGTCTGCACCCTCTCACAATCCGGGACCCCTCGGGGGATGTTAGAGGGCCAGTTTCAGCCTGACAGTGGAACAACCAGTCTCTATAATGCGCACTAACCACTAGGGGGCAGACGCTCAATGCAGGAGCTGCCCCCTGATGGTCAGTGCACTCCCAGAGGGGGAACGCCGCTCAGACAGAAGCTGGGCTCACGGCTGGCGAGTGCAGTGATGGTAGCAGGAGCCCCTCCTGCCTCCATGGCACCGCTAAGGATGTCCAAGGACTCTTGCTCTGCAAAAGGGTGCAGGCAGGGCTGAAGGACCCTCCAGCCCGAGTGCATGAATTTCATGCACAATGAAAACACAACAATCCAAAATCTATGGGACACAGTGAAAGCAGGCCTGAGAGGGAAGTTCATAGCTCTACAGGCCTACCTCAAAAAAACAAGAAAAAATGATAACAAATTATCTAACACTACAATTTAAAGAATTAGAAAGAGAGCAATAAGAAAAGCCCAGAGTAAGCAGAAGGAAGGAAAAATAAAGATCAGAGCAGAAATAAATGAGATAGAGACAAAAAAAAAAAAAACAATTCAAAAGATAAATAAAACCAAGAGATGATTCTTTGAAAGTATAAACAACATTAGTGAACCACTAGTCAGGCTCACCAAGAAACAATGAGAGAGGACCTAAATAAACAAAATCAGAAATGAAAGAGGTGAAGTAACAACTGATCCCACAGAAATACAATTATAAAAACATACTACAAAGGACTCTACTCCAACAAACTCGACAACCTAGATGAAATGGACATATTCCTAGAAAAATACAAGCTTCCAAAACTCAATCAGGAAGAATAAAAAAACCCTGAGTAGGCCAATAACTACTGATTAAATTGAAACAATAAAAAAAAAAAAAAAAAACAAAACAAAAAAAAAACAAAAAAAAAAAAAAAAAAAAACTTCCAGCAAACAAAAGCCCTGGACCAGAAAGCTTTACAGGAGAGTTTTTATCAAACATTCAAAGAAGAACTAAAACCTATCCTCCTCAGACTATTCCAAAAAATTAAAAGGGAAGGCACACTTCCAAGCTCGTTCTTCGAAGCTAGCATTACCCTAATCCCAAAACCAGATAAAGGCACTACAAAGAAAGAGATTTACAAGCCAATATCCCTGATGAACATAGATGCCAAAATTCTAGCAAATTGGTTCCAGCATTACATTAGAAAGATCATACCAAGTGGGATTTATTCCACGGATGCAAGGATGGTACAATATCCACAAATCAATAAATGTTATACATCACATAAACAAATTGAGAGACAAAAAACACATAATCATATCAATTGATGCAGAAAAAGCATATGACGAAATTCAACACCCTTTCCTGATAAAAACTTTCAGCAAAGTGGGAATAGAAGGATAATAAAAGCTTTATATGACAAACCTACAGCCAACATCACACTCAATGGGCAAAAACTAAGACCATTTCCCCTAAGAACAGGAACAAGACAGGGATGGATGCCCACTTTCACCACTCTTATTTGACATAGTATTGGAAGTGCTAGCCATAGCAATCAGACAAGAATAAAAAAATGAAAGGCATCCAAATTGGAAAAAAAGAAAATACAACGAAGTGCCGGGGTCCAACCCCAGCAGGTCCAGGGGTTCCCAAAGGCATAGACGGAGTCGGCGAAGAAGGAAGGACACGGAGACAGTGTTCAGTTGATCAGCAGCCTAGCCAGGATCTCCAGCCAAGTTCTGGTCTGGATCTCCAGAGAGGTTCTGCTGTTTATTGTCTTGTTACATCCGTATTTATACCAGTTGATTTTAATCCTGTCAATTTCTATTACAAAGGTTAGGGCGTTTCTTATCTCCATTCCAGGGAGTAAAGATTATGTAGCTTAAGCATGATTGTTCGTAGTTAAAGTGATTAACTACCCGCCTGGCACTTAGTTAAGGAGTTTTATTCCCTCCCTAACTTCAGGGGAAAATCCCTACCTGGGAAAACAACCTTTCTAAGAGACCTTGGTTAAAACACATAGTGCCAAGAAGGTGAGCAAACATATTAAGAACAGTATGCCATATATGCCAGGTCCCTTGAAACAGCAAGCATGGACCGGCTCCCGGCAACGAAGTAAAACTGTCATTATTTGCAGATGATAGAAAACCCTAAAGACTCTGTCATAAAACTACTACACTTAATAAATGAATCTGGCAATTAAGCAGGATACATCATTCATACCCAGAAATCTATGGCCTTTTGATACACCAATAATGAAGTAACAGAAAGAGAAACTAAAAAAAAAATAATCCCATTTACCATTGCATCAAAAAATTTAAGATGCTTAGGAATAAACTTAACTAATGAGGTAAAAGACCCGTACTTGGAAAACTAAGGACATTGAAAAAAGAGATAAAGGAAGACATCAACAAATGTAAGAATATATTGTGTTCATGGATTGGTAGAATTAACGCCATTAAAATGTCCATACTACCCAAAGCAATCAATAGATTCAACACAATTCCCATTAAAATATCAATGGCATATTTCACAGACCTAAAACAAACTCTCCAAAAATTCATATGAAATAAAAAAAGACCCTGAGTAGCCACAGCAATCCTGAGAAAGAAGAACAAAGTTGGAGCGATCACAATACCAGATATCAAGCTGTATTACAAAGCCACTGTTCTCAAAACTGCCTAGTACTGGCACAAGAACAGACATATAGACCAATGGAACAGAACAGAGAACCCAGAAATGAACCCAAGCCATTATGCTCAATTAATATTTGACAAAGGAAGCAAGAGCATACAATGGAGTTAAGTCAGTTTCTTCAATAAATGGTGTTGGGGAAATTGGACAGATACTTGCAAAAAAAAATGAAACTAGGCCACCGACTTATACCATACACAAAATAAACTCAAAATGGACAAAGGACTGAAACGTAAGATGGGAAACCATAAAAATCTTAGAAGAATCTACAGGCAGCAAGATAGCAGACATATGTCATAGCAATATCTTTACAGATACAGCTCCTAGGACAATGGAAACTACAGAGAAAATGAACAAATGGGGCTACATAAAATAAAAAGCTTCTGCACAACAAAAGAAACCATCAACAGAACAACAAGAAAGCCCACTGCATAAGAGATCGTATTTACCAATGTTATCTCCCATAAGGGTTTAATCTCCAAAATTTACAGGGAACTCATACAACTTAGCAAAAGGAAGATAAACAATCCAATAAAAAATGGGCAAAGTACCTAAATAGACCCCTCACGAAAGAGGACATAAGGAAGGCCAAGAGACATATGAAAACATGCTCAAAGTCACTAATCATCCAAGAGATGCAAATCAAAATGACAATGAGGTATCATCTCACACCTGTCAGAATGGCTATCATCAACAAATCAACAAATGACAAGTACTGGTGAGGATGTGGAGAAAAAGGAACTCTCATGAACTGCTGGTGGGAGTGCAGATGGTGCAGCCACTGTGGAAAACAGTATGGAGTTTCCTCAACAAATTAAAAATGGAACTCCCATTTGACCCAGTAATCCTACTTCTAGAAATATATCCCAAGAAATCAGAAATGCCAATCAGAAAGGATATATGCACCCCTATGTTCATAGCAGCACAATTTACAATAGCTAAGATTTGGAAACAGCCCAAGTGCCCATCAGCAGATGAGTGGATTAAAAACCTGTGGTACATCTACACAATGGAATGCTACACTGACATAAAAAAGAAGGAACTTTTATCATTTGCAACAGCATGGATGACCTGGAGAGCATTGTGCTAAGTGAAATAAGCCAATCAGAGTAAGATAAACATCACATGATCTCACTAATTTGTAGAATATAATGAACAACATAAACTGATGAACAAAAATAGAGCCAGAATCATAGAAGCGTTGAACAGACTGTCCAACCTACGAGGGAAGGCAGGGGAGGGGAGGGTAAGAGATCAACCAAAGGACTTGTATGCATGCATATGAGCATTACCAATGGATACAGACACTTGGGGGGTGTGGGGGAGGGCATGTGCTGGTGTTGGGAATAGCTGGGGAGTGGTCAATGGAGGAAAAAGGAGACTTATGTAATACTTCAAACAATAACAAATTTAAATTAAAAACTATCACATTTCCCTCAAATTAAAGAAAAATAACATATAATAAAATAAAAATCAGGTCCAAATGTAGCTGATTCGGTCCCTGAACTAGCACCAGGCCCACATCTGAGGCTCTGTACTGTAGAGTTCCTGGATCTGAATCTAGTAAGGGGTAGTCACCTTAGCTATGCTCTATTTCTTCATCATTAAGCCACCATTTACATAAAGCAATGTAGGGTATTATAACTTAGAAGTGGGGAAAAAAAGAATTCTACCAAACAAATGAGTCATGGTTGACACAAATAATTAAAGTCAAAAGAAGTATTTTTAAAACCTCATGAGGGTATATGAGGAGGGAGAATATCACTGAGTGAATCAAGCAAAAAATTAAATGAGGGACATGACATTAATGATAAGTGCAAATGGCTGAGAGAACCAACTAATTTCTTAAATTTTATTTTAATAATAAAACAATTACTGTGTGTGATTAAAATATAATTAAGTTTCTGCAAAAACAACAACAAGAACAAAAAACAAACAACAACTCCTAAAAGCAGAAAATGGAGTAGTTGGAAAATTTGGACATTAACAAATCAGCAACTATGAGTATATGATGCCTACAACTGACTTGATAGTTGGGTATCACAGTGATTGAATTTGATTTTTTGCAAAGGTATGAGGACAAAAGAGAGCTCTATGTATATCCAAAAGATGTAGTAATAATGGGTGAGTGGAGTTAATCTTCATAATAAGTAAAAAGAATGATTTTGGAGGCTGACTGAAGCAGTTTTCAAAAGGAACAGATGTTCATAGAGAACAATCTTAAACATAAAGATGACAGGTAAGCAATATTATCTCGAGAAGAACAAATGGTGGACATCATTTTTGATAGCTCTATGGTAGACAGAATTATAAGCAAGTAATAAAAGTCAACATAGGACAACTCATATAGTTGAGTTTCAATAAATATGAAATGGATATTAAAGATCTATTTTGACTCAAATTCAATCTGTAAGTAATGCTATTGGCCTTTCAACGAGTAAAGATTTATTATGACTGACTAGAGATCTAGTTCCAGTGATCTCTTTAGTGGGGTATTCTAAGGTTCATTACTGTATACAAGAATGATTATGGAGAACTTACAAATGGCACTAGATTTAAAGATATTGCAAATATCAGAGAACAGAAAACAATGCTCGGGATGCCAACACATTTACAAATATGAACAGAAAGCACCTAAAATACGATAGAGCTTAGAAAAAATAAATGCTCAAACAGAGGAGCATTTATTTCTAACAGACACATATATTCAGTAAGAAGATAAACCCAGAAATCAGCAACATCTAAAAAAAGAACAAGCATGAATGATTATAAGAAACACAAGTGTATTGTGAGTACACCAAATATAAACAAAAGAGTTGTTCCTTTAGATGCCGAGGGTAAGAAAGCACTCCTCAAAGGCTACAGAGGTGCCTGTACATATAAGATAGGCAAATTCTAAAAAAAAAAAAAAAGCCATTAACACTAGTATGTGCAAAATACTAAGCAATACTCACACAAAAGAAAGTGTATTAAACATGCTAAGTTGAACTGAAAATCTTTATCAGCCAAATACCAAAATTGAGGATATTTACAGAAGAGAAGGGTAAAAACTAGTGAGATGGAGGAGCTGTAAGAATGATGCAAACTCAATTCAGCAAGTACTTAAATTTACCACCTACTCAGTGTTCTGAAAAAAATAAAGCAGAATTTGCATGTGTCTATTCCTGTTCTCTAGTGTTTTATTCTTTTTTGGGAGAGATTTATATACAACAGAACCTGCCTTCTATTCAACAATTTTAAGAGTTGTAAATGTGGCGTAGTGGAAAGGACAGTGGAATGAGCAGAGATCCAAGGTCCATTATGATTATGAGATAAAGTGGTTGGGCAAGATGATATCAGTTCCCTTCTATACATTACAATCCCATGGTTTTCAGTTCTGTAACAAGGTCTAGAAGATTAGAGGGGAGGTAAGGCTGTCAACCAAGAAAAGACTAAGGGTGGGTTAAAGAAGAGAGATTTAATATCAGCTATAGCCATGATACCATCAAGCTTGGATTTATAAAGGAACCATGCTGTAACCAGCAGAGGTCAAGTTTAGAAGGTAAACTTTAGGGAGGGGGGCAACAATTTGTCACATAATACAAGATGCTCCTTTATCTCATTTAAATACTCTTTATCAAACAGAATATTAGAAAGAATTTAGAAAAGCAAGGCTGAAGTTCGAATGATGACTCAATTGTGCAAGTGGAAGCTGCCAGAATATGTAGCAGTACCAGGATGCCAGAAGGCTTGAAGCCAAGGTTGCCCTGCCATCCCATATTGTTCCCAAGCCACTAGAAATTGAGCACTACAGTTCTTAAAGCACTCAATCAAGGGGAACTTTGGAGTTTCACATTTGTAACAGGGCTCCGTGCACCCAAATATCATTTTAAGGAAGGACTGGTTTCTTCCAGTCTTTGGGAGAGATTTTTTCCTTTGAGAGCATGAATACTAAGTCTTCTCCTTTTGGCATTTCTCAGCAGAGGAACTATTTAAAAGAGTATGAAGAAATTACTATTGAATGTGAATAGTAGGGTGAATGCCTCTTCCTTTCTTATTTTTATGGAATCTCTCTCTCTCTCTCTCTCTCTCTCTCTCTCTCTCTCTCTCTCTCTATATATATATATATATATATATATATATATATATATCCTATCTAATAAAAGAGAAACATGGTAATTAGTGTACAACCGCTACCCTTCCCATTGGCTAAAAAGGGTGATATGCAAATTAACTGCCAGCCAAGATGGTGGCCGGCAGCCAGGCAGCTTGAAACTAACAGGAGGCTTGTTTGCTTCAGTGATGGAGGACTCCAACATTCCCCACCTGCCTTGCCGGCCTCTGAGCTTGCAGTTTGAAACATTGTAACAAATATAGAAGCTAAACAAAACCCCAGAAACCTGCTGGCAGCTCAAAACCTGCTTTCAGCTCGCCGGGATCTCAGAGCTGGAGTTGATACAGAGTTTTGATTATAGAACCCAAACAAACCAGATACCTGCTTTCAGCAGCAGAGGCCTCAGAGCTGGAGCCAGAGCTAAAGCTGGCCCAGAATAAAAAAAAAGAAAAAAAGGACAGGTTGGGAGCTTCAGTCACCCACCAGCCTGAAAAGAGCCCTCAGCCCCTCACCCAGACTGGCCAGGCACCCCAGTGGGGACCCCCACCCTGATCCAGGACACCCTTCAGGGCAAACCAGCCGGCCCCCACCTGTGCACCAGGCCTCTATCCTATATAGTAAAAGGGTAATATGCCTCCCAGCACTGGGATCAGCTGAGCCATAAGGCCTCCCAGCACCGGGATCAGCGTGACAGGGGGCAGCACCCAAACCCCCTGATGGCCCTGCTCTGTGCCTGATAAGGGGGAACTCCCCAACCCCCTGATCGCCCTGCGGCTCTGTGTGTGACAGGGTACGGTGCCCCAACCCCCTGATCGGCCCTGCTCTGTGGGTGATAGAGGGCGGCACCCCAACTCCCCGCCCCCCACGGGCCCTGCTCTATGTGTGATGGGGTAGAGCCATAACCTCCCCATTGGCCCTGCCCTGAGTATGACAGTGGTGTTGCCCCAACCCCCTGATCGGCCCTGCTCTGTGGGTGATAGAGGGTGGCGCCCCAACCCCCTGATCCGCCCTGCTCTGTGTGAGACAGGGGGCGGTGCCCCAACTCCCCTATTGGCCCTACTCTGTGAGTGACAGGGGGGAGCTCCTCAACCCCCTGATGGGCCCTGCTCTGTGCATGACAGGGTACAGAGCCCCAACCCCCCTGATGGGCCCTGCTCTGTGCATGACAGGGGGTGGCGCCACAACCTCCCCATCGACCCTGCCTTGAGTGTGACAGGGGGCGGTGCCCCAACCACCCAATCGGCCCTACCCTGAGCGTGACTGAGGGTGGCATCGCAACCTCCCAATCCGCCCTGCTCTGTGCATGACAGGGGGCAGTGCCCCAACTCCCCAATTGGCCCTGCTCTGAGCCCGACCAGGGGCTGCACCTAGGGATTGGGCCTGCCCTCTGCCACCCGGGAGCAGGCTTAAGCCAGCAGGTTGTTATCTCCCTAGGGGTCCCAGACTGCGAGAGGGTACAGGCTGGGCTGAGGGACCCCCCCTGCACCCCGAGTGCAATAATTTTTGTGCACCGGGCCTCTAGTATATATATATATAAAGCCTAAGTGACAGTTATGACCGAAAACCGGGCCAACTGGTTGACCAGTCACTATGATACGCACTGACCACCAGGGGGCAGACAATCAATGCAGGAGCTTCCCCCTGGTGGTCAGTGCACTTCCACAGGGGGAGCACTGCTCACCCTGAAACCAGGCTCACGGCTGGTGAGCACAGCAGTGGTAATGGGAGCCTCTCCCACCTCCACGGCAGCACTAAAGATGTCTGACTGACGGCTTAGGCCTGCTTCCTGAGGGCTCCTGGACTATGAGAGGGTGCAGGCTGGGCTGAGTGACCCCCTCCCCCCAAAGTGCACAAATTTTGTGCACCGGTACTCTTATTTTAACAAACACTAGGCAAAATGTTGATAATTCAGATATTTGTTGTTTATGATATGTTATTTTGTGATCTCCTATAGACTTCAATATTAGAGGTTAATAAGGATAAATGAAGGGAAGTTAAGGCGAAGCATTATAAAAGTAGGCTCAAAGTCAAAAGTATATTCCATAGAATCATAGAATGTTAATTATGGAAGAGCCCTTAGAGATTTAAGTCCCCATTTTACATTTGAGGTAACTGAGACCATAAGGTTGAAATGAGTAGTTGGCAATGGCTCCAATTAAAATTTAAATCTTCTCACATCTATTGCTATATAGAGTTTTTCTTAAATTACATGCTAATCATCACTACTATTCAAAATGCTGTCTGTAAAATTTTTTGCTTCTTTACCAGGTAAGTGTGCCTATCTAAACATTTATTCTCAATTTCTACATTTATCTCACTGTGGACTGTTAATAGTTTACCCAATGGGACTGGTGCATGGACCGCACTGGAGAAGCAGCGAATAGATGGCAACATGCACCATTTGAAATTAGAACAGCCAAATATGGTTATAGAGTAGAAATATGCTATATCTAAGTAAATGAAGGCAAAAATTCCAACTCTAAACTCTGCATTTTCTTTCCTCTGACTTGGAATACTAGTGGCATTCTGTTCCTAGATTTTCCCTAACCAAATTGTTATGCTACTTCCAGTTCTGACCTTTAGTGTTTCTAGCTAATCTAGTGCTAATCCTCTTTTGAGTGGCTGTCAGAAACAAAGCAGGTAAATGGGCTGGCTGAATAGGCTAAAGCTTCATCTCCACAAACCCACTTCACTTGTGACCCACAGTGAAATGAAGCAGTTGTCTCTGAGGATGGGATGCTATTTACAGGTAAACAATGTGTTGCCTTTTCTTGTGTATTTTGGAAATTGGAAACCATCTTTAGATAGTCAACTTTTTTGTTCAAATTGTTAAATGTTTCATTGCTACCTATGTAAACAGAGTTCAGCAATAATGTTTCCTTGGACAAACACGCTCAACTTAACTCATTTTTTAAAAACCAGGCTCCCATGACAGAGGCCTAACACAAATGCCATGCCCATATCAGCAATAATTAACATACAAGGACTTTTATACATTCTTGAAAACACGATAACAGGTTTTCTTTGAACCATCTTGACCTTAAAACAAGGCAAAGTAATAACCTACATAAATAGAAATTGCTTTCATAAGAACCCAAATAATTATTTTGTAAAACTTTCTGAAAATTCCATTAGTTTTTAAGTGGCTATTAATACTTTCTAATATTAAATATTTTATGGTAGAGATGATTATGATTAGAGGGGTGACTATGTGAGATCTGCCTTTCTCTTTTCTATTACAGATATTATTTGTATAATTTTATTATATCCATATGTTATATACAAGCATCAGAAACAAGAACAGCTTGCTGATTTTTATCTTAGACTATAAATCAAAGTAAAGATAGATTCTAGTTTAATAAATAGCAAAAAAGTTCTGAATTTATGAAGACCCACTTCACTGTTCTTGATAAAATGAATAAAATGTTTTAACAAGTTAAATACCATTTAATAATTTCATTTAACTCAAATATTGCTCTTTTGTTTTTCTTCACTAAGTAGGATAGTTAAATTAAATTAATTCATGTATGAATATAAATATTTCAAATATATTAAACCCATTTCTCTAAATTGCAGTTGATTTTGGAAGCAGGGATAAAATCTGTTGCATTTTTCAATGCCATGGGCAAAAGCTGAGACCATCTTGTTTGTCATTTAATGAGTTATAAATTCAGCCAGCATTTGGTATCTATACATATCCACAATATCTATAATAATAAAAGTGTAATATGCTAATTAGACCAAATGTCCTTCTGGACGTCCTTCTGGATGAAGCCTGAGCTGCGAGGGGAGCCCAGGTCCTAGGTGCCAGAGGGAAGCAGGTGCCAGCAGCCAGGGTAAGGAAGGCCTACTTTTGCATAGATTTTGTGCATCCGGCCTCTAGTTTTAAATAACAAAGGAGAGAGTGGGTGGGAAATATGTAAAAATTTAGAGTAGTTAACTTCAGGGAGATCAGTAAATCACATTCTGCTTTGTGAATTGCAGGTGAACTAGGGTCTGCCTCACCTTGCTTCCGTGAACTTAATCACGCTCAGAAACCTCAGAATGAAGTTTTGATTGATATTTTTCAGGTAATACTCCCTTTCCACTGAATCTCACATCTTGACTTATTTCATGGACAGCAAGGGAAGCCACATCACTCATGTCTCAAGGGTCTTCACTTTACAAGGGGAAAAACCTGAGGTCTCAAGGCCCCATGGGTCAGAATTCTTCAGGTATCCTTTATGCTTACAGCTGCAGCCATCTGATGATAAAGGGGATGTGGTAAGGCAAAGATACTGACTGATCTTCATTATTGTTAAGTTTTATCTGAGATGAAGGGCCATAAATACTCATGGTTTGTAAGCTGACTGTACAAAACTCAGAGAAAACCAGAATGGCAGATTAGAAATCAGACAATGATTATTGATCAGTTTGCCAGGTTAAAGAAACACTATACTCCTATATTTAGATTGAGAAGTGTCAATAGGAAAATATACAGTCAATCCTGTTAATAATTTAATAGTGAGTACCAAATTGTTATTACTGATACTTATAAAGAACATAATTATAAAGAGTCCTTGCTCTGCATAATTGATACTGTGCGGTACTCCAAGATGATTTGTCACACAGTAATATTGTGGCAAGAAATGATTGATATAAGTACTGTATTAAGTCTGAAACACCTAGCTGTGGTCGGCAAACTGTGGCTCATGAGCCGCATGCGGCTCTTTGGCCCAGGGGTGGGCAAACTTTTTGACTCGAGGGCCACAATGGGTTCTTAAACTGGACCGGAGGGCCGGAACAAAAACATGGATGGAGTGTTTGTGTGAACTAATATAAATTCAAAGTAAACATCATTACATAAAAGGGTACGGTCTTTTTTTTTTTTAGTTTTATTCATTTCAAACGGGCCGGATCCAGCCAGCGGGCCATAGTTTGCCCACGGCTGCTTTGGCCCCTTGAGTGTGGCTCTTCCTAAGCCTTAGGAGTACCCTAATTAAGTTAATAGCAATGTACCTAGCTATATAGTTTAAGTTTAAAAAATTTGGCTCTCTAAAGAAATTTCAATCGTTGTACTGTTGATATTTGGCTCTGTTGACTAATGAGTTTGCCGACTACTGACCTAAAGCAATCATTGGCTAAACAATAATCACTTTCTTAGGACAATACAGTGATATTTATCTTGTCATTTGATTAGATTTAGATCAGGTTTGATGAATAAAAGGCACATTTTGCCCTTTCATATTCTCACTGAAAATACATGTATTTGTGGTGATGTACATATGGCTATTTATACACATGATTCTGTTGATAACAATCATTATTTTACCTTTTCTTATAAACCATGAAATACCATACATTGCAAGACTTAAAAGAAGTAAAAGCTCTTAATTACCAGTTACCTTGCCATCAACTTAGCTGTACTAAGAGCTACTTCTCTTCTTCTCCTAATACATTCATGTTATCTTCCTATTGCCACCGCAGGCCTTTTTTGTAGCTTCTAGTCCCATCTGTTACAAAGTTTTTAATTTCAGTTTTTATTTAGATTATAGCTGTTAATTATCTCTTTAACACCTCTCTGCTACTCTACACAGCATCTGACCCTACATTATACTCAGTGCTTTTGGTATAAATCATTCCCTCTGTTTTTCAGAGTTCCAAGTCTCCCCGTTTTCTCTCTCAAGTCAACTATCCTGCTAATGCATTTAAAGAGAAGCAGGAAATGTACTCAAAGGGACCCTAGTCCCTTCCATTCCATGGCCCACCATTCCACTGAAACCCTCTCTCCTTGAGAACCAGACTTCCATGTTGTTTGCTCTCTTGAAGCTCAGAACTTTTCTTTTTGATGTTTTAAGAAATTCAGAAAAAGAATGCATAGGTTGAACAGACTTCTAGTTCTCCATACTCCCTTCCCCCTTGACTACCCTTGTCTCAGACTGTTCAGAAGTTGGTTCATTCAGAAAAGGAAAAAGTCAATTATGTGGCTAAATATAATTGTTGAGATAATTTAGAATGGAAATCTTGTCTATTCTAAGTCTATCACTGCAAAAAGTGAATTCAGAAGAAGAGAGAGCCACCCCATCTCTGCCATCTGAGTACCAATGTCTCCCGGCTCAGCTCTGCCTCCACCACACAGAGAGAATAAACACAGAGGGAAAAGAAGGGCAACAAAATAGGACCGTCCTCTGTTGAGACTCTGAATGGTCTCTCTCTCCCTAAAGTGCTCTTAACAGTACAGGCATTCTAGTTGAGTTTTCTCAGGGTCCTCCAGGTACAGAAAACTGGAATTAAAAGTCAAAGCATGAAGATGCATAAGGCTGTTTGCATTAAAAAATGAAATGCAGTTAGCTGTCCTTTTGCTTAATGAAAATACTACTCATTTAAAATTAAGTATAAAATCTGAGGTTGAATATCTGTATAATCTAAATACCCTCAATGCCATATGTTGCATTGGTAGAACTTCAGAATTCTACATGCTGGTAGGTGTGTGTGTGTGTGTGTGTGTGTGTGTGTGAGAGAGAGAGAGAGAGAGAGAGAGAGAGAGAGAGAGAGAGAGAGAGAGAAATGAAACTTGGATTCTGGTGTTCAAACTGAGTTTACATTTTGATAAGGTCTTGGAACTTTGGAGGGAGTCAAATGATATAGTTTGGGCATAGATCCAAGTACAAAAAAATCTTATATTTCTAATACAAACATATCATTAAATTAAATCTCAGAAGGCCTGGATTCCAGCTCTGGTTTGTCCCTGATTAGGTGTAACTCATAAATGAAGGAGATGGCATTAGAGTATCAATGAAATGGCTGTAGATAGTGAAGCAAGAGGTTGAAAACTGGCATTGGCCTTAGAGAGTAATATTCTATAAGTCCATATGATAATGCTATAATAATAATTTACTTCCTTATTATATCTGAACTCTCTGTAAACAATATAATACTAATAATTCTGTTTAGGCATCTCTTCCTCGTTATTGCCTAAGACATAATCCTAAAAATTGCACACTATGATAGAAAATTTGACCATGCCTCCATGACTACTAAAACAATGTGAGAAACATACAAATCATTTTAAGACCATCTTATATTGCATTTAAATGTAGTTACAGTGGAAGATAATTTTAGGTACTCCCTCAGATCTGGAAAGAACATCCCCCTTTGCATCTCTCCCATTTGTTATTGTTTGCAGACACAGTTCATAGCTAACACTTGTTTTATGTAAACAAATAAAAAACTCAATAAACAGCACATCTATCTCTTCCTACTCTGTAGCAGTAAATTTCCATTTTAATGAGACTTGGATTGAATACAGTAATTTTGATTTTCTTTAAGTTGCTTAAAGTAAGATTCTACCTGAATTCCTAAATTTCAAAAGCATCTATATCTCTATAGACAGGCTCAGCACAGAAAACGTTAATATATGCTCGCTCTGGGACATTTTGAAAATAATTTCCTGAACTTGTAGAGAGGGTATTAGAGCTTCAACCAGCTAAAATTATTAGTGACATTACAAATTAATAGCCATATAAGTCTACCTGATAATCCAAAAAAGAATTATTTACTTTCCCACTATATTTAAACGTTGTAAAACAATATGGCACTCATAGTCCAGGCTAGATGTCTCTTCCAGGGTACATTACTAGTTTGGCATGAGGAAACTCCTCACCTTCCAGGCACTGATAACATATGGTCACAGGTAGAAGAGGTAGAATAAACTTATCCCAAATCATGAGGGTATATTTGCTTTCTAAGCCCTCTCTCTTCCTTTCCACTGTTTCTTTCCAAGGCACATCTCCTGTTCTTTACTGTGAAAGCCTTTCACATCTATCATTTCTTTTTCCCAGAAAACAAAACAACAACAAAAAAAAAAACAAAACATAAAATCTCAGTAAAACATGTGGCGATTAAGCCTTCATGTACTCAGGTGTAAACGACTGATGAGGTTTTTGTGTTGTCTCCCCAGAGGTGCTTCCATATGGAGAGTCTCACACCAAAGGGATGAGTATCTAGGGGTGAATGCCTGAGAAGCCTCCACCCTCTAATGCAGATCTTCCCAACTAGTGGTCTGGGTCTCACAGATGTGACAGGAATTGGTTTTGTCTGTGTAAAGATATCGAGCCGCTTAGCTCTCAGAGGATCCACTCATTTTGTCCCTCATCATGAGCAGCTCTGTCCAGTATGCTCTTAAAGATGTCATCATTTTCCAGGCATGCCTTGATGTGCAAAGAGTTTGTAAGAAACTCAGTTAAAATGAAGGAAGACTTTTTGGAGGAGGAAAGGTGTTTCCATTGTGATACAAATTATTCCACCGGTGTGCCCTCTGCAGACTTTTCTCACCTAACCTTAGATTACTCCTGAAGATATTTCTAAAGATACTGCCAGTTATGTGTGGAGGAAAGGCCAGGACCAGAGGGGGATTTACTGGATACATAATTTTCATGGGATGGTGGTAAGAATGATCCCAATCTTCCCCCTTACATTTATCTACTCTCATTGCTATGAAATTTCATAGGCCTCTCCCACTTCTGACTCAGCCATAGGACTTGCTTTGAGCATTGTGATATTAATAAGCATGATATAAACTGAAGTTTAAAATGAGCTATGCCTGGCTGACCTGATGGAAAATGAGAGACATGAGAAGGGCTGAAGCATCACAAGTCATCCCAGTCAAAGCTTTCTTAGATCAGTTGATCCCCACAACATATGAGTGATATCAGCCAAGATCAGCAGAGCCATATAGCCAGCTATCCCTGACACATGAGCTGAATGCCTCTGAGTTTTTTGGTTGTCTGTTATTAAGCAACAAATAATGAATAGTTTAATCAAGCTTAAGTTTCAGGACCGCTCACTTGTCAAGGCCACTTTCCAATCCCCTGGAAGAAGCTTTTGCTGTTTGCTCAATTTGGTCAGTTGTTTTGTAAAATTTGCAAAAATTAGACATTTAGATTAAGAAACGACTCGACAGAGAACCAAGATGGCGGCATAGGTTAACGCCGGAGTTTGCTGCCTTGAACAACTACTTCAAAAGTGAAACTAAAAAACAGAACGGACATCACCCAGAACCACAGGAACGCTGGCTGAGTGGAAGTCCTACAACTAGGAGGAAAGAGAAACGCATACAGACACTCAGAGGAGGCGCAGTGCTGAAGTCAAATTCTGAGGTGCGGAGTGCGCGGAGCGGGCTGGCGGCGGAGGGCGCGGTTGGCGTTTTCAATCGGGAGGGAGTTGCAGACTCTGAGCTCCAGATACAGGCGAGTCTTTAGGGACCCAGACTCAAACGGGAGAAGCGGGACTGTCTGGCTTCGGTCAGAGCGAGTGCAGCTTTCTCTCCGAGGTTTGCAGAGGGTGCTGGGACTCAGAGAGGCAGACCCCCTGGGGACAGGACTGAGAGCCGCCATAACTGCTCTCTCCGGCCCACCCTGTTGATACTGTGTGACCCGCCCCGCCCAAGCCCTGCACACAGGCATTTGTCGGATAGCCTCAGGCAAAGGCTAGATTAGCACCTCCCTAGAGGACAGAAGTTCTCTCACTGCAGACACAGCTGATTCTCATAGCCACTTGGCCTGGAGGTCAAACCCTCCCTGGTATTAGCTACAACAATCAAGGTTTAACTATAAGACTGAGCACAAAGACCACTAGGGGGTGCACCAAGGAAGCATAACAAAATGCGGAGACAAAGAAACAGGACAAAATTGTCAATGGAAGATATAGAGTTCAGAACCACACTTTTAAGGTCTCTTAAAAACTGTTTAGAAGCCGCCGATAAACTTAATGAGATCTACAAGAAAACTAATGAGACCCTCGATGTTATATTGGGGAACCAACTAGAAATTAAGCATACATGGACTGAAATAACAAATATTATACAGAGTCCAGACAGCAGACCAGAGGAGCACAAGAATCAAGTCAATGATTTGAAATGCGAGGAAGCAGAAAACACCCAACCGGAAAAGCAAAATGAAAAAAGAATCCAAAAATGCGAGGATAGTGTAAGGAGCCTCTGGGACAGCTTCAAGCGTACCAACATCAGAATTATCGGGGTGCCAGAAGATGAGAGAGAGCAAGATATTGAAAACCTATTTGAAGAAATAATGACAGAAAACTTCCCCCACCTGGTGAAAGAAATGGACTTACAGGTCCAAGAAGCACGGAGAACCCCAAACAAAAGGAATCCAAAGAGGACCACACCAAGACACATCATCATTAAAATGCCAAGAGCAAAAGATAAAGAGAGAATCTTAAAAACAGCAAGAGAAAGAAACTCAGTTACCTACAAGGGAATACCCATACGACTGCCAGCTGATTTCTCAACAGAAACTTTGCAGGCCAGAAGGGAGTGGCAAGAAATATTCAAAGTGATGAATGCCAAGAACCTACAACCAAGATTACTTTATCCAGCAAAGCTATCATTCAGAGTTGAAGGTCAGATAAAGAGCTTCACAGATAAGGAAAAGCTAAAGGAGTTCATCACCACCAAACCAGGATTATATGAAATGCTGAAAGGTATCCTTTAAGAAGAGGAATAGGAAGAAAAAGGTAAAGATACAAATTATGAACAACAAATATGCATCTATCAACAAGTGAATCTAAGAATCAAGTGAATAAATAATCTGATGAACAGAATGAACTGGTGTTTATAATAGAATCAGGGACATAGAAAGGGAATGGACTGACTATTCTTGGGGGGGAAATGGGTGTGGGAGATGCGGGAAGAGACTGGACAAAAATCGTGCACCTATGGATGAGGACAGTGGGTGGGGAGTGAGGGCGGAGGGTGGGGCGGGAACTGGGAGGAGGGGAGTTATGGGGGGGGGAAAGAGGAACAAATGTAATAATCTGAACAATAAAGATTTAATTTAAAAAAAAAAGAAAAAAACAATTAGACATTTAATCATCATGGGATACAACCGTTGCCTCTCTCACCCTCGTCTCAACCACCACACTTTTAGTTCTTGGTGGCATTGTAGTGGCTTCAGTTTGGGAACCCTGCTATGTATAAATTGAGTTGGTGCTGTGTAGAGTTAAGTTGAATGGGTATGTTTATTAGTTTCACAGTTAACAGGTGAATAGGTGGGTTATTATTAGCACCCTAGTGTAGGATTATACCTACATACCATTGCTCTATCTCACTCAGTATTGCAGGGACAAAGGTTGTAACATATGTCACCCATGCCAGAATTACATGAGTAGTGGAGGATAAAGTTTGAAATGTTCAAAGCCAGAAGAAGCTAATCAATGGAAAATTCTTCTAAACATCAGAGTTGTAAAGTTTAAGCAGAGTGGTTCAGCCACTTGTAAAAACTATTTGGCAGAATCTACTAAGGTAGAATATATGCTTACCCAAGGATCTGGTAACCCCACTCCTAAAAACACAACCAACAGAAATGAACTCATATGTTTATTAAATGATGCTATGTGATAATGTTCCAAGTAGCACTATTTATATATATTTCTAGTCCCAAATTAAAAACTGCCCAATGTCCATCAATAGTAGAACAAATTTTAAAAATTGTGCTCTATGCAATTGAAAAACTCTACAGCATAAGAATAAACCATCTTTTAGAACAAGACCTAAGAAGAGCCAAATCCTCTAAGCCTTCAAATTTATTCATTCACCAGACCAAAATCATAAAAACCCCATCACAAAAAATCACTAGTTCTTAGGCACTGTCCAAATGAAAGGGCAGTTTTCTTCTGTTTACAGGGAGCCTGCACACAGATTCATCCTGCAGCTGGGATATGGAAGCACAAGGAAGGGCCTGGAACAGTAGGTCTGCCTCATTGTTTTGTGAAGAGGCTACAGGGGCCCATAACAAGGGGTGGGGGTGGGGGGCTTGGTTTTGATATGGTAAAACATTTATTCTAAAATCCAACATTTTGAGACTTAAATAACAAGATACTTCTTGAAGACTTATAAAATTATAATGGAGGGGGATAGCCTAGCCTGCAAAAGGAGCCCAGGCTTTAGGACAGCATGGGGTGGCGACGCAGGGATGGATGGACGGACACAGGCTCAGTCACTTTTCGCTGAGGAGCCCCAAGATCTCCTTTGCCCTCTCTGGGCTTAAGTTTTCTATCAGCGACACGTGGCAAAGGCCATCCGACTCTCAGGATTGTTGTGAGAGTTGTTAAATATCTACTGTGTGTGCCTAATTATCACCTCGAGCGTCAGACATTTCTTAATGATGCGCCTTATGAAAACCAAAGACAGTGATTTCTCCTAATGGGGTAACATTTGGTGTCCTGAATGCATTAGCAGAATTCAAAGACCTCCTGAGGTCCAGATCTTTAAAAATCTTGGTAGATTAACTGGACTTTTGCTTTGTTCATTCATTTGCTTAATATAAATGTATGTGCTCACCAGGCTCCCAGCACCTACATAAGAACAATTTAGGGATTATCAGTCTTCCCAGTCCATATGTTAATAACAGGATTTGGGAAATGCATGGCAAGATTTTTAGACAAACTCAAAAACCTAAAAGAGCATTCCATTTTACTAAAAGAAAACTTGATGTTCTTTGTTAGTAAGAGTCATAATTATGAGTATAGCTTGTAGAAATATGAGTTTGATCATTTTAAGCTATTTTCATACATTTTTGAAATGTCAATACTTTAAATCAGATCTAAAATAATTAAATTGTGCCCAGCCAGTGTGGCTCAGTGGTTGAGCATCAATCTATGATCCAGAAGGTCATGGTTTGATTCCCAGTCAGGGAACATGCCTGGTTTCAGGCTTAATTCCCTGTAGGGGCCATGCAGGAGGAGCTGATCAAAGAGTCTCATCATTGATCTTTTTCTCTCTTTCCCTTTCCATTCTTCTCTGAAATCAATAAAAATGTATTTTACACACACACAAAGAATAACTATCTAAGCTAAGGGCATGTCAAAAACCCACTGAAGGAAAGAAACCAAACACATACACAAATGGTAAAATAGTCATTCCATTTATGGAAAGTACAAAAGCAGGCACATAGTGACTACTATTGTAGGAGGTTGTGACTGGAAGAAGGAAAAAGTGTGGGTTTCATAGGGTGCAAATAGTGTTCTATTTCTTGACCTGAATACCTATTTAATGAAAGTACATTCGTGAAAGTTCAGTGAGCCATACAATATGATATGGGCATTTTTCAGTATGTACATCCTATATAATAAAAGCCTAATATGCGAAGTGCCCAACCATTCATTCAACTGTTTGGCCAGTTGCTATGATGTGCACTGCCAGGGGGCAGATGCTCTGACCAGTAGGTTAGCTTGCTGCTGGGGTCCGGCTGATCGGAACTGGGCAAAACAGGCCAGACATGCCCTGGAGCCCCCCTGTGGTCCCTCCCTGGCCCCAGTTGTGTACCAGTGGGGTCCCCAGGCCTGGCCTGTGCCCTCTCACAATCTGGGACCCCACAGGGGATGCCCCAATCCCCACAGGCCAAGCCGAGGGACCACATTGGTGCACAAATCCGTGCACCGATCCTCCAGTACTTGCATAAAATATTAGAAAAATTATAAGCAGTGGATTCTGCCATCAAGATGAATAGCCTTCCTTTCAGGACTGTATTTAATAATACAGTATATATAATTTTAAATACTGTGTATATAATTACATATTATATATTATTTTTATGTAAACTGTGTAAAATGGCATTTATCAGCATTCCTTTTTTAAGGAAGTAGAGTTATCTGTCACATTTCTGCAAATATTTGGCACAGAGGTATGGGAAATTATATGTAAAATCACTGAATCAAGAAATATATAAATTTCTTGCCAACTTTACACAAAACACTAAAGTCAACAAGGATACAATAAAACTCTTAGTTTGCTTCAAGGATGAGAATACTGACAACACACTGGTTGAAGACTGTTGTCAACTCAAAGAATATTTAAGAGTAGTCATTGAACAAGAAAACTTGAAATGTCCTTCTTTATAAAAAATTTTTTTTGTTGAAAGTATTACATATTCCCCTTTTTAAAAGCTCATACATAAAAGAATCTCAATAGAGGTTTCCTTTTCCCCAAATTGACAACATCTTTAAACATTTCAATGACATTGCCAATAATAGTTGTGAAACTCAAAAGAACTTTTTAAATTATCCATACTAGAATACCAACTTTGATCACCCATAGTAGAGAAAAAATTAAATCATCCTTCTATGTAATCTATAGAAATTATTACAAAATTGTATTCCTATAAAAAAACAATCAAAATATATACAACCAAAATAAAGCAGGGATAAAACTATTAAATGCATATCAGGAAGTTAATTCATAAAATTATATTTTCTTGATTTTGTTATGTTTATGGTATGCACCAGTTTTAAAGTTTATAATTTATTACAACTTCTATTTTTATTTTAAACAAAAATTGATTTTTATACCCAATTGTATTCTTTTTTTCAAGAGGACTAACAAATTATGCATATTTCAGGCCTCACAGACCCAGATGTCCATAGGTATTCTACAGCTGTGTGCTCTAGTCAAACAGCTGTCTCCTACCAGGCAGGTTGTCATCCCTTCAAACCCCCTTCCACATTCTGACTCCTCCTATGCTGTAGGTCAGGCCTTCTTTTCTGCTTTCCTATTCCCACTTTGCCCTGTTTTTCTTTCTTACTCAATTTGGACAGCCCCATTCTACAACACAGTCTGAATTAAAGAAGTATTTATGGATACCTCTTTATTGTACCAGCCCTAGCCCAACAACTTAGACATCTGTCTTCCTCATAATTGGACGAAGGTCTGTTATGCACTCCCCTATTTCACTGAGGGCACTCTTGCCCAGATCTCTGAATTCACCTAGCAAACCTATACAATTTCCTCACCACCTGCATTTTCTTGCTGGGATGATGGGGAGAACACAGTAAGGTAAAAATAAGGGGTTTCTCTGGCAGACCATCTTATTTAGAACTACCATCTGCATTAGGAATACTAACTCAGCATTCAGATTTAATTCACTGTTCATTAAAAAATGAATACTACTGATAGATATTTTTTCTATAAGGAGTTCAGGAAAAAGTCTCAAGCTACTGAAAGAAGGATTCATTTGCCAGTAATGAAACTGACACAGGAAAAATTTTAAATCAATCTCGTGCTTAAAAGCAGAACAACACTGATGGTGCTTCCATATTTTCTCCCTTTTCTCAAGACTAGCTTGTTGTTACCAGTGAACACATATTATGCATATCACCCACAAACTTTCCTCTATTTAAATTTTAAAAAGAAACACCATGTTTTTAATCAATCTGTTTGCACTTGGCTGTCAAAACTCACAAAGGCGCTTTGATTTCCTTTCATTATTCTCAAGAGAATCAAATGCAGATGAATAAAAAAAGAGAGAGAGAATGAAAAGGAGGGCAAATTAAGGGTTAATACACCTTGCCAAATTCAGGCAAATGTATCAAAAAGAGAGAGGAGGAACTGTTTATTGTTGGCCTTTACAAATGTGCATTCATTCCTTTCCAATGACAGTTACCAGAATCATCAGGCAGACACATAGGCTTTTGTCCTTGAACTACCTGATGATTGTTCTGTGATTCTTTTTTTTTTCTCTTTCACAAGCCACAGCTCTTGGCATCAGAACTGTCCAATCTCTTACTGTGATTTACAAGGTCCTAGAGAGGCTGGGTAGGATCATCCCTAAGAACTTCAGAGGTGTATCATTTCAATGCTGTTGGTCAGAACTCTTCTTTGAGAGACGAAATATCCATCAAGGGGGCAGGGAAATGGAGTCAGATGGCTCCTAGCAAGTTCCAGGTATAGAGAGTGTCTCAGCAGAAACCCCACTGGTTACACAAATTGGCTGATCATCAACTTTCTGAGTGCAGTTTCCAGATTTAGCAAATAAAAATATAGGGCACTTGGCTACATTTGAATTTCAGAAAAGCAAGAAATCATTTTAAAATATAAAACCCCTTTCATGGGAGTGCATCAGGAGGGGGATGTATTTCTTTGAATGGATCTGTGGAACCTGGGAGGAGCAGGTGGTGGAAGTAGTATGAGGAGGGGTGCCTGTGTTTGATATACAATAAGGACATGTGACAAATTTGTAATTCCCTTTCAGTGTATTTATTCCTGGCAGAATAAAAGTATTTCTGTAAGACCATATTTATCCAAGACTCTTTGGAAAGGATTTGTTCTGGAAAGCCAATTTTTTTGTTTGTTTGTTTCTTAGTAACTGAGGGGTTCTGTCTTTAAAGCAGCAAGACATTTTACATTTGAAATTCTTTGGATGGAAATCTCTCTTAAATGTGTCACACATATATTTCTGCCATTTTAAACAAAAAAACACTGCTATTAATTCAACTTCTTTCCCTGAAGAGCCAGGATTATAATTATGAACATCTATTATTGTAATAGAATTTTATATCTTTAAAATTCATTGAAGGATCTACTGGGTTTTTAGCCTTTTAACTGTCCCTATTCTGCTGTGAGTTTAAATTTTCATGTCTGCTTTTGTTGTTTCAATGTCTTCTCTTGGTCAGATTATTAACTGTTACTCTCGTTCTTTTCTAATTTTTCCTAAATTCTTTCTCCCTTGAATTTGTTTCTCCTTATCTCCTAAGTTTAAAAATTAGATAGCAAGGTATTAAATTTATTATTAGGACTGCATGGAATTTAAAGGAGCCTCATATTAAGGTCCTAATGGGGTATCCTATGAAGAAAGTGCATTGATAGCTAAAAGAGGACCATAAACTTCTAAAATAATTGCCACTTGGATATTCTATTCAAATTGACTGCTAGCTAGTCCAGGTAGGTGTGTTTAGAACATGAGCACTTTTCTATCCCTTCTGGATATACACAGTGGTGCCTGAGAAGAATTATCATGGTGGTAGAAAAAGACGGGGTCAGTGGCTGGAATGCAGGTGGTTCAGAATCCAAGAGACAGTGGGCAATGGGGCCATCTTGCCCTGTCAGATACAGTGTATGGACAGATCATCTGGTCTGCCATTCACTAGCTTATATGACCTTGCACTATTCATATAGTCACCTTGTGCCTTGGTTTTGATAATTAATACCACTTTTGGGAAAGTGAGGGATATTTCTGCTGCTCTTCTCATTTTTCCACAGTGGTCATATAAGATGCAGCATCCACTATTTTTCCATGTGATCCACACCTCATTAGCCTCAATGGAAGGACTTTCTAATTTGATGGAAGAGAACCTCTGTCCTTTATGATCATGATTTACAATTGTAGAGTGTTTATGACTTGAAAATGAGTTTCAAACTTCCACTTGGCACTTCTGTGTCTTTCACGGGGGACCTCTTGTACTCCCTGCAATCACATCCCCAGCAATGCTGGGCAGGGACCTCCATGTCTGCTTCTATTCCTACTCCTTGCTCTGCCACTGCTTGGGTAAATGCAGATTTAGACTTTTAGGATGGGGAGGGAATAAGAAGCCTCACTTATCATGCCTAGCCTAAGCTTCCCACTGTTACCTCTTACCAGAGAAACTTTGAACTGTGTAGGGTTGGTCTATGGGGGGTGGGGTAGGGAGGCATGAATGTAGAGTATTCCTCACATGCTTGTCCAGCTATTAATAAAGTCAAAAATGTGTCCTCTCATTTGGCCAGTGTTATTGTCATATATATATATATATATATATATATATATATATATATATATATATATATACTTTTCTCTACAGCAAACTGGGAGGGAGGAGGCCAGAGCAGCATGAATCTTACTAAGTCCTATCGAGAAATCACATTACCCTTTGAGGACTGTGGTGATTATAGGATAAAAAAGCTTGACACACAGTAGGCCTTGAGTTATTTACCTCTCTCTTCCCTCCTTGAAGAGAAGAGGGGAGGGGGACTGAGTCGAGAAGAATGAAATGGTGAAAGCAGTAAATCATAGTGTTCTACTTAATAGGGAGGCTGTGAGGAATAACTAATGAATGACTATAAAGGCTTTTGGAAAGATAACGTCTATAGAAATGCAAAATAATAATATCAGGGAAGTAGATATGTCAGTTGAATATAAAAGACACAGCTTTTATTCCCATAGAAATATCGTGGTCACCATCAGCAGCAGTGGAGAGAAAAGCAGAAAGAAGGATATGTGACAGTTTAATAGTGTTTTGTTAAAAATAGAACAGGCTTAAAGAACGTCTGGACTTTCTTTAAAATGGAAAAATGAGCACAGACTCACTGCCTGCTAGAATAGTTTTAGAAGTGGTTTTCCCACTTGTTATTGGCAAAAATCACTGGTTTTCCCACCTCCAATTTCTTATGTTAATTAAATTGGAAGAGCACATTTGGCTTAGAAGAGGAACAATGTCAGGAAGCCATGCTGGGTAGGCAATGTGCCACTTCATGCAGGGGCAGTTTGTGACGGTCCAGCTATGAGCATCTCAGCCTTCTAGTCTATATTCTCACTCCAGATCCAAGTCTCTGGTCCCTCATATGCCTCCCAAATATGTCCTAGTGGTTTCCATAAACTCAAGAAAGACCACCGGCTTAAGGACTTACATTCAGGGATCAGGGATGAGTGTGAGCTCGTGGGATATGCTAGGGCAGCATTGCCCCAAATTTGAGATGATGATAAATGCTGTGCAAAAAGTAGTTTCTATGGCAAAATACGTTTAGAAAACACTGGGTTAAGAAAAAAAAAATTAACGGATTATTTTTAACTATAGGAGATCCTAAAACATTTAATATGCTAATGTATGTTGTGAATTTCTGAAAGACAAAGTTAGTGTGTTCCCCAAATTTACTTGACCATGGAGCTGTTTTCCAAAGTGTTTAGCAGGTCACCCCATGAGGCACACTTTGGGAAATACTATTCTTGGGGCCATGGATTTTTCTTTTTAACTTGGGCTTTTAAAGATTTTTTTGGAGAGAACTGAATTCCCAGAAGAGCCAAGAAAGTGGGTTTCATTGAAGTCTAAACAAGCTACCTAGGTTGCATCTCAGACATCTTCACTACCAATATAGAAATCTCTAAATGTGTCTTACAGTCCGCAGGTTGATATATATACATTCAGGCACTCAAAAGAGAGTTCCTTGAGCTTAACAAGATATAATTAGATTAAGACTCACCTAAATACCATCCAGTGGTCAATTCTCCTTTGCTGGGTCTGAGTAAGGCAGACCTCACTTAGTAGAAAGATCAAGACATAGAGAACACAATGCCTCCTAGTTTGATGGTGGTAGGAAATCTGCAGTGGTGACCACCCCACTAAACAGATGTAAAGAAAGCTTGAGCAAAGCAAGAGAGGAACTAGTATATGTGATGTTCTCTTTGGTCACTGAATGCACATTGAGTGTGAGCTGCAGAAGCTAAGGTACTGCTGGGTAATGGTCATTTAAACTCATGATCAATGCACACATCCAAGAGCATCTCAATGTCACTACAATATAGTGCATAGTTCATGGACACAGACAATAGTGTGGTGATGGCCTGGGGTGAGGCAGGGGCTGGGTGGAGGAAGCAAAGGGGAAAATTGGGGACATCTGTAATTCTGTTAACATATGTAGGGAGACAAATTACTGCAGGATCTAGAACCCAAGGGAGAGAGTTGTGCTGAAATCATGGAAAGGAAGAAAAGAAGCCTCATTTAAATATGTCTCACACACACACACACACACACACACACACACACACACACACAGACACACATAACTAAGGCAGCCAATCTGAGGCAGAGGCAGAGGTATTCAGGGTACAAAAGAATAACATTTTTAGCGAGCTTGGCTTCCTTTCAAACAGTTTTTCTCAACTGTGAGAGCTTTCTGGGAAATGCATTTATATAGGTACAAAGCATGTGTCACTGTGACAGCAGGAGTTCTTATTTGCATCAGATTTACGTTAACACCTGTTTGTTTCAAAGAGCTCTGCCTTCCTAGGAAACACTCCAGAAAGACTTACATAAAGGAAGGATGCCTTATTTTGGAAAGAAGAGGCACAGCAGAGCACTCACAGTTTCTATAAATCACCGAGTCTACCTTCCTTGGCAAATAAGAGGAAGGTACTTAAAAAAATTATTATTAGGAGAGCTATGATTTCCCTTGCATGCATAACTGCCTCCTGCCTATTTTTAAACCATGTCCTTGGAACACAATGAGTATTCAGAAAAAGGTGTTGACTGAACTATTTCATAACTCAATCCTGCACATTCACTAAATCCCGTTTGTCAAATTGCCTTGAAGTCTAGATGTGATGCTCTTTTATTCTGTTGATTAGAATGATTTGGTATCTATCTCTATACATAGTCCAAAAATCAACTTTGTACTGTCAGCAACAATCTTAAACATCCAGAGAAGGGGACATGGCACCTGGCTTCACTTTAAATTGCGCTTACTATCCACATCAGAATTCTGTAAAAGTGGCAGTGGAGTCTATATTTATTTACATTTAATTTATTTCAGAGGCACAGACCCAGTTTCCAAATTAAAACATGGTTCTCCTGATGACCATTAGGAATGTCCTACTTTCTTAAAATGTAAAAGGCAGAAAGCAGATGAAGGACTTTTATATATTATAATCCTCTACTTCCTCACAGTGGTGCTCTAAGCATAATAAATAATTTGGAGGTAGAATTGCACTGGGCTATTTACTCTTAGGATATCTGTGTCATTACCAGTATTCTGTAAACTCAATGGATTAGTGGATTTCAGTGTGAGTTGTGAGGTTGGAGGTGCTACTTTCTAAGTCCATATTCTACAGATGAGGAAACTGAAGCAGGACAAGAATAAGAGCTTCATCTAAGCTGCAATTGTTATTTGGTATCAGAGCCAACATTTCCTACAGACTCTGACCCTAAAGCTCAAAGACCAGGGATTTGAGAATCATCTACCTGTGCTAATTTTCTGCATGGTGATAAGATGGAAGAATAAATGAGTATGTTTAGAACCAAATGGAGAGAAGCTGGCTGCCCCATTGATTTGATTCCTGACCTTTGTCTTTAGCAACAAGGGAAGAGCTGAAAGTGAAATAACAATCATGAAATTAAAAAAAAAATGTTCATCTCTTGTGAGGTGCCTTCCTGGGCCCATGGCATTAATACAGTGGATTCTACATCAAGATGGAAACAGCTGATTTTGGTTTATGGCTATAGATCCCAGAGTTGAAAATGTTCAGCTATTTCTTATTTATTTGCTGAGATTTTTACTTCTTCCCTCTCAATTTAACAAAAAGTTTATATTTCTTCCACCCACATATATTCTTACCAGCCTTCTGTGTTCGACTTGACTTAGTCATGAGAGTCAGACTCCTCTGTACAATCTTAGTAAGAGAAACTAAAGCAGCAGGAGCATGTTCACAGATGCATTCACTGCTGTTAGCTGCTTGGACAAATCTTTGGAGGCTCTGCCATTAGAAATATTCTGGATCTGAGATCCGGGTTTAAACTGTCAGCAATGGCAGCCAAGAGCAACACTGGCCAGTTAAGCAGCAACATACTAGATAGAAAGGCATGTGAGGAAGGCATATGTACAATAATAAATGTTTCTACGTTTCAAAGTGTATCCTTGGCTCCCTCTCTTCTCATTTTATTTGCTTTACCTGGGCTGCGATTACCCCCTTTGATATGGATGTCTCCAAAAATAGTGTTTCAAGGTCAGGTCTCTCTGTTGAACTACAGATACCTATTTCCAACTATCGTCTACACATATTAACTTGGAGGTCACACCAGCATTTCAAAAGCAACATTCAAACTCAACTTTTCATCCCATTCTCATGAACCAGCTTAGCTTCCTATATTTCCCATCTCAATTATAGCATCTAAATCCATTGAATAGTCTAAGTCAGAATTATCCTGGATTTTCAATTTCCATAATATTACCATCCAATTAATTACCAATTAAAGTCTTATATATGCCTCTAATATATCATCTTCCTTTCTCCATTATCATGGCCTTAGTTCAACACATTACCTTATCTCATAGAGGCAACTAAAATTAATTCCTGGGCATAAGTACAATATTATTCCTAATAAGTGGAGAATAAGAATTTTAAATACATATGGATCTTTTACAAACAATGATCACATTCAGAAATAAAAAGAGCAAATCTCAATAAACAGGGCCACTATCTACAGATAATAATTTCTTGTCAAAATGCAATTAAATTAAAAAAAATCAGTAACAGAATTTAACTTAAAAACCTGCTCGAAATTCCAAATAACTCAAGGGCAACAGTGCAAGTCATAATAAAATAAGAGTGAACAATAATAAAAATATCACAAACAAACCTCTGTAGTTTTCAGTTAAAGCAGTCCTTAGAGGGTAACCTATAATATTAAGTGTTTATGTTCTAAAGAAATAAACACTGAAGATTAACGAGCTCAGCACATAGTTTTGGAAGTTACAAAAAGAACAACATAATAAACTCACAGAAAGTAGGAAGAAAATGAAAAATACAGATAAGAGCCAAAATTATTGCAATAGGAAATAACAGGACATAAGCAATAGAAAAGATCAACAAAACTAAAAGCTTATTCTTTAAAAAGATTAAAAATTATCAAGTCTCTGTCAAGAATCAAATAAGTATTAGAAATAGAAAACTGCATATGAACTCTGACCAGGTAGCTCAGTTAGTTAAAGCATGGTCTCAATACATCAAGGTTGTGGGTTTGATCCCAGATCAGGGCACATACAAGAATCAACCAATGAATGGATAAATAAGTGGAACAACAAATCTCTCTTTCTATCCTTTCCTCCTTTCCTCTCTCTCTCTAAAATCAATTTTTAAAAAGTAGATATAAATACAGATGCTAATAAAAAATTGGATGTCAGTATAAATTAAAAAGGTAATGAACTATTATACATGTTTTCCAAACTATTCACTGGAGAGTTAGAACAATTCATGTCAAGTGCTTTTAAAAATTTAGATGAGCCCTGGCCTGTTCGGCTCACTGGATAGAGCATTGGCCTGGGGACTGAAGGGTCCCAGGTCCGATTCTGGTCAAGGGCATGTACCTTGGTTGCAGGCACATCCCCAGGAGGGGGTGTGCAGGAGGCAGCTGATGGATGCTTCTCTCTCATCGATGTTTCTAACTCTCTATCCCTCTCCCTTCCTCTTTGTAAAAAATCAATAAAAATATATTTTAAAAAAAATTTAGATGAAAAATTCCTAAAATAATATAATTAGCAAATCTTATTCAAGAAGAAATAGAAAATATATATGGTTTCCAAAAACATTTTAGAAATTTAACTGGTAGTTTTAAATCTTGTGGCAAAGAAAACACCAGGCTCAAAAGGAAAGTTCTACTCAATATATTTAAGAAAAAAAGAAAATCAATCCAAATTTACCTTACTACTCCTGCACATATATAAACACAGGAAATACTTTATTAGTGACTTTATTAGACTAGAAAAACTCTCAAAGTATTTCTTAATCTGTGTCTTAGTCTTTCACTTCTTTCAGATCTACCCTTCACTCTCAATGTGATTTTTCTAAAATGCAAACCTGGTCCTGCCAGTCTTCCTGGGACACTCTTTTCAGTGGTCCCTCATTGCCACCAAGATAAACCGCCACAGCTCCTTCCTCTTGAATCCTGTCTCCTCATCCATCCCATCTCTTGCCTGTCTTCCCAACCTCATCACTCACCATTCCCCAAGTGTCACTGTTGCACTTTTCCAAAGATGCCATGTATTTGCACTTTTCTGCTGCTACACGCATACACTCTCTAACTTCACATTCTTGTCTTTCTAAACTAGATCTAGTTGGTCCCTTCGAGCACTTCTACATAACTTATCTTCCTGCCATATTGAACTCTGCTTACTATCATCATTTTTTCTTTCTCACGATAATATGAATTCCCTGAAAGGATTTATTTGTGGATTGGCACATGGTGGGTATGGACATATGATGGATACATGCTTTTTTTTTTTTGGATAGCTTATCTGGTAACTTCATCATTAAGTAAAATCTTATTTCTGTGGAAAAAGGCATTCCAGGGAAAGAGAACAACAAGAAATGTACTTTTAGAACACAACCCATTTGTAGGTTGAGATCTGTCTTTATTAGCTATGAAAAGTTTTTCAAAAGTTTGCGATATGGGGAGACAATAAAAGCATCATCTTTCTCTCCTGGGTACTTCAAAAAAACAGGAAGCTCACAGTTGCTCTAATATGAGATACTGATGATATTGGGAAGCATTGTTTGGTGCACAGACACATGGCATCCTGAAAAAAAAAAATCAATGTTTTACTTTCCTCCCTGCTGGGTTTCATTTCACAATACAGAGCTATCATCACCAGCCTCTAAAGTATACCTGCTCGGTTCTTCACCTGTGAACAACATTACACTGATTTCAATTAAATTCTGAAATAGGTACCCAGGAGTCCACCCTAGAATTTTTAATATTTGGCCTTTAATATAAATTGTTCTTTTTCTATTGAATCAGTAACATAAAACCAGGAAAAGGCTTTGAGAGTTATTAAAGTCATAGGCTGTGCAGCTGTATGGGGCATAGTTAGGAACATGTGCTACAGAAATACAGCCCGACATAGAGAAGTCGCATATTTACAATACGTTAGAGGCCCAGCATGAGAACCCATGCCAACATGTGCATTGGTCTCAGCTGCACAGGCAGTTCCCAATGCAAGAGGGGGTTTCATTCTGGCTGCCCCTCAACAGCCTCTCCCATTCAAGGGTATCAGGAAGTCAAAATCCTGTAGAATATTTGTGAGGAGAAAATATTTGGCATTCTGTTTAGACAAAGCTGGGGAGGTGGGATTAGGACAGTGAGACCCAGAATTCCCAGCTCATGAGGCCATGGCAAAACTGGAAACAGCAAACACAACTCATGGCATTCAGCCTGTTCATCTGACCACTGGACCCTGGAAACAGTACTGGAATCTCACAGAAAACAATGAAAGCTCCCATTCTGATTATAGGCTTTTGCCAGTGTCAAAGGGAGAAAGGGCTGATGAGTTCACCAGCCTGGGGAATTTCGTTCTGTGCCTCATTCCTTCAGTGTTATGCCAGGAGCGCATTCAGTGTTGGAGTTCTGCCATTTATAACATATGTCACTTTGTCTTTGGGAGAGCAGAGGTAACTTAGTGAAGTTCCTCTTATTTATTCCACTTCATCTATCTGAGACCAGCAGTTATTAAGCATGGTTCTGAGATTATACTTGATTTCCCCTTCATTTTCTTTTATTGTTTTTGCATATAAGTCTTGAAGAAAATCATATTGCTCTGGAGAGCAAATGACTTAGATGAATCTGATGTTGCCTGGGTGTAGGTATTGCAGAGTGAACTTCAAAAGATCAGGCCGTTCACAGCTCTGTCATCCAGAAGGGAGGCAACAGGGCAGAGAGAGCAGAAGCATTCACTTTGGAATCCCATTTCTTTCTCCTCTACCTGTATATCCAGGGGCAAGTTACCTCTATTGTCAAAGCCTTAATTTATTCACCTGTAAAGTAAAGCCAACAGTTTTGTTTGCTGAAGGCTTTCAATAAATCACTATGTATAAGACTTTGGCATAGTTTGAGCACACAGCAGGTGCTCATTGCATGTTAAGTCCTGTTTGTTATTTTAGGCATGGTTTTCCAAGAGAGCTCAGAGATAATGAGGCATCATAAATTAAACTGAATTACATGAGGTTAATGAGATCTTTGCTAGTTTGAGTTCCAAGAAAGAGGAAAGTAACTCTTGGGGTTTGGGAATTTTTAGTCAGGTTCCACCCAAGTAAAGAGGTAGACAATAATCCTAATAATTTAATGTTAGCACCAATTCAGAATAGTTTGAAAAGAAAAACAAATGCCCTTTTCTTCAAAAACTGCTCCAGTGGGTTGGTTTCCCCTCTCAGTCCTATACTGTTAAACGACTCCAACACACCTAATGCTATGGGCGATAGTCACCCTCCAGTCTTGCTTGCTTCCAAATAGAAAGTTGGATCCAGTTCCTGTCAAGTTTCTGACATTGGCTTCAGTTTTCATTCCTGATCCTCTTATCCATCTTCTGACTTTCTTCTCTCCCTCAAGCTCACTGCAGTCTACATACACTTCCCCCGTCAGATCTGTCTGACTCCATGTGAAAGAAAATTCACTTAGGAACAAGAAAATAGCAAAAGGTATTTCTCACAGAATTAGTGGTGAGTATCATGTAAACTCAATGGTAAAAAGTTTTTCAATGAAATGATTTGCTTTGTAATCAAAGCAAAATCATAAATTTATATCTGAAGCATTTTTCTGGGGGATAAAAGGCATATGCACCAGGTAAGTAAGATGCGACACCACTTGGGGGTTGATCAAAGCCTTCTTATCCTGAAGATCACCACTCCACTTGCTGGGGAGTTCCCAATCAGACAACGTAGCCTTGTCTCCTGTCACTCCTGACTTAACTGCCTATAGATGAGTTTTGAACGTTAAAAGAGTGCTAGTGACCTACACTTAACTCATGGGGAGATTTGTGACCAGCATATAAAATCCTGGTGTTTAATCAAAGGGAAAGATAAAAACAAACAAAAAAAAAACAAAAAAACAAACTTGCTTTATATTTTTATAGGTCAAACATCACCTTATTAAAAACCTACCACCAGGGGAAGGTCAAGGGGGAAAATAAAAAGGAGACCTATGTACTACTCCTTGTAATATTTTAAGCAATAAAACAAAATTAAAAGCAAACAAACAAACAAAAAAACCTACCACCACACACCCAATTGAGTACTTTTAGTTCACTTCATACCTTGCAAATTACGCTGTACCAAGCATTTTCAGTTGTTTACTTCACCCTCTCTTATCTTATGAACATGAAATCTCTGGTATAATCTGCCTATCTCTAAGGCTTAAAATAAAACATAGCAGATGGCCAGATTTGCAAAATCCCAAACACAGGAACCTACCGTGGTATTTAACAAGGTGAATGACCAGATGGACTCCTATTCAGAGCCTCCATAAGCCTGATTTTGAAGTTGCTCATAGCAAGTATGATTTTTCAGATATATAGCCCCTGAAATTTATACAATATAAACATACAAAAGCAGAATGTAAAAGTAAAAGGGCAAGAAGTAGGATCATTACTGATTGCTATTAATATGATATCTTGTATAGTGCAAAGAGCATTATTTTTAAGTCATTTTAGACATGGAATTTGCAGGAAATAAATCTACATCTCCATCAGAGTTTTTCCTGCTTCTATCCTGAAGTCTTCTCCACTTACAGCTCCTCTGTCTTCCTGTCAACCTACCTAGATGATCAATCTTGCCCCAAGCACCAACTCCCTCCTGCCCTCAGTCAAGAGTCAAGTAAAGTGCTTGAATTGAAAGATCTCCAAGTGAATGATTCAAGTGACAAATGCTCAGCAGGTGTTTATTTTTGTTCCCTTGGTTTAGTCATTCACATAGCTTACCATTAATACTTGTTATTTCTTTAGCAGCAATATGAGGTTCCTATCTCCCCTCCCCCTCCCCCCCCCCACACACACCCCTGTAAATACACCTTGGCTTAAAATCTCTGATTCTTACATATTGGCTCAATATTAGATTTTTATTTTCTAACTTAAAAAAAAATATCAAGAAATGCATCATTTCTTTGAATGGGCAGTATTAGTCCAATAGGTTGAAAGTTTCCCTCTATTTGCATTTTGGAAGATGGTGACACAAGGATAAAACTTAAAATGTTCTAAATAGCTAAAGTGATATCATCTGCATTTCATCAATTTTGGATGGAAAATAGAAAGAGGCTAATCAAAATATATATACTTAAATGAGGAGTTTAGGTTAGTTTTTTCTTTGTAAGACATATCTAAATCCTTGATACAATGTGCTCATATCAGTGTTTCTATTAATAATAAAAATACTTTTAGGTTACAGATACATTTTTTCTTTCATTCGATCCTTATAATAACCCTGGGGAAAAAGTAAAAAGAATATATATTCCAGTTTACAGAGGAGGAGACAGAAGCTCAGAGAAACTACATAAAATATTTAAAATCCCTGTCTAATAAAAAGTAGAATCCAGGTATTTCTCTAAACTCCCCCTTTTTCCCTCTCAGCACTCCTCAAGGCTTTCTACCCAAGTACAACACAGTAGTTCACATTCTTGTTCCTAGGAGGTCTGCAATACAGTTTCCAAAGTCCATTACAAATGGGAAATATCTTTGATATCCCACATTTTATTAAAAATTCAGGTAAAATTTGCATTTTACCCATTATATATATGTGTATTTTAATGTAAGCAATGCCTCCTGTAACTTTTCCACCCTCCCTCTTGATTTTTGAAATTAAATGGTTTTGAGGTTAAATAAATTCACATGTGATTGTAAGAAATAACACATAAATCCCTGTGAATGTTCTCTCTAATTTCTCCCAGTGGTAAACTGTGGGACAATATCACAATGAGAATATTGACATTGATACACTTAAGATATAGAACGTTTCCATCATCACAAGGAACCCTCACATTGCTCTTTTATAGCCATGATACGCCTTTCTGTCCCACCCCTTTCTTGGCCTTGGAAACCACTAATATGTTCTTTGTTTCTATAACTTTGTTATTCTAAGAATGTTGTAAAAATGGAATTATAGAGTACATAACTTTTGGTATTGACTTGTTTTACTCAGTGTAAGTCATTGAAGAGTCATGCAGGTTGCTGCATGTATCAGTAATTAATTCTTTTTTACTGCCAAGTAGTATTCCATGGAATGGATATACCACAGTTCATTTACCCATTGAAGGGCATCTGGGTTCTTTCTGATTAGGCGCTATGACAAATAAAGCTGCTATAACCATCTGAGTACAGGTTTTTGTATGAACACAACTTTATATTTCTTTGAGATAAATGCCCAGGAGTACAATCACTAGAATATATAGTACCTGTATGTTTAACTTCTTAAGAAAATGCCAAGATTTTTTTCCAGAGTGGCTATGCTATTTTACATTCCCACCTGCAATGCATAAGCAATTCAGTATATCCACATTCTCTCTATCATTTGGTGACACAGTATTTTTTATTTTAGCTGTGAAGTGATAATTCATTGTGGCTTTAATTTGCATTTCCCTAATGCCTTCTTTTCAGGCATTTTTGCCATCTATATAACCTCTATTGAAATGTCTGTTCATTTATTTGTCCATTTTTTAATTGAGTTTCTTTTTTCTTTTCTTTTCTTTTCTTTTCTTTTCTTTTCTTTTCTTTTCTTTTCTTTTTTCTTTTGTTTTTGGTTATTTGTGTGTTTTTTGCTGTTGAGCATTGAGAGTCCTTTATATATTCTAGATTTCAGTCCTTTATCAAATAAGCAGTTCCTCCTACTTTCTATGAAGTCTTTTCATCCTTTTCACAGGGTCTTCTGCAGAGTATCAGTGTTTAATTCTCATCAAGTCCATTTTTTTTTTCTTTTCTTTTTATGGGTGATGGTTTTGGGCCAAGTCTAAGAACACTTTGCCTAGCCCCCAAATCATGAAGATGTTTTTAAATTTTATAGTTTACATTTAAGCCTGTGATCCATATTGAGTCAATGTTTGTACGTGTGTGTTAAACTCAGGTTGATGATATTCTTTTTGCCTGTTGATGACCAACTGCTATAGTACCCTTTGTCCCATCTGTCTGAGACTAACCCGGTTGTGGAGGTGGGTGGGCTCATCACTGCTGGGTGGGTGTGGAAGTCTTCATTTGGACTCCACTGACATACAGGGAATAGGCTGAGGACTCATTACTGGCCACTGGAGATGAAAAGCTCAGCACCCTACTTGGCTTTCTCTGACACCATGCTGGCAGAGACATTGTGACACCTCATTAGAGCCACACAAATGTGAAGTCTAGGCTCCATACTTCACCTCTACTGGGATAAGTGGGATTGAAGCCAGTTATTTTCTGTGGCATTGGGTGAGTGTAGAGCAGATATTGTCTAAAAGTTTCCTGTCTTGCTATTCTGCCCTTTCTTGGTCTTTTAGTTAGAGAGAGCAAACTTTTGTTGGGGTTTCTTTTGTCTATGTCCATTACATTTCCCTGTTGCCAGCTTCTGCAACTCTAAGTCTGGGATATATAAAACAAACAAACAAGCAAAAAAACCAAAACCAGGCATGTGCTTGGGGGGGTGGGGGGAGTAGCCAGGGAGAGGTCAATGGGGGGAAAAGGACACTTATGTAATACTTTAAACAATAATTTTTTTTAAAAAAAGAGGAAAAAAACAAAAACAAACAAAAAATGGTGTTTTTCTCACGTCCTGAAATCCTGACCTAGTTTGCCTCTTCTCTCCAACTTTTTGAGTCTTCTATGTTTGTTTTATATGCAATACTAGAAGCCCAGTGCACAAATTTGTGCATAAGTGGGGTCCCTTCGCCTGACATGTGATCAGGACCATCGGGGCTGTCTTACACAGTCCTGATCGGGCCAATCGGCTGGGGAGAGAAACTGTGGGAGGTTGGCCGGCTGCAGGATATTGGCTGTAGGAGCACACCGACTGCCAGGGGGCAGCTCCTGCGTTGAACATCTGCCCTCTGGTGGTCAGTGTGCATCATAGCGACCGGTCGACTGGTCCACGGGTCATTCAGTCATTCGGTCGTTCAGTTGCTTAGGCTTTCATATATATAGATGCAGGGTTTTGTAATTGTGTTTTCCTGCAAGAATAGAAATAAATATGTCTACCTCATCTTTCTGGAAGTGGATTTTCCCAATTTGATTTTTGAGTAAAACTTGATGGTCTAGAAAATACGTCATATTTATTACTGCAGGCAAACTGTATTATTTCAATATGCTCTTCAAAGTTCATAGCACAAGGCTGTAGGGAAAACAGATGTTTCAATAAATTACTGGAATTTTATGTTGATGATAAAAAAGAGAAAGAAAGCCCTGACTGGTTTTGCTCAGTGAATAGAGTTTTGGCCTGTGGACTGAAGGGTCCCAGGTTTGATTCCGGCCAAGGGCATATGCCCAGGCTGTGGGCTCGATCCCCCATGTGGGGCATGCAGGAGGCAGCCTATCAATGATTCTCTCTCATCATTGATGTTTCTCTCTCTCTCTCCTTCTCTCTTCCTCTCTGAAATAAAAATATATTTATTAAAAAAAGAGAGAAAGAAAAACTGTTATTTATTAGTTGTATAATCTGCCCACTTATTGGCCTCTAAGGGAGAAAAATTAATTGATATCATTTTTATGTTTCTCTGACTTCACATTCCTCTAGACCAGTGGTTCTCAACCTTCTGGCCCTTTAAATACAATTCCTCATGTTGTGACCCAACATAAAATTATTTTCATTGCTACTTCATAACTGTAATGTTGCTACTGTTATGAATCGTAATGTAAATATCTGATATGCAGGATGGTCTTATGCGACTCCTATGAAAGGGTCATTTGACCGCCAAAAGGGTCGCGACCCACAGGTTGAGAACCACTGCTCTAGACTTATAGCAACTTGATTTCTATCCCACTCAATTGGTTGTATTGACACCTCCAGCTCTCCTAGCTGCATGACAAATCCACATCCTTACTAACTTCTAGGTTTCTGTCAGTTTACAAATATTTATTGAAAGCCCCCAGGGACAGAGACTTGTGTTGGGTGCTTATTCTGGCAGCAGCCAGTGTCCTTTGGCCTTCAGCCTCCCTAAGGCAAGGACTGTCAGACAGTTGAAGGGTACACAGGTGTTTTAGGTTTTTAAAAAATTGCCCTGGAAAGGCCTTTCTTCAACAGAGCTCTTCTGAAGTTGGGTCTGAGTATCATCTTAAGGGGGGGGGGGGAGGGGGGAGAGAAGAAAACTCCCCTTTTCATTGATGAGGAATCTCTCTTTGACATGGAAATGGAAGAGAAAGGAGAATAATGCATCCTATATGTGAGCTCTGCCACAAAACATCAGTTTTTCCATGAGGACAGGACCTGTGCCTTCTTCATTTATGTCTCCTAGCATTGTGTCTGGCATAGAGTAAAAGCTAAAATCCATCTATGTCACACTGAGCCACAATCATGTGTAAACCCCCTGTGGGCCTTGAGAAAAAAATGTCCCGGGAACTGAACTCCACTAATCCAAAAGCATAATTAAACATTTTAAAAGAAAGAAAGTAAAGAGACAGAAGACCCTTAAACCAATAAGTTTCATAAGATCACTGTGACTGTGGCAGCTCCACAAATATAACACTGTGGTTAAAAAAACAAACAAACAAACAAACAAAAAAACAAAGGGCCCCAAAGACATAGAAGATTCAGAGAATTGACAAAGACTCTTGTTAAGGAAAAAAATTATTAATTACACTTATTAAAGAAAGACAGGTCAACTTTATTCAAGACTATTGATACAAAGGTAGCAGCCACTTCCGTGGGGTTTTGCAGTGAAGGAGAGAGATTGGGCACAACTCTGAATACAACAAGAAAAGTAGAAATTTATAGCCAAGGAGCAGGGTGCGGATCAGTGGATAGAAAATTACTAAGAGGAAAGGGGGATTCAGGCTAGACCACCTAACAGGATTCTTATTGAAGGCAGGCCTGGGTGTCACACATCACCTGGGGATGGAGGAGAATGAGCAGCCTGATCTATCAAAGTTGATCAGATATCAATGGTGGGGAATTCTGGCTAAACTGATTTGGTAGGATTCCTGCTAAAATTGGACAATGCAGAAATGAACATGGAAGTCTTCCAGAAGTCGGGGCCTCGTCATAAAAGGAGCTCAGAAGAGCTTGCACAGTTTGGTCAAAAAGATAATCGTTGTTGCTCTCTTTTTGTCCAAATTTCAGTCAGACTCTTCTAAGCCATATTCTCAGCTAGGCTTCAACCTTGGTCTCTGTTCTCTCTGGGACTACATATCCAGTGTTAGTAAGAATCTTGCTAAGTCAATTCAGAGAGAATCCTCCTACCCTGATTACCACCAATATCTGATAAAATTCCTTAATCCCCACTAACCCACTCTTGAGACCTGTCTTTAGCAAAAACCCTGTTAGATTAGCAAAAATCCCTCTTAACCCTTGATGTCTCCTTTTAATTTAAATCTGCTAACCAGCCCCTACCTTCCCTTGCCTCAACCTGGTTCTTGGCTATAAATCCCACCTTGTTCTTCTTATCTTAGGAGTTGAGCTTGATCTCTCTCCCTTGTTGAAATAGTCTCTACATCTCTCACAGTAATTCTGAGTAAAGGCCTCCTTAACATTTTATCAAGTGTCTGGATAACTTTTTCTTTAACGCAATCTAAATCTGGAGGAAAACTAGAGAGGCAGCTTCTTTTTTTCGCTCTCTCATATTATATTTCTATTATCTCTAAGAGCTAGAAAAACCAGAGAGATAAGCATCTCTCTATGGACAGACCTGCTCATTGCTGCCTGGAGATTTGTCCTTTTTGGCTGCACATCACACAAAAACTGACCTATGGTGCCAGGAAGAATGGGACACGAAGTACTCTCAGGCATATAGATTTTAGAAGCTTCTTCATTCTTACTAACCTCTTAGGATTTGTCTGCACTGCTGGGAAGTTGGAACTGGGAAGTACATTTTTATACTTGAAAGGCCTGTATCCTGGGTTGGACTCCAAAGGGGGCTGAGTGAACAATCACCTTGAAAGGGGTGGGGTGGAGGAGGGATGCAGAAAGTGAGTGAAGTTTATTTCTTTTATTTACCAGAGAGCCAGGAGGCTGGCATCTTGCTGTGATATAGAAACTGTCTGAAAAGGAATGTCCTCTACCCTCTCCTTGCTGTTATGTAAATTAAGCTGGAATTGGGACACCCAGGATTTGCAACACCATTCCATTCCCTTTGGCTTTCTTCCAAGGTGACCAAACACCTGAGTGAAAGTTTGGCATTCCTAACCTGGCTGAGAAAAGTCCCATGTATTAAATATGGCTAACTCAGCTCCCTTGCATTGGCAAGGTCTCATTGAACTCTGAAGTGATAAATTTAGAAGTGGAAAAATGAGATGGGGTTTCTCCAGTGTCTGCATGGCTCCTTGTAAGAGGTTTTGCTGACTTCAGAATTTTCCTGCTGCAAAAGACCTTTGAGATCAACTAGGTCAACTATTCCCTTATTTTATAGATAAGGAATAAGAATTTTAGAGGGTGATACAAGATGACTTAAATCACCCAGCTAATTAATAGTTGTGGTTGATGTTGGTTTCTTCCAGCTTTTTCTTCTCCATCACTGTATATAACACTCCTGAGTTTACCTTGTTGCGGCTTTTAAATGTTGGGTTTGGGGATCTGGGGATGATAATACCTTTTTCTAGATACAACTCCTAAAATATTATGCTAACTGTAGGAAGGGATGTAAACATATAAGGCACCAGAAATGTCTTGGAAAGACTACCCTGTTTTCAGTCATTCTCATTTGGTAGAGTGCATGAAAGAGATTTTTCTTTTTTACTTTATAGATGAGTGACACACAGCTGAAATGTTAAATATTAAAGCTTAAGGTCCAACACCAATCATCCAACAAAGAAATAGATGCAAGCAGATACAGGAGGCCACAGAGATGCTTAGGGGTTGCCTCCCACTTGACTCTTCTTTTCAAAGCCCACTGCTTAATCAGCTAGGGTGTGCATGATGAGGGATTTAGAATGAAATTCAGTAGCCAAGAGATGAAGTAAACAAATGTTTACACAATGGAATATAAAAGCCAAAACATCTGAAATATACAATATACAAGGAGAAATTTAACTTTCTATAACATGTCTGTCAAATATCACCTTTTCCCCTCAAGTCTAAATCCCCAATACCTAACAGATCTTAATTGTTCTGTACAGCTCAGATCAGGATCATAAAGAACATTCAATCATAATATTGTATGAGATGTATCTGCCGGGAGCCGGTCCATCCTTGCTGTTTCAAGGGACCTGGCATATATGGCATACTGTTCTTAATATGTTTGCTCCCCTTAGTGCTATGTGTTTTAACCCTGGAATGGAGACAAGAAACGCCCTAACCTTTGGAATAGAGATTGATAGGATTGGAATCAACTGGTATAAATACAGATGTAACAAGACAACAGGACACAGAACCTAGACACAAAACCTACACAGAACCTAGACACAGAACCTACACAGAACCTAGAGACAGAACTTCGCTGGAGAGAACATGGCAAAAGATCCTGGACAGAAACTGGAGACAGAACCTAGAGACAGAACCTAGCGAGAGAACATGGCAAAAGATCCTGGACAGAAACTGGAGACAGAACCTAGAGACAGAACCTAGTGAGAGAGCCTGGCTGAAGAACCTAGAGACAGAACCTGGCTACAGAACCTGGATAGAACATGGCAAGAGAACCTGACTAGAACCTGGTGACTGAACCTGGCTGGAGAATCTGGAGAACCTGGCTGGAGAACTTAGCAAGAGAACATGGACACAGAACCTGGCTGGAGATCTTAACCAGAACTTTTCTGGAGATCCTGGCCAGAACTTGGCTAGAGATCCTGGCTAGGCTGTTGATCAACTGAACGCTGTCTCTGTGTCATTCCTTCTTCGCCGACTCCGTCCACACCTTTGGGGATCCCTGGACCTGCTGGGGTTGGACCCCAGCATCTGGTGCCCAAACAGGGACCCCTAGGTAAGCCCCACTCTCGGGATGGATAAGACTCCACCGTAGGAAGAGGGTGGATAGTCTTCGCCAACTCCGTCCACACCTTTGGGAACCCCTGGAACAGGATTCCCCTAGGTAAGCCCCCCTCCCCCCATTGAGAACCCCACACTCAGGACAGATAGGACTCCACCAGGGTACTGCAGACCCCCCTATAGAGGATAAGTAGGGTAAGAAGGTGGATAGTACAGAACTTAGATTGAGAAGATGTGCCATACTGAGTCCAAAGAAAGAAGACTCTGTATTGATCTTTAGATTAAGAAGATGTGCCATACTGGGTCTAAAGAAATAAGACTCTGTATTGATCTTTTAACTCATATGCTTGCTAGCAGAGGAATTAAGGTTACTCCCAGTCAGACAGAACGTTTTATACAAGAAGTATGTCCATGCTTTTCTGAGGAAGGAAAGATAAATGTAAAGGCATGGGAGGAGGTAGGCCCAAGGAGCCTTATCTTTAACCCCACTGCAGCCTTTCCACCCCAGGAAAGTGCAGGATTGGCAAGCTCTCCCTGGGGTGATAGATCAGGACTCAGGTAATAGCGGAAAGCTCCAATCCTACTCTTAAAATGGATACAAGAGAGCATTTGGGGTTTTTCTTTTTAATGCCTGCTTTTAAAAAATAAAAGAGGGGGAATTTGCTGGGAGCCAGTCCATCCTTGCTGTTTCAAGGGACCTGGCATATATGGCATACTGTTCTTAATATGTTTGCTCACCTTCTTTGCACTATGTGTTTTAACCAAGGTCACCTCTCTGAGAAAGGTTGTTTCCCCAGGTAGGGATTTTCCCCTGAAGTTAGGGAGGGAATAGAACCCCTTAACTAAGTGCCAGGCGGGTAATTAATCACTTTAACTAGGAACAACCATGCTTAAGCTACATAATCTTTACTCCCTGGAATGGAGATAAGAAACGCCCTAACCTTTGGAATGGAGATTGATAGGATTGGAATCAACTGGTATAAATACAGATGTAACAAGACAACAGGACACAGAACCTAGACACAGAACCTACACAGAACCTAGAGACAGAAGAACTTCGCTGGAGAGAACATGGCAAAAGATCCTGGACAGAAACTGGAGACAGAACCTAGAGACAGAACCTAGCGAGAGAACCTGGCTGAAGAATCTAGAAACAGAACCTGGCTACAGAACCTGGATAGAACATGGCAAGAGAACCTGACTAGAACCTGGTGACTGAACCTGGCTGGAGAACCTGGACAGAACCTGGCTGGAGAACCTAGCGAGGGAACATGGCTACAGAACCTGGCTGGAGAACCCGGAGAACCTGGCTGGAGAACCTAGCAAGAGAACATGGACACAACCTGGCTGGAGATCCTAACCAGAACTTCGCTGGAGATCCTAGGCAGAACTTGGCTAGAGATCCTGGCTAGGCTGCTGATCAACTGAACGCTGTCTCCGTGTCATTACTTCTTCGCCGACTCCGTCCACACCTTTGGGGACCCGTGGACCTGCTGGGGTTGGACCCCAGCATGTATCAAACTAGGAAAAATCTCTATAGTGTTTAGCGTTAGTCTCCTTTACCTTCTCTTACATTAATGATTTTTTGCATATGTTCTTCTCCCCTCCAACTTTATGGAGAGATAATTGACATACAACACTGAATAACTTTAATGTGTGCATTGTGATGATTTGATACGCATATATAATGTGAAATGTTTACCACAATAAAGTTAGTTAATGCATCCTTTCACCTCACATCATTACCATTTTGTTGTTTTGTTATGGAGAGAAAATTTAAGATCTATTCTCTTAGCAACTTTCATTCTCTTACACTTATTTCCTTCATTCTTTCACTTAAAATCCAACTTTCCAGGCATTTTAGTTGATAGCAAGAGCTTAAAAATATTTCTAGAATGGGGAAATGAATGAATGTTATTTCATTTATTTCTCATGACAACAATATAATGAAATAAATATGATTTTCATATTGCAGATGAGAAAATTAAAGCTCTGAGATTATAAGTCACTTGCCCAACGTGAGAAACTACAGCTAAGTCTGTCTGTCTGTCATCAGAGCGCTATTCACATTACATGTATGCCTTTATATTTTCAGAGACCTAAGGAGAATAAGGATAGAAAAAAGTGGGCTGGAAACAAAGTGGTAATATTTTCCTTATAAAGGGTAGCTACACTTTTCTATGAATGAGATTCCCAACATGTATATTATTAAAAACTCCAACTTAGAGACTGGTAGTTCTGCAAAAACCCCAGTAGAAGAACTAGGGCCTCTGCTAATGATTTCCCAAAACTTGCCTCAGGCTTGCAGCTGGGAAGGAGGAAATGATTGCTTCCCAAGGCGCATAGTAACTTACTGTGGATGTGGTTTCAGATATTTTCTGGGTTGAGAAACTTAAAGAAAAAATAAAATATTAAGGTGAGTGTTGAACTAGGACATTAAAAAATGCTCAATAGCCTTGGGCAATCCCTGGATACCTGCTTCCATACTTCTAACTTGCAACCAACCCTTTGGTTCCACCACTTTAAACTGATTATTTATTACTTGCCTTTGCTCATGTATTATTGCTGCCTTCTGAAATAAAATGCTTCCATCCAGGGATCATAGAACCTCTCAGCAATAGAACTAGTCTTTCATTGATTTCTTCTTTATCATTTTTCCAGAGGTAGCTCCCAAAGTATTTTTATTAGCACCCCCTCTTCCTTCCTGATACTTCTAAAACACATTTCCCTTTACACTTTTCCATCCTCAAAAACTGCATGATCCATGTGTCTCTGTTTCACACAATCCATAAAACTCACTGTATATTTTTCATATTCTCTCATCCATTTATTCAATTCATCCTCTTTCTATAAAATTCTCTCTCTTTTTGTGATTGGCACATCTTTTTTTCAAGTTCTTTTTTAAGTTATTGAATACCTTTTCAAGTTCATTACTACTAGATGTCTGAAAGTTTCCCTTGGATAAGAATCGTATCCCCAGTAGGAAGAAGGGTTCATTTGATGTCTCTCAAATATTCCAAATGGAATGGAATTTTCTTCACTTTTTGTCATTTTTACCATTTTCCTAAAAAGTTATAAAACACTTTGTTTACTTTATTAAGTGCAGTACATTAACCTTGCAAATACACTGACTGAAAACCTGCTGCCTCAGCAACTTCTCTGAATGTAAAAATTATCTCTGTTCATCAGAGAGTTTTTAATTATACATTATTATTTCCTAGAGCATCTCCTGCTCCAATTTGAGGCAGTCTTCAAAATGCAAGCATTGTTCAATAAGTGCTGCATCCAGGGCCAATGGTGTGGCTGTGGGCAGCATTCAGGGTCAACTACCACTTCTATCTGCTGACCTCTCCAGTTCCCTGATCCTTCAGGGCAGTGGTCATTGACTCTTAGCAAGGGACAAAGAAGAGGTTTTATTCTTCAGGTGCCATTAAGACCCCAGGTTTATTGGTGAATTCTCATGTAGAAAGATTACTGGCATAGGTCCTAGATAAAATCACATAATTCCAAGCGATACAAAGGTTAGGGATTATTCTCCCTGACCATGGTAAAAAAAAAAAATCACCCAGTGAAATCAAATGCTCAAAGATATTTCCAGAAGCTGAGAAATGAATGATGCTATCTGGTATGGCATTAAGTGTTCCTTCAGTAAAAACAAATCCAGATTTAATCATTTAAACAACACTTTCCGAGATCATGATAACCGCTTGAGGTAGCCTGCTAAGGTTTGAGGTGTGGTGGGGGAGGCTTTTAATGTTGTCTCTGGTCAAAATTTCTATCTACATCAGTCTCCTGCTGGCACAGCTGTGATGAAAGACAGCAATGGCACCATAGTCAGCTCAATTATTCTGGCCCTGCCTGTGGCTTTGGCTGGGTGATGATGAACTGCTGCTCTCAATGGCTGCTTTGCTGAGTAAATCCCCAGATGGCTTCATTTTTAGATTAGGGACAAGATCTGAAAAGACAGCATTTTGTCCCTATTTCCATGGTTCTTATAGCTCAAAGCGTTGGGGGGTACCCTTAACTGCTTTGAAAGGAGTTTAGAATGAGTTACATTTGACCAGATTAGATAAAAACTACCAATCATTTGGTGCTTTCTACACGCCAACCATTGTGCTAAACTCCTTACATGCATTATCTTATTTAATCTCATCATCTTAACACAATCTACCCTGTCTGCCAGGCAGGATAGGTGAAGAGAGGTGAATTATCTGCTCTAGAAGAGTTGATGCTTCCTTACTCCCTGTAGGACAGACCACACAGCACTTGGCAAATTCTGCCCCTCCTCCCCTCCCCACACTGCAGACCCCACTGTCCTGCTGGATGCTAGGTTGTCAATAGGACATGCTATATTTAGCTTCCTGAATCTAGAAATTAAATGCCAACATGATCCATTCAGAGTTCTGTTTTATACACCTGGGTTTGTTTAGCCCTGAGGGAAAAGTTGCAGGTGACCTTTCTTGTTTTTACTTGACTCAAAAATACATGTAAAGTAGCTCAACCAGACCAGCTGAGAAAGAAGGGTATAACTGTTTTATAGCAGGGCAGAGTTCTGCTGGCCAACACTGTTTTCCACTTCAATTCTATGTATGCATGTGAAGTGTGTGTGTGTGTGAATCCTAGAGTTTTTTTGTTTTTTTGTGTGTATATAGTTGGATTATATATAGTGTCTATCTCTGAATAAGTGTGAATAGGGTGTCTAAGATGTGAATAATTGGCATTTTTTGTTTACTTCTTTCTTTCCTGCATCTGAAAATGGTATAAAATAGATTTTATTTTTTTTCTAATTGATCAATTTCTATACAAACCCCATAATGCATGAGGTAGGCTCTGATATACTAGTAGATTTACATTGATGGATTTTCTGGAGTGGTCAAATATGGAGTTACAAAAAATTAAGCATATTATAATAATTTATCCCTGAAAGGAAGTCTCATATACATATTTATGTACAATGTGTCCTAATTCAAGATATAATGGAACCTACATCTATCTATCTATTTACTATCTATCTATCTATCTATCTATCTATCTATCTATCTATCTATCTAGTTATCTGTCTATTCATTATTGTCATAATTAATATTAATAATAGAAAGAGAGCAAAGACGAGACCAGACATTATAAACATGGTCACTAAGACACTACAGCTTCATGCTCCCAGGGAATCATTGCTCCATTCCCTGTAGATCACTGTGGGGAAGAATCAAACAAAGGGGTAGATGGGCACTTGTGCAGTAAAGTTGGGGTGACATAGAAAAGATCCTTACCTGTGCACCTATTCTGGGAAACCAGAGATTGGCAAGGAGGGTGAAGCCACTGCAAGCATGCAAAGTTTGGAAAGTTAAACTACCCAAACAAAGAGTTATCTTCTCTCCTCGTGCTCCCTTGCTCTGAGGCTTGCCCTTGCCCTTGCACTCACCTCCATAGCCATGTGGCCTTAAGCAGCTGCAAAGCTCATGGCTATGCAAACCCTACGTACAATGGACTACAGCTAGAAACACAAACTAAGATATCCAGACGATATACTGGACTGAACTATAATATGGAAGAGAAACTCCGGGCAGTGGCCTTAAATCTGGCTCTGCTGAAGACAAGACTGTACTTCTTCCATGGCGAGACAGACAGAAACAGGATCTTGCAGGAGAACCCCCTTAATTTTACATAATCAATAAAGTTTTCCATGAAACCTCATCCTCCTGTGGGGGACTCAGGAAATTCTTTTCCTTAGTGTCACCCCAAGAATACCACTTCCACCAATAACATATCTATCTATCTATCTATCTATCTATCTATCTATCTATCTATCTTTATCTAATCTTGCATCTTGAAAAATGCAAACTTCTTAGAAATATATATAAGATGTTTTATAACATATTTCTTTAAAATCATTTTAGGGAAAGAGAAGAGAATAGCATAGTGATCTAAAGCATACTAGAGATAAAAGGCATTTATATTGCAACTTTATCACTTGCTAGCTGTGAGACTGAAAATTTGGCCTAAGCCTCAGAAGTCTGCAAAATTTGGCCTAAGCCTCAGAAGTAATATTTATTTGTAGAGTCATTGTAATTCTTTTTAAAAATATTGTGGTAAAGAACATATAATATGAGATCTACCTTCTTAAATTTTTAAGTATAGTGTGTTATTTACTATAAGGACACTGTTATATAGCAGATCTCTAGAACATTTTCATCTTGCATGACTAAACTCTATACTCATTAAGCAGCTAATCCCTAGTTCTTCCTTCATGCAGCCCCTGGTAACAATTTTTCTACTTTCTGTTTCTGGATTTGACTATTTTAGATGCCTTATATAAGTGGAGTCATGTAGTATTTATCACTCTGTGAGTGGCTTATTTCACTTAACATAATGTTCTCATAATAGCATATAACAGGATTTCCTTCTTTGTTATGGCTAAATAATATTCCATTGTATGTGCATATCATTTTTTTTTTCCATTCATCCAGCAATGAACATTTAGGTAGTTTATACCTCTTGTCTACTGTAAATATTGCTGCAAGGAACACAGAAGTGCAAATATCTCTTAGAGACCTTGATTTCAATACTTTTGGGTAAATACTCAGAAAGAGGATTACTGGATTATATGGTAATTTTTTTGTTTAACTTTTTGAGAAACATTCATACTATTTTCCATACTGACTAAACCATTTTGCATTACTACCAACAGTGCAGAAGGATTCTAATTTCTCCATATTCTCTCTAACACTTGTAATTTTCTGATTTGTTTTATTTATAGCAGCCAGCCTAATAGATTATGAGGTGATACCTCATTGTGGTTTTGATTTTAATTGCATTGCCAATTAATGATGTTGAGTATCTTTCATATATCTTTGGTCCATTTTATGTCTTCTTTGGTGATATGTCTATTTTTAATTGGATTATTTTGGCTTGTTTGATTATTTTTTGCTATTTAGTTCAGGATTCTTAAATTTGTTAAGAATTGCTTATGACATGATGCTGTAAAGGTTTCACCAAAAAAACTATGAAAACTAATACATGAATTCAGTAAGTAGCAGCATACAAAATAAACATCCAGAAATCAGTAGCATTTTTATACACTAACAATGAACTACCAGGAAGGAAAACTAAGAAATTGCATCAAAAAATAAAATACCTAGGGATAAATTTAACCAAGAATGTAAAAGACCTGTACTCAGAAAGCTATAAGACACTGAAAAAATTGAAGAAGATACAAATAAGTGGAAGCATATACCATGTTCATGAATAGGAAAAATTAACATCATTGGTCCCAAAGTAACTCTGCTTAGGCTTCTATAAGCCATAGAGTACTTCAAGACAATAGCTCCATCTGCCTTTTCCTAAAGTCCTCCACATCACTTAATTGATGTGGAGAGGACTTCAGGGGACACACACCTAATGTCTATTTTCTTTCCTCCAGAGAAGAGTGTTCAAAGCTTCCCCCTGAAAGGAGATCCAAGATAGTGGCTGATGAGACAACAGGCTACAAAAAGTGTGTGAGTGAGAGAGCTAAAGGAGAGTGCTTGGACATGCTGGGAGTGTCTGTATTTGTGAGTGAGGGACAGCTATATTCTAAGGACTGTTGGGGACTGGCGGACCAGGCTCTACTACTGCTGAAATCTCTCCCGGAGCAGCGGGCTCTGTGGCAGAGACCATGCCATCTTGAAGGGGAGAGCAGCTGTGATCGGAAGCCTAGCCTTACCTTCAACCCGGAGATCTCAAATATGCAGATGGGTCCTGTGCCTTCTCACAGAGTAGATAGAAGGAACAGCTGAGTCAAATAACATCCACCCGGAATTGGCAAATTAAACACAGCTGGTGAGGCAATCCATGGATGGAAAGGTCAGAGATCTCCTAGAGCAGTGGTTCTCAACCTTGGCTGCACATTAGAATCACCTGGGAATCTTTTTAAAATCCTGATTTCTGGGCCTCATCCTCCGGAAATTCTGTTTCTTTGTTATGGGGTGGGGCCACAACATTAGTAACAAAGAAACAGAATTTCCGGAGGATGAGGCCCAGAAATCAGAATTTTAAAAAGATTCCCAGGTGATTCTAATGTGCAGCCAAGGTTGAGAACCACTGGCCTAGAGAGAGCTCTGCCTCCTCAGATTCATCTGGGTGTTTGTTGTTTGCATTTATTGGATTAGTTGTTTGTCGTTTGCCTTCATCTCTGGGTGTTTGTTGTTTGCATTTATTGGATTAGTTGTTGGGTTTTTTTGGAGTTTTCTCCTGATATACATTCCCCCCACCCCTTATTTTTTCTTCTCTTTCTTTTCTCTCTTACATTTTTTCCTTTTCTCAATATCATTTTTGGACTCTTTTCTCTACCCTAATTCTCTTTTCTCTGGTGGTCACCTTTATTTGGGGTTACTGGTATAATGAATACATTTGTGTTTGATACCCTGTGTGTTGTGTCTTGGTGTGTTGTATTTTGTGCCTTTAAGTACATGCAGGAAAGAGAGCTACATGACCAGATACCCTGAGGGAAGCGATCATGGGGAGACAAAGAAATAGCCCACATACGAAAGAAATGGAGGAATCACTGGAAAAGGAAGTAAACAACATGGAGGCAAGCATTTTGTCAGAGAAAGAATTCAGAGTGATGGTCATAAGGATGCTGAAAAGGATGGAAGACAAATTCAACAATAAGTGTAAGAACCAAGAGGAAATGAAGAAGAAATGAAAAATGACATCACTGCAATAAAGAACACAATAGAAAGCATCAACAGTAGACTAGAAGAAGCAGAGGACCACATCAATGAGCCAGACGACAAAGTAGGAAAAAATACACAAGCAGAGCAACATCTAGAAAAAAAAAATTAAAAACAGGAGGAGAGTCTAAGGGAACTTTGGGACAACATAAAATGAAACAACATCTTCATAATGGGGTTACCAGAAGGAGAGGAAACTGAGCAAGGCATACAAAACCTATTTGAAGAAATGTTGACAGAAAACTTCCCTAATATCGAGAAGAAAAAATCACACCAGTCCAAGAAGCTCACAGAGTCCCAAACAAGATAAACTCCAAAAGACCAACACCAAGACACATTATAATTAAATTGGCAAACACCAACGACAAAGTAAGAATTTTAAAGGCTGCCAGAAAGAGACAGACAGTTACCTACAAAGGATCTCCCATCAGACTATAGACTGATTTCTCAACAGAAACACATCAGGCCAGAAGGGAATGGAATGAAATATACAAAGTCATGCAAAGAAGGGTCTGAATCCAAGAATACTGTACCTGCAAGGCTATCAATTGAAATTGAGGGTGAAATCAGGAGCTTCACAGACATAAAAGAACTAAGGGAGTTTATTACCACCAAATCAGCAATGCTAGAAATGCTAAAGGGTCTGCTGTAAAAAGAAGAAATAGGAAGGGAAGAAGAAATACAGGCATAAAGAATAAAAATGGCGACAAGCAAGTACCTATCAATAATAACTGTAAATGTAAATGGCTTAAATGTCCTAATCAAAAGACATAGGGTAGCTGAGTGGATAAGAAAACATGACCCATGTATCTGCTGTCTACCAGAAACCCACCTCAGAACAAAGGACTCACACAGACTGATGGTGAAGGGACGGAAAAAGGTTTTTCAGGAGAATGAAAATAAAAATAAGCTAGGGTAGCAATACTTATTTCTGACAAATTAGACCTCAAAGTAAAGGCCATAACAAAAGATAAGGAAGGTCACTACATAATACTAAAGGGAGCAATTCAACAAGAAGATATAACTTTGGTAAACATATATGCACCCAATACAGGAGCACCCAAATACATAAAACAACTTCTGGAAGATATCAAGGGAGAGATCAATAGCAATATAGTCATAGTAGGGGACTTTAATACTCCACTGACACCACTAGATAAATCCTCTAAACAAAAAATCAGCAAAGAAACAACAATCCTAAATGACTCACTAGATCAGATGGACTTAATTGACATCTTCAGAATATTTCACATCAAAGCTACAGAATATTCACTTTTCTCCAGTGCACACGGGAAATTTTCAAAGATAGACCACATATTAGGACACAGGAAAACTCTATTTAAATTTAAGAGGACAGAAATCATATCAAGCATCTTCTCAGATCACAATGGCATAAAATTAGAAATCAACTACAATAAAAACAATGAAAAAAATTTAAAAAACCTGGAAGCTAAATAGCATTCTATTAAACAATGATTTGGTTACCAAAGAGATCCAAGAAGAAATAAAAAGCATCCTGGCAACAAATGACAATGAAAACACAACAATCCAAAATCTATGGGACACAGTGAAAGCAGTCTTGAGAGGGAAGTTCATAGCTCTACAGGCCTATCTCAAAAAACAAGAAAAAATGGTAATAAATTATCTAACCCTACATCCCAAAGAGTTAGAAAGAGAGCAACTAGAAAAGCCCATTGTAAGCAGAAGGAAGGAAATAATAAAGATCAGAGCGGAGATAAACAACATAGAGACCAAAAATCAATACAAAAGATCAACAAAACCAAGAGTTGGTTCTTTGAAAGGATAAACAAGAGTGATGAACCTCTAGCCAGGCTCACCAAGAAGCAAAGAGAGAGGACCCAAATAAACAAAATCAGAAATGAAAGAGGTGAAGTAACAACCAATTACACAGAAATACAAAGGATTATGAAAAATACTATGAACAACTCTATTCCAACAAAAGGGACAACTTAGATGAAATGGACATCTTCTTAGAAAAATAAAAGCTCCCAAAACTCAATGAGAAAGAATTAAAAAAAAAATAAAAACCTGAATAGGCCAATAACTACTGAAGAAATTGAAGCAGTGATAAAAAATCTTCCAGCAAACAGATGCCCTGGTCTAGACAGCTTTACAGGGGAATTCTACCAAGCATTCAAAGAACTAAAACCTATCCTCCTCAGACTATTCCAAAAAATTCAAGAGGAAGGAACACTTCCAAGCTCTTTCTTTCTATTTAGTCAGCATTACCCTAATCCAAAAACCAGATAAAGACACCACAAAAAAAGGGAACTACAGGCCAATATCCTTAATGAGCATAGAAGTTAAAATCCTCAACAAAATTCTAGCAAATCGGATTCAGCATTACATTACAAAGATCATACACCATGACCAAGTGGGATTTATTCCGGGGATGCAAGGATGGTACAATATCCTCAAGTCAATAAATGTGATACATCACATAAACAAACTGAGAGACAAAAATCAATAATCATATCAATCGATGCAGAAAAAGAATTTGACAAAATACAACAGCCTGGTTGTAGGCAGCCTTCTTGTGAGGGTGTGAGGGTTAATTTGCATATCACCTCTTTATTATATAGGATTAACCAATGTCACCACAATAAATTCAATTAAAAAAACTGTTAAGTTTTGTTTTGTGATTTAACATGTGATCTATCCTAGAGAATTTTCCTTGTGCACATGAGAATGTGCATTCCGCTTCTGTGGGTGAAATGATCTGTATGTGTCTATGTGTCTATTAGGTCATTTGATCTGTAATGTCATTCAATTCTTCTGTTTCCCCATTTATCTGGATGTTTTATCCATTATTGAAAGGGGGGATTGTTATCCTCTTCTCTTATTGTGCTGCTGTCTATTTCTCCATTCAGGTCTATCACTGTTTGCTTCATATATTTGGGTGCTCTGATGTTGGATACTTACGTGTTTATAATGATATCTTCCTGGTGAATTAACTTTTCTCATAATATGATGCTCTTCTTTGTCTCTTTTGACAGTTTCTAACTTAAAGTTTATTTTGTTAAATATAAGTATAGCTACCCCTGCTCTCTTTTGGTTGCCATTTATTTACAAAAAAATATGCCTTTCCATCCTATCACTTTCAGCGTATGTGTATCCTTAAATCTAAAGTGAGTCTCTAATAGCTAGCATTTAGTTGGATGTTGCTTTTTAAACATTCAGCCACTCGGTGAGTTTCGATCAGTGTTTAATACATTTATGTTTAAAATAATTCTTGATAGCAAATAACTTACTTTTGCCATTTTTAAAATTGCTTTTTATCTGTCTTGTAGCTTTATTGTCCCCCTTTTAGTCTATTGCTTATTCTCTGATAATCACTGATTTTTTTTTTGGTAGTGATGTGCTTTAATTCCTTTATCATTTTCTATTGTGTATCTTCTATAGGTATTTTCTTTGTGATTACCATGGGGCTTAAATAAAACATCTTGCAGTTATAACAATTTGTTTTAGATGATAACAACTTAACTTTAATTACAAATAAATCCTCTATATTTTTGCTTCTATTACTCCACATAAACCTTGTATTATTGTATCACAAATTGCATCTTTTGAATTGCATATCCATTAACTTTTTATAGTTATAGTTGTCTTTTATACTTTTACCTTTTAACTTCTATACCAGAAGTAAAAGTAATTATGAATCACCATGACAGTCTTACAATATTCTGTATTTATCCATATATTTACCTTTACCAGCCAACTTTATACTTTCACATACTTTTATGTTCCTGTTTAGCATCCTTACATTTCAACTTGAAGAACTCCCTTTAGCATTTATTATAAGATAAGTTTAGTAGTGATGAATTTCATTAGGTTTTGTTTTTCTGGGAGAGTCTTTATTTCACCCTAATTTTTTTTTTTTGAAAGGTAGTTTTTCCAGACATAGTATTCTTAGTTAACATTTTTTTTTCTTTCAATACTTTAAACACATTATTCTGTTCTTCTTTGGCCTGCAAGGTTTATGTTGAGAAATTGCTTGTAATCTTATGTTAGTACCCTTGTATATGACCAGTTGCTTTTCTTTTGTATCTTTCAAAATTCTCTCTTTTGGCAATTTGAATGTAATGTACCTTGATATATCCTAATGTATAAAAAGCCAGGGGCTGTCTCAACCAGAACAACCGGACTGACCACCAAACAGCAGGGTGTGTGGGGCCACAAGGCTGGCAGGGGGGTTAGTGAAGGATGACCAAACGACTGAACAGCAGGCTGCATGGGGCAACCAGGCTGGCAGCGGGGTTAGTAAGGGACAACCAAACAACTGAACAGCAGGCTGCATGGGGCAACCAGGCTGGCAGTGGGGTTAGTAAGGGACAACCAAATGACTGAACAGCAGGCTGCATGGGGTGACCAGGCTGGCAGAGGGGCAGTAAGGGGTAACCAAGCCAGTGGGGGGCAGTAAGGGGAGACCAGGCTGGTGGGGGGGGGCAGTTAGAGGTGATCAGCCCGGCAGGCAGGGGTGGTTAGGGGTGATCAGGCTGGCAGGGGGAGCAGTTAGGGAGTTAGGGGAGATCAGGCAGGCAGGCAGGTGAGCAGTTGGGAGCCAGGGGTTCCGGATTGTGAGAGGGATGTCCCAGGGAACAGGCCTAAACCGGCAGTCAGACATCCCCTGAGGAGTGCCAGATTGGAGAGAGGGTGCAGACTGGGCCGAGGGGACCCACTCGTGCATGAATTTCATGCACCGGGCCTCTAATATACAGAGAGTAGGTAAAGTCCTCCTGGGTAAAGTCTGCTTGAATCTGGATGTCCGTTTCCTTCCTCAGATTTGGGGCATTTTAAGTCATTATTACCTATTTAAAAAAATTTTTTAAATATATTTTTATTGATTTCAAAGAAGAAGAGAGATGGAAAGAGATGGAAACATCAGTGATGAGAGAGAATCATTGATTTGCTGCCTCCTGCATGCTCCCTACTGGGGACCAAGCCCCAAACCTGGGCATGTGCCCTGATCAGGAATTGAGCAGTGACCTCCTAGTTCATAGGTTGATACTCAACCACCAAGCTAATGTTTTGCATTTGTTTTTTTTATTTATTGATTTTTAGAGAGAGGAAGGGAGAGGAATAGAGAGATAGAAATATTGATAAGAGAGAAACATCAATCAGTTGCCTACTGCATGCCCCCTACTGGACATCAAGTCTGCAACCTGAGCATGTGCCCTGACCAGGAATCAAATTTGTGACCTTTTGGTTTATGTGTTGGCACTCAACCACTGAGCAACACTGGCCAGGCTCAGTCATTATTTCTTTAAGTAAGATTTCTGCTTTTTTTTTTCTTTTCTTCTACTTCTGAAATCCCATAATGCATATATTGGTCTGTTTTTGGTATACTATAAGTCCCTTAGGCTCTCTTCATTCATTCTTTCTTTTTTTTCCCCCCTTTTCATTCCTCTGATTGGATAATTTAAATGACCAATCTTTAAATTTGCTGATTCTTTCTTCTGCTTGATCAAGTCTGCTCTTGAACCCCTCTAGTTAATCTTTCAGTTCAGTTATTCTTCAGCTCCAAAAATTCTGTTTGTTTCTTTTTAATATTTCCTACCTTTTTGTTGATATTCTTATCAACTCCACACATTGTTTTCTTGAGCTAGTAGAGCAACTTTATGGTTGTTATTTTGAATTATTTTCCAGGTGATTAACATATTTCCATTTCTTTAGGGACAATTTCTGAAGATTTATTATGTTCTTTCCTCCCTTGGTTATTTCAAAACTATGTCTGTTCCATCAACACTCCATGTAAAAACAAAAAACAAAAAAACAAAACAAACAAACAAACAAAAAATACAACAACAGCAATGAACAAACCTAGAAGCCAGTTCCTTGATCAAAAAGCTGGAACACTGGATACACACACTAGTTATTATTTCATTGAGAGAGAAGTTGTGAGGTGATGCATTCTCTCCTTGTACTAAGCTGTATCAGCTTGAGGGAAGGGCTGGTGCAGATAAAGTGAAACTGCTCTTCTTGTCTCAATGAAAGTGCTCTTGGCTTTGTGCACACCTGGGGTACTGAAGCTTCTTAAATGGGTTATGGAATTCTCATAGAAGTATTTTGGTCCACATATCATTGTTAAATTGTTACTTATGTGGAGCAACAAGGACTGGGACTTCTTATTCCAAGAGTGATATCTTCCTGATATCACACTTCTATAGGTTTTAATTGAGATAATCTATGTGAAGTGCTAGACACATTTTTTGTTATATAGCATATGGTCAATGTCTCTCATTGGCTGTTAGTATTAGACCAGCCATCTTCTTCTACTTTAGTGAAAATTTATACTATTTCCTGAACACAGCATGCTTCCATGTCTTATACTGTTTCCTCCACCTGAAAGGCCTTTCCTTCCTTTTCCACTCAGTGAACTCCTACTCAGTTTTCTAGAAGTCCAAATGCCATGTTCATTATGAATCACCAGAGAAAACCTTCTCCTTCTAAAATAATCATAGTACTTTTTTTCCACTTTTTATTTGAACCCATATCACATTGTGTTATAATAGGTTTCCGCATTATCTGTCTCCAACTTCTTCAGGAACTACCTAAAATGATCTGTGTTTCTATTGCTGACACTTGTCTTCTCTCTTTTCTGTCTATTACCAAGCAAGGTGACCCACATGAGTGCTTATTAAATGTTTAGCCATTGAATTGCATAGGGTAACCATGCTGCTTTCTCTGAATACCTAGGAATCTAATTCAATTTCACATTAGCAAGAGATAATAAAAGTTTTGTTTCTTCCTAATTTGATTTTTTTGGTCTTGATTAAAAAAGTCCGGCAAAATGAAATGTCAATGGACTTGTTCTTTATGGTCCTAGATAAGTGAATGAATAAGAATGGTGGAGACAATGTTGAAGCTAAATGGAACTATACAGATTTTCCAAACATTGACCTCTCATTTACTGGACAGGAGAAGCAAATTATCTAAAGCCACTTAGCCTTTTAGGAAGAGTGAAGACATTGCTCTTTTCAGGTTTGGATAGAAGGGGATTTTGAAAGACTATTTCACTGAATATTACCCAGGCTGATGAAGTAGGACAATATTATTTTGTTACTTCTTTCCTGTTAATACTATACTTCACTGAGATCCAGGCCAGGGAATCCCTTGATGCAGGTCCTACACTTAAGCTGGCCCTGTTCTGGCCTGTCTCTTGCCATTATCTACCCCATGAAAAAAGAATTCATGGTACCAATAGAACAGGCCCTGTCACAATCAGTATCTACTCCAAAACCATCTAGACCATGCCCTAGGTTTATGAGAATCCAAAGTCTCTGCCCACCTAGCAAATAGCTCCTACTTGGCTCTCAGGCTCTGCATTCCACTCCATTCTTTGGAGGTGGGCCCGGGTGTGTATATTCCTAGACCTAGGGGGTGGACAAGGGATAACTATTTATGGGAAAAGTTTATGAAGCTTTAACAGAGGGACAAGGATGTCTACACATGTGTTCAGAAAACTGCATGTGCTCTGAGACAAAGCCAAGTGTGAAAAGAGAAGAGGGATGGGCTATGACCCAGGATGTAGGATTCAGCTCTCAACACCACCACATTCTGGTATTCTGAGGTAGTCAGGAATTTCCATTCAAACTTGGTTTTCATGCTATTTCAAAATAATTTTATAAATGAGTGGATAGAATTTCTTTAAAAACTTGATTTGTAGGTTTAACACACACACACACACACACACACACACACGGGTATGGGCCTCCATTCACACTTTTGCTATAGGACTCACAAACATTAGGGAAAGGCCCACTTGCCTTGGTAAGTATTAAGGATCATGAAAAATACTAGATTTGTTTTGATAATTGCAACCTGTACAACAATATGGATCAAAGACACTGAAAACATTTTGGATTATAGCTACTATGAACTGACCCTGAAACAAACCTTGAAAGTTCTTAATTAAACTCTCAATTATTATTTCCTTTATTTAAAACTTCTCTTTTTATTCTAAAAGTGGAATGTCACTGATTGTGTAATCTAGCATTCCAGTTAATTGGGTCAATCAGCATTTTTCTGAATAATATTATTTATGACTGGGTAGAAGATGCTGATATGCACAGTGTAGAAAAACAGGTAGAGAAGAGGCTAAATCAATGGGAGGAATTTTATAAGCCAAAAAAGAATAATTTAACCATGCAATTTGAGGAGAACTTTAGGTCTAAAGGGCAAAAAGATGAAAGAGAACTAAATAACATAAATATTAAGTACATAGGATACAAAGAAAATAACAGAGAAGAATCACAATACATACTAGAGTGCATTAAAAAGAAAACCTTGCAAGGGAGTGTGTTGAGTATTGTATGAGGTGTATGAGGAAATGGGGGAAACAAGTGCCTTGAAAAGAGCAGATGCTGCCTGTGTGATCATAAGCAATGCTGTGTTCCTTCTGGGCAGGGCACTGCACTTAGAAAAGAATGTGTGCATTTGGAGCATGTCTAGATGAGGGTGACTGGGATGGTAAAGGATCTGACATCTCTCACACAGAGGGATCAATGGAACTCATTATAAAAAGCACTATTTTCATGTCTTAACCAGTGTGGCTCAGTGCTTAGAGCATTGTCCATGCACCAAAGGTTCATGGGTTCCATTCCAGGTCAAGGGCATGTACCTGGGTTGAAGGTTTGATCTCTGCCCTTCCTCCCTCCCTTCTACATCTTTAATAATAATAATAAAGAGTGCTGTCTTCAAATACCTGAAGGACTGCCATATGCAAGTGAAATTGAACTTCATTGTAGTCCCAGATGACTTAAGGTAAAAAAATAGGAAGTCACAGGATAATAGGTTTTGAAATAACATATACATAAGCAAGCCTCCAGCATTGACAGCTCACCTACACAGTGCCATGAGGACAGAGAAAACTTTCGCTGTGTTCACTGCTGGTTCTCAAACCTGGTAGAATATCTAGTGGAGCCTTTTGAAAAAATATGTATACTAAGAGATTTGCATTTAGGAGGTCTTATAGGTGTATGTTCCTCTGGAGTCCTGAACTGCTGTTCCATAGGGGTGCTGATGTACGTTAGGAATCAAGAACCATGATCCTACTATGAAATATAAGTCCTGGCACATACTAAGACCATATTAATATCTTGACTCTGGACCTTGACTCTGAATAGCACTTGCTGTTCTCTCTGCCTAGGACATTATTCTCTTTTTAAAAGTATATGTTTTTATTGATATCATAGAGAGGAAGAAGGAGAGAGGAATAGACACATCAATACTGAACACAGCATTGATTGCTTCTCACACACCCCCAACTAGGGATCAAGCCCACAACCTGGGCATGTGCCCTGACTGGGAATCAAACTGTGACCTCCTGGTTTATGGATTGATATGCAACCATTGATCAACACCAGCAGGCTAAGACATTGTTCTTAAGGCTCCTAAAAGTTTTGCTCCCTTACTCAGATCTAAAATAGGCCCATCTCCCATTACTTCTTATTGCCTTGTCTTCTTTCTCTTCTTTGTACTTACTGCTTACTTAAAATTCTGTTTATCTGTTATTGGTCTCTTTGCCGCTGGCATATATGTTCCACAAGGATAGTGACTTTGTCTTATTCCCTGCTGTACATACATTTTTTAGAAGAAAGCCTGGGTAACAACACATATTCAACAAATATTTATTAAATTAATGAATTGATAAATGTATGGATAAGTGATTATTGATTGGTTAACAATTTGATTGTTGGATTAAATGGCACCCCCCTTTATGGAGAAGATGTTCAAGCAGAGGTTGGCCAACCACTGTTTTAGAGGGTGCTTTGGGGAAAAACATGCATCATATGGAAGTTTCTTCCCAGCTACAAATATTAGACAGGGGCTATTGAAGAAGAAGAGGAGAGAGCTGGCATAAAAGGCAGCGGAACTAAGAAAGAACTAGAGAGCACTGGAGTGAAACAGCTTGCTGGGAAGCTGGCTATGACAGCTGACTTGTTGAAATATTCACCACATTCTGAAATAACAGATGTGCATTGAGATATATGTGTGAACATTTGCAACCTGCTTTCTATGCCTTTCTCCTTCTATCTGCCTCTCATAAACAGCAGCTTGCTTCAGGACCATCCACTCCCGGAAAGCCCAGAAGTCTTCTTTCCCACAAGAGGGCTACCCCACCTTACCTCACCATGGTCATACATTATTTCATTCCTAAAGAAAGAGATATTCGTTCCTCTGGCCTTTAACTACCTCTCCTCCTCTCTTCCCTCCCATGCTACTCCTGCCTTTGCCTACTTTACTTCAGGCACTGGCCTTCCTGCTTTTCTTCAAACACACCAGGCATGCCCCTACCCCAGGGTTTTGGCTGTACTCTTCCTCAAAAGGTCTTCCTCTGGAAGGCCACTGGCCTCCTTCTCTCCCCTGTTTCAAGTCTTTGCTCATATTTCACCTTCTCAGTGTGTCTGACTTGACAACTGTGTTTAAAACAGCAACCTTGTCTTCTGTACATACTCCTGAGACCATTATCCTGCTCCATGTTTTTTATTGTTCCATGTTCGTACTGTTTGATAATATGCTTTAACATTGTATTTATTATGTCTAATTGATTATCTGCCTTCCCACAACACCTCTTCACACTAGAGTGCTTATGAGGGCAGGCAGTAAAGAGTTTTTGTTTTGTTTGAAATTGTATTCCCCATGAGCATAAAAGTACCTGGCATGTGCTACCTACTCAATAAATATTTATTGATTCACAAAATGAATGCATGAATAATATATTACACAATATCCAGGAAAAGATACTAAACAGTTCTTATTCCAATGAAAGAACTTGGGAATCCCTGGTCCTTTTGACTTTAGATTCCACCTTGCATTTATATTTGCTTCTTTTGTTCAATAATTAATTTATTCAAAAAGCCCTTACTTAACACCTCCAGTATAAAACACCTCACTGAGCTCTTGAAATTGGCAAAAACAAAAGAAGATAGTCCTAAGTAGCTCACAATACAGATATGAAGAGAACACATTGATAACAATGTCCCCTGTCCACATATCATAGGCTATGAAAAAGGCTTATACCACATTTCCTTTGCTAACATGGAAATGTGAGAAATGTGATAGCTTTACTTGCTTAATGGAAGTCAGGGATTTGGGGGAAGATAAGGAGCTGCCTTTAAAATATTTAGTGAATATTATGAATTGCTGGAGTTGTTTTACAGAATTTATTGAATTATATCCAAGTGAGATGACCCCTGGCTCAAAAGACAGAGTTTACCTGAATGTTTGGTGGGGGGTGGGAGGTGGTATTAGAAAAAGGGATTGAAATGAGTGCTCTTGAGTAGGTAGCATACAGGAAAAGGGTGAGAGAAAAATAACATGAGTTTAGTCAGGAAACTAGACTCCAGCATGAAGAAATTACACTCTGTAACCATGGGTCTCAGGTCTTAAGCCAGTAAGAGGAAATGGAGAAAAAAATGAAAATCCTGTGGGAATATTAAGAAATTTTTATTTGTGATATTAAGGGTAGAGAGAGGAATACAGAAGTAAAGATTTATATGGGAGAAGACTAGTTCCATGAATGTTGGGATGCTAATGTTCCCTATTTGACTTATGATTTATTGTGCAGGTTTTAGGATACCTGTGTCTGTGCACTATAGGAAGTTGAATAAAGCTAGTTAGTTTATCTCTGAGCTTTGATAATATTCTATGGAAGTCTGTGACTGATTAATGTGGACCCTGAATATAACTAGATAAAGAGGTTTCCCTAGACCCACCAGGAAGGCATCTTAATCTTCTAGTGTCCCAATTGGAGAAATAAAGGTAATTGATTAACTCAGAAATGGAGAGTAGGAGACATATAACTTGTAACAAAAAACAACAACACAAAACAAAACAGAATAATAAAAAACATTAATCCTATAAAGGAAAAGAGGAAAAGTCAGGAGGAGAGGCATGAAGGGTCTATGAGAATTTGTGAAAGCAATAAATCTGGGTTCACATGAGACTCTACTTATGATATTATCTCAAACCTCAGGCCTCAATCCTCAAATAGGTGGTATTTGTTCAAGTTGTATATATATTCTGTACAGAAGTAAAATGGGTGAGAATATGAAGAATCCTTTCTATTTGTTTCTTGCTGGTGGCTCTGAAGAGAAAAATTTCTAGATCTATTGAGCAGGTAGGGAAAGCACACAGAACTGTTAATACCATATATATATATATATATATATATATATATATATATATATATCCTATCTAATAATAGAAAAACAGGGTAATTGACCGTACCTTCGCTACGCCTCCCATTGGCTAATCAGTGGAATATGCAAATTAACTGCCAACAAAGATGGTGGCTAATTTGCATACTGCAGGCAGGGCGGGCCTGCACGTGCCGCCATCCAGGCCCCTGTGTGCCGCCTAAGCCCCACCCCCAGCTGGGACTCCCGTCTGCGGCCTTGGGCGGAGGGGCTTGGTGGAGTGAATGCGCTGCCTAAGCCCTGCCCCCAGCCAGGACACCCGTGTGAAGCCCTGGGCTGGCGGGACCCCCATCTGAGGCCCTGGGCAGAGGGGCTTGGTGGCGCGATTGGCCCGAGGAAGCCCTATGCTTGCAGGAATCCTCCTGCAACGGGCTTCTAGTATATATATATAAAAGCCTAAGCGACTGAACGACCAGAATGACTGCAACAAACGGTCACTATGACATGCACTGACCACCAGGGGGCAGACGTTCAGCTGAGCGACCCATCCCAGTCTGGCAGCAGCCACTCTCTCCCTCAGTAGTCCTGCAGGTCCATTCTCCACAGAACAGGCCAGGCACTGATGGACCAGTACCTCTGGCATGATCCCCACAGCACCACTGGCCTCCTGGAAGTCGGCCTCAGGCACCACAGCCACTTCCCCTCCCTAGACACTCTGGAAGGAAGAAAGGATATAAAGGCAGCTGCCATGTGGCTCCCAACAACCAGAGCAAATGTCAGCTGGATAGATCTGGATCCCCGGCCTGCAAAGGGCATCCACCTGCCCAGAGGGCCGATCGCATCCTGTACTGCCCCCTCAGGACCCCACCTGTGCACAAATTCATGCTCTAGGCCTCTAGCATAGTTTATAAGATATCTTGGCAGGGAGACAAATAATTCAGTGTTCTGCAGGAGCTTAGCCATCAGCCAGTGTATAATCTTAAATTTCACCTGTTGACTAGGTGGATAATACATTCCTTTCCTACTAAAAAGTGCCATGAAAGTCTGAATTTGTTTTACAAAAAAACTGTCAAGAAAGCAGAAAAATGGTCCTCCTGAGATATATAGGGCTCTTTTCTTCAATTTGGTAGCAAAGATACCACTCAGCAGTAAAAGTAGCAAACTTCAAGATAACTAGAAAGCGCTAAGATTCCTTCTACTCCTGCCCCTGTGTTCCTTGAAATTTACTCTTAATTTCAGTCTATTTTGATTAAGTTAGTTTTGTTTCAGTGGTCATCTTTAGAACACCAGCATTCCTGGAAGGGTCAATGCTTGACACATAGTAGGTACACACAATAAATTAAATGGTTAGATGCCAGATCCATATAGTTGCTCAAGCCTTTATTGAATAAGACATACGATAGGTCTAGCGTAGTGTTGGGGTCTAAGAGTACAGAATTTAAAATGAAGAAAGGGGTTAGTTATGTGATTAATTACATAATTAGTGGCCTTGGGTGTGACTCCAACACCAGCTGTGTCCATTTTTCAGTTGGGCCTGATGCATGTTGAATTAAGAAGAAACTTCATTCAGTCAAAATTACAGATTTATTTTTGAGAGTCCAAATATAGCCTTTTAACCTTGTGGCTCTACAGAGAAAAGAAAATAATTAACACCTAATAATCTGCCTATTACAGATCAGGCAGAAGATTAGATGTTTTTACTTTTATTATTTGAGCACTTCCTCTAGGACAGTGGTTCTCAACCTTGGCTGCACATTAGAATCACCTGGGAATCTTTTTAAAATCCTGATTTCTGGGCCTCATCCTCCAGAAATTCTGTTTCTTTGTTATGGGGTGGGGCCAAAACAAAAAGATTCCCAGGTGATTCTAATGTGCAGCCAAGGTTGAGAACCACTGCTCTAGGAGGCATTGTGGGAGATTAAAGAGTAACAATAAGGCTATATTATGTGGCTAATTTGCAACTAGAGAAAGAAGAAAAGTTTGCTTAGGTAGGACAGTTAGAGTGGGAAACCCAGTCTACAGTAAGTAAAAGGAGAGATATGAAGAAAGCAAACCCACTCCAACCCACTAAAATGATACTAGCACTTATATTTACTTCTTAACTTTGTATCATTGAACAGCCCACGATCTAATGAACCTTTGTGAATATTTTTGTTTGAATGGCTTTAAAGTACAGAAAAATAGCTCATTGGTGGCCTAGGTGCTGACTTTTCCATTTTCTACTTTGAGAGATAAAAGGAGATTGACAGTGACCTCTGCCCTTGGAAGTTTCTCCCCCTCAACATCCTAATACTGTAGGGCTTTTCTTGGCTTGTTTGGGGAAGTCATCTGGTCTTCCATGTCCTAATACATGGGATGAAGATGTGAGCCTGAAAACCTTAATTTTATTTATTTTTTGCTATTACATTTTATAAAGACAAGACAAAAATATATAAATTGGTTGAAAAAAAACAGTCTTATATCTGTGAGTCCTAGGTGCTTTAGTGAACACTTCTGTTCTTAGAGAAAAATGTGATAAGGTCAATGTTGACTGCAGATGAGGAGCAACCCAGTTGGATGCTTATTCTAAATATATCACTGCTGGTATCACCTTTGGCAGCACCCTGCTTCCTTCTTCCGTCTGGAATTTCCCACCAGATGGGGAGAGACCTCATTACTAACCAGGAGGGAAGAACTGATGCTAACACCCACAGCAGCAGTTCGCTCTGGCCCTTCATGACTCTTCCTTCTGCCCACACTCCCAGCAGCTGCTGGTGAAAACCGTGGCCATGGCACACTGCAAATCCCATGGCCCCTCATGAACACTTCACTTTTCATGGAGGTCATGACTAAGCCAAGCAAGACTTTCTTTGCCTGCCCCAAGCTGAGTGACCTGCTTTCTCAGCAGCACGATTTCTCTAATGAGATTGTTTCATAAAGGGAAGAATAAAATCAAGTATCAGGGGGTTAGATCAAAGGGATTCTTATGCTCCGAGGCACAGGGTAAGACTGCAGGTACAAATGAACTTTTGGACCAGAGAAGGTCCTGTTGAGAGCAGACTCCCTGCCCCCACCTTTCTCCTTTCTCCTTGCCATGATCCCCTTTAAAACGGTGGAAAAGATTCTCCTATGCAAATACTTGAATGGGTTTCAAAACAGATTAATGGACTATCTAACATATAGTTATTCTTTTGAGCACTTAGCTCATCCTACATATTCCTATATCAGTCATCATTACCTTACTTACAGTAATCACAATAGGTAGAAACTATTTTTTACTCCAAGTTTACCAAAGGAGAAACTGAGTCTCAAAAATGTTGAGTAACTTGCTAATTAGTAGCAAAGTGGAATTTTTAAACCAGTTTTTTCTCCAAAATTTATGAGCTCAAACCCTAAGACACAGTAAGTAGTATATACTTAGCACTGAGATGGGCAATGTGGTTGGTGCAAAACAGACCACGTTGTGGACTCAAAGAGTTTATAATATAATGGTTGAGACACATGTGAACTTAAGTTATAGAAAGACAATATGTGGAAGGATGTGAAAATTACTGTACCATGAGAGAGGTACAAAGAAAATGCTTTGGTAACATTAAGGTATAAAACAATAATGAAATCCTATCTAATAAAAGAGAAACATGGTAATTAGCCGTACCTCCACTACACTTCCCTAATCAGGGCGATATGCAATTTAACTGCCAGCCAAGATGGCGGCCGGTAGCCAGGCAGCTTGAAGCGAACATGAGGCTTGCTTGCTTCAGTGATGGAGGACTCCAACGTTCCCCGCCTGCTGCTGCCGGCCTCTGAGCTTGCAGTTTGAAACATTGTTACAAATATAGAAGCTAAACAAAACCCCAGAAACCTGCTTTCAGCCAGCCGGGATCTCAGAGCTGTAGTTGAAACAGTGTTTCAATTATAGAACCCAAACAAACCAGATACCTGCTTTCAGCAGCCAAGCCTCAGAGCTAAAGCTGGCCCAGAATTAAAAAAAAAGAAAAAAAGGAGCGGTTGGGAGCTTCAGTCACCCGCCAGCCTGAAAACAGCCCTCAGCCCCTCACCCAGACTGGCCACGCACCCCAGTGGGGACCCCCACCCTGAAGGGTGTGTGACCAGCTGCAAACAGCCATCAGCCCCTCACCCAGGCTAGCCAGGCACCCCAGTGGGGACCCCCACCCTGATCCAGGACACCCTTCAGGGCAAACCAGCCAGCCCTCACCCATGCAACAGGCCTCTATCCTATATAGTAAAAGGGTAATATGTCTCCCAGCACCGGGATCAGCGGAGCCATGAGGCCTCCCGGCACTGGGATCAGCATGACTAGGGGCAGCGCCCAAACCCCCTGATTGCCCTGCGGCTCTTTGTGTGACAGGGGGCGGGGCCACAACCTCCCTATCCACCCTGGTCTGTTCGTGACAGGGGAAGGTGCCCCAACCCCCTGATCAGCCCTGCTCTGTGCCTGATAGGGGGGAGCTCCCCAACCCCCTGATCACCCTATGGCTCTGTGTGTGACAGGGTGCAGCGCCCCAACACCCCCCGCCCCAAATGGGCCCTGCTCTGTGTGTGATGGGGTAGAGCCATAACCTCCCCATCGGCCCTGCCCTGAGTGTGACAGTGGCGGCGCCCCAACGCCCTGATTGGCCCTGCTCTGTGGTTGATAGAGGCCAGCGCCCCAACCACCCCCCCTCCCCATGGGCCCTGCTCTGTGTGTGACAGGGGTGGTGCCCCAACTCCCCTATTGGCCCTACTCTGTGAGTGACAGGGGGGAGCTCCTCAACCCCCTGATCGGCCCTGCTCTGTGTGTGACAGAGGGGAGCTCCCAAACCACCTGATTGGCCCTGCTCTGTGCATGACAGGGGGTGGCGCCACAACCTCCCCATCGACCCAGCCTTCAGTGTGACAGGGGGCGGTGCCCCAACCACCCAATCGGCCCTACCCTGAGCATGACTGAGGGTGGCATCACAACCTCCGGATCCTCCCTGCTCTGTGCATGACACGGGGTGGTGTCCCAACTCCCCAGTCGGCCCTGCTCTGAGCCTGATGAGGGGCTGCACCTAGTGATTGGACCTGCTCTCTGCCACCTGGGAGTGGGCCTAAGCCATCAGGTCATTATCTCCTGAGGGGTCCCAGACTGCAAGAGGGCACAGGCCGGGCTGAGGGACCCCACCCTCACCCCAGAATGCACAAATTTTTGTGCACCGGGCCTCTAGTAGAATAAATAAAATCTGTGGTGTTATTTTAAACCTAACAACGACTTATGAGGAAGATACTATCATAGATAATGAAACTCTGTACTACCTTAAATCACCAATGAAACGAAGAAACAGAATTTGAGCCAGGGTCTTCCAACTACAGTTCCTGCACTCTTAAAATTCTATGCAATTCTAATAGACTGTCAGGGGAAATTTTCATAGAGAGATTGTAATTTGAGCTGGGCCTGAATGGATACATTTTTTTTTTTTTTTTTTTTTTTTACAACAAAAGTTCTGGGGGATAAAGGACTGCAGGCAATGAGAAAAATATGTGCAAAAGCTCAGATGTGTGATAAGATATCAGGGTAGATTTCAGAATCACTAGTCAATTATGGCTAGAGGGAGGAGACTGTTCATTGCTAAAGTTAAAGCCTAAAAACTGATTACGTAGATCTTGTTCTGCAACTATAGTACAACATATAGCACAACTTAAATATTAGAAAAATCATAGTGGTCAATTTGAAAAAAATTATAACACATAAAATGGTTCTGTAGATCATCTCTAGGTACTCTGTTTTAACCGTACTCTTTTCTAACCTGGCAGTCATTTAAAAAAATCTTATCTATATCATGACTTTATTTACGAGAGGTAAATAAAGTCATGATATCCAATTAAAATGTTTTCTGATTACTATGATATGCAAGTCACTGAATTAAAAAGAGTAATGGCTAAGGAGCACATATTAAATGTAAGAGACAATTCTATTCAAACAAAGAGGTGATTTTCTATGCTAAATAGCAAACATGTGTAATTAGATAGAAGTGACATGGCTGTCAGAAGAAGGCGGTGAAACTGAACTAGTCCTTCAGCACTCCTTTAACTGATAATGATGCCGGGGGGAGGGTGGTAGTGAACAAAGGGAGAGCTAGCAGTCAAGGAGAGCTGGAGCACAGGATCACAAAAGGGAGTGTTCCAAGTCTCAACCAGTATGGGGAGGCTCTGTCATGGCCACCCATACCAAGTTCTGCTTGGACTCCACCAGGATGGCAAAGGGGAACTACTGAGGGTTGTTCATAATGTAGTAACAGCAGCAGAGGAGCAGAGTGTTAGAAAATTTGACTCTGCAAAAGGTAATTTTGAATGGTTTGGAGTTCAAGAGACTAAAGGTAGAAAAGACCAGTTGGAACATTGTAGCTTTTGCTCCAGTAAGTGGTAATGATGGTTACCAAATGAAAAGGATGTATTGGGTTGAAAAATATTACAAAGAGAAGATCACCAAGCTTTGTGAATGAATAAATGCAGGGAACAAAGGAGAAAGACTCAAGATAATGCCAGATGAGTAGAGAAAGAATTATTAACATTAAGAGAAACTAGTTGTCATGAAAAGGAAGATTTATTGGCCATGTTAAAATCAAGGCATCTATAAGACATCCAAATAAAAGGATCAGAAGGCAAGGAAATTCAGGTCTGAAGCTCAGAACAGCCTGCTTTTAACCTCTGGCCTATATAGGCATAAGAACAGCCCTGGAAGAGTGTATAGAGAAAGAAGATCAATTATAGAAAAATGAGAAGTATCTCCATATTCAGGTGACAAGGGAATGAGCAGCCATCTAAAGAGTTAGTAGAATCCTGATAAAGTGTTATGGGATAGGGACAAGTACAAGAGAGTCAACCGTATGAAAAGTTGCACTGCCATTAATGAGGTTGTTTGTAACTTTCTGGGAAGAAAATAGTAGAGTGTTTGGGACAGAAGTCAGCAAATAGAATTAATATGGCCAAGGAAGCAAAGGCAATAAATGTAATACATTCTTTTCATGATGATGGCACTGAGAGGAAAGGAGAGAGATGGAGTAGCAGCATGAGGAACTAGTTGAGTTAAAGAGAAATTTTTTAAATGAAACACATAATTCTCTCAATGTCTTTTGGATATGGCTTTAGACTTAAAAAGCTTGAATTTATTCACTCTAAAATAGTACACCAAAACAATTTCCTTAAATGCATAGTTTCTACTGTGTTTTTAAAGTATTATTGAACTAAATAAAAGTCTTATGTAAAATATAAATATACCATGTTTTATTTGAACCTCTGGACCATGAGAAGTTGGGTGCTGTATTTTGTTAGATAGCAGCACTTGATGAACTAATGATTTGAGTAGATAGAGTATGTGTTTTGCCATTAAGTCAGACAATTTAGTTTTCTTTCTTCACAGATTACTTATACCTGGCTCTGGCTCAATACATAGAGGACTTGTGTAGATAATGACCTTGGGTGTGTCACTGAACTGTTCTGCAGCCTGGGGCAAATTAATTGGCTTGCATGGGCCTCTACACCATTTTCTAAAAATAAAGATTACGGACTTGCTAATCTCTTAGATTCCAACAAGAAGGTGTGTTATGTCCTCCCTTCCTTGCTCTAGCTGTATTTCAGGGAGGGTTTGAATACATTATATATGTATAATGGGTAGGATTAGAAAATTGTTCAAACTTTAAGAAAAATATTTCATGAACTGAGCACTGAATTATTTGGAAATAAACGTAAGACATGGGTGAGACCAAATACAGAAAATTCACCAATAGAAAAAATAAAGAGAATTACAGTTTCTGGAATCCTATATAATAAAAGCCTAAAATGCAAATTGACTGAATGGCAGAATGACTGGTGGAACAAGCAGTCGCTATGACATGCACTGACCACCACAGGGCAGACGCTCAATGCAGGTGCTGCCCCCAGCACTCAGGCCCCAGGCCAGCCAAGGCGGGTGCCAGAAGGTGCTCCCACCCCCCGTTACCCCCGCTGGTTGCCCCGTAGAGGGAGGTGACCAGTGGTGGGGGGCAGGGCTGGTGAGCAGGCAGCACCAGACCGGCCATGGCGGGTGCCAGCGGGGCCTCCCTGATTGCCCCACCAGTCGCCCCACAGATAGGCCCTGATCATCAGCCAGGCCTAGGGACCCTACCCATGCACGAATTTTGTGCACCAGACCTCTAGTGTTAAATATAATCTAGAAAAATAAAATAGAAGAAAAGGGCAATTTAATAAATAAAATATGAAAGCATATTTTTTATGTGAACATGGATTTTCTTTTGGTTTAATTAATGAGAATATTTATAGTAGTCTTCTAAGCCATAATCATTTTGCCAGAAACTTGATAGTCTCTTTTGTTGTATCATGGGAAATGGGGAGAGAGAGAGAGAGAGAGAGAGAGAGAGAGAGAGAGAGAGAGAGAGAGAGAGAACAGAGAAAGTAAAGTTCATTCAACATGCAATTTTGTACCATGCCCAATTTCAGATGAGAGAAAAGTCTTGATTCGAGGATGATGAATCAAGGCATGTGATTCGAGGCATGAGAGGCTCTGAGAACATAATGTGGGATATAGAGCCTCTTGAGAAAGTCAAGTGGAAAGAACCACAGACAATAAATGGCAAACTGCAATCTTGCCTTTATGGCAGTGGTTCTCAACCTGTGGGTCGCGACCCCTTTGGGGGTCGAACGACCCTTTCACAGGGCTCGCCTAAGACCATTGGAAAACACATATATAATTACATATTGTTTTTGTGATTAATTACTATGCTTTAATTATGTTCAATTTGTAACAATGAAAATATATCCTGCATATCAGGTATTTACATTATGATTCATAACAGTAGCAAAATTACAGTTATGAAGTAGCAACGAAAATAATTTTATGGTTGGGGGTTATCACAACATGAGGAGCTGTATTAAAGGGTCACGGCATTAGGAAGGTTGAGAATCACTGCTTTATAGGAAGGCAGTGGACAGTGTGTGTGTGCTATACTTATACTATTGGTCCAGGCAGAATACAAGTCCACTGGGCATAGGTAGTGCTGAGGTCTGAATGTTTGTGTTCCCCCTCACACCCCTGGCCCTCATTCATATGCTAAACCCCAAGGTGATGGTATTTGAAGATGGGATCTTTAGGAGGTGATTAGGTTATGAATCCGCCCTAATTAATGTGATTAGTACCCTTATCGAAGAGGTCCAAGAGAATTCCAATGCCCCTTCTGCCATGGGAGGTTGCAGTGAAAAGTAGGAAGCAGGTTTTCATCAGGCACTGAATCTACCAGAGCCTTGATCTTGGAATTCTCGGCCTCTACACTGTGAGAAGTAATTATTGTTTATAAGCCACTGGGACTATAGTTATTTGTTATAGCGGTCCAGACAGAATAAGACAGGTGGCTTTGCTGTTTTCTACCCAATTATTTCTTCATCTCTACTTCCTTGGACATGATTCCAGAAGGCTTGCTTTACTGGGAGTTGGTTAGGTAGTTGCAACTTTGTTTCTTTCTGATTTTGAGACATAGCTGTGCACCTGCTGTATTTTAGTGAGAAGAGACTCCCATCTCAGAGTGTCAGGTTGGGGGGATATCTTTGGGGGAGTAGGAAAGGAAGAGACAAGGATTTTTCACATCATGACAAGTTCAAGAAGCAGCAACATGTTTTAGTATCTGTAAAAGGTAGCAAGGTGTCATGACACTTCTTGGCTGTAAATAGCACTCCTTCAGAACCTGAAACGTAATTCGAGGTGTCCTGTCAGTCTTCTTTTCTTCCCACCACACATGCTATAATTCCTGTCCCAGGCAATGTTATCAGTTGTGACTTTGTGATCTGAACAAACCTTCACTATTTTGGTATTAAATTGGATTTGAACTTGGGTCTCAATTCAATTCAGTTCAGTTAACATTTACTGAACACTCACCAGGCAAGGTCTTTAACCTTCTCTATAAGTCACATCCGAACTTCTCTCAACAAGCAAATTGAACTGGAAGTCTGAAAAGACCACACTTTCTTACAACACTTCCAGTGTCCTTCAGTGTTTTGCTACATTAAATATCTCAGGGTTGTTTTAAAGATCAGTATTTCGCCGAAACCGGTTTGGCTCAGTGGATAGAGCGTCGGCCTGCGGACTGAAAGGTCCCAGGTTCGATTCCGGTCAAGGGCATGTACCTGGGTTGTGGGCACATCCCCAGTAGGAGATGTACAGGAGGCAGCTGATCGATGTTTCTCTCTCATCAATGTTTCTAACTCTCTATCTCTCTCCCTTCCTCTCTGTAAAAAATCAATAAAATATATAAAAAAAAATAAAATAAATAAAGATCAGTATTTCTTGGTAACTAGGATAGCTAAGAGACTAGATGTCATGCATATCTTTACTTGAGTCACAAGAGTGGTTCCTGCCAAAGATTCTATAGATTTAAACTGTAAGTTAAGACCAGCATGGACACAGATTTGAGTTGCTGCTATCTGCACTTCAGAATCAGAACAAAATGAATCCTTCAATTTGGGTACGTCTTGCTTTTCTTAGTTGGGTGCTCCCTATTCAGTAATACATTTTGAAAACACAAAAAATGTGAGGGGTCATGAAAAGAGAATTCTGGATAAGCCATATGATACTTGAGGAACTCTGGACAAATTGCTTGATCCTACATGGGTTCCTTATTTCAGTGACAACTCTATCATGTGTCACACAATACCTGGCACATTAGATGATCAACTCTTCCTCTTACATAAACATCGGTCATTAAGGAATGTCCTTTACATATATTGAAAGGAAATCATTAAGTGTAAAAAATGGTTTTGTTCTCTCTATTCAAATGTGTTTTTTTAAAATATATTTTATTGATTTTTTACAGAGAGGAAGGGAGAGAGATAGAGAGTTAGAAACATCGATGAGAGAGAAACATCGATCAGCTGCCTCCTGCACATCTCCTACTGGGGATATGCCCGCAACCCAGGTACATGCCCTTGACCGGAATCGAACCTGGGACCTTTCAGTCTGCAGGCCGACGCTCTATCCACTGAGCCAAACCGGTTTCAGCTCAAATGTGTTTTAAATGTTTAGTTTGTTTGAGACAGTGACAATATTATTACCAAAGCAATATTTTCCTCATGGAGGCCAGTGGTCCAAACAACAACAGATGATATGTTTGATAGCTTCCTTTTGATTTTAGCCTTGATGTAGAATTCAAAGTGATGATAGAAGGTCATTTTATCCTAGCCTTTAAGGGAGTTGACAAAGACTTATCACTATTTCCAGAGTCAGGGAGGAAAAGTGAAACTTCCAGGTAACGAGGGAAAGAAGCAATCTAAAAAAACTAGACTTTGGGACCCTGGAGGAGATTTCCAAGCCAGGGAAAAAGGCATGTCCAAAGTTAATTTATTCAATTCATTAATTTAAATATATTAGATTAAGGTCCTACAACATTCTGGGCATGGTTTTAGAAGAAATGCATAGAACAGAGCATGTAGTGGAGTTGCCACACTAAAGTTAGTTAAATTAGGGGCTTCTTACACTAGGAAGAAAATATAAGGAAATATGCAAACTAGATCTGAGCAAACTCAGTCTTAGATAAAGCTGAAATTAATAGTCACTGTCATTTAGTTAAGTATATAAACTATATTCATACATTTTAATTAATTTTAACTTTTTCCACATTGTATCTCTTCCATATGCTCATGAATTATACTAAAACACCATTAAAATAATATTCATCTTTAATATATTTTTATATCACAAAGCATAATTTAACTGTGTACCTTATCTATCTACCTCCTTCTTACATTTTTTCCTATTAAAATTTTCTTTGAGGAGAATCTACCACTTTATCTACCAAATCAGTAACAGCAGTATGTGGTGTAGGCTTCTAGAATTTTAGGCCCAGTGAATAGGGAATATAGCTTAATGCAATAAAATTTTATGTGAATTGTAATTGAAAAAAATAAACTATGGTGCCATAAAAAAGTCTTGCATTAAATACAAATTTTAAAACACAGTGCTTGATTTCTAAACCAGCCTTTACTTCCCCTCATCTGCCTTACTTAACCTTCTGTTCTTCTGTGAAAAGGGACGATCAAGGCATGCTCAGTGGTACTGGCTAATACTGTATGTGTACCTGCTTCCTTCACATTTAAACTGTATGCTTACTTAGGCATTAGTTATGTTTATTACCAAACCTGTTTCTCACAGTTGTACTAGTAACTGTTATTAAGTAATTTAGTTTAATATTGTGCAGACTGCTGAAATATGTTAAAGAAAAGGTTTTTATTTAAACTCTATTCCATACATTGGAAATAGTTATTAAAGGAAAGTTGCTTAAAAAGCAGTACTAAATTGGATGTGGGCAAGACAATTGTAAAAGAATGAAAGCAACTTTCATCCAGTAAAAATCCTGCCCTCAGATTACTACACAAAGGTCTAGGTTTTCATTTCACTTAAAAGAAGCTAATATAGGAATCTGAAGACAATTTACTATGGGTGTGGTTTATGAGAGAAAAAACATTGAACTCTATTGAGCAGAACTATATTCACAAAGATTACCATAATATTAAATCAAGAGATAAGGATATGCTAATATGATTTTATGTACATTGAAATATTGAAATGTTTATAGATTATATTTTTTTATGATTTCTGTATTTGAATGGACTTTTTCAATAACTAACCATTTAAATTTCTATTATATCAGTTTCTTTTTGTAATAATTATCTCCCAAAATCTTTATTAGAAAGTCATAACATTTTATCATAGATGTTATATTGAATAAAATATAAACTATGTTTAGGTTCTTATAACATTGAGGCATCACTGTAGCTGAACAAAATATCAATCCATCTTTAGTAGATTTAGTCCTGAATAATGTGAGTTTTGAATTATAGAAGTTTTTAGGAAACATATAAAATGCAGGGACAAAAGAAGACATTTAACACACAAAAATTTCATTGTCTAGACACATCTCCTTAAATAGCAATATAGAAGGATTAATAGTGATTTTCAGTATAGGAATAATTGCAGTGATATAAGGCTACCAAAACAAATATTTGTAAAAAAAATCCATTCAAATGTAAATGTATTTTTTTGGTTTCTGTGAATATCTTCCTTATGAGACACTGAATTAATCCATTTCAGAACTTTGCCTAATTTTTCTTTGAGTTCCAAGTACTAGGACAGCAGTTATTAAGTAAATAATAATTTCTTATAACAATACTAGAGGCCCGATGTACAAAATTCGTGCAAGAGTGGGCCTTCCTTCCCCCGGCTGCCTGCACTGGCTTCCCTCTGGCACTTGGGACCCAGGCTTCCCTCCGGCCGGCATGCACCCAGGACCCGAGCTTCCCTTGGAGCCCTGGCTTCATCCGAAAGGACGTCGGGAAGAATGTTCGGTCTAATTAGCATATTATGCTTTTATTATTATAGATAGAACTTGATAATTATTATTCTAGCTGTTTCATTGAGTATCACATTCTGGGCCTATGATTTTTGGTCTACACAGAAGCAAAATAATGAAGGAAATGCCCTTTGACCTTCAAAACAAGTTTTGGAGGTCACAAAATGACTTGCTATCTGTCATAAGATTAGCTTGTTGTATATGAATAGAGATGTCCCACTGATGAAAAGCTGGGTTCTCACAAATAGTAAAATAAGTTTAGCATTGAGATATAAGTTTCAGTGAAGCCTCAGTCTTAGTTTCCCCATCTTAAGAAGACAAAATAAAAAGTGAGGGTAAGAGACATATGAAAACATGCTCAAAGTCACTAATCATCTGAGAGATGCAAATCAAAATGACAATGAGGTACCATCTCACACCTGCCAGAAAGGCTATCATCAACAAATCAACAAGTGACAAGTGTTGGAGAGGATGTGGAGAAAAAGGAACCCTCCTGTACTGCTGGTGGGAATGCAGACTGGTTCAGTCACTGTGGAGAACAGTATGGAGTTTCCTCAAATAACTAAAAATGGAACTTCCATTTGACACAGTAATTCCCTTCTAGGAATATATCCCAAGAAACTAGAAACACCAATCAGAAAGGTTATATGAACCCCTATGCTTATAGCAGCAAATTTACAATAGTTAAGATTTGGAAACAGCCTAAGTGCTTATCAGCAGATGAGTGAATTAAAAACCTGTGGTACATCTACATAATGGAACTCCTACCATTTGCAGCAGCATGGATGGACCTGGAAAGCATTATGACAAGCGAAATAAGTCAGTCAGAGAAAGATAAATATCACTAATTTGTGGAATATAATAAACAACATAAACTGATGAACAAAAACAGATCCAGAGACAGAGAAGCATTGATCAGACCATCAGACCTCAGAGAGAAGGTAGGGGAGGGAGGGGGTATCAACCAAAGGACTTGTGTGCATGCATATAAGCATAACCAATGGACACAGACACCAGGGGGGTGAGGGTATGAGGTGTGAGGGTGGGGGGGGGAATGGGGGATAAGGACACATATGTAATACCTTAATCAATTTTTTTAAAAAAATTGAGGGGAGAAATATGTAACCTAAAATAGAACAAAACAAGTGGGCATTGGCCTCATTTCTGGATTTGGCATCATGCTCATTTCATATACCAGATTGCTCCCTGAAGGATAATGTCTTATTTCTTTATAAAAATTGTTTTCCTATCACATTTTCCCTATTATATAATGGCTTGATATTTATTTAATAAATTCTGCTAAAATGAATATATTGCAAAAGAGAGCCAATAATCTGGCTAGTTGATAAAAGAAGAAATGGTACATTCATATTAAACAAAGACATAAATGGAAGGATAGGAAAGAAAACAAGTAATAGTTTTGCAAACAAATTTACTGTCTCTTTTGAGTTCCATCATAAATATTGTCTGGCTTCAAGTGTGTGACTTTCTTATTTTCTCCTTTATATGAAAACTTGTCTTCCTTATGAAAGTGTAAATATTTCCCATCACAAAGGGTCGTAATTCTACTGGTATGTGAGGAGCAAAAAGGTCTACTTATAAAAACTCAGCCAAAGCTAGGCCATGCCGATTGAGTCTGTTTCTCCTATATAAACTGGTAATTATCTCACATTACTAAAGAATCAACCATGCAGAAGAGAATATGTACGTTAAGAGAGTGCAACATTCTGAAAAGTTCCCACTCTCTTTTAATCAAAATATGAACAGCAATGTTTTGTTTCCTTACATCTTTTGTTTCTACTTCATCTTATAACCCCAAACATGATGATTCCGTGGTCTCAAGTTTTAGTGCACACTAGAAGCTCTTGATGTACTTGCTAAATGCATATTTCCAGGTTCCCCCTTCTCCAGAGATTTTGATTCAGTAGGTCGGTGTTGAAGCCTAAGAATGAATATTTTTAAAGCTCTCCAGTAAATTTTCATGCAAGTGATCTGTAGACCACAATTTGGAAACTTTGGGTAAAGACCTATCTTGAACTCTTGGGTTTATATTAAAGGTGAAAATAAAAACCATACTAGCATCCATGGCTTTAACAGTCTCCTTGCATACAGTTTTCAACATTAGTGCTTTCACAGATTGATTTATAGTCTAGTGCAAGGAGATGAGTAAAGACTCAAATATACACAATACAATGCAATAAAAATAACTCAGTGAATTGCACGGATGAACAACATAAGTTAAAGAGAGCTCAGAGGAGGAAAAGATCATTTTCAGTTGTAAGGTTCAAGAGATGAATTCATTTGAAATGAAATCTGAAAGGTGAGCATTTATGTGAAGGAGAAATGCATTTCAGTAATGGAACAAGTTGTGAAAAATAAAAACACCTGGAAGAAGGTTCCACCTGTGATGCAGCAGGTAAGCCAGTGAGGCAGGAGTGCTGGATGCATGCCAGAGAGTACAGGGAAGAAGAGAGTTGAGGGGAGGTCTGCTGGGCCAAGTCTGAGGTTATGGGTTTATTCCCATTCTTTCTTGACTAGGCTCTGACTTCTCTCTCATCATCTGGGTTGACTCTTCCTCTAGACCAGCTGCACACACACTTCAAGGGTGGTTGGGAGCTGGCAGTTCCTCTCTCTTTCACTCGGAAGTGAAAATGAACCACATTTTTCCCTAATTGAGGTGTCCACCCACAAGGAAGAAGTTGGATGCTGGCTCCTTGCTGTTCTGCTCCTATTGTTAGACAATTACCCCCTGAAATCAGTTAGAGCTTGAGCACATGACAGGCAGCTGTCTGCTGCAACTCCCTGGGATTTTCTTCCTCAGCCCCCTCTGAGATTGTCCTTAATAGACAGCTGCCATACCCTGATTAAGCTGTTCTCACTTAAATGATGAAGCCGCCCGAGCAATGCTATTTGACCTTCTCAGGTCTAATCTAAGACTGGAACTGAACTGTGCATAAGGAGATACAGAGCTGCCTGCTCTTCATCTGCCCTCCTGTGAGCCGTCGACAGGATCTGGGTTGTGGGTAATTCTTAGAGGATCCCACTTTGCCAAGAATGTCTGCACCAGACCTCAAATAAGCCTTTGGGGAAACCCCCAAACTGCCTGTAACTACTTCTCTCTCCCGCTGAGGGAGAATGCATCTCCTTATAACAGGCTTATTTAGGAACAAGTTCCCAGACGTTGATGACTCAAAATCTAGGGATTTCTTAAGAAGAAAATGATATATAAACAAATGCACAGATTTCCAGGGCAGCATTAAAAACAGTCATTAATGAAGTTTTCCCGCAGAACTTAATGAGGATGATGGTTGGTGGAAACGATACATTTCTGACAGCGCACTCTAGCCAGGGGCCCTCGGGAAAGGAAGCTGCTGCTGGCTGAGGCATTTAGTTTGTGCTAAACTCTTCTCAGTGGGAATGTCCTTGCCGGCGCTGCTGCTGAAGAGATGGAGGACTGAAGGTGAGGTATTAGCTCTCATTGAAAGTAAGGACATATCGACCCTGGGCTGTTAAAGACAATCTCTTTGTACACACGCATTGTTATCAATAACATGGCAGTTTCACCTATTTGAAATTCAGCCCCATGTTTCACTCTGAACCCCTGGGTGACTGTCAATTTGAAACTTTAAAGAGGACTTTGTCAACTAAGTTTCAGCTCTTGCAACTTCACCCTCTCATCTTTAATTACTCCTGATGGAAATAAATAGGATGGGTTTCAAAGGCTCTGAGACCCCAGTGTACCTTGTTCTGCTGATCCTGAAGTAATCCTAGCTATCATTTAAGGAAGGCTTATGTGGCAAATACTTTATAAATTATCTTTGTTAATAATTGCAATAGTTCTTTATGTTACTGTCATTATTCACATCTTAAGAAAATATCATTATTCACAAATCAGGAAAGTGAGACCCAGAGTTAGGGCATTGTTCAAGGTCACATATCTTCTATGAGGCAGACCCAGAATTTGAACCCAAGACTCTCTGACTCCATAGCCAGAACCTTTAAACCTCTATAATGTATAACATAGTGCCTCTCTCTAGTCTACTGGGTCCATCCATGTTCCTTCTCTCTGCACTTGCCCAGATCACTGTGCTATCTGAATAGTTCCCATAACTGCATTTCCTTCTTCCCCTATATTTACCTATCAAAATTCTATATATTTCCTCAGTGCTGATCTTAAATATCACCTTCTTCATGAACCCTATCCTTATTTTCTTTTCCTCTTCTCTACACCCCTCTAACCAGATATGGGCTTCATTTTGGATTTTTTTGTATACTTGGAAGCAGCTTCCTTATACCTGTTATGGCTCTTACCTTATTTTTCCTTGTGTACTTGGCTATTGAACTGTAAACTCCCAAAGTATGGCTCTCATATATCCCCAAAAGACGTAATCAGATATTCACTATATAGTGGGTACTCAATAAATATCTACAAAATGCAATTTTCTAAAAGCATTTCTAGGATTAACCTGGATCAGGACTCAGACGAAGGACCTATTCTATTAGGTGTTCACATATGGGGGCCTGGGTCTGTGTCTCCATGTGGAGGACTGAAGGTTGTAATATAACTTAGGCTCTACCAGGCTTCAGATATTGTGAGGGGTACAGGGTGAGAGGCAGGAGAAAGTACTTACCAAATGTCACACAACTTTGAAGCTTCAGAACCACTAAACTGTGATTCATATTGCTTTCATGCCAGCGCAATATTCTTTTTACTATGTCTTGCTGACACGAACAGAACCGGTGGCTTTTCAAATATCTTGCTATCGATTGTTCTGGTCCTGGAGTCCAAGACCTTTTTCCTTACAATGTAACTGGAACTTCAGAAGAAATCAGACCTCATCTTTAAGAAATAAAATTACTTAACCACTTTTTTAAGACTTTCAATTTAATGAGTCTTAACTGTCACAGAAACTTTGCTGAAGTAGACACCCTCATTTATTCACAGATGGATCATCAAGAGCAAATTTTGCTTTCGAGTTGTTATTGACATCACCTATTCAGTTCAGTTAAATCTTTTTGGTAAGACAATGTCAGTGTACTCTTCTGAAGTTTTAAATACAATAGGAGTCAGAAGGAGAATCTGTTTTAAACTCAAACTCTTAAATAGAATAGTCTCTGAAAACTCTTCTTATATATTTAATACATATTGATTGAACAAAGCATTATAGTCAATGTAAAAATTAATGTCATGCGGCTTCCCTTTTCTAGATATGACAAAGTAATTGCAATTACATTAACTCTTATGTTGAGAAAAAATATAAATATTGGCTTTAAAAGACAACAACAAAACTTTTCAAATGATCAGAAAGCAATCTAGACAGCTGGAGTTGGGGGGAAGAGGGAACACGAGCCCAGGAAGGAGGGCAGCCATTGAGGTAAGGCACATATTTGAAGCTATTTTGGGGGGGAGGGGATTTGGAATATTTGTTCATTTAAAGTATGGGGCAAAGAAAGGAGAAAGCATTAGTCTCTGAACTTGGGGTGATACATACATATACATATACATACATATATACATACATACATACATACATACATGCATAGTGCTACCAAAGCAGCTAGGATGTGAAAGGGTACAATCCTGGGATCTGCAAGAAATTTTCCCTATATGTCCACTTTCAAGATGTATAAGCACAGGGCAAGATGCCAATAGGACAGAAATGAGTAAAAAAAAACAAGAGCTGCTAAGAGGCTAAAACATCTAAGCAGAGATTTTGTCATTCTCATAATACTAAGCAATGAAAATTGAATTTAAACTTGCTAAGGAGCCCTGTTAAACAGCCCACATGCTTCCAGATGAGATCTTTGAAAGACTATGCAGCAAGTGTAGTAACAAACATGAAATAGACCAGCTTTGACTGAATCAAGTTAATCTGCCCACACGCTAACAAATCCTCATGGAAGAAGGCAGCATCACCCTGGGTCTCTAATATTATTTAATACAATTTAAAACATTATCAGACATGCACAGAAATAGGATTAAATGACTAGAGACTAGGAGAAAATATATACCAAAAAACAAACAAAAAAAAAAACCTCCACCGAAAAAACAAAACAAAGCAAACAAAAAACACCCACAGGTGATCCAGGTATTGATGCTATCAGATGCAGACTTTAACACCATATAAGTAATATGTCCAAGAATAGAGGACATTTGGATAACTTTAACAAAGAAATAAAATATCTAAATAAAAATATACTAGAAATCTCAAAATTTGAACCAATATTCAAAAGATAGATATAACAATGCAAGGACATAAAAATACAGATTGATCCAGATTTAACCATAGATAATTTTTTAAATGAAAGTAAATATAGCAATGGGTATACAAGATATACAAAACATGATAGAAGGCTTATAATAAGTGTAACTAGAATTCTAGAAGCAGAGGAGGAAGGGAAAATAGGACAGAATAAACATTTAAAGAGATATTTACCAAGAAATTTCCCAAACTAATAAAATACATCAAACTATACATTCAAAAAGAGCAATAAACAGAAAGAAGGGTATACTCAAGAAGACCACACCTAGGCATGTCATGCTATTAACTACTGAAAATCAAAGGAAAATAGAAAGTTTAGAAACACCTGGTAAGGGAAGACACATTACCTTCAGAGCAACAACAATAAGACTGACAGATAAATTCTAAACAGAAAGTATGGAAGCAGAAGACAATGGAATGGCATCTTTAAAATGTTAAAGAAAAATATCTATCAATCTAGAATTCTGTACCAGTTAAATAATTCATTAAAAACTTAATGCAAAAGCACGGTTTCAATAAACGAAGTGCAGAATATTTATTAGCAGGAAAACTACACTAAATATTACACACACACACACACACACACACACATTCTTCAAACAGAATGCAAATGATTCCACATAGAAGCACAGTAATGCAGAATAAATAAAGAGCACCCTAAAGAAAAAAATGTGTGGTCTGGAAAACTGAATATCTACATTTCAAAACAATAATAGCATCTCACACTATTTTAAGATATATGTTGCACTAAAATATGCTATAAGATAAAAGTGGGAGGTGAATAAATGGAGTTGAAGGGTTGTTTCATCTTGGAAGTGGTAAAAGTATTAATTTAAAGTAAACTAATAAGTCAAGTATGCAAGTTGCAATCTTCATGGTAACCATTAAATAATAATTTTTAAAAGTATATAATGAACAAACTTACAAATATGGAATCATTTTTAAAATACATGATAAATTTAAATGAAAGTATAAATGGAGAACAATAGATGAGGCAAAGAGAAAACTAATAATATAATGGTACAAAATGTCAAATAATTATCTTAAATATAAATTCATTAAATATTGTAATTAAAAGATACGTTGTCAGACTAGATATCAAATGATATGCGGAATCAAAAAAGTACATCTTAAATATAAAAACACAAAACTTTGAAAGTTAAAAAAAGCATACCATGCAAACATTAAATAAAATAAAGTTAATGTAGCTATACAAGAATTAAAAAATAAAAAAAAAATAAAAATAAGTCAGGGGTTACTATTGAAGATAAGAGAGACATTTCATAATAATAACTAATAAGCAGAATATAGATGATCCTAAATTTGAATACATCTAAATGCATTGTCTAAAATATATAAAGCAAAAATTGTCAGAAACAAAGGGAGAAATAGAAAAATCCACAAAATAGAATATTCAACACATATTTTACAGTCGCTAATAAAATAAAAAGACAAAATAAATAAGTATGTGGAAGATTTGAAAAGCTTAATTTAATAGTAATCTGACTAATCTATATAAAACACTCCACACAACCACAGCATAAGATGTGTCTTTTTTTCCTGTGCCTGGTACATTTACCAAAATTTACCACATCCTGAGCTATAAGGCATGACTGAATAACTTTCTAAGGATTAGAAACTTTCAGAGAGTATGTTTTCTGACCACAGTAAAATTAAGCTAAGAATCAATCATAAAAAAGTAACTACATAAAAACTAAATCTCTCAAAATTAGCAACACCTTTCTAAATAAGCCTTACTACAAAAAAATTACAATGGAAACTTAAAATATTTTAAAAAGTATAACAATAAAAATAAGACATGTCAAAACTTGAGGGGTATAGTTGGAAGTACATTTATATATTCATGTATATTTGAAAAATTTAAAAGGCCAGAAATGGTATAATAATCTATTTCAAGAAACTATGAAATGAATGGCAAATAAAACCCAAATAAAGGAAAGATATAATGAAAGGTAAAAATTAGTAAAACAAGGGCAAATCCTATATAATAAAAGGGTAATATGCAAATCGACCAAACAGCAGAACGACCAGTCACTATGACATGCACTGACCACCAGGGGGCAGGCACTCAATGAAGGAGCTGCCTCCTGGTGGTCAGTGCACCAGGGGGAGTGCTTCTCAGCTACAAGCTGAGCTGACAGCTGGCAAACGCAGCAGCTTGCCTCCATGGCAGCGCTAAGGATGTCTGACTGCAGCTTAGGCCTGCTCACTTGGGGAAGCAGGCCTAAGTCATCAGTTGTACATCCCCCAAGGGCTTCTGGACTGCGAAAGGGTGTGGGCTGGGCTGAGGGGATTTCCCCCCCCACCCCAGTGCATTAATGTCGTGCACCTGGCCTCTAGTATAATATAAAGAAAGTAAACTTTTGAGGAAACTCCATGCTATTTTCCATAATGGCTGACCAGTCTGCATTCCCACCAGCAGGTACTAGATTTCCCATTTCTCCACATCCTCACCAGCACTTGTCATTTGTTGATTTGTTAAATATGGAAATTCCATTTGACTCAGTAATACCACTCTTAGGAATATATCCTAAGAAATCTGAAACACCAAATCAGAAAGAGTGTATGCACCCTTATGTTCATAGCAGCACAATTTGCAATGGCTAAGATCTGGAGACAGCCCAAATGCCCATCAGAAGATGAGTGGATAAAATACTGCTGCATAGTATTCCATTTACACCATGAAATACTATGCAGCACTAAAAAAGAAGGATCTCTTATCCTTTGAGACAGCATAGAGGGACCTGGAAATATTATGCTAAGTGAAATAAGCCACTCAGAGAAAGACAAGTATCACATGATCTCACTCATATGTGAAATCTAATGAATAAAATAAACTGATGAACAAAATAGATCCACAGACATAGAAGCATAGAGCAGACTGCAGAATCTCAGAAGGAAGGCAGGGAAGGTTGGGTAGGTGGGAAGAGATCATCCAAAGAACTTACAGGCATATATGCATAACCCATGGACACAGACAATAGAGTGCTGAAGCAGAGGGTGGGGGCAGGCTAGAAGAGGTCAATGGGGACAAACAGGGGACATATGTAATACTTTCAACAATAAATATTTGTAAAAATAAAAGAAAATAAACATAGCTAAATATAAGTTCTTTAAAAAGACTAATAAAATTGATAAACCCATGTAAAAGTATTATCAAAAAGAAAACCACCAAAACTTCTGAATATCAGGAACAAAAAGGTGTAGAGTACTACAGAATTTGTAGACATTAAGAAATATGAAATTTAGGGGGTCAATGGAAGGGAAGAGGCATTTGTAATGCTTTGAACAATAAAGATAAATTAAATATATATATATATATATATATATATATATATATATATATATATATATATTTTTTTTTTTACATGTAAACAACTCAGTGCCAATATATTTGAAACTCTGGATGAAAATAATGTATCTCTTGAAAAACCATTTCCCAGAATTGGCAAAAGAAGAATAAAAAATTCTAAATAGCCCAATAGCTACTAAAGAAACTTAATGCATAATTAAAATCTTCCCACAGAATGAACTGCAGGCCCTTCATTGATGAACCCTTGCAAACACTTAAGCAGGGGGAAAAAAGCGAAAGAAAAAACTTTCAGAGAATAAAAAAAGGGGGGGAAACATTTCCAAAATAATTTTCTTTAAAGTCATTATAACTTTGATAACAAAGCCTGACAAGGAACTGCAAGAAAGGAAAATAATAAGCAGATTTTATCTTGTAAATGTAGATGCAGAAATAAAGTATTAGCTCATCAAAATCATATATAATATCATAGATAACATTTCAAACAAAGCTAGATGTTTTTTCTCAGAAACACAAAGTTAGTTTAACTTTAAAATTAATCAATGAAATTTACCATGTTAACAGAATAAAGAAGAAAATCAATATGATATAAAAATGAGTTGAAATTATGTGAATTCCTAAATATATTCATCTTATCCTCCTAAGTAATAAATCATAGTACATAGACAAGATTTTATTGAATGACAGTGCCCTGAAGTGCCCTGCCTCCACTTCTCCACCCTTGGGTTTTCATGTACTTAGCTCTGTGAGCTCCTATTGATGGGATGAAATTGACCTGTCTGCTCCTCCAGATATACAACCACAGGAAATTACCATGGGGAGCAAGAAAAAAACAAGTTCTTCCTTCCCATGGTAGTATCCTTGTGCAAAAGTAACCAAGTTACTTTTTTAGTAAGGGGCCAGGGAAGTTGGAGAGCACCTCACAAATGCAGAGAGAAAGAGGACTGATAAGAATGTAAGAATCTGATGCATTGTTCTTGGATTCATCAGCCGCAGCACCGAGATAGAACACTCAGCAGTACTAAAGCCAAGCTCTTTCAATATCGGGGCCAAATATAGACTAGAATGAAAGGGCAATGTGTGTGTGTGTGTTTTTAAATACATTTTTATTGATTTCAGAGAGGAAGAGAGAGATAAAAACATCAATAATGAGAGAGAACCACTGATTGGCTGCCTCCTGCACGCCCCCTGGGGATCAGAACACAACTCAGGCATGTACCCTTGACCTGAATCAAACCCAGGACCCTTCATTCCGCAGGCTGATGCTCTATCCTCTGAGCCAAACCGGCTAGGGTGGCAATGTGTTCTTAACCAAACATGTGATTTTAAGATGACTGACAGAGAAAAGGCATTCTCTTTTCAGAGCTCAGCATTTATTAGATGCTACCCTTTTGATAGTCTCTGATCAAAGAGGAAGATGCTGGATCAATTTTTTAAAGTAGCTTGATAATTATTTCCTCCTAAATGCACCATATCCTGTTTCCAGATTGGTGCCTCCTGGCTCCTGACCCTGTGGGTCCATGTAATCCTTGGTAACTTAGGCTAGGCCTTTTGTTCTTGACTTTGCTTCAACCAGTTTGCTTCCCAATGTTTCTGATATTTTCTCTTATATCGTGGTACATTGACCTCATGGTCAATGCCTGCATCCTGAATAGGATTTCTTTGGCTGTTTTTTATGTTTCTCCAGAATTATAATTGTTTTACCCATGCTCTTAATTTAGTCCTAATAACTTCTTTACAAAATATCTCAGCAGACCTTGTTCACATCCCATGAAAATAGAGGTGATATCAAACTTCATCCACTCCTTCAAACCATTCATTTACAGATATTTATTAAGCATCTAGTACATGCCAGACACTGTCCTTAGTGCTCAGGGTACAACAGTCAACAAAATCAGTAGGATACTTGCTCCCAGAGAGCTTATAGTTGGGTATAGAGGGCAGATATTTAAACAAGTCATTGTAGTAATTGCTGATGGGGGGTGGGAGGGAGGAAATGGTGCTAAGCCAGCAGGTAGCTCTTTCTGTGTGTATTATTAGATAAAAAGATTTTGGAGGAAATGCTATCTAAGTGGAGGTCTGAGGCAGAAGTCAGAATAGCCAGGTACTTTGTTTGAACAACAGCAAATAAAAGTCTTCCTGATTGCTGCATTATGACACCTGCATCTCACCTGCTTGGCTGGTAAGGGGACCTATGTGACTCTGGAGCTACCTCCAGAACAGATCTCCAAAATGAATGTTTTTGATCCTGGGAAGGTCAGTGATTCCCCCTCACTTAGCTCTTTGTATAGGTGAAAGGAGTGAGGTCCTGTGCATTAATAACCCCACAGCTCTCATTATGCCAGTATCAGATCTTTCCCCCACCCAGAGTTCTATTAGAAAAGTCAAGCTACTATCAAGGAGAAAAACTTAAATGTCATCATGGTCACCAGGGTGTAACCCAGTTCAAATGTAGGCTACCATGATACATTTCCACGTCTAGAACCTCACCTAGAGACATACTACCCTCTGTAACAACTTTATGAAAGAGCTTATGACCTCTTCCATGATTATTATTTCCATAAAGCTAAAGTAGAAAATTTAAAATCTGACTGAAGGGGGAGACTGGGCAACGTACTGGGGTACCTGAGATCAGGTGTTGGGGCCTGAATTTGCTCACAGAGTTCTGCATGCCAGATCTCATCTAGCAGGCCTCCTACCTAAGAATCAGTGATTGTCTCTTTCTGGAAAAATAATCATGAAAGAGAGAAGCTTCTATTATACCCCAAGTAGTCATTTCCAAATAACCTGAATACACAAGGAAGAAATATTTTGGCTTGCCAGATTGACACTGTGGAATATCTACCCCATTAAAGTTACTATTATCTGCACCACATTTTTCAATTGACTCATGACATCCAGTTTGTTGCCCACATCTGTTCTTAGATGAGACCTACTTCTTGGTAGAAGATACTTATGTTCTAAAGATATGTCTCTTGAAAGTGGAGATAAGTGGAGACTTATCATGTAGAAAATAATTCACTGAAGATTTGGATTTAGATTCCTGTCAGCTTGTTTCCAAGAAAGAGGAAATCCACAAGGCAATAAGGAAAAGGGAAAGTTGGGGACTTACAGTTAAAAGCTTTACAATACTTTAACTACTTCCCAATAAAATATATCAGTTGACATTTAACTCTAGCATGTTAGGGATGTTCAAAGGTTTCTTAGGTTTAAGATACCCTTCCTTTCAGCCCCAAACGGGAATTCTTCCTGAAGAAGTCAGTCCAAAATTTTTCAGATGCCATTAGTCTTGAACTTGAAAGTCCACTTTTATTGGATTTTTTGTTTGTTTGTTTGCTTGTTTGTTTGTTTTTGAGAATCCAAGTCCAAATTTACCCTCAATAACCATTTATGGTCAAAATTAATACCTTAAACAATTACATTTGTCCAATTTTGTTTGAGCATACCCTGATGCTACCTCTGTTCCTCTTTGTGAATATCTTATAGAAATTTAACTCAGATTAAGTGAATACTTTATGTAAGTTAAGAGTACTCATAATAAATATGAAAAGTATGGTATTTGTATTTTAAGAAATCTGGTGCCCATCAGGGGTCAGCACGCATATCAGATAAGCAGGAAACTCCTTATGACAGACACAGGAGTTGGCTCCTCACTACAGTGGCTACAACCACTGCACACATGGCTTATATTGGAAAACAGAGCCTATTTGTTTAGAAAACTTTTACCCTGAGCACTTTGTCTAAGTATAGACTAATCTAACATTTAGCAATACCTTACCAATTCTATCCTGGCCCCAAGATAATCCTGACTATCTTGAGTTCCCATCACCAATATATTTACTTTTTATTTTTTTAAAAAATGTATTTTTTAGTTTAGAGAGGACAGGAGAGGGAGAGAGAGTTACATCATTGATGAGAGAGAATCATTTGATCAGCTGCCTCCTGCACGCCCCCTACTGGAGATCAAGCCCACAACCCCGGGTATGTACCCAAATCAGAGTCAGACCATGACCTCCTGGTTCATAGGTCAGTGCACAACCATTGAGCAACACCAGCTGGGTACTTTCTACTTTTCATCTCTTCTTTGGGAAGACCTAAATCCCATACACTGTGGCAACTGGATGGAACCACCTGGCCCTTAAAGGGACATTGGGGACAATAATTTACCAGTTTTCTTGCCAATATATGACAACTATGTCACTACTGTGAGTTCTTATGCCCAGACAAAAGAGCTGAGGAATTTGTATTTTCCATGCCTGCCTCAAATGCCTTTGTGGTATAGTTTCAATGAATTTAATGGACTCTTTACTTCCACCTCAAAGCCCTGGTACTATCCTTGTAGTTTTAGTGTTTAGAGTAAGACAAATTTGTATCTTTTTCTGGGAGACGTGTGGCTCTCTTATGAAAGAGAGCTTCCAAAAACATGCCTCCTAAACCTTACGGTTCCCATCAATGATGAGAGAGAATCATTGATCGGCTGCCTCCTGCAGGCTCCCCCACTGGGGATTGAACCAACAACCAAGGCATGTGCCTTTGACAGGAATTGAACCTGGGACCCTTCAGTCCACAGGCTCTATCCACTGAGTCAAACCACCTAGGGCTGCAATGTCTTTCTTAATGTCTTCTTAATATAACTTGAAATTTTAGAGGGAAAATGACTAAGTATTTAGATATTGATTTTAACAAATCTTAAAATATGTTTTATTTTCCAACTATATTACACATGATTAAAAGGTAGAGATCATTTTTTAAAGAATCTGTAATAGGTTCAGAACAGTATTTTCAAATGATGGGCATTTAAAAGCTTCAAAGATGTTTGTGAAATTCTCTGCTGGCATTGTTAGTATTTCTCTTCAATTTGCTCAGCGATTGTAAGTCATGTGTGATAAGTGAGGAGGAAATGGAGGGCGACACGAGGTTGATGTAACTTCCCTGAAGGTCAGCCAACAAGCTGGAGGGAATTAGGACGGAATTAGAACTCACACCCCTTAATTTTCCAGGCTGTGCTTAGCCCAGTGAACCCCACTGCCTCTGACTCAGTGCATTAATATAGACCGTGAAACACAGATTGTCTGAACATATGGCAGAGAGGATGAGAAGATAATATTCCATAGCAGGATGTGTTCCTGCAGACGGGTGGCTGCAAAGGCTGTTTTTCTGTAGAGGATTCAGCAAGTGAAGCGTTAAGAGCTTTTCTTATTTTTGTCTCTAAATGATACAACTTTTCCCTTTGAATGTGATACATTTCTGGGCATTCCTATTGTCAGGGGAAGCTGGTGGAAGTGAGACCAGGAGGTGTGTGAGGCTCCCCATAGGCCATGTTTGGGAATAAATGATAAAGCCCACGCTGAGCACTCAGTGTTATACCTGGAGGGGTGCCTCATAATTGTTGTTTCCTCTCCTTTGTCAGCAAACCACATCCTGCATTTAAGCACAGGTTCCAGAATTGTCTCCTGATCTAGATATTTCCATTCTCCTTAACAATAATCTACAATATTCTATGTTTCTATAGGCCTAGCTTTTTCTTTATCACTATAACTACATGCCACTAATAAACTAGTCCAGGGACTTCATACAATTCATTGGGCAAGTCATTATGGATTTTAGGCCCAAATTCTTGAGCAAGAAATAGCAATATAAGGCTTGTAGGGAGGAGAAGGAAATCAGAACAGATGAGACAGGGTATAAGGCAGAGAGTCCAAAAGTGCAGGGACGTTAGGCATGATTCATGGCTGTTGTTTTCAATCTGATGGACACTCCAAAAAGAGGAAGTGGGGCGGCAGCCTGGGTAGTGTTCTTTATCCCTCTCCTCAACTTAGATCTTGTATGTTGGTGCCATATAATAGAGAGCAGTATCAGAGACTGGTTGGAAAAATAAGATTTTATCATTAAAAGACAGCCTTAAAAGCCTGACTTAGGAAATATTTGGTTCCATATAATGTAGTATAGTAGTTAAGAGCATGGGCACTGGTTTTAGGCAGAATATAGCTTTCCATCTAACTAACCTTTGAACTTGACCCAGCTGCTTAGCCTCCCTGTACCCTAGTTACCACATCTAAATATTCTTATATAATAAAAGGCTAACATACAAATTGACCAAATGGCAGAATGACCTGTCGCTATTACACACACTGACCACCAGGGGGAAGATGCTCAATGCAGGAGCTGCCCCCTGGTGGTCAGTGTGCTCCCACAGGGGACTGCTGCTCAGCCAGAAGCCCTGAGCTGGGCTCACAGCTGGCGAGTGCAGCGGTGGTGGCGGGAGCCTCTCCTGCCTCTGCATCAGCACTAAGGATGTCTGACTGCCGGCTTAGGGGAGCGGGCCTAAGCTGTCAGTCGAACATCCCCCGAGGGCTCCCGGACTGCGAGAGGGCGCAGGCTGGGCTGAGGAACCCCCACGAGTGCACGAATGTTGTGCACTGGGCCTCTATAGGGGTAATAATTGTGTCTACCTCAGGCCTTTGTAATAAGACCTAAAAGAGAATACATGGAGGCATTTGGTATTAAACACTAACTAAAAGGCAACTGTGATTATAATTTTACTAGAGGCCCAGTGCACAAAAATGTGTGCACTCGGGTGGGTCCCTCAGCCCGGCCTGTGCCCTCTCGCAATCTGGGGCCCCTCAGGGGCCCCTTGCCCTGGCTGCTGGCACTGGTTTTCCTCCGGCGCCTGGAACCCAGGCCTTCGCTCTTCGTGGGGCGGGACAGGTGTGGCGGGCTTCACTTGCTGCTCCTGCCCAGGGCCAGCGGGCTTCGCTCCATCGCTTGGCGCCTACATATGCAAATTAGCCACCATCTTTGTTGGTGGTTAATTTGCATATTGCTCTGATTAGCCAATGGTGGGCATAGTGAAGGTACGGTCAATTTCCATCCTATTATTAGATAGGATTATTGCTATTACTATTACTTTTGCTTTATTTATTTATTTAAATCCTCACCTGAGGATATTTTTTTCTATTGATTTTTTACAGAGAATGGAAGGGAAACAGGAAGGGGGAGAGAGAGAACATCAGTGTGAGAGAGACCCACTGATTGGCTGTCTCCCACAAGTGCCTCGACTCCTGGCTGAGGATTGAACCTACAACCAAGGTACATGCCCTTGACTGGAATTGAACCCAAGACCCTTCAGTCTGTAAGCCAATCCTCTAACCACTGAACCAAACTAGCCAGGGCTACTTTGAATTCATTGTCTTGATCTAGTTTGGAATTTGTGCAGAATGCCATGGGACTCCAATGACCTGACCATGAATGATAAGTCCCCCACTCATGGAAAGAGAGAACATGAAACACTTTGGTGGCAACAGGAATAGAAAGAGATTCTACATGGGGATGGTGTTTCAGGGTCTAGGCCATGCTGATTGGCTGAACATACCCAATTCCAAAATGAATATTTGTGTCCCTCACCGTTATAGACTGAATTGTCTCATGTTCCATCCTATCCACCTCCACTCCCACACCCCAGAAAATTCATGTTGAAGTACTAACACCCAGCATCTCAGACTATGACTGTATTTGGAAATTCGGTCTTTTAAGAAGTAATGAAGTTAAAATAATTGTGATGGCCCTTAATCCAATATGGTTGGTGTCCTAAAATGAGGTTATTTGGACACAGAACATACAGAGGGAAGACAGTGTGAAGACGCAGAGAGCAGATGGCTGTCTGCAAGCCAAGGAGAGAGGCCTGGAACCTATCCTTCCCTCACAGCCCTCAACAAACTAGTCTTGCCGACACCTTGATCTGAGACCGCAAACCTCCATAACTGTGAGACAAGAACCTTCTATTGTTAAAGAAATTTAAACAATAAACTCAGTCCATGGCACTTCGTTATGGTAGGCCTAGAAAACGTTGGCATTTTATATTCTAGCTGAATTCCAAAAGGTGAATTTTCTTTACGGGTCCAAATGCAGGGAGAGTAGGCTGGGGCCTGGTACTCCCCTGAAATTCCAGTTCTACTCTTTGTTTTTCTAAAGTAAAATGCTACATGTTGGGATCCTTTAGGCTCCCCGAATCAGCATTTAATTTTTCAGCAGGTGCATTTCAGCCAGCTTTTCCTCTGGTATTCTCCAACACCCGCAAGCTTTCAGTCACTTTAACGGGATCTCACGCATGTGGGTGGCATTGCTTTCCAGCTACACGCTGGCGCCTGGCATATTCACTATCTGCAGGAAGGACCTAAACAGGCATCAATCGAGGTTTTAATCAGACAATATGATGCCTGCTAAGATAATGCCTCTGGAATACCCTAGAATCAAAGGTTAGTAAAAGCCAAACAAACAGAAAGAAATCATTAAAAATTTTTCCCATGGAGAATTTTTTTTTTAAAATCCAGCTGGACCCAAAATGAAATAGCTATCAAAGAAAGCACCCCTATTAGCTGTCAGTTCCTAGCAACTTCAATCAGCTGGTGTGCCTGAGCCTGCGGGAATATTTTCCCAGCAGCCTCCCACACGCCAAAGTTGACTGCTCCGTGCGAGCCACATTAAGCCTGTCTGCCATCAATCCCCGGGTCTCCTTTGCAGCAGCAGCTTAACGAGGTGAGGGAGCTGGCATCACCAAGGGGCAAGTGCTGTTTTAGAGGGAAGCTGAGAGAGGAGCAGTGTTGGAGAAAAGCTAGATACAGGCCATTAAGCAACAGGGTTTTTCTCTTAAGATCTCATATTGTCATTTCTATGCAGATGCGTTGTCTTCAAACTCCTACTTTCAGAACAGGCTGTGGAAGATGATAGAGGAAGCACTAACTCACAGCAGCCTGGCCACCTTCACACAATTTTATCTTATGGAGAAACTGGAGACTATGCCAGTTTCTCTCCATGCATCTCTCAGCGGTTAGAGACCCACCTCTTCCCAGGATAGGGCTATAGCTTCAGGTTAGGGGCTTCCTTTAGAATTCACAATGAGAAACATTAAAAAAAAAAAAAAAAAAAAAAAAAAAAGAAAAAGCACAAGTTTTCTTTGTCCCTCTCAGACAAGTCTGGCTGGAAGCGTATTCATACAGTGTTATCACTACTGGGGGAGTTGATCTAGCTTTGCCTCCATACTCTCAAGGAAGGGGCCTCACCTCTGGCAATAGGACCAGATGAGAAGCAAGGAAACAGAGAATCAGCCCTCCAACCAATTCTCTGAGCTAGCAAACAATACCATGTGGGGCAGCTCAGCCTTTTCCCTCACTCCCTTCCTGGAGGCCAGTTTCACAGATTGCTTAAAGAGCACAGCAGTGCTGGGTTTAGAAGGGCTTCTGGGAATAGAAGCTGAACTTCTATTTTGAAATGCCTCCCTCCTGATGTTCTTAAATAACACTGGCAACAACAATAGGCATTTATACCAAGAGGGTCCTTCAAAACCTTTATTAAATCCTTCCAAATATACTCGCTTGCTTCTACCCAGCTAAGATAATATGCTTTGTGACAGGTGCCCAGAAGATGGCTGCATAGCTTTTGGCAATTGGAACCATCTGTTGTCTAAAATAACTCCTTTATTTGTGTGACACGTGCCTGCACATTTCTTTGACCCAGTATTATGATGTGCTATGTTTGTTTTTTAAAACCACAGAAAAGCATCAAAGAGACCCAAATGATCCATTTGCCCAACAACATGTTTGAATGTATGACATCTGAATTAACATTGCAATGAAGGAGCAAGGTGAAGAATATAGAAGCTATTTTCCCTGCATACTGGCTCTTATTGGACACCATTTCCCCCTTAGTTTGCTTAAACTCTCTTTTAACTAATTCCATTTAACCTTTCCTTTTCCCTAAAAGCCATGAGTATAATGGTACTGTGTACAGAATGTGACCAGTACTGGAAGAGTAACATTTTCTTCACGTCTTTTATTATACAATTTGAGATAATTCTCTAATGACCCAGCATGGCATAGTGAAGATAGCTCTGACCTTGGAGAAAGAAGATACAGATGCCAGTCCCAGCTCGATCAATTACTATCTTGTAAATCGGGAGGCCTACCAATCTCACTATTTATAAAATGGAAATAAAGTTGTATGTCCTCAAGAGGGCTTTTGAGAGAGTTAAATGGGATGATATATGTAAAAATAATTTAAAAATGGAAAATTGCATGTATATGAATGATTTAGTCTTTTTTTTATAACTTTTAGGTTACTCCTTGGAAAACTGTGCCAAAGTGGGTAGAAAGTGAAAATGGGAAGAGCAGAGTGCTTTAATTAGATCCACAGGACTTTGTGTTCACATGGGTAGATGGAGCTCCAGGCCCTTTGCGTTTCAGCACATTGATATGTGGTAACTTAATATGCAAATGAAAGGCCTCAGAGGGCATCCAGTCTCCACATGTGCCAATTAATCAACGGAAACAGTATCATCCTTTAATTCCACTAATTAAAGGATCATCCATAAGCTATGAGGTTTCTGAGCTACTAAGGTTTAATAAATTTGCAATAAATTACAAGTAATACATTAACCAGGGACTGAATTGCTACTGAGTGATATGATGAGAGGAGGGCGTAGTTTATTTATGTATTTAAATATTTTTTCTTAAATGTATTATTATTTTCCATCTTAAAAAGTTTTGAAAAACTTGGTTGTGTGAGGCCATAGATCCCTATGGCTCATGAAACAAGCAGTCCAGAAATAATGTATAAGTGCAGCTATTAAATAATGTGATTGGGGGTGCATAGATGTACAATTCATCCAATGGCTGCTTGCTTGAAATCAGTCGCTTTGTGAATCCATATACTTGTTCTAATGATACCACTATTGCTAAAAATTAGAGATTCCTTTGAAAATTGCCCTAAAATACTATTTTTTTTTCCCCCGCAGGGGTGGCAAGTTATAATGTGAGGGTGAATCTGAAAGCCCCTAAAAATGTTTGGGTCTAAACTAAAAACACTTCCTTTTTAGCAAACATTGTGAAGAAATAAAAAGCTAAGACACTGACAATAGTTTTCTGTTTTTGCAATTTGAAATTTATATAACTGATGAAAGGTTATTATTCAGAATAAATACAAAACTCATAAAATCAATAAGATAAACAGAAAAGGGAAAAGGTACGGACAGGCAATTAATTCATAGATAAGAAAATCCAAATGACTAATAGAAATATAAAATGATAAAACTTTAGTGTTTTCAGACACAATTTTTTAAATGGTGTAATAGTTAACATCTATTTTTACCAACTATAAAAGGTCTGGCAATTTTAATTGTGACAGGTGTGTAGAGAAACAAAAACTCTCTTAGTCTACAGGTGGTTTGTAAATTAGTACAACCACTGTGGTAGAGGCTGCAAGTTATCCCCAAATATTTGTCTTTCTCAGTAATAGGAATTCTATTTTTAGCTGGATTCATGGCCAACTGGGAGAAAGAGTTAATTTCCCATTTTTCCTTGAAGCCAGATATGGCCATTTAAGTTCTGACCAAGGGGATACAAGTAAAAGTGCTGAGTGCATCCTTGAGAAAGGGGCTGTCTTCTACCTGCCATCCAAAGTGTGGATACCCTGATTGGGTCTTCAGAAATAATTTTGAACCCTTGGTTGATCTTATGGATAAAAATTATTCATATGAGGTGACCTCTACAATTGAAGGAGCCTGGGTCTTTGACACTGTGGAGTGCCTTACCATGTCTGCACTGGCCAACTCCAGAGTTCTTGAACTTAAGATAAAAACGCATGGGTTTAGCCCTGGCCAGTTTGTTCAGTTGGTTAGAGCATTGTCCCAATATGCCAAGGCTGTGGGTTTGATCTTCTGATATGGAGATATAAGAAGTAATCAATGAATGCATAAATAAGTGGAACAACAAATCTCTCTCTCTCTCTCTCTCTCTCTCTCTCTCTCTCTCTCTCTCTCTCTCTCTCTCTCTATCTCTCCCAAAATCAATTTAAAAATGCATGGGTTTAAGCCACTGTGATTCTGGATTTTTTATTACTCACAACACTTAAACAAATCCTAACCAATACAACCTCATTAGGAAAAGCTTTGGGATTATCTCAATTATCTCATAAGGTTAAATATATGCATGTCCTACAGTTCAGCAATTTATTTTCCTAAATATATGTTTGAAGGATCACATTCTTGTGTACACTGGGAAGCATGTACAAAAAGGTGTCTGAGTAAAGTAAATCTATCTCTGGGGACATGAAGAGATTCAAGTCTGACCATAACACTTAGGCTTAAGTACAACCACTATAGCAGAGCACTCCTTTCTCTGCTTTTAAATGCACAAATAATAATCAAGGACATGCAATCCAAATGGATGAAGCTGCCTACCCCTTCTGGCAAAGAGACTGAAAGCTCATGTCTAATCACCACCATCAAGACTGTCTCCACCTTGCTACCACCTTCACCGCTATCTTGATATTTCTGCTTTGTATGAAGCCTTTTATATTCTTGACATTTTATTAGATGCTTCATATCACGATCTCAATCATCCAGTAAGCTAGATATGACTACTCCTTTGTAAGATCGGCTCAGAGTAGTGAATAAATGAACTAGCTTTGTCATAGCTAGTAAATGGCAATGCCTGGGTTCAAATACAACATATCTGTTTCCAAAATGTGTCCTTTCAACCATCATACTGCTTCTCTGAAGCCCTCAAATATGTATATTTTTACTGTCATCCCTTCAGTTACAGTAAGGGTACCATGGCTTCTCTGAAGCATTTTTCATAGGTATGTTTTAAAGGAGTAACAAAAAGGAATCAAATAGTAAGTGTGTGATTGATTATTGACAATTCTTCTGAGAGGTTGGAAGATGAGACACCAAGAGAAAAGAAGCACTGAGGGTGAAAGGATAGAAATGAGTAAGACAAATTAAAACAAGGGAAACTGGCAGAAGAAAAGAAAGGATCAGGAGAATGAACAGAAAATGATAAGACTATCCTAAATAATTTATTTTTTTTTCTCCAAGAAGCCTCTGTCTCACCTTGAAATAGGTGTTTCATCTTTTGAAATGAGTTGGATAAATAAGAAGAAAAGGTTGAAAAGTAATTTCAAGTCCACAGAGCAAACACTAGGGTAGATTGTTTTTCCCTCGCAAGACTTCCATCCAGAAAGTTTTAAGGTCTCATGGTTTTGGCAGTAATTATAGCAATGAAAATTAATAATAATAATAAATACTGCCTAGCTGGTGATTTCCCTTTGGCAGCATGTGTGTACCAATCAATTTGTCATAAAAGCATCTTCAAGTTCACACACTAATTTGCATGAATCCATTTATTAGTCTAAAGAAATAAGTGCCCTTTCATGCCCTTGGACATCATTGTATTTGGGGCTATCTTGAACATCTGTGTTAATGAGGTACTTTTAGATCAGAACAAAGAAGTTCTTGCTTTGACTTACGTATATTTGAATATTTTAGCTGTGCATTTGAATGTATATATCACAGATATACATAGAAACTTATTTGGGGTGTTAAAACTCAGATTGTTAGGGTGGGAATATGACACTTGGTACTCGCAAAAATTCTTTAAAAATAGGATATTTACCTACTTATTAAAAGAGATAATTTTGGTTCTGCTGGTTTCAGCAGGTGGAGTATATGACAAAACCCTTCCTCTTCTGAATTTTGTTATATATGTGTTGTCATAAGACCTGTTATCTATATATATGATGGGGTTTTTATAGCAATCACCATTTAACCCCTTTTTATTGTAATGATGTTATGGGAGTTGAAAATGGGAGAGAGGAAGGAGGCATAATGGGGAAAGTTCATCCAACCTCACCATGGCCAGAAAATCCAAGGGTATCCTCAGATAATTCTGAGGCATGAGAATGAATCCTATGGATTATGCCCTGAAGGGGAATCTCTGGAGCAGGGAGCATGAAGTCAGGAAAGGGCTGCAGAATAAGTTTCTTACTCTTCATTTTAAAAATTCAAAATCATGCCTATACAATGTTGATGAAAAATGTATTATGATGAATATACCTCTATATGTTTTTGTTTGTTTTATACAAAATTTCAAAATAAACCAAGAGTTCAAAACCCATATGGTTTTCTAAACTAGGACAATGACATATTTAGACTGTAATGGCAGGCAAAACTATTGTTTAGAACTTCATAGTAAAGTTCTTTATTTTTTCTACTTTGCTTGAATTTATTCTTCTAAATTAAATTTATTGGGGTGACATTGGTTAATAAGATTATATAGGTTTCAAGTGTACATTTCAATGATACACAATCAGTATACTGCATTGTGTGTCTACCGCCCAAAATCAAGGCATCTTTTATCACCATATATTTGGTAACCTTTACCCTTTACTACTCCCCAAACCCCACCCTCTGATAATCACCATGTTATTGTCTGTATCTATGACTTTCAGTGTTACATCCTACATGTGAGTGAACTCAAATGATTCTTAGCTTTTTCTGATGACTTATTTTGCTTAGCATAATATTCTTAAGGTCTATCTATGTTGTCACAAATGGCAGTGTTTCATCTTCTTTCTGTGGCTGAGTAATGTTCCATTGTATATATGTACCACATATTTATACAGTCACCTTTGGTTGTCTCCATGTTTGGCCACCATAAATAATGCTGCAATGAAATTAGAGATGCATATAACTTTGTGAATAAATGTTTTCAAATTTTTCTGGTAGATATCCAGGAGAGGGATTGCTGGGTCATATGGCAATTCTATTCTTATTTTTTTGAGGAACCTCCATACTGTTTTCCATAGTGGCTTCGCTAGTGGCTATACCAGTTTACATTCCCACTAGCAGTGAATGAGGGTTCCTTTTTCTCACCAACCTCTCCAACATTTGTTATTACTTGCCTTGATAATAGCATTCTAACGGATGTTAGCTGGTATTTCATTATAGTTTTGATTTGCATTTCCCTGATAGCTAGTGAAGTTGAGCACCTTTTCATATATCTGATGGCCATTTGTATGTCTTCTTGGGCAAAGTGTCTGTTCAGGTCCTCTGCTCACTTTTTTTTTGGCCTTTCAACTATTTTTTTATTTATATGTACACACACATATGTGTCACCAACAGGTATCATTCTAACTTTATAAATGAAAAGTTCAAGTCAGGTAATGAACCAAGGCCTATAAGAGTTGGTGCTATCTCTTGCATACTTTCTTTCTCAGGGGAGTTAGCAGAAGAACCCAGCCCTGACACCCTAAACTCCTAAACCTGTTAGGCAAGTTTGTGCGGCACAGGTAGGTTGATAGAGGTGCCAAGGAATCTACAATCAGACCAGAAGAAAAAAATCACTTGTGAATATTTAATGAACTTCCCTCCATGTGGCTTCAAGCTACCAGGATGCAGGCCCTGCCAACACCCTTAATCTTCTCCTCAGATCTTCTGCTGAAGAGCTTGGCCTTCACAATGACAGGCTGTGTTCGGAGCTTTCCCTTCCCCAGAATGAATGATAGGAGCAGCTCCAGTCTTGTTTTTGGCAGCATTTGCCCACATCTGCTCACTGACCAAGGTCCACAGTTTACCAAGGTTGACAGTTAGGTAGAAGCTCTGGTTCCTCTTTAAGTGGTAATGCTTCGTACCAACTTTCCCAAAGTAACCTGGATGATATTGTCGAAGTTGATCCTGTGATGTGCAAGCCACTAGCATTACCTTGGCTTCGCAGGCACTTAACTGAACTTGCTGACGCGGCCATGGTCCCCATGTTTCTGGGCCTTCCTCAGCCTGGATGGCATGTCAGTGGCCAAGATGGCATGTCCATTTTTTAACTGGATTGTTTATTTTGTGTTGAGCTGTATCTGTTCTTTATATATTTTGGATATTAACCCCTTGTGGGAGCTGTTTTTACAAATATCTTCTCCCATTGGGTTGCTTGACTATTTGTTTTGTTGGCAGAGTCTTTTGCTATGCAAAAGCTTTTTAGTTTGATATAGTCCCATTCATTTCTTTTTGCCTTTACTTCCCTTGCTTTTGAGGTAAATTCATAAAATCTTTTCTAAGCCAAGGTCAATAAGGTTAATACTTATGTTTTCTTCTACGTAACTTATTTTTTCAGATTTTGTATTTAGGTCTTTGATCCATTTGAATTAATTTTTGTATGAGAAGACAAACTGAAGTCTAGTTTCATTCTTTTGCATGTGGCTTTCCTATTTTCCCAGCACCATTTATTGAAGAGACTTTCTTTTCTCCTTTGTATGTTTTTGGCTCCTTTGTCAAAAATTATTTGCCCATAGCCCTGGCTGCTGTGTCTCCGTTGACTAGAGCATTGACCCTTGCACTGGAAGGTTGCAGGTTTGAATCCCAATCATGGCATTTGCCTAAGTTGTGGAATTAATCCCAGGTTGGGGCATGAATGGTAGGCAATCCATAGATGTATTTCTCTCACATTGATGTTTCTCTCACTCTCTTTCCCTTTATCTCTCTCTAAAATCAATCTTAAAAAGTATTTGCGCATACACATGTGGTTTATTTCTGGGCTCTCAATTCTGTTCCATTTGTCTGTGTGTCTGTTTTCCTGCCAATACCATGTTTTTTTTTGATTATCATTACTCTGTAGTATAATTTAAAGTCAGGTAGTGTGATGCCTCCAGCTTCATTTTTTTTTTTTTTTTTTTGAGAATAACTTTGGCTATTTGGGGTCTTTTGTAGTTCTCCATACAAATATACAAATTTGATGATTTTTTAGTCCTATTTAAAAATGTCATTGATATTTTGATGGGGATTACATTAAATCTTTATATTACTTTGGGTAATACAGCCATTTTAACTATGTTGATTCTTCCAATCCATGAACATGAAATATGTTCCCATTTCATTGTGTCTTTTTCAGTCTCTTTTAATAATGAGTTGTAGTTCTCAGTATATAGATCCTTCACTTTCTTTGTTAAGTTTATTCTTAGGTATTTTAGTATTTGTGTTGCAATTGCAAAATTATTTTTTTTTGTTTGTTTTTTATTTTTCATTTATTTTCCTGAAATTTCATTATTACTATATAGGAATGCAGTAGATTCTTGTACATTAATTTTATATCCTTCAACTTCACTGTATTTTTTATTGTTCCTAATAGTTTTTTGGTGGAGTCTTCAAGGTTTTCTATATAAAGAATCATGTCATCTGCAAAAAGTGACACTTTTACTTCATTCCCAATTTGGATGCCTTTTATTTATTTCTCTTGCCTGACTGCTCTGGCTAGGACTTCCAGTACTCTGTTGAATAAGAGTGGTGAGAGTGGACATCCTTGTCTTGTTCCCAATTTTAAAGAAAAAGCTTTCAGTGTTTCACCTTTTGAGTATGACATTAGCAGAGGGCCTTTATTATGTTGAGGTACTTTTCTTCTATACCTATTTTATTGAGTGTTTTAATCATAAATTGATAATGTATATTATCAAATGCCTTTCTGTACTTATTGATAAGATCATATGATTTTCATCCTGTGTTTTATTAATGTGGTGTATTACATTGATCAAGTTGTATGTGTTTCCATGGAAATTATGTATTTGTTTACATATCACATTTTCTTAAGAAGGCAGGCAAGAAACATCAAATTTTCAAAAACTGATCAGCAAAATAATTTACAGCAGTGTTAATCCTGGGGACAGTAATAGGTCACTTATTTATGTCAAATTTACAAAATTGAATTGCATATGTTGAACCATTTTTGTGCCCTTAGAATGAAACTCACTTCATTGTGATGTATTATTTTCTTAATGTATTGTTGTATTCTATTTGCTAGTATTTTGTTTAGGATTTTTTGCATCTGTATTCATCAGAGATATTGGTCTTTGGTTTTCTTTTATTGTGTTATACTTGCCTGGTTTTGGTATCAGGGGCATGTTGACTTTATAAAATCTGTGAGAAAGTACTGCCTCTTCTTCAATTTTTCTTGGAGAGTTTGAGAAGCATAGGTAGTAAATCTCCTTTGAATGTTTGGTAGAATTCACTACTGAAGCCATCTGGTCCTGGACTTTTATTTGTAAGAGGTTTTTGATGTTTGATTCAACTTCCTCACTGTTTATCAGTCTATTTAGATTTTTCCAATTCTTCATGACTCAGTCTAGAAAGGTTACACATTTCTAGGAGTTTATCTATTTTTCTAGGTTATTGAATTTGGTAGCATATAGTGTTTCATGGTATTACAGTACGATCCTTTGTATTTTTATGATGTCTGTGGTAACTTCTATTTTATTTATAAGAGTCTTCCTTTTTTCCCCTTAGTGTGTCTAGCCAGGGGTTTGTTAATTTTATTATCCTTTTCAAGGAACCAGTTCTTTGTTGTATTATTTTTTTATATAGTCTTTTTGTTCTCTATTTTATTCAATTCTGTTCTAATTTTTATTTCCTCTATTCTGCTGACTTTGGGCTTCATTTACACTTATTTTTCAAGTTCTTAAGATGTTATATCAGGTTGTTTATTTGAAAATTTTCTTGTTTCTTGAGGTAGGCCTGTAATTATATAAACTTACAATGGCTTTCACTGCATCCTAGAAGTTTTGATATGTTGTATTGCCATGCTTATTTGTCTCTATATCTTTTCATCTCATCTTTTATTTCTTTTTTGATGCAGTCATTTTTTAGAAGTATGTTGTTTAGTTTCCACATATTTGTGTGTTTTTTAAACTTTCTTTTAGTAGTTGATTTCTAATTCAAAGCATTATAATCAGAGAATATGCTTGGTATGATTTCAATCTTCTTAAATTTGTTGGTACTAGTTTTGTGACCCAACATATGGACTATCCTTGAAAATGTTCCATGTGCACTGGACAAAAATGTATAATCTGATGGAATGGGATGAAAGACTGTAAATGTCAATTATGTCCATTTGGCCTAATGTGTCATTTAAGGCCAATATTTCTTTATTGATTTTCTGTTTGGATGATCTATCTTGAGCTGTCGATGGAGTAGACTCCCTACTATGATTGTGTTTTTGTCAGTTTCTCCCCATAGTTCTATTGATAGTTGCTTTACATAGTTCAGTGTTCCCTGATTGAGATTGGGTGCATGTACATTGAGAGGTGTTATGTCTTCTTGATGTAGTGTCCCAGTTATTATTTTAAAATGTCCATCTTTGTCTCTTGTTACCTTTGGTATCTTAAAATCTATTTTGTTAGATATAAGTATAGCTACACCTGCTTTTCTGTGGAAGCTATTTGCTTGGAGAATCATTTCCCACCTTTTCACTTTGAGCCTAACTTTGTCTTTGCAACTTAACTATGTCTCCTGAAGGCAGCATATAGCTAAGTTTTATTTTTTATCCAATCTGCTACTCTATGCCTTTTCATTGGTGAATTCAGTCCATTCACATCTAGCGTAATTATTGATGTTATAAGGATGTCCTATAAACATTTTATCTTGTTTTCTGGTAGTTCTGTGCCTCCACTGGTTCTTTTCCTTTGTGTTTCTGTCTATTGTTTTTGTTTGGTGGTATTCCATACTTTTTTCCTCTTTTTGTAAGTTATGTGTCTCAGTTTTTTGGTGTTTTTTTTTGTGTGTGTGTGTTAGCATTAAGTTTATGAAAAATAAAGTTTCATATATACAGTAGTCCTTTTTCTTTTGAATGGGTCTGATTTCCATCCTCCTTTGCAAATTCAGACCCTTATCCCCTAGCAGTTGGTTTTTGTTGTCACAAGTTATCCCCATTTATGGTGCAAGTTTGTTGGTGATCTTACTTGTAGTTTTGTGACCATTTGTTCTTTGTTTCAGGTAGAATAACCTCTTGAGTATATCCTACAATAAGGTCTTTTGGTGATAAATTCCCCCAGCTTCTATATGTCTGGAAAGGTCTTTATTTTTCCTTCATTTCTAAAGGATAACTTTTCTGGATATATTATTCTTGGCTGGTAATTTCTCTCTTTCAATAGTTTGAATATTTGGTTCCACTCTCTTCTGGTTTGTTGAGTTTCTGCTGAGAAGTCTGATGATAACCTAATGGGCTTTCCTTTATAGGTTTCTTTCTTCCTTTCCCTGTTTGCCTACAGAATTCTTCCTTTGTCGTGAATTTTGACTGTTTATTTAAAGGTTTTATTCTCCTTAATGTTAAACATGAATCTCTTTTTTTTTTAAAAAAAAAAATATGTTTTGATTGATTTTAGAAAGAGGGGAGGGGAGATGGATAGAGAGATAGAAACATTGGTCAGTTGTCTCCTACATGCCTCCTCCTGGGATTGTTCTATCTGGGAATTGAACGAGTGCCCCTTTGGTTCATAGGTTGATGTCCAACCACTGAGCCACTCCTGCTGGGAAATTTTTGACAGTTTTAATATAATGTGCCTTGGAGAAGGCCTTTTTGGATTGAGGTAGTTAGATATCCTGTTTGCTTCTAGGATTCAAGGATCTAGCTCTTTCCATAGACTAGGAAAGTTCTTGTCAACTATTTGAAGAGGCTCTTAATTCCTTTCTCCCCCTCTTCTTCTTTTGGTATGCCTATTATCCTTATATTGCTCTTTCTGTTGGAGGTAGATAGTTCTCAAAGAGTTCTTTCATTTAGAAAAATATGCTCAAATCTCTCTCTTCTCCCTTCTGCATATTTTTCAGATTTATATCTTCAATATCACTAATTCTTTCCTCCTTCTGGTCAGCTCTATTTCCTATGCTTGATAATTAATTGTTGATCTCTTTTCTTGAGTTCTTCATCTCCAGAATTTCTATTTGTTTATTTTTAAAAGTTTCAATATTTTTGGTAAAGTACTCATTTTGTTCATTGATTTGAGTTCTGAGTTCATTAAACTGCCAGTGTTTTCTTGCATCTTATTGATTTTTTTCAGTGTTGCAATCTTGAATTCTCTGTCATTTAAGTCTTATATTTCTGTGTCTTTTAGTTTTAGTTTACTTTTCATCTTCTTTCTAAGCTGCCTTGTTACCTTGGTTATTCTTGGTATTTGATGGATTCTTCTCTGTCTAGGCATCTAATGTTACGAGTGGCACTTTTCTAGTAGATTGATGAGAAGTGTTTCTATTGTTTTCCAGTAGGTGGCGCTAAATCACAAGTTTTCTTTAAGCTCTCTTGCTCTTCTCTGGCTTTCAGATCTTCTTGTGGTGGTAGAAAATGGCCTGTGTTCCCTGGGAAGGTGGGCACCACCCCTGTGATCTGGTTGTTCCAGTCCCGAGGGACTAATCCCACAGGGAACACAGTGGGTGATGGGGCTCCAAATCCCAGGCACCAACAGTACTATAACCTTGATTTGTGGATGTGGAGTGAGCTGGGGAACCTTGCCACTTCCTTCGTTGCTTTGTCTTCCTTACAATAGCAACCAGAAGGTCTCTGCAGAATGCCTCCTGCGCCTCCACCCAACCCTGGGTTCAGTCACAGTGTGTGCCCTTCACTCAGGGAAAAAATGTTTCTGTAGTACCAGTTCTCAGGTTTGAGGACAATATGCTCAGCAAGCAGACACAAAGGGTAAGCGGAGGCAAGCTCTGGGAGGTTAAGAGAAGGCAGCCAGGCTCCATAGCTTTGTTTCTTTGTCTGTAATGATTGCCAGACAACCATGCCACACCTCTGTGCATTGTCCTTGCCCAGGTCACTGGGCTCAGCCTCAGCTTTTACTGCCCACTCCTGCAGGAATGCTTACTAAACCCCTTTGCTCTTCCCAGCTGAAGGGAATCTTAGTGACAACTGGATTCCTCCCCTTTCTGGGCTGAGCCCTGCAGTGAGCTCCAGGCTGTAGCACTGTGTTTATGGCTTCTTTGAGCGCTTCTCCCTACTTGCCTCCCCTGTTTGCTTCAGCTTGTCCACCTTTAGATGTTTCAATAAGCGGATCTCTCAGACGTGTTTGTGCATTGAGCAGGGAATCCTTTGTTGAATTATAGCTGTTCAAATTGTTCAGACTTGAAGGGGATCTCTCACACCACCATTCTTCTGATGTCACTCCATAATAAAGCTCTTTAAAAGGGCTTTATCTTATCTTCAAAGGCCCAAAAGGGGAATACTTGCTCATTTTCCTTCACATTAGTAAAAGGACTGTTGCTTTCATATGAAATCTGGTCCTCTTATTTCTAATGCACTGACTGACCTAACACTACTTAAGCTTTAAAACCATTCTCAGCATCAACTCTGTGTTTTCCTAACTATTATTTAATTGCTGCTGATCATGAATAACATGCAAGATATTCTCTTCTTATCTTTTTCTAAAAGTTAATAAAAAATGAAAATTTTCAAAAATTCTCTTTTGGTGACTCCAACACTTTAATTTAGCCATTAACTTTTGTCAAAGTCATTATCATCCTGGGGATTTCCTTTGCATGTTACATATAAATTAGGCAATTAGAATACCTATTATATGGTAGCCTGCATAAGATAAAGCTTTATAATGTTTCACATATAAGGTTATCAATAAATCCTTATTGAATTAATAAATAAATAGATCAATTATTTATACAAGTTTAGCAGAAATGCAGCATTTGAAAAAAATGAATTTCATACTTACATTTTCCCCTATGATTTTAATCTGAATTGCACTGACTTATCATTTGAGATGGTAAATTTTCTTAGTTTGTTGTGGCTATATAATAATATAAATCCTACCAATTCTGTACATTCATTAGATAAAGATGAAGAAAATTATTTTCAAGAATGCACATTTCTTTAGGTTTAGGACCCTAATAAGTAAGCTCTAATGGGAAAAGAAAACAACCAACAACTATGATTTCTGGTTATAATTATGTACTTAGCTTCTCATTCTATGATCAAATTCTTCTAGTTCATAAAAACCAGTTTGGAAAGTTACTAGAAACAATGTGGACAACATTCATCATCTCCAAATAAGTATAGGGTAAAAGGAAACCAAAAGATGCTGAAATGAAATTAAACTACTAAGGAAAACTGCAAAAGTAAATCGCTTGATTCTAAAAGAGAACTTCGGAAAAATAAAGGTAAAAATGCCAAATTAATAGAACTATAGACTAAAAAGGGTGAATATTATATGTAAATTATACTTTGATAAACCAGGCTAAGAATATACAGCATAAGCATTTAATATGTCATTATTAAGACATTTCACCTATTATTATGGCTTCTAAAAATATTTGGATTAAGGTTAAAAGCACTGACTTTAAGGTCAGTCACATATGGAATGCTGAGTTATGTTAGGTTATTTTGAGTTAATTTTTAAAATCCACATAAACACCAGTTTATTCATTAGTAAATTTAGAAAACAGTAAATATGTGATAGAGTTATAGGGAGAATCTGCATGATAATGTATATAATCTACTTACCATAAAGCCCAATATACTTTGTATTATACATTACTTTCTACTGGAGCAATCAACAAAAGCTTCACAGAGAAGGGTGAGTAGAAAGGATATTACTGGCAATAACAGAATGAACAAAGGGGCAGAAAGAGACAGGCAAAGAACATATAGTTTGAATGCAGCCATGAATCTCTGAAAGGAAGAAATGGAAGCTAAGTCTAGAAATTTGAAGTATCACCAGATGGTGGATGGTATAAAATATTATTTTAAGGAGTTTGAATTTCATTCAATGGGTAATAAAAAGCAATTAAACATTTTGGAGTAGTGAAATGACATGCTTTAAATTGTACTTTAAAAAGATTAATTTGGAGCAAGGACAGATTAGAGGCAAAAATGTGGAAGGTTAATACCATTCTTAAGTAACAAAGAGGTATTGAATTAGAATGGTGTTGGTGACAGTAATAATACAAAAGGTATAAAATTTATTAATGAAAAAAGGAGGTTCTATGGAAAGAACCTCACCGGGTAATCAACTCTTACAAAATTTCTCTACAGATAAGGATGTTCTTACATCAACAATTTGGAGGATGTTCTGTAGGTAGAATTGATAGGATTTGATGTTGGAAATGGGGGACAGTAAGGTGCTAGATAGAGAAACAAATCAATGTTGTTTTTGAGATTTACAACCTGGGCATCTTGGATTATTCCTAAGTCATTAGAAATATTTTATTGGAAGACTGTGGGTTCTGTTTAGGATACTTTGTGCTTGGGATATAAACATGAGAGACATCCAGGTGGGCTTTTTAGCCAGTTTATTGTAAATATAGGTTTTGCAAGAGGTTACTATATACTTTTTCATTTTTCTGATTTACAAAGATGACTGAAGCACAGGACTAAAGAGAGCTTTGGGGGATTATTGCATTTAGAAGACAAAAGGAAAAAGCAAAGGGACAAAGAATATGATATTTTCTGAGAAACCAACTTCAGTCAATCTATGAAATGAGGAATTTGATTAATGAAACTTCAAGAAAGTAAGAGAGATAGGAAGTGATGATATAGAGACAGTGAATAAAGATGCCTTACTCAAGAATAAAAACCATTCTCTTGGTCTCTGTGCTTCTGTCTCTACCAAGTTATCCTCCAACTTTTCTAACCATAGAGATGTGTAAACCACCAGACTGTTGACTTTTTCTTGATCATCATCCAGACTAGGTTATTGATTTCTTAAAAATTCTTGACTAATGCCTTTTATGTAAATTAATCACAAGTCTACATTTCTAATCCTTATCTTTTTTTCTGAGTCCTAGCCTACCATCTATATAGCCTTCTTCACATGTCTGTCTACATGAAACTCAAACAGCATGTACCAATAGTCCCTTCTTTCCAAAGCAACTTTTCTTCTGGGTTCTTTATTTTACCATTTCTCTCAGTGTGATGGTTAATTATATGTGTCAACTTGACTAGGAAACAGGGGTGCCAGACTTTTGGTCAAACATTATTCTGGGTGTGTCCATAAGGATGTTTCTGGGTGAAATTAACATTTGAATTGGTAGACCTAGTGAAGGAGGTCATCCTCTCTAATTAAATGGGCCTCATCCTATTAATTGAAGACCTCAGTAGAAGAGAAAGGTGGAGTAAGCGGGAATTTGGCCTGCCTAAGGTGGGACATCACCCTTCTCTTTTACTCAGATGGAAATTTACACCATCAGCTTTCTTGGTTCTCAGTCCTTTAGATTCAGGCTATAAGTACATGATATTTCTCAGCTTCCATAACTGTGGGAGCAAAACCCTTATATGAATCCAGTTCCTTGTTTTTGTTTTTTTCTGGAGAATCCTAACTAATAAACCCAGTCACTACAGTTTGAAACCTTATAAGAAACTTTAATTTTCTACTCTCTTTCATGATATCATTAATAAGTTCTGTAGTTTCTTTTGTCTCTCTCCCTCTCCCTCTTTCTCTTTCCCCCTCTTTTTTTTTCACTTTCTTCCTCCCTCTCTCCCTTCATCTCTCTTTCAAGCTTAAATATGAATAGTTGACTGGAGCAAGTTCCAGTTATAAATGAACGAATGTGTGACAAACTAAAATAGAAGATGTTTTCATATCCTTGAGGAGCAGAATGAATTAAATTCACCCTAGGTTATTTAAGGAATTGGTAGATGTTATGACACACTCAATAGCTATTACTTTTGAGTAGTCATGGAAGGTGAAATCCCCAAGGACAAAGCTCTGGGGGTTGGAAGGAATTTGAAGAGACACAATCTTCCGTCTTAAGGCAAAAATGTTATAGTAATTTTTTTCCCATAGCAGAGGCAAAAACTATGCCTCCTATAAATGAAAAAAGTAAAAGACCACTTGGATAATATGTGGATATATTTAACATTGGCTCTCAGTAAGAATATAGGATGGATCAAAACAGTGCTTTCACATTTACAAGGTGCTTTTATGTACAATCTGTCATTTGATTATCACAACAATGAAGGAGGCAGTGATTTTAATCCTCATTTACAGATAAGGAAATTCACAGTCAGTGAGGCTAAATCACCAAGGTCATTTACATTCTAATCCAGTAATATTTCCATCATATAAAAAAAAAAGACTTACCAATAGTTTATTATGAAATTTTGAAAAGCAATGGTGCTAAGCAAGACATTTTATTCCTTTTATTATAGTAACAAATTGTGAGGAAATATGCCGGGAGCCGGTCCATGCTTGCTGTTTCAAGGGACCTGGCATATATGGCATACTGTTCTTAATATGTTTTGCTCACCTTCTTGGCACTATGTGTTTTAACCGAGGTCTCTGAGAAAGGTTGTTTCCCCAGGTAGGGATTTTCCCCTGAAGTTAGGGAGGGAATAAAACCTCTTAACTAAGTGTCAGGTGGGTAATTAATCACTTTAACTACGAACAATCATGCTTAAGCTACATAATCTTTACTCCCTGGAAGGGAGATAAGAAATGCCCTAACCTTTGAAATAGAGATTGATAGGATTGGAATCAACTGGTATAAATACAGATGTAAGAAGACAGAACCAAGAGAGACAGAACCAGAGAAGACAGAACCTACACAGAACCTATAGACAGAAGAACTTCGCTGGAGAGAGCATGGCAAAAGATCCTGGACTGAACCTGACTACAGAAATTGGCAAGAGAACCTGAATAGAACCTGGTGACTGAATCTGGCTGGAGAACCTGGACAGAACCTGCCTGGAGAACCTAGTGAGGGAACATGGCTACAGAACCTGGCTGGAGATCCTGGCTAGAGATCCTGGCTAGGCTGCTGATGAACTGAACACTGTCTCCGTGTCATTCCTTCTTCGCCGACTCCATCCACACCTTTGGGGACCCCTGGACCTGCTGGGGTTGGACCCCGGCATCTGGCGCCCGAACAGGGACCCCTAGGTAAGCCCCACTCTTGGGATGGATAGGACTCCACCGTAGGAAGAGGGTGGATAGTCTTCGCCGACTCCGTCCACACCTTTGGGAAGCCCTGGAACAGGATTCCCCTAGGTAAGCCCCCCCCCCATTGAGAACCCCCACACTTGGGACGGATAGGACTCCACCAGGGTACTGCAGACCCCCCTATAGAGGATAAGTAGGGTAAGAAGGTGGATAGTACAGAACTTAGATTGAGAAGATGTGCCATACTGAGTCCAAAGAAAGAAGACTCTGTATTGATTCTTAGATTGAGAAGATGTGCCATACCGAGTCTAAAGAAAAAAGACTCTGTATTGATCTTTTAACATATATGCTTGCTAGCCGAGGAATTGGGGTTGCTTCCAGTCAGACAGAACGTTTTATACAAGAAGTATGTCCATGCTTTTCTGAGGAAGGAAAGGTAAATGTAATGGCATGGGAGAAGGTAGGCCCAAGGAGCCTTATCCTTAACCCCACTGCAGCCTTTCCACCCTGGGAAAGTGCAGGATTGGCAAGCTCTCCCTGGGGTGACAGATCAGGACTCAGGTAATAGCGGAAAGCGCCAATCCTACTCTTAAAATGGATACAAGAGAGCATTTGGGGTTTTTCTTTTTAATGCCCGCTTTTAAAAAATAAAAAAGGGGGAATTTGCCAGGAGCCGGTCCATGCTTGCTGTTTCAAGGGACCTGGCATATATGGCATACTGTTCTTAATATGTTTTGCTCACCTTCTTGGCACTATGTGTTTTAACCGAGGTCTCTGAGAAAGGTTGTTTCCCCAGGTAGGGATTTTCCCCTGAAGGGAGGGAATAAAACCTCTTAACTAAGTGTCAGGTGGGTAATTAATCACTTTAACTACGAACAATCATGCTTAAGCTACATAATCTTTACTCCCTGGAAGGGAGATAAGAAATGCCCTAACCTTTGAAATAGAGATTGATAGGATTGGAATCAACTGGTATAAATACAGATGTAAGAAGACAGAACCAAGAGAGACAGAACCAGAGAAGACAGAACCTACACAGAACCTATAGACAGAAGAACTTCGCTGGAGAGAGCATGGCAAAAGATCCTGGACTGAACCTGACTACAGAAATTGGCAAGAGAACCTGACTAGAACCTGGTGACTGAACCTGGCTGGAGAACCTGGACAGAACCTGGCTGGAGAACCTAGCGAGGGAACATGGCTACAGAACCTGGCTGGAGAACCTGGAGAACCTAGCAAGAGAATATGGACACAGAACCTGGCAGGAGATCCTAGGCAGAACCTCTCTGGAGATCCAGACCAGAACTTGGCTGGAGATCCTGGCTGGAGATCCTGGCTAGGCTGCTGATCAACTGAACGCTGTCTCCGTGTCCTTCCTTCTTCGCCAACTCCGTCCACACCTTTGGGGACCCCTGGACCTGCTGGGGTTGGACCCTGGCAGAAATAAACTCAAAATCTACTATTATTATCATTATTTTATATATTTTTCTTGATTTCAGAGAGGAAGGGAGAGGGAGAGAGAAATAGAAACATCAATGATGAGAGACAATCATTGATCAGCTGCCTCGTGCATGCCTCCTACTAGTGATTGAGTCTGCAACCCCGGCATGTGCCCTGACCAGGAATCAAACCATGACCTATTGGTTCATAGGTTGAGGCTCAATCACTGAACCACACTGGAATATTATTAATAGTATTTCTACTTGGTAAATAAATTCTATCCTTTGAAGAACTCATATAAGGTAAAAAAACAAAACAAAACAAAACAAAACAAAAAAACCCAAATCGCATCCCATTTCATAGATGAAAAATATGAAAAAGAGTCAGTGAAGAAAAAAGAGGAGTCATCAGAAAGGAAAAAGAAAGAAAAAGAAGGATAAGAAGAAAAGCAAGAAAAGAAATACAGCCTACAAGTGGCCTTTAGAGGGCTATCATGAAACAAAGAGAATTGAGATCATGCCAAGACCATTTGATTTTGCAATTAGTTAGAAACTGGTGATTGCCAAATTCAACTAAAAGTAACAAAGGTGACTAAGGAAACAAAGTCTACTGTTTTGATAAATATGGCCCAAAAGAAGAAATTTGTTTATTGGTAGAGAGGGTGACACTGTAAAATAGGGAAAAAAAGTTAATACTGAGCCATGCATCTAAGGCAGAGAGTTAAGAATACATAGAGAGATACTGAAAAGGCAAAATAAGATCGATACACCAGGGTTAAAGAAACAGAATATTTAGGAGACAGGAAAAAAGAGCACACAGATGGACAGAGAAAAAATAAAATAGTTGGGTAGTTGGTCATACTGGACCTCATCCATCAATCCTAGAAAATGTTTACCTTGTACTAGTATTTGTTTTAGAAGGGATAAGTTGAAGAGGAAAAAAAATGAAAATGCTAGATGAAATCTAGCAGAAGGAAGTGAGAAGAAGCCAGGAATACTGTAGCATTTATGAACTTGAAAAGAATGAAAAGCTCTTGTTATATCCATTATGGAATGTATATGAGATGTGCAGAAAGAGTTAGATATAAGCATTCTTAGTGGCAGCAAGGAGTCAGTTGATTTTAGAAAGCATGGAATTGGTGGCTCTATGGTTTTCTTTTTTTTTTTTTTTCTTTTTCTTTTTCTTTTTCATTTTTTTTTTTTTATTGCTTAAAGTATTACAAAGGGTATTACATATGTGTCCATTTTATCCCCCCGCCCTAGACAGTCCCCTAGCCTCCCCTATCCCCCAATGTCTTATGTCCACTGGTTATGCTTTATAAATACCTTTGGGCCTGGGAATATGAACAGAAATTAGATAGTGGCTATTATCCTGATTGGAGGTTTAGAATATTGTTTCTTGATATAATCTTGGAATGAGCTTCCAAAGGAGATTATCAAATCTCTATTCCTAAAACATCCAATAGCATAAACAATAAAGTTCCTTTAAGTACTGTGATTCCATGAATAATAATTTTGATCACAGTACAACAGGTTTCTCACCTCTACATAGATAAAGAAGGGACAGAGATTATTCCTTCTAACCATGGTGTATTCTCAATTAGTTCAGATGTTAATCTCTCCATACAACAGGTATTTACTATCTTTTTGGTAAATAATTCTAAGTACAAATAGGCTTTGAAGAGATTCAAGTGCCTTTAGTGAGGCATATGATTTTTCTGTTTAAAGATACCCTTTCATCATTACCATCTTTGTTTACTATTTTTCTTACATATTTTATTAAGTTAAATTAATGTATGCATTGGTTCTAAAACCAACTTGTATTTTAACTTCAGAAGATTTAGTGCCTGCAATACACTGACCCTTAATTTAAGATAAACTTGTCATACAAAATATATGACATCCTGTTTACTCCTAGAGTTTATTCTAGAATTGGGAGGGGGTTTGATATGTAGAAAAATATTCTTAAGTTTTCAGACTATTATTCCTTTGCCAATTAATTTCCCCCTTAAGAAATGGTCATTTCATTTAAACTATAAATTCATTATCATTTGGAATTGCATAACAGTACTAAAAAATAGATTGTAACTATTTTCTCCTATTGACTTTAGTTGCAGAGATCGTTTTATAATTTGGAAAATTTTCACAGTTCTCTGAACTTCTGAATAGATAATTCTTTGCACTTTCTTAAGTTCTTTTTTCCTATATCAAAGAAAAATAAGCCTTATAGTAATCTCTCAGATAGAAGTTTGTGTTTCTTTCTGTGTAGAAAAAATGTCTTAATTTTTACTTTGAGAGTATTATACTGTAGGAAATATTTCCACATTAATTTTCACATATATTCCCTTCAATCCTGGTTTTATAAAAGCATAATGAAAAATACTGGAATACAGCATGTTGGCTGACCCATTTTAAAACTCTTAGACTACTTTGAATAATTATGGGGACCTTTGGTTATTATCTGTACCGAGTCTTTTGAGGTTCATCCACCTGTGTCTTCCATCTAAAGGAGACCTTGGTCCTTATGACTTCAGAAAGGACAAGCCCCAAGGTCCCAGCTGTGTTCTCCTTTTATCCCTTAATCTGAATCATCTCACTCACCTCTAAGGCCACGTATCTCTTGCTGCTCTTTATTGCATGAAGTGGCCTTTATGCTTCAGAAAATTTAAAGGTCATTTTCCTTTCTTTGAAACCTCACTACATTTTGTTACTTACAATGTCAGTTTCAGTAGAAGAAAACAGAAGTGAATTGTTATTTCACTGGTGGTAACCAGAGCTTTGGGGAGTACCTCCTAGTGTTTTGTGGTGTGTTTTCTTTAACCTTGGGTCATAATGCCAGTGTCCCAGGCTGAGTTCTCTTCCCATTTGAACTCTATAAACTATATCCCAAAAATGGCATGGTATTCCTGGTGTGAAATGAAACTTGTTCCATAAAAAATTGCTTCATCATAGAAAACATTTGGGAAAAAAAAGGAATTGAGCTTCTGATCAACCAGAAGGAAAATTAGTATAGGACTAAAATATTCTGTTCTAAGTTCTTAGAAATATATTTGGAAATTAACACATGCTACAGCTTTCTAGCAATATTCTTTCTCATAAGTCATTAGAAATTTATCTAAAGCTGAGGCTTTTGCAATAAATAGAAAGCAACAGGCATTGTTCTATAAATTCTTTTCCATTCATTTGTTTTGGGTTTATATTCTTTCCTACTGTTGATAGTAATATCTCCTAAAAACAAAACTAACAAACAAAAAACTTGTATATTTTCTAAAGCTGCAAAAACCATTTTCCAAGCCTGTTAACCCTGCAGCTTTGTAGAATTGAACTCTGATCCATTATTTTACAATGCTGACTTCCATCCATTTTCTTTTTCTTTTCTTTTTAAAAAATATGTTTTTATTGATTTCAGAGAGAAAGGAGAGGTAGAGAGAGATAGGAGCATCAATGATGAGAGAGAATCATTGATCAGCTCCCTCCTGAAAGTCCCACACTAGGGATCAAGCCTACAACCTGGGTATGTGCCCCAACTGAGAATCAAACCTGTGACCTTCTGGTTCATAGGTCAACGCTCAACCACTCAGCCATGCTGACTGGGCCATCCATTTTCTGACATCAGCTGGCCATTAATCATATGAAATGAATACTGATTGGATGGTATCTTCTTGTCATGAATTCGGATTGGCTAGTTGCTCAGAAGCATGAAGGTCACTTGCTGAACTGTTTTGTACTTTAGTCAATATTGTCCCATGTTCTCATGCAGACTTGATTTCTGAGAGCATTATTTAACAAACGTCCTCCACATCTGCACATTGGAATTCTAACCAAGAGTCCTTGTTTTCTCTCAATCTCCAAAGTAAAACTACAGTTATGAAAATTATATTGTTCTATTTTATGGCACTTTTCTCTGAACAGTCAGTCATACAAGGATAACTTCACAGAGATATCTAAAGAAGCCTATCTACATGTGATTGGATGTCTAACACAAAAATGTCACTAATGATAGAAAAGTGTGAATTGGAGGTCCAAAGTGTACCATCTTAACCACTTGTAAGTTCCTGGTAAATATTTTTTCCTTCGGAAAAGGCAATTTAGAAACATAATACATTCACATTTTATTCATCTTTGAAGGAGAGAGGGGCTATAGAATAAAGCAGCTACAACTGTGAATCCGTTCTGCAGATTGAGAATGGATAGAACTGAGACATTCTAAGACTTTCATCAATGGTCATTGGTGAATGAGAGGCAATAACACCTTTATTCACCTGGTGGATGTACTAGGATGAGCTGTGCATAAAGAAGAAAACATTTATAGACAGAAAGGCAGGGATGAGAAGCAATTGCAGGAAATGCAGACAGTATGACGATTACATATGATTCTTATTCAGGAGAGACATTTGCCAAGTTCTCTAACTTCCTATTTTAGGAACTGAGCTTCCAAATAATCTGGATGCCTATGGCACATTCACCCTGATTTTGAATTTTGTCTTATAAGACAGAGGGTTCCTTACTTAAGTGTTTGTTTATTTTAAATGAAAGGAGGAAAAATTCTTTAAATTACCCATGATTTTTCTGGTATAGAAGTTAATAAGACAACTGAGAAGTGAGATCGAAGAGGTTCTTAGTGTCTCAAGTTCCCATTGTCTATACTCTGAGTTATTTCTCAGTTTTCTCAGCCTCTCCCTAAGTTCCTCTTCCCCAGGATTGTACATTTTCTCTGTGCTCTTCTTTCCCTCTCCGAGCCTCCAGCCCCCATTCCTCCAGCCTCTCCAATTACCAGAAGTTCAGACTGTATTTTCCCTCTTTCTCTTCTTATCTCCTTCTCTGTCTCAGCCAGGGCTTCTCAGGTACCTGAGATATTTTATTTTTAACTGCTTCCTCCTTTTCTGTTTATCTGCCTGTCACTGTCTTTGCCTGTTTCAGCCTCCTCCCGTGGGTGAATCCTTATCTCTTTTCTCTGTCTTTTTTTTTTTTTTTAATTTATTTATTTATTTTTTTTTATTGCTTAAAGTATTACAAAGGGTATTACATATGTGTCCATTTTATCCCCCCGCCCTAGACAGTCCCCTAGCCTCCCCTATCCCCCAATGTCTTATGTCCACTGGTTATGCTTCTATGCATGCATACAAGTCCTTTAGTTGATCTCTTACCCCCCTACCTCCTGCCCCGCAACCCTCCCTGGCCTTCCTGCTGCAGTTTGACAATCTGTTTGAGGCAGCTCTGCCTCTGTATCTATTATTGTTCAAAAGTTTATAATGGTCTCTATTATCCATGAATGAGTGAGATCATGTGGTATTTTTCCTTCATTGACTGGCTTATTTCACTTAGCATAATGCTCTCCAGTTCCATCCATGACGTTGCAAATGGTAAGAGTTCCTTCCTTTTTACAGCAGCATAGTATTCCATCGTGTAGATGTACCACAGTTTTCTAATCCATTCATCTACTGATGGGCACTTAGGCTGTTTCCAGATCTTAGCTATGGTGAATTGTGCTGCTATGAACATAGGGGTGCATATATCCTTTCTGATTGGTGTTTCTGGTTTCTTGGGATATATTCCTAGAAGTGGGATCACAGGGTCAAATGGGAGTTCCATTTTCAGTTTTTTAAGGAAACTCCATACTGTCTTCCATAGTGGCTGCACCAGTCTGCATTCCCACCAGCAGTGCACAAGTGTTCCTTTTTCTCCACATCCTCTCCAGCACTTGTCGTTTGTTGATTTGTTGATGATAGCCAGTCTGACAGGTGTGAGATGGTACCTCATTGTTGTTTTGATTTGCATCTCTCGGATGATTAGTGACTTTGAGCATGTTTTCATATGTCTCTTGGCTTTCTGAATGTCCTCTTTTGAAAGGTGTCTATTTAGGTCCTTTGCCCATTTTTTGATTGGATTGTTTATCTTCCTTTTGTTAAGTTGTATGAGTTCCCTATAAATTTTGGAGATTAGGCCCTTATCGGATATGACATTGGCAAATATGTTTTCCCACACAGTGGGTTTTCTCGTTGTTTTGTTGATGGTTTCTTTTGCTGTGCAGAAGCTTTTTATTTTGATGTAGTCCCATTTGTTCATTTTCTCTTTAGTTTCAAGTGCCCTAGGAGCTGTATCAGTGAAGAAATTGCTTCGGCATATGTCTGAGATTTTGTTGCCTTTGGATTCTTCTAGAATTTTTATAGTTTCCCATCGTACATTTAAGTCCTTTATCCATTTTGAGTTTATTTTTGTGTATGGTGTAAGTTGGTGGTCTAGTTTCATTTTCTTGCATATATCTGTCCAATTTTCCCAGCACCATTTATTGAAGAGACTATCTTGGCTCCATTGTATGTTCTTGCCTCCTTTGTCAAATATTAATTGAGCATATTGGTTCGGGCCGATTTCTGGGCTCTCTATTCTATTCCATTGATCTATATGCCTATTCTTGTGCCAGTACCAGGCAGTTTTGAGAACAGTGGCTTTGTAATACATCTTGATATCTGGTATTGAGATCCCACCTACTTTGGTCTTTTTCAGGATTGCTGCAGCTATTCGAGGTCTTTTTTTATTCCAGATGAATTTTTGGAGAGTTCGTTCTAGATCTCTGAAGTATGCCGTTGGTATTTTAATGGGAAGTGCGTTGAATTTATAGATTGCTTTGGGTAGTATGGACATTTTAATGATGTTGATTCTACCAATCCATGAACACGGTATGTTCTTCCATCTGTTTATGTCTTCCTCTATATCTTTTTTCAACGTCCTGTAGTTTTCTGAGTAGAGGTCTTTTACCTCTTTAGTTAAGTTTATTCCTAGGTAGCTAAATTTTTTTGGTGCGATGGTAAACGGGATTGTTTTTATAATCTCTCTTTCTGAAAGTTCACTATTGGTGTATAGAAATGCCTCGGATTTCTTGGGGTTAATTTTGTATCCTGCTACATTGCCAAATTCATGTATTAAGTCCAGTAGCTTTTTGATGGAGTCTCTAGGGTTTTGTATGTATAATATCATGTCGTCTGCAAATAAGGACAGTTTTACTTCCTCTTTTCCAATTTGGATGCCTTTTATTTCTTCTTCTTGCCGAATTGCAATGGCTAACACTTCCAGTACTATGTTGAACAGGAGTGGTGAGAGGGGGCATCCCTGTCTTGTTCCTGTTCTTAGGGGAAATGGTGTTAGTTTTTGTCCATTGAGTATGATGTTGGCTGTGGGCCTGTCATATATGGCTTTTATTATGTTGAGGTATGATCCTTCTACTCCCACCTTGCTGAGAGCTTTTATCAAAAATGGGTGTTGAATTTTGTCAAATGCTTTTTCTGCATCAATTGATATGACCATGTGGTTTTTTTCTTTCAATTTGTTTATGTGATGTATCACGTTTATTGATTTGCGGATATTGTACCATCCTTGCATCCCTGGGATAAATCCTACTTGGTCATGGTGTATGATCTTTCTGATGTACTGCTGGATCCGATTTGCTAAGATTTTGTTGAGGATTTTGGCATCTATGTTCATGAGGGATATTGGCCTGTAATTCTCTTTCATTGTGTTGTCTTTACCTGGTTTTGGTATTAGGGTGATGCTGGCTTCATAGAATGAGCTTGGAAGTGTTCCTTCCTCTTGAATTTTTTGTAGTAGTCTGAGGAGGATAGGTTTTAGTTCTTCCTTGAATGTTTGGTAAAACTCCCCTGTGAAGCCGTCTGGTCCTGGGCTTTTGTTTGCTGGAAGCTTTTTGATGACTGCTTCAATTTCTTCCATAGTTATTGGCCTGTTGAGATTTTTAGATTCTTCCTGATTGAGTTTTGGAATGTTGTATTTTTCTAGGAATTTGTCCATTTCCTCCAGGTTGTCTAGTTTGTTGGAGTAGAGCTGTCCATAGTATTTTTTAACAATCATTTGTATTTCTGTGGGGTCTGTTGTTATTTCGCCTCTATCGTTTCTGATTTTGTTTATTTGGGTCCTCTCTCTTTGCTTCTTGGTGAGTCTGGCTAGAGGTTTGTCAATCTTGTTTATCCTTTCAAAGAACCAGCTCTTGGTTTCATTGATTTTCTGTATTGTTTTTTTGGTCTCTATGTCATTTATTTCTGCTCTAATCTTTATTATCTCCTTCCTTCTGCTCACTCTGGGGTTTTCTTGTTGCTCTCTTTCTAATTCTTTGAGTTGTAGAGTTAGATGATTTACTACCATTTTTTCTTGTTTGTTGAGATAGGCCTGTAGAGCTATAAACTTCCCTCTCAGGACTGCTTTCATTGTGTCCCATAGGTTTTGGATTGTTGTGTTTTCATTGTCATTAGTTTCCAGGATGTTTCGAATTTCTTCTTTGATTTCATTGGTAACCCAATCAATATTTAATAGCATGCTATTCAGCTTCCAGGTGTTTGAGTATTTTGGGTTGTTTTTATTGTAGTTTATTTCTAATATTATGCCATCGTGGTCTGCGAAGACGCTTTTTATGATTTCAATTTTCTTGAATTTGGGGATACTTTGCTTGTGACCCAATATATGGTCTATTTTTGAATATGTCCTATGAGCATTTGAGTAGAATGTATATTCCCTGGCTTTCGGGTGAAGTGTTCTGAAGATGTCTATTAAGTCCATCTGATCTAGTGAGTCATTTAGGATTGCTATATCTTTGCTGATTATTTGTCTAGAGGACTTATCCAGTGCTGTCAGTGGTGTATTAAAGTCCCCTACTATGATTGTATTGTTGTCGATGTCTCCTTTGATATCTTCCAGGAGTTTTTTTATGAATTTGGGTGCTCCTGCATTGGGTGCATATATGTTTACCAGGATTATATCTTCTTGTTGTATTGATCCCTTTAGTATTATGAAGTGGCCTTCCTTATCTCTTGTTATGGCCTTCACTTTGAGGTCTATTTTGTCCGATATAAGTATTGCTACCCCAGCTTTCTTTTCCTTTCCATTTGCCTGAAAGATATTTTTCCATCCTTTCACTTTCAGTCTGTGTGAGTCCCTTCTAATGAGGTGGGTTTCTTGTAGACAGCAGATGTATGGGTCATGTTTTTTTATCCATTCAGCCACTCGATGTCTTTTGTTTGGAGCATTTAGTCCGTTTACGTTTAAAGTTATTATTGAAAGGTACTTGTTTGTAGGCATTTCTGTTTTTGTGTGGCTGTTTTCTTTCTGAGCTTTTTATTTCTTATTTTTATACCAGTCCCTTTAGCATTCCTTGCATTGCTGGCTTGGTGGTGATAAACTCCCTTAGCCTTTTTTTGTCTGTGAAGCTTCTTATTTCCCCTTCAAGTTTGAATGATAGCCTTGCTGGATAGAGTATTCTTGGATTCAGTCCTTTGCTTTGCATCACTTTGTAAATTTCCGTCCATTCTTTTCTGGCCTGATGTGTTTCTGTTGAGAAATCATTTGACAATCTAATGGGAGATCCCTTGCATGTAACTTTCCGTCTCTCTCTTGCAGCCTGTAAGATTCTCTCTTTGTCCTGAACATTTGCCATGGTAATTATGATGTGTCTTGGTGTGGGTCTTTTTGGGTTCACCTTGTTTGGGACTCTCTGGGCTTGTGTGACTTTTTTCTTCCCCACCTCAGGGAAGTTTTCTGATATTATTTCTTCTAATAGGTTTTCTAATCCTTGTTCATCCTTCTGTTGTTCTGGTACCCATATTATTCGTATGTTGTTTCGTTTCATGTTGTCCCAAAGCTCCCTTAGGCTCTCCTCCTGTCTTTTCATTTTTTTCTCCAATTGCAGTACATTTTGGGTGTGTTTTGCTTCCTTGTCTTCTAAATCACTAATTCGTTCCTCCGCTTCTCCTAGTCTACTGTTGATACTTTCAATGGAGTTTTTCATTGCAGCTATATCATTCTTCATATCTTCTTGGGTCTTACTTAAGTTGTTGATTTTTTCATCTGTTTCTTCTAGCTTCTTCCATATGTTATCGATTTTTTCATCTGTTTCTTCTAGCTTCTTCCATATGTTATCGATTTTTTCATCTGTTTCTTCTTGCTTCTTGCTGAGGTTGTCGATTTTTTCCTCCATCCGGTTTATGCACTCTAGGACCCTTATTCTGAATTCTTTTTCTGTCATGTTGCATGCCTCTGTATTACTTAGCTGCTTTTCTGGAGAGTCCTCCTTCTCTTTCCTTTGGGGGTTTCTTTGTCTACCCATGTTTGATCTCACTGACATATCTAGACGTTGAGTCGTTCAGTGGCTGCTCCCTTGGTGGCAGTGACTCCTTGGTCTGCGGTTCCTCTTCGGGCGGTTGCGGTAGCAGCTGCTCTTCAGTTGGCAGCAACTCCTCTGGTGGGTGCTGTTCACAGCTGTGGTGGCTCTTCTGGCTGGTGGGGCGAGGTTTCACGTACAGCTGCTGTTCCTCAGCAGAGGGTGTGGTGCTCAGGAGGTTGCTGTTGCTTGGATCTGCTGTGTTGATTTAAAGGCACAAAATACAACACAACAAGGCACCACGTACCAGGCACTATACACAAATATATTCACGATATTAATAACCCCAAATAAAGGTGACCACCTGAATTAAGAGAATTAGGGGATAAGGAAAAGGAAGAGAAAAAGAGAAAAGAGAAAAAAGAAAAGAAAATTAGGGACCAAAAGAAGGAGTGCAAAAATGAAAGTGGGAAAAAGGAGGGGGGAAAGTAAAAGCGAGAAAAGAAAGGAAAAGGAAAAAAAAAGAGCGAAAAGAGAGAATGAAGTGGAAGAGGGGAAGAGACTTTTTATATGAGGAGAATACTCCTATAGAACAGCCATTAATCCCAACAAATTCCAGCAACAGCTCCCTGGAGATAAATGCAAACTAGAAACAACCAATAATATAACGATGAAAATAGAATGGAGAACACTAATCCCAAAATAAAATAAAGAGAAAATAAAATGGCACTTTAAAAAAAATGGTAAAATGGTAGCAGTAATAATACTGGTTAAAAATAAGAAGGTAGTAATTAAAAGGGTAAAATCAGGTGATGGAAAAAAGAAGAAAAAAAAAAAGAAGAAGAGGAAAAGAAAAAAAAAGAAAAAAAATTGGTTTCTTAGTTAAAAGGTGAAAAAAAAAAAATATTGCAGTAGTGAAGGTCCTTCGGTTCTTCTATTCTTCAGTGTGGCTCGCCTTAGACCTGCCAGGTATTCAGGAGAGTGTTGAGTTTCCCTGCGATACACTGTTCCTCTGTGTTGTAAACCACAGTCCTTATTTTAAAGCAAGCCGCATTTGTTTCCCAGACTGCCTTATTTTGTGTTTAGCAAAGAGTCAGTTTGTGGGTCAGCCTCTGGGTGGCAGTGTTCTGGGGTTGGCCTCTGAGGCTACAGGGCCTCTCTGTCCAGTGGAAGTTCACTGCCCAGAGCTGGCTGCGTAAGAGTTACCAGTGCTGTGTTGTTGCTGGGATTGAAAATCCCTCTATAGGCCAGACCCTGTTAACTCCCAGGGACTGATCAGGTTATTTTAATCCTTGATCTCCTACAGGGTGGAATCTGGGTGTGGCTGTGCTCCTTGCCTGGGGGCTGGGGGGAGGAGTCTCACTCTCCAGAGAGAATGGCTGCCTCAGACGTGGGCTCAGGGGTGTCTCAGCACTCAATTCGCTGCCACCTCTCCCGGCCCCCCTTCTCTCCTCAGTCTCTCCCCAGATTCCACTCCTCCGCACACTCTCCCTCTCTTCAGCACAGGTGAGTGTCTGCATCCGAAACGTCCCATGAACAGGGTTCAGCGAAAACAAACAAACAAACGCCGGCCGCGGAAACGGGGAGGGCTTGGTTTCTGTAAGCTTCTTCTCTTACCGGGACTGCATGGTCTGATCAGCTCTTCAGGCTGCCCCTTTAGGCTCAGTCCTCTGTGATCACAGACCGAGCTCTCAATTCCCCCGGCAGCGCCAGGAATCCCGCGGTTCTCCTTTCCCCCGTCAGGGGCTGTGCCTGTCCCAAGGGACGCGGCTGTCTGCCATGCGGTCTCCCTCCGACTCTCTGGGCTCAGAGGTCTGGCAAACTTTCCTGCCCAAATCCCTGGTTTTTTTTACCTTTCCAGGGGAGTTCTGCTCTTCCCGGCTGTAAACCGTCTCGCCAGCTGAGGAATTTCGCCAATTCGGGGTGGATGTTACTAGTTTCAGCTGCTCACTCCATTTGCTCAGGGACACGACCTGGGACGCGTCTGCCTATACCGCCGCCATCTTCCTTCCTCTTTTCTCTGTCTTAACCAATCACTGCCCACGAAGGCATTTTTTAAAATATCTAGCGTAAGGCAAAGTATGAATAGTTTGTCAGAGAGGTCACTGGAGATTCTCTTTAAAAATGAAGCTATGAAAAACCAAACTTTTCAATATCCTTTTCTTACTGCCAGCCCTGCCAAAACCCAAATACAAGCAAAAAAAAAAAAACAAACAAACAAAAACAAACAACCCCAAACCCAAAATAAAAACCTGACTTTCTGAGACACAAAAAAGAAAATGGATGGCTCATCTTGAACATTATGGAGGATCCCTACATCTAAGATGACATTTAGCAGCGTACATTAATTAATGGCTAAATTACAAACTGCTTTCTGGTTGTAGGTTTTGTGCTCTTCAGTGTTAGGATTTCTGATAACATGAATTGAGTCACACATATTGACAGAGAGGGCTGTGTATAAGGAGGGTTTCCAGGATAAGTAGTTAACATTTAGTCAGAGAAAGCCATGTGGAGGGAAGAGCAGAATACACAAGAGGATGGTATCTTCTAGGGACTGTAAGTTATTAGGTTAGTTAGGTATGGCTCCCCATGTTTGGGTCATACAGAAAGGAGGGCAGGCAAGGGATGTGTCTCCAGATAGGCAAGGGTGAACCACAGAGCAATCTCTGTGCAGGACAATGGTAGTAATATTAACATGACGGCAATGGGGAACTACTGATAGTGTTCACACAGAAATGGCATGTGGCTAATTTATGTTGCAGAATAATTATTTTATAGTAGTAGGGAGGTAGGCATGTCAGACAGTAGGGAGAGAAACCAGTTAGGGGGCTTTTGTGGTATCCTACACGGGCATGATAAGAAGCTAGAAAATAGGTAGAGAAATAAAAATGATCCTAGAGCTATTTAAGTCAGAAATTTAGTGACAAATTGGGTATGCAGAACAGGAAAATAGGAAGAGCCTGGGATGACACTCAGGCTTCTGGCTTGGGTGAATGGTGGTGCCACTCACAAAGAAAAAGAATTCAAGAGTAAAAATGATTATGAGTGGGAAACATGATTAATTTAGTTTTGAATTCAATTTTATTTTGGAAATGATAAATGGAGACTTTTATCAAAGAGTTTGGCATATGGAAATAAAACTCAGGGTAGGGGTCTGGACTACAGTTACATTTTTGGAAGGCATAGAGTATTAATGGAGATGTAAATAAATTGGATCATCCAGGGAGAACAGGTACAATTAGAAGAATCGGTCATTTTCATTCATTTTAGAATTGTTAAACATTTACTGAGGTTCACTATTGGTACAAGGAGATTAGGGAGCTTAGCTTGATAGTAAGTCAGAATGATCCCTGTCAATTCATTCATATATTCACTTATACAATCAATAAATATTTATTATATGATTACTACTTGGACTCCAGTATGTTAAGAAGTAAGATTGATAAAGCCTCTATGATAATGGAAGTCATTTCCAGTGCAGTTCCTTTGAGGATGAAATACTAAAGTTCAGGAGACAAGGAGATAAACCATTGCAAAGCATGCTACAGTATAGGTTCACATACATTGCAATGATAGCACAAACATGAAGGAGCAACTAGGATCTATACAGGTTGTAGGGAAAGGCAGGTAATCTTAGGTAAGATGATTGGCATATACAATGCACAGAAGAGTAAAAGTTCTTGTTATATTTATAGAAGATAGTAAGCAGTCATGTGATTAGAGTACCAAGTATGTATGGAGAGTAGTTGGAGATGAAGGTAGATATATAGACTAAGGTTGAAATACAAAGGGTCTTGTGAGCAACAGTAAGGAAATTCACTTTGTTCTGAAGGCACTGGAGCCAAAGAGCTTTCACTAACATGCTCAAACATGTATTTTGCAGAGAAAATTCTGGTCACTGTAGGGGAGTAGATTGGTTATAAGAGAGCCTGAAAATAAGAAACATTCAGGGTAATTTAGGGTGTGAGGTGTTTTTTGTTTTGTTTTGTTTTTTGGTGTGTGTATGTGTGTGTGTGTGTGTGTGTGTGTGTGTGTGTAGTAGTGGTAGTAGTAGTAGTAGTAGTTATTTGAGTATCATAGTTAATTAAAAACATCCGCACCAGGAGCAGTGTTGCTGTAACAAACAATATAATAAGATGTGATATTGGCTTAGCGGTTAATTGATGACCTAACTGAAATTTTGGTGGCCAGTTAAGGACTAGACTTATGCTCTATTAAATGAAGCGGTAAAATATTTGGTAACACTGTCACCTTAACTATGTTAACTCATGAGGTAAACTATATGCTTACAGAGTAAGCAGATTGAATATTAGGTGTGTGTGTGATGAGAAAGGTGAGACAACAGACAACTTATCTTTCTATTTCCTCATTTGTTGGACTGGGAGGTCCACTATCTGGACCTCATGGGTAAGTCTGTGAAATTTGAGGTGCATGCAGAGTCTGGGAGGGGGTGATGGTATTTTGTGTAAAAATAGAAGTATGTGTGGAAACTGGAAGGGCCAATTACAGCAGAGAAAATTTTTGTGTTTACTGTATCTCATTTCATTTCTACTTCCTGGGCACAAATGAGAGCAGTATAAAAATTAATAAACAGAATCCTCATTTAAAATGGAGTGGCTAGAAGTAAAAACTCACCCACACATTTCACTCAAAGCACACTACTGACCCAAACAGGAAGAGATATTCCTTGTGTCGCCCATAGGGAGTAATACTTTGCTACTATCTCAAGAAAAGATTCCTTCTTGCCCAGTAACAGCTCAGCCAATGAAGACTGCAATAACTCAGCCAATGAAAATTCACTATACTTTGAACTTTGTTTCCTCCAATAGACTATGTTTTCAACAGCCCTGCCCAACCCCATCAAAGAGCATTCCTCTACTTTGTTTCTCTTGACTTGAGCATGGTTTGCTACTAGAGCACATGTCACAAATTGAACATTTTTGTTGTTCCCAAATAAACCCATTTTGCTGGAGAAATGTTTGGCTATTTGTTAAAGGTCAACACCATATTTCTGAGCCTTCAGCCATTAGGGAGGGTCACAAGAATGAGTTTTGGCCAATGAATTGAGTGGAAGGGAAGTGTCTGTCTTTTGTGTTGAGGTAATTATGAGTTAGTGGTTTCCCTATCCTCTTCCACTCCCCCCTTCAAAATAATTTAGAGGCTATGCTTTTAGGTGTCAGAGCTAAACAGTAGAGAGGAATAATGCCATTGGACTGTAATGTGATAAAGGAATATAGTTTTATTGTGTTAAATCACTAAGATTTCAGGAAATAGAGTGTCAGCTAGGATTAATTATCCTGGCATTTAGATTCCCTTCCTTTTTCTTCTCTAGCCCACATAAGAATAATAAAAACATCTACTAAATAAGTAATATTATTAAGATCAATATCTTCAAAGTTTGGAAAACATTCATCAGATAGAATATAGTTTCATAATATTTCATTTACAGAAAGGTTTCTTGAATGATTTGTGAATTCATGCTTATGCTATCATACGACTATGTCTCAAGAACTATTTTATCTATATACTGAGTTCTGCTCCACACCTAAAAATAATTCTTTGTATATGAGACCTTTAATACATGTATATTTTGCAACCAGAAGAAAATGCTTGAATACGAAACTTCTTTTTATATAAATAATTGAATGGAATGGCTCCCCTATCACTGTATACATAAAAATCTTCAAACTTAATTCTTCCCACAGGCCAGAACCTCTACCTTCCTCCTAAGCTTTGGTGTATATAAAGGCTATATGATATTGTATGTCTGTGATTTTTCTAAAGCCAAATACTTATATCCTCTCTAATCACTCTCTAACTGCAACACTTTCTATTTTGATAATGCCTACATCCCCCCTTCTCCTCAACAAATATGAGAATATCTATCTTATCCAAAAGCTTTATATCTAGAAGGAAAGCAGATATATGTAAACTGCTTCAATGGGTAACTTCTTTATACCTTCATTTTAATAACAAAACCACATAAAATTTTTTCTTCAAGTGCCCCCACATATTATATGAATTACTTGTTTTCATTCAGTGTTTATATTTCACCTAAAATGATATAGTTAATTCTCTTTCTTTTTAAAATTTTCAGAGTATGTTTTTTAAAGCTGGGAACAATGAAACACAGAAGGGTCTAGAATAGAAGAAGCAATAGGAGAGAGCCTAGGTGGGGAAGCTTTGTCTCTCTAGAAATGATATGTTAAAGAAGTGAGCTAAGGTGGGGCTACTGTCAGCTCCCTAGCCTCCTTTTCTCTGACTCTTCAGGGAGTTAGCAAGAGATTAGCTGCTGCTGCCCATTGCTCCCCTGGTTGCAAGTCTCTGTCCCATAGAGATTCGGAGATTCATGCCTGTGGGGTGAGAAGATGGGAACGGGAAAGGAACGGAAGTACTCCCTGGTTAATTCTCTCTATAGAGCATTTAATTTGATTCCACATGCCCATGGAAACAAGCAGAGCTAAAAAAGTAATAGCAAGGCAACAAACAATGAGTGAATTTCCAAGCTTGTTTCTGGGACAAGTTAAACACTGGCTATCAAAGCTGATAATAAAATGGGCCTAGGGTAAGGCATTCTTGATAATAATTAATTGTGGGTAGATTTAGCATGAACCTTTTACAAAGGGCATGATGTTAAAAATTAGAGAACTACACATTTAAACACATTGACCTTTTTATACATTTTTAAAATTTTCTTCATTGATACTAGAAAAAACAATACTTTTGATTATCAAGATAGCTAATATTTTGTAACCTCTGAGTTGATAAAGGTTCTTATAGTTGAGTTACTAAAAATGTCATCGAGATGCTCTTGCTTATTTTCATCAACATCATCTATTTTGTTCTTTTTTCTATGTTGTTGTGACAATTTAAAAATGTATTTAAAAACAATTAGAACTGTTTCACCCTTCAGGAAACTTGATTCCCTTTCTCTTAATGCTTTCCCTTCTCTCAAATAAAGCCATACTATTTCCTTCAATGAGAGGGGCACAGTGATATCAAACACTGACAATTCACTCTTTAAAGAGCACTCAATTTTCACACTAAATTAGTTGTTCTGAGAATGAGAGTACAGTTCGTTATGTGGTAAATAGAACTGAAGAAAGAAAAAAAAAAAAACCATAGGGAGAGAAGAAAAGGAAAAGAGTAAATAGTTTACTTTGTGTACAATATAAATAGAGAAAATAAATTCTGGCTAAATTCCTGGTGATTTCCTGTTTCAAAGAAACATCAACCATCTCAATTATAGTTTGCATCATACCTCATACAACATCCTAGAGGGAGCTTCTTTCCAAAAAGTTATTGCTACTGTGATAAATATCACTATTCAGTAAGTAGTATTTTTAGTTTGTAGTAATGACAAAGCTTGATACTGGACACTATAATAGTATTATTAAAAAATATTATATCAATGATTAAATTCATATATGATCTGTCATCTCCATGGTGCTAAAGAAAAAAACCTTTGACTGTGTGTTGGAATTTCTGGATGCAGCCTGGTATATCCTTATTGTCAGTGGCCCAGGCATATTGGTCCTTTATAGTATGCCTATTTCTAGGAGGGAACCTCATTTTGGCAATGTATTTTTTTACAGGTTATTTCCCTTAATTCTTAAATGTAGAATAGATTAGATAGAGCCAATTTATTTTGTTGTTCTGGCTTTTAGTCATGATTATTATTATTAAAATGATAATTGGATCAAATCTAAGCTGAGGACTTGGCTTGGAGCTTGTAAGAGTGACTCAGAATAAATCCAAGATTCTGTTAGCAATGTCTGATATTTAACAAAGTGACCAAGAAGAGTATTCCGTGTATAATTTATGGCTTTAATGTAAATGGAGAGAAGTTGTTGCAAATAATGGACATTTAGGATCAGCATTGAAATCTGGAGAGGCTTTTAAATCAAGTGTGTTGAGATGATGCCCAAAAGAATTTTGCGTGACCCAGCTGGTAGACTTCAGTGGTTGAGTGTCGACCTATGAACCAGGAGGTCACAGTTCAATTCCTGGTCAGGGCACATGCTTGAGTTGCAGGCTTGATCCCCAGTAGGGGGGCATGCAGACGGCAGGTGATCAATGATTCTCTCATCATTGATGTTTCTATCTCTCTCTCCCTCTCCCTTCCTCTCTAAAATCAATAAAAATGTATTTAAAAAAATAAAAAAATAAATGCATAAAGATCAAGAGACTCCAATTTCTAAACAGCTTCCCCACAGCTGACAGTGGTTTTAAAAACATTCCTACATTGATTCCTCCATGAGATGTAATCCAGTCAGTGAAATAGAAATCTCCTTGCACTTGAGTCTTATTTGTCTTAAGTATGCATCTTTAGGGTTTCATAATGACCAATTTAATCACTTTGCTGTTTAGAGGACTATAACAGCTAATCATGATAATAGGTTTGGTATTTGGTAGAAACCATTTAAGGCCCAAGAGCCCTTATTCTGAGCCTCCTGATGCTACTTCAACTTGACAGACAGCTTCTGATTAGCACACGTTGCAAAACCTTTGGTAAAATGCTCATTTATTTTAAATAAACTCTATGACCTAGTAGTAGGCATGCTGGCTTGCAAACAAGGTCACCACGTGAGAAAAGTTTCCCCCAAGATGTTTATTCTCTTCTTAGTCATCCATTATAACAGTCTGAATACACCAATCAGCTTTTACATCCTCAGGAATTCCAAATATACTATAATTCTAATTGGCTGCTCATAATGCACCAGACCTTCCAAAACAAGTTATGTCACTGTCATTGACTAAAACTGGGGAAATCACAAGCTGTGTGCACCTCAAACTTACCATTTTCCTATCATCAGCGGCATTCGCCAATTCCTTGCCCTACTAACATGATGAGAAACAACACAAGATCTTAGGGCATTTGTGCTCCACATGTAGTGGGCAGAAGGACCGCCAGGAGAGTATGCTGTGAATGTAGATTCCTGGAGCTTGTCTGCAGAGGGTCTTATTTTTTGTCTCGGGTGGCCCCAGGAAATTCCATTTAACAAGCACCCTGGGGATTTTGACTTGGATCACATTTTGAGGGAAGTCGTATAAGGCAAATTACCAGTAGATTACATATTATAGGTAAAGACATCTCAGCATTTTATCTAAAGGCATTTATAAAATGGTTTTCCTTTTCTTTTTTTTTCTTCTGCCCATGACTCCATTTCCTCAAGTATTTTGAAAATAAATATTTGAGTACATTTACTTCCTTCATAAAAAAGAAGGTAAAAAAAAATAGTCTTTTGTGTTTGTATAGCATGACTATACAAATGAAGGGAGATTATAGTTTGTAAAGCTTTGCCAAGCTTATAATTCACCAAATAGTGGTTTGAGCATAAAATGTGGGTTCAAGTACCATCTATGTCATTGACTAGATCTTAATTATTTTTAATGCTCTAATCTTCAGTATTCTCATCTGTAAAATAGGAATAGGAATAACTTATAGAACTCCAAAAATTATACATATATATATATATATCTATATATATATATATATATATATATATATATATATATATATATATTTGACCCAGAATAATCTTATGTCTTCATTGTAATCATCAAGGAACTAGAGAAATGTTAACATCCTCAAATATCTTTATCTATCTGGGAATAGGAAAAATTTGGCTTCTAGCCAATGTCTAACCCAGTCTTCCTTTATGGGTAAAGTAAAAGTAGTAACTAAACAGGAAGAAAGTGCCATTTAAAAACAGGCTGCAACTCTGAAAGGTATGTCATAGGATTGCACTGTAGGTAACTAAAGGTGCTAATGTTGGCCCATGCCTAGCAATATCATTGTAAGCTCGGATGGCAGGAATAAGGTAGTGCCATGCTGTAGGGTGAGACAGATGATCTAGAACTCTCTCTTTTTCCTGACCCATATTTGCTCTTGCATATGGTACTAGATTTTGTTTTTTTAAACACAAGTAGTCCAGTTTCTTCTTCTTAAAGGGGATGGGTGGATAGCATGGCTGCAGGAACTAAGTGATTTTATTTGTCATCAGGATAATTTGAGGAGAAAATGTGCAGCGTGTACAATTTTGTTAGGACTTCTTTATGAAGTATGTTAGCTGAAGAATGATACTTTGGGTTGTTTTTCCCAGTTTAGATATCTTTAGGTCCCAGATCCAACTTTGCACCAGCATCAGCCTAGTGTGAACCAATCAAAATGGCTGCCTGAGCCCACATTTGCAATGGCATGTAGATAATGAGGGTCGGAAGGTGGGGGAGGGTGATGTAGTGATGACTCACAGAATTGTAACTCTCTCTAGATAAAAAATATTTTCTTCTTCTTCTTTTGCTGCAGTGGCTGCTGGTCTTTCTGCTTTATAGTTTTGAAGATACATATTTGGCCTCCCAGCAAAGTCACCCTCCTTCCTCTAATATCAGGGTTAAAGTCAGTGTGCAAATCAGGTTATACCACTGAGTAGATCTGGTCATTTGAAACTTCAGAGAAGAGTCTTCTCATATAATGCAAATACATATTAAAATTATATTTTGGAAAATGTTTCTTCATAGAAAATTTTTCAAAAAAATGGATTTGTTTTGTGTACTGATGGCCTTTCTTCCTTTGTGAAGGTCTATCATGTGATATTGGCATAGTTATAGAGATGACTAAAGGGTAACAAGGGAATAGATGCAAATAAATTTACAAGAAATCAAAGCCGTCTTAAGATGGACAATGAGGAAGTTGCTTTGACATGACTCATCATACATTTATCTGCTGCCCAAATTAATGCTGTGTGTGAAAATAACAATGATCACCCTCCCTCAGGGTGCTCTGCCTCTTCAGTCACAGATATTGAGAACTTGATAGAGCCCTCTTTTCTGCTTATCTTTTTCTTCTCTACCTGGTTGATACTGGTTGTATGAATGGTGGAAATTTCTCCAGCCCCTGTTTTCAGGTTTCTAAGCATGATACAGCATGCAGATATCTGTCTTCAAAGCTTACACTTACCTCACCATTTCACCCTGTAAGCAGGATATAATTTTACATTTCTCCTACATACCACATAGGATTATATTCTTACTATTTTAAGTCAATGTTTATAAAACAGAGATTTATGAGACAAGGTTATAAACAAAGACATAAGCCTGAACTCAGCTCCACTATAAAATCCAACACATCCTTTGATAGGTTTGACAATGTTAGGAAAAATTCATTATTTGTTTTTCATTCCAACTGCTGTGCTACCTATGGGCATGTTTTCTTTTGATGTGTAGTGCATCTAGAAGACATAAGTAATTTAGTATTCCATAAAGGAATCAATTCCTCTAAATTTCTGACTATATTACACAGGTTCAATAATCTCATTAACATGTAATGAATATGTAAACTATTCCTCTTTTAAAATTTGTTAATAACTTGTCTCTTGAAAGTTTTCCAATTCATGACACTTTATGATAATTTGATCTTTTTATTTTCATGATTCTTTTTCCTGTGTTCTTAAAGAAACAAACTTTAATTATAGAGATGAATATACATTTTCTTTCTTTTGCCCTAAAAATTGTGACACTTCTGCAATGGTGGTATGTAAAAAAAATGAATGTAAAAAATGAAGCAAAATATAAAATAATCATATTTCTCCTCTCCCTTTCCCTTTTCTTATTGGCATGCAATATTTTTATAGCTAAAAAATAAATTAATCAAGATGTGAATGTTGATTTGTCTCAACAAAGGCAATTCATACATGAAAAGGATGGTGTTGATGGGTTCTAGAAATGCATTCTCTTAGAAATAATGCAGAGAATTTTTCCAGGTTGAGCTATACTTTAAAAGTCTAAAAATTAGTAATTCAAATCCTTGAGCTTCCATATGGTGGGAGTTGGGACAAATAAACTTTGGCTGTCCCTCCCTACCCCCTGTGATCCCCACCCTTTGCACCTGTGTGATTTGAGTCTGGCCTTTGGAAATGACCAATGGCAACTCAACACTGTAGCAGTGCCTAGAGCAATCAGGAGAATGACTTCCTGGATGTCAAAGTGACATCAGCTTCCCAGAACTCCTGCTCTTCATGGTGGCATATTCAGAAAACAAGCAGTCAGTTTCAGGGCAAAAGGGAGGAACCAGGATGGCATTATCCGAGTTTACTGTCTGGGGATTTGTGAGGAGTGAGTCTAAAGATGAGAAAAGATGACCTCACTCACTATAGGCAAGAAGAGAGCTCTAGTCATGATCAAAACAGCCCTACTACCTAAAATGCAACTTTATTTGATAACCCAACTTGGGAAGTGGGTCATTTTATAAAATGTCAGAATTCTGTGACTTTTTCCAAAGGCTTACTTTCTTTTCATATATATTTTTTATAGTTATTGTCTGTAACTGATGTGTTTTGCTGTTGGCTAATCATTAGCATGGCCATGTTTAACTGCGGAAAAGCAGCTTTATTTTAGCACAGAGTAAGTGATCCCTACATACTGGTAGTGGAAAGTATTGCGATTTCTAAGGATAAGAGAAAACACGTCAATGTAGTCATTAAGACTGAATTTTGCTGTTGAAGTGTTATACAATAATTTAAAATAAATTTTGAACAGAGGTGCCCCCACACTTCTTTTTGCTTAAATCTGTAGTCCCAAAGGGAATTAGTCAACTTTAGCTATTAAATCTTTGCAAGTCAGGTGATACCACTGAGTAAAGCTACTAGAAAAATCATTCCCCTTATCTCTCTCTGAAAAAGATATACCAAGTGAGATGCAGATATAAGTGAGAATGTAGATGCCTATGCATTGCCTAATGTTCATAAAGGTTTATACAAAGCATTCCTAGTGACTTTTCTTTCTTACCTACCATCATTGTTCTTGCTGGTTTAAGCTTCTCAACTTTTCTCATATATAATTCATTAAAAGGCTTTTCCATAAATTCTTTTTAAAATAAGGAAAGAAGCCTGTGTGATGCCACCATTATTACAGACTATAGCCAGATAATTAAGGGTACACATGATCAATAGCTTGTCTCTTCCAGAGCTTGTTATATCTTCACCTAAAAGTGCCCATTCATGGTGGAGGCCAGTGCTGATCCCAGACAAGGGGACCCTCGTTTCTTTCATTTAAGTTAGTACCTTCTTCTCCATAGCATTCAGAACCTAGCTGACTGAATGGCACATAATACAAGTTACTCATCGAATATTTGTTGTTGATGATAATGATAATTATTTCATACTAGAGGCCTGGTGCACAAAAATTTGTGCACTTGGGGGTGGGGGGGTCCCTCAGCCCTGCCTATGCCCTCTTGCAGTCTGGGACCCCTCAAAGGATATCCACTTGCTGGCTTAGGCCTGCTCCCTGGGGGATCGGGCCCAAGCTGGCAGTCAGATATCTCTCTGGCAGCCTGGCAGCCCTCAGGGGATGTCCACTTACCAGCAGGGAGAAGACCTAAGCTGCAGTCGGACATCCTTAGTGCTGCTGAGGAGGCAAGAGAGGCTCCCACCACCACCTCTGTGCTGGCAGCCATCAGCCTGGCTTCTGGCTGAGCAGAGCTCCCCCTGTGGGAGTGCACTGACCACCAGAGGACAGCTCCTGCATTGAGCTTCTGCCCCTAGTGGTCAGTGTATGTCAGAGTGACCAGTCATTCCCAGTCATTCTGCTGTTAGGCTCAATTTGCATATTACCCTTTTATTATATGGGATAGAGACTTGGTACACAGGTGGGGCCCAGCTGGTTTTTCCCTGAAGGGTGTCCCGGATCATGGTGGGGGTCCTGCTGGGGTGCCTGGACAGCCTGGGTGAGGGGCTGATGGCTGTTTTCAGGCTGGCCACACCCCTTTTAGGGTGGGGGGTCCCAACTCTGGTGCCTGGCCAGTCTGGGTGAGGGGCTGAGGGCTGTTTTCAGGCTGGCCAAGCCCCTCCGGTGATGGAAGCTCCCAGCCTCTCCTTTTTTTCTTTTCTTTTTTTTTATTGTGGGATTTATTTACCTTCTATAATTGAAACTTTGTTGCTTTGAGTGGAGCTCAGAGCCGCCGCGGCAGCTTGGCTTCCTCCATCATTGGGGCAGCAATCCTCCTGCTTGCTCCAGCTCTGTGGCTGCTGGCCGCCATCTTGGTTGGGTTAATTTGCATATAGTCGCTCTGATTTGCTGGAGGGTATGGCTTAAGGCATAGCAAAGGTATGGTTAATTTTCATGTTTGTCTTTTATTAGTGTAGATTGCAGACCATTAGGGACTTCTCTGATTAAGAAATACCAAATTACTTAATTATTGGTTTTATGTTTTTGTTGTTAGTGAATTAAAGGAACTACATACATTACAGAGAATGTTCAGAAGGTGGTTAGTTTTAAGAAGAGATTCAGACTATTTTTCAATCATCTATTTAATGACCAAAGTTGTATTAGGTTTATGGTGGTAAGAAGAAAATAATAAAGTAGAAAGATATATATTGTAGTTCCCTTGACCTTACATATTATTAATAGGGCAGAAGAGTCATTCAATGCAAAACTGAGAAAATCAATAAACTTTACAGTTGATCACCAATGACTTATTCTCAAGATCTAATTTTCCCATAAAATGAATTGGCATTTATTAGGATCTAGTAGGAAACCTGTATATTATACATTTTCCAGGAAGCATCAGTAATTTGTCTCTGGGGACATATGAGTTATCATCAGAGAAAGCTTAGTTTTAGACATAATCAGAACTCTAGACTGAATAAATATCTGAGTTCCACTGATTATGATTTACCAAACAACCAACTAAAGGAATATAGCAGAATATAACATTTAAGCAAAGAATCTGTCAGAACCTATTTTTGTAAGCAACATGGGATATGTGAACTGGGTTATGGTAAAATGGTTTTGTAACTGATTAAAAACTTTTCCCAAAGAATTAATTAAAGGACTGATGTCAATTTGAGAGGCCCAGAAAAGAACAAGATAATCAAAATTTACTGATTATAACCACTTAAACTGATTAAAATAGCTACAACACAGAGTAACAGTAATAATAATGTTCAAACATTGACTTTACTACATGTTAGAAATAATTTGTTGATAGAATAGTCTACAAGAGTGAGTATACTTCTGAACTGACTTATGCAGATGATTCCCCATAATCTTTTATTTCAAAGGAGATATTCAGGAAATTGATGTTTTGTTTAGATTTTTGTAACAAGAATTTCAAGATCATTGCCTATTATAATACCTCAACAATAAAACAAACCTACTAAGATTGCATATAACAGGATAAATATAAAGTCTTTTTCTCACATTAAAAAAACAATGTAAATTCAAGCTAGGATATAGATGGCTCATTAGGCTTGTGTGCGAAATCACTCATAAGATTTTTGGTTGACTGTGATCTCACAGTCACTGGTATAGCTGTGGGCAAAAATGTCCCACCAATTTTTTAAAGTCCTCATGAAACTCATTATTAGTTTAATAATAATAACTAAGTATTATTTATTAATAATAAGGTTAAATTCATATTGTTTTTGCTTATCCTTTATTACAATTTTCTCAGGAAATTTCCCCTCTGGCTCCCTTCAACTTTCAAAGGGAAATAAACCAGGTCTATTCAACTTTAAGGTAAAATACATTGGGTTTCTGGTCAGATCCATGCTCTGGATCTTCCTCCCCATTCCTCACACACAGAAATAAAACTAAAGACAGGATTCCTGGTCTTTTCCCAGCAGGACAGAAGAGAAGTAGGTCTGCTGGCAAAATCCATGTGCAGGCTGGGGACTGAGGGCCTCATATGAACCATAGGAGTCAGTGAGTTGTTACTATCTAGCCCGGGAGAACTCATCCTCCACAGTGTGTGGAGTGTAGATTCCTGGACCCCAAACCCAAGAGATTGTGTTGTGTTAAATCTGGAGTGGAGCTTAGAATTCTATATTTAAAAAATAAATACCTAAGTATATTTTGTTGTGAGCTCATTCATTTGTTAATTAATTCAACATAGAGTTTTGAGTAATAAATATGTCCTGGACATCCATCTAGGGTTCAGTTGTATCACCAATGATCTGGCACTGAATAAGATAAAGTGAGCACTGTCATGGGACTTATATTCTACTGTGGTAACACAGATAAAACTATCTTATAAATAAGCACATAATAAACTTTCAAACAATGACAGTGGGGCAAGAAAATAAAATAGCACAATGGTAAAATGTAGCAGAGTGTGTGCTATCTGAGCTAAGGTGATTGGAAACAGCTTTCCTTAGGATTGGGAACATCTTTCAATAGTATTTGAACTAAGGCTTCATTGATGAAAAAGAAGTGTGTGTGTGTGTGTGTGTGTGTGTGTGTGTGTGTGTGTGTACATACCTGAGTCACAGGTTGTAAAACAACTGCAAAGGCCCTAGGGTCAGAAGAAGCTTGGTGATCTTGAATAAAAGAAAGCAGGTCCCAGTAGCTAGAGGAGGGTTTCTTAACAGTAGAACCATTAATATTTTGAGCTAAATAAATTTTTATTCTTTATGACTTTCTTGTGCACTATAGGATTTTAATAGTATCCCTGACCTCTGCCTACCAGCTAGTTATATTCACCTAGTTGTGACAACCAAAAATGTCTCCAGTCATTGCCAAATGTCTCTTGGGGGATAAAAAAAATAACCCTAATTGAGAACTACTAGGGTAAAGCTAGTGGGGGATGGAGAATGGTAGGAGATGGGAGTGATCAAGTAAAGTGGCTAAATCACAAAGGACCATAATAATCCCTGGGTCTTATTCCAAAAGACTCTGAAGTCACTGGAGGGTATTAATTGGGGTCAGGGGACTGATAAGATCTGGCTTATGTTTCTAAAAGGGCACTCTGATGTCTGGGTGGGGAATAGAGAAGGTAGGAAAGGGAAATTGGGACTACAGACGTAGTTCAGCAGAGATGATGGGATTGAAATAGTGGTTAGCAGCAAAGATGGTGAGAAGACTTTGGATTCAGACAGTGTATTATAAGGAGCCCTGGTAAGACTTTGGGTGGTCAGTAAACCAGACTTGGAAAAACAATATTCTTTAAAATATATTTTATTGATTTTTTTACAGAGAGGAAGGGAGAGGGATAGAGAGTTCGAAACATCAACGTGAGAGAAACATCGATCAGCTGCCTCCTCCTGCACACCCCCCACTGGGGATGTGCCCACAACCAAGGTACATGCCCTTGACCGGAATCGAACCTGGGACCCTTCAGTCCGCAGGCCAGCGCTCTATCCACTGAGCCAAACCGGTTAGGGCAGAAAAACAATATTCTTGACCCTTGCTACTCAAAATGGGAGCCATGGACCAGCTACATGGACTTCACCTGCGAGTGTAGAGGTATCATTCATTCCATGGCCCTACCCCAGACATGCCAAACATAATCTGCATTTTCATAAGGTCCCCTAGGTCATTGCTGTGTGTGTAAACACTTGAGAAACTAGCTCTAGGCTAGATTATAATTTTATTTATAAATAAAAAGATATGGTTCAAGAAAAAGAGTGGTCTGTCAAGGTCACAAAGACAGTTAAGGGCCATCAGAAATGGAACCCAATTCTCTGATCTCCCTCCCTGGTTCCAGGTCCTCTCTAGCAGCCTGCTTGGTGGAATAATATGTCTCTCCTATAGGAGTCCTTCCTTAGCCAGAAACTGAAAGTCTGTCTCTTAATTTTCATAGGACAAAGAAAAGTCACTCTTCAAAAAAATGAAAGATTGAAATTCCTCCAGGGAAGAACGCAAGACCTACGGTATCAATTTAAAGCAAAAAAAGCGTTTAAAAACCAATTACCAAACTGTGTTGCTGCTGCTCACAGGGTTGGCATCTTTTCCCTGCTCAGAGTGTTAACACTGCAAATACAAAACAAATCCCTTGAAAAGTGATGCCAGGACTGGGGTGTGGGCAATGACAAGGAGGGTTTGAGATCAGCCTCTGCTCAGGGAGCTGTGCGGCTGTATATTCAGTGACAAGAATATTCCGATCACAAGCAGCAGGATTTGCAACTTGAACCACGTTTCTTTTCCCTTCATGTAAAGAGAGATTTTGGAAAACTGAATATCAGTCTGTGTTCCCCTTGTCTTTATCATCCTTCTCTCTGACTAGCCAGACTTGCCTCTTTCTCATCCCCTGGGGAAATGGGCCATTTGTCAAATTCTCTTCTGCTCAAAACCTAAAGCACAAAAAAGCTACTGTCCTTTTTGGCAGCTCCTGCCGAGCTAATATGCTGTGCTTATCCCAATATGTGGGCCCCATCATATCATAAATTAGAGAGCCTGCTTTGCAGAATGAGCTGCAGGGGAAAGAAGGGTGAGAAAAGTGATTCGAATCCTCAAGGCTGCCTTTTATTTGACAAGAAACTGATCTCTAGCTCTGTGCCTTGGGAGTGTGAGGGCAGCCCTGCCTCCTTCAAGCCTGGAAGTGATTTGGTGAAATCTCCTCTGCCAAGGGGGGGTTTCTGATTTCCTGGAGTTAGTGGGTTTATAAAGGACAGATAAACCAGCTGTATGAGCACAGTGGCTGGTGGCAGGGAGATGGCCACGGGATCACATGGGAAAGACAAAGCTGAGCACCTTTTAGGGCTTAATGTGAAGCTGCTCCTCTCTGTAGGGGACTGGCCCCGGAAGCACACAGCTTCTGTCATTGCACAGCTGTCATCTGCCATTAGCATGTTCCCAGCAGGGACATGTGGAGTTCCCCGTGCTTCTCCCCAGCAACTGAAGCTGGGCAGTGATGCAGGGGTGTGTGTGTGTGTGTGTGTGTGTGTGTGTGTGTGTGTGTGTGTGTGTGTACATGTGTGCCGGGAAGAGAAAACAAAGAAGAGAGATTTACACAGTATAGATGGAAAAGAGCAGAATTTGAGCTAGTTTTTCTATTTTCCATTAAAGACTTTGAGTAAGTCATTTTAGACTTCACCCCCCAACCCCCACCAATGGAGAATAGCAGAAACCTATGCTTTTTAGACTCCTTAGTAAGTGCCAGGCCGCATGGGAGAGCACATTGTAGGTACCACCTCACTTAATCTTCACAATGACCTGATGAGACAAGTAAGGAAACTGAGGTTGGAGGAGGAAAAGAAAATTTCCTCCACAGCCCCCAGATGGGGGTGGTAGAGCCAGGATTCCACCCCAGGCTGTGCAATCAAGAGTCACTTCTCCCTGTGACTGGGAGGTCAACTGAGCACCGGTGGGAAACACTGTGTGTGCTGAGTGCTGTACCAATGTCAGCTACTGCTACTTAAGGAATTCAGCATTAACTTATTTATTCATGCTGCACAAATGGTCCTCCTCTACAAAGTATAATTAGTTATAATGTGGAGAGATGGAGTAAGAAAAGTAGCTATGGGTTCTTCCTTCAAGTAACCTACATTTTATCAAGTACTGGGAAAAAATGTGATGTATCTGTATAGTAGGTTCATAACACCAGATATCTAGGACATCCCACATGCTCAGCAAATGAGGCTAAAACCAAACCACTGCTTAACTAGCAGAGGCCACTGTCATTTCTAGCAGAGATCATTGACAGCGAGGTCTGGTATTAACATTTTTTTTTGTATCAGAATTTTAAATGTTGTACTTAATAGTAGCCATGCGATTTCATTTTGTCTCTCATTCTATCATTCTGTAGGAAATTTCAAGGCAAATACCCCAAATGAGTAAATTTTAATTCTGAAACAATTATGCAGCATCCCAAAAGTTGTGGTTTAACAGACATAATCTAGACACTATATCATAGTAAATGATGTAAATGTCACTACTAGTGGGGGTTTCTGTTCTCCAACAGTTCTTTGAATATCAATCGTCAGTACTAAAATATGTGATGAAATCATTGATTATCAGACCATCTTAATTCCCCATTATGCCCAAACAAGTTATTTTGGACAGACATATGTTCATTATCTATTTCCCCACCAAAAAATTCAAGCCAATTTTACATAACTGAATATCTGGCTATGTCACCCCTTATATTCATTTCCTGCTACTGCTATAACAAATTGCCAAAAACCTAGTGGCTTACAATAAGCCACTTACAGTTCTGGGGTGAGAAGTCCCAAATGGTCTCATGGGGCTTAAAATCAAAGTGCCAGCAGAGCAGTGTTCCTTCTGGAGGTTTAATGCCTTGTCCAACTTTTAAAAACTGCCTGTAGGCCTTGGCTTGTTGTCCCATCCTCCATCTTTATGTTACACCCCCACCCCTTACCAATAACTCATTCATTACAATGTTCTTCTCTGTTTTTTCTCTTTGGCTTCAAAGTTTTGAAAGCAATATCCCCTTTCCATATATTATGGATAGGGTGATTCTGAAGTGAAAATTATCAAAGTTCATAATATTGAAGGAAGCCAATCCAAACAGAACCTCTACTAATATTTGACTAAGGAGTCAAATTTAGCAACAAAGGAGCAAAGCTGGAAATTGCCCACTGCACCATGTGTGACCCACTGGCACTGATGCCCCAAAGAAGAGAGTTGCTTAGATTTCTGTTTCTTGAAGCTTTGACTTAAAGATTAGAACAACTTGGAACTGGAGCTTACAAGGAAGAAAGAAAATGATGGAGACTATTTTCCTGGTGCCAGACAGTGGAGAACACAAGAGGAGATTAAGAAAGAGAAACGAGGGGGCAGAAAGCCAGGCTGAAAGAAAGTTTGGATGCCATGTGACAGGCCTTTTGAATGTGCAGTTTGGCTGCCTGCCCAGCTGCACCATGTATCCTACATCCCTCTGTGCATTGAAAGCGGAACAGGAAAGCATCCCTTGGAGAAAAAAAAAAAAAACAAAAAAAAAAAAACAAAAAAAACAAAAAAAAACATCTCAGTGCACCCAGAGAATAAGGTTATGGGAGACACTAGCCAAGGGTCACAGGAGGTTACAGCTGTGTGGACGAAATGTTCAGACAGGAAGAAAGTCTACAAAGGTTGTGCCAGACTCGTCTTCTGTTTTCCAGCTATGGACAAACGTCCTCTCTGCTACCCTTTTGCCAAAACTCACTTTGGCTGCTTGCCTCTGGGTTATGTTGGATATTTCTTTTTAATCTGAAATTTTAGTGTTTCATAAGCCCTGTCATTTGCAAAACCATTAGGTTTTAAATAGGACACCTAACACATCTATTATAAGCAACGTTTGAAGGAACAAGATCCATCATTTCTCTGTGTTCAAGCCCACTTAAGACATAGAAAAACTCCCTTACTGCAAAGCACCAGGGTGAAGGAAAGATGAAAAAGTATCATTGTTAGCTGTTGTTTATTTTGTTTTGCTTTTGTGTTTTCTTTTTGTATGGGCATGGCCACTTGCGGATTGGTGCATTGCACATAGACAACACCTTTTCTCATTAGAAATTTTAATGGAACAGCAACAGCAATTATGTTTATTGAGAGCTTAATAGGTCAGGTACTGTGGGAAGAGTCTCATGAACATTATCTCATTGATTCCCACAACAATAATGAGAAAGTCACATAATTGCCCCATTTTGTAGGTCATTATATGGCTGAACAAAGTCATTTTGCCATAGTCATAGTTAGCAAATCATATCTAAAAATTCAAATCTAGGTTAGCCTATTTCCTAATTTTATCCTCTCAGCAACAATGCTTATTTGGTCTGTTTTTTTTTTTTTCTATAAAGATATTTGTCTGTCTAGGTAAATTCAGGGAATTGTGAAGCATATAAAATCTCTTCTCAGATTACTTAATAGGTGATAAAGGTAAGATCTAATTACATTTGATTTGAATATGATAATACTTGGAGCTTCCCAAGTTTTCCTTTCAAAAGTCATTTGGGTTGTTCCACTCAAATTTCATTACTTTCTATTTTTCCCCCTGTAAAGCAGATTGGAGTGTGCTGAATAGTGGTTACCCCAAAAATAGTATGTCCAAATCTTAACCCCAGAACCAGTGAATGTGACCTCATTTGGGAAAATGATCTTTTCAGAGTACTTAACTTAAGGATCTTGAGATGAGATCATCCTGGATTTAGAGTGAAACCCAAACCCAATGACTGGTAACTTGTTAAGATAAAGAAAACAGATTTGAGACACCCAGATACAGAGAAACAGAAGAAGGCCATGCGAGGACCCAGGCAGAGATTGGAGTTATGCAGTCACAGGCCAAGAAACACCTGGAGCCACCAGATGCTGGAAGAGACCAGGAAGGATCTCACCCTAAAGCCTTTGGAGGGATGTGACCCTGCTGACACCTCAGGTCTAGATCTCTGGCCTCCAGAACAGTGAGAAAATACATTTCTGTTGTTTTAAGCCACTGTGCTTGTGATAATTTGCTGTGGCTTATTACAATAAGATAGAAAACTAATACATAGATATATTTTGATGGTACATATTCCAAGAAAGTTTGACAAACATTACTACAAAGAACTGTGTGACTTGTCAGTATTACTGGGTCTCAGGAATGCAGTGTTGTACCTTAGTTTCTTACGGATACCAACTGAGATTTACGTGTCAATATATACATATAATCTTTATATTGCTTTTTGTATGTTTAATTGGTTTATATACATTAATATGTATTATATACATATAATCTTTATATTGCTTTTTTATGTTTAATTGGTTTCCTTTGAAAGGCCAACAAGGAGATAAAGTTATACAGAAATCCTATTAATACCTGGTAGATTCTGCTGTCCCCGGTTAAAGCCAGAAATACCCCTGGGTAATGGTCTAAAACCCAGTTCTTAATTCAGAAGCGATTTCCCATAGAGCTCTGGGTTTGGGCTGGGAAGGAATTCTGAAAATTCATGGAACTGTTCGTCGATGATTGGCTAATAGCTCTTATAAAAATTGGCAATTACAAATGCCAAATACCTTGGACATGACTGGCATGGAGTAGGCATTTCATCATTAACAACAGTAGTTGATGCTAGTGAATTTGTTACTAGTGACACAGTAGTATTAATAATAACCGTAACGTACAAGTGGGGAGAAAAGGCCTGAATAATAATTTTTGTGGTCTAAATCTCATGGAACTCTCTCATATAAGATAGAAGCCCCAAAGAAAGGGCAGCAGCTCCCTATCTTGATATTTCAGTGGATACTAAGATCTATTTGAATCCAAAAGGATACCACCTTGAGTAGCTAAGATAAAAAAATGGATATTCTGGATCTGCTAAAACAACTCTTAGCCTAGCTCCATTTAGGACTGTAAGCATGATGCAGTGCTTACAGGCTATCCATGGTAGCAGCCTTCATACCTCCTCCAATCACCCACCCTTATGCAGCATGATGGAATGAGATTATGGGTTCCTGCTGCTGCCAGACACTTCCTTGGCAGAACCACAAGAAACAGACCTTTCCACTCTTAAAGGCTTAGCCACATTGCACACTAGCCTCAGCAGAGGCTCCGATGCACTCTGACTTGACACCCAGCAGCTGAGTCAGCCTGCTGTGGAGACCTCAGAGTACTTAAATATTCCTGGGAATTGTCTCCTCCAGCAACTACCAGTAACAGAACTTTCAAGGGCAGACAGTTATAGCTACTCACACACACATAAAACCAATTATTCCTTCGGCCTGGACTAACAGAATGGGACATGCTTTGGGTCTCCTACTGGTCCTTTGGCATTATGAGGTTTCCCCCACGGAGAGCACATTCAGACTCAGGGAGCGGAGCAAGCAACAGAGTGGCGGTGCTGTTCCCATTTGGCCTCTGGACTATGGCTGACCTTAAAAGAGGATTTCTCTGCAGGATGTATCCAATCATAACGACGTGTGAGAACAGAGCTATTGCAGGTCTGTGACCCAGGAACTCACAAGACTGATGAGCTGGGAGTCTTGAGACCAGATACTATAGGCTATGGACTGAATTGTGACCCCCCACTCCTGAAATTTCTATGTTCCAGCCCTAACCCTCAATGTGTTGGTATGTGGAGACAGGCCTTTGGGCGGTAATTAGTTTTAGATGAGGTCATGGGGGCGCAATACTCATGGTGTGACTAGTGTAGTGGTCAGCAAACTCATTAGTCAACAGAGCCAAATATCAACAGTACAATGATTGAAATTTCTTTTGAGAGCCAAATTTTTTAAATTTAAACTATGTAGGTAGGTACATTGTTATTAACTGAATTAGGGTACTCCTAAGCTGGGCTTTGCTAAAAACGTCCTCAATGTGATTGAGGTACGTTCGCTGAGGTTGACCCCTTCCAACTCTCCCATCCACACTCGTCTTGTATACTTGTTTCAGATAGACGAGTGTGGATAGGAGAGTTGGAAGGGGTCAACCTCAGCGAACGTACCTCAAAACATTGTACCCCCGCGCTGAGTATCCCACGGCCTGCCTGCGCCGCGTCTCCCGTAGCCCGACCGACCGACCGACACCCCCCACTTCTTCTAATGCCACTTCTTCAAAACAGACTCGCCCAGACCGAAAACTGACTTCTACGCATGGGCCACGACATTTCAATCACACTGTACGTGCGCGCCCGCACGTGGTATTTTGTGGAAGAGCCACACTCAAGGGGCCAAAGAGCCACATGTGGCTCACAAGCCGCGGTTTGCCGACCACTGGACTAGTGCCTTGTAAGGAGAAAGCCCAGGGAGTTTGCTTGCTTTCCCTCTCTGTGCACACAAAGAAGAGTTCAGGTGAGCACACAGTGAGATAAAAGCCAGGAAGAAAGCCCTCACCAGAACCTGACCATGCCACATCCGTATGATGGACGTCTAGCATGCAGAGTTGTGAGAAAATAAATGTCTGTTGTTTAAGTCCCCAGTCCATGGTAGTTTGATATGGCAGCCCAAGCTGACCACTATACTATAGGGACAGGTTTTTAAAAAGTGGGCTGATTTAATTATTAGTAAATATTCAGGCTTATAGAAGTCATTGCAAGTTTAGCCAGCAGAGTTATCACAATTAATTACTTTGCTAAAATATAAAAGTGTCTACCTCTTCTTTCTTTAGGGAACAAGGGAAATCCACCTGCATTCTTCCAGATGGCTCCTAACCTGAGCTGTCCAAATTCCAGAGTTATCCAGAGAATTGCCCACCTTTGTTTCCAGACTAATTGACCATAACCTACAGACATCCAAATCCTCAATGTCACATGTTCTATTCCGGATGACTTTCCTTTTAAGGTGAAATTCTGTAATTTATATTTTGTTGCAATTTGAAGCAACTTTTCCATGCTTTATTTAGTTACTTTTTGGGTGGTAGGAATGTTTCAAGATGCAAAATATCTCCTGGATTTCCACATAAAGGCTAACTTTCAGTAACATTTTCCTGTCCACCTTTCAAATCCCTTACTCCCTGAGCTGGCTCTGTCTTTCCACAACCAGAATAGCATAAAGCCTCAGTGACCAGGCCAAAAAGTAAAAATAAATAAAAAAGACTGATATCATTCAGAGACTGACATTTCAGTTTTTATTACTAGAATACCTTGAAGAATTAGATCTGATTTGCATTGATATTTACCAAGTGAATTATTAAAGTTTTCTCTTTCTTTTTTCTTCCATTCATCAGATTTTAACATATTAGTCAACGCAGACACATTGAAGAATCATCTAACTTCACATTTCTTCTGGGCTTCTGAATTGTTGACCAACTTGAGAAAAACACCTGAGTTGATTCATAAAATGAAGGCAGGTGATGACACATAAAAGAAATGGCGAGGTACATTTTGCAAAGTATCCTGCTTCTCACAAATGTTTAAGTGACATGGGGCAATTTAATAGGCATGTCTTTTGTGGGCAGTGTGACCCCAGTTGAGTTACCTATTGAGGTTGCTCCATTTTATTAGAATAAATTGCAGCCTCCGTCTACTGGGAGACTTGAAAATGAATATGTCTAGAGAAGGATAAAGATTTCAGAAATGTTTGCACATTTTAAGTGATATGTTAGCTTCCAACATTATTAGACTGTAGATGAAAAAAGACAAAGTGGAAATTTCTGTGCAGTTGTTACTTCTAAACCTCTTCATCTAAAGTGACAGAGAGTCTAACCATAGAAATGTGATAGTGCATTTATATGTCAAATGGTTTTAGGCATCTCTCTTTCCCTTCTACCCCCGCACTCTCTCTTTCAGCAGGTCATCAAAAAATTCCCTATTGACTTATTATTACACAGAAAGAATCTCAAGTGCTCCCATCGTTGTGCTTGGTAAAAATAGCAGTCGGACATCCTTAGCCTCTCCTGCCACCACTGCTGCACTTGCCAGCGTGAGCCTGGCTTCTGGACATGGGCAAAATAGAGTCCAGAATTTGCATTTTAACAAGATTCTAGATGACTTTCCAGCACAATACAGTTGAAAATCATGCCTTTAAAGCTGCTTGCCCTCCTGTGCTTACATAGTCACCATTCTGCTCACCTGACTGGTCATTTGACTCATTGGGAGGCTTTACTCCTACAGAGAATCTGAGTCAAGACTGAGGATTTCAGAGCATTCTCTATAGCAGTGGTTCTCAGCCTTCTGGCCCTTTAAATACAGTTCCTCATGTTGTGACCCAACCATAAAATTATTTTTGTTGCTACTTCATAACTGTAATGTTGCTACTGTTATGAATCATAATGTAAATATCTGATATGCAGGATGGTCTTAGGCGACCCCTGTGAAAGGGTCGTTCGACCGCCAAAGGGGTCGCGACCCACCGGTTGAGAACCGCTGCTCTATAGCCTAATGGATGATGCAAGTCAGAAGTGACTCAGCACATCAGTACAACACAAGTGAAAGATTTTAACAGGACCTAGACAGAGAACTTTTTTGAAATTTGCAAAACCTTATCAGTCTTTTTATAGAGCCTATAATCTATGTTACACATAATTAAAATGCAATTTTATTAGTTCTATGATATGGCTTCCTGGAGGAAGTGTCAAAAGTCTTGCAAGAGAAAGTTATACTGGCAAATGATGACATAGAGGGATAAGAAAACATATTTCAAATGTGTAAAGGCTAAAAAGAAAGTGGACAATGCATAATTTTGAAATATAATTACTATAATCTATCGACTGCATAAAGTTGAATGGTTAGGGGTTTAGTAGAATAAGTTGAATGAAGGGCTTTAATGCTCAGTAGTTGGAACTTTACCCTAAAAGCATTAAGGAGTTGGGAAATTAAACAGAAAAATCAACTTGACCATTTTAATATTTAGAAATAGTGCTTTTGTAGTAGGGGGAAATATCTAATAGCAAGGGTCCAATTGAATAACTGTTGAAATACAGGTGAGAGAAAATGTTGGTTTATCTTCATTTTGACAATGACAATTTTTGGAAAAGAGAATGAATTGGTAACTACTAAGGAGGTAGAATCAAGACAATAAGTCAAATGAATCATTCTTGGAGAAAAAAAAGGAAGAAAAGAGTCCAGTCTCGCTTTCAATTTTCTAGCTTAGACAATTTTTATTTTGTTCTCTGAGCATCTCTTGGAGTTTGCCCTCTAGTCCCTTTGCTCCCAAACACCCTCAGTTAATGTCTTGATTCATGGGAGCTAGGATTTCTCTCCTTATCAGGAACCTCAGTCAGATCTATGCTGACTTCTCATGAGGATTCTTAGGATAGACTAAGCTGACATTCACAGTCAAGATCCCACTGTAGGGGGTCCATAAGGTAACCTATCCTGGCTTTTTCTTGTATGAGTAAGCCAAATCAATACACTGTGAGTCCTACTGTCTCTTCTTCTACAGTGGTTTGTTTGGCTCCTAAATAAATCAACCTTGCACTTATCTTAATGACTTGCATTGTGTTAATATCTGCCCATTGCAATAATTTCACAATTACTTGATCTTTTTAATATGCAGCTCCAAAAAAACTATACTTACTGCTTTCTTTTTGTTTTGTTTTTATTATGTCACCCCACTGTTACTGTTCAGTGGCTCAATCATAAAAATCGTCGGTCATTTTTCTGGTGTTGAAACATCAATTTTGTTTTAAAAAAAGGTGCTATGATTTACAACCTGTAGGTTCTATATACCTACAATTAATATTTGCTGTTACATAGCCAGACTCAGTATAAACTGTCCCCCAGGAGAAGCTTGGATACATGAATGAGCTACTTTAGAAAATCTCTCTCTAACACGACACTGTTGTGATACCCTTTTTGAAAAAGGTACACCTCCAGTGGGTTTGTTGAGATGTGATGCAATGTAAGAAATAAAATGGTAAATGTTATCTTGATAAGAACATTTTAAAAATCTCCCAGGTTGTTGTATTGAAATGGAGGATAGACCTGGATAAAGATGGCATTGAGGTTGTTTTCAATCTAATTATTAGTCTCCCCCCAAATTATCATTATAGGAAGCTAATGTATGGGTAAATATAATTAAATAATAAAATAAGAATAGCAATAATATCTAATACTAAACTAAGAACTTTGCTTACATATTCTCTTTTCATTCTCATGATAACCATTGATAAAAATTCTATGTTTAGACCTATTTTAAATGAGAAAATACATACTATTTGGAATAATGGCAAAAATATTTGAAGTATCAAACCTCAGAGGGAAGGTAGGGGAGGGTGGGGGTGAGGGGGAGAGATCAACCAAAGGACTTATATGTAAGCATATAGGCCTAACCAATGGACACAGAAAACAGGGGGGTGAGGGCATGAGTTGGGGGGATAGGAGGTAACATGGGGATAGGTACACATATGTAACAACTTAATCAATAAAAAATATTTGAAGTAGTGAGATACTGAGAGATGTGGACTTTTATGCTCTATTAGATCATGTACAAACTTTATGATTAAACTATTCTCCCTCCCCTACCCAAGCTTCCACAATGTCCTGGAGCACCCAAGGCCATGTCTAGGGTGATTAATTTCTCTTTGAAAGAGTATTCTGGAAGTTTGATGAGAGATGTGGGTAGGGTAAAAATGAGGTGCTGACATGGTGCTAGGACATTTGTTCAATACTCCTCAGAATGGCCAGCACAGCTGGTTGTGGATATCCTCCCATGGCTTACAGGTTGACAGTGCTAGTTATTGGGAGTCTTGTCCAGAGTTTTTAAGGTTTGGATGCCAGTAATCATGTAGTTAAATTCTTTAGTCTTTGTTTTCTAAGTTACCCATTTGTTTTCATGATAAGGTTACTGAAAAAGAGTTTGTGTTGACTTTATTAGGCTATTTTGAAATCATCTGTGTGGGGAAAGAATAGGTTTCTGACCTAAACTTAATATATTCATACACACAAACAACTGTCTATATGCCTGATATACTGGTAAAGTATATATGCTGGTATATTCAGCACTATATATTTATAACCAGTATATAAGTAAGATACTGAAAAAATGTATAGCAAGAGTTTTATTTTTCTTTGAAAAGAAAACAGGAATATTAAAAAGTAAAATAAAAATAATGTATGCAAAAAGAGATTTAAACATTAACAAAGGTAGCATAATTAAACGTTGACATCATGGTTTCACATAAAGATGCTCCCTAGATTCTTAAATGCATTATTATATGTTTTTGTTGTTGTTGTTTTTTCTGCCTGGGACACTCTTATCTTTCTATTTTCTTGGCCAGGTCCATCCATCCTTGAGGTCTCAGCATAAGTTCCTCTCAGGGGAGCTTTGCTGGCCTTGCAGGTTTTACTATATGGCCCTGTTTTATGGCTTTATTGAATGCTATAATTTTCCTTTGTACTATATAAATCTAATTAAAGGGTTATTCATGCAATTATTAGTTTAATGTTCTGCCTTCTCATTGAACTATAAGCTCCATTTGTGCAGGGACCATGTCTGTCATGCTCTTCATTTTGTCCTTTTACAGAGTGAGCATTCCATAAATATTTCTTGCCCAACGAACAAGTTATGAAATAGAGATCAAAGCTAATTTGGATATAATTCTGTATTGGCAGATGAGCTATTTAAGAAACAATATACAAGTAAGACAATGAAAAGAAAGCAGCATTTTTTTTCTGCTCTTTGTAAAGAAAAATGGAATATTAAAAACAAAAATTCAAGAAATAAATTAAAACAATGAATAGAACAAGTTGCACCATTACTCTCATTTATATTGTTACCACGTAGTCAAGAGCCTTTATCTGCAAAGTGCCCAGGTTTGATTCTTCCACATCCTTATACTACCAAGATTGACCCACAGAACCTTCTGGAAGGTCCATATAAGAAAAAGTCTCAGAGAAAGAATTTCCTGAAACTTAAATTGGTAGAACATATACTCTCTGTGTGAAGCGTGAAGTCCTGTCTATTCTAATATGCTAACTAAAAAGAACAGATGATAGTTACTTATAACATGTACTTCTGGAATTTAAATAGTTTAACGTTATATATTTTTCCTAAGCCTTGAGGACAGAGTCTAGGCTGGAAATAATAATAATTGGGTGAGTTAAAAACTTAGAAATAAGACTGATGGAGTTAAAGCATTAATGGAGTTTAAGAGTACTGTCAGGATTCAAACTTAGAAATGAATTAAGAGGAAATGTCCAGCCAAATGATTAAAACCCAACATCCAATGAGAAAATGGGATTTCAGATTCTCCAGAGTCCCCTGGGCTCCTCCCAGCACAATGTTTTTCCACCCATTCCACCAAAATGCAAAATATGTCTGGCTTTTGGCTTGGACAGAGAATTGTATAGCACTGATTAAGTTGTTCTCAGCCTAAATGGTCAATGTGTGTTTTTGTTTGTTTGTTTGTTTGTTTTTTTCCTTCTTCAGGTATAGAAAGCTACTGAGGTTGTAAAAACCTTTATAGAAATGAAATGTATAAAAACTTCCTGTAACCCTGACAATCTTGACACCACACGAGGCACACTTGAGAAAGAGACTTCCTCTGGAGTGTGAGAAGAAAGATTTAGAAACAAAGTTAAGAGAGATGAGAGTAGCATGGTTCACAGAAGGGAGATCAAACACTCTATAGAAAATACATGTTACAGTGCAATTGCCCTAAAGGAGTTACAGGATTATGAAAGCCTAACTTAATTAAGGGAGAAAATAGGTCATATTTAACCACCACATACATGGCATATCATTTTGACTATACAGAATAAGAGGAGAAAAAAAATGAAGACATCAGAAATACAGGAAAGACAACCACAGAATGCATCAATCTTTTTTGCTCCATCTCAGTCAGGTATATGTTTTGATTTTATATGTATGAAAGATTCACAGTTCTTCTAATATCCTGCTTTAAAACCATTAGCAGTATACTTGAAAGAGAAATTTCAGGTGTCAAAAGAATGAGAAATAAAATGGCCCAACCTAAAATTAAAAATAAATAAATCTGAAGTAAGAGGTAAGAATATCCTTCTACTCATAAAAATATACCTTGTACTCTCTTCCTTTCCTCCCTCCATGTCATCAAATGATGGGTAATCAGGTCCTTGTGAACCCTGCATGGAATCTTCCCCCTTTCAGGGCTCAGTGTCCCTGTGGGGTCGAGCTAATTACAGGTACGTTTCCTCTGCCAGGCAGTCACACTCTGTACTGTTGAAGGCACAATTAATAATTGAACAAAGCTAGCTGGGGTTTTTTTCTCACAAGGCCACGGGTTGCAGGTAGCTTTGCTGTCACACAGGGAGCACAGCCTCTTCTTTGGGTGTCTACAAGAAAGGCTTTTGCAATATAGGCTGAAAAGGATCATCCTATTTTCAATTTTTGAAAAAAAAAAGGAAAATAACCCACAAAAAACAAAGATGAAAAAATAAATCTTAGTTTCCTTTATAGGACAGTAAAGGCAAATTCTCTCTCCTGTCACCAGGAATATGATTATGATCAGATAGATGCTTATTTAGGTCAGATGTGAAAGATGAAAGCGTGGGCTGGGGAATTAATACCATTGTAAGGGAGAACTGGAGTTTGCCATTGAGTCTGTGAATGCAGCAGGAGTTAGTTTTGCATGCGCCAGAATAGAATTTGACCCACAGAGAGGACCTAGATAGAGTATTATAGAAGAATAAAGTTCTTTCCCTTGAGATGTCCTTAGGAACTAAATGGATGATATCACCAAAGCCCTATAGCATTAGGGATGAGTGCAGAAATCCTCATCCTATCCTCTAAGACAAAGCCTTGAACAGGAGTCTGTCTGTAAACCACACTATAAAAGGTCAGATAGAGAATATTTTAGGTTTTGGGGCTAAACCACCTTTGTTTCAACTATTCAACTCTGCTATTTTAGAGCAAAGGCAGTGATAGACAATATATAAATGAGTGAGCATGGCTGTGTTTCCATAAAACTTTATTCATGGGCACTGAAATGTGAATGTCATATATTTTTTCACAACAAAAATAAAATTCTTCTTTTGAAATGTTTCTTAACCATTTAAATACCATTCTTAGCTAGCAGGCTGTACAAAAGTGGAGCAGGCTGAATTTGGCCCCGGAGATGTAGTTTGCTGCCCCCTTGTCTGCCTATTGGAAACCCCTGTGAAGATACCTGTTTTTCTAGCTGATTTTGAGGGTTCTCTGAGTGTATCTAGATGCTGCCTTTACTGTGGAATATCTGGCCTACCTATGGCCTTTGTTGACTTGAAACATCATGGATAACCAGGTTATTCAGAGTTCAAATCACATGTTCATTATCATTAAAAAGTTTACTAGACCCCAGCCAGTGTGACTCAGTGGTTGAGCTTCAACCCACAAACCAAGAGGTCATGGTTCCATTCTGGGTCAGGGCATATGTCTGGGTTGTGGGCTCAATCCCCAGTTCAGAAGGCAGCTAATTGATGTTTCTCTCTCATCCATGTTTCTATCTCTCTATCCCACTCTCTTTCTCTCTTTCTAAAAAAAATCAATATATATATACTAGAGGCCCATTGCAGGAAGAGATTCCTGCAATAGGCCTTCCTTCCCCTGGCTGCCAGCACCAGTTTTCCTCCGGCACCCGGGACCCAGGCCTTCACTCTGGCCACAGAGGAGAAGGCAAGCCTCTTCCGTCTTCAGTCATCTTCAGTCTTCAGTCATCCTCAGTCTTCAGTCTTCGCTCCTTGCCTGCATATGCAAATTAACCTCTATCTTTGTTGGGTTAATTTGCATACTCATCCTGATTGGCTGGTGGGCATAGTGGAGTGACATCAATTTGCATGTTTCTCTTTTATTAGTATATATATATATATATATATATATATATATATATATATTTACTATATATATATAATTTGAAATATATATATTTCAAATTACTCTCCATATGTATTTTTCCCATGTGAGGATACAAAATGGGTCTGAGAGGAAATGAGCTTGATCTACCAAATAAGTACCTCATTTATTGTTCTTTTATATTATAAATAAATGACAAGTTGCATCCATGAGGATAGGTACTGAGTAATATTTTTCTCAAGAAAGTAGAAGCTTCTAGTAAGAATAGCTGCTTAAATAAAAGACTATTCCACAGATTGGTTCAAACTTCACTTGATACATTAATTTGTGTATACATGTATGTGTATATATATATATATATATATATATACACATATATATATATATATATATATTTTCATATACATGTATATTAAAGTTTACCAGAGTTAGCCATGAAAATCTAAACTTCTAGACCAAGCTTAAAACTCTGGCTCTAGCTAACTATTTTTCTGAAAACAAGGGATAAAAAAAGAATATATCTTTAGATTCAGGTCACCAATAGCATTTTTTTCCTGAGAAAAAACATTTACTAGGCAATAGTGCACCTAAAGAAATAAAATAGTTTTATTAATGTAATTCATTCCTTGATTATCAATTGAATATAATCTATCTTCCTTCTTTTCTTTACAACTTTTTTTCACAGAAATTAAGAGATTATAAAGAATATAGTATATATACATTTAAATTAGTTATAGGTGAGGCAATATTAAAATAATGGTAAGAAAACAAGAAGAAAGCAAGGATTTGATGCCATAAAATAGTTTGCTTAAAATTCATATTGTTAACTTGTACTTTACATAGAATTTCCTATATTCTTTTACAAATGGGCCATACATTTGGCTCTACCTTTGGTAATAGTTAATACAATGAAGGATTCATGATCATTTATAAAAATTCACTGGGTTCATTTATAGAAGAACAAGGTATTGCTTAGAAAAACAACACTAGAAATAATGAAAATAAATAGCAATTTCCTTAAAGGGTCCTTGAAATGGAAACTATGCAATAAAATTAACAATCTCTCAAAAACTTTACAACAAAAGCCACAGTTTTAGAGGAGATCTTTTATGACACCTTTAAATGGGGGCCAATAGCTTTTATAGCAAATTGTCATTCAGTAAAAGCAGTTCTACTTGGGACAGAGGTAGGTGGTGTAAGGTTGGGGGATGATATAATTCTATCCAAGTAGAATGTGCTCTGGTGGTTTAATTTAATCCAGGGGAAAGGTGTATGATACCCAGAGGTTCACACTTAAAATTACCCTCCATATGTATTTTTCCCATGTGAGGATATAAAATGGGTCTGAGAGGAATGAGCTTGATCTACCAAATAAGTACCTCATTTATTTTTCTTATATATTATAAATAAATGACAAGTTGCATCCATTAACAATGAGGATGGGTACTGAGTAATACTTTTCTCAAGAAAGTAGAAGCCTCTAGTAAGAATAGCTGCTTAAATAAAAGACTGTTCCATAGATTGGTTCAAACTTCATTTGATACATTAATTTGAGAGCTAACATAAAATGGAGGCCAATATTCTCACACTACAAAATACAGAGTGTTTTTTTGTTGTTTATTTGTTTGTTTTTTAAGACGCTATAACCAAATACTATCCTGGCCTTTTAAAATATCTCAGGATAGCTTTCCTTGTATGTCTAGCTTTGCACAACAACTTTTTTATGGTGTTCATTCCAAAATAAAAATTGTTTTTAATTAATCTCTAGATAATTTTTATAAAGAAACTTTAAGAGACTATCAGATATAAGTCAGTTAATAGTTGGGAGCTATCTACTGAAAGAAATGACATTTCATAAGACTAATTGATCCCTACCTTTATAGAAAGAAGTATGTAAATGTAATCCATACAACACATTTGCCCCAAGACACTCAAACACCAAACTGGGATACATTTTAAACATAATATAAAGTAATTTAAGACATTTAATGCTTCTATATTTGTTGCCTTGGGGGAGTGTTCTATTGAAAATAAAATAAAATAAGATATATACATTTGTACCATGGTTGAAGACTTTATAGAGATGGACCCATACCAGGGAGGACCCTAAATAACTTCTATGTCACAATTCTATTAGTGTCATAATAACAAGATACATGCTTGCCTTTCAGATCCACTGGAATCTCAGAAGTGTGGGGCTCTCTTAAATAGTGTGTGGCATTTTGGAGACTGGAGGGTTGCTTACCAGTTGGTGTAAGGTGTCTCCAGGTGATAACAGGTTCAGGACGGCCATTGGCCATGCAGACCAGGGTCACATTGCTGCCCTCATTCACAGTGACATCCGAGGAGATGTTGGAGATCTTTGGTGGAACTGTAAAGACAAAAGCAAATGGAATGTGTAACTACGTCAGTAAAAGCAGATTTGCAGCACTGGTCCATGCAACTGGAAGTGGCAAAGATGAGCTAAGTACTCTTATAACTTTAGGCCTCGAAATTTGGGAGTTAGGAAGACAGAGTGTTTTAGGACCTCCTAGAGACTTCATGAGCAAATAAGAAGCATGAGTCTTACTATAAGGTGAGATTCTTTCCACTATGGCCAAGTGCTATAGGAAGTACAATGAAAATGACTCAGCTTTTTTCTGATTAGAATTACTTTTTTGGCTATTTGAGATTGTGGACATTTATACATATTAAGAATAAATTTTCTTATTACTGTTACTTATATTTTCTTATCTATAAAGAGGAATATAATCTAATCTCTCTTGAAATGTCAGGGAAACAGGTATTATTTAGTATAAGATTTCACAATTGTGTTATTAAGATATAGTAAAACCTGGATACTTATAATCTAGCCCCATAAGGAAACAACTAGTTAACCACTACAATAGAAAGTCTCTAAATAGCATCTTGGTGTGTGCCTGCCAGATAATTAAAATTGAATTAATAAGGCCTATGTCACAGATAGGTAGATATTACCAAAAAAATACTATTACTCCTAAAAACTATCATCACCACTACTACCAACAATTTAATAACAGCTAACTTGCATTACTTACTATTCATAGAATTTTACTTATAGGTGAGAAACTGAGGTATAGAGGGGGCTAGGTGAGAAACAGAAAACTGATTTGACTCTAGGCAGACTCCAGGGCCCACACTTTTAAGCACTACTTGAATGAAACTTCATCTTCACAATCCAGGCTACCAGATGGCTGCAAATGACGACAATTACTTTTTGGTGATGTGAGAAATGAGTCCCCAAGGGCTAGTGGTACTGCCGTCTGACTCCTTCATTAGTGTTCAGGGCAGCCACATTAGATCTCACATTGGTAGGCTGGAGTGGAAAGTGAATTACTCCCAAATTTCTTCACAGAGGTTATACACTGACTACAAATAGCAGAGTTTATGGTTTGACTGTGATTTTCCTTTTTTTTACTCTTAGTGGCTTATGCTGTCCCTGAGAAAGTATGTGTTGAGAACAGCAGGGAGGAGTTCAAGAATCTTACTTTTTCTTTATTTTCCTGTCTATTAGGAACTCTGTGTGGTGACAAATAAAACAGGAACACTTTCTGCTTGTAGAGGCAGCTGCCTGATAAACATATAATCCCCACAGATTCCTGTGAGGAGACACTGATGGGACTTGGGCAACTGACCAGATCAGAGTGTCACAAGGAGGAACTGAGCAGAGAGCTCTCATCGTAACACTCCTCACACAGTGACATCCTATATGGCTTCCGGGTAGAAACCAGTGTTTCCAAACCAAACCCAATGACAGAAATAGAATGTAGTTGATTCTCATTATTTAGTAATTTCTATTTATAACTTTCCAGTTCCCCTTTAAGAAAACATCCCCTAACCCCAATATGTTGACTTGCAATATACTCTTCCACACTTTTATAATGAGGACCTGAAAGGTTATACACTTTTTATAGAAAAGAACAGAACAGGACACAAGAGAGGAATAATGGCTTGTTGAGGGTGATCCCATCAAGAACTATGGTTGGGCTTAGAACTCATAGCTCCTGAATGTCCAACTGTTCTGCCATTTAATATTGGAAGTTTCTAATTCCCAACTGAGTAAGCCAGGTTTCAGAACCTCTCTAAAAGCAAACAAACAAACAAACAAACAAACAAATAAACAAAAAGCACCAATAAAATATAAAGCTATGATAGAACAGAACTTAATCATTCTAGGTGCCTTTCTCAATAATAGGAATCTACACAGTAATTACAAGTGCTCATATCAGTCAGGTTGTAGCTAATTTTGAATTACAAGGGACACAGCATAGAGGAAATAAAACTGTGTTCTGATATTTAAAAAAGTGGAGTTGAGGAGGGGGAGGCTATATATCCCTAATACAAAAACACTCAAGCCGGAACCGGTTTGGCTCAGTGGATAGAGCATCGGCTTGCGGACTGAAAGGTCCCAGGTTTGATTCTGGTCAAGGGCATGTACCTGGGTTGCGGGCACATCCCCAGTAGGAGATGTGCAGGAGGCAGCTGATTGATGTTTCTCTCTTATCGATGTTTCTAACTCTCTATCTCTCTCCCTTCCTCTCTGTAAAAAATCAATAAAATATATTTAAAAAAAACACACACACTCAAATTTATAGAACAGAAAAAATCTTCAATGATCAAGCTCTCACAGAGTTAATGCCTATGATGCAATGTACTTACATTACCTCTCTTTTATGAGAGGAATATATACCAATAACTTTAATTTTACATGGTATGCAAGTTGAGATATGCTCAATGGTACATAGACAAGTAGTAACAAAATCAGGAATAAAATCTAGAACAGCTGACTGCAAGGCTATGTTTTGGCCACCAAACTATATTATTTCTTTTAGTTAAGGACAATATACTCAGGTCCCGGATCTCAGATGCTGAAGGTACAAAAAGTGATTGTGTTGAATAGTTAAGAAATATAATCATGTTGACATTGTATCACATCTTCCTCGGGGTCACTATCAATGGGTTTCACTCCATTATTTATCACCCTACTTTACTGTACTTTGTACTAGCTTCTTCCCATAATATTTATAATCCATGTAGTTCTTTTTCTCTAGAAAAAGTCCCTCTGCAAATCCCATGTTGCCCTCCTACCAACTTTCAACCTCTCTCTTTCTCCAAGTTTCTTGAAGGAATTGTTCTATACAACATCTTCATCTCCTGTTTATCTCCAACCTTCAGTGCAATCTGGATTCCCTCACTGACCTCCAAAGAAAGTGCTTTCAGGAAGCTCACCAATTTGTTCAAACCATATTGTTTATAGGTCCAGTGAACAATATGTGTTATTATCTTATTTTTCTCTAAAGTAGATTATTTTGTTGACCACAAACTCTTTCTTCCATTCTTTACTTTTCGTTTCTAGGTCACCAAACTCAGTTGCTTTTTCACTTAGTCCTCTGGCCAGTCCTGCCAGTTTAACTCTGGAGCTTATCTTGTCCTATTCCTTAAATATCTATATTCCTGAGAGTTTGTTTGCTGTCTTTTTCTTGCTATCATTCACTGTGAGTCATCTCATCTACTTTCTAGCTTCAGAAGTGTAAGCCATGTTGTTGATAATTCCTAAATCAGTATTCACAGCCCAGATTTTTCTCATGAACTTTGTACCTAGTTTTCTCTTTGACTCTTCTGCATCTCCATTTATGCCTCACAGATACCCAAGATTCAACATAGTACTCATCATCTTCCTTCCCACTTGTTATCTTGGTGTTTACTCTACCATTAAATGGTGTCATCCAGCAAACAGTTGCCCAAGCAAAAAGAGAAGCTTCTCTATCTTGACAGCTCTCTCTCCTTTACTGTCCCATATAAAATGGATCCCCAGTTCTGTGACTAATGAATTTTCAGATTCATTCATTACTTTCTCTCCCTATTTCCACTAGCTTTTTCCAGCCATCAACATTTCTTCCCTGAATTTCTGCAAGAGCATTATAACTAGTTTCTTTGCCTCTAGCCTTCGTCTCCTAAAGCTCATTGTCATTCATGTACCACACAACAATCAGAATTTTTTTCCTAAATTGCAAATGTGAGTATAGTATCCCCTGATTAATCTTATTGCCCTGAAGAGAAAATTCAAATTTCTTAATATATCTTAATAGGTCATTCACTATTGGCCCCTGCTTCTCTCTCCAGCCTTACTTCCTAATCACTTTGCATTGCATCATCCAGTCAGATCAAACAACTTTGGTTCCTATACTATAATCATTTTCTTCCAGGCATGCAACATTCTTTTTTTTTTTTTTTAATATGGAATATCCTTCTTTCAACTCTTCATGTGGTTAGCCCCTTTCCTCCTTCAGGTTTCAGCTTGTCAGTTTATTTGCTCACTTTTCCAGGAAGATTGTCCTGTCATTCCCACCTCCTCCATCCCCTTCTGACTCCACATTGATTGAAGTACCCTCCTGGTTCTCAACACTGTGCCCTGTTTTTTTTTCTCCACCATAGTACCGAATCTTAATTGCTGGATTATTTACCCGTGCTTGTCACTAAACTGAAACAGGCAGACAGGAGGGCCTTTGTTTCCTTGACCACTGAATCTTACAGAGTACTTGGATCATGGTACTCACAGTATTTGGGGGGAAAAACAACAACCTAAACACACCAAAAACACTACACAAAAAACAACACACACACAATAAAGTTTTCCTCCAAACTCTTTTCTGAGCTAAAGGAAGTTATCTCACTGAATTTTTGTCAGAAAAGAGAAAGCTTTTATTTTGAACCAATAAAACACTGACAGTTTTTATAAATATTTCTTTAGCTACCTTTTAATTATGTATTTCACTATAAATGTATTTCACTAACAATTAACCATGGGGCAGAGAAATGTTTGGATTTTAGGAACATACAAAGCAATACAAACTTGGTGTCCAGTTTCCTCAATTACAGATTTTTCAGGTTTTTTTTTTTAATTTTTCCTATGAGGAGTCATACATAAACATTTTTAGTTAAGTGGTTTCATAGTTCCTTTCTAGTTGCCTGTAGTAATTCATGGAGTTTACATTTACACCATCACTGATAATATAACACTAAAGTAGCAATTCAGAGGTTTTATTCTATTACCTAGTAAAATCTTTACACAGACTCTGGGAAGTAAAAGGTATTGTTATTATTACTGACGTTTTATAGATGTAGACACAGGGGGAAAATGAGTAAAAATCACATAGCTAAGAAATGCCAAAGCCAGGACTACAACAGGTTTATAGATTTCCCAAACTTAACTGTAGGTCAAGATCTTGCAAAAGTGGTTCCAAATAGTATATTTTGCTTTATTTTAATGCTCAATAAGAATGACCACATATGCTAATCTTATTTGTACCAGCAAATATAAGTCATTTATCAAAATCACTGCAATACTGATTTATGTATGTTCAATTCTTAATTCTTGGGTTATCACAGAACTCTGTTTTTTATGTTTGTTTGGTTATGGTTGTTCTTTTTGTTTTAATTTCTGGAATATTGCCTAACACTTTTTATTCACTGGATACTAGTGTGACTGATCACTTTTTCCTAAATGTATTGCCATGGACCATTTACTTTATCTCTTACAGCCTATTCACAGTTTCAGTAATCTCCTTAATTTGTTTGGATTAATAAGAGTTCCTTATGTCATAAGGAATTAACCTTCTGCTGTCATGGTATTTGCAATCTCCACAACGTATTCCTAATTCTTAACTTCACAATGATTTTTCTTTTGCAGAAGTTTTCTATTACTTTGTTAATCTTTTTTATGATTTTTTCTATTGCTTCTGTGCATATTAGTTTCTTTCCTAACGTAAGATCAGTTAAATATTTACATCTATTTCTTCTTTGCTTTTAATGGTTTGTTTCATTTTTTATACTGAACTCTTTAAACAATCTAGGATTTATTTATGGTGTGAGCTACAGCCAAGTTTTCCACTGCAATTATTTTTTAGTCAATTTCCCCAATACCAAATGTGAAATATTATAAAATATATACATCATTTTGGTTTTCAGAAATACCCTATATAGTGCTACCAAATTGACCAGGGTGATATTTTTGGGAAACATACAAAGGTAAACCTTACTTACCATGCAAATTAATTTTATCAAAATATTTAAAAGTATGTCACTAATCTATTGGACACCACATTATTAGTATGTATTCCCAGTTCCAAATTTAACTGTTTATTAGATGAACACCTCCTAAAATGTTGAGTAAAAGACATCATTTAGATATCCATCTTTCAGGACACTAGCAAAATTCATTATTCCAGGATATTCTCAGGTTTTCCCATTGTTAAAAACATTGTAAAATGAAAATGCCACACCTAATCGTTCAAATTCTGAACTAATAGGTGATTTCTTTCACCTACTGAAACACACACCTACTGTGTGAAATACACACCTATTGAAATACACATAAGTTATGTGTTAAAGAAATGCATGCTTTTTCTATTCAGTACAAGTGGAATGGCAGTTTCAAAAATAATGCTAACATCTAGGTGTACTTGGACACATAAATGAACCAGCATTAAGTAGGATTATGACATAATCTAGCTCTGCTACCTATGATTTTATTGTCCCTCCTCACTTTTTTGTTGTAATATCCATACCCTCTATCTATGTCAAATCTCCAGGATCTGTCCTGGCATTTGCAGACCCAGAGGTACCTGTGTGGGAAACTGTTTATTGCCTTCACTATCTGATAAGCGTAGACAGAGAACCTCCCCCCACCCCCCAAGGCTGGGTTCCTTTGAAGCCCTAGCAAAGGTCGGAGCTAGGCGCCACCTCTGTTTGTCCAGACAGTAGTAGCTGAAACTACTCCCCCATTTATTATTATCTAAATCCTTCCTGATGGGCTAGTCTGCTTGTTACTAGGGGGTCACCTGCCTAAAGCTATGCTATGGGTGCATCCCAGATCAATAAAAGCTTGGTGAGGCCTGAGCACGGAGGAAGTCCTTTGGGACTTGCTGCTTGGTCCCCCAATATTGCAAAATTATCTCGTGTCTTTTTCTCTCATTTGTTGTGCGGCTCCTCTTTCAGATACCGAACCCTACTCCACGCAGAACATGGAGGGAGTCTTACTCGACATGCCTGTACCTCTTTTGATAGTTCTCTAGGTTTCAATCATTCCTTTTTCTCTTATATAAGACTAACATCTCATGCATGACCAAAAGTGGAATTGAAGGCAAAGTCAGAGATACGAGTGAAATTTTTTACCTGCCCAAATCCACACCTTCTTCTGGTAAGATACCCTATTTTTCCTTTGTGGAAACCACCTCTCACCTACTGCCATTGGTTTGTTGGGACTGTCAATCAAGCGACCTGTTTTCCCTAAACCAAGGATGGGGAGTATGCCATAAACTGGACCATTCAACCTCTCCCTCCCTTGACCTTGCTTTTTATAAGGAATGGCTCAAGAGATCTTAACACTGATTCAACCTGTGGTAGACTGTATTAATGGCCCCAATTAACCACTCTTCCCTGTATCTACATCCTTTGCCATGCCCATTCCTTCCTATAGTGGGTGGCACACAGTTTTCTACCCCTGTGCCATGTTATGGACAGGGATATCAGCATAGGGAATACAAGAAGGGTTTTGAAAAGAGTTGGCACAATTAAACTCACTTTATCTTGTGTCTCTGCCATCACCATGAGAAGAACATGCCCAACTGAGCCTGTTGGTTCCAGGAGAAGGAGGATGGAAGATGGCAAGTAGTATTGCCAGATAAAATACAGAGTACCCAGTTAAATATGAATTTCAGATCAACAACAAATGCTTTTCATTAGTACAATTTCCAAATATTGCATGGGGTATACTTATACTAAAATATTTGTTATCTAAAATTCATTTTTAACTGGTATCCTATTTTTCATTCAACATATCTGACAACCCCAGCAACAGTCACCTGCAGTGAAGTCCAGCCTGGCTCTGCTGACTTGCATGTTTGTGAGGAATAAAGAATAACTATTGTTTATGCCTCTTACTTTTGGAGTGGTTTCTTCAGCAGCAATGGTTAGCTAATATGGATCATAAAAGAGCAGCAATAAAAGAACCATTAGTTTTCACTAGTGTCTGCAACCTGCATTCATAGAGATGCATGACTTCCGGGCTTTCCAAGGCAAGATTTTTCTGCTTTTCTTTGGATTCTGTGAGCTACTCCATATTCTTCCAATCAGCTATTCCATGTTATTCCCTTAATACATCAAAATACCAATTTCTGCTGTTTAAACCAAGGAATCCTAATTGTTGCAAATTGGAAAGCACTCATAAGGGAAAAATTTGAAAAGGGGCCTTTCATAGAGGTAATTTTTTTCATCTCTCCTTACTTAACTCCTGTAGCTGCTTTGGGTTTTCACAAAACCAACCTAGTTTTATGTTTAGCTTTGGTTCTTATCTGTTAGTACACATTGCTTTAAAAATAATCGTAGTTTTGCAGACTGTCTAATTCTAGCTGTGATTGTTTTAATGTCTTCATCCTTGGCTCCTAACTAACCAGACTACAGAAGAAAAAGCTCCAGAGTAGGGGAGAAAAGGAGTCAGCTGGCTTATTTCCCTAACGTTAAATAATTAGCTGTTATTACTTGCATTTACTTCCAAATGCCATTCCCAATGGTATAAATTAGCAACAAATTGGCCTTCCTTGTTCATTTAAAGTTGGGACAAGGCAAATATATTCCTTTGTATATGTTGATAGTGGGGTTGTTCAAAGCACAACACTATCAACTTCCTAATCGCTAACCTTTCTTTAGTCTGGTAGAGAAGCTTAAGCCCTACCCTGTTGCATATGTAGTAGATTGTACGGAACAGTATGGTGAGTCTATATGAGCTGGGTTCAGAAATCTACAGGGTGTTTCTTGAGCAGCACTTGACTTTAAGAAGCATGATCCAAGAATTCAACAATAAGAATAAAAAAATATACTGTAACACATAAATGCTATCTTGTGAAACATCAAACATCCATCCAGCCTGGCATTTTGCTTTTGAAAATGCCACGGAAACATGTTGTGCTGCATTTTGCGGTAGTTTCCCCAGTGAGTGACAGGATTAGAGAATGTAACACAGTGTGCTGGACTGAGAGCCAGGGGCTTTGATCCCACCCTACCACTAGCTCACAAGGGAACCACACATTCTCTAATATTTGCTTTTGAACCCACACCATCAGACACTTTGTAGCTGTTTAGCAAATTTTGAGTGAATAAATGAATAGATTAATGACAAATTATTTTAATATCTTTGAGTCTTAATTTCCTCATCTGGTAATTGGAAATAATGTGCAAAGTTGATTCTTAGGCAATATTACAGGATTATTATTTGGGCCAAGTAAGGCAATGCATGTGAACTTACCTGTAAACTATAAGTTCTACAAGTGTATTATTTACTACATGCTAAAAACAGTGTTGGCTTAACCCGTCCTAGAATAACATGATAAAATCGTTCAAGCATTTATATGGCAAATGGAATTCTAGTTATATTCTTAAGGACATTCTTATTGCCAAAAAGTGTAGGTAATTATTATAATTCATAATTAATCCTTAACAGTGGCATTAACAATAAATCATCCCAAAGTTATATACTGAGTTCTTATCTGCTAATGGGCAGAGCTATGCCAATATGTTCAGCCCTTTAGTCAATTTCTAGACATTTTATACCTATAATAAAAGTGACACAAAGATGTGTGTGTACAACGATAAGTTTCATCAAAAAATTTTAGAAGCGTAACTCTTGGGACCCCAAGAAAAAGCTCTCCAAAGGAAATTCTGTCGTCATTACATAATGTGAAATGTAAGTCTCAGTCAAAGGGGGTCCCTTTTAGTTGTTGTTCTTGGAGATAACAGATGTTCCCAGGTGTTTTGTGTCTGTAATTTGAATCTCTGAAGACTTAGATATTGCAGTAGGACACAACCAGCAGTGGTGATTTCTTTTCCACTAGTACTAGTTTCCACTCCTATTAGGATCCTTTTACAAAGCAAGAACCACCTGCCTCTGAAGTAGGTATTTGGAAAGGAGTACTCTGCAGGAACATGATTCCCTACAGACACACATTTTATGGGCGAGTAGGGAAAATATGGAAACTATAGATCCTTTAAGTGTCAGATGAAACGGAGGGAGGGAGAAACTCATTATAAGTACCAGTTACTCAATTTCTCTGTCAGGAGTGGTTAGAGATGCTGCATTTCTGCATGCATTAAATGATGAAAAAAAGTAATGCAAGGAAAGAGGAATAATATGTTAACAATTTCGAGGAAAAGAGAAAATGCATGTATGAAGCAAAGCAATGCCATGTGAGTGGTGATGTCAGAGAAATTAGAGAGATGGAGCTCATGAAAATGATATGTTAAAACAATGTGCAGTTAAGAAAAAGCCATCCTCTTTTACTCAACAGGAGCAGTTTGTAAATGGTACATGTAACTAAGGTAGCACCTGAAGCCTCCATCACCATAGTCCTCTGAGAGGTAGCTGACATTTTCCTGCATTGTCCAAAGGGATTAGATGGGTAAGACATACTCTTCTTAGCCTTTGAGCCCTACATTATCATATTCCCAACTTGTCATGAGTTCCTAGCACTGTCCTAGGACGTCATATTTACACCAAAACTAACCCTAGAGATGCATCCAGACAGTAGCCACCATCAAAAGGGATAGTTAATTTGGGCCAGACTAAATAACTCAAGTGCAGTAGCCATGAGACAAAAGGGCTATGAGCTCATTTATACACCACCCAGTGGTGAATACGTACATGTGGTGACATACTGGTAGGTGTGGCAGGAATATCTGCATCTGGTTGAGTCTCCTGAACTATCTACAAAGAAAGTATTTTAAATTAGAATTTTTCTGTATTTGTTAAATGTTCAAAATTACCTTGGAATCCAAGTGTATGGGCTGGTTTAGAAAAGGGACAAGTTATTCAGACATTTGCATTCATGACCAGCTAAAAGCGTCCATTATTGCTGCTTCAGCAATAAGTCTACTCTGTGGGAAATCAAATGGCTGTTCCCATGCACGGGTCATTGCTTTACTAAATAAGAGCAAATGGAACTATCCTGACTCTGCTCACTGAGGCAGCAGTTACTCAGCAAGTCAGCAGCTTCTCCAGAATCTCATATTCCCAGACCCTTATTTCAGCTGCTTGGATATTTATTTTTGCTAATCTGGGAGAGCATCCAGAAGCTGACCTAATCAATAGGTGAAAGGAATGAATCTGCTATCTTCCCTTTTCCTAGGCAAAATAGCTTCCTCATTTCTGATCATCACAGAATAGCCTTTAGATACAGTGTAAGCAGACCAGGTGGTTTTATTATTTGGCAGAAATGGGGGTATGGAGCAGAGGGAGGCTCAAAATTATCAGGCTACCTAGGGTAGGTGGCAAAGAGCACCTGGGTGAATTCCAAAGTCTGAGAAGTGGCACCCTGAGAGTTTATCAGAGAACAGATGAGTTTATATTTTCCCCTTTGTACTGAAAAAGACACTTTTCCATGTTATAGACAATTTTTTGGTATAATTCTAAGAACAGATGAAAACTTAGGCTATGTTGCTGGCATCGACTAAAACCCCACTCCTACTCCATGTATAGCCTGTAGATTTAACCCAAAACCAGGACATATTTTTAAAATGCTTTATGGGCAACCAAGGTATTTTTTTTTTCTGTGTTCCATTAGCTTTCTTAAAAAAAATAATTAAATGTGGGGTAAACATTGCTTGTACCCCCTTAATGAATTATTTAGCTACTAGAGGTCTGATGCACAAAATTCATGCAAGGAGCTCGGCCCTCACAGCTCCCCAGCTTTGTCCAGAAGGTCATCCAGAAGGACGTCTGGAAGGTCATTTGGCTGTTGGTCTAATTAGCATGTTACACTTTTATTATTATAGACTAGAGGCCCAGTGTACGAGTTCATGCACTGTGGGGTCCCTCGGCCTGGCTGGCAATCAAGGCCTAACCTGGGGGCTGGCCAGCCAGGGGGAGGAACTGTGGGAGGTTGGCCTGCCGCCGCCCCCCCACCCTGCCAGGGCCGTGGAAGGTTGGCTATGGGAGTGCACTGACCACCAGGGGGCAGCTCCTGCACAGCTCCTGCATTGAGCGCCTGCCCCCTGGTGTTCAATGTGCATCATAGCATCCGGTTGGCCGGTCGTTTGGTCGTTCTTGTCATTCGGTCATATCGTAATGGTCACTTAGGCATATATATATATATATATATATATATATATATATATATATTAAGAAAATCTTACAAACGACTCCCTATATCAAAAGCAGAGAGGATTTTAAATCAGAAGAAAGAGGGGCTGTAAGTGAGTAGAAAATAGAAGTATAAAGGTTTCAGAAATCAATCTGTTATCTATTATGCTTAAGAATAATACAAACTGACCACATTTGCTGAGCACTTATAACACGAAAAGGCACTGTGCTAGGCATAGTTACAGGTTAGGTGGGGATAAAACAATGACAATTATGACCTAGATCAGCCAGTTTTTATTCTTTCAGCACAAGTGCCAGTAAGAGGTTATCATGAATATAATAAGAATACTTACTCTAACATTTTCAAAATGGCTTACTGCTCATCTCATTTCTTCATTGCATTTTTGGAATCAGAAATATATAGATAACTAAGGTGCTTGTAAGAATTCCTAAACTTAATGATTTCCTGCCCACATTACTAACCTAAATTTGATTTCTTTTTTTTAGCTGCTGAAGGCATATAGTGTTCTTTACATGTAGGGAAGGAGGTAGATTCTAATAGAAACCAACCAGGGTGAACTAAAGCATGCCTAGAATACAATGAAAATAATAAAAGTTGTTTCCTGTCATCGCTCAAGGGCCCAGAAGATAGAATATTCAGACAAAGAATAGGATTGACAGGAGGTTTTTATAATTTCTCTTTTGCATTGCCCCCATTCAAAGCTTACCCATGACCATTACAAATAGAATGTGGAACATTCACATTATTTCTTTCTAAACAAATAGAGTCACCATTGTGAATTAATACATTCATGCAAATTACAATTTTTCAAAAATTATATACAATAGAGCACACAGTAATTATTGCAAGTATTAAATGTCACAGAAGAATAGAATACTTTCTGCAATTTTAAGTAGGTTTGAAATTTCCAGAGAGGTAAATAGGTGGGCAGCATATGTGTGGGGGGTTGGGGGGATGGGAGAAAGGAAAGCATAAAAAAAAAAGCTAGAGTTGATAAATATGGGTTATATCTCCATTTTATTTTTGCTTGACTTCTGTTGGAGAGGCAAATGAATATTATATAACTAGAGGCCCGATGCACAAATTTGTGCACCAGTAGGGTCCCTCGGTCTGGTCTGTGGGATCAGGCCAAAACTGACATCCCCCTAGGGGTCCCAGATTGCGAGGGTGCAGGCCAGGCTGAGGGATCCCACTGGTGCACAATCAGGGCAGGGGAGGGACACAGGAGGTTGGCCAGCCGGGGAGGGACTGCGGGAGGGCTCCAGGGTGTGTCTGCCCCTCTTGCTCAGTCTGGATCAGCCAGACCCCAGCAGCAAGCTAACCTATTGGTTGGAGTGCCTGCTCCCTGGTGGTCAGTGCACATCATAGCAATCGATTGAGCAGCCTTAACATATCATTAGCATATTACGCTTAGATTGGTTGAATGGTCGACTGGACAACTGAACACTTAGGATATTAGGTTTTTATTATATAGGATGAAGAAGACACAAGCAATTAGAAAAGGAGAAATAAGAAAAAATAATAAAGATAATTAGTAATATTGTAGGTAGTATAGCATTATACAATTTATAAAACACAGTTATATTCCCCATTTTATTTAATCCATACCCTATTCTTGTGTGATGGCTTGGACAAGTATTATTACCACCATCTCCCATCAATGGTTGCTTGGATAACCAAAGCACAATAATGAGGTAACAAACCTGGAAATTGACTAGCTCTTCTCATTGTGTCAAGAAGATCCAGGAAGACCTTGCTACTTCACAGACTAGATTATCTACCACTAAGATGTGAGATGCTACCTTGTTGGTCGAATTGAATGGCTACCAAGATAATCAGGGTGCAACGAGAGATATGAAAGTGTAGGTGGGTAGTTGTACTGAGTACAATGATGGAAATACCACTGATTGTGTAGAAGCTCTAGAAATTTCATTTACTGAAGTTAGTTTTCTCTGCATTATTCAGTTCAATTAATGTTGTATGGCTAAGTGTTTGGCTTTCTGGTTTTGAAGGAATTTTTAAATAATGCTGATAATATTTACATCCGTAACTTGAAAATCTTGAATAATTTTACAGTGGAAACTAGAGCCATCCTCACAGGCCTTATGTACTGCCTGTATTATGTTTTCTCTTCCTCAGTTTGGCCAACTCAAAATGAAATTTCTCTTCTCTCTCTCTCCCCCCTCTTTTTAAAACTGAAAAAGGGGGGCATGGTGATGGTAGTGAGAAGGAGTGTTCCGTCCCTGCTTTCTTTGCTTCCACAAATGAAACCGGAATGAGGTGAGTCTCTCATTAATCTTGAGCTAAATGTGAAGTTAGACATGAAGGCACCTCGGTCCCACCTGTTTGTTCAGAGCCGTGGGCATGTTATGGAGAAAATGTCAAAGATTTCTCTTCGCTTGCTTCTGCACCCTGCCGTGATGTTTTATTCAAACCTCTATGTCCTTAGGAAACAAACAGTGCCTATCAAAAACTCCCCCACCTGGCTCCCTGTCTCACACATAAACATGCACAACACCTGTGTTTAGGAGAGCTGATCAAGTCTCAGAAAAGGCAGTCTCCTGGTAACATGCTGTGAGGCCGGAGCACTCGGGCGAAAGATTTCTGAGGCAGCATGACCCTCTGTGACTATGTCTCCATCTCACAGCGCTTATGTTTATACAGCATGATGTGTCCACTGACCCAGCCTTCCAACAAGGGATGGTTTTAAGTACCAGTGGAACTCTGGGATCATATTGAGAAAATCAAATGGCGTGGGGTTCACAGGGGTCGCCTAAGACCATCGGAAAACACATATATAATTACATATTGTTTTTGTGATTAATCACTATGCTTTATTTATGTTCAATTTGTAACAATGAAATTGGGGGTCACCTCAACATGAGGAACTGTATTAAAGGGTCGTGGCTTTAGGAAGGTTGAGAACCACTGCACTAGAGGAACAGGCAGGATTTGTGCTGGGCTCTGCATCAGCTCTGTACAGTGGGGCCTTGACTTAGGAGTGTCCCGACTAACGAGTTTTTTGAGATACCAGCTGTCTCTCGGCCAATTTTTTGCATTGAGTTGATAGAGTAATTTGAGTTAACGAGCTCCTTAATGAGCTCCTTAATGAGCTTGGTCTCAGAACGAATTAAACTGGTAAGTCAAGGCCCCACTGTATTTGGTAATTATTGCTCTGTTAGCCAGCAGGGTAGTAGCTTGTCCACAGGGCCTAGGCCAGAAGACTATGGATATGCATTTGAGATTCTATATGGAAAGTATGAGCATTAGAGAAGGAAAGTAAGAATCTCCCATCATCTCTGTCTATCCTATGTCCTTTGCAAGTACACAGGTAGGTTACGGAGCAGAAATGGGGAAGAAGTGGTCATGAAATTGGACGCACATTGGCCAGTTAGTCCTCTCATCTACCAGCATTCAACTGACTGAAAGCAGTTGATGTGATGGCTGCTTTGTTTCAGACCACACAAGACAGAGACGCGCACTCTAACAGTGAGAGGATTCGTGTGTTTTTATCGGTTCCAAAGAGCTCCAGATGGACTGAGAAACAGGCCTGTTGGCTACCAGAAGTATTCTTGACTCTCAGCCCAATCTCTCCATTTCAATCCACTGGAAAGGGTTAGCATGCCTTTTGTCAATGACTCCATCCACCTCCCTCTGGCCTTAGACAAGTCTCTTTAACTTATCTGGAAAATGACCTGCCCTGAGAGACAAGCCATTAAGGATCTTTGATTTCCATGAGTCACACCAGCAGGAAAGCACAGTGCCCAGTCTGCTGTGGCTTCTCACTAACTGCACGTTAAGGGAGTGAAAAAATAACTTAATTGAATCTTCAATACCATGTGTAAAATTACATGGAAACAATGAATACTCAGGGCCACTTGTGATTACTTTGTTCTCTTAGCCTTTGCTAAATACTTTCTTCCATTAATTATGCAGCCATTGCATATCTCTTGATGGTAAAATAGCCCGAGGGGGTCCAAACTACAAATTTTTAGCTATTTGTCTTCCCTCTAATGTTTGGAGACTGTATGAGAGAAGGTAACACCAGCCTCTTTCCATTTCTTGTAAATTATATATATGCCCAGACTAGCTAAGTTTTAAGTTTAAAAGAAAAATTTCTCCAATGTATATATTTCCCAAAGAAATAGAAAAGAATGTAAAACACCAGGAAGCACCACAATGCATTAGGTTTTGCCTTATGCTGGCCCCTCCAATAGCTTTGGGAGTCAGATCAGGTTTCAGCTATAAGCCAGCTGGTGCCATTCATTTAAAGGAAAACAGCTATACAAGTGAGCAAGATTCTGATCACTAAATCTAATTACAAAGTGCAGTAAATTATTATAAATGTTTTTAGAGGTGTCTTACAACACTGTAAGAAAGAAAAATTATCAAGCAAACAGAAATCCACTATGCTGCTAGTTGATAGCATCATTTGGGATTAGGACATTCATGTGTGTAAATGTTATATGCTCTGGTTATGTCTGATACCTAAATCTAGCATCTGCACATTAAAACATTACAAACTTTATCACATTTCTCTCTTATTCAATCAGATGCTAAACTGTTCCACTCAAAGTACACCTTCGTTTATAGGTCCTAATGGGAGTAGCAGGAACATTTCACTTACACTATAATGAAGGGAACTTCAAATCTCTTCAGTAAAACAAGAACGATTAGTCAATTAGTCAAGGAAAGGAAAAGGCAATAAGGAAAATGAGAGACATTTTACATGGGTGTGTGTATTTCCCCATGCAGTGTTATCCTCTTCTTTTTATTTATTTATTTTTTAAATATATTTTATTGATTTTTTACAGAGAGGAAGGGAGAGAGATAGAGAGTTAGAAACATCGATGAGAGAGAAACATCGATCAGCTGCCTCCTGCACATCTCCTACTGGGGATGTGCCCGCAACCCAGGTACATGCCCTTGGCCGGAATCGAACCTAGGACCTTTCAGTCCGCAGGCCGACGCTCTATCCACTGAGCCAAACCGGTTTCGGCTATCCTCTTCTTTTTAATATCGTTCATTAAAATATTTCAAATGCTGCACATTCCCCACATCACAATGAAAAGCCAAAGACAAACACATTCACATTTAATCCTTGGCTTCCAAACGAGCTGTCTGCCCAGACATTTCTTATATCAGCTGTGTCTGTATGCTGTCAGGACACCATGGACCTCATCTCTAGTCTGTCTGCTTCTTCCAGGGATGGATGTGTGTGTATCTGTGAGGGTCCAAGCTCTTTAGAACCCTATTCCCAATTCATTATCTATGATGTCCTTTAGGGGGAAGGGGTGGCTGTTAGTACTCACCAAGGACTTAGCTTCACTACATTCCCCAACCTCCTGTGGTTAGTTCGGGGCCATGTTATAGAGCTCTGGCCAATAAAATGTTGAGGAAAGTGAGATAAGCCATATCCAGGCCTGGCCCTTAATAAAAGGCCAGTCTGTCACTCCAGCTCTTTCCTACTGTGTCACCAAAACTATGGGGATATGTCATCCAGTTGGCCTAGCTGCTATGTAGCAGGGGCCTGCCTGACCTGGACTGAACTTCATAAGCAAAAAAGCAAGCCATGAGGGTTCCATAAGATCTACTGTGGCAGCTAACCTAATTACTCTGATCAAAAAACATCATTAAGAGAGCAAACTATACAACCTTTATTTAGAAGTGTACTGACTTAAAGTTGGAAAATAGATATGATGTTCTCTCAAGTTCCTTCATCTTTCATAATTATGACTTTTGAATGAAAACCCTCTTTTCCTTCATTCAATAAAGCCTTGATTGGCCATTGCTCATGACTACACAATTAATCTTCTAGTCTACTCATCCATTTCTTTTCTATTTTCTGACCAATTGTAGTCTCCTGCCTTGCTTTGGTCATCGCCTGTAAGAAGTGTAGGAACCTATCTGCTCTGTAGTATCGAAGCCACAGTGCACAGGCAGAAATGGATATCTCTGCCTAATGCTGTGCCTTGCTTTTGTCTGTGCCACCTATCTGCCCACCTACCTCAGATTATAAATCTCTGTTGTTAAGAACCTAGAAGAGCCTGCTTCTGGACCCCGGACCTCTATATATCCTAGAAATTTGCCATTCTCAAGTTTGAATTTCACAATTCTCTATAAGAGACATAGTGTGAAAACAATTTTTGTATAAAATCTAAGCAAAGATAGTGCAAAGGAATAGTATTTGAATTAGCAAAATGGCATCCTTGAGCACAAGAGTCACAACCTCTATTCACAACAACAGAAATAATGAAATAGTAGCATATATTTCTAGAAATATACTGAGAAAATATTGTACTAAAAATGATTATTTTGACCTCCAGAAACTAGAACCAAATTTCTCTCCATTTGCATATGCTTGCTAGTAAGTAGCACACTGCCTGGAACTACTTGAGTCCTGGGTTATATTTTTGGCTTTCCCTCTGTCTTGGTATCTTTTGTACCTGCAGGGTTTTGTTTTGTTTTTCTCTTCCGCCAGCTAGAGAAGGAGGACAATGCCTCAGGAGCTGTGTTATATAATCAATGCAAGGACTCAGAGACCTCTGTATTAGCTTTCCTTACTAAATACAAAATCATACTTTATTGGAACAAGTAAGGTTTCTAACATGGGTTGAGTATGTCCTCAGCTTTCCCATAGTGAAATGATTCTATAGTTGGCAGTCTGCAGGCTTTATTATTACACAATTAGTTCTTCATAAGAAAACCATAAAAGAATTTCACTGAATGTATTTCTAATACAGAATGATTTTTATGGCCAGCCAGGGAGAATATCAGGATACTAGTGAGGGACACATACTAAATATATGTGACTCTGAATAGAAAATAGGATCTGACCCACATAAGTAAACACAGTTATCTAAGAGGAGCCCCACTCACTAACTACAAGGCTTCAAGGAGACCTAGATTTTGAGCCCCACACTTCCTCTCACTCCCAGTAGGGCTCCTTCAGACCACAAAAATCTCTTTATACCTCAGTGTCATCTCTAAATATAATAATTTTTTTTAAAATACCAATTTTTAAAATTCCAGGATGGATACAAGGATTAACTAAATAATTTAGGGAAAATATATTGGGTATACATGCTGAAATACTTTACTTTAAGTAATATCTTTTCAGAAAGCAGTAAGAAAAAGATAAGATTAAGTCAGGATTGTATGCTAGCATGACTGACTTTTATGTGGGCTGCAGAATATGTCCCATGACTTTGTAATTATACTTGGCTTACCACATGTTATAAATACTAATTAGGGACTAAGAGATTAACCTTTATAGTTTGTGTATATGTCAACAACAGCCTATATTAAAAGGTTCTATCCAACCTCAATGTTATAAGCTTATTTATTAAGATGGCTTTAGAAGTCAATCAAAAGGACTGCTCCTTAAGTGGGCCAATGCTTCCCTCTACTATGATTAATACATTCCTGTGCCTATGAATGTAAGAGGTCAAAAGTCTAATGTCAAAGGCGTGAGTGTGATAACCTAAGTGCTGACCAAAGGAAAAACTCAGAAATGTTTGAAGACATACAAGGGTAGGACCATCTCTTTTAATATATATTTGTAGAGTATAATTTAGTGGCTAGACACTTGGCTCTAAGGCCAGGTAAAGTTCTAATGCTGGTTCCTCAACTTACTAGCTGCTAAATCTCAGGAAAGTGTTGAGTCTTTCTTTGACTCGGTTTTCTCATCCTCAGAATGAGAAATGTACCCCATCTCATAGGATTTTTAAGTATAAAATGAGATAACTAATGCATGTGAAAAACTTAACCTGATACCTGGTATACAGTAAATGCTTATAATAAATGTTGTTTATATCAGAATATGTTAATGCCACCTGATTGGAATGTTAGGGGTGGTAGATTAAAATATACATATTTTAAATACAGAGGGACTGACTGACTGACTGAATAAAGCACAGAAAAATTATCTGGAAATATCCTTTGGGAGCTAACACTGACCAGTAGCTTCTATTTACTTTATTCTGTGATGTCTCTGAAGAGCAGGCTAAAGCATCTACATCTACATAATATTTATTTCTTCAACAGTGTGATACACTGAATACTTTCTGTCTATTTCTAATGTCTTTGCTTTCAGAGGAGTCCAAGCTTAGCTCCTCTTCTGAGGTGTACACCACTTTTACTTGAAGGCAATTTCATTTGGTAAGTTTAAAGTAAGATAGAAGTGAGAGTCAGAAAGTCAAGAGTGGGCACCAGAATAGAAATGTTGCCTAAATGCTTGTCATTTTCTCTATATCACAAATAAATGACTGAAATGTTTTCTTATATCAGGTAAGAGTTACAGTTGATTGGGAAACCACAATTGAATAATTTCTCTTTAATGCAATTAAAATACTACCCTTAAGGCAGCATTAGAATATTTTGCATAACATTTACTTGAGGTTTTTATGAGAGGGGAAAATCATTTGATGCAGTCCAAGTTCTTTCTTTCTTTCCTGCCAGGGTTTGAAATAGCCTATATTTAAATGTATAGAGGTGTCTTTGGAGAACCACAGGCATAGAGAATTGGAAGTCTGTAACTGGAAGCATCTTTTGGGGTTGAGAAATGTAAGCTATTGTGAATGCTCAACAATACATGTTGAAATAATTAAATCTTTTAGAAATGATTGAACTGGATGTTTTCAAATAAGCAAATCTACATTTGTCATTCTGAATTCTTTTTATGGAAAGATGGTGTTTCTCCCTCCTGTTTAGGTAATTAAAAATAGTCATCTGAAGATCACTCATTATCAAACATAATTCTGCACACAGTAAAAAATGTTCTGGGGCTGAGACCTTGCTTGCAAAAAATGTCATCCCTCAAAGGAAGTCTTTCTGCAGAAGCTATTATTCCCTATTGGAATGGGAATAAAAGCATTGCTTCATACCTACACATGTCTTCACAGCACAGAGCGTCTTTCCCTTGGTGGCGAGGATCCAGTGCATGTATTTCATGTGCATGCCATGCCCATCCTGAAAAGCTGGACACTTTCCAGTACCATTAGGGTTTGGAGGAAGAGCTGTTGCTCCTTAGAACTTTACTTTTCTTGTGAATATTATTGTCTCAATTTATTTTAATGCAATGAGTGGGAGAGAAAGTGGGAATTAAATGCATACTCAGAAGCCTCTATCTAACAGTCCGGCTGTTTGGGGCATTACAAAAAGAGGCACAGGGAAACCTTTGAGAGTTTGGAGCCTGCTGCATGAGAGAGATAAAAGTAGAAACAGCAAATTGGCTGCAATACGAATGGCAGGTGCATTTGTTCACTGGAGGCAAGTTGGCAATTTAGTTTTCAATGACCAGCTTGCGTCTCTAAGGTTCACCTTTCAAAGTTCTCCCTTTTGCCCTCAACTTATAGTATTGCCAAAGCTCTGCCTCATTTCCAGTCCCTAGGCTCCAGGTAACAGACACTCTTCATCCTGGTTCTTCTTTGGGAAAAAAAAAATGTCCTGATCTCTTCTCTGCTTAATGGGAGTGGAATTAAAAAGAAGAAAATGGAAAACTTGCACAGTGGAATAACACACCCAAAGAGAAAGCAAATGTGTGTTGTGTAGGGATGGTTTTGTCCTACCTGGATAAACACAAACTGAGGGGAGGAGGACTCTGGCAAAACACTGTGACTCTGACCTCACTCCAGCATTTCAACAGATAGCAGAGAAGTCAAAGCCTTTCTTTCTACTTCCAGGATGGGACTTAAGAGACACAGGTTAGAGGAGAAGAATTTAGAATAGAGAAGCTGATGAAAGCAATCAGTCTTCACTGAATAAAGATAAGAGGGAAATGACAATTTCCAACTCCCCACCACAGGTAAGCAAGGAGAAATTACTGCTTTCTGGGTACAGCCCATCTGGACAAAAAATCATTTCCTCGTTACATAAAAGCAATGTAATGCTGAAATGTACATGACACACATATTGACCCTTGTTTATGTTTATACCCACCATTCCTATTATATTGGTTGGTTTTTCACCTCTATATTGCCATCATGATTACATTTCTTACTAATTCCTCTTTTGAACACCTTTGGTAGAAATGGACGAGATCACGCCCAGCATGATCTTCCATGAGAAGATCATTTTCATCTTCCATGAGAGAGAATGTCGTTTTAAAGAAGTTTATGGAGTAATCTAGGTTACATGATTTTAAGGCCTATTCTGGTCAACAAGATGGCAGATAGACCCTGGACAACAATTAAAAGAAGAGCATATAGCAAATAACTGACTTCTGAATTACATAGTTGCCTGGCAATGAATATCAATTTATTAAATATGATTGTCCCAGGTTTAACAGAAAATCCATGAAATACTTCTGTCTCAAATCTGTCTCTCCACTCTGTGAAATCAAAGGCCTCTGAGTTTAGGCAAAAGAACAGGATTCCTATTCAACATTCAGTTCATTTGCAAATGAATGACTAAATAATGAGTGTCTCCCAGGGTATGCCTTCTTCTGCCTCTTCCTATTGTGGAAGTTGAGGGACAAACTTAGATGTTTCACTTTTCAAATGGCCTTGATAATGCCATAGAGATATGTACCATAAAGAAGGAAGCAGGAGAAATGGCAGTAGAAGTTAATGCATGATACCAACAAAAAACAAAAAACTTCTTGACACTCTCAATATCTCAGGAGATACTGCTCCTGAGATATCATTTTATTTTAATATCGTCTATAATAATAAAAGCATAATATGCTAATTAGACCTGAGGATCTTCCCGACAGAGCCAGGCTTTGAGGGAAGCCCCGGTCCCCCGTGCCAGAGGGAAGCTGGTGCCGGCCGGAGGGAAGGAAAGCCTACTCTTGCAAGAATTTCATGCATCAGGCCTCTAGTATTAGATCACTTTAATTCAGTAAGAAGGAAACAAAGTCATGAATATGTTTCGAGTGCCACAAAAGTAAACAAAAGTATACAAAAGTTAACCTTGACTTCCAAATGCAGTACAACATCATTCCATATAGCAACCTGTTTTGAAAACTTTTTTAACATGGGATCATTTTTTATGGTTATTACTAGAGGCCTGTTGCATGAAAGGATTCGTGCAACAGGCCTGGGTCCCGGGTGCCAGAGGAAAACCAGTGCTGCTCCAGCCGGAGCCGCCTTCAAAGCCCTTGCTGCTCTGGCCAGAGCCGCCTTCAGTCTTCGCTCCACCGCTTCGCACCTACGTATGCAAATTAACCACCATCTTTGTTGGCGGTTAATTTGCATATCTCGCTGATTAGCCAATGAGAGGCGTAGTGAAGGTATGGTCAATTTCATTCTTTGTCTATTATTAGATAGGATACTTGAATACTTGAAGCATTAATTTATGCTTGAAGTACACTATATTATTTGTGTTTCTTTGCCATAGGCCTCTGCCCACTGCTACCGTAGAACCAACATATGTACATATGTCCACAATTTACTTAGATTGATTGACATTGATTGCACATTAAGTTTATGGGCAATGTTACATGATAAACAGGACCTTCACTGCCTGAAAATTCACCCACTGTTCTGAAAAATGTGTAACTATCAAGTTTAGGATTAACTATACTCGTGTTCCCATTCTGAGAAGATGTGAAGGGATACAATGACAATACCTAATACTTGCCAAGTTTTTTACACATAAGAATTCATTGAATCCTCTTAACTACTCTGGAAGATAGATATCATTAATATTTCTATTTTAGGGATGAGGAAACTGTGCTACATAGAGTTGTAAAAGTAGCTTATGTTCCCCTGCTGGAAGCTCCAGGAGGGTGATGATCCAATGTTTCTTTTTCTCAGATAATCCTTGATCTGTTTGTAAATTTTACATTTTTCTACACATCTTACTAGCACAGGGTTTCTCAGCTTTGGCACTACTGACATTATGGTCTGAATAACTCGGTGTGTGTGTGTGTGTGTGTGTGTGTGTGTGTGTGTTGTCCTTGTATTTAAAGCATGTCAAACAACACCCCTGGCCACTATCCATTATATATCAGTAGCTTCCCATCCTTACCCTCCATGCTTCCCTGTCAGTTATGACAACCAAAAATGTCTTCAGACATTGCCAAATGTCCCTGAAGGCACAACCAGCCCTGGTTGAGAATCTCTGGTCCAGAGGGTTGTGCTGGATAGAGTAGGGAAGGGGATGATTGACTAGGCTACTAGTAAATGAAGATGGCATGACCCATCTTTCTCAAAGACAAGGTCAGTTCCCACAATAGAGGGCCTGACCCAAAAATCAAAGTACTCGTGTCTCTGGTTCAAGAGTAAAATTAACAATGGAATCAGGCTCTTAAACAGCTCCATAAAACATATCATTTCATAGCTTAAGATGCTGCTTCAAATAATTAAAAAGTAATAAAGGGTGCTTTCATCTATTGCTCTTATGTTTTACTTTTTAAACACTCATCTGTGGTTACTGCATCCTTTTAAAAAATAACCCCAACCTTATCAATTAAAAACCTTCTATGTAGGTGCTTGCAGTAGGTTCTAAGGCAAACATTCTGTTTACCTTCTTCCATGTAGCATATGAACCATGAGGAATTTGGCAGACTAACACACAATCATTAACGTCATTTTCATGCCGATAGATGTGAAAAGGTTGCTTCTGATTATCTACGCTGCTTGAGGGATGAGTGGTGCTGCTACCTACCTAACTCAGAGCAGATGTCACCTCAGCACAAGGCAACAAAATGGTATTTCTGGGCACTGAAGCAGCATCACAGTGTGAAATGCTATCCAACAAAACTTACCAAGAACACTACTATGTTAGCTTGCTGCTATGCAAAGCAGACCTGCCAATAACACCTGGCCTGTGTGCCAATGGCTCTGTACACTCAGAGAGGAAATGGAAAGCATCCATTCTTAATGTCTTTGCACTTATGGTTTCAAAGGTTCCTCTACTTTACCTCCCTTACCAAATTCTGGCAGAGGTAACTTTATACCTCTTTTAATTCAGTTATGACCAAGTAAGAATGCTTTAGATACATGGACAGGCAGAATGTACTCGGGGGAAATGCTCAGGGTTGATTACCTGGCAGTGTGTTGTGTACTGCGAAATGCTGCTCTGCTTTCCGGATGCAAAGCAATGGGAATAATAATATGTAAATTGATGTATCAAGATTTCTGAAAGCTCAGCATTATTTCCCCTTGCCCAAAGATTTCACCTCGCCTTATTAACTATTCTAACAACCCTACCATTTTTTTTGTTTGTGTAATTCTTGTTTCCTCCCATTTAGCACATAGAAAAAAGCATTAGTAACACTCTTGGTTTTAAATGAACCCTATTAATATTCGCTTCTGCAAGGGACTCTGGGATAAGTTTGATAAATGTGGCCGTGAAGCCGATCTGACAGAGCTAAGTGTGATGTTTGTGTGTTCATGGGGAACTGCTTCATGCACAAGAGGGGGACAGGCTGAAATGGGGAGTCTGATGGTCTCTATTTCCAAGCCACAGATAGCAATCTAAAGTAGAAATATAATGGTACTTTTTAAAAAAATGTAAGAACCTAATCCAAAAACAAAGCAAGCAATTCCTGTGAAGCTAAAGCAAACCCCACCACTGTCTGATCAGGAGGTTACTCACACCAGAGAACCCTCAACTCTCACAACCCTGGCTGGCAAGACCCAGAAAGCCCTGAGGGAGGGTAATGAGAACATAACCTGTGCCTGTAGGAGAAGAGGTGAGGCTGGGGCTCAGGCTACATTGCTCTGTTGCCCCGTAGCGGTAGGAGTTGCCCCTGAAAGGTAGGTGCCTATGGGGGTACATAGTAATTACATTTCTAGGATGGGAGGGAAAACACACAAACAAACAATAAAACAGGCTGTCATTTCTGAAAAAGCTTTATAGTAAATGTCAGCAGTTCTTGGAAATGGGCTCATTCCATATACGTGGCTTGCTGGAGATGGGCCTCACCAAGGTCCTTAGCTTTATAATAGGATACATAAATAAGTGGTGTGGGATTAAAGGCTTATAAGAAACTGAAAAAACTGTTATTAATTTTGCTAGAGAATCTTCTAGCCTAATCAAGGTGCAACTCCAAATGTGGTCACATAAATAAGAGAGAAAACTTAAGTTCTTTCTACAACTGCTTCCAAATTTCGCCCTTTATTTTCTTTAGTATTTCAGTCTTAATATTTTTAAAAATTTTTTTAAATATATTTATTTATTTATTTTTCAATTAGAGTTGACATACAATATTACACTAGTGTCAGGTGTAAAACATAGTAAGCAGACATTTATATAAGTTACCTAGTGATCACCCCTATCAGTCCAGCACTCATCTGACACCAATCTGTATTAATTTTTTTATGAACTTTGATCACATTTTGGGAACAAAGGTCCACTTTATTAACACAAAAGTTCCCAGACAATCACAGTGACTGTCATTGAAGAGGACATTGGCAGGAAACAAGTAGAAAGTAAAGGGAGTAGTGGTAGTGGTTTGGTGATCATATTTTGGGAAGAGATGGCAAATCTGAGAGATGATGATAATAGGGTAAAAAATGTATAAAACCACAAACAGATCAAAAAGCTTATTTGTGGTGGTGATAAAAAGAAATAAAAGATTGGCATTTTCCACAAGTTGAATGCCCAAGTGTTTCTGAGAAGCAGAATGGAAAGATTGATTACATGGCTATCATTTATTGAGCATGTTCTATAATAGCAAGCCTTGTTCTAAATGCAGTTCACTTAATTAGCAGATTCTTCTTGATATGTAGATATTATACCTACTTTACACATAATTAACCTGAAGCTCAGAGAGATAAACCATGCTGAAAAGTAAACGACTTCACTCTCACAGGTAAAAACCCAGGCTCAAGTTTAGGGCTCTCCGAAGTCCCACAGCCTACCAGCTCTAGGCTGGCCTCACTTCAGATGAGAATCTCTCATGCTTTTGATGATTTGACTCTTGTATTAGGATATGGAAAATCCCTTTGGGTAGGCTAAAGTAGGTGTGTTTTGCTATTTAAGCAATTTCCGTTCATAGAGTTTTCAGTCTTTGTGTAGACCTAGAGACTCATATAAGGTGACTCCATTAACATAACATTTCTTAGAATTTAAAAGACAAAACAAGACTCTAATTTTGAAGCTAACATGACTCTTATTTTGGGCTGCGTTGCCTTTGCAGTGGATGCAGCACTCCTGTTCTTAACTTGGTTGCCGGGAGCCTGCACCTGGTAGAGGCATCGCCATCTGGTGGTCCCATCAGAACCCATTAAGCACTGGGGTAGACTTCCTGGAAGTGGGGAATATGGAACAGGGAAGCCCAGCTCGGGCTACAGGACTTCACCTTTGAAAAAAAGAAAAGGAAAAAAAAATACAGCTTGCACAGCCTACAGAGCAATTGTTCCTGCACAGCAGCTCCAGTCTAATTGATTTGGACACCACAGCTAATTTTCCCTCAGACATCTGTTAGCACACATTAGTGGATGTCGTTAGGTAGGGAGGCACAGATTAGATGGGGAGCAGGGCTCAAAGGCCCTGGTTTAGGAGACTGGAGCAGACGGAGGAATGACAACAGATAGTTTGCCAGCACCCCAGCAACGTCAGATACTTCTGCTTCAGCAGCCCTGAAAGGAAACGGTAATGGCTGGAAAGCCATGGCAGTCATGCATAATAGTCTCATCCTTTCTTGTGTTTCCCCAGATAATGTGTTTTTGGAACTTCCAAGGGCAAAAAAGGTGATCCAGATATCAACAGAAGCCAAAACACACAAGGAAAAAAGGCATGCATTGCCCATGCCTCTTCTGTTTCATTTGTTCTTGTATTTCAGACATTAGCATGCAGGGAGGATTCCAAGGCTCAGGCACACAGCAGTCAGGCAGGTGATAAAATGCTGGTGAGGTCAGAGGTGTCCAAATCATCTCCCATTGCAAAGGGCTGGAAGATAAGTCCTGTTTTATTTATTCTCTTTTGTGCAGCTGTTTTCAGATACTTAACTGATGCCAGAATGCAATTCCCATCCTTTGGGACATGTTTTGCAGTTGAGGAAGTCAAAAAAATCTGATGCCCTCAAGGAAATCCTCCATGAGCTGGTCTATACTTCCGACTACTCTCCCAGTGAATACATTTAAAAATTTGTGATCCTTTTTCAGAAGCAGCACACTATGCACTGCAAATAAGCTGAAGGAAGAAAAGACTGCATCTCAAGCCAAAACTGAAAAATTCTACATACAGGCAAATATCTCCATTGGTGATACAGATTCAATCTTTCCCTTACTGCTCCCAGCATCTTTTACAACATATGTTCTCATCACTTCACTCCACTTTGAAAATCCTTACTTACCTAGTCTGCAAAGTGTCCAAAACCCATCATATTTTTGGTGTCAACTGATCATTCACCTCCTCAGATTTCTATCTATGTTCTCCCTTACTCTATTTTATTGATTTTTTACAGAGAGAAAGGGAGAGTGATAGAGAGTTAGAAACATCGATGAAAGAGAAACATCGATCAGCTGCCTCCTGCACACCCCCTACTGGGGATGTGCCCAAAACCAAGGTACATGCCCTTGACCAAAATCGAACCTGGTACCCTTCAGTCCGCAGGCTGACGCTCTATCCACCGAGCCAAACCGGTTAGGGCTCCCTTACTCTATTTTAAAACAGACTCTTTGCTATTTTCTAAATGCCCCAGCCAATTCCACACCTGTGTCTCTTTCGTTATTCTTGACTACCTTATACTCTGGCACAGGGGTGGGCAAACTTTTTGACTCGAGGGCCACAATGGGTTCTTAAACTGGACCGGAGGGCCGGAACAAAAGCATGGATGGAGTGTTTGTGTGAACTAATATAAATTCAAAGTAAACATCATTACATAAAAGGGTATGGTCTTTTTTTTTTTTTTTTTTTAGTTTTATTCATTTCAAACGGGCCAGATTCGGCCCGTGGGCCATAGTTTGCCCACGGCTGCTCTGGCATGTCCTTCAAAGCTCTGCCCCACATCCTCTCCACAGTGAAACCTCTCTCAGATTCTAGGGAAAGAGTCTTTCCTCTCTGTGTGCCAACTGGACCTTGCTCATGTTTTCATACATTTTATCACCCATTACAGTTTATGTTTGCATTTCTAGTCTTCCTTCTCCTCAACTGCTCTACTTGGAATTCACATGCATGTAGCTCTTGATGGGAGGGCTATAGTATGAGTCACCTTTGAATTTCCAAAATCTGGCGCAGTGCTTGGTCTATGGCAGGCCCTTAATAAATACCTGTCAAAGGGATGAATTTATGAATCAACTTCACCACTACATATAACTGTCTCAGTAGCAGATGGTGCCATGATTCATTGTTAGAGAAGAGTATTGATGATGGGACTTCTGAATGGCCAGGTATCTTTTACTTGGTAAAACTGACAAGTGTATCCATCTTGAAAAACATTGTCATGTGTACACACTTACATAACTTACATAAGACAGGAAATAAGAAGTCACCAAACATAATGTCCTGGATTGTCACCAATCTACCAAGGAAGAAGTATTCTGTTCAGTAACAGTTCTGAGGACTCAGTTACGGTGAAGCATATCTGAGACCTTGAAACATAATACATTAAAGAAGAGTAACAAAAAGTAATGAATAAAGTGCCCATAAGAGCATGTCTCTGAATATTATGACTTAGCTATGGACTGTCCATCAGAGGAATTAATCAATAAACAGAGTCATATGACCTATATTGTGAGTAGATCAAATAGATCAAACAAATATAAATACAACTAGAGGCCTGGTGCATGAATTTGTGCACATTGAAAGGAAATTAAATAGAAGAAATATTTTAATATTGCTATTCACCCTTTCTCTATAATAGAAGTGTCAACCAAATTCATGATCGACAATGATAGATAGAAACATGCATGCGAATGGTGCCAGCAAGATATATATATATATATATATATATATATATATATATATATATATATATATATATTAGCTTAATTATTCCTGCTTTCTGATTTAGCTAAACTTTTTTCCAGCCCAGTGAAGCACCCCAACCTCTCTTTCAGGTAATTGTCAGCAACACAGGAGTAAATAGCAACATGGAGCAGATTATTATTGTAGATCACACAGGGAGAACAAAGTGTAAAATATTTAACTGCAGCAGTTTTTGACTATATTCTGTGCAGTGAGAAAACCTGAAGTCATTTTCAATTTCCACCATTTCTTACTTCTTTTCAGTTGGGTCAAGTTTCTAAACTTCCTAAATCTCCATTTTCCGGCTAATGAAAACAAAATAGGATTCTACTGAGTTGAACTCCACTTCGGTTTCAAGCTCGCTCTCCAGGATGTGACTACATTCAGCGGAGGCAGCGCCAGCTCCCAGCCAGGAGGTGCTGAGAACTCCTCAAAGCCCAAGGCTGCCATGGACCCCTCTCTCTGCTCCAGCTCCATTTCTCCCTGGCTCCCGGTGCAGAACTTCCAACCTTGCAAGCCTCTAGTTTAAAGTGGCTTGCAAAACTACAGCCCATCCGATTTCACAGACAGGCACCCAGCACCCAGGCCCGACTGCTAAGCCTCCTGGGAGTTGTAGTTCTCTATTTCCGGCTTGTCTCCCTCGCCCAACCCCCACCCCAGTCCCAACTGAAAGGCCCTGCTGGCTGGTCTAACCCTGTGGCCAGGCATCTGAGTCACCTCCGGTTTATACCTGTCCCGACACCATGCCATCTGACCATGGAGACTCTCCTCTTGGGAGGCCCCTGGGTCTCCTTCTGGGTCTCCTCAGCCCAAGCACCAGATCACGTGCCCCAGCTGCAACTCAGCCCCGGGCCCTGGGTCACCTTCTGGGGCCTGGCTGCATCACCCCTGTGGACCAGATCGCGTGCCCCAGCGGCGACACAGCCCTGGCGCCTGGGTCTCCTTCTAGGTATCCTGCTGGGGCCTGGCTGCTTCGCCCGGATCACGTGCCCCAGTGGCAATGCAGCCCTGGCACCTGGATCTCCTTCTGGGGCCTGGCTGCATCGCCCCCGGGGACCAGATTGAGTGCCCCAGCTGCAATGCAGCCCCGGTGCCTGGGTCCCCTGCTGGGGCCTGAATGCATGGCCCCTGGGGTCCAGATGGTGTCCCCAGGCAGCTATGCAGCCCGGCCTCTGGCCCTGCCACTGGGTGTTCTCCCATCACTGGTGATCAGTGATCTGAGAAGCCAGGCGGGGCAGGGAAGAGGCAGTCATCCGCCTCTTCCCTGCCCCACCCAGCTTCTCTGATCCTATCACAGAAGCCAGCAAAGGCAGTCTGGCTTCTTTGAGCAAAGGAAGCTGGGTTCTCTGGCTCTTGGCTGCCACCTGGGTTTCTGATTGCAGTCAGCGGCAGGCGGCTTCTTCCCACCTTCCCCTCCCAGCATTGTGCCTACGTATGCAAATTAACCGCCATCTTTGTTGGCGGTTAACTGCCATCTTGACTGGCAGTTAATTTGCATATCGCCCTGATTAGCCAATGGGAAGGGTAGCAGGTGTATGGCTAATTACCATATTTCTCTTTTATTAGATAGGATACTAGAGGCCCAGTGCACTAAATTCATGCATGGGGAAGGGTCCCCTCAGTCCAGCCTGCATCCTCTCCAATCCAGGACCTCTTGGGGGATGTCCGACTGCCGGCGGGGATTGGGCCTAAACCAGTAGTTGGACATCCCTCTCACAATCCTGGACTGCTGGCTCCTAATCGCTTACCTGTCTGCCTGCGTGGTAGCCCCTAACTGCCTCCCCTGCAGGCCTGGTAGCCCCCAAATGCCCCCCCCCCCCGCCCACTGGACTGGTCGCCCCACACAGATTGCTGTTCAGTTGTTTGGTCGTCCCTCACTACCCCCCTCCCCCCCTGCTGTCCTGGTCAACCCACACAGCCTGCTGTTCAGTCATTTGGTCATCCCTCACTAACCCCCCTGCTGACCTGGTCATAGGCAGCCATCTTGTGAGGGTATGAGGGTTAATTTGCATATTACCTCTATTATATAGGATAGTCTTTCCTGTGATCTTCTTTTGCTTCCACACTATTTGAATAATAGGAGAGGGGAGAATAGGAGAGGGGAGCACTTATTATATATTGGGCACTATGTCAAGTCCTTTCATGTTACTTTAGATAAGGGATCATCATCCCCATTTAAAAGGTGAGGAATGAGGTTTAATGAAATGATATCACTCATCCAAGTCACAGATCCACAGCTGTGATCCCCAAATCAAACAGATGTTCTGGTTTCAAGGCCAGGACTCCTCTTACTATGCAATGACTTTCTATTTCTTTTCTCCATTATGATGTGAGACAAAATAAAGCATAATGCAAGGAAGACACAGGAGTTCAAAATAAAGAGGGCAGGACACAGCTGAAAAAAGAGGTAAAAGGCAGTCAGGAATGGATGGGTGAGGTTCACTGCTGTAAGTCTATGGGAGCTGATACTATAGAAATTCCGTGGAGCACAGAACCTTCTCTTGGTTCACTCTCAGACAGTGATTAAGAGACGATAAATACAGTGTCTGCATTATAGAGGACCGCAATGTCCTGCTGGAGCTTGAAGCCAGGGCTGTCCATCTGTCCTAGCTTTAATGGGATTGATCAGGCTTGGCTATCTCTGCTTTCTGCCAAACAGAATCAGAAGCCATCAGTGTTAGTAATTTGGGAGCAGTTTTTGGCTACATAAATGGCTGTTAGTAGAATTTATGGACAGTGAAGCTTGATTCAGGGCCAGCCTGAAGCAAAACCAAGGAGTAGGCAGTTCATCTTCTCTACATCCTTCCGTGTTCCATTCTTCCCCCAACTATTAGCCAGGAAAGAAAGTATTTGAAACATTCCAGTAATTTATAGCAGGGTGTTGGTGGCATCTGCCACCTCTCTTTTCTACCCTCTCCCAAGTAAAAGGTATGTACCTTTGCACTCTGTCTTTAGTTCTGTGGCTGTAGAGTAGTTGCAGTAGAGGTCATAAAAAGGTGATTACTTACATAACCACCTTAACTGACTACTCATAAAGCCTCCATTTTCCCCCCTTTTGCTGATTGCATATAAGGGGCCTCTAGCTGCCTCATACATTAACCAAATTGTATCTTCTTGGATCAATTAATCATTTTCTTCTGAAGAAGGATAATTCTGGATGCAAAAACATATTTTTAATACCAATAATGGGCCTTCAGAAACTAGATAAAAATACCAGTGTTTTCACTTTAAATTATATTGCATTTATATTTTCATCAATATCTAATGCTGAGTCAAAACAGATGGCAAGGTAGACTTAACTAATAATAAACAGGGGTCTATTTATTTTATTTTTAAAATATATTTTTATTGATTTCAGAGAGAAAGGGAGAGACAGACAGACAGACAGAAACATCAATGATGAGAGAGAATCATTGATGTGCTACCTCCTACACTCCCCTCACTGGGGATCAAGCCCGCAACCTGGGCATGTGCCCTAACCGGGAATCGAACCATGACCTCCTAGTTCATAGATTGATTCTAAACCACTGAGCCATGCTGGCCTGGCAAGACTGTGTCTCTTTAAAGAAAAGAAAGGGGTCCATGTAACTCAGGAATTATTCTTTTTGCTGGAAATATTCAATTTACACATTACCTTCTAACCCAGCTTCCCTCTGCTCTGGGTCCTGGAAGGCTGACCACATGAATTATGTCAATGGCATTCTTGCCTCTGGCTTCCAGTTGGGATGGGCCAATGAGGAAAACTGCTGAGATTTGAAGGACAGGTAGAATGTGGAATAGGCATTTATTGGTTTTTTGCTTGGCTCGGGCACTGCAGTCTCCCACTCTGCCTCCCCACTCTTGTTAGAGGCTCTCATTTTCTGGCTTTTAGTAACTGCTCCCTCTTATTACCCCATCCTCTTCAGACCCCGGGCACTACACTATCCCTTGTGATTTTCTTACCCCTGCCTCTTGCCCAACCATTAAAAATATATTCCTTATTAAACTCCTTTGAAATTATCCAATTTGAGTGTGTGCCATCTGTTTCCCACAGGGACCCTGACTGATAAAGCCTAATTACTCAGATTTACCTTTATTCTGAAACCTGAATATGGTCCTGGGGGAAACTGGGGGAAAGGGGAGCTTCTACTAAGTTACAGGTAAAGGGTCGACAGGGTCAAAATGGGCAGTTTAGTAAAAAAAAAGAATGAAAGAAAAAAAGTACCAGGAAACCAGATGAATTTCCCATGCCAGATACTGGCCATTATAATGTGACTCACATTCACCCACTGAAGCATGCTTCCCGGCCAAGGTCTCAATAACAAAATAAAAGCTTTGGAGTCAGCTCTGCTCTCCCTAGGCCAAGGGAATATGTCCCAGTTACTCCTAAATGATTTCCTGTGGAAAAGACCCAAAATATGAGTGGCTAGGAAATGCCTACTTTCTTTCCACCAGCCATAAAATTCATTTGTATCAGCAATGGAATCAGTGACACCTTGTGAAAGGTAAATTGTGCCTTAGGAGGCCACAGTGCAGGCACACTGGAGTCCAGAATTACAACATGTCTCCAGACAAGACCTCTGGAAGTTCCAGAGACCAGTTAAGTAATCAAGTAGCACAAACTATTTGCAATGGTTATATAATGGAATCTTCTTCCAGGACTGCCTTCAGTATAAACCTGGTGGCGGTGTGGCAGTGGCAGTGAGGGACATATTTGGGAGCCTAATTTTCCCCTCCAGACGTATGGAATCTACAATAACAACAATAACAACAAAAAGTGAAAGGGCTTTGGGCACCTGGCACAGCTAAAGGCTGTGAATCATTAAGGCCGGCCCAGAGGCAGCAAGGTGAATGCTGGTGACCTCCCCTGTCAGGTTTTAGCCTCCTATACGTTTGGCACGAAAAACGAGGGTTTAAAATAGCTTTCCTGGAGGTTCCATGTGACTTGTCACTGGACCCAGACAGCACAAAAGGGATGATTAGTGAGGCAAAAAAAGAGGATGTTCTCCTGAGATGACTTCCAAAAGCTGCTTCTTGCAGCACAAATCTCCCTTTGAAACGCAGAACTTGCTGGGACAGGCAGTAGCAGTCTCCCCTTCCAATGATTAAATTTTGCTTGAGAATCTTTTTTCTTTCCCCCCCAAATGAGGATCACCTTCCAACTCCAACAATCTTTACTTGGAGGAAGAAATGGAAATTCAAAGGACAATCTCTCCCCAAAGCCACTATCCTTGCTTTCTTTCCCACTGGCCTTCAGCAAAGAATCTCAGCCTCTTCACAGCGTGGTGAGCAAGGACTTCATGACCAGCTCTGACTGCCAGCAGAGTCATGGGGATGTCACTTCTAGTCTGGGTGCCCACGCAGAATGTGATGGAGGCCCCATCCATGTCAGAGCTGCCAGCAGAAGCAAGTCGCTGAAATGGTGCAGGGGGCTGGGAAGAGGGGCATTCAATTTTCCTCTCCCAATGGAGTCAAATTGCTCCCCGGGGAGTACAAGAGAAACAGCTGTCATCCTACCACCAACTGCTTCAGAACTGCCTTGCACCTATTTACACAAAGCACAGAACAAACATGAAAAGTGCTGAGATATAAAGTGAAATAAAGAAAATAGAGGAAATGGGGATTTAAGAGAAGAAAGGGGAGTGGTAAGGAGGAAGGCCATGAACTCAAGAACTCAAGAATTGACACTCCAGACTGGTTAGTGAGCCAAGTACTTCAGGACGGTGGACTGGGTTGACAATGAATGCTTCACAGAATTCCTTCATTGATAGCTTATGATAGTGGACAAAATCCTCTGTGCATAAAGCCAGCAATAAAGAAAAACGAGAGGAAGAAGGATGCAAAAGCAAGAAGACAAAGAAGAGGAGGGAAGGGGGGTAGAGAGAGAAGAGATAAAGAGAGAGAGAGAGAGAGAGAGAGAGAGAGAGAGAGAGAGAGAGATTGATTGAGAGAACACACACACATCCTAATTAAAAAGTTAGAGGAAAATAGAGAAACATTACATGTGGCTTTTGTTTTATTTCCCTCTTGTTCCACAAAACTTGAGTTGTAGCTTTCACAGTAAATTATGTGAAGAACCATATGGCATTTAAATTTTCTGTATAAATTTATTATAAGAACTAGTGGCCCAGTGAACAAAATTTGTGCGGGGTGGCGGGGATGTCACTCAGCCCGGCCTGCACCCTCTCCAATCTGGGACCCCTAAACCGGCAGTCAGACATCCCTCTCGCAATCCAGGACCGCTGGCTCCTAATCGCTCACCTGCCTGCCTGCTTGATTGCCCCTAATCACTCTACCTGCCAGCCTGCTCACCCCCAACTGCCCCCCTTGCCAGCCTGATCACCCCAAACTGCCCTCCCCTCATGGTCTGATTGCCCCTAACTGCCTCTGCCTCGGCCCCACCACCATGGCTTTGTCCGGAAGGTCTCCCGGTCTAATTAGCTTATTACCCTTTTATTAGTATAGATTGCTTCTTCCCAATATCTTGTACAGAAAAGTCCTGGCTGGCTTTATGCCTCTAGGTTCCTTGCAGGTGGACACTGTACCAGTGAGGCCAAAAAAGTTCAATGTTAAAGGATGACAGGGCAACACGGCAAGACATTTTGCAGAAGAGCTATAATGTCTAACCTCCCATAAAAAAGGAATTACGCACCTGCTTGCTAGCTAGTAGTTCCCAGACACTTGGGCTCCATTACCCAGGACACTGCTTTCAGAGAGGGCCCATGCTCATGCATCCTGGTCACAAACAAGTCTGTGTGATGTCATTCAAGGTGCTTGTGTGCTTCCTGAACCTGTTTCACATCCCATTGCTTAGCTGGATGGGATTGGATTGCCCATGCTCTTTGGTCTCTCTAACCTGGGGAATCAACCAGTTCTGAAGCAAAACTTGGTGTCATTACAGGAAGCAGAGTGGAACATAGAGTGAAAAGTCTGGAAATAAGGTCAGGGGAAAGTATCTCTATTCACAAGTCGGCCTGACTCTGAGTTAGTAGAGAGAAAAGGGGGGCATGCACCCTGAAGCTTGTGGCACTGCCCATTATCTGCTGCTCTGTGGCCAGAAGAAAACATTTCTAATTCACCAGTTCAAGTGCCAATATCTATATTATCTATGAGAACTATCAATCCCAGTCCTAGCTCTGTAGCCCTGACTGGAAAGGCCAGATGTTCAATTCAATTGGGTCATAGTTATGAGCTCCTAGCTCAAGGCATTTTTTGGGAAAAATAGGCAATTTACTCATGATTTTTCCCCCTCTATCCTCAGTGTTTTTACAATTCAGAGGAGACAGGCATACAGACAAACATAGCACAATGAAATGGATGACACTGTGAAATAAAACCAAACTAAAACCATTTTGAGGAAGGAGAGATCATTTACAGATGCTGGAAAAGTCTCTTTAAGGACATAGCATTCAAGATGAATAGAAATATGATACTGAAGGGGTGAAGAGGAAATTCTAGGTTGGGGAACACTTTGTGTGAAAGGTTCAAAGGTGGTGAAGTTTATGTTTTTCAGGGATTAAGAGGTTTTTATATATGACTGAAAGTGTGAATGTAAGTAAATGTAACAAGAGACATGGTTGGAATGCAAGGTTATTAGAAATTCATGGGAAACATGAATGCCAGACTAAAGTGTGATACTTTATTCAGTAGGTCATTCAAGTGTTTTGCATAGAAGAGTAGCAGGCTCTAGTGTTTTTTAATTTTTGTTTTAGTTTTTTGTTTGTTTATTGCTTTTTGTTTCTTTTCTCTCTTTTTTTTATTGTTTAAAGTATTAAAAATAGTAGTACATATGTCTCCTTTTCCCCCCATTGACATCTCCCTGGCCTCCCTGCCCCCACCCCCCAGCACGTGGCCTCACCCCCCCTAGTGTCTGTGTCCATTGGTTATACTTATATGCATGTATACAAGTCCTTTAGTTGATCTCTTACCCCACCCACCCCCCCCCCCCCCGGCCCCGCCACCCTCTCCTATTGTGTTTTTGAAAGGCAGCTGGAATAAGGAGGTGGATTGGAGGGTTTTAGATTAGAGACGATTGGTAAATTTGCTCATCTTTCAGTCCTATACACTTCATGCTTCATTTTTTTACACTGCACTAGTTTTCTGTCGCTGCTCTAACAAATTACCACAGAATTGGCAGCTTAAAGCAGCATAAGTATACTATACTAGAGGCCTGGTGTACAAAAATTCATGCACTCGGGGGGTCTCTCAGCCCAGCCTGCCCGCTCTCACAATCCGGGACCCCTCGGGTAGGGTCCAGTCTCATCACGGCATGGCTCTGGTTCCCCGGGCCTGTGGGCCTGAGGGGTGGGGGTGCAAGAGGACAGTCTGATTGCAGCATGGCTCTGGTTCCTGGAGTGTGTGGGCCAGGGGTAGGGACCCAGAGGCCAGTCCAATGGCAGCATGGCTCCATTCCCACAGCTCCCTCTTGCCACCACACCATGGGCGGCCGGGACCCAGGACTGACTCCCGCGGTGTTGGCCAGGACCCTAGTCTGCTGTTTGGTCGTCCATCTGGCTGTTTAGGTCACGATGGACCCTGGCTCTTTATATATTAGGATTATAATTTTAAAGGTTAGAAGTCCAAAATGGGTCTTTAGAGCTAAAATCAAGGCAGTGGCAAGGTTGTGGTCCTTATGGAGGCTCAGGGGTAGAATCTGTTCCTTGCCTTTTCTCAATTCTAGAAGCTGCTCAATTCTGGGCCCCTGGGCCCCTCCATCTTCAATGCTGACATCTTAGCACAGTCAAATCTCTCTCTGACTCATACTCTGCTTTCAACATCAGGTCTCCTCCTCTGACCCATATAGGACTCTTGTGATTACTTTGGGCTGATCTGGGTAACCCAGGATAATCTAATGTCAAAATCCTTAACTTAATCTTATCACAAAGTCCTTTTTTTCTACCTAAGATAACATATCACAGGTTCCAGGATTAGGATGTGAGCATCTTTGGAGTGGAGGCATTTTTCTGTCTTCATAGGAACACTTTGCTCTGAGTACAAAGCATAAAAGGAGAGGGTGGAGCGTGATGCTCTAAGCATTGGCTTCTAAAGACATGTCCTAGATTTTAGTCAGTTTCTCATAGGTGCATCAAAATAGCCCAGGAGGAAAGCACTTCAGTTAGAACTCTGCCACCCCACCTACTTATTTAAACTCCTTTGAATTAATACTTCTGAGTGACACTGAATAAAGATTTAACAAGAATACAAAAGATTACATTCACTTAGTGTCAAGAAAAAATAGAAAATTAATTTTTGGAGAAATAGTGAATTGAACATTTGGAAAACTGAGATCATTCTTCTGTCTCTGCCTGAAAATTCAGCAACAAAGAGTCTGACATTTATATTCACATTGACTATGATGTGACCCTGTCCTGTTGCAAAATCACAGAACAAAAGTGTCCTGGAAAGGGCTGCTCCTTTCCAGGGCTCGAGGCTTCAAAAGTTTAGGATTCCCACCCCCCCCATTCTCTATTAAAGTTCCCATGCTCCAGGTATATGAAAACATATTATGGGATATGAGAATAGATGATGTAATAATTTAGTACAAAGATTCCTTGCCTGGGATTCAGGGAAACACCATAATTGTCCCTGATTTGCTGTAAGATCAGGACAAAACCAATGAACATTAACATGTTTAAAGTTTCCTGTTACTCAAGTATTAAAGTTTCCTGTGTTACTCAAGTATTAAAAAATTATTGGCCCGAAACTGGTTTGGCTCAGTGGATAGAGCATCGGCCTGCGGACTGAAAGGTTCCAGGTTCGATTCCGGTCAAGGGCATGTACCTGGGTTGCAGGCACATCCCCAATAGGGGATGTGCAGGAGGCAGCTGATCGATGTTTCTCTCTCATCGATGTTTCTAACTCTCTATCCCTCTCCCTTCCTCTCTGCAAAAAATCAATAAAATATATTTTAAAAAAATTATTGGCTCTAGATATACTATGGAGATGTTGTAGGGTGAAAAGAGATAATATACCTGAAAGTCCTTTTCAATAAAGTTCAAAACTAATGTAGGTTACTATCATTCAATGAGCATCTACTAATTGTCATGCACCATACTATATAGGGGATACAGAGATGATAACAAGTGGCCTAAATATGATAATGGACAAGCATAACCTGGAAATAAGTACAGTGACTTGTTATTAGGGCCATAAGAGAGGTTTAGAAATTGTGTTCACTTACCTTGTTTGCTAGTTGAATGGTCAGAGATAAACATGATGATTTGAGGAGTCTATTTAGAATGATGATGACAAGCATTCTCTAGAAGTCAAAATTGAAGGGTAAGGTCTCCCCAAACTTTCATAAATACTGATCTACCTCACACAAAAGTATGAAAATGTCTGGGTTTGGCAGTGTCTTCACACATATCCTTATGCAAAGGGATGGCACTCTCTGGAGCTCACTGCAGACCATGTTTCTCAGCACTGGCTCACCCTGGGACCTATTCCAGGATCAGTCATACTTGCCATTCTTCGAATGTGTGTGAAGGGAGTAAAGAGTTATTAGAGAAAAATGTCAGTGAATTCCATATGCTTCCTTTTAAAATCACTTATATAGCAAATCTGCTTAGTCTACATGTCAAGAGAGGATTTTTTTTTTTTTTTTTTGAGCTAAGGTTGCAAATTCCATGTAGGTTCTGGAATTATGCCTGTTCTTATATCATCACTATTTCCAAAGAGTCTGCAATTGGATTCTAAGGTTATAAGTAAACAAAAGATGGAAAAGAGCCTTCCCCCACCTCTCCACCTCCCACCCCCCCCACACCCCCACCGCTCCTTAGCTATTTTGATTTAATCGGGCTATTGGGACAGCAACTGCATTAAGCCTGCAGACTTGCCTTATATAAAATAATATTCCTAATTCCATAATTATAAAGAAAAATACTAAACTTTCAATCCTCATTTGGATACTGATTTTATTTACTTATTTTCATCTCTGGCATGCATTCTTTCATAAGAAAGAGTTTAAACTAGAGAATGGGATTTTTATGTAACAACAGTATGGTACAGAGCTAACCAGTTCAGGTAGAAATATAACCCATAACTAAAAATATAATTCCAACACCAAACTAATAATAAGTACAATTACAATATATATATACATATATATATATATATATATATATATATATATATATATATATCCCAGATATATCATAATTGTACTTATTAATAGAAGGTAGCGAGTATAACATACTATATAATAATATTACTCAGGCACAAATAGTCTTAGAGGAAAACTAGTTTAATTAACTTTCTGGGCATAAATTTATTTTTTTAATACAAAGTTATCTTCAAGTTCAAAGAGGCAACTCTCAAAAAGTGATTCCAGTTCCCCTTGCCTCTACTTTCTATATTTTCTTTGCTCTATCAATGTCTCCTCATCTGCCAGAGAGCACACATGCTTATAACAGACCTTTCTTTTCTGTGGTGGGAGGAAAGGTAACTGAGAAACAAATCCCCGCCAATGCGTTAGGGATCTAGATTCACCATCCCCTGAAAAACTTTTAGTCACTAATTTGAGGATTCACTAAACAAATATTTTGTGTGTACCTACTATGTACTGAGCAATATGCCAAATACAACATTTATAAAGTGAATGCTAGAGAGATAGCCTGATGTGCAATGCAAATGAATGCATAATTACATTGAGCCACACAGAATTCTAGGTGCAACCTTTACAAAGTTAGCACATATCATTCATACCAAAGCCTGACTTTAGCTGCAACCGCTGCTGTGACCTCTTCTACACAGATTTCTCACTGAATGTCAAGATCCATCGACAGGCTGACTGTTTTATTGTGAATGCTGCATAACCACTAGCAAACCTCACTTTGGACATGGCTTTGCTCATTGGCACTTTTTAGCAATAAAGCAAACATGAAACAGGTAAGAAAGTCAAATCAGTTAACCAGTTACTAGATAATAGGAGAAGCAACTTCAGCCTGCAAAAGCATATTTTGGAATTTTTAGCTATAAATGCAAATGTGCTTGATTTTCAAGTAGAGTTGTCTTTTACTTTTTACTTGTCTAGCATCTTTCCTTTAAAGAATTTGTAGTCGCCTGGTGGGGCTGTCATACAACTACTATAGCACCAATCCTCTCACTCAAGTTCCACTGATATAAGCACTGGTCATCTAACCCAAGCTAGCCAATCAGAAGACTGTTCTCCTTTAGAAAGATTGGTTGGTTAATGACTGAGCATGTGATTGAAATAGTGCCAACCACAGTCTTTCTTTTCATAGGCTGAAATGGCTGGAGAAAGAGAGGGAAGGATGGGGGAGATAGAGAGAGAAAAAACTAGAGATAAAGACAGAGAGAGATTCAGAGAGATTGACTTATTTTCCTTCAGGGTCACCTTTCCCATTGTAAGTAAAAACCCTAACTGAAAATAGGGTTAAGGTAGAAGAATCATAGCCAAGAGGTATAGAGATAAATGACATCATTTTAACTTCTGAATCCAACCATGCCTGAAATTAAACCACCCCTATGTTTTCCAGTTACATGATCCATACTTTCTCCTTTCCACTTAACTTATTATAGTATGAGATTTTGCCACTGATTTATTCACTCTCAAAAATTAAAAGACTATGGTTGTGTTTTGAACATGTACACACACATATAAACACATACCTATACCAGTATATAATACAAATATATGTATATACACAGACATGAGCTGAATTAAATAAAACAGAATTGATTTGGCAAAATAAATATGTTTTGGGGAAAATGGCGTACTGTATGTATGTGATAAACCTATGCCTTCTGTGTCACATGTTAACATAGGCATTTGAAAATGAATGGCATTCTAGGGAAGCTATAACGGGGTGGCATGGTATAGTGGGAAACACATACTATTGGGAATTAGAAGGGACAAACTTAGCTAAATTATTTATAGTGAATAGGTTTTACTTTTAAAATAAAAAAAGGAATAAAGGCAGCTCCATTTTGGAAGTGAATTAGGTAGGTCTAGGTTCTAGTTTTAATTCTGCCATAAGCTAGCTCTTTCATTAGTTTCCTTCCTTATAAAATAAGGGGGCTGGAGCAGTGGCTTTCATACTAGACCCTGATGGTCCCAGGATGTTTTATGGGACACACTGAAGGTGGAATGCAGGAAAGGGCAACAAAGTAGGGGTCCCATGCTCTTCCACCCTGATCTGTTACCCAGAGGAGCTCTAAACATTATCTTTTATCTACTAAGCTTGAATATATGCTTTCAACTGGTTTCTGTGGTTAAAATCCAGCGGGAAAAAGTTAAAAACCATTGGGCTTGGTGATCCCTAAATCCCTATTGCTTTTATACACTGTTTGAAGTTAATCTCCAAATTAATTTTTCTATCAGAAATGCAGTGCCCTACTCATAGTAAGTAACCATCTTCTATAATTGCTTTTACTTAATCCAAGCCTGTGGGTCATATTTGAATACTCACAACCTTTACTTTTGTGAAGTATGGCATTTAAAAGTTATAAAAGATAACTTAGTCTGAGAATTCAAATTAGTATCTTAGATATTCAGATTCAGAACATTTAAGGAATAGAGAAAGGACAAACTCAATTTATATCACTGTGACAATAAAGATTAATGACATACATGTTTCTAAGACACATACAAGTCTTCAGCCTCTTAGCCATGAGGAAAGGAACTAAACACGATGGATGATGTTCATAAACTAGTAAGAGGCCTTTTGTTTATCTGTTTTATTTCTATCATTACCAACAAATACTGTCATTCTGTCCACTTTGTCCTGGACAGAATGACAGATACCTGTATTATATGAAGGGCTATGACATGTTTCCCATCTAGCTAAGTACAGATATGAGCTTAAATATAACTACAGTTGCAAAGCTCCAAATGGTGTGTGCAGAGATTAAATTTTCTGTCTGCACAAGAACATATCTCATTTAGCACCTGGCTAGTTGAAGTTTCAAATGATTTAGGTTTCACCCTAAAAACTTATTTTACTTCTTTGGTGAAATAGAGTGGTAAATTATTTTTATTAAAGCATGTTTAATGTCCTGTAGAATAAGGTGTCAGAATAAGTACTAGCCTTTTGCCTTACCCAACCCTTTCCAGTCACTCATTTTTGAAGGGACTAAAAAAAGATATCAAAACAACAACAGCAGAACCCAACTAGGAAAAGATGTGTTCCTTTAACTCTGTTTCCTTTAGATCCCCCTTAGCATTTTGTTTACCTACGTAGAAGTGTTGTGGGAAAAGACATCTAGCTCCTGAGAATTTTGGTGATGAAATAATTATCACCTTTATTCTCCTTTCTCATTTCTTTCTCCAGTGTTTCCTACATCAAACCTCATAGTTCACCCGGGGAAAGGCACAGCACAGTTCCACCAGAGGAATCAATAGGCTAAGCTGGTGTCTTCTAACAAAGGAGTTTTCATTCAAATCTCAGCTGTGATAACCTAGAGGTTATGTGCACACAAGTAGTCAAACAGACAGACGTAAATGAGGTTTCTTAATTAGGTGACTGGATTTCCACTGATGGACTTGGCTGCACCTCAGTTTTAGAGGATGGAAAATCACAGGAACCCTCTCTGATGAGTGCCTCTTGCTATGGCATGTGAGGGCTTTTGTGAATCACCAGGGAGGGTAGTAAGGAGCCCTCACTGATCCAACTGAGTATGCAGGCCTCCTGCTGGAGAAATGGCTGGGTTGTCACAACTACTTGGAGTTCTCCCTCAGTCCAGCATTCCTGGCTGAGCACAGGTTTATGTTACATAGCAATGCCTTGAGGCAGAAAATGCTGCCAGTAATTACTTGCTATGGGGGACTTGGAAAATACAAAGGCTTTCTTGGGTTGTTCTCTGTCTCTCTTCTCTTCCCTTCTCTCTTATCCTCCCTCCACTTAGCTAGCTTCCTTCCTTCCTTTCTTTTTTTTTTAAATATATTTTTATAGATTTTTTTTACAGAGAGGAAAGGAGAGGGACAGAGAGTTAGAAACATCAATCAGCTTCCTCCTGCACACCTCCTGCTGGGGATGTGCCTGCAATCAAGGTACATGCACTTGACCAGAATCAAACCTGAGACCTTTCAGACTACAGGCCTACGCTCTATCCATTGAGCCAAACCAGTTAGGGCTCTTCCTTCCTTCCTTCCTTCCTTCCTTCCTTCCTTCCTTCCTTCCTTCCTTCCTTCCTTCCTTCCTTCCTTCCTTCCTTCCTTTCTTTCTTCCTTCCCCCTTTCTTTCTTTTTTATTGATTTCAGAGAGGCAGGGAGAAGGAGAGAGATAGAAACATCAATGATGAGAATCACTGATTGATTGTCTTCCTCCTGTAGGCTCCCTACTGGGGATTGAACCTACAACCCAGCTTGTGCCATGACTATAATCAAACTATGACTTCCTGGTTCATAGGTAGACACTCAACCACTGAGCAACAGCAGCCTCCGGGCCTTCCCCTCTGCTTTCAACACTTCCCCTCCTTTTCCAACTGCACTTCTCTTTTGCCAAAGCCTTCTAGCAATATACTTCTTTACTAGCAGAATTTGAAGGCAGCAAAATAAATGTGGATTCTGAATTCTTCTCTTTTTCTTCCTCTCAAATAGAAGTACAAAGTTAGAAAAACACACAAATACATCAAACTTCTTTAAAGAGAATAATGCAAATACTCAGTGAAGTTTTAATAGCTAAGAAAACTCAGGCACTAATGAATAGGTTGTTTCAAAATCTGAGAGATGTGATCTCTAAAAAGTAGAGATTTCTTTTAAACTATACATTTCACAAAAAATTAATGCCTTTAATATCCAAAGCACTAGACTATATGAAAAAATAAAAAATATCAACCATATAATATTTGACTTTCTAGTAGACAGGAATACAGTTGCACCCTCCTCCCCCATCCGTGGCTTTTTTTTCCTGCAGTTTCAGTAACCCACAGTCAACTGCAATTTGAAAATATTAAATAGAAAATTCCAAATTGATTAGTTTTAAATTGTGTGACATTCTGGGTAGCATTATAAAATCTTGTGCCATCCCATTCCCTCCCACCCAGATGTGAATCATCCCTCTGTTCAGTGCATCCACTGTATATGTCACCTGCTTGTTAGTCACTCAGTAGTCACCTTGTTTATTAGCTCGACTGTTGCAATAACAAAGTGCTTGTGTTTGAGTAACCCTTATTTTACTTAACAATTACCTCAAAGTGCAAGAGTAGTAATGCTGGCAATTTGGATATACCAAAGGGACGCCATAAAGTATATGTATGTATAGTAAACAAAAATAGCATATACAGGGTTGGGTACAATTTGAGGTTTAAGGCATTCACTGGAGATCGTGGAACTCATTCCCCACCAATAATGGAAACTACTGTATATAGAACACATGAGGCCATTTAGTCTCAAGTTGTAAAGAAATAGAACTATAGAGAATACAGTCAGGGACAAGGAGAGGCTCCAGACACTTAGCATACTTTATCATATTTCACTTAATACTTATTATGTTCTGCCAAAATGTTTTAATATTAATATTTCTACTTTGCAAATGAATACACAAAAGCTCTGCTGCATTAAGTACATAGCTAGTAATGAGCAGAGTCAGGGCTTGAAGACAGGTCTCTTTGCTCGAAAGCCCATGCTCTTCCTAGCATGTCACATAGGAAAGGGAACTGTGCATAATTTACTAAATAGAATATGATTTAAAATGAAAATGCTACAGTTAACTATAGTAAACCACTTAAGTCTCTTTTCCTCAGGTGGTTGAGGGAACAACCTGTGGTGGCCAGGTCTTAAATTTTCCTCCATGTGTGGACATGGTACTTGTGTGATGCAGTCCAATCTAGGTGGTGACAGGCAGAGCTGTGTGGTGGTGGTAAGTACTTCATTATTCCTTCATTTCCTTCAGATCTTTGCTCAAATATCACCTTAAGCAGCTCAAATATCACTGAGAGGTCACACTACTGAAAATCGCAAACACCCTCACAACACACACCTCCTTCACCCCTTATCGTCTTGCATTATTTTTCTCTGCAGCATTCTCACCATCAGACACACTGTCCTTCTTCTTGCTTTGCATATGATTGACCATCTCCTTTTTTGCAATCTAAGTACCATGAGAGGAGAGTTTTTTGTTTGTTTGTTTTGTTTTAATCATTTATATTCACTATTCTATATCCAGCATCTAGAGGGCACATAGAAGATGCTAAACAAATGCTTATTGAAAATATTAACCCTTACTAATCTTTAGGCAATATGTATGTATAGCAAAAAGAGTTCAAGGATGTTATTCCTCTTTCCATAACCTATTTTATTTGTTCTCCTTTATATGTAATGTAACTCTGTGAAATAAGAACACTGCCCCCAAATTGATGACATTAGTTCCTTCTGAGGAGAAAGACTGGCAATTGTGGTGAAAGGAGCTTCTAGTTTAAGTGTTTTTTTAAAAAATTTTATAAGAAAAATATATTCATGAACTTACAAAATTACAAAGAAAATATGTAAAAATACTGTGATAAAATAAAATCATCTTCATTACACCTGTTTTCCCTATTAAAATTTTCATAAAAGCTTCCAACATGCTTTGCATATGATGCCACTTAATGAACTAATGAATAAAAGATTATTTAGACAATAACAAGAGTAGTGTGTGAACCACAAAACTATGTTAGAATTAGAAATATAAGAGCAAGAAATGTTGAGATAAGGGATTAGTTGAGATATAGCATACAATTAATACAGTTATAGTTCTTCCCCCAAATTCAAATGATTCAATCTCATTTATTTTTCTATGGCCAAGATATAGGGAAATCCTGTTTCTACTTTTCTCTTTCAGAGAGCAATAACAACAAGTAATAGTGATAATACTAATAGCTGACTCTTTAATGTATACACCATATCAGGCAAATTATCTATAATAATAAAAGTGTAATATGCTAATTAGACCAGATGTCCTTCCAGACATCCTTTCTTCTGGATGAAGCCACTGCAGGCGGGGGTTGTGGTGGGCGGGGGCCGAGCCCCTTGCATGAATTTCGTGCACCTGGCCTCTAGTATATATAGAGTTGCACTAAATTCATGCACGGGAGGGGAGGAGGGGAGCCCTCAGTCCGGCCTGCACCCTCTCCAATCTGGGACCCCTTGGGGAATGTCCGACTGCCCGTATGTGTCTGTACTTTTAACAGATGACAGCTCCATTATTGTTTCTTTCTTTTCATGCTTAAACCCATTGGAATTAGTAGGTATTCAAAGTATGTATACATTTTGAGGGGACATCCTCTATTTCTCTAGTCAGCAGTGAAAGGAAACAACAGTGGATTTGGAACCCCCAGACAGGGAACCTCGCTTACTCCCTGCATGTCTCCCCACTCCACTTTCCACTTTCACGGGCAGCAGGAGAATCAATGTTTTCTCTCATTAACTCGGAAAAGCACGTCCTCTCACCTGCTACCTAGCAGGAGTGCACTAGGCCCCAAGCGAGCAAGGCTGTCAGGGCAGCCTTCACTCACGGGTGCCGGCACCCAAAGTGCACATTCCTCCTCTGAAGTCGCCCAACTATCCCACCGTTTCACTGAGAGGACAGAACTCCTCGCCTCCTCTGGGTTCCCAATCTTGAATGCTGACTGAAGGCACCTCAGCGAGGGCTATCCGTGCCCACCCGGTGTGTCTGTCTGCACCTGCTCCCGCCTCAGCACCTGCATTAGCCCCAAAGAGGTGATCTTGTTGCTGCACTGGCCTCCTCGGGAACAGGGCATCACCACTCCGCCCTCTCACTGTCATCTCACAGGTGCCCACCCCCAGCACCCAGAACACCCAGACATTCTCCAAAGGATGTGAGCATGCTGGAGGGGACTGCGCATATCCTGCGGGGGACGTAGGCATGCTGAGGTTGATGGAAGTGTGGCAGAGGGGTGGAGGGGAACTTGTGCACACCATGGTCCGGGACTATTGCAGGCATGCATGGGTGACAACGTACTGGGGGATGTTCATACACCAGTGGGGGGAGGAGAGGATGCACACACTGGAGGCCTGCGACTGTGCAGATTCATAAACCCCCGTGACACAGCCAGGAGGACGTCAGTCTGGCCCACCACAGTGGCTGTCCCTGCAATTGCGCACCTCTGGGCCAGGAGGCAGGACTTGCACAGACACTCCTCATCGCTGATGGCCTGCAGGCTCCACTTGGCATGCTCACGGATGTCGCCACTGCCATGTGAGGAGTACAGGCCACCCTCCACAGGCCCGCCTCCCCAGCCCAGAGGCTCTCTGCGGCCCAGAGGCTCTCAGCGCGTGCTGCCCACAGCCCAGAGCATCAATCTTGGGTGTTGGTAGGAAAAGGCTTGTGAGCCAACTACTGGGGTGCCTGCAAGAGTCCCTGGAACTCTACCCACAGGGAGCTACTGTAACACAAATAGTGCTCCATCTCGAAAGTTCACCCTCCCCCAATTCCACGAGCTGCCCACTGGTCTGCGACGAAAGCAGGTGTCCCGCCCCGCCCTGGCCACTCTGCACCTCTGAGCCTGAGCACTGCCCACAGGTCCTCTTCTATCTTTGTCACAGAGTGACCCTCAATTTGCATATTCCCTCCTTATTGTCTATGGGTGCCACCCTCTTTGTCACAGAGTGATGGTTAATTTGCATATTACTCTTTTATTAGATAGAATATATACAGATATATTTGTATGTGTTTGTATCTACATCTATCTACCTATCTTATCTCTAAATAATTTTAGATTTCTTGGATCCAAGGTTTTTGTGTGTCACTGATTTCAAAAAATTCTTCTTTATCCTTACTTCCAATATTGCTTCTACCTTCTTCTCTCTTTCTTTCTATTCTGGGATTTTACCATTTCATAGTCTCACAGAACTAAGATGCTTTGTTCATGTTTTTCAATTCTTTATTTGCTGTACATGTTCATTTTAGATAATTCATATGATCATTGTTATTGTTAACTAATCTCTTTCTCTCTTATATCCAGTCTGCTGATAAGGTCATCAAAATAATGATTTGCCCTGAGTGTTTTCCATCTCTTATATTTCTCTTTGGGTCGTTTTTTAAAATAGGTTTCATTTCTCTGTTGAAATTCTTCATCTCTTCAGGTATGTTTTTGTCTTTCTCACTGAATGCTTTCACATATTTATAACGTAATTAAAGTAATAAATTACTTTATAAAGTAATGAAGTCTTTTTTTTGATATTTCCATTATTTGGGTCATCTCTGCTTTTGTTTCTATGAACTATATTATCTCTTAATGATAAATTCTATTTTCTTGCTTATATTGCCTCACAGTATTTTATTACATTGCATGCATTCATCTGAATATAAAACCTGGAGGGAAGAGGGCTTTTTTCAGTTCTTCTCTGCTATGCTTAGGCAGAACTTGTGTTTCTTTCCCTTGGAATGGAGGGATGGACCTCAACTCTCCTGTCCTTCCCTTATAGATGGCCACAGATATATTGGGCTTCTACACTATATTTTATAGCATCAAATATTCTCTTAAGCTTTGTACATTTTAAATCTGTGAATTAACATTAAATGGAATTATCACCTGAATTAAGAAGCCCTAAGTTGAAGATGTACCCTTATGGGGTATTCTCATAAATGTTTTTTCTAGGTATTTATGATAATCATTGGTCATAAATGCATTCTTGTGTGTACACTGGAGTGAACAATGTATAAAATGAGGCAATTCTAAGACCAATATCTATTCATTTTTAATTATTTCTAGAAAGAAAGAAAGAAAGAATTGTGAAGGCATTAGACTTCTCACCTCAGAACTGGGTGTTATGAAGAGATGTTCTATTCTGGGTCCTTTGACAGGGAGGTGGGATTACTCTAGACCCTCATTTCATAGTGACAGCTCTTTCTTGGCTCCTAGCTTTTAATATAGAGACCAGTCCCAGCAACTCCACTCTGCATAGGGTATCTCATGTTAGTTATAATTCCCACTTTTACATTAAAGTCTTGACATGTAACAGAACCAGTTCTGCTACTACTGAAGGCTTCTACTTTTAACTTTCATTTATCCCTTAACTTTTGGCATCTGTAGATTACTCTATTAGTTATGTCTCTCAAACATATTCTTTCCTGATGAATGGCTTGAATTAAATTGAAAAATCCCACCTTAGACATATTTGTTTACTTTGTGCCACTGGTAGAGAAGAATTCTCAAGCAACAAAAACACCCCTATTATTTTTCTATTTAGCCTAAGAAGAGATATGAAGAGGTCAGAGTGTACATAATCAGGATTAGTCTTCTTGTTCAATTGACAGCCACTATTCTCATTTCTCTTGTCTAATTGAATAGGATACTAGAACAGCATAACTAATATTATGTTTTTTAAAATACAAAGTTCACAAAATGGAATTTGTTCTATCATGATATGTGGGTATAATTAATGTATATGTATGTTTGAGTTTATACAGACATATCTAGTATGTTTATGTTAACAAAACTATTTTTATTTTAAAGTAAATAAAAGTATAACAGTTATAAACATTGCAGAAAATTTATTTAGAAAAATATTTGTGCTTACTTTGATAATTATTGTTCTAATTATTTTGAAAAATTATTTTTGAAATTCACTTCTAAGATGGTATCTTGGTAGTAAGCCAACAAATACTTATTCACCAAGACTGAATCCCAATATTAATAATGAAAGTGTGTAATATAAATAATTGAGCTGGGTAATATAGTGCAGTGTTCTGTAAAGAAACAAAATAAAACAAACATTCATATAGTAGTAAAAATTATTTTCCTATTGCTCATAAACATATCAGTAAATAAAAAGTTCTCTAAGAGGGCAAAAACAGTACAGTATTTAAAGAATAGAAAAGTAAAACATTTAAATAGAGTGTGGATTATTTTGAAGGATAAAATTTATTTGAATTTATAACCAATTCTTATCCAATATAATAAAAGACTAATATGCAAATCGACCAAATGGCTGAATGATCCGGTTGCTATGACACTCACTGACTACCCCGGGGGCAGATACTCAATGCAGGAGCTGCCCCCTGGTGGTCAATGCACTCCCATGAGGGAGCACTGCTCAGCCAGAAGCCAGGCTCAGTGAGCACAGCAGTGGTGGCGGAGCCTCTCCCACCTCCACAGAAGGCGGACACCCCCGAGGGGTCCTGGACTGCAAGAGGGCACAGGTCAGGGTGAGGGAACCCCCCACCCCCAGTGCATGAATGTCATGCACCGGGCCTCTAGTTATTTATAAATTAGTTCAATTATTTATTATTATTCCTTATCTATACTTGCTTGTGTGTGTGTGTGTGTGTGTGTGTGTGTGTGTGTGTGTACACATATCTACTGTGGGCTCAAGATAAGTTTGTCTAATTTAAACACCAAATCAGGATATTAGGTTATTGTGTCCTGACCTTTGGACTTGACAAACTTAATTAAGCATTTTACAATTGAAATTGCCACACAGTTTCTAGTATTCTTTCTGAATTGCACGCAGTACAAATTCTTGTGATTCTTTACCGATTATGCTGTTGGAACTCACTGAAGAAGCAAAATACACAGAACCCAGCCTAAGCCACTTTTTTTAAAAAAAATGAGAAAATAAGATTATTCTTTCCATTGTCAAAGGCAACTCAATTTAGAACATGTTTCTAAAAAACTGACTCATCAATCCTGTGGGAAAGATAGAATAATTGTGTATCCTGCTCCATGAAAGCCCAATATTACATTAAAAACATGAATGAAAAATCAAAGATCTATTAGGAAATGAAACGTTTTAAATTGTGTCAGTTTATGAAAAAAAAATAATGAAAATAAATTTTTATATAGACTTTCCCTAGGTGCCTAATGCCAAAACAAACAAACAAAAACAAACAAACAAAAAACAAACAAAAATTTTTTCTTTAGAAGGCCTAGCATTTTATCAAAACTATTGTTTCTTGTAAGCCATTTTCCCCTCAAAACTTCTGAATTGTTCCCGCATATTTTGAAGCATCCTTTAATCTATTATTATTTTCTTTGCTTTACGCTGTATCTTTGGCCAAATTCTAGGTAACATGACAAATAAATGCTGATGTAGAGTAGTAAATCAATAAATTATAGTCATATTTCCTTTTTTTTAGGGTTTGGTCTTAGAAGAACAGGGTTCTAATGAAAAAATCAGTAATTTGGTAATTTACAAACATCATTAATAATTTAGAAGGATAACTTTCTCTTCCATGTCATAAGCATTTGGCATTTCCCGTACAAAAGAAATGTAAAACATTCAGAAACACAAAAAATAAATTTGTACCTTTTTTCCCTGATGGAAATCCAAGCTGATGATTTATTTAAATAATTTTAATGTGAAAAAACTGTAAACAATAGCCCAGTGTGGATAACATGTTTTTAAAGGAGATAAAAAATAGAAATAACTAACAATGCATAATATTAATTGAGCACCTATTATTTGTCAGGTAATGTGGTAAAGGCTTCAGATTACAACTTCTCCTAATGTCTACAAATGCACACACTCATAACACAAACATGTATATGAGTGTTAATATTACATTCTTTTTACACAAAAAGTAAACTAAAGCACAAAAGATAATGTAATATGCATTCTAATCACAAAGCTAGTAAATGAGTCAGACAAATATAATTCATATATTATTACCTTAAAACAAGTGCTCTTAAGCAACTATGTACTAAATCTTTATGGCTAAGCCTGGGATTTTGGCAGGTCCTTAACCAAATATTCTAAATGTCAGTTTCAATATAGTAGTAGTAATAATCCTATCTAATAAAAGAGAAACATGGTAATTGGCGTATGACCGCTACCCTTCCCATTGGCTAATCAGGGCAATATGCAAATTAACTGCCAGCCAAGATGGCGGCTGGCAGCCAGGCAGCTTGAAACTAACATGAGGCTTGCTTGCTTCAGTGACGGAGGACTCCAACTTTCCCTGCCTGCCACTGCAGGCCTCTGCGCTGGCAGTTTGAAACATAGTTACAAAAATAGAAGCTAAACAAAACCCCAGAAACCAGCTTTCAGCTAGCCAGGATCTCAGACCTGGAGTTGATACAGAGTTTCGATTGTAGAACCTAAACAAACCAGATACCTGCTTTCTGGAGTGGAGGCCTAAGAGCTGGAGCTTCAGAGCTAAAGCTGGCCCAGAATAAAAAAAAAAAAAAGAAAAAAAGGAGCAGTTGGGAGCCTCAGTCCCAGCCTGAAAACAGCCCTCAGTCCCTCACCCAGACTGGCCAGGCACCCCAGTGGGGACCCCCACCCTGAAGGGTGTGTGACCAGCTGCAAACAGCCATAATCCCCTCATCCAGGCTGGCCAGGCACCCCAGTGGGGACCCCCACCCTGATCCAGGACACCCTTCAGGATAAACCAGCCAGCCCCCACCCATCCACCAGGCCTCTATTCTATATAGTAAAAGGGTAATATGCCTCCCAGCAACAGGAACAGCGGAGCTGTGAGGTCTCCCAGCACCGGGATCAGCATGACAGGGGGCAGTGCCCAAACCCCCTGATTGCCCTGTGGCTCTGTGTGTGACAGGGGGTGGGGCCACAACCTCCCTATCCACCCTGCTCTGTTCCTGGCAGGGGAAGGTGCCCCAACCCCCTGATAGGCCCTGCTCTGTGCCTGATATGGGGGAGCTCCCCAACCTCCTGATCGCCCTGCAGCTCTGTGTGTGACAGGGTGTGGCGCCCCAACCCCCCTGCCGGGGTCCAACCCCAGCAGGTCCAGGGGTCCCCAAAGGTGTGGATGGAGTCGGCGAAGAAGGAATGACATGGAGACAACGTTCAGTTGATCAGCAGCCTAGCCAGGATCTCTAGCCAAGTTCTGGTCAGGATCTCCAGCAAAGTTCTTGTTAGGATCTCCAACCAGGTTCGGTGTCCATGTTCTCTTGCTAGGTTCTCCAGCCAGGTTCTGTCCAGGTTCTCCAGCCAGGTTCAGTCACCAGGTTCTAGTCAGCTTCTCTTGCCAATTTCTGTAGTCAGGTTCAGTCCAGGATCTTTTGCCATGTTCTCTCGCTAGGTTCTGTCTCTAGGTTCTGTTTCTAGGTTCTTCAGCCAGGTTCTCTTGCCAATTTCTGTAGTCAGGTTCAGTCCAGGATCTTTTGCCATGTTCTCTCCAGCGAAGTTCTTCTGTCTCTAGGTTCTGTGTAGGTTCTGTGTCTAGGTTCTGTGTCCTGTTGTCTTGTTACATCTGTATTTATACCAGTTGATTCCAATCCTATCAATCTCTATTCCAAAGGTTAGGGCGTTTCTTATCTCCATTCGAGGGAGTAAAGATTATGTAGCTTAAGCATGATTGTTCATAGTTAAAGTGATTAATTACCCACCTGGCACTTAGTTAAGGGGTTTTATTCCCTCCCTAACTCCAGGGGAAAATCCCTACCTGGGGAAACAACCTTTCTCAGAGAGGTGACCTTGGTTAAAACACATAGTGCCAAGAAGGTGAGCAAACATATTAAGAACAGTATGCCATATATGCCAGGTCCCTTGAAACAGCAAGGATGGACCGGCTCCTGGCACCCCCCCACCCCATGGGCCCTGCTCTGTGTGTGACGGGGTAGAGCCATAACCTCCCCATTGGCCCTGCCCTGAGTATGACAGTGGCGGTGCCCCAACCCCCTGATTGGCCCTGCTCTGTGGGTGATAGAGGGTGGCGCCCCAACCCCCTGATCCGCCCTTCTCTGTGCATGACAGGGGGGAGCTCCCCAACCCCCTGATGGGTCCTGCTATGTGCATGACAGGGGGGAGCTCCCCAACCCCCTGATTGGCCCTGCTCTGTGCGTGACAGGGGGCAGCACCCCAACCCCCTGATTGGCCCTGCTCTGTGCGTGACGAGGGGTGGTGCCGCAACCTCCCCATCGACCCTGCCTGAGTGTGACAGGGGGCGGTGCCCCAATCCGCCAATCAGCCCTACCCTGAGCATGACTGAGGGTGGCATCACAACCTCCCAATCCGCCCTGCTCTGTGCATGACAGGGGGCGGCGCCCCAATTCCCCAGTCGGCCCTGCTCTGAGCCCGACCAGGGGCTGCACCTAGGGATTGGGCCTGCCCTCTGCCACCCGGGAGCAGGCCTAAGCCAGCAGGTCGTTATCTCCCGAGGGGTCCCAGACTAAGAGAGGGCACAGGCCGGGCTGAGGGACCCCCCCTCCCCCCTGAGTGCACAAATTTTTGTGCACCGGGCCTCTAGTAATAATATAAAATATTTTAAAATTTTCCCCATGTATGAACTGGTTTTCAGATAAACATTTACCTGATGTATAAGAAAGAACAGGATTCAGTAGGAGCCTTTTTTCAGATATACTATATAATAAAAGTCTAATATGCAAATTGTCCCCTTGACTGGGAGTTCGACCATGAGTCTGACCACTCACTATAATATATGATGACCACCAGGGGGCAGCACAGAACATGGTGGGTGTCGGCGACGAGGTGCTGGCAGTGGGCGGCAGTGAAGGTACTGCTGGTCCCAATGGGCTTCTGGGTGAGTTGGGCCACAGCCGCAGGGACTGGTTGGGCTCTCCGTGGGTTCGCACAACAGCTGGTCTGTGAGGCCCGCTGGGAGAGACTGTGCTGCCTGCCGGCTTCTATGTGGCACCACTGGGCGGCCCAGAGGCCCATGCTGTGCCCCGGCCTGCGGCGTCTGGCCATGTTCACTGCATCTCCATGTGGGGATTCAGGCGCCATGACTCAGGCAGAGGAGGCCACATGGAGGGCCAGGAGCCCAGGTGCTGCCCAGGGCCCAGAGGTCAGCTGGGACCTGCCCTTCCATGCCAGATGCTTGCACTTCAATTGCCGGCCAGGCCTAGGGACTGCACCCATGCATGAATTTCATGCACCAGGCCTCTAGTTATTTTTAAAATGACATTTCCAATAAGAAGAAATGAACCCTGTAGACAGGTGGATATTATTCACTTTGGAGTTCCTGAGTAAGCTTTCAAAGCATTCTGCTAATAGCTGTTCACTTGGACTATATGACTAGCATGCAGAAAGTAGGTTCAAATTATGTCCATGCCAAGTCAAGTAAGAAGATAGTTAATGATGATTCAAAACAGGAGATTTATATAGCACTTATGATATCTATTTCACAAGATAGTAACATGTCAAAGGCATTGCATCTTCAGTTTTTTTCAGAATTACATATTCAGTTTTTTTCCTATATTTAGTCAATATTTGTGAAAATTGTTACTTGCTGTCACTATCCAGGCCATCAAAATTAAGTTCCACTGACCTGTACTGTACTTGTAGGTAATACTGTGAATAAATATAGACTAGCCATGTGGCTCACCCTTACTTGCATCACTGTTAGCATGAACTATTTTTTATCATAATCAAATTATTCATCCACTCCATTCCTTCCATGAGACTGTAGTACCTAATACCACACATTTCACAGGTATGCAAAAAACCATCCGAGCAAGTACTTTATCTAAGCAACATCTCCAGATGGCTATCTCCTTGACAACTCAAATTAAATACTCCCAAGGGAATGGATTGCTATTTTTTTCTTTATATGCCTTCTCTGTGCTCAAGGAAACAGTGTGTTAGAAAAATAAGCAAACACACAAATAAACAAAAATGACTTTTGAAATCAGACTGACCAGAGTTTGAATTATGACACTACTACATATTAGTTGTGTGAAATTGGGTGAGTTACTTAATTTTTTCTGTTTTCATTATCTTGTTTGTAAGAGGAGTCAAAATATTAACTCTAGAGCAGTGGTTCTCAACCTTCCTAATGCTGCGACCCTTTAATACAGTTTCTCATGTTGTGGTGACCCCCAACCATAAAATTATTTTCATTGCTACTTCATAACTGTAATTTTGCTACTGCTATGAATCGTAATGTAAATATCTGATACACAGGATGTATTTAGGCGACCCCTGTGAAAGGGTTGTTCGACCCCCAAAGGGGTCACGACCCACAGGTTGAGAACTGCTGCTCTAGAGGCTTTGAGAGAAGATTATAGATAGTGAATTTGAGTGTCTGGTACATAGAGTGGGTTCTTCAAAGTGGGACTTATCGCATTACCACAACATTCCATGATTCTCTGGTGGAAATATGATAGAAGAAAACAGGTTCACTTTTAAACTCTTAATTGTTTTTATGATAAAATTTGAATATTTATGCCAGATATTGATAGTTTTTTAAAAAATATTTTTATTGATTTCAGAGAGGAAGGGAGAGGAAGAGATAGAAACATCAATAATGAGAGTGAATCTTTGATAAGCTGCCTCCTGCACACCCCACATTGGAGATCGAGCCAGCAACCTGACTGGGAATCAAACCATGACCGCCTGGTTCACAGGTTGATGCTAAACCACTGAGCAATACCAGCTGGGCTGTACAGTCTTCATTCGTTAAAAAAATTTTCCTATCTCCTTCCATTAGAATTGAATTCTAAATACCCCCTTCCTGACACTAGTACTGTTTTCCAGATACTACCTTCAAGGCAACCTACTTCTCATTATCTTTGCTCACACTGAAGATGCTGCTCATCATTTTTACCAAATTAACACCTTTAGACCTTAAGAAACTTTCTTATTTTTTTAATTGTAAAGCAAACCATATATTTCTCTTAATATTGTTTCTATGACCTTAAGAAATTTCAGTCTCACATGGTGCAAAGACTAAAATTCTCATCAACTACTTTAAAATGTTTTATATGACACTAGAGGCCCAATGCATGAAATTCGTGCAAGAGTAAGCCTTCCTTCCCCCTTCTGCTGGCACCGACTTTCCTCTGGTACCCGGGACCCGAGCTTCCTTTTGGCTGCCAGAAGGTTGTCTGGAAGGTCAGTCGGATGGTCGGTTGTTCTGCTGTTCGGCTGTCTGGTCTAATTAGCATATTATGCTTTTATTATAACAGATTCCTACCCTAATATATCTCCTCCTAATCACCTATCCCTCTCTGTGTCCCTGAGATCATTCATTTTCACATATCCATGGCATGTTTTATCTAACTCCTGTTTCCTTCAAGGCTTTGTATTTTTTTCCTCAAAAGCCCTCCCCTCCATTGTTTTCCTGCTCAGCAAGCATTCTATATCTGGTCTTTCAAAGACCTGTGGAAATGCCACCTATTCTAAGAACCCTGTGAGTTTACTGTTTAGAAAGAAAAACCTTAGATGAGTTCATGCATCTGCCCTGTTGAGCACTTCTTACCTGCTTAAGTCCTCTCCAACTTAGGAAAAGGCATCAGTAACCCCCTCTAATGTTCGAATCTCATAATTCCCTCTTTGGGCTTCAATTTGACTAAATATATTCCTTTAATATCTTCCTTTCTATCTATATATGATGCCTTAATATCTGAGTTTGTAGTCCCCTAGAGAGCACATAATATGTCTGCTTTAAATGGTAGCCCATGCAGAGAGATACTTCAAAAAATTACTGGAGCTGATGAAGAGAAAGATGAACAAAAATGTGCTATTACCAGCTAACCTGCAAAACATAATCCTAAAATTATAATTTTACCTAAACCAATTCTACCATCTCATGCCACTGGCACTCAAGCATTAAGACTGTGCACAGCTTATACACACTGTTGTGAAATTCAGACCTCAGACAGCAGTCGAGATATATAAATATGCAAATCACACATGTATACAGATACAGCCTTCCAATAGAGAATGCCAGCTGTCACAGGCAGCAAAATCACTCTAAGGACTTGGCATTGGTGAATCAGTAAATGCCCCCTGGTTGTTGCTGCCCCATCAATCATGGGCCATTTGGCCAGGCTGCATTCTTGAACAGGTTTTCTCCCTCTTTTAACTCAGTTAAAGAACTCTTCTTTTTAGGGCTATGAAATAGCCTACTATAATTTTTCACCTGAGTTAGTCGGATAAGGATTTTATTATCCTCTGGACATGTACTTTTCTGTACCTTGCCATTTAAAAAAAAAAATGCAGCCCTCTTCATCCCCCACCAAACCAAACAAAATAAAAACATCGGCTGATATTTTTGTTTATCTTTATTAAAAAAAAATTTAGGGGATATTCTACTGGGATATGGGTGATGGGCAATGTGCAGTTTGGTAGTTGGTTCATTGACTCTTTTTCTTTTTCTGAAGATTATTGAGGTATATGAGCCCAGAAAATTCTAGACCCTCAAGTTATCCCAACTGATTATGAAGTGGAAGTCAGATGAGGAGAAGGATGAAAGATAGAGTGAATATTGACAAACCAATGATACCCCCAAAATCTATGGAAACTCCAGTTTAATGGAAGAGTGAATAAGAAATTTACTTCTCAACAAACAACAAAGAATGGTTTATAACCATAGAGGCATTCTGAGAGAAGTAAATATGTCATTGATTTTAAATAGCAGTTTTATCCAGCAGAAAGCAGATCAATGAAAGTTGCATAGGTTTTCAGATGCTTCAGGATATTAAAGAACAATCCCATTTCCCCCTCCATAAACTATTTCATCTCAAAGAGTAACTTAAAATGTACCATAAATCATTATCTGCTCAGCAACCAATCAGCATTCAGGAAAGTTATATCTACTGCTCCTTTTCAGCTTGCAACCATCTAAAGTGCTCTTATTTTTGTTGTAAGAGCTGTACAGTTCTATTGACTGGATATTTGGTAGAAAATAATAAGTTTATTATCAGCTTTCATGGTTTCTCATTGTAGCAAATACCATATGAGAAAACTGACATGGTTCTTTGGAAAATTTAAAGTACTCAATAATTATTTTTTGGATGATGTTCATTACATCCTAATAAAGTAGTTGATGAGATTTATTGCTGTTTCAAAGACAGAGGGAACAGGGTACAGATAATTACAAAGATCTGTTCCTTCCATGCCAAGGTGGGGTGATAAGTAACCACAATGAAAAAGACTAAGATTTTCATCAACAGTCAACAGACTCCACCTTCTACTGTAAACCTAGATGTTACTGTTAGAAAGTTAAGGCTATTAATCCATTATCAAGTGTTTTCTGAGCTTTCTATTTTCTGAAGTTGTGTGTAGTGTCCAAGAGAAACAAGACACAGTCTGTGCATGCTGGGAGCTTTTATGGGTGGAGAAGAGAAGATGTGTATTCAATGGACAGGTTATAAAGTGAAAGGTGATATGTGCTCAGAAAGACGCAAAATGCTGCCAGTTAGAGGAGAGAGAGCTTGTGTGTGGATGGTAAGATCAAACAAGCCATCGGAGAGAAAAAACACTCTACATAGAGTGTGCAGGGTGATTTTTTAAAAACCTCAATGGGGACTTGTTCCTCCCCTGCTTGAAACCTTCAACTGATTCCAGTGACACATGGAATACTCAAATGCATCTCCCCAAAAGCGAGGCAAAATAAAATCCTAACATACCCACAAGGCTCTGGGTCCCTCTGCAGCATCCTCTTGCTTCCCGTCATTCCTGGCTCACCATGTTCCAGCTTATTGGCCACCCCCTCCCCCTAATTCTGCCTGAAATCCTCTTTCTCACATTCAATGCCTGGCTAGCTCTACCTTCATAATTTGGTGGAAGAATTTGATTAGCTAGGATAGGGTATGCACATATGGAAAAGTTAGTTTGGAGCATTATGCTGGAAAAAAGAAAAACAGAACTTGACAGTTTTTGAGACAGAAAATGTTAATATCAGAGCCATATTTTACAAATATCTGCAAGTGATATTCAAGGCAGTTTAGAATATAGAAATGTGGAAGCAAGGGAAAATATGAGAAAGAGATAGCAAGGGCCTAAATTAGAGAATATAAGAAAGTATTATTCACAAAAATGTGTGAGTGATTGAATGGCAGAGGTAGCTGGGGATGGAGATGTTAGAAATAATCCTGTTTTCAGAAAGATCAACTATACCATTTTTAGAAATAAAGATATCAGAAGGGAGAGGAGGAGATACTTTAGAGGAAATGAATAATTTTGACTTGAGCATATTAAACATAAAGTGTCTGGTGTATAGAAAGAAACGCTTGCAAGGTATTTCTGGACTAGGATTCCTCCCTACCCCTGCCCTCACTAAAATAATAAAAGGCAAAACTGGCAATGTAGACTTGGAATCAAACTACATAGAAGTAACATTAAAGATGAGATCATCGGTAGACAAAACATGAAAAGAAGCAAGGGCAGCTCTGGCAAAACATACAGAAGTAAGATCATACAACCAAAGGATTCAAAGTTGACATAGACTGAGAGGCAGAAAGAACACTAAGATGGGGCATAATTTCAGGAAATAAGAAAGAAAGGGGTTTTAAGAAAAAAGGGAATTATTAGTAGTGTGACTAAAGAGAAATCAAAGAGATTGGCATGAAAAGACTGGCTCTTTAGAAAGGGAGGGACAATGGAAGGTTGTAAACACAGAATAAAGAAAAGGCCAGGGAAAGCTAGTTTAGGCAACTGGGTTGAAAATCAGCCAATGATGAATGGAGAGATTTCCAGAAAACATGAGGACTCAGCTGAGGCTAGCAAAACTTTGTAGGGTACTCAATAACATGTTATGATATTCCATTTCCTATAAACCTTTAGATAAGAGGAGAAAAATAATTATCAAAGTTGTTCATGGCTAGGGACTAGGGAGGTCATACAAGATCAGATCAGATGGACTTGAATTTAGGGTGCCAGTAAGGAGGCCACTAAAATGTCAGACTAGGGGCTCCAGCTTGGGTAGATAGACAAATAAATATAGTATGTGTTTATAGCAACATCTAAGAAATAACAGAAGGGTTGTTTTTGTTGTTGTTTTGTTTTGTCGTCATTTTAAAATCAGTAATAGACTTAGAAATCTTATGCAGAAAATTGTTTATTCTATAGTTTTAATTGATTTGAGATTGACAAGGTCCTACTTACAGAAAATGTCTTTGTTCCTCCTCCCTAAACTTTGTAGTGTGTGTGTGTAGCATTAACTTATCATATTTATTTTAGAAAGAATATATACTTGCATAGTATATGAAATTAAGGCTTTATCATTTTAATAATAAATTATTTTATAAATTTGCTTCCACCATGATAAAAAATATATAGAAAAACAAATGGGTGAGGGAATGATCAAGGGTTGATGAGGAAAAATAAATAAAATGGAAGTAGAAGGCCCCATATTTGCTCTCAAAAATATTTCTGGCTCTGTCCTCTCAATAACCATATGTTTATTATTTTAACATTTTTAAAGCTTTTATCCAGTCATTACACACATACACACACACACACGCACTTTAACCTACAAAATGACTTTTTTTAAAAATCTATAAAACGATATTTACAAAACTATTGTAAAAACTATTTTGATCTACTTCATTCTATCTTTTTTTTACCATGAGTGCATATGATTTGAGTGCCTATTTGTAATAGTTTACACAATTGAGGTTATAGATTATACTGTTTTGTAAGCTGCCACTTCATTTAACTATATAGTGTGAATATTTTTATCATGTAATAAAATGTTTTATAGAGCATGATAGTTAATAGTTGCTTAGTTGTATAACTTAGAGTTTTTAGTTAGAAGAAACAAAAAACATCTCTGGCTGCCTTGTGTGGAAAAAGAACTTACTGCCACTCACATCTCTGGGAACCCTACAAAACCAGAATCATGTCAAACATCATACGAGGGGCATGAGTGCTGGTGAATCTCAACAGAAGATGGCACAGCTTTCACCACCACCAACATGGCCCTTGGTCTAAACATTAATAAGTTTTAGAGACATACCAAAAATTCTGTGCACTTTGGGAAACATTTATTTTACATTATTTGTGTTGCCATTCAAGAATTAAATATCCCCATTCTATTAAAACAACAAAGACCACCAAACTGACAAAACAACAACAACCTTTTATTTTATTCTCCCAAGTAAAGTGACATCAACTTATTCACTCAGGTTTTCCACATTGCCTATTTAAATCATTCTTACTTGAGTTTATATTTTTGAAGTTTTGTGAATGGCCATTTTATAGTATATCTTATGTGTTTATTATAAACTATTGATTTGATATATTTCTTCAGATAACTGGAGAACTTACCAAACTTTATTAGTGCTCATATTTCTCTCATCTACCTATATATATAAAAGGCTAATTTGCAAAGTGTCCCCTCGGGAATTTGACCAAGAATTAGATTGCTTGCTATGATTTGCGCTGACTACCAGGGAGTGGCATGGAACGAAGGGAGGCCCTGGCTGGCAGCTGGAAGGCCCCAATTGGCTCTGATCACAGGCCAGGCCTAGGGATCCTACCTGTGCAGGACTTTCGTGCACTGGGCCTCTAGTTATTAATATATAAGAGCTTTTTAAGGTTAGTAATCATTTGAGCTGGAAATTTTAAGTTTATTTCCTCTTTTGCCACAACTATATCCCTTTTGCTTTATTTTCTTTTATGAAAAAGTATAATTATTCAACAGATGGTTATAAATAATTAATTAAGAAAAAAATAAAATTATATTTTTACTGAACAGCCACTCATTAAAATTAATACCAGCTCTCTAAGAGATTTAGAAGTAGAAAACAAAGGAAACGGCTAGAACTGTCAATAAATATGAACCTCAACAAAGTGAGGAAGGCTTTCTTAACATAAAAATTAGTTTAAAAAGCATAAAGAAAAATGAATAAATTTGACTATACACATATAAATGCATAAAATAAAGAGAACTGATAAAGTGATTTAAAAACAAACTGTGTAACCAAGTTTTAATGTCATTGGTATGTGAACAAACTTTGACAGGTGAAACATCAGTGATATAAGCCCTCCCCTATAAACTCACTGTTACTGGTGCCACCAATACGTGAACAGATTCTTGTTAGTCCCAAGTTTCTTGTATCAAATGTCTATTAATAATCCTGAGTTTGCAGCAGGTGCAGGTTTCAAGGCCTGCATCTCATGTCCAATTTTTAACTTGGAGGGTGTCTGAATTTTATTTCAGCTTTGACACTGTTTGGTAATGTCTACAACCCAACAATCCTAAAAGGGGAGAAGTTCCTCAACATAGGGAAGAGGTTTGAATGCTGGGCAGCCAATCTAATGTCCATCATAATGGTATTTCTTCTTATGAAATTAGTTTAATTCCTCATTCCTTATTCTACATATTTAGGGTGTTTTTCATAGTTTTCTTTATACATAATTCTGTGATGACCACTTTATACAAAAAACTATTTGCATTTCAAAGGATTTTCTTTCTACACATTCATGGAAGTGGAATTACTGGGTCAAATGATACAAATCTATTTTAAAACTTTGATAGACATCCCTATATGACCATAACAAAGTTTTCACTAATTTACACTCTCCACAGGGAGATATGAAAGTGTTAGTTTTCCTACTGACATGCCAATTTGGGCTAGCCACATTTTGTTAACCCTTTCCCAGTATTATTGGTTTTAAAAATAACAATTTAGTGCTGTTTTACTTTGCCTTTCCTTGATTATTAGTAAGACTTTAATAGTTTTCCATATGTCTTCTATTTCTATGGTTCATTTTGTAAATTGGCAATAGGCACTTTGAAAAATTTTATTCCTATTTTCTGTATTGATTTTCTTCTCTTTTTATTGTCCCATTAATTGATTAAAACTTCCAGAATAATGTTAAATAAGAAAAAAATATTGTTAGTATCCGTGCCTATTCCTATTTTGCTGTATTTCTGTTGAAATTATCCACATTTTTTTCATGTTAAGAAAGATATCCTCTATATTTAGTTCACTAAATTGATGAGTAATAAATAAAAATAGAGATTGGTTTAATGATATCATATGTATTTTTGTTGGTTATAGGGATTTATGACTTTTCCCCTTTAACTTTTTGATGTAATATGTTTTATTCATACATTTCATTATAATGGATTATGCTTGAAAATATCTTTTGATCATGCTTTATTTAATATTTAATATAATTTTGTATTTGATTCACACTACTACTTAACCCTAATATCTATTTTAAGTATTATTATATACTAGAAGCCCGTTGCATGAAGATTTGCACAATACGCCTTCCTTTCCCTGGCTGCTGGCACCAGTATTCCTCCAGCACCCGAGACCCAGGCCTTTGGTCTGGCCACAGCGGAGAAGCCAAGCCTCTTCAGTCTTCAGTCTTCAGTCTTCACTCTGGCCAGAGCCTTCAGTCTTGGCTCCACGCCTATGTATGCATATTAACTGCCATCTTTGTTGGGTTAATTTGCATAGTCACTCTGATTGGCTGGTGGGCGTAGCGGAGTAACACCAATTTGCATGCTTCTCTTTTATTAGTGTAGATGTTTTATTTTTGTTCTGAAATTATTTCAGATTCACAGAAAAAAAAAAAGCAAGAATAATACAAGAACTCCCATATACTCTTTACCTGAGACCCCATTCAAATTTTGTCAATTGTCCCAATAATGAATTTTCTAGAAAATGGCCCCATGTATGATTACATACTTTACCCAGTTACCAAGTCTCCTAGTCTCCTTCGATCTGAGGCAGCTCCTCAGTCTCTCCTGACTTTCATGACCTTGACTTTTATGAAGATTAACAGGCCAGTCTTTCTATAGAATGTTCCACCATTTTGATGTATCCAATGTCTTCTTATGATTAGACTCAGGTTTTGATAGACATATTACAGAAGTGATGCTGTATTCTGCTCATTGCATCTTATCATTTGGCACATGAGGCCAATTTGTCCCATTACTTGCAGTGATAACTTTGAGTGGCGTCAGCTAGATTTCTTCACTTTTGTACTTTTTAAATTTTTCCCTTGCTACTTAATATATAGTTTGTAGAGAGCTACTTTGAGATTATGTAAAAAATTCAGTCCCTATTTTACTTTTACTAACTAGTTTTATAATCCATTTATGTTTCTTGCCTTAATTAATTATTTCTGCAATGGTTGCTAGATGATAATTTTCAAATCCCATCATTACTTCTACTTTGATTAGCTGGTATTCTACTATGAAAAAGTTACACTCTCATTTTTAATTATTATTGCTTAAATTATCCCAGTGTTGTACTACATTGCTTTTACACATTTTTATACACTACTTGTCCCAGAATTGGACAGTAGAAATCCCTTTCAAGCTGGCTTCTATATACTTTTAGAATGCCTTATTTTTCTTTGAGGACTTCTTTACTTTCTGATACAACAGATGCTCCAAACTCATGTTGTTTCTTCCTTGCCCAACCCTGGAATCATCTGTTTCTCTGAGTTAGGCTTGTTCCTTTTAGTGAAGAGTGATATTTTAATAGCAACATCAGGCCCTGGATGGGTAGCTCAGTTGGCTAGAGCATTGTCCTGATATGCCAAGGTTGTGGGTTCAGTCCTTGGTCAGGGCACATACAAGAATCAACTAATGAATGGATAAATAAGTGGAACAACAAATTGATGCCTGTCTATCTCTTTCTATAAAATTAACCAGCAATCCCTAACCAGCTTGGCTCAGTGGATAGAGCGTCGGCCTGTGGACTGAAGGGTCACGGTCAAGGGCACATGCCTGGGTTGTAGGCTTGATCCCCAGTGGGGGGCATGCAGGAGGCAGCTGATCAGTGATTCTCTTTCATCATTGATGTTTCTCTCTCTCTCTCTCTTCCTCTCCCTTCCTCTCTAAAATCAACAAAAATATGTTTTAAAAATAATAAAATAAAATTAATCAACAAAAACATTTTAAATCAACATCTGGATGCTAGGTATGCTCATTGCTACTAAGGTGTAAGTATTCTAAGCCCATCTCAATGGGAATGATTAGAAAATATAGACACATACTTACATCTATCTACCTACCTATATATCTATCTTCTATTAAAATTCATGAATAAACACTAATAACTTCAATTTTAATCCACTAGTAAACAACACAGGGTTCATTTTAGCTTACTCCCTTTCCATATTTATACTTATCTAACAGTAAGAAACTGGTTATCATTACCCTCAGTATATTTACTATCTCTCTCAATTACCTTAAATGTAGCCAAATGTGTTAACCTTCATGACTGCCTCTCCACTTAGATGCCCTTTTTTTATGTACCCTGTGCCCTGTAATGGCCACATCTCACTCAGAAACCCTCCCTGAGGGGTCCTGGCACAGGTTGGGTTGTTTTATCACTATACTTCATTGATGTTTATATCTCTCTCTACCTCTCCCTTCCTCTCTAAAATCAATAAAATTATGTTAAAAAATAAATCAACAAACAACAAGTGTTGGTGAGGATGTGGAGGAAAGGTAACACTTTTGTACCACGGGTAGGATTTAAGATTGGTGCAGCCACTGTGGAATCAGAAAAACCAGGAAATCATAGCAGGGTAAGAAATTGGCATTATTAATGGAATGTACTTTTTTATTTATTGAAGTTAATGGTGATGTTTTCTTAATCTTTGATCTTAGAATCTATAAAGAAGATTACATAGGAGCCCAAATATATGGCTTTATAAATGGGTCTCACAATTTACCATCTCAAATGCATATGTATATTTGAAAGTCTTGGCTTCCACTGATGCAACATTTAATACCAATGATCACAAGTGATCCCAAAGTCATTACTGATATGTATATTTTCATATGAAGAAGGTGTGTGGAGATATCATGTAGCTAAAGATTAAGTTTAGTAGACCATGCAGTTATTTATTTCAATACAGCATATTTTTACATGTAATGACCCTCATGAACGGATAAAATTTAATTTATTTGTGAAAATTAATCACTGAAATAAGAGATAAAATATTGGAGATGTTGAATAGTCACTAACATCGTGGGAATACATGTAAAAGGAAAAAAGAATGCACCAGGGGAAATAGAATACAGGAGAAATCTGAGGGATTACAAATACCACTTAAAAATTTATGAAGATTTTGAAGTCTAGAGCAGTTCTTATGTCTCAACAATTAAATTTTTTTTTATAGCTTTGATACTTGAAAATGAACCATTTGGAAAGAGAGGAGATTTTCTTTCCACAGGACTAGGTTAGGTAAGTAAGCAGACTTGGAAGCCTTAAGATGTTAGTAAGAAAAATAAAGTAGTTATCCATCTACCTGTTTTCTGTCCCATGCCCCAAAAGATTCATTTTAGAAATATTTTTGGGTGTAGCACTGTCTAAAACCAAATGAAATTATGCAGGATTATTTTCCAGATGTTTTGAAGGTGCACAATTCTTTTATTAAAGCACTGAATCTCAAAGTGTGATCCCTGTACCAATAGCATGGCATCTCCTGGGAACTAATTAGAAATATTAGTTCTCAAGCATCACCTCCAAAGTACTTAATCATAAATTCTTGGAGAGGTCCCACCAATCTAAAAGACACCAATATGGTGATTACCAGGGAGAAGGGAATTGAGGAGAGGTAGGATGGTGTAAATGGGGGATAAATGGTTATGGAAAGAGGCTTGACTTGACGTGGTGAACACACACTACAATATACTGACAATATATGATAGAATTGTACACCTGAAACCTATGTAATTTTATTAATCAATGTTACCCCAATAAATTTAATAAAAAAGGAAAAAAAATAACATTTTCTCCTCAAACATCCTTAATAAATGTAGCTAAGAACTTAGAAGTTATGCTTGTCTAATAAGTCTTTAGAATCCTAAAGAAGTAAAGCTAAAGACTGGATGCTAAGAAAAAGGACAAATAAAGAAAAAAGATTGGAGTGACACAATATAAAAGCTGAAAGAGCCTACCATAAGGGTAACAGGCAAGGGCAGCGGCTTAGACAGTGGGCAGCACCCCCAGGGTCAAAGTGAGCCTTATGAGAGGTACTGTAGCAGCAGCAACAACAGCATCATAGTTGTCATCATCCATCATCATCATCATCATCATCATCATCATCATCATCATCATCATCTATTGGCTGAGAACACATGAGCTCCAGACACTGAGCTAGGGACTTACATAGATCATCCAATTTAATCCTTACAATAAATTCAGAGGATTTAAAATTTTAACTGTACCTGTATTTTACATATGACAAAACTAAGCCTTAGAGAAATTAAATGGTTTACCCCCATATTTATTTAAGTAGCAAGAAGGAAAGTTGAGATTCAAACTAGGCAGCATGAATGAAAAGCCTACTTTTAAATTGCTATTCTTTAGTGATATGTCATAGCATCATGACATATCACAAGCCTCAAAGGGTTGGCAGAGAAAAATAATACAGTAGCCTATATAATAAAAAGCTAATATGCAAATCAACCAAATGGCAGAATGACCAGTCACTATGGCATGCACTGACCACCAGGGGGCAGACACTCAATGCAGGAGCTGCCCCCTGATGGTCAGTGCACTCCCACAAGGGGAGTGTCGCTCAGCCAGAAGCCGGGGTCATGGCTGGAGAGCATAGTGGTGGTGGTGGGAGCCTCTCCTGCCTCTGTGTCAGCCCTAAGGAAGTCTGATTGTGGGGAGTGGGCCTAAGCTGTCAGCTGGACATCCCCTGAGGGCTCCCAGACTGCAAGAGGGCTCAGGCTGGGCTGGTGGACCCCACCGAGTGTATGTATTTCATGCACTGGGCCTCTAGTTTACTTAATAATCAGTTAAGTTGAAGGTAAGCAAGGTTGAAAAACTAAAAAGAAACATATTCTGAAGGAGGGTGCTGTGGGATAAGAGGAAAGACAGGTCAGCCAGACCTAGGAGCAGAATATTTGAAGTGGTAGAAACATGTAAAGTTGAAGCAGGGATTACGAAGCAGCATGAATAGTGTACAGGGATGGAATACCTCACATAATCACAAAGATGAGTGTCCTAGGGGGAAGAGGTTCAGTCATCTTGTGCTAAAGATCAACAGCCAAATAAATGTCCAAAAAAATCACCTTTCATGACTCAGGCTCAAGGAAGAGACAATCCTTTCTTCATCTCCCTTATAAGTACAGGCTTTGTTGATAATTTTCTCTTTCAAAGAAATATGGTTAAGACTAAAATTCAATAACATGTTGAGTCAGATATGGGTTTAAAACCCTGTTCCCAGCCAACAGGGAGCCTTTAGCAAGCTCCTAATTATCCATGAACTTTAAGTTTTTGCATATCTACACTAATAAAAGAGAAACATGCAAATTGGTGTCACTCTGCTACGCCCATTAGCCAATCAGAGCGACTATACAAATTAACCCAACAAAGATGGTGGTTAATTTTCATATGCAGGCCTGGAGCAAAGACTGAAGGCTCCAGCTGGAGTGAAGACTGAAGACTGAAGAGTGAAGACTGAAGACTGAAGACTGAAGAGGCTTGGCTTCTCCGCTGTGGCTGGACCAAAGGCCTGGGTCCTGGGTGCCGAAGGAAAACCAGTGCCAGCAGCCAGGGGAAGGAAGGCCTATTGCACGAATCTTCGTGCAACAGGCTTCTAGTTTATAATAAAGTTATAATCCTATATAATAAAAGGGTAAAATGAAAATTGACCCTAATGGCGGAACTACCAGAAACAACTGGTTACTATGATGTGCACTGACCACCAGGGAGCAGATTCTCAATGCAGGAGCTGCCCCCTGGTGGTCAGTGCACTTCAACAGGGGGAGCGCTGCTCAACCAGAAGCCAGTTCATAGCTGGCCAATGCAGCTGTGGTTGCAGGAGCCTCTCCTGCCTCCATGGCGGCCCTAAGGATGTCTGACTATAAGCTTATGCCCGCTCCCCACGGACATCCCCCGAGGGCTCCCAGGCTACCAGAGGGATGTCTGACTGCGATCTTAGGCCCCATCCCCAGGGGAGCAGGCCTAAGCTGGCAGGTGGATATCCCCCCAGGGATCCCAGAGTGTGAGAGGGCACAGGCTGGGCTGAGAGGCCCCCTCCGCCCCCCCCTGCACTGAGTTCACAAATTTTTATACACCGGGTCTCTAGTAATATTATAATTAAACTAGAGGCCCGGTGCACAAAAATTTGTGCACTCGGGGGGAGGGGGGTCCCTCAGCCCGGACTGTGCCACCTCGCAGTCTTGGACCCCTCGGGAGATAACGACCTGCTGGCTTAGGCCTGCTCCCAGGTGGCAGAGGGCAGGCCCAATCCCTAGGTGCAGCCCCTGGTCGGGCTCAGAGCAGGGCCGACTGGAGAGTTGGGGTGCCGCCCCCTGTCATGCACAGAGCAGGGCGGATTGGGAGGTTGCAATGCCACCCTCAGTCACGCTCAGGGTAGGGCCGATTGGGGGGTTGGGGCACCGTCCCCTGTCATACTCAAGGCATGGTCAATGGAGAGGTTGCGGCGCCACCCCCTGTCATGCACAGAGCAGGGCCAATCAGGGGGTTGGGGCACTGCCCCCTGTCACTCACAGAGCAGGGTCTATCAGGGGGGTTGGGGCTCTGTACCCTGTCACGCACAGACCAGGGTCTATCAGGGGGTTGGGGTGCTGCCCCCTGTCACGCACAGAGCAGGGCCCATCAGGGGGGTGCGGCACCACTCTCTATCACCCACAGAGCAGGGCCGATCAGGGGGTTGGGGCGCCGCCACTCTCACACTCAGGGCAGGGCCGATGGGGAGGTTATGGCTCTACCCCGTCACACACAGAGCAGGACCCGTGGGCGGGGGGGAGGTTGGGGTGCCACACCCTGTCACACACAGAGCAGGGCCGATCAGGGGGTTGGGGCGCCGCACCCTGTCACACACAGAGCCGCAGGGCGATCAGGGGGTTGGGTCATCGTCCCCTGTAACGAACAGAGCAGGATGGATAGGGAGGTTGTGGCCCCGCCCCCTGTCACACACAGAGCCACAGGGCGATCAGGGGGTTTGGGTGCTGCCCCCTGTCATGCTGATCCTGGTGCCGGGAGGCCTCGTGGCTCCGCTGATCCCGGTGCTGGGAGGTATATTACCCTTTTAGTATATAGGATAGAGGCCTGGTGCATGGGTGGGGCTGGCTGGTTTGCCCGGAAGGGTATCCTGGATCAGGGTGGGGGTCCCCACTGGGGTGCCTGGTCAGCCTGGGTGAGGAGATGGTGGCTGTTTGCAGCTGGTCACACACCCTTCAGTGTGGGGGTCCCCACTGAGGTGCCTGGCCAGCCTGGGTGAGGGGATGATGGCTGTTTGCAGCTGTTCACACACCCTTCAGGGTGGGGGTCCCCACTGGGGGTGCCTGGCCAGTCTGGGTGAGGGGCTGAGGGCTGTTTTCAGGCTGGTGGGTGACGGAAGCTCCCAACCACTCCTTTTTTTATTTTATTTTTTTTTATTCTGGGCCAGCTTTAGCTTTGAGGCTTGGCTCCAGCTCTTAGGCCTCCACTGCTGAAAGTGGTTTCGTACAATGTTGCGATCCTGCTGGCTGAAGCCTGGCGGACTATAGCAGGTTTCTGGGGTTTTGTTTAGCTTCTATATTTGTTACATAGTTGCTTAGAGTTGCAGGTCAGAGGTGTGCAGCAGCAGGCGGGGAACATTGGAGTCTTCCATCACTGAAGCAAGCAAGCCTCATGTTAGTTTCAAGCTGCCTGGCTGCCAGCCGCCATCTTGGCTGGCTGTTAATTTGCATATTGCCCTGATTAACCAATGGGAAGGGTAGCGGTCGTACGCCAATTACCGTGTTTCTCTTTTATTAGATAGGATGAAACAAGGAATATATGGTACTTGGCACTTAGTAGGTTCATGTCCTTCCTTTAATATAAAGTTAAATTTAAGTTAATTTCATATGTGCTGACATGGCATGGAGGTGTGTGCAGTATAATCTAATCTAGTTCTAACTCTAACCCTCTGGGTTAAAAAGTGAATAGTTGAATCAGAAATAAAGGAAAGAGCATTGAACATTTGGCACTAAGAGCTCAGACTTAAATATAAATTTGGTAGTTCTAGAAGTAATAATAAAAATTTTCTCTTTTTAGTTTTGGGTTCCAATTTTTTTTTCTTTTTTTAAAATCTTTATTGTTTAAAGTATTACATATATCCCCCTTTCCCGCCTATTGATCTCTTCTACCCCTCCCCACACCCCACCCTAGCCCTTCACCACCCTATTGTTTGTGTCCATGTGTTATGCATATATGCATACAAGTTCTTTGGTTGATCTCTTCCCACCCACTCACCCCTGCCTTCCCTCTGAGATTCAACAGTCTATTTCATGTTTCTATGTCTCTGAATCTATTTTGTTTATCAAACTCTGAGTTGTTTCACTTAGAATAAAAATTTTCATTCTAGTAGAAAGTACTTCAGCCCTAGCTGGTTTTGCTCAGTGAATAGAGCATCGGCCTGTGCACTGAAGGTCCCGGGTTCAATTCTGGTCAAGAGCACATGCCAGGTTGAAGGCTCAATCTCCAGGGGGGGAGGGGTGTGCAGGAGGCAGCTGATCAATGATTCTCTCTCATCATTGATGTTTCTATCTCTCTTTCCCTCTCCCTTCCTCTCTGAAATAAATTTTAAAAATATATATTTAGTAGAAAGTGCTTCAGATTTGATTCTAGGTTGGTTTGGCTCCAAGGTACTCCTGAATTCTCTGTGTGATCTTGAACAAGTAACCTACATTTAATGAACTTCTGTTTCCTTATTTACAAACCAAGTGATATACTTAGATTGTCCAATTTTATTCAGTATAAGGCAATATAAAATTTCTAGTGTGGCCTCTAGTGGCTTTCCAATGACATTTAAAGTACAGATATTCATACCTGTAAAGGTATTGATATTGATTGTGTAGCAATCTATACTAATAAAAGGGTAAAATGCAAATTGGTCAGGATGCAGTCATAGTAACAACCGAACAGCAGGCTGCGTGGGGTGAGCAGGCTGGCAGGGAGGTTAGGAAGGGACAACCAAATGACTGAACAGCAGGCTGTGTGAGGTGACCAGGCCGGCAGGGGGCGCAGCGAGGGGCAACCAAGCCAGCAGAGGGGGGCAGTGAGGGGCGACCAGGCCAGCAGTGGGGGCAGTTGAGGGTAACCAGGCCAGTAGGGGCTCAGTTGGGGGTTACCAGGCTGGCAGAGGTGGGCAGTGAGGGGCGACCAGGTCAACAGGGGTTGGCAGTTGGGGGCAACCAGGCTGGCAGTTAGGAGCCAGTGGTCCCGGATTGTGAGAGGGATGTGGACTTCTGGTTTAGGCCCGATCCCCAGGACCAGGCCTAAACCAGCAGTTGGACATCCCCCGAGGGGTCCCAGATTGGAGAGGGTGCAGGCTGGGCTGAGGGGATCGCCCCCATGCATGAATTTCATGCACCAGGCATCTAGTCTTTCTAATGGACCTTAAATAAACTAGTTACCTCCCCTTTGTCTGCTATTCAATGCGGTAGAACTTTGGTTTGAGGTATGCATGTGTATGCGTGCGTGCATATGTGTGTGTGTGTGTGTCTGTGTGCATGTGTCATAGAGAGAGAGTGTGTTTATGAGGGAAATGGTAAATTTACATATTTACAATTCTCTAGTTATATTTAAAAATTTTTAATGGGCTGCCTGAGATCCAAGCCCTGCTGTCTCTTATTATTGTACCTCAAGTACTTTCTATTAAACTAAATGGAAAGTATTACCTGCTTTGATTGTGAAAGGAACTTTGCAAGTCAGTAGACATGCCTTTTAAAAGCAATAAAATGAAGCTGTCAGCCATTGCAAATGGACCAAGATGGAGGTCACATGACTAAACCACCCCTGTACCAGGCAGCCTCTGATGTATTTTACTCCAGTTTCAACCTATTAATCAGAGTAGTTGGAAGAGCAATAATTTAAATGCTGCAGTAATCAATTCCATACACATTAATAGAAGCTACAGTCAAACTTTGCCACACCACTGACTGCATTGGAATCTTGACAGGAGCCCTGAGGGCCATGCCTAATTTGCATTAAATTTACATAAAATTGTAAATCAAGAATACATGAACACAGCCCTGATATTTGTTAGTGTTTAGATCTTGTTAGATAGATTGAAATTGCTGGTGGTTTGACTTCGCTTGCAATAAAATTGTGCAGCTGATCAGCTTTGTTCTCATTCTGCAGTTATGGGGAACAGGACCCTAGAGAGCTATAGTTTGGGAGCATGTGTATGCCATTTAGGGTTTTCGTCCTATAAAACCATGACTCAGATGTGTCCTTGTAAACCCAATCTAGAAGCATATTTTCCTCAATGACTTTGCAGATCCTTGTCACTGGATTTGCTCATAAATAACTTGCCATTAGATGGAGACACAAACTACATAGAAAGCTGGCCAGCGGAGAGGATGCCAAGGCCTCTGGAAACTTTTATTTTTCCAAACAACATTTGCTATCATGAAAGCAGATAGTTAGGGATATTATTTAGGCTGGGGCCAGGTAAAAATCAAACCTTCAGCAAAGTTTGCAGTGCTCAACAGCATGAAAAAGTGGATTTCACATGGTTCTAAGCATGTGTGTGTTCTTGTGTTCCTGTTTCATCTTATTCCAATGGCTGTAGCCTTTGCTGTGTATTTTCACACTGAGGGCCGGGAGAAAAGATTCTCACCAAGGGTACTGGCTCATAGGGGCAAGACTCAACTCTATATTCTCCTTAATCTTCTCATTATTATAAGTCTATTCTTTTAGAGAAAAAACAGATACTTAAGTGCCATAATACATTTAAAAGTCTTCCTTTTTTATTTTTAGAAAGTATTATGCAAGTATTTTGTACATCATGATTATTCAGTGCCCCCCACCTCACCTATCCTATCATTTTCTTACCTTGCACGATCAAGTAAACTTGGGAGGTCTTGGGCTCATGCTGTGTCTGAACCGAGCAAGTGTAGGAACCCTCATCATAGACATCCACCTTCTGGATTCGAAGACTGTATTCCAGAGAATGACGTTTCTCCAGCTCCACCCGGGGGTCCAGAGACCATTTGTCATGCCCAGCAAAAATGATGCCAGAACGGTTCAGCCAGGCCACTTTGGAGTTCTTGTCTTCTACAATGCACCTGGCAGAGCAGAATAACAACATTAGAGCTTTAGCCATGCCTGCATCTGCATTCATTCTTCACATGATTAGACTCAACAAGACCAGTCAAGAAAAATATTTAATGCAGGATGAACCATTGCCATGTTCTTTCTTAGAGTCTTAAATATCATCACTAGTTCTTCTTGAAGATCTAATTACCATTCAATGGATAGATATCATTACATTAGACTCAATTCAGCAATAACCAATCCGAGTATGAGTAATGCAGTCAAAGTTAAATGGGTATTGATTTCCCACTGGATTATCTTCTTATCTAGGAAAAGGTCATTCACACAGAACTCCATCTGTTTAAGTAATTTTGAGAATCAGATGATTGATAATGTGGCACATTTCCCCAGTTTTGAATTGTACTTATTCTTTCATAGCTATTTTCTTGTGTGATGGTATGTTTAAGTTATGCCCCACCATGGTAGGAATTAGACCAGATTTCAGAGTTTGCATTTGATCTGTATAAGTTTGGAATGCCTACTCTCAGGAGTGAGGCATGTGTGAGCAAGTCCAAGTAGGTAGATAGGTGTTGGGTCAAGGTCATCAGAGTTAACTAGCATCGTCTTGCCTAAGTATGTTTCCAGCTGCTGAGGGCAGCAGGTTGTAGCTGGCAAGACAGCTTGCTACCAGCATTTCTGAGCCCATTAGTATGAATTCACTCTTTTGTGGGAGGTGAAGAAACCAATTTTACAGTTTCTATTGCAAGGATGATGAAAGAAAAATGTTTATTTCAATTATTATTTTAGAAACCTAAAAGTCTCTCCCTGAAACTTGAAAGAAAAGGGCAAAGAACACAGACCACTGAAGAAGGGGAAAATACTTTACATGATACAGTTTTTTCAATTATATCAAGAACCTGGAAATGAAAAAAACACACACACACAAAAAAAAAAACAAGCAAAAAGTTTTCTCTGTTTCACTTTGGCAAGATTTATGTGTACCCCATAGGAAGATTGTCCCAGACTTTCTTACAGCTGCAGAGCCAGCTGCTCAGCACTCTGGGGCTTGAGGGATGGACAGAAGGAGCCAGGAATATGACAGCAAAACAACCAAAACGCCATATTCCCTTATATTTTCCAAACTATGTCAAACCCAGGTTTCCTCTCAGGTCATGACAGCCAGGCATAGAGATTCCACACCCATGCATAGACAGGAAATTGATGTCCTACCCACAGGCTGTCCACAGAAGGGATACAGAGGCTGATTTGTATCTTTCATAAGGAGAAAGGCTGAGTCTTTTAAAAATTCCTATTGTGCAGATCTCCTTGCCCCATTAATTTTTGTTGAATTATGTATTTTATTTAGCATGATTATCTTATTTAATTAGTTGGGTGCCTTGATATGCAGGTCTTTCTTTCCTTCTCAATCTATTTATTTTCCTAAAGACAGGCAAATGAAGGTATCATTTAGTATCTCCATTACTCAATATGTGTTTCTCTACCATACAGATATTACTGGGATTAATTAGATACATTTGATAATTAACACTTCTGAAAGAGGGAGTGCAGAGCTAACTTCATGGATACTTGCTGCTTCTTTCCAGACTCAATTTTACTTTTTCTCTTCTTTACTTTAATGGCATCATTTCTCTGTCCTTGTTGATGTTTGCGGCACGTCTCAACTTAGAATCATTTTTTAATTAATTAACAAGCTGTTTGCTATCTTCTAGATCATAAATGAAGTTATTCATGCAGAATTACTGTGTTTTTACTTTTGACTGAGAAGAATGGAAATGTACCTCTATAAATGTGTTTTAAATTTTCTATCACATTTCTCCTTCTACTTTTCTCATCTACACAGCTCAACACAGAAGCAAGCAGATATCATAGAGATGGACTTTGAATGCTGTTTAGGCCAGCACATGGTCCTAATATGTTCATTTTGGATAAAAAGATACCATATAATGCATTATACACAAAATTGGCCCATCAGTCAAATAAAGACTGAGATTTTGCCTAATTCATTAAGGTATCTCCCAAAACTAATCTGGTGTAAAACAGTAAAATTTGACAAATGCCTGTCATGTGAATTAACAGTATCACAATGTAGACACAAGACTTATAGGTACAAAAATAGGTTTACTGTTGTGAGTACCAGAAACACAGAGTTTATTTTTGCATTATTACTTATTAATTATTTTATTATTTTCCAGACAAACAACTGTAAACTTACTTTTGTCCCACCCTATATATTCCACCCCACCCTGACCCCAACCTGAGCTCTATAGCATCCACAAATGAATTGGGTGAATTTTCTTATCAGCACAAGATAGAGTATCTAAATCAGGTCTTTAGGGTCCTTTGGATATTTTAGCAATTTTTGTCCATGGAAAAGTTGAAATTACCATACATATAATTACTCCAAATTATTCTCTGAGAGGAGACAGATCTATCGTACCTAAAGGAGTAATTGACTACTTCAGCAAAATTGCCAGGCCCATAAAAATGCATCTTCTTGAAACAATATATTATATGGGAATTTTGCTATGACAATCTACATAACATCTTATTTTTACATTGTGTTTCATTCATATTTAATTTTTTAATTTATCTTTTACATTGAAATAAGTGAAAGGTGTATTAGAATTCAAACATTTATACATACATTCATTCCTTTTACTAATTAAATATAAATAGCCAACTCCAAGCACCAGAGCACAATGTAGTATTTCTTAAAAGAAAACAACTTTTCCAGATATTTAAGGGTTCTTTTTTTTTTAATAATCAATAGTTCCAAAATAAATGCATTGACTATAAACTAGAAAATCATCTTTGTAAAATTGACTAAAACTTTCATACTGAAAAATAAGCAAATGAATGTGTTTATTTCAATTTCAGAACTAATTAATTTTAGAATCTTGATATAAGGTAGCAACTTTTTTAAACCATAAGAAGTGGATGTAAGAAAAAATATGGTAAGAGTCAACATAATAGTCTCAGTTTGTAGACTTTGTTTGTTAAATAAAAATAACCAGTAACACAGGGTAGGCACAGAATGCATGGCTATTTAGAAATGAGGAAATGCTGATTAATGCAGACCCAGGTTCCCAGCATGCACTGACTGGCTGATAAGCATCATGAGCTTGCATCAGGAGATGAGTTGGCTCAACTGTGCATTTGGCATACCTGTAGAGCAAATGAAAATTCTCATGCTATGCCATCATGATACAGTAATAATATATTATCCTGCACTCGATGCTGCTCTAGTGCCAGACAATCTACTTCAAAACTGGGTACCTAGCCCGGCTTGCGTAGCTCAGTGGTTGAGCGTCAACTTATAAGCCAGGAGGTCATGGTTCAATTCCTGGTCAGGGCACATGCCTGGGTTGTGGGCTGGATCCCCAGGAGGGGTCATGCAGGAGGCAGCTGATCAATGATTTTCTCTCATCATTGATGTTCTATCTCTCTCTCCCTCTCCCTTCCTCTATGAAATCAATAAAAATATATTTTAAAAACAAAAACAACAACAACAAAAAACAACAACTGGGTAACTAATGACTTTATCTTCAAAATCATCCTTCACTAAATCAGGAAAAGTGTAAAGAGATATATTTTAAAAACATGTCAATGCTATGTGTTGTTTGGTTTTAGTAGAACGTTTCTTCCAGGAGCTCAAAATGTTGCAACTCATTCCAGGATTTAGAAAGGATAGCACCCTAAAGAGAGCAGGTATTGCTGCCAAGAGGAGAGGGACAAAGGCCATCCCTCCACTCTAGGTGGGAGTTCTGGCAGGCGGCTGAAGACATGGGCATAGCACAGAGTGCCACCTCTCCAGGAAATCTTCTCTCATCAGGATCCCATCCTTTTACTTGGCTTTTTCTTATGACCTCATTATAATCCACATTACATTAGGCTATTTGTACTAATCTTTCCTTATGAAATTATTAATGACAGTGAGCCTGTTGGAATTCACCTATGTAGCCCTAACAGTGCCTAGCAGCATAAACCCATCATGTACACCAAACATGTCAAACTTGCAGCTTGCAGGCCACATGCCTTGTTTATTTGGCCCACGTTAGCCTTTGAGTTTGACATGCTTGATGTACACAGTAAGTACTCACTGAAATGTGGAATAAATAAACTGAATTTAATAAAATAAATTGCTATTAAGTCAATTTTCAAATATTTGTTAACTAGAGGCCCAGTACACAAAATTTGTGCATGGGTGGCGGGGGGGGGGGGGCGGTCCCCTCAGCCCAGCCTTCACCCTCTCCAATCCAGGACCCCTCAGGGGATGTCTGACTACAGGTTTAGGCCCGATCCCGGGGATCGGGCCTAAACTCACAGTCAGACATCCCTCTCACAATCCTGGACTGCTGGCTCCTAATCACTCACCTGCCTGACTGCCTGGTCACCCCAACTCTGCCCCCCTGCCAGCCTGATCACCCCTAACTTCTCCCCCGCCGGCCTGGTCACCCCTAACAACCCACCACTGCCAGCCAGGTCACCCACAAGTGACCCCTTCCTGCTGGCCTGGTCGCTCCTAACTGCCCCACCACTGGCGTGGTCACCCCTTACTGCCCCCCCTGCCAGCCTAGTTGCCCCCAACTGCCCCCCTCTGCCAGCCTGGTCACCCCTAACTGCACCCCCCCCTGCTGACTTGGTCACTCCCACTGACCCCCTGCTGGCCTGGTTGCCCCTCATGGCCCCCCCACTGGCTGGTCGCCCCATGCAGCCTGCTCTTCAGTTGTTTGATTATCCCTCACTAACCCCCCTGCTGGCCTGGTCACCCCACACAGCCTGCTGTTCAGTCGTTTGGTCATCCCTCACTAACCCCCCTGCTGGCCTGGTCACCCCACACAGCCTGCTGTTCAGTCGTTTGGTCATCCCTCACTAACAACCCTGCTGGCCTGGTCGTAGGCAGCCATCTTGTGAGGGTGTAAGGGTTAATTTGCATATTGCCTCTTTATTATATAGGATTATCTAATAGGCACAGAATAGATGGATAACTATTTTAAGTTTTCTTAAGAAATAAATAAAATGATCAGATACAAAGGGGCATTTAAAGAGAATTATTGAGTGTGGTATTAAAATTAAAGCAAAAGAGAAAAAATGCACTGACTCCAATATGATAGAAAATCACCCCTGGGAATTAAATAATCTATATTGTATGTGAAAAACAACAAAAAGAAGCATAAAGCACTAGATGAACATTTAGTGGATGGCCCATTTTAACCTTGAAAGCAAAAATATCAGGTGGGTTACTTATCATAATTATGAATCAATAATATTATAAAAACCAGCTTAAAAAATAACCAGAAAGGCAAGCAAACAAACTTCTATCTTCCCTGTTCAGTATATCTAAGTTCACAAAACTGTCACAAAATATCAATACACCCATAAAAATCTCAAGCATTGGATCTCTGTGAACATTTTACACCAACTATATTATGTACCTTATACAAACAGGTACACTAATAATTCCACTTTTACTGTATAAGTCTGGGGATTATGTTTCCAAAACAATGAATCTAATTGAAAGCAGAAATGAAATGCTAAATTCCACTTGTACGAATTATTGATTGCTCAATAGCATATTTACTGACAGTATATCCATGATGTAAGTGATACACATCTACTAGATATTAAGCCTGTTCATTGCTACTAGAAACATCTTCATTTTTTAACAAGCATTATTGGTTACCAAGAACATACCAATTTATAATTTATCCAAACTTAAACTTTCTACTATTTCTCAAGAGTACATAATAACATTGATAACAAATAAATTACATTTTATTTAAGCTCTCAGTAGTTATCTACCCTCGTAATTTTTTAAACGTAAGGACTGAGGAAAGTGGAATTGGCCAGATAGAGAGATTTGTTTCTTTTTTAAAAAATATATTTTTGTAGATTTCAGAGAGGAAGGGAGAGGGAGAGAGAGATAGAAACATCAATGATGAGAGAGAATCATTGATCGGCTGCCTCCTTCACCCCCCGCACTGGAGATCTAGCCTGCAATCTGGGTATGCGCCCTTGGCCAGAATTGAACCTGGGACCCTTTGGTTTGCAGCCCGATGCTCTATCCACTGAGCCAAACTGGCGAGGACAAGATTTGCTCTTAATTTAAGAAAGAACAGTTAGATGAATGGCTATCAAGTGGGGGCAATTTGTGCTTCCAGATGATATCTGACAATACTGGAGACATTATTGGATTGTGACAACTGGAGGGGGGAGGTTGCTACTAGTGGGTGGAGACCAAGGATACTGTAAACATCCTACAATGTAAAGGACAACCTCCCCTTTCCCCCCCCCGCCCCACACACAACAAAGACATATTCCATCTAAAATGCTGACAGGGTCAAAGTTGAAAAATCCTGAGTTAGACTTTGTTTAAATGTCCAGGAACATGGGACAAACAACTACAGAGCAGCAGTCTTTTCTCATAGGCACATGCTTCTTAATGTACAGAGAACTAAATTGCCACCAAACCCCCTGAATATATAAGTTCATGACATAGTGATGTTCTGGTTATAAGTTTATTTTTTTCACATTTGTGATTCTCCCTCTTTTATAAGATGTGGAATAATTCAAGATGTAGATGGGAAGAAAGTCTTCAAGAATGTGTTGGCCATTTATTTTTATATTGTTTTCTTTGTAACTTTAAGGTACAAACACCCTAGTAAATCAATTCATTACTCTAGAAGGAAATATACTTGTTCTGGGAAGCAATTCCCAGCATTAAAGTATGGAATCAGAAAAAGTTCTAAGCAGAGGATGAAATAAAGCATCATGGAAATATCCCAAATTCTCCTGAGTCAGAAGTCTGTAGTCTGACTTTATCATATTATTTTAAGTAAAATGAATTCCAACAACACATATGCAAACATATTTTTTTAAAAAAATAACAAATCAGTTAAAAACCAAATTTAAGGAATTTTGAATTAATCATTTTAGATCATCTCTGCTTTGTTACCATGTTCTAAGATTAAACTCAGTAGAAAATAAAAGAATTGTGGCGATTGTCTACTTGACCTCAGGCCACCTGTCAAGCCTTGTCTGCAACAAAAACCTTTGGGCCGAACCGGTTTGGCTCAGTGGATAGAGCGTTGGCCTGTGGACTGAAGGGTCCCAGGTTCGATTCCGGTCAGGGGCATGTATCTTGGTTGCGGGCACATCCCAACTGGGGGGTGTGCAGAAGGCAACTGATCGATCTCTCTCATCAATGTTTCTAACTCTCTATCCCTCTCCCTTCCTCTCTGTAAAAAATCAATAAAATATATTAAAAAAAAAAAAAAAAAAAAGCTTTGGCTCTCTATCTGCCTTGCTCCTGTCTCTTCCTCTTTCCACACTTGACTTCTGGCTTTGAACCCTGCCTGCTCTCTTTGTCTCATCCTCTTGAACCAGAAACAGATCTTAGTTTGATGATGGTATAGTTTTCTAGATTCTGAATTTTGGTCCAATTAACACCATGACAGTATCTACAACTAGTATATGGTAGGATCATATCCTCTCACTGTATCTGCTTCACACACATTCATGTATAAGAGCCTGCATGCACGTGTGTTTATACACACACATGAAGTAGTGATGGAAGTTCAAGAGAGGGTTAGAACATGGAGGTAATGAACCACAGGAACCAGATGTGCATGACTCTATCACTGGCCACAATGATTCAGGAATCTGAACACTGCTGATGGAGTATTATGGTAAAAGACACACTGTTTAGTTCCTGAGGATTATTTTGGTTCTGGCTTTCAGTATATTTCCTAGTGAAACACAGGTAATTCATTTAACCTTTCTGTATCTTAGTTTTTTCACCAGTAAAATGAGGCTAATGATACTTGCCCCAACCTCTTAGAACCACTTTTATGGTAGTTCTATGAATAAAAGGAGGTGATGTACATGGAAACATTTCACAAGATGTAAAACAAGTATATATGCTAATGCTCAAATTGTCTTCTGGTAGAGTATTATAGACAAGAAGAAAATATTCATATACAGAAATGATTATAAAAGAAATAGTGATTTCTCTAAGTCATTCTAAAAGTTTATCTCTTTAGAGAGTATAATGACACCTACTGAATGTATTATTACCCAGATTTCTGATCAATTATATATTTCCTTAAATTAGTTATTTGTGCATGACATATTGACAAAACACCCTCTCTGTGATTGGGTACTACTTATGAGAACAGTGTATCACCTATAAGAGCAAGAAAGAATCCATAGCTGTAAACGGTAAAGCCAAGTCAGGCTGTGCGAGCCCTGGAACAATGGAAAGGCCTCCCTAAATATGCTTTTTGTCTCTTAATATCACTAGGTAGCCCCATGCCCAATCATATGTGCATTTTTACATATATAGATATATGATATATACATTGCTGTATTTTCAGGTTCAATTTCTTGAAGAAGCATAAACATATATTCCATGCAGATGGTATAGGTGAGGTGAAGGGTAAGAATAGGAGAAACAGAACCACCAAATTTAAGAGTTGAACATGCCTGGACAAACCGTCAATTCTAGGACACTCCGTGCTTCACTTGTCATCACATCAACTGTATCATCTCTACATTTACATAGAAGAAATACATGAAAAAAGGAAGACAGAAATTATAAAAAGAGTGCAGAGTTGAGGCTGAGATCCAGGGAAAACTTGATTTCAATCTCAGTCATAGCTAGAGTTAGGATCAATCCCAGGAACATTTACAAATGCTTGGAAATAGCTTTCCTGAGGTCTTTCCAAGAGTCTTGTTCACTTTAGAAAAATAAATCAGCATCTTTTAAATTACACCATAACTCAAGATCCCCATTTTCTTGTCAGTGATGAGGTGGAAAAATCACAGGCTCCATGGTTTTGTAGCTTTGGGCAAGTTACCTAGCAAAGAAGGCAGCATGGTGGGGTGGTAAAGGGTTCAGGCTAAGACAGTTTGGGCTCTGTTTTCTACCTCCATCACATGATCATTCTATGATCTTGGGACATTTGCTTGACCTCTCTGTACCTAGGTTTCCTCATCTGTAAAATAAAGACTAGAACAGTATCTACTTCAATGTTGTAATGTCTAAGTGGGTTAATTTTAAACATATAGAGCAGCGCCTAGCCATAAATGGTCCACTATTACTAAAGAGCTTCCCTGTTTTTCCTCAGCAAAACAGGAATAATAATTACCTTATTTTATGATTGTGATTATTAAATGGATTAAATGTAGAGCACCCAGTGAGCTTCAAAGAGTCTAATAAATTTTTGTGCTGGTCACTTTTAATAATTTGAGTCATGGACAATCATTCTGTAGAAATCCCATTTTGGTGGCTAAATCTAGCAATCTCTAGATTTTGTTGTTTATTCCAATTCCTCTCTTATTAGTAGGCACCTCCAGTGAAACCTCAATTTAGGGCCCTATGTTTTCTTGCATCTGGTCAGCAACTGGTCCCCTAAAGCCCATGAACATTACATCAAAAGCAGAATGATGCAGTGTGATGCTAGTGCAGCCATGTAAATTGAGGCTCTGATGCCATCTCTGGAACATTTTTAAAGGGCTTTGGCATACCTGTGCATAGGCAGCCCAGACCTGAAATGCCTCACCACTTTTAATCAGATCCAGTTAGAACACACATCAGGATCTCTCTTCGGGGCAGCCCACAACAGCTGGTCCATGCTGTATTTTGGGATCTGTTGAGATATGCTTGGCAGAATTGAGGTTCCTCCTTGATTAAATGAGGCATGCTCTATGCTTTGTGGACCTTCATGTTGCAAGAATATGTTTAGTCCTTCTCCTCCTCAATGTGTGAGAGGCAATTACACTCTCTCTATAGTAGCAAGAAACTATAACCCTTCCCTCTCCTTTGAACTACGGGTTCTCTCCTTACTCCCCACTCAGTGGAGGAGGGTGAGAAACAATTTTAAATCTTGCCTTTTTTATTATTATTCTTGTTATGAGTCACTGTTCTGTGTGAAAAATCTTTCATTTACAATGGGGGGGGGGGATTGCCTTGAGTTTTACCTTTGAAAAAGTAAAAATAATCTTGGAATCGTGCCTCAAATTTCTATTTAAACATTTCACTTCCTTTGCAATAAAAAACAACTCCATAGCTATATAAAGAAAATGTTGTTACCTTCTGAGTCATTACAAAGTAAATATAAAAAATATGCTAAGTCCTAGAAGGAAAGAAAATATGCTCTATATCATGTAGGGTTTACTCTTTATCTTATTCCAGAAGTAAGGAGAAATCAATTATAATGCACTTAGGATAAGCATTCTTGTTGTATGAGGCATGGTTATAAAGTCAGGATTCTTTCTGGCTTTAAGGTGAAGGTCATACTCCGTTCTAGGAAGACCCTAATGATTCAAATGTACAATCTCTTTAGTTTGAGAGAATTTGTACTCCACTTCGCCAATAAGTTTCACTTGAAAACCCAACCCCTTACTTACTAGTCTTATCATAAACAGCATTATGTAAATTGTTATCATTGGAGCATTTAGATACAATGTGGATCAAATTATGCCCTCTATACATGACAATTAATAGATATAGCATGTATGAAACAACAGAGTTAATATATAGTAACTAAGTAAATAATAGGTAATCAGATTGTCTATCAGGACTACCTTTAGAAAAGGGCACTGCAGTCTAGTTTGCCTTCACAGCAAGAGGCAGAGGTAAAAGAAATACAGGCAGATAAATATAAAGAGTAAAAAAGTCTTCAATTTTTAGTGTACTTTATAGAGACAAATATGAAATAGGGGACTCTGGTAGCTGCAAATTGAAGGAGCACATATCAAACAGATCTATCTTAGGCAAAGGAAATGTAGCAGTCCCTTCCTCCAGCTGACAAGAAACCAATATATCACTGACAAATGCTTATGAATCACAAGGACACTTCTCACATGAAGAATTATAATCATAGTAATTTTTATGACGTCCATGTTTGTTTTTTCGTTACTCACTTTCCACCTCACCTCACCTCCTATGTTTCCTATACTCAAAGCTATCTTTTCCTCCTCTGCTTTCTCCCAAAGGGCATTGGTGTAAGGGGCCTTCACACATATGTGACAACCTAGTGTTGTGTTTTTTTCCTTCATTTTCTCCCGATCACTTTATTTCCTCATATAAACATTTCTTTGAAGACTATAGTTCTTGAACAGATCAACAATCAGGTCATGAGTAGGACTTGGAATCAGATGATAAAATGGAGCTTCGGAAGTTACTGAGAGAATGGGCATGAACGCCTCAAGAGCTGATGAGTTTGAAGAGAGAGCCCATCTGGGTGCGCTCTTGTAAGGAACTCGCATACTCAAACTGGAGAATGACACCGTAGATATAAGCCATAATTTACGTAAAGCACAGACCCTGGCAGGGGGCAGGGGAGTAATGGAGGTGATAAGGAGTAACTGGTGTCAGGATTTGGGAGAGAGAGAAAGTCAAAGGCCATCATCACCTCTTGTACTACTACATCCACTACATAATTTAACTCTGAAATTTCACAGCCAGGTTGAGTTAAAAAGGGAGTTGCATATGCTTTAAGGTGAAGGTCATACTCCGTTCTAGGAAGACCCTAATGATTCAAATGTACAATCTCTTTAGTTTGAGAGAATTTGTACTCCACTTCGCCACCCTCTGTGTTTCCTGGGGCACTCTAACTTTGATATTGTATTACAGGAGAGGCATATAGTCTCTCAGCACCTCAAATTATGACTGTTAAATGAATTAAATAGGCAGAGATAGGGAAAGAGCTAAATCTAAGGAGAGATTAATAAAGCATTGTTTTGAACTTGTTCTCCTACTTCTCTGAATTGTTTAGTGAGTAAATAATAGGTAATAAGACTGCCTGCTAGGGCTAGATTTCAAAAGGGCTCAGGCCCAGCTTGTGTGGCTCAGTGGTTGAGCATTGACCTATGAACCAGGAGGTCATGGTTGGATTCCCAGTCAGGGAATATGCCCAGATTACGAGCTAGATCCTCAGTAGGGGGTCTGCAGGAGGTAGCCAATCATAGATTCTGTCTCATCATTGATGCTTCTATCTCTCTCCCTCTCCCTTTCACTCTGAAATCAATGAAAATATATTTTGAAAAATAATAAATTAACTAATTAAAAGGGCTTTGGATCTAGTTTGCCTTCATTGCAAGAGGTCAAGACCTCTTACAGTTAAGACCTTAAAACTAAGACCTTTAAGATTCTCTGCCATGAATCTTATTCTTTTATTCAGATTCCAATCTATCTCATTCTTGTTTTCCTGTTACCCAAAGTACCTTTTGCAACCTTTTGCTTTGGCAAGCTCCTATACAAAACCAATCTCAGATGTGCCCTCCCTTGTGAAGCACATTCTCCAATTTCCCAAGGTGTTCCCTGCTTGTGTTAGATTTTAATTTTTTGTTTTTCTGCCTCTCATCATTATTTAAGAATGAAGTACAGCCATGTCTTCTCAATATTTGCATCTCTATTGCCTCACAAAGAACCTGACACATAAAAAAACTCAGTAACTGTTTGATAGATGAATGAACATACTAAGATCTTTCTCATTTCTCATTCTTAAATATGTCTCTTTTCTAATATAATAGTGAAGGTGGAAGAATCTCAAAATTCCCAGTGGTTTCACATTGAGGACTAACCACCTTCAACAACATACCCTATTGTCTATGAGTTAATGGAGGGTCTATGACTAAGTCATAACCAATTTTCTCACTAAACATCCTAGTCTATATGGGCACTATGGTTATTTGAATAATACTTGTTCAGTCTTCACTACTGGTAAGTTTGTTCCACATTTCTTTTCTCTAATATTATAAGATGCAATTTCCTCATTCTGAATAACAGTGTCCAAATTAGTAATCATGGCAAAGCAAAACTTCCCAAAAATATAGAATGAGGGAAGGATAAGCATGAAAGAAAATATTTTTAATATTTATAGTTGAGCTTATCTCCGTCAGATGGATAATAACATATTGTTGCTTCTTATGTCTTGTTCTTTTTTAAAAATATATTTTATTGATTTTTTACAGAGATGAAGGGAGAGGGATAGAGAGTTAGAAACATTGATGAGAGAGAGAAACATCGATCAGCTGCCTCCTGCACACCTCCCACTGGGGATGTGCCCGCAACCAAGGTACATGCCCTTAACCGGAATCGAACCTGGGATCTTTCAGTCCGCAGGCCGATGCTCTATCCATTGTTCAAAACCAGTTAGGGCATATGTCTTGTTCTTTCTTTCCCTCTTTGGGTAGGTTTTCTCAAGTTCCTATTGTTACCTTCAGTCACAGTGTTCTTCAAAAGAACTTTGCTAAATGAAGTAATTGTTATAGTTCATCATGGTATTGTTAACAAAGTAGGCCTAAAATGGAGTCATTTGTGCTAATTCATGTCACCAAACCCCGACTTAATTCCTAACCTAATTGGGGTACCATCTCTCCCAGGAATATAACCTAAACCCAGTCAATCTGGAATTCCCTGATCAGTAATAGTGAAGTAATCTACTTGATAGACCTCTTCCAACACCCCCAAAAAGATGAGGCAATCTACAATTTATTTGCCCTTGTCCTTCTTGGCCTATAAAAAACTTTTCATTTTGTAAAGTTTCTAGACATCGTACCTGATGGGATGCTGCCCAACTCATGAGTAGTTGAATAAAGCAAATTTGATCTTTCTATTTAATCAGTTAAATTTTGTTTCTTTTTCTACGTTTTTATTGATTTTATTATTTATTTATTTATTTATTTATTTATTTATTTATTTATTTTTAGAATGAGAGGAAGGGAGAGGGATAGAGAAATAGAAGCATCAATGAGAAACATCATTGATCGGCTGCCCCCTAGTGAGGATCAAGCTTGCAACCCCAGCATGTGCCCTGACCAAGAACTGAACTAGCAATTTATTGGTTCATGGGTCAATGCACAACCACTGAGCCACATTGACTGGGCTGAATTTTATTTCTTAATGGTATATTCTTATATTTGAATATTAAGAATAATGATGTAAATGGCCTTATTCAGAAGCAGAATATTCCATTTCTTTACTGTATCAATCAAGACAATTCTGTCTTGAGACTAGAATATTGTGATCTAATAGACATGGTATAAATCATACTTTTATTCATATTTCTCTGTCACTTCTCATTCCATCTCTTTTTTTTGTCACAGTCTGCATTGAGAACATGGATCACTTTAAGAAAACTGCTAATTTATATGTCTTTTCCTTTTACTCTCATGTAATGTGGATCCCTTAATTTCTACAAACACTCTCCTATCTGGATAAGACCTAGTGCCATGCAACATGATGCTTCTCATTACAAGTATGCCTCTGCTAGACTATAAAATTAAGTCAGAGTCCCTGATTTCCTTGTTCTAAGTATATCAGTGCAGAAATGATTTAAGTGCATGAAAATCCTGCGGTATTCAATAAAAAAGTTTTCTCTAACAATGAAAGTAACTATAAATGTAGACTTTCTATGGACCACTCTACCTCTATATAACACCTGGTTCACAGATTACTGAGGCGGAGGTAAACCAAATAGGAACTTGAGAAAATCTGTCCATAGAGAAGAGAATTCGATCACAAGAGGGCAAAGGATGTATGGTTTATGATGTAGATGCTTTCGCTAAGTGAGCCTACACTGATTTTGTTCCTACTCACTGAGATCTACACAGGGCATCTGTGGCCCCAAGAGAACTCAGTGTGCGCACAGCCAGTGACTCCAATCTGATCATTTCCAAACCCTTTGGCAGTTTTCACTTACAGATTTCCCCTAATCATTAGTCCTTAGCAGCAACAAAATGGCAGGAGGAAAATAAAGCAAGATCAAAAGATACATATTCAATGCAAAATAGCTCAGCCTGTTAGCCTCAGGCAACAAATAAGTAGAAAACATTTTCCAAAGTGAGTTTCTGAGAGGCTGATGTTAGAGGCAAATCTGCCTCAGGCAATGCTAGCAAAAATTAACAACCCAACAACAAAAGCAAACCAGGTCTGTATCTTTTGTTCTCCCACAAAGCTCACTAGTCCATCATGTGGGAAATGTAATATTATTTTACAAGGAAGATTAGAAGAGATTAACAACCTTACATAAGCTATTAACCCTTTCTATATTGCTGTTGCTAAAATCCTTCATTTTTAAACAGCATAGGTCAGATATGAGGTTGCACAGGACAAAGATATTGTAGAAAAATAATATTTGCTACAGTGTGATCCTCAGCAGGCCATCCACAGGTGAATTACTGCAAATTTCTCTAAAGTAGGAAAATGCAATTAACTCTTTGTCACTCTAAAGTACTAAACCTGTTCATCCTACCTTGCCAGCAGGACGTTCCAGGTGTGAGATCACACCACAATCTCTACAAAAGACTTTATAGCTATCCCATTTCTTCTGGATGTCAGATGAAAAGCTAATAAGAATATATTATGGACCAGAATCATTCTTGACTAAACAAAAGCACTTTTACTTTCCATCCTTGGGAAACACAGCCACAGCGGAAGCATAGCATTAGAAGAGCCATGGGTTTGTGTTACCTGGTTCCAGCTGCTTTCTCAGCAGACTCCACAGTTAGAATTAGGGCAGGAAATGTGCCTGAGCATCAGCAGGCACAAACTTAGAAGAGCCAACTACTCGCTAAAAGGCTTTTGAAAGTTTGGCTAGGTGTGAAACAGCCAACTGAAGGCATTTGTAGGGCTTTTGGCTAAAGGAAAAGGTATTTTTCAATTTGCCTAGGAAAAATGTTTTGCCACAGCTAATGATACACGGGATGGGATGAAGAAACAAGTGTGGTTGGCCAATCATTTGAGACTGTTCCAATGACAATAAAGCATAATGTGATAGAACTAACTGCCACAAAGACCTCCCAGCTTCCCATGCAGTCCACTACTGCCAGGCACATCCCTCTGAATAGAAACAGTTCTGGACAGACGGTAGGACAGTTGACTGTGGATGGCTACACAGCTAAGCAACCACTGCCAATGAGAAATGGTAGCACAGGTAGTAAATGTCTTCCTTTGATCAATAAGAAGTTTTATTTCCTTTGGTTGGTGTCTAACAGAAGGCAACTCCTAATACTTGTGGGTTCATGAATTTGCACTGTGATAGGAGTTAATTCTTTATTTTTATCAATGCAATTAGAGTGTTCAAAGAGTTTATTTAGAATCATATGGTAAATTACTTCAAAATCTTTCCACGTTGAAGCTTGGACCTACAATCCCCTATGTAAAAGTAGATTTTTACAGTCATACAGCTTATGATCTTAGTAGTCTGTTGTTTTGATTTTCCTTCCTTGTCCCTCCTTTAACACTAATTTTTATACATAGGTTATGAAAATTTGTTTAGTATCTTGTTTGCACAGAATTGCAAGCCTATTTGTTTCTACTCGGTTTCATTATTTCTGCTAATTTGTCAATTACTTGGGTAATGGCATTCACTGTCTTTTCACTGCTCTCCTGATAAGAGTTTTTCTAATAGAAGAGATATATTGGCTGGCTGTCTTAAAATGTGCTTTCAGAGAGGTTGAGGCGGCTGTAATGGATGTTGGTGCAAAATCAAGAGGACTCCAGCAACAAGTTGGCAGCATGTGAAAGGCACTCTGCTTCTGCTAACTAGCACTAAATTTTCAGAGGCAGAGTTAGGGAGATGAATAGAAGGGTTTAGATAACAGAAGACAGCTTCTCCTCCAGTGTGTGAAAGATCATTACTCAGTGGGATTCACTTGGACAGAAGCCATGTGCTGTGGTGAGGCCTACTTTCCTGCAGGAATAAGTGTTCCTAGCTGGATAACAAAACAGAAAGTTGCATTCCAACTGGAATGCTGAGTGACAGAGAAACTGAAGCTCCACAGATGCTTTCACAAGGGAGCTCAAGACCAGGATTCCCCTTAGAAATGTGGATCCCGAGACCACAACTCATCAAAACCAATCTCTCTTTTAGTGATAGAGCGTATGCAAAGATATGTACCTTAACAGAAGGCTCAAGTGTGTGATGAAGGGCAGGGTGGGAGAACAGAATTCAGCTTGACTAACTGTTCTAAAACAGCTAGTATATCTTTCTTTGGAACCCAGAGGAGTAAGTTTCCAACTAACTATGATAAGAAAAGTAATGCAAGATCTAGGAGTTAGAATGGTTCACAATCTGAAAAACAGTCATTCATTTAACAATTAAATGTAACAACCCCTGCTCAACCCTTTAGTGTTTTCATAGATGGGATTTTTGACCCATAGAGCTCATGATCTTTAAGGTTTTTAGAAACATTCTAACTAGCTTAGGAAGTTTGTAATTAGAACGACTAGATCTGGTGGAATCTGTACGGCAGGTCTGCGGGGTCCTGGGAATTGTTAGTAGTTAGAGAAGGAAGGCAGGAAAGAGTTTGAAATGAAAACCATCAGGGAAGTTAACCATGCTCTCTCCAGGGAATCTTCTTTCCCAAAGGCCTGGGCCAACCCACCCCACAATATCTTTGCCAATATCTATGTTTATATTTCCCTTTTACTCAACACAAGGCCATTTTAATAACAAAAAATTTAAATCTATTAGATAACTAATAATTGATTCAAGTGATTTATTTTTACCTTTTACTCGCATGACTTTAGCCTTTGACAATTTAAATTTAAGTTTCAGTGCATATCCATATCCCTGATAATTATTGGACTCTCTGAGAAGATTCTGAAATATTTTTCTAAGTACTAGTGAATTAAAGGTTCTGAGATTCCAGTGTTCAGATGCCTTTTTAAAAAATGTATTCAGGCAGAGGAAGTAAACCAGAAATGTATCTACGACAATAAACATGAGAGAGAGTGTGTGAAGTAGAAATAAAGAAGGGACACACACTCAATGTCAGCGAATGTGAGAAACAGTGAGAAAGAGCAGAGAGAAAGAAAGAGCTGATACAGAGCAGCTATTACAGAACCAGATAAAGGAGTGTATATGAAATGCCAAATGAAATCCAAGAGTCTATATGACTTGTTTTAAGTAGGCGATAAAGAAGCAAGCAACAAGAGTTTTTGTATTCAGACATGTTAAGTCATGCTTTCTCTCTTGTCATTCAAATCCACCACCTCCCACCCCCTGTAAAACAGCAAACTTGAAGGAGCAATAAGAAATGTAGGATAGAGAAGTTTAGAAATTCAGAAACATTTCATTGTGGGTTTTCTGATTAACAAATAATACCTGTTCTGCACCAAAACTTCAGATAACATAGAAAAGTACAGATGAATAAAATCAATCAGAATAGGGATAAGGCTTATATCTAGTGATTTATATTTAAAGTGGTTCAGTCACAGTTATGTTTAATTAGAATCATATTGGGCTGATGATTTATATATTTATACACTTATACAGATCTACACTAATAAAAGAGAAACATGCAAATTGGTGTCACTCTGCTACACTCACCAGCCAGTCGGATGAGTATGCAAATTAACCCAACAAAGATGGTGGTTAATTTGCATACATAGGCACCCAGCGGCCTGGGTCCTGGGAACATCATCAGCACCCAGGTCACTTTGAGGTAGTCCCCGTGAGGGCCCTGAGCAGCGTAGGAAGGGCCTGAGCCAGGGGGCTCCTGGGCAGGCTGATTGGAGCTGAAGGGGCCCCTGCCCAAGCCTAAAGCCTCGGCCAGAGCTGCAGGGGCAGAGCCGGTGATCGGAGGGAGCTGGAGGCCCCTGCCAAGGCCTAAAGCCTCGGGGCCTAGGCAGGGGCAGAGCCAGCAATCAGAGTCTGGGGGTCACCTGCCCAGGCCTAAAGCCTTGGACAGAGGCTTTAGACCTGGGCACGGGCGGAGCCGGCAATCAGTATGAACTACAGAGGAAACACCTTTTCTGACCGCTCATTGGCTTAGCTCCCTGTATGCCACTGGTAATATTCTTAGTAACTTGGGTAATAAGAATCCAAAAAGGTGATCTAGGGTTTTTCCACCACACTCCTGGAGAAAAAAAAAAACACAAAAAAACTAAGGTCTGATGCTGGAGGGCTAAGAAATGTCATATCCTGCCCTAGACGGTTTGTCTCAGGGGATAGATAATGCCTCAGCCTGCCGACCGCAGGGTCTGGGTTCAATTCTGACCAAGGGCATTTACCTAGGTTGCAGGTTCCTCCCTGGCAAGGGCCAAGATCAGGGCTCATGCAGGAGGCAACCGATCAAAGTGTTCCTCTCACTTTGATGCTTCTCTCTGTCTTTCCCTTTCTCTTCCACATTCTCTAAAAATCAATGGAAACATATCCTCAGGTGAGGATACAAGAAAGAAAGAAAGAAAGAAAGAAAGAAAGAAAGAAAGAAAGAAAGAAAGAAAGAAAGAAAGAAAGAAAGAAAGAAAGGAAGGAAGGAAGGAAGGAAGGAAGGAAGGAAGAAGGAAGGAAGGAAGGAAGGAAAGAAAGAAGGAAGGAAGGAAAGAAAGAAAGAAAGAAAGAAAGAAAGAAAGAAATGTCATATCCTATGAAAGTATGAAAGACACATCTTGAAAATGCCTAAAGAAAGTTGCCATTTTTTCATGGTGAAGGGACTGGAGTCCGTGTTGATGAAAACACCGTGGTGGCTGTGGTGACTGGCAGTGATTGCAGCAGTGGGGTGATGGGGCTGGTGCCTCCCCTGATCAGCTCAGTTGCCTCCCACAAAGGGAGGCCAGACTGTGGCTTAGGCCCACTCCCAAAGGGGAGCAGGGAGCGGGCCTAAGCCATTACTAGGACATCCCCTGCAGGCTCCAGGTATGTGAGAGGGGGCAGGCTGGGCTGAGGGACTGCCCCCTCAGTGCACAAATTTCATGCACTGGGCCCCTAGTATATATATAATGTTGGATTCTACTTTTAAAAATGATTGTAGCCCTGGCCAGGCCCGGTGACTCAGTTGGTTAGAGAATCATCTGGTACACCAAAAAAATTGTGGGTTCAATTCCCTGTCAGGGCCCTTACCTAGTTTGTGGGTTTAATCCCTGGTCAGGATGGGTATGGGAGGCAATCAATCACTTTATCTCTCACATGGATGTCTCTCTCTCTCTCTTTCTCTCTCACTAGTCAATAAAACATACTCTCCGGTGAGGCTTAAAAATGATTGCCTTAGACAAATAGTACATGTTAATCATTGAATAATATAACTTCTCTCTGACCTACTTACCAATTAGCTCTTGAAGGTGTTCCCTTAAAATAGAACTCCTGGGACAACCGTACGATTGCCTCTGTAGTACCACATGCATGAGGGTAGCATAATGTTAACTCACTCTTCTCAGTAAAGTTAAACTTAGGTTGGGGAGTGATTTCCCTAGGCCAGCAGCTACTCACCTCACTACCACTCTCAGGATTGTAACTGAGTCCTAGGCCTCCCTAATGACACTGGACTGTGTGTGCCTAGGGATGTGTGTGCCTAGTGTATGTGTTACTGTGTGATGTGAAATTCCAAAGTCAGTGTAGTATAATGAGCAAAAGTGGTCTGAGGAGGTTAAAAATCTCAGCTCCAACACATCAGCTATAATAACTTCGGAAATTACTTCACATCTCTTAAGTCTCCATACCTCCTCTATTGGATTGTTTTTGGACTTAGTAAATCATTACATGCAAAAAGCCCTTAGAATAGTGTCTGGCACATGAGAAATAATTTGTAACTGCTACAAATTATTGTTGATACTGTCACTGTTGTTATCACTGTTATTGCCATTATATTTACTAGTCACAAAATAGAATGAGGAAGGATGGAATGTGAGACATATTCTTTTCTGAATCAAGTAGGTCAATGATTGCAAGACACAAGGAATAATGAGGAGGATCTCAGGAATGTCCACTTGGACAAAAACAGCGACTGAGGTGTAATTTGCTGAGTTGACTTTCTAAATGGGAAGAAAAATAATAAAGAAGACCACATGGAATAAGCTCTGCATTCCTGGGAAACAAGAATGATTAACACCGCCTGCCCCCCACCCCCTCCTCCCGATTTCGTGTTCCAGGAAATGGCTAACTGCAGAGGCCCCGATGGTCTGATAGAATATGAGGTCAGATTCATCTCTGTTCTTCTGCATGACTTCCATTAGGCCAGGATGACTCTCTGCCCCTGTGAAACCATGGCTCGCTTCCTTCTTCTTATTGCAATACTGCAAATAATATTTCTGTAACAGTCTGGGGCCTTCGTCTTTCACATGTGTCACAGGGTTCTCTGAGCTGGGTTACCCTTTAGAAACGTGTGCTGGGAGCAGTGCCCAGAGCAATCCCGGACAGTGCATGGGATGGCAGACGAGGTTAGAAAGGAAGGCTTTATTTCTATTTGGTTGTGAGGCTGCTCATTATATTATTCCTTATTTCACAAAATATATGAATTCCAGAAATGCACTTTTTTTCTACTGGCTTAGTGAGCACTATTAGAAAACCAGAGATCTCTGAATATACTATAACCCTAAGATGTAATAAAATTAGACACTTAAGAAAGCAGTAGTACCACATTTTATACTTTATATTAAAAGGAAATAGTAATTCTGCTTTTATAAAACACTCTCAACATCTATAATCTTGGGATACCATCACATTAGTCACTCACTGAAAATACCGAAAGGGAACCCATTAGGTAGATGTTAGAATGCAATGGTCTGCCTACACTTTGGATCATTCCTCGGTGAGCATCATAAAGTTAGGAATTCGGCATTCTTTGTCTATTCAGTTTAGTCATTGTGTTAACAGAATGCAGAGTCCCTCCTTTTTATTTTGTTTTCCTTTATTTTACCCCACTGGGTTAACAGCTGAGTATCACCACTTTTAGTATATAAGATAACTTGCAAATGCAAATGCTTTCAATAGTATTTTATGAAGTGGAGGGAACTTTTTTATTTTTCATCTTGTGATAATTGTTTGTAGGTTTTGAAGGTTTTTGGAAACAATTTAAATAAAATCTTTAGTTTAGCTCAGAGTTTATGAACTTAGGCAATGGAAACAATGTGGCTTGCACTTGGAGACTTATTTTTTTAAAAAATAAGCCAATACATTTATGTTAATTTTTAAAAATTCTCCCATGAGGATATGCTTCTAATGATGTTAGAGAGAGAGGAAGGAAGAGAGAGAGAAACATTGATCCTTTGCCTCCCAATATGTACCTGACCGGGATCAAACCTGAAACCTTTTGGTGTATGAGACAGCACTCCAGCCAACTGAGACACCTGGCCAGGGTATATATACACTTACCTTACTTTTAGTAAAGACTGAATAAAAAGAAAAGTTGGAAGGGGCCTTAATAATAAATTGCGGGAAGCCACTGCTTGCCGATACTGTCATGAGAGTGCACCAAGGAACGCAGAAGGGCGATGGACCTTGGGCATTAGCAGGGCTGATGCTAAGCACTGATTGTTCCTGTTGAGATAGTGGTGGCTCAAGGCAATTCCCTAATCTGATCATCTTTTTACTGTTTACCAAATTTACCCTTTTTATTAATTTTATTTTTCTAAAATATATATTTTATTGATTTTTTACAGAGAGAAAGGGAGAGGGATAGAGAGTTAGAAACATGGATGAGAGAGAAACATCAATCAGCTGCCTCCTGCACACTCCCCACTGGGGATGTGCCCTGCAACCAAGGTACATGGCCTTGACCGGAATCGAACCTGGGACCCTTAGTCTGCAGGCCAATGCTCTATCCACTGAGCCAAACCGGTTAGGGCCCAAATTTACCTTTGATATGCCTGTATGTATTGCTAAAGGGCAAATGTGTAGTCAAGTAAATAAAAGGCAAGACCAGGCCAGAAGTCGGTGTGTCTCTTCAAGAAAGAGGCTCCACCTGGCCCCCAATGCCTTCTAAATTCATATTTCTTGTGTAGCATTTTCATTTGTGCATCTGACCCTCCTTCAGATCCTGAACCCTGCCATGAAGGCCACAGCATAAATAGTAAAGGACAATGCTTATTGAGCACCTACTCTGCGCTAGGCACTGTTCAGATATATTTATGTGATATTAGATTTACATCTCACAACAATTCATGTGAGGGGCAAGTACTCTGATTATCCCCATTGTACAGAAGGGGAAAGTGAGTCACAGATAGGTCAGTTACATTACTCAGGGAACTTAGTCAATAAATGGTGGTGTGGGGAATGTCATTTAGTTCATTCTAAACCATTTGCTTTCTATATCTGTTAGCTCTCTTTGCCTCTGTCCCAAGTTTAGTCTTCTATTTGCTCTAGTCCCATAGCATTCTTTTCATCTATTTACTCATTTTGGTGGAACATATCCTACAGTAACTTCTTGATTAATATGTGTGACATGTATTCATCATTTTATAAATTTTATGTCTATCAATCAAATGTGAATGTAAAAAATACCAACTTGTTTTCAGTGAAGAGCTCTAGATTGGAAATTATTTTCCTCCATAATTTTGAAGATATTTCCCATTGAATTCTATATCCCAGTTTTGCTATTGAGAAGTCCAAATCCCTTTGATAACTGATCCTTTGAATGTGACTTTCTTTTCTGTTTATTTTCCTACTTGGATGCTTATTGTTCTCTCTCTCTCTCTCTCTCTCTCTCTCTCTCTCTCTCTCTCTCTCTCTCTCTCTCTCTCTCTCTCCTCACTGGAGAATATATTTTTAGAGAGAGGAAGGGAGAGAGAGGAAAAACATCGATTGGGTGCCTCCTGTAGGCACCCTGGCCTTGAATGGAATCTGAAATCTAGGTATGTGCCTGGACTGGAAATAGAATCCACAACCTTTTGGTTTATGTGACGACACTCCAACCAACTGAGCCAACAGGCCAGGGCTTCCTGGTTCTTTTTTGTGTGCAGTGTTCTGTAAGTTCAAGGCAAAGTACCTTGTGGGGTCTTGTGGGGTGGATCTACTTCCTTCCATTGCACTTCTAAGCATTTTGACCTGAAAACACACATTCTTCAGAAATTTTTTATTAAACTCTTCTGTTGGTGATTTCTTCCCTTCTTATTCCCCTGCTTTCTTTTTATGTAATTACTTTATTTGGATAGTAGGTCTTCTGGACTGGTCCTGTAGCATAATCTTTTATTTTTTCTTCTATTTCCAACCTTTGTGCCTCTACTTTCTGACAGATTTTCTCAGTGTTTAATGTCAATACATCTATTGAGTTTTTCATTTCTATCATCATGTTTTAACATTTCAAGAGTTCTTATATAGAGGTGCAATATCTTCTCTTACCTAAGAATATTAATATTTAATTTTTTTCCTGTTCAAATCCTCTCTCTTTTCTTCAAATTGACTTCATCTATTTGTTTCTTTTGGTTTCTCTCTTTGATGATAGGGGCATTCCTTCAGTATCTGGTAATCTTCATTTGCTATTAATATTTAAAATATGGAATAAAATATAAGTGAGTCTTGGAAGACTCTTCAGCCATGTTAAAAGTTTGACTATCATGAGGCTTCCATGCTGGGTAGTCCATGTACAGGCAGGTATCTGGCCTAGATATCTAGCCAAGTCCAGCCTTCCAATCATCCTTTAAAGGTGCCAGAAAGTGAGTGAAACCCACCTGGACCCTGCAATCCAATTTTGGGCAGAATTGCATAAAGCAACCCGAGTCAACACCGCTTAGAAAAAACGAATCACCTCCTCAATCCCTGTTCAAATTCCTGGATGTTGAAATATAACAAAGTGGTTGTTATTTTAAGCCACTAAGATTTGGGTGTTTTTTTTTTTTTTTTTATTTAGCAATGTATAATCAAAACAGTACATCACCGGAAAGGTGATGTCTAAAATACTGGTAAGTTAAATAAATGCAACTGGTATAATGAGTTTAAAAATGGTGATGAGATATTCTGATGGTCTGGGTGGGATTCCTTGACTGGAAACTTTACTATAAGTTTTCTTAGAGGAGCAACACAGCCTATCCCCTCCCCAGTATTTATTATTTTATTTTTCAATTATAATTTACATTCAAAATTATTTTGTATTAGTTTCATGGTTGCCAGAGGAGAGGGGGTTGGGAGACTGGGTGAAAAAAGGTGAAGTGATTAAGAAGTCCAAATTAGTAGTTACAAAATAGTCACAGGGGTGTTATTACTTTTAAAATAAGTTTTATTTGTTAGAACAATTTTAAATGTATAGAACCATTGCAAAGTCAGTATAAACTTCTCATAAAATCCACACCAACTCCTCCTTATTATTAAAATATTACATTAGGATGGCACATTTGTCATAATTAATGGTCTAATATTGATACATTGTTATTAACTAAATTAAACTGCTTTAATTTTTGCCTAATGTCCATATTCTCTTCCAGGATCACATTCCCGTACTTTTTGCCTGTCTTTCTTCTCCTCTGGGTTCACAGCCAGGATACCACATCGATTGACATGACTCTTCAGGCTCCTCTTGGCTGTGACATTTCTCTGCCTTGATTTTGCTTTTGATTATTTTGACAGTATTGAGACATTTTGTTGAAGGTCCCTCTATAAGAATTTGTCTGGTATTCTTCTCATAATTAAATGGGGTTTATGCGTTTTGGGGAGGACACCACAGGGGTATAGTGCCATTTTTAACACCTCAGATTAGGAAGACTACATGCTGTCAACATGACTTGTCACTCTTGATCTTGACTTAACCACATTGACCTTGATCACCTGGCTCGGGACGAGTTAGGCAGGTTTCTCCACTGTATTCTTTTTTTTATTTTTTATTTCTTCCTTTGTATATTGTCCTCTTTGGAAGGAAAACACTATGAGCAGCCCACACTCAAGGAGTAAATAATTATGGTCCACCTCTACCTCCTGGAAGGAACAATATCTACCTAGATTATTTGGAACACTTCTGCACAGAAGATTTGTTTCTTCCCACATTTTTTTTACTTAATCAATCATTTATGTATATCATTATGGATTCAGATTTTTTACGTGATGACTTTTTTTTAGATCTTTCCTTTTGAGTTAGTTACAATATTCTGCACAGAAGGTAAAATCTGGCTGCCATTATTCTGGAGTCTCAGTGGAGAATTAGGACTGGGTTTCATATTTAATACAAAAATATCATATACCCAACCTTCAACTGTATCTGGTTTTCCCCAGTCCAGAGATCCTGTTTTACTTTCTCCAGAGAATGAATCTAAATTATTTTGCTTAGTTTAGTGAAGGAGAGTCAGGCAGGGACATGAACAAAGAAAGAGATCTAGGAATTTAACTCATTTTTAAATATCATTCAAATAATTGTGCTTATTTTAGTTGCCCCTCCATCTCCACCTTGATCTTCCCCCTATTTCCAGTGGTATATGGTGCTGCCAATTCCTGGATGCTTTGGGGATTTAGTGGGAAGAATTGGTTCGGTTTTCAGCCCTCCTCGTTATTGGCTTAGGTGTCAGCATTTTCATGTTTGCTTAAACAGTTTCACTCATCCAACTGCTTTCCAGCTTGCATAATTGCTTTGGCTGTGCTCTCCTGTCTTGTTCTCCCCTTCTTCCCTAGTACATTTGACTTTAGAGGGGAAAAAAATCCCTGTAGAGCAGGTTTAGTAGAGTTTGGGGGAGAACAAAATTGGATGTGCTCAATCTACCACCTTTTCGCAGATTCACAGAGGCTCTGTCTTACTTATCTTTGTGTCCCCATCACCTACACACATGCCTGATGAAATGGAGGAAGTAAATACTAATTGATTCTTGAATAAATGAAAATAGGAAGCAGAGTCAGGACTAAAATACAAATCTAAATCCAAGTTAATTTTTGTTTTACATTACACTAAAATCCCACTCCTCATCACTTATGAAATTTGTTATTGTCAATATTTAAAATGGAATTTTTGATCATAAGATCTTGCTTTTCAAACTTCAATGTGTATACAAGTATGCTGGGGATCTTTTAGAATGCAGATTCTGATTCAGTAAGTCTGAGTCTCTGCTGGTCGAAGGACCACACACTTGAATAGCCAGAATGCTTACTGATGGATATATACCACTACATATTCTGGCATTAAAAATGCCATTTCACATCATCCTGTGGACTGAGGGGTTTCTGGTTCAATTCCCAGGGTTGTGGGCTCAGTCACCATTGGGGGTTATGCAGGTGGCAGCTGATGGGTGTTACACTCTCACATTGAGGTTTCTCTCTCTCTGTCTCCCTTCCTATTTAAAAATCAATAAAAATATTTTAGACAAAATTTTAAAATGTGATTTCACATCTTATTTCTATTGTAGAGGTACTATTTGCATAACAATTTTTGTCAAAATCATAATTTAGATAGCAACAAGTTGAGTTGTGCTGGGGAAAGCAAGAACTAGGAGCTCAAGGCAACCTACCAGCTGAGTAAAAATGTAGGATGTAATGTGAGAGTGCCAGCTATATCTATCTCTGTCTATCTATCATCTATCTATCTATCTATCTATCTATCTATCTATCTATCTATCTATCTATCTCTATATTTATCTATCTATCAATCATCTATCTATCTATCTCTATATCTATTATCTATTATCTATCTATCTATCTATCTATCTATCTATCTATCTATCTATCTATCATCTATCTATCTATCATCATCTATCTCCATTTGGAGCTAACTGCCAGAGCCATATTTATGATAACCCTGTCATGTGTGCATATAATTTTTGTGCATATTTTGTGTACTAACCTCAACAAAATTTGCTGTATTCATCTTTTTTTGTCATTTTCCCTTTGCCTTCATTTCTTTGCCTCTTTTAATAAATATTACTTGCATGCATAGTTAAGTCATCTTAAATCAGTTTGGTATAAGATATAAGGTATTGTATAATATTAGTCCCAACCATTTCTCCACAGATAACAATCTTATGGCTATCTGTTGGAATAAAGTTCCTGGTAGAATGAAAATACACACGCATACACACACACACACAATTAAGTCTATTTAACTTCTACTTAGAAAAACTCCAAATATCAGTTCATGCAAAGTTTTGGTTTGGACTCTGGGTTTTAAGAATATCACAGACCATTTGAAGTTTTTCTCAGGCCCTGAGTAAAAAACAAACAAATGAATAAACAAACAAATAAATACAATTTGACGGAATCATCAGGTTCTCTTCATTCAGTTATTCCTGCTAACTCTCTTTACATTAATTCTATGCTCATCAATTGACCTTCTTATTACAGAATATCAACAATTTCAGATGGATGTCACACACCATGAAGCCTATTATGGGAACCTTAGGTTAAGAACACTCAGGCCAGGGGCAATGTGATGACCTAAAGTCATGAAGGTCACAACATCTTCAATTATTTTAATCCCAATCACATTTCATTTGTGTGTCCTTTTCTCATTACCTGGCCTTTTGGCAGACCTTATCACCTAGTAATAGTTGCCCACAGTAAGACCTTAACCTAAAAGCTGAAATGTATTCTTGCTTAGCATTGAGACCTCAGTGAGTAAAATATAAGTACTTTATCTATCTACAAATATTGAGCCTAGCAATAAGTTTGCAACTTTTCTAACCTTCCCAATAAACACAGCCATAGACTTCATAGGTCATGGAAACTTGTCTATTGTTGAGTCAGTTCTGGGGAGGTATCTGGACACACAGTTTTGACTTTATCGAAACTTTCTTACAAAATTTTAAAAATAAATCACAAACTTCTCCCACAGTTAGAATAATAACAGACAATGTTTGGTTGGCACATATATTTCCTTCTTCAGAAAATTCTGTAGAACCAAAAATGGTTGCTCACATGTAGTGAGATGCTCAGGTGGTGTCAACACTTCCTCTGTACACATTATAAGTATTATCTCAACGAAACCTACCAGCAACACTGTAATGTATTATTACTAAGCCCATTTTAGAGATGACAAAACTGATAGGATAAGTTATTTTCCTAAATTAATAACTGAAATATGGCATCCTCATAAATGGCATAGCCAGTCAAAACTCAGGCAGGCTGGCTGCTGTGCCTGAACTCTTCATTATTTCATTATTGATACTCCCATCTCAGAGACCTCACTGTACAAAAATAAAAATCAAGGTATCCAAACATTGGAGAAAAAATAAGTGTGGAAATAATAGGAGAAGCTGATTAAATAATATTAGTTGAATTTAGTTGAATTCCAAACTGTCATTAAAATGTAAATTGTAGAAATAAATGTAGTGTGCTGGTAAAATATTCACAATATACTGCTGAATGAATAAAGTAAACATACTCTATAGTAAAGCCCATTTATACATACACACATATGCAGAAAAAGAAACACACACAAACACAGAATGAATATATATATATATATATATATATATATATATATATATATATAATCAAAATGTTAATTATGATCAATTCCATAGTGGTGGGTAAATAGGTAGTTTTCATTTATTTTCTCAAGAATGCTCTTCTGATTTTTATGCAGCTGGCTCTTATTTTGTTTTTTTAGAATTTATTCTAAATGTTTCCTTTTCAGAGAGGTCTTTCCTGACCCCCTGGTCTGAGGTAGACATCCAGGTGCACTCTTTATATCTCTATATGATAAATACTATGTCATACTTATCACACTTCAATATTTATTATCTTTTGTTGTTAATTTTTATGTAGGTTTTTACTTTTTTTTCATCTCCAATATACACAGCCTACACGACCACTTCTTTGTATATTTCCATGATTTAGAAAGTTGTGTGGGTGCTCTGTAACTATGCACTGAACAAATGAGTGAACAAATGACAAATGAATGAATTATATATCTACAATTCAACACATTCTTAAAACCTGTCACTTAACCACCGTAAACCTCAACTTCAAATTTAATTGAAGAAAGTTCATAAATTCTTTCCCTTCACCAATCCCACATTCACTTCTAGTATCACATGTAACTGGATAGTCACTGAACTATGGTAACCATTGGAGGCATGGAGGAGATGCCCCTGTCCATTAGGTTACATCTAGTGGGTTTGAGACTTCTGAACAAATAACTCTATTTGGATAAAAGATGCCTGAGTGATAATATAAACTATAGAGACACAGAGGAAAGATTAACTTTTCCTGAATTACTTTCCAAACTGGAGAAATCAAAATAGCTTTTTAAAATTTATATATGTATATATATATATTTTTTTCCCAAGCAATTCTCATGGTAAAACCAACAGGAAAAGCACAGTATATTATTAGTGTTTGATGAGGTCTCGTCTGCCCATGTATAAATAGATATAACTAAAGGTAGTGTGAGCTCTCTTCTCATTTGGATACTGGTGTTTGTGTTTAATAGGAGCTTTAGGAAAATGGCCCCTGGCGCCTCCAGTGATAAGCCACAACCAAAGCAGTTTTTCCTCAGAGTTCAAGTTTATCCTCTGCATATATTCTATACATAATTTCTATTTCTCTCCATAGACAAAGAAGCATCAATCAAACCTCAGAAGGAAGGTAGGGGAGAGTGGGGGTAAGGGCGAGAGACCAACCAAAGGACCTATATGCAAGCATATAGGCCTAACCAATGGGCACAGACAACAGGGGGGTGAGGGCATGAGTGGGAGGGATTGGGGTAATGTGGGGATGTAATAACTTAATCAATAAAGAAATTAAAAACAAACAAAAAATTTCTATTTCTGGCAACTCATGTCAGAAGAAATAGCAAAGAGAGTCTAGGTTTTTCAACTTTGATGACATTCTAACAATAGGGAAAACTATACCACATGGGAAATATTTTGATGTGGAAGAAAGTTGAAAATTAATAACAATTATTGATTTATCATGACACTTGAAGAACAAAAGCCATTCTGCTTTATTTGCTACACTCTTTCCTTTACCTCTTTCATTATAACTATTGTGAATCAAAAGTGCTCTCTTCAATGATGTTTTTATCTTAAATGAATGTGTATCCAGAATACTAAACTAAAGAAAAAAATCAGTATCTGCTAGCATAACAGACATTAGTCAGGCTTACCCAACCCATCTTTGGGGTATAATGCTGTATGAAAATTCCATAAATTTTGAGATGCCCTACCTAAGTAATTGAGTTCCAGATAATATAAGTTATATTTAGAGAAAAGCTCTGTTCACAAAGGAATTGTAGTACTGTAACTCTGGAACAATGGGCCACACACCTTCCTTACCACCAAATTGTGATTTGGAGAAAAAGATGTATGTACTCAGGAATGATAAGAATACAAGTTTTGAGCAAACACTCCCTTATCACCTTATATCACTAAAATGCTAGGCATAAAAGCAAAAAAATGTGAAATTATTTTCATGTGTTTGGTGAAAGAAGAACTCATTGAGAAAGAACAATGGGAACACTCAGCATTGCCCATTGGTGTGCAAAGATGAGAAGTAACTGAGTCACTGGAATAGAGACAGGCCCAGGACAATTGTAAATCTTTATCTACTGCAACTTTGCCGTTTGAATAGAAGACCTACCACTCCCATACCCTAGAAAACCAAAGACATCATTGTGTCTCACTCATAAAAACTTATCTGTGGGCCCTGAGGCCTTCTGAGTTTCTACAAAGTTATACCAAATGTTCTTGTCTTAAACCAATTAAGTCTTTGTGAAGTCATTCAGGGTGAGGTCTTTGTCTCAAATCTTGAAAAGTTTACTTGAATTAAATCATTTGGGAAAAACTAAATCTAAATATATATCCTTAGCATTTAAGCATTTTAAGGCAATTAAAATGTAAATAACTTTGAAAACATTTTAGGGACTGATTCACCACCAACCATATTTATAATTATAGTTGTGAACAAGTTTTTGGCCAAGAGAGATTTAAAAACATAAAATGAAAATGTTAAACTGTGAGGAAAAAAAAGAAGAGAGTAAATTCCCTCCATTCAACTTTAAAATTGCAGACTGTGGAGTTAAGGAGCCATTTAAAGAAGTGAACTTGTTTATAGCACTTTCACACTGCTGTAGGCATTGAGATGGTCACACACATACTGAAGGAAGGTAATTCAATTTGAGTCATAAATACTTGAAAGTTTTACAAAAATATTCATTGTACATATGAAATGGGTTATTGTTTTCATTTGAAAACTCTACTCCAAATATTGCACACCAAACAAACAAACAAACAACAACAACAAAAAAAACAGACTGGCATTTGTTAATCTGAGGGGTGGGGAGCAAATTAGATAGCAGGGTATGGAAGGATCCAGAGATTTGGGTTCTAAAGGGAGACTTTAGAAAAAGAAAGTGGTCCCTGAAGCACTTCAAAGTCATTTATTTTCCAGGGACCTCTTGCTTAGCCTGGAGTGCGCCCATTGTGTATAGTGTCCAATCTACTCTGCTATGTCTTTCCCACTTGAAAGCAGAGAATGGTCTCTGTTATAGGAAGCAAGACAATGACAAATTCATTTCCATATCTAAAGCCAGCTCTGAAATATCATACAATGACATTCTTAAGAGAACAAAAGAAGACTTCATCTGTTTCTGTGTCTATTTTCCTCCAACAATAACCAGGAGATACCACCTTTTGGAATATTCTGTTCACTTTTCCTTTTTCTACTTCTCTCTATTTCAAAGTTGTTAATGATTCATCACAGTGTTGTTGCTGATTTTTGCCTCCTATTTTTTTCCTCTGTTCCTTTAGCTTTCCTCCGTGTCTATGTTCCTTTCTTAATATTCTTCTTTCCTGGTGGTATATAGTGGCATTCTCTCCTTCATTCATCCTCCTTCACTGCCTTGACCCTCTTATCTGCTTTTCCAACACCCTCCACAACCTTCTTCTTTAACTTTCCTCAACTCGATTGTCCTGCCCTCAAAAGGAATTGGTTCCCCACAGATTGATTGCATTTATTTGCTGCTCTATTTCAGTTGGAAAAACAATGAAATGGAACAGCATTTTGTACAATAGCTCCTAGGAGATTTTTCTGAACTCTCCTTAAAACCACTACTCATAATGGGCTTTATAAACTAGCACAGTTCAACAAATAATGAAGAAAAATGAAAACAAAAAAGTTTTGCTGGTATTTCCTCTGGCAAGAATGACAACTGCCAATTATTGAAAATTAGTAATGAAAAGAGAAAAGACACTAAAGGTTAGAGATTAGGAGCTGTGGTTATGCCTGGGCTCATTGCTCTTTCATACTATATAATAAAAGCATAGTATGCAAATTGTCCTCTCAACCGGGAATTTGTCCAGGAGTTCAACCAGGGGGTGGGGCCCATAGGGGAAAGGGAGGAAGTACCTGGCTGGCAGCTGCTAGGGACCCTATCAGTGCTCAAATTTTGTGCACTGGGCCTCTAGTGGTAAATAATATTCCTTCAAACACTTCGAAATATATAGCTGTGGGGAAAATGTGGATAATAGCATCTGGACTCTGAGTCTTTCCTCCATGCGACAGCATTTCATATCCAATTACAGGCAGGATTCTTCTACAGACCCCAAGGATAAAAAGACGTTTTTGTTTTTTGGGGAGTGAGAAAATTGGGAAATTGAGATAACTATGACTTTGGACTTTGAATATATCAACTCAAAACTTCTAAGCTTTTGTCCATGTGAAAAGAAAAATCATGACAAAAACAGGGAAGCTCAAAAATGCAGCTAACACACCTGGATGTCTGACTGCATTTTTTCTGACAATGTGTAAACTCAACTTGAATGTCAGTTGAATTGGTATGAGTTATGACTCACCCTAGCTGCCTCAATGTAAGTGGTGAAGTTTGCGGCTATATAGAGGCAGAAATCCAGAGGACAAGTCCCTCTCAAGAGCATTATCAATGAGACATGTCCAAAGGATACCAATCCCTCTGCCAAATTTCAGGGTGTATTCAAGATCTAATAAATGATAGAATATAATACCATGGATATGCCCTTCATTTATGTTTGTTAAACATCAAAGCCCAGAGTGAGAGCACTAGGCTGTGTGTTTGAAGATAAAAATAGAATTTTTATCTATTTCTTAAGGGGTTAAGAATCTAGCTGGGGAGATGGGGAAAGTGTGCCAATAAATTCTACTACTTACACATGAGGTTTGTCTAGATCCTACCTCTTTCTTGTTCTGGGGGAATTTAAAGCATTCTGTGAAATAGAAATCTAGCTAGAATGAGAACTGCTGGTTTAGATCTTAATCATTTTATAAATTTCTCAGATGTCTGGATTCAGTTAATGTGATTTATTTACAGAGAATAACTCAAATATAGTAGGTATCTCCAGGATTTGCTAGGAACTATCCAGTAATAAAATGCAAAATACATAGGCTTTTATAATTTAATTTGCCATATAAAAGTTTAATTAATTAGGATACCAAATGAGTTTGGTTTATATGTTAAATTATATAGTGGCTGGTCAGTTTAAACAATTTTCTGTTGATATCGGTAATCATATCCAAGTGGCACATATGTATCTTGGACAAAGGTGCAGATATATCCTTTCCATTCCTTTTGCATCCCTAGATTCCACCTTAGTCATGTAGAAATAGTAGTATGCAACTATGTTCTTTTTTTATTGCAGCACAAGCACTTTGAGTGAAATGAAAGAAAAGGCAGAAAAAGAAGAGAAACACATGTTCAGATTAATACCAGCAGAGTACATTTGCAATTCTTAAGTCATTTTCAGAAGATGTGTAAATCCACAAGTACAAAAATACTCACACTTAAAAATAAAAGTTGAGAAAGTTCCTTTTAATATACCTTCTCTTGATGTGGGAATTGGTGTCGTAAGAAAGGCTAAAAGTAGAGTAGGCAAATGTTTTCTTTTCAGTGTTTGTGGATGTTTCTTGTTACAGACATTGGCTCATGAGGCAAATAGCAGTGAAACCCCTTGATTTTATCATGGAGATATACTAAAAATGAGACAGTTCTGTATTTCTGCTTTCTACTCATTAGGAATATTAATTTTAAGCAATGTTTTAACATACATTTCCTTTAAAACAACAATTTTTAAAGATCAACTTGATACATCACACTGTTTAGCATCTCTAACAGAAACTTTCAAAGCATTGCTGTCAATTGTTCAATAAGTTCCTCAAAACTTAGTCCTATCTTTATTCTCATAATTGGATCAAACAAAATGGTCCAAGCTCTTGGAATACTTTTATTGGCTTGCTGTAATTTTTTTAATTTGAATCTCTGGAGTGATTGTCTGTACTTCACAATTTTATATATGTATTATTTATTTCAGAGAGGAAAGGAGAGGAAGAGAGAGATAGAAACATCAATGATGAGAGAGAATCATTGATTGGCTGCTTCCTGCATGCCCCACACTGGGGATTGAGCCAGCAACCTGGGCATGTGCCCTGACTGGGAATTGAACTGTGACCTCCTGGTTCATAGTTGATGCTCACCACTTGAGCCACACTGGCCAGGTGTGCATTTCACATTTTTAACATTCATGCATTAATGCATTTACTTAATAAACATTTAAAAAATGTTTTCTGTTTCAAGCAATGTCCTAAGTTTGGGGGATTCCAGGGATGAAGATATAATTGTTGCCCTAAGCAGATCACAGCAAAGTGTAAGGATAATCATATACTGAACAACTATGATCAATCAGACCCTTTTATAAACATCTCTTCACTTATTTCTCCTAAGAAAACAACAAAGATAGTCAGAAAACTTGGACTAAGTAAGTACCTGAGTTTCTGACTCCAAAAGCCAAACATTTCTCCACAAAATGATGTTCTTGGAAACAGGTAGGGCAGTTTCTCCCCTCGATGCTTTGGTGGGCACACACATTCCCATCATGTCCATGGGTGAAAGGTTAACTGGATTTGTTCATGTTATGGACCCTTGAATTCCACACCCTTTGCTTTCATATTTGCGTTGTGGTCTATGTCATGTGATATAGTGGACACAGCTGTGCTGCCACCTATTCGGACTGCACATTGGAAAACTATTTCAGTATGTCAAGGATCAATATCACTTAACTGACCATTGTTACTACATGGGAGGTTGGTCCATCACAATAATTGGAAGAGATATCCCTGCACTGTTTAGTTAGAAATCTTAGAGAAAGCATCCAGACAATGGGATTCTTCAAATAAGATTAAGAATTAGAATAAGAATACAATGCAGAAAAAAAGGAGAATTTTTAATTCTCACTTTCCTGCAGAGAAAAAGAACATTAAAACAACATGTCACTAAAATTTTTGTGCAATGCCTTTCATATGTCACCTGAGCTAACTAAAATCCTTTCAGCAATGTGACAACATTCCTGGGTATTTGTCAAAAACAAATATTCAGGCTACTGAAAAGTATAAAATCACAAATAGATTGGATGTGGTAGGTTCATAGATGGACATGGTAAAGTGAGAATGTGTAATACTGTGTCACTATATTTATATTGCCTCCATGATATCCCTTAAAAAAACTTAACAAAATGTGAATCCACAGGACCTTGATATTTGGCAATAGGGAATGTTGATAAAATTGATCTGCCACCACAGAGGAGTGTCAAATAATAGACTAGGTACACAGTATAATTAGAAATGATGAACTTCCTTTTGCATACACAACAGCTTGTGCCAAAGCTCTGGGTAAATCATGAACATAAGAGTGGAACTGCATTGCGCTCCACAGAATATGCTCAGGCTGAAAAAGACAAATAGGAGAGGTTCTGGCTAAACATTTGTTCAGAAAATACCCTCTGATAACACACTGCCAATTTCCTACATTGGGTAAATAGCATCCTCCTCTCCCAAGGTAAGTAGGTCTTTGCTATATTAGATTTTATTTACCAAAAGGAACTCTGGCCATAAAACACATAGAAGTTATGTGGAGAATATGGCCCAGCTTGTCTCAAAACATTGTCAGTGTGACCTTTGGCAAGGGCCCAACAAAAAAAAAAAATCGCATTCCCTAAAGGAAACCAACACCCTTTCCCTATAATCCTGCTAGCATGGTGTGGGGTTAATGAAGCAAGCCCTGCTTCCGGTGGCCATAGCACAAATTGCCTCATTTGGCTTGGTCACAGGGAGGATGGATGCCAGGTGGGGATGTGCACACATGAGCATATGCAAGGTTTCCATGGAAATTCTACTTGTTCTGCCTGCAAAGCCTTGGGGGGACACATCCAGCCCTGCTGTGATGTGCTGTATCTTTCTGGAGGTCAGCCCAGTGGAAAGTGAAACCTCAGAGATTCACCAGACTCTACAGTCTGTGTGTTTATCTGGAGGGCGATTAAAGCAATTGGGTTTCCAATCTCACTTTCAATATCCACTGCATTCTGGACACCAACTCCAAAAATAGCAGCCCAAATATTCTTTTATCTCAGAGTCCAAACATAAAGATGACAAACTTTCCCAAGCATACACAACAGCTTGTGGCAAAGCTCCCAGGGAACACTCCCAGTAGTTTCAAGGACAATATTATAAAGAGAAAAACATTTTGAGTAATTGTGCCAAAAATAAACAAACAACAACAACAACAAAAAAACACACACAAGCTTTTTAGCCCATCTCATGGCTGCCCTGTCTAGCTGGCTTTCTCTTTCCTTTTACTTCATATATCTGCTACTGTTCTTGCCCGCTTATTACCCGTATCCCTTACTTACATAACTGTTGGTTTGTATTCCAGAAAATTCCTTGGCAGGTAATTTGGCTGAACAACATTCCTATGATCTGGTAGGTGATTTTATATATAAAAACCAAGGTTATTAGCATAAGGTTAGAAAGCTAGAGTTGACTAATCTCAACTGTGTAGGTATAAATATAGGTAGCAAAAATTCTTATATGAGCTGCTTTGTTCTTTAAAACGTAGCTCAGTCATCTGATGCCTGACTGGAAAAAAAAATGATTATTCAATACTAGCACATGGACTATAAATGGTGCCATTTTAAAGATAAGGCCTCAGAGTTGGGACAAGAGATTCTTGTATTTTTTTTTCTATATGTCATTGACCATGTTGGAAATATAATTTGAATAGGAGCATCTTTTAATGATGATGAAACTAAAAAAATAATTTATTCTTATTCTCACTGTCCCACTTTTTAAGCATTTTGTTACTGTAAGTTTTTAAAGAAAATATAGAAAGTATAGTTTTTTATATAAAGTCACAGGTTCTTCCATATAAAGAAAAAATTCTTATCTATTTAGTAATTCTAAACATATATCTAAGTGCAGATCATATCTATGTAGATACCTTCTTTCCCCCTTCTTTCCTCTTCTCCATCATTCTTATCTTTCCTCACCAAATCTTTCCACTTCTTTCACTCATTCTTGCTCTAAATGAACACATATTCCTCTTTAACTACTCAGGCTTCATTCATTTTACTAAGGATCCTTTGAGGGACACCTACTTTCATCTCTCTGTCTTTGTAAGTTGATTGATACCCACTTGATGACTGCAGAGATAGTGCCCAGGGATGAGACAAGCAATGTATCTATTATTGGTCAAGAGACAGAGATATGACCCAATCACAGCCAGTAAAATGGAATAAAGTGGTTTGGGATTTTTATTGGCTTTTGGGAGAGAGAGGCTTGCTCATTCTAAGGGATTTAAAACCCAGAGGATACAAGGTCTGGAGTTGCAATGGCCATCCTCTTACCCTGAAAAGACAGCCTGTCCAGGAATAAGGTAAACAAGGAAGCAATAAAGCAAGGCACAGAGAGGTTGGTCAACTGATACTTGCAGCTAGCTCCCACTGTGTTCCTTACTTATGTGAATCAATAAATTCCCTCAACGCTTAGCAAGTTTAAGTCAGGTATTCTGGTTTTTTTTTAATCAAAAGAGTCTTGAATGATAAACCTAGCCTATAAAAAAAAATGCGGAACAGGTAGACAAAAACAGCCTAAACCAATAGCTCTCAAATTTTCAAGTCCAAGGATCCCCTTGAACAACAGTTGCTCCTCCATCAAGAACCACTGTTCTAATCCTTTGCAGCTGAACAGCAAGTTACTGATAGAGCAATCCAATGAAGAAAATAGTACAAATGCCTTAAAATTAATGTCCCTTAAGTCCTTGAAAGACAAACCTCTTTAACCTGGTAGCACATATCGTTCCCCACAGAACACTCAGCAATTGAGATAAGCCTCAACCAGCACCACTTGGCAATAAGAATGGGGTTGAAGAGAATGTGAAATGTCCGGCTGCCTCCGATTTGCTCTTCACACCTGATGGATTACTTGTAATGGCACACAGTTGTTCACATTTCCTTTGTAAAATAGGGGCTGTAAGGACTCGGATAAAAACGAAGAGCATAATTTTCTAGTACATGTGTTTCTCATGAACTAATGACAGAAAAGTCCCCAAAATTTTAAAAGAAAAAATATCCTCAGGCATTATTATCTCATTTTGTTTTTCTACTCATGTCCCCTTTTCTTCATTTCTCCCTTCTCCCCTTAGTTCTTCCCCTTATCTCTTACAATAGCTTAGTATTTTTATTTCCCTTTAACTGAAATAATAACAAAAACATTTCGATCAGTTAATAACTAATGACTTGGTATAATTCAGTGAATTATTTTGTAGTTCATTTTGACTTTAGGATATATAGCTCCTTAAATACAGTGTCTTGAATTATCCCGTAATGTTTACCTAAGAGAACCTGCTCCTCCTTCTATCAGTCTACTTCTGTTTCTTCTCAGTACCTCCTCTACCACCTCCATGTTGATATAACTGAGTATAGAGCAGAGTTTGACAAAGAGAATGAGATCCTGATCATAATCATTCCTCAGATCACTAGACCAAAGTGACTTGACATAGCCAGACTTTTCTGGGTTTGAATGAGGCCCAGACATTTTCATAACAGGAATCCTCAGAATGGAGCTTTTGAAGATTAGCACTTGCCTTCTTGTTCAGTGAACTGCAGTCAAATGCTTAATGAATTCAAATTCTGGCTCAGTTGCACAACCTATGAGAATTTCAGCATCTGGCTTAAACTCAGTGGGTCTCAGTTTCCACATTTAAATTGAGAATAGTCATACCTACCTAATTTAACGCAGTTATTTAGCATCTGGTTTGGCATTATTCTAGGGGCTAATAATATACTTTGATTAAAATACTCAAAATTCTATTGTAATGCAGTTTATAGTTCACATAAGACTATTTAGTTTATTGTTGAATAAACTAAATTATATAATTTAAATAAGTCCAGCGTACAGAATCTAGCACACAGTAAAATTCAACACATGGTATCCATGGTGGGCTCTCTTTTCCAATTAGGGCATTCCTAAGTCTTTTTTTTCTATTAAAATTTCCTTAGTCTCATTAAGGTTTTTGGAAAAGTTAGATAGGAAGCATCACACTTTAGAATGAGCCAAAATATGACTTGAATAATCTAGAACTCTCCCTTGAATAAAATACTGGGGTAGATTTGGTCCAAGCTGATTAAAAGATGGGATTTTAAAAAAAAATGACACACATTTTTCTAGAAAAAACTCTTTTCAAGCTACCCTTGATTCCTTTTATAAAAAAAAAAAATTCTCCTTCATGAAATTCATCAGCAATCCTACTCCCCAAATATACTCAATATATATTTTCCTTCCTTTCATCTCCACTGCCTCCCCCCTACTTCACATTTCTGTAATGCTAGGATAAGCTACCACCATCTGTCTTCCCAGCAGGCAGGCAGATTACCTTTAAAAAGGGAAAGCAGACCATTCTCACCAGCTCTAAATATTGTCTGATGCCTTTTTAGAACACTTACCATACCAAACTCCATCATCTACAAAGCCTTTACACGATCTTGTCTCTAACTCTTGACCTCATACTCTGATAATCCACCCCCTGCTCATCATATTCCAGACAGCTCACCTTTCTGATCAGCTTATTCCTGCCTCAGAGCTCTTGAACTTGCAGTTCTCTTTTTTTAATAGTTTGTTCTGTCACTAGTGGTGGGTCTTGCCACCTTATAGTCTCACAAATTAATATTCAAATTCAATGACAAACTTTTTCAAAAACATAACTCAATAAGCTTTAGTGCTACTTAAAATGTGTTCATCCTCCCTTCCCATATTTGCATTCTTTCCTAGTTTAAATTGTATCATTTCAGAAGAATCTGTGCTGACCAATAATCTACTTTAACCCAAATCACTCTCTTTCACATCACCCTGTGTGTTAGCTACTTTATAAGGTATGAGTCCAACTTCCTCCCATCTAGATTATGAAATCCATGAACAGAGATTTTCCCAGCTTGTTCTCCTCTGTAATCCCACTGTCTAGCTATAAAAAGCAATCAGTAAGTATTTGGTAAGTAAATGTATAAAATCTATGAAATTAATAATTCTCTCAGTATGCACATAGATAGTTCTTTCTAAAAATTTCCCAGGCTCTCATTAATCACATAAAAATGTTAATGATGGAATATTTATGGTGTGTGAGGCACTATAGACATGTAGAAACCATTCAACATATATTACCAATATACATTTTCCATCGGTTTTCCCAATGACTTTGAGGGTTTGGCATTATTGTGTTCATAACCATTTACAGCTTAGGGAATGAAAATTCAGAGACAATGCATTTACTACACAAGAATTCACAGCTCATAAGTAGCAGAACCTGGGTTCAAATCTAACTCTGTCTGACACTAAAATGTTGGTCTTAATCTCACAAACATCACCATCCACCATACTTTAAAAAACACTTATTTTTTTTAATTTATTTATTGCTTAAAGTATTACAAAGGGTATTACATATGTGTCCATTTTATCCCCCCGCCCTAGACAGTCCCCTAGCCTCCCCTATCCCCCAGTGTCTTATGTCCATTGGTTATGCTTATATGCATGCATACAAGTCCTTTAGTTGATCTCTTACCCCCCTACCTCCTGCCCCGCAACCCTCCCCGGCCTTCCTGCTGCAGTTTGACAATCTGTTTGAGGCAGCTCTGCCTCTGTGTCTATTATTATTCAAAAGTTTATAATGGTCTCTATTATCCATGAATGAGTGAGATCATGTGGTATTTTTCCTTCATTGACTGGCTTATTTCACTTAGCATAATGCTCTCCAGTTCCATCCATGATGTTGCAAATGGTAAGAGTTCCTTCCTTTTTAGAGCAGCATAGTATTCCATCGTGTAGATGTACCACAGTTTTCTAATCCATTCATCTACTGATGGGCACTTAGGCTGTTTCCAGATCTTAGCTATGGTGAATTGTGCTGCTATGAACATAGGGGTGCATATATCCTTTCTGATTGGTGTTTCTGGTTTCTTGGGATATATTCCTAGAAGTGGGATCACATGGTCAAATGGGAGTTCCATTTTCAGTTTTTTAAGGAAACTCCATACTGTCTTCCATAGTGGCTGCACCAGTCTGCATTCCCACCAGCAGTGCACAAGTGTTCCTTTTTCTCCACATCCTCTCCAGCACTTGTCGTTTGTTGATTTGTTGATGATAGCCAGTCTGACAGGTGTGAGATGGTACCTCATTGTTGTTTTGATTTGCATCTCTCGGATGATTAGTGACTTTGAGCATGTTTTCATATGTCTCTTGGCTTTCTGAATGTCCTCTTTTGAAAGGTGTCTATTTAGGTCCTTTGCCCATTTTTTGATTGGATTGTTTATCTTCCTTTTGAAAAAAAACACTTTTATTTTTTGTAAAAATATGTTTTTATCAATTTTCAGAGAGAGGGAAAGAGAAACATCAATGATGAGAGAGAACCATTGATCTGCTGCCTCCTACATGCCCCCTATTGTGGATCAAACCTGCAACCCAGCCATGTGCCCTGACCAGAAATGGAACGGTGACCTCCTGGTTTATGGGTCGATGCTCAACCACTGAACCACACCAGCTGCAACTGTATATTTTCCTATGAGTGCTAGATACCCAACTAGAAGGGAGAACCTATCAAAACTAATATTGTTAATAGAGAGCATTTACTGAATGTTTACTATGCACAGGGCATTATCTATGTTAATTCACAACATCCCTTATTTCTCAGTAGAGAAAAATTCAGCTCCAGTATGTCAGATGAAAATTGAACCCAATCTTGTCTGACTCCTGAGCCTGAACTGTTTGCTACTATGGGATAGCATTTCCCTGACCCAGTGACAGGCAGTATGGCTTGCCAAATCACAGATGATAGGAACCACTAGTCTAGGCCTGTGGCACAAGCTGGGTGCAGCCCTACTGCATGGTCAGTACATTCATCTTGGTCAAATGACAGATGCATTGTGTCTCTAACTGTGGAAACCAGGAAGCGCTCGGCTGGCTGACCACCAACTCTGTCAAGTAGGGGAAAAACAACCAGAAGCTTAAACTTTCATTATTATGTTAGCGGTGCCTCCTTCATTTATTTTATAAGCAATAAACAGTGCTCGTCCATTGTTTTAATTAGAGAGTTTCAAATAAGATTGAAGATAATGCAGCCTATAATTTCTCACCCTTCCCTCTTCCACAGGATCAGGCAGAGCTGATTCCAGGGTGGAATTTGCACTCCTGATTGATGAGGTTAATAAAGCGCCTTTATTATGATATAAATAGCCTTAAAAATGTCCTAGAGAGTCAATATCAGTGCTTGATTGCCTTACACAGGCAAGGTCCTTGTCTTAAGCAGCACTAAAGCTTCTTGAGTTATGTTTTTGAAAAAGTTTGTCATTGAATTTGAATATTGATTTGTGAGGCTACAAGGTGGCAAGACCCACATTAGTGACATGGGGCAAACTATTAAAAAAAGCACACCCATTTCTTTCACACACCTAATATATCAATACTTTTAATACCTTGCTGGATCATTCAGCTTTGGCAAAGGATTGGAACAGGTGTAAAACAAATGACACAAGTATTTATTCAACCAGACCGATGATTATTGCCCTACCCACACTTGGGTTATATAAGAGTGCAGCAGACACTTCCTAGAAGGCAAGAGTGGGCTTTCTCTGTCTATGAGTCTGTTTCTATTTTCTTTGTCAGTTTATTTTGGTCATTAGATTCCACATATAAGTAAAATCACTTGATACTTGTCTTTCTATGACTGGCTTATTTTGCTTAGCACAGTGCTCTCTAGGTCAGGCATTTAATGACTCATTTCCATCTGGGGAGCATTGTATCTGCAGACAGAGTCACGGATTGGATTATATTATCTTGTCTTTGGTTCTTATAGAATATATGCCCTACTTTTCACCAACTAGCAAAGGGCCACAATAGAAGAGAGATGGTCTTATTAGTCCAAGTTTCTACAAGTTATAAATACAGGTAATGAAAGACCCGGGAGGGGAGACACAAAGGATCACCGAACACTCCTTGGACTTCTTAGAATGAGAAATGGTCTTTGCTCTTAGAATAGTAAAGAGTTACAGCAAAGGTTTGCCCAGTTCTCATTCTGAACTACATTTGGTAAATTAAGATGTGCTGTTTAGTTTTTCAGAGGTTGATTCATTTCTTCTGTAGACATGGACATTAAAAAGAAAATTGAGAAGCCAAGTGCAATAATTCTAATATACCACCAGGTGACAGTGTCTCTAAAATTAATCTTTGAATCTAGACTCTAGCATCCAGACTTCATTTGCAAATGGGACTACATTGTAATAGACAAGTGAATGAACAATGACATGTCTGTGTGTGTGTGTGTGTGTGTGTGTATGTGTGTGTTTTGTTTTTTGAATCTTCAGCTGAGAGAAAGAGAGAGAGAGAGAGAGAGAGAGAGAGAGAGAGAGAGAGAAAACAAACATTGATGGGTTGCCTTTCATATATGCTTTATCCGAGGATCGAACACACAACCTGGGCATGTGCCCTGACTGGGTATTGAACCAGGAACCTTTCTGTGCACATAACAATGCTTGATCAACTGAGCGACTTCAGCCAGACCATATGGTTATTTTAAACATAAATCAAACACAACTGAATTACTTTTATTAATTATAATTAATTAAATGTGAGGAGATAACACATCCAAGTGACAGTGGTGGGGTTAATCTGTGCTGAATAGGCCAGAATGACTAGGCCATGTTAGAAAAGAAATGTGCATAAGCAGTTTTAAAAGCTAATTTTCAGCAACCACTCTGAAAATCAGGATCAGCTAAATTGAATTAGAGAGGGTAGTAAATATAATTCATATTTGACATAAGATGGCAACAAAACACAACAGCATTGAGACTTTAAGGCAATAGGTAGTAATTGATTCACATCAAAATAAACATTCATATAATTTTTTTCAAAAGATATCTGCTCAAGGGCTTACATTGACTAATAGAGAGAACATGAGTATTTGGGATTCATTTGCTGAATGGTCATCATTTTTTGTAAAAAGTGAAACTATAGAAGGGGAATGTTTAAACTAACCCAAATAAAGTGGGAAAGTCAGATTTCTAGGGAGTAGGAAAAAATAAGAAGGAGAAGGGAAAATGATCAGTGGTTTTCTCCATAGGCTTGGTATTTAATAACTAAAAGGATTTATGTTGGCATGAATAGAAGAGTCATAAAAATAAAACCAAGGGGAACTACCTCAAGCAATAAGCTCTCCCTATTATCTAGAGCAGCAGTTCTCAACCTGTGGGTCACGACCCCTTTGGCGGTCGAATGACCCTTTCACAGGGGTCGCCTAAGACCATCCTGCATATCAGATATTTACATTACAATTCATAACAGTAGCAATGTTACAGTTATGAAGTAGCAACGAAAATAATTTTATGGTTGGGTCACAACATGAGGAACTGTATTTAAAGGGCCAGAAGGTTGAGAACCACTGAAGAGCATGCTATTGACCAAGAGGTTAGAGTTGATAGCTTCCCGTTCCATTCATTTTTACTAAAATTTCTCAAATACATTATCTGAGAAAGTGACTGAAATTCTATCTATAGTTTATTTAAAACTATATATTTGATATTAAAATTTATTTGAAGTAAGTGTCAGAGCTGTAATATATATTTAAAACCTCTGATTATAAACCGTGTTTTCCCCATTACACACCATTCAAGTGCTGTCTACTATCTCTATTTTTAGGAAGGTTGAAGAGATGAATAGCAGCCCAAGTGCCCACCAGTAGATGAGTAGATAAAAAAAAAGCTGTGGTACATTTACACAATGGAATATTACTCAGCCATAAAAGATACCTTTTGAGACAGCATGGATGGACCTGGACAGTATTATGCTAAGTGAAATAAAACAGTCAGAGAAAGACAAGTACCACATGATTTCACTTATATGAAATCACAAAATAGAATAGACTCATAGAGACAGAAAACAGACTGAAAGCTGTCAGAGGGGAGGGGTTTTGGGGGCTGGTTGAAAAAGGTGAATGGACTAAGCAAAAAATCCCCAAAAGACCTCATAGACACGGACAACAGTATGGTGGTTACCAAAGGGGAAGCGGGGTGGAGGAAGGTAGAGGAGGATAAAAGGGGAATAAATGGTGCCATAAAGAGACTTGATTTGGGTAGTGAACACATAATTTAATTACAGATTATATATTATAGAATTGTACACTTGAAACCTATATACTTTTATTAACCAATGTCACCCCAATACATAAAATATTTAATTTTTTAAAAATTTTAAAAAAGAATTGCATAGAAGGGGATTGGGAGAAGGGTGAACAGAAATGGAGATAAGGATACTTCAGAAAGGTGTGAATTAGTTTTGTAAAAGTGCAATTATAATTATAGCTGGAAGAAGTAGCACACTCAGCATTCTATTTCACCTTCCCATTCCTTTCCTCCATTTTCATTATACCCTCCTATTCTCATTATTGCTTCTACAACCTCCTTTTCTCATTACTACTTCCCCAAAGTTAAGTCCCAAGTTAAAATATAGAACAAGTCAGGAAAAAGAATGACTCCTTAACACTGCTGAATGCCTGTAGCAACAGGTATCACATAGGAGTCCTCATGTGGTCTTATAGGTCCGCCTAGTCTACATTGCATAAAAAGGGACACTGAAGACCTAAGGAATCACCTTGTATTTTAAGTCAAGTTCCTAGGAAAAAAAATCCTTTGCAGAAGCTCTGGAACTGCAATGGCCTTTCAGAGTTGTATAGCCTCAGGGAAGGGAATCTTAATGCTCCTTATCAACCTGTCATTGAACTTGGACTGTATTCTGGGAGAGGGTGGGACTTGGGAAAGTAGCTGTCTTTGGTTGAATGTAATTTCAGGGGAGGGAATCCGATAAGAATCATAAGCCACCAATATTTGTGGCAGCTAGAGAATGGTTTCCTTGTTCTTGCACCACACCATCCACTACTAAAACTTGGATTCCCTTTGCAAGCAAATCCCTCACTACTACAGTAGCAGGTGAGTTGGTTGGTTACAACTAAAGGAATTCTTTGGGATTTTAATACTCCTAACATGGACAGTAATGACTACAGAAATTTAGTACATTCATCCCAAACATTAAAAAAAAAGTTAATTTCAGAATGTGTAGATGTTTATTTTACTTTTTCCTAGGACAAATCACAAATGAGCACCATTTCCTCAGCATGTTCCATGAACCTGGAAAGTAGACACAGTTTTTAAGTCCATAAAATTAAACCTAAAAGTGCATCTTGTCCAGCCTTTCATGTGATGCTTTTGTCCCCTCTGCCACACTCTCACTAAGTGAGCACCCAGTCTTTTTGTGTATCCTCCAAATACAAAGAGGCATAATCACCAGCAATAACCCATTCCGTGTTCTGACAGATCCAATTAATAGAAGTTTTAACTTAACATAGAGACTATCTGTTCATCTCTGATTTTCATATTTTGGTCTCAGTTCCTACTTTGTGGAGCAGAATACAAATATTTAACTCTTCTTTTGCATGTTATCTCTTCAAATATTTGAAGACAGCTCATGACCTTTATGATATGATTTCAAGTCCCCTCATCATTTTAGCTAATCTCCTGGGAAATAATATAGTCCTCATCACCACACTGAATACAATGGTGAAAAAAGTTGTAAGAAACTAAGAAACTAATTTTTCATTTCCTATTGAATTAGTGTTGTCATATTTTTTTTTCTAAAAATGTCTATTTTATCTAAGTCTTCAAACATATTAACATAAAGTTATTTGCTCTTATTATTTTACACTTTCAACTATATTTTAATTGTCCCCTTTTACACCCATCACTGATTTTTCTGCCTTGTCTTTTATACTTTATCAAGCAGTGAATAGATTTTATTAGCCTTGTCAAAAGAATAAGCTTTTGAATTTGTTCCCCTTCTCTATGATTTCCCTATAAATTCATAAGTTTGTTGCCTTGTTCTTTACATATTTCCCTCCATTTGCTTTGGGTTAAGTTAGTTCCTCCTTTCTTACTTTTATAACCAAATATTTATCTCATTAATTTTCAATCTTACTTCTTTAAATTGTATTTATTTATGATATATACCAAAATTTCCATCTAAGCTTATTTTAGCTGCATCTTAACACGTTTAGTATATAACGTCTTTATTGTCATGAAGTTCTAAATATTCAGGATTTTCCACTATATTTTATGCTCTGACACATTTCCTTATTTAGACATGTGTTTTTTACTCATGCAACATTTGCTTATAGTCCATCACATTCAGATCAGATGTCTTGGTTGTGACCTGTTACCAGTATATTAGAGAAATCCAAAATAATGTTTAGATCAAAACTTTTTAATGTAGGTAACTGTAAAAGGCTAGAGCCTAAAAGTTTCTCTGTCATGGATTGTTGGAGGCCTCTGAAAGTACTGGCAATTTTAAGAGTTCTTAGGGTAACCATGTTTTTGTTTTTTTAATGAACAATGTTTCCAGCTATGAATTTCTTGCAAATATATTGTCTTTGTTTTTGAAAAGTAATTTTAAAAATTTAGCAATGTCTTATTTATTTAAAATGGCTATTTTGAGTATTAAGAAATTATTTTTATCTCTTTAAAGTTAAATTTCTAGTTTTACCATGAAAATTATTTTTCAAATTTCCATTAATTATAACATTTTTTTTTTTTTTTTTTTTTTTTACTGGAGGTGCAAGGATTGAAAACAAGTCATTTTTTCTTATATACATGTAATGTAGCATGTAAAAATGTATTGACTATTTTACTTAAGCATAATGGTGTGGTTATAATTTCTAAAGTGAATTAATTTAGTGTTTTGTCTGATAAAATAAGTACTGATCAGGATATATTCTATGAGGTAATTTACTTTCTATTAACTTCTAGTAATCCTTACATTCTAAATTTTCATCTTTGGGAAATAACATAAAGGGAATAAAGTGAAACTAGAGGCCCTGTACACAAATTTGTGCACGAGTCACGTCGGGGAGTGGGACATGATCAGCTCTCTGGGCAGGCGGTGGGACACCCTTGCAGGCCAGGGATCCAGATCCTTCCTGCTGATGTTTGCACTGGTTGTCTGAAGCTACTTGGCGGCTACTTTTATATCCTTTCTTCCTTGCAGAGCTTGGAGAGGAAGCAGCCTTGGTGCTGAGGCCAACTTCCAGGAGGCTGGGGCGCTGTCAGGATTGTGCCAGCGTTGCTGGTCCTTCAGTGCCTGGCCTGTTCTCCAGTGATTGGACCTGCAGGACTACTGAGAGAGTGAGTAGCTGCTGCTGGGCTGGCAGGCACCTAGACGGGTCTGGCCATTTTTACAGTCTTAGTGAAGAAGTAATTCCTCCACCATTTTCTATGTGATAACTTGACAACAGGGGTTTTAGTTGGGAAGAAGGCACTAAGCATCAGGGAACTTGTACACCACTATCTATGCAGCATTGTGATAGTCTGATGATTTCTGTGCTTTGAATAAAAGTTTGTTACAACATGTTTTTTAAAGTGTGTTTTTTAGTTTCTCAGCATAGAAGGTTGGAAAGTGGGGGAAGTTATTGTATTGTAATCAGAGTTCTTTTTGTGATTTCTTATGAGGGCAGTTTTAAAAATGACTCATTCGTGCTTGAAAAAAATATATATTCTCCAATTGCTCTGTACAGGACTCTATAAATGCTCATATTTAAGCTCCTTAATTGTGTTGTTCAAATTCTCTATACCATCATACCATCACTTTTATTTTATTGGTCTTTTTCATCTTACAGGTTTGAATGAGGGTATATTAACTTCCCCACTATGTTTATATTTGTTAATGTTTTTGGGTAATTTGGCCAAAGTTATCTGAATATAATTTAAAACTTTTATTTGGCCACATAATAGTCCCAGTTTATTTTATTCTGTTGGTAAAAAAAGATTTTGTAATGTATTACTATTACTACATCATACTTCTTTTTAAACATTTGAATTTGCCTTTTCCCCTTATTATTTGTTTTCAATCTTTCTAGATGTGTTCATAGTTTTTTAAAAAATATATTTATGCACTTATATATGCACACACAAATATACATACCCACTTTAATTAATTTTATGTATGATAGTATAATTGGGTATAGAATTGTAGAAAAATAATCATTTTCTTTTGCTACATTGAAGAAAATACTCCATTGCTTTTTTTTAAAAATTCCATTGCCTTCTTATGTATTCTGTTGCTGATGAGAAAGAAGTCTGCTTAACTAAACTGACTTTTTTTTTTTTTTTTTTTTTTTTTTACTATTCTGTCTTATTTTGTTTGGTTGCTTTTAAGATTTGTTTCTTTTGGTGTTCCTTGGGTCCACTACAAGATAGCTTTGTGCAAATTCACTTTTATTTATTTTGCTTGGGTCTTTTGCTTTTAAATCCTTAAGACTTTCTTATTATCCATTATCCCTTGAATATTTCTTCTTCCCATTTTACATACTCTCTTTTTCTGAAACTCTTATTAGACCTATTTTAGAATTGTCATTTTATAATATTCAGGGTTCTTCAGAAAACCACAACCAAATATGTGCATGTGGGTGTGCATCCACTAGCCCTTCAATTACCTAAAAGATAGCTTTCATATCTGCTTCAAGTCTCCTCCAGGAAATAGCTCCAGTTCTTCAAAAATAAAAACTCATATGCCAACTGACTTCCAAACAGAAGTCTCAAGTGCCACATGGGCAATTTTCAATAAATCTTTTTCACTGAAATGGTAAACAGCAAATTATTTTCTGCTCCTTCTTTTGTGTTCCTGTACTATTCACAACATATCCGCTTCAAAGCATATAACTTTGTAATGTGATTCTTGTTTTATAAACCTTCATCTACCACTAGACTTGCGACCTTAAAAGTAGGAGTTGTATCTGGTCCTGGTTGCCTTGAATTTATAAACTATAATAAGCTTTAATATTACTAGATCATGAAGCATCTCATCTTCAGTGGGCTTGAAACTGAACTAGTATTTGCATGAATAGAACAGGTGAGACATGGCTCAGCAGCTGCTATTATTTACAGAAACAAAAGGGGCCATAGAGATCTTAGTTGACAAAATCCCAATGAGTCAATAATATGTTATTCTCTTTTAAACAACATGCCTCTTTGAGTGCAGAGAAAAGTCTTAGTTTTCTTTCTATTACCAATACTAGCACATCAATTGGAACAGTAACGATATGTTGTATACATAGATGGCAATATTAACAAAAGAGGAGATGTTGACATGATATATATTATACTGGAAGGGAACAAAAGCAAAAACAAAGGAATTTTCAGTTACCTAAAGAGCTGTTGGAAACAAGATGGATGAGGACTTTTTTGTGTAATTCAAGTGAAGAGAATGATATCTACTTGGTAAAAGTTACAGGCAAATCAATTTGTGCCCAAAGAACACATTTATGACAGTTTTAATCTCATAAGAAAAGAATGCTCTATTATGATGGTATGGAAAAGACTGAAACACAACTTATTAGAAGTGTTGTTGAAGGAATTTATATGAACCATAAACATTTTTGAGCAAGATAACTGTTCAGGGTCTTACCAAACTGAAGATTCTGGTATGTTTCCTGGTCAAGACATGTATGTATAATTCTAATGGCACCTGTATTGCCCTTTATTTTTTATATAACTTTTTCACAGTATTGATTTGAATTGAAATTGCAGTGATGTTTTGATGGCCCAAGTTTTTACAGATACCCAAATATTAAATTTACATATATTCTTAGAGCCTTATTTTTTTGAGATTTGTATCATTATTTTAAACTAGAGGCCCGGTGCACAAAAATTTGTGCACTCGGGGGGGGGGGGGTCCCCTCAGCCAGGCCTGTGCCCTCGCGCAGTCTGGGACCCCTTGGAGGATGTCCACCTGCTGGCTTAGGCCCCCTCCCTGGGGGATTGGGCCTAAGCTGGCAGTCAGACATCCCTCTGACAGCCCGGGAACCCTCGGGGGATGTCCACTTGCCAACGGGGAGCAGGCCTAAGCTGCAGTTGGACATCCTTAGCACTGCTGAGGAGGCGGGAGAGGCTCTCACCACCACTGTTGTACTGACAGCCATCAGCCTGGCTTGTGGCTGAGCAGAGCTCCCCCTGTGGGAACGCACTGACTACCAGGAGGCAGCTCCTGCATTGAGCATATGCCCCCTGGTGGTCAGTGTGTGTCATAATGACCAGTCATTTCAAGTTGTTCTGCTGTTAGGGTCAATGTGTATATTACCATTTTCTTATATAGGAGTGCCTGGCCAGCCTGGATGAGGGGCTGATGGCTGTTTGCAGGCTGGCCACAGCTCCTTCATGGTGGGAATCCCTGCTGGGGTGGCTGGCCAGCCTGGGTGTGGGGCTGATGGCTGTTTGCAGGCTGGCCAAGCCCCCCAGCAGGGACCCTCACCCCATGAGGGTGTGGCCAGCCTGGGTGAATAGCTGATGGCTGTTTGCAGACTGGACACAGCCCCTTCAGGGCAGGGGTCCCTGCTGGGGTGCCTGGCCAGCCTGGGTGAGGGGCTGATAGCTGTTTTCAGGCTGGCCACACCCCCTCCAGGGTGTGTGGGGTCCTGCTGGGGTGCCTGGCCAGTCTAGGTGAGTGGTTGATGGCAGTTTGCAGGCTGGCCAGAACCCCCAGCCAACCAAGCTCCCAGTGGAGGCTGGCTGGAAGCAGGTATCTGAGATTTATTTGTCTTCTATAATTGAAACTTTGTTGCCATGAGCAGAGGCCACAGCCAGCTCACGACAGGCAGGAAGCTTGGCTTCCTCCATCGCCTGGGCAACCAAGCCTCCTGCTTGCTCCAGCTCTGTGGCTGCCGGCCGCCATCTTGGTTGGGTTAATTTGCATATCGTCTCTCTGATTGGCTGGTGGACGTGGCTTAGGGCATAGTGGAGGTATGGTCAATTAGCATCTTTGTCTTTTATTAGTGTAGATTCCTAAAAACTTTAAAATTTCAGGTTTACTGTGCAGCACATTATGTTTGTCCACATTCTTGTGCCACACCCAATCTCTGTGATTTATATCCTCATATGATTCATTGACAATTGATCATTACAACATACATTAAGAAATTCCCACTAGGTGAATTCAGTTTTATTAAGATTTTATTCTTTCTCTCCATTCTGCTACCAGTGGCATCATGGTATATATTTGCCAGTGTTTTGGTATCATTCATCTATGCTACATATACTCATTCTTCTAATCAACAGTTTTTCAAGATGGTCAGAAAAGCACAAGTTCAGTTTGACATAACCTGGTTTTTAGTGACCCTATCCTAGCTCATATCTACCTATGCCACCCCACCTTCTGTTCTTACAATTAAGCTAATAATTTGCCTATAATTGTCTTTAAGAATTGGTAACAAGCCCTATAGTATATGGTTTGGGACCTCCTTTTCTGTTTTTTTAAGAATTGGGGCTCCATTTTCTCATCTCTAGTCTTCTGGTACATTATCTTTGATTTTTCAAAAATCTCAAATCAGTTTCATAGTTTTATTAGCAGTCACTGAAGTATATTTCATCTGGCCAAGGACAACTGAACTAAAGTTAGTTAAATGCTCTCATTATTTCTATGTGTTTTGAGCTTATCTTTTTTAGTTTGAAATCTTTCTCCATTACACAAATGACAATTTCAAAATAGGAAAAAAGTGGTTCTATTCTTTCCTCTTTGTCTGAACCTACCTGTTATTTATTCTTTCCCTTAAATTGAATGAAATGAATATATAACTTTTTATCCTTAGGCATTTCCCCAGTTTCCCTAGTTCTAATTTTAAGAGTTTCAAACACTATTCTTAGATATTTGTGGCATTTTTTTTCTTCATCATCTTCATCATGTAATCCTTGATATTTTTTATACAAAAAATAATGCTGTTTCTACTCATGAGGGATGGTGTCCAATTTGCGTTTATATCCTCAGAGCTAGTTAAAAACAGCAGCAACAACAACAAAGAATAAGGAATTGTCTTTGATTCAGTATTTATTTACACAAATCCAGCATTTAGCCAATGTCCTTTTAAATGGAACAGGGAATCACTTTGCAGACCTGGATTAATACTTACATAATGTCACACACGTGTTCCTTGCTCACCTTCTCTGGATTATGATTATTATAAAGAGCTCAAGTCAGTACAGTGAGGAGCAATGCAATAAATTTACTTTGTCTCACTATATTTTGAAGCAAAACCCTTATATATTACTGCAACATAAAAAAAATATTGGTCATATTTACCTTTATAGTCATACCCAATTGCAAATAAATTGAGTTGTTTAGGGGCACAAACCAGTGTTCAAGAAGTAGATAGTGAACCTCTAATGAGTTCAAGGCAGTTTCTAGCCATGTGAGAAATTTATGGATATAGAAATTCATGGATATAAAAGTCCTAGTGAGTTAACCACACCAGGAGATAATAATAAGCCATCCAACATCTTTGTTCCATGTAATCTCAGAGACTAAATGTACTTGCCTTCTAAGATGCATCTGTCAGAGTAATTAGCATGTGATTGGTAAACAGAAAGAGGCCTATTCCAGACTCAGAATAAATAAGAAATTGATATTGGATAATAGTCCCAGGTATGTTTCAAAAGAATGTTAGTAGTTTGCTTATAGTAGTGTATATATATAGCAAACAACTGATTTTGGACAATAGCACCTACTCTCTGTTATTTGCAATCACAGATGCAAACATTGAAAATGGCATAGGCTATGAAAAGGCTAGTAATAATAGGAGGCCCACTGCTATGCTGAGGCACAGCCACAGAGCAAGCGATTGAATAAGATCATCTCTTCAGCCCCTAATGAGCTATAGTTAGCACTCTGTTCAAAACCTACCCCTAGTCACCAATTATGTTTACAATTAGCAGTTCCAGTACATAGTTACTTTGCTGGAGAGTGGGTACATGTGTGGAATTGCGGTGAATGGATCACAATATGGCTCTCGTACCCTCAAAGTACAGACTCTGGGAAACCCTGCAGCACAGTTAGATTTGTGCTGGAAGAAAGAGAAAGAAAAGAGGAAGAGAAAACAGAATGGCAAAGAGTCTGGAAAGCAGGGTAGGGCAGGAGAGGAGGTTGTGTACTGCCTTTGCTGTACCTAACAGGAAATTACAGCAAATCCTAAAGGCTTGGCCTGTGACTAAAGACGCATTTGTTCCCGACCATTAAACTGGCTTGCTCACCAGAAGGATTTTACAGTCCCTTTGACCATGTTGAAAATTTGAGGATGGAGATAATCCCTTTCACTCCTGTTTTTGTTGATCTGCAAAACTGTTTGAGAGATTGAACCTTGAGCATTTGTCAACGAGGTTTAATGCACATTTTGCTCTCTTTCGATGGGTATTCAGCAGACTGTGCATCTATGAAAATTCAACTTAGTCGTTGCCCATTTTCTCATCTGTGGGGGCTGGGCAGCTCAGCATTATCTGAGAGGTGCCAGCTGTTGCTATTACACACAGCATTCAATGGTTCGTTTATCAGAATATGTGCTATTACTCTGCAAGATCTCAGGAAAGGAGCCTTTGTTGGGATGGTGATGCACTTCTTTTTTTGATGGAGCTCTTAAATATCGTTTTTTAAAAAGGAGAGCTCTCTGAGTGACTGGAAGTATTTCTTATATACATAGTGACGTCAGCAGCTGATGTATAGATGAAAACCCCTTGTTTATCCACAACACTACCAAAAACATATATATTGTTGAAACAGCAAGTATCTAGAGCACTGAATATTACTCAGGGTATGTATGAAAAAGTAATAACTACGTTCATAAATTTTTACAAATATATTTTTATTTATTTCAGAGAGGAAGGGAGAGGTAGAGAGAGATAGAAACATCAATGATGAAAGAGAATCATTGATTGACTGCCTCCAGCACACCCCACACTGGGGATTGAGCCTGCAATCTGGGCATGTGCCCTGATCAGCAATATAACCGCAACCTCCTGGTTCATAGGTCGACATTCAACCACTGAGCCATGCTGGCTGGGCTACATTTATAACTTTGATTGTGATTCACATGTTCAATTATCAGATGACTGAAAATGTTGAATGTGCACAGCTGATTTGAAAATATAAGGATTTCATTAAAGACATTTGGTGTGTTTTAATGAGCAGATTACAATTCTCTGACCTCATGAGTGTGTTAGAATTTCACACACATGCTTTACACAGCAGGGCCCTAAGTTTAGCCAGTACTTATAATTAAAGTAATACAAGAAGTCAAGCCCTAGAGTTTAAGTCAACAAATTGTTTTTATAAATTCTGAACATATAAATAGATCTCTAACTCATAAAGTAGCAAATTCTTCTCTCCTATACTGGACTCTAGCTATTGTTAGATAATTGAGTCTAATGTCTGCACTTGTGGATTTAAATATACTTAGACATTTGGTTTAAAGAACCATTTAAAAGTCTCAAGCATATGGAACTACTTTTTAGCAGGATGGTTGTGATGTCTTTTTTTTACTGTAAATGGAGGCTTTAGGTGAAATAATTTAAATATCAAGTACATGGTAGCAGAAAGAACAAGGGAAATGGTGTTTCTATTATCAATAAAAAAAGACTGTTTAAAGAAAAGCTAGAGATGAAGAAAAAAGGCTGAAGACTGCATGGGGCTAAGGGCCAAGCAAGGAGTTTGATGATAAGAGATCAATAGTTAATAGAAGTCAGAATTATTAAGGATGTGCTGAAAAGAGAGCTATCTACCTAACGGGCTGGAAAATGCACTAACAGAGGGAACAAGCAGTTTTAATTTGACCCAAAGTGTTAGAAGCAAGTTTTAAGATATAGGGAAAATTTGGGGATATTATGATATAATAACTACTAATTTGGAATGCAGAGAAGTCTGCTGAATAAGTAAAAATCTAAATTGCAAAATATGTAAAAGAATTGCCACTTATATAATAACATATTTCCAGGTAGTGTCCTACTAGATCCACTTGAGGGGTTTGGATGAGTCATTCCACAAAGTCTCAGATCGGTGAGGGAACATCAGCACAGACTTTTTTCCACCCTTAACTAGTGCTTACCTATTGCACAGCCCATTTTAAACTCTATAATTTCAAAATCCTTTTTTTACATTGAGTAAAGGTCAGGCTTGAGGATACCAAGCCAAAATGCAAAGTCATTGACATCAAAAATCTTACAATTTAATAAAAAGACAAAAAAGTAACAGTGGAATTTACTAATGTTGCAATAAACAAAAATATGCATACAGTGCTACTGGGTTACAAAGGAGGACATTTATTTATCTGAGCCTGAGCTGAGGTGGACATAATAAGAAAGGATTTCCTGGGAATAGTAATATGTCAACTGAGTTTTTAAGGATGTGTAGGATTTAACCCAGTAAAAGCAGTAGGAATGGGTATTGCAAGCAAAGATAACAATTTATTCAGAGGCCTAGAGACCTGAAGGAAACTGGTGTGAATAGGAAGCACATAAAGTTCACTATCTTATATAATAAAAGCCTAATATGCTAAGTCCGGTCTTCCAGTCGGCCATTCAACCAATCAAAGTGTAATATGCTAATGATATGCTAAGGCCACTCAACCGCTCTATGTTGTGCGCTGACCACTAGGGGGGCAGACAGTCGACCAATCAACCAGGCACTATGACATGCACTGACCACCAGGGGGCAGAGGCTGTGACTGGAAGGTTAGCTTACTGCTGGAGTCTGGCCAATTGGGACTGAGGGAGATGGGCCAGACATGCCCTGGAGTCCTCCCACAGTCCTTCCCTGGCTAGCCAACCTCCTGTGTCCCTCCCTGGCCCCTATCATGCACCAGTGGGGACCTTTGGACTGGCCTGCACCCTCTCGCAATTCGGGCTGAGGGACCCCCCTCCCCTGAGTGCACGAATTTCATGCACCAGGCCTCTAGTAACTCAGTAAGTAAGCCAGTTTTTCTCTCCCTCTTTGAATACTTTCTTATTTTCACAAAATATGTATTATGCTTCTTCTGTGTATCAGTTTGGTCTCTTCCCTTAAGATACTTAAAGTTGAGGGAGTGTGGTGACAGGGAAGTGACAGGAAAATATGCCTTTAGTATTGAACTTCAGAGTGGACACACTATCAGGCATATCCCAGGACTTGTTCAAGGAGCCCCAGCACTAGGAACTTGGTCAACTCTACTGAAAAGGAGCAAGTCCCTGAATTGTCTTCATTTCTTCATTATAAATCATTCTACAGAATTCCCTTCACCTACGTTTCCACTCCACACTCTGCTAATCTCTTGTTGCTAGACCCATGGAGAAAATTGTTCCTTTTTAAGTGAATCATCCATAAATGACACTCGCCATAATAAGAGCAGCAACTAATTGGGGAACAAAAAAATAATAATTTACTTATAATTCTGTTCAGTGTTTGCCTCTTTCCTTTTTCTGACCTCTCTGCCCCTGACCTCTGACCTACTTAATTATCTTTTAGCTCTATGCTAAGAAAATCCTTGGACTTAGTTCTTTCTCACCAAACTTGTTTAGTTCCTGCCCTAGATCAGGTCTGACACACGTTCTTGGTGCAAAAGTTATGTTGTAAAATTTTTAAATGCCAGGACATTCTTTGGGCTTACCTCATTGTGATACACTCCATGACCAGTAGCAAACACTTATTGAGGGCTTACCATGTGCCAAGCAACCTTCTAAGTTCTGTCCATGTATAAATTCATTGATTCCTATAATCACTTTAAAATTTATCTGTAGTTGTTACCCATATTCTAAGATTTAACCAATAGCTTTAAGCTAAAGAATGCAAAGAAGGTCATAGCTGGTTAACAGAGGGACTGGTGTGCACATCCAGGCAAGCCACCTTCAGAGTCTGCCCTCCTAACCATGACACTGCACTGGGGCAACCACTTTGTTCTACTGTGCCTCAGTTGTACTAAATGGAGCTTGTATAACTTAGGCTATTGATTTCACCCCCACTTAGGTCCTTTATTGCAATAATCCATCGGTCAATAAATATTGAACAAGCAACATCTATATGCTGGGCTCACTGTTTTAGACATCTGGATACACAGGGGGAGAAATCATGTGGTCAATATCCTGATATAGATTAAATTCTAATGGTGGTAACTGAAATTGCAGAAGATTATGTGAGGTGGAACCTGCAGGAGATGCAGAGATCATCAAGTCTAACTTATTTATTTAGCAAAATAGGAAAATAAGACCTGAAATAAAATTCATTATAAATATGCACACAAACGTTATTTAAAGTTATAAGGATATTATTAGAAGAGTGTAGACTAAAATCCAGTCTCTGTAGTCCATCTCACTCATTTTTGTCACTTATATGCTTAGAAGCATGAGCCGCTGAGCATAGTCTTAGCTCTATAAATAAATCAATGCTTAAAAAATGATTAGAAGTAAATTTACAAAAATATTATCAGTGTTTACTTTTCCATGATATTATAGATATTTTTAAAAGCTATCTTTTATATTTAAAAAAAGACCTACATTAAGTATACACAAATATTCAGAAAAAAGTTTAAAGTGAAAAAATATATTCTCCTCTCAAAAATTTTGAATGTTTAGAAAAATTATATGTACCTTTGCAAAGTTCTTTTGAGTTTGATTTCATGCTTTGCTCAAGTTCCTCCAAAGTAGAAGCACCTGCTATCTTTTGGCCTCCCCAGACCACTTTATAATTCCAAGGAGTTTCTCAGACTATACCTAAATTACTTAGCTAATGACTCATCTGGACTCTAGGAAAATGAGAGTAATTCCATATTTAGCGGCTCAGATCTGGAGGGCTAGTGTTTTCCTAAGAAAAGATGACATAAAACTTGGCCATCTCCTCAGTAATTGGCTAGGCAGATGAACTCAACAAGGATGAAAAAAATAGCTTTGGTACTGAAGAGGCCACACACATTTTCCAATCATGATTCTATTGATTAAAGAGAAAGAATAAGATCAATTTGAAACACTCAAATTGTCCCATTTTACTAAATGGACTCCAGTCCATTTATCCAAGTTCAGTGTAGCAAAAATTCAATGACAAAAGCAGTGTGTATAATTTTTTTTTTTCCATAGAATGATGATGGTACATAAAACTAATAGTGAATTTAATTCGGTATAGTAGGGAGTTGTATAGGCTGGTAACCATAATGTGGTTACAAATTCATAAAAGCTATGAGTAAGCTCTCATATTATTAAGAGGAGAACTGGCATGGCATAATTAGATTTTCTATCACTCAGCTCTTGCCTGAGGCTCAGAACCAGTTCCTGAGGCAAAGGGGCACTTGACCTAGAAATCTCTTATTTCAATCCTGTGAGATTTCCTTAAGAGTAGTTTTAACACTCTGCCTTTAACTACAACCTAGTCTAAGTAATCACATTTACAGTAGTTAGCAACTACTCATTTATTACCTTAGCTAACAAGATCTGATAGACTGCTCTGTAAGTAAAAGAAAGAAAAACCAAAATAAATTTTACACTTTTGTGTTGTCAAATCTTTGTCTTTAGAGCATCAAAATCATACAGAGCTCTAGCAAATGAAGCATTCTAAATTTGTTTTCACTTATTAAAAAAAATGGCAAGTCTCCCAAAGTAGCTCATGTATTATGGTATCACTTATAATAATAATCTATTACATAAGCAGCCTAATGGTTTTCTTGCGCCTATGTACCGCATAGTGTGGTTGTGAGGATTAACAGTTATTGCAAGGAAAACACTAATTTGCTGCTCTATTATATATTTTCAGACACTAAAACAATATGCCAAAAGAAATCTGATTCAGAATGATGATAATTATGAACACTGTCATAATTATCAGTCACAAATATATCATTGGTCCACCTTGAGGAACTGCAAGGCCAAAGATTCAATTATATTTGTTATGCCACTTTGTACGTTATGTACCTTGACTAATTTAGAAAGGCATTTTTAATAACAAAGCTTGGATCACAAAGAGTATTCTCATAAACTTTGATTTATCTTAAGCAACACATTTATTGACAAAATCAGTTGCTCAAGGTTTAATATGCTCTGGTAAAATCCATTCTCCACAATTAGTTAAAATGGTCTTTTTAAAACTCAACTGGAATCTTCTCACCTGCCAATTAATCTTCCCATTGGTCATAGGTTAATGATCTAAGACTTGGTTTCACAATGCACTGCCTGGTCTGGAACCAAAGATCTTTTTGAGTGTCTCTTAACTGTACCCTCTCTCTTCTACTCATACGAGGCTCCTTTCAGCTCTTCGAACATATCTTCTCCCTTCTTTTTCAGGGCCTTGATACATACTCTTCCCTCATTCCTACTCATTTTGCTTAGTCGGCTTATCAATATCCTCAAAGAGGTCTCCACAGTAGGATGCGTACACCCTATGAAGAATGCAAGACTGTCCTTTGGGAACTAGGAATAAAAATTAATAATAAATATTATTTTTATTTCTATTTATTTTTTACCTAAATGTAAAGGTAAAGTATGTTTTAAAAAGATTAAAATAACTGTAGGCATGAATACAGATAAGTTATTTACACATAATAAATACATATTTGAAATATATTGTATGAAAAATGTTTGCAGGCCACTGCCTCAGATTTCAGCTCAACTGTCACCTCATCAGGAATGCCTTCCTTTATCAATCGACTAAGACAAAAACTCCCCCTGGAGACTCATTACACAGCACACTTCTATGAAGCATTATGGTAGTTATAATTGTACATTTAGCTCTGAGACTGTTTGATTAATGTCTGTTCTCATTCACTGGATTCTCTCATGAGAGCAGGCACTGAGGTCTATTTTTAATCACCATTTTCCTTCATAATGCATAGCATGTTGCCTGACTTACAGGAAGTACTTGATAAATATTTGATGAGCATAGGGGTGCCTGTGTGTGAAACTAAAATGTATATACATTTGAAACATATAGTATGCATTTGAAACATACAAACATATATGTATACATATATACATTAGCCCAAAGAAAAGCTATTCAAAGGGGGAGAGCTGAAATGTTTTTCTTCTCTGTTTATAACCAACAACCAATAAACCCTTTCTCCATTTTTCTAGTTTATTTTCCCATTAATTTCAGTGGACTATATTTGTGTCATATATTTATTTGCTATAGGCTTGTCAGAACAAAGCTAAAATATCAGCTGAGTCCGTGATGCCCACAGTAATTGCAAAACTGTTTGCTATAAAACAGATTAAGAGGCCCTCCTCAACCAGCACTGAGCCAAGTTCTTCCCTGGCTGCTTCAGGAACATGTGGCAGGGCTCTGTAATGCGATGGATAACACATGAATTGCAGAGGGCTGCCCATATGCTGCTGCGATTTTCCTGTACAGGATGTGCTCTTTGGACTTAATAACGGTGATTTAGGATCTGGGTGAAAATTCCAGTTTTCTTTAGGTCTCACTCAGAGTTCCCAGGCAGAGGTTGGCAAACCTATAATCCAACACTGCAGGAAAGAAAATGAAAGAATGGAAAAGAGGCCTCTAGGAACAACTTGTATTAGAACTGATCAGATCAGTTTGTACTAACTATCACAGGAAGGAACAGATATTATTGCTGAAATCCTAAAAGTTGAATAAAAGAATGAACTATGACACAAAAGGCCCTGGTGATTTGAGTTGGGGTTGGAGAAAGGAATGTTGGCTATCCTTATCTGAAAATGTATTAATATATTTGATATTGATTATTGACCTCTCTCTCTCTGTCTCTCTCTCTCTCTTTTCTCTCTCTCTCTCTCTCTCTCTCTCTCTCTCTCTATATATATATATATATATATATATATATATATATATATATATATTTCCTATCTAATAAAAGAGAAACATGGTAATTAGCGTACAACCACTACCCTTCCCATTGGCTAATCAGGGCGTTATGCAAATTAACTGCCAGCCAAGATGGCGGCCAGCAGCCAGGCAGCTTGAAACTAACATGAGGATTGCTTGCTTCAGTGACGGAGGAAACCAACGTTCCCCACCTGCCTTGCCGGGCCTCTGAGCCTACAGTTTGAAACATTCTAACAAATATAGAAGCTAAACAAAACCCCAGAAACCTGCTTTCAGTGAGCCAGTATCTCAGAGCTGGAGTTATACAAAGAAACCAGATACCTGCTTTCAGCAGCAGAGGCCTAAGAGCTGGAGCCTCAGAGCTAAAGCTTGCACAGAATAAACAAAAGAGAAAAAAAGGAGCGGTTGGGAGCTTCTGTCACCCACCACCCTGAAAACAGCCCTCAGCCCCTCACCCAGACTGGCCAGGCACCCCAGTGGGGACTCCCACCCTGAAGGGTGTGTGATCAGCTACAAACAGCCATCATCCCCTCACCCAGCCTGGCCAGGCACCCCAGTGGGGACCCCCACCCTGATCCAGGACACCCTTCAGGGCAAACCAGCCGGCCCCCACATGAGCACCAGGCCTCTATCCTATATAGTAAAAGGGTAATATGCCTCCCAGCACTGGGATCAGCGGAGCCGCGAGGCCTCCTGGAACCAGGATCAGTGTGACGGGGGGCAGTGCCCAAAACCTCTGATCGCCCTGCGGCTCTGTGTGTGGTGGGGCCACAACCTCCCTATCGGCCCTGCTCTGTTCGTGACAGGGGAAGGCGCCCCAACCGCCTCATCAGCCTTGCTCTGTGCCTGATAGGGGGGAGCTCCCCAACCCCCTGATCACCCTGCGGCTCTGTGTGTGACAGGGTGTGGCGCCCCAACACCCTGATCGGCCCTGCTCTGTGTATGACAGGGTGCGGAGCCCCAACCACCCCCCTCCACGGGCCCTGCTCTGTGTGTGATGGGGTAGAGCCATAACCTCCCCATTGGCCCAGCCCTGAGTGTGACAGTGGCAGCACCCCAACCCCATGATCAGCCCTACTCTGTGGGTGATAGAGGGCGACGCCCCAACTGCCCCCCACGGGCCCTGCTCTGTGTGTGCTGGGGTAGAGCCATAACCTCCCCATCGGCTCTGCCCTGAGTGTGACAGTGGCAGCACCCCAACTCCCCTATCGGCCCTACTCTGTGAGTGACAGGGGGGAGTTCCTCAACCCCCTGATGGGCCCTACTCTGTGAGTGACAGGGGGAGCTCCCCAACCCCCTGATGGGCCCTGCTCTGTGCATGACAGGGGGCGGCGCCCTAACTCCCCAGTCGGCCCTGCTCTGAGCCTGACCAGGGGCTGCACCTAGGGATTAGGCCTGCCCTCTGCCACCTGGGAGCAGGCCTAAGCCAGAAGGTCGTTATCTCCCGAGGGATCCCAAACTGTGTGAGGGCACAGGCCGGGCTGAGGGACCCGCCCTCCCCCCTGAGTGCACAAATTTTTGTGCACCGGGCCTCTAGTATATATATATACTACATTTGAATATATATATATATACACATTTGAATGTATTTATCTGTACGTGTGTGTGTGTGTGTGTGTATAAACCAGTGCTGAGATTAGCAAAAGACATGTTTGAGGTGTGGGAGAAGTGACCAGATGAACAGCAGTGCCCATAAAGCATGCCAGGGTTTCAGTAGGCAGGAAGTATGATATGATGGGGACATGGCTATAAATATTATAAATTAAGTCAGGCTTTACTTATAGAAAAAATAGTTTGGAGTGTTACATTTCAAAAGGATAGCAAACTGGAAATCTTTTGGAAGAGAGAGACCACTATGATGAGGTGACACAAGACTAATAGTTAAAACAGAATGATTACACAAAGTTATCAGGATGTAACCAGAAGAAAAGAAAGCTCTAAAGTTATGTGATTGGTAGCATCAAGTGGAAAAGTGTATTTTGTGAAAGGAGTATTAGGTGTAGAATTAGGCACATCCTCTATAGACTTTAAAAGTAGCACTGGGGTCAGTGGGTAGATGCTTCAAAGACAACTTCAACTCTGTCTAAGAAAGAGTAATCTAAGGACTCTGTGATGATGGGTAGCAGGCTCAAGAAGGAGGGTGAACATGGACCACTGGAGGGGATCAATCATAGCCCAGATTACTGGTTTCCAAACCTGCCAGATTATCAAAATCACTTGGAGAACTTACTAAGCTACCCAAGACCCAAGACAAGTGATTCTTATGATGAGGCAAAGTGTAGGATCCCAGGGCTAGGTGGTCATTATGTGATATAGACATAATTTAAGCAGGATGAGGACGGTGATTTCTAAGAGTCCCTTCACTCCTAAGAGCCCTATTCTTCTTTATAATTTCTTGTGATAATAAACAAAACCTATAAAAGGAGGAAGCCATCATTGAAGATTTGAAGAGCTTTGATGTATGAGATTTTCAATGAGACCTTTTAGTTTCTTCAGGTGCTCCTCTGTTCTGTACTTTATTTTCCAGTTATGTTTGTTAATGCAGTCATTGACAAAGAGAAGAGATAAATATTCTGGCTAGTCACTTCAACCAAACCATTTAGTAATTACACTCCTGATGGGAATTACTTTATGACCCAAAAATACATTGGAAGAACATATCTCAATAAAAAAAAGAGTAAAGATAAAATAGAAACAGGCAAGGGAGACTATTTTAAATAAAATATATTTGGCAACATTTGAGTGATTAGTATGTGAATGTGTAATTGATGTGAGTATGTATGATGAAGCATTCTGAAACTTCACCACAGATAGAAAACATTTGAGAAGTGTGTTAACATGCAGATTTGAGGGTCATATCTCAGTGATTCTGATTGAGAAGGTCTTGAGCGGGGCCCAAAATTTGAGTTTTTAATAAGAAGGAACAATTGGAAAGACCACATTTAGAGGAAATAATATTTTACAGAGTTCTCCAATAGAACTTTCTGCAATGATAGAAATATTCTATATGAGCTATTCAGTGAGGTAGTCACTAGACATATGTGGTTGTTAAATCCTTAAAGAGTAGGTAGTGTAGATAAGGAACCAAATTTCACTTCATTTTAATTATTTCAAAATTAAATAGCCACATGTGGCTAGATACTGCCGTATCTGAGAGTTCAGCTTTATAATATACTAGTATTTTGTTTTGAGACAAGGAGAGTACAGTTTTCTTTTGCACTATGAGGAAGCAAGACTGTCTATATCTCAATAAGAATGGCATGAAATAACATTTTCTGCAGGATGTTTCCATTCAACCCATGAGTGCATATAACAGTATGACTTTACATTATCAGTATTACCAGAGCCAACATTTTTATTCCTATCCCAGTCTGTAAATAGCGAGTAATGCCATATTCATTGGGTGAACTAAATGAACCATCTGTGGTTATCTGCATTTATTTGCACTTAAAATGACTGAAGAGCATGCAGTGGGTATGTTGTTGGACGATGAGGCAATTCCACCAGTTTCCTTCATGACAATTTTGCTTGTGGCTGATTAGGTAAGGCACATAAGCCTTGATTAGGTGTTAAAAATGGCTACACTATGGGCTTAAGAAGCTCACCAAATCCATAGACCTCTCCTTGTTAAGCAAACAGTAAGAATGCTGACTGCCAAGAAAATCATATCAGAAGAAATTGAGAAACAAGCTATTTCATGAATGGGATTAGTGCCAATAAATATTCTAAATCAATGAGCATCAGGGTATAATATTCATGCATCAAACAGAGATGATACAGTGGACTCTCCTTCAAAAATTAGTTGGATTCCTATGCCAGGCTTAGCAGGGATGTGAAACCTTATCTTTATTGAACTTTGCTGAGAAGCATTTAGATAGAAAAGCTAACAACTGCACACACACAAATACATGCACAAACTAAATAGATGGGGCATAGTAGATTTGGATGCTGGAATGAGAGTATATAATTGTGTCAAAATTATGCATCCCCAAGCAGAAAATAAAATAAAATAAAAGTAAAATAGGGCAGACAAAAACCAAAAAAACAAAACAAAACAAAAAACACACACATTAATAGCTTTGCCTCCTTTACCCCTACAGACAAAGGTTCTTTCTGCACATTTACATTAGCATTTTGGCATGTAAAAATGAATTCTAATGTTAGTCTATGACTAATTATTGCTCTCCTAACTAAAATCTTAGACATCTCCATGTGGCTGGTAATAATTGGTCTTTGACAACTGTTTTTAGAAATTCTGTGATTGGCAGTGCACATGTCTTGTTTATGGGTTGGTGTTGACAATATGCCATGACCTGTGCAGCTTATTGAGGTTGCCTGGTTCTTGGGAGAACCTTCCCTAGAAACTGATTCTGGCCAGAAAATAGGGGGAAGGATGGATGATGCCAGGGAACAGTATAACTGCCAGGCATATGGCTGTAGGGCAGCCGTGGGCAAACTACGGCCCGCGGGCCGTATCCGGCCCGTTTGAAATGAATAAAACTATTGAAAAAAAAGACCGTACCCTTTTATGTAATGATGTTTACTTTGAATTTATATTAGTTCACACAAACACTCCATCCATGCTTTTGTTCCGGCCCTCCGGTCCAGTTTAAGAACCCATTGTGGCCCTTGAGTCAAAAAGTTTGCCCACCCCTGATGTAGGGGAACTTGAAGCAGCTGCCCCTAACTAGTACTGAGGTATCAGCAAAGGGAACTAATTCTGACTAACACTTATGAATGGGTGGCCTTCATCAACTATGCCTCTCTGAGCCCAACTCCTCATTTGTAATGTTTAAAAAAACTCATGTACTCTAATGTACTAGGAATAGTAGATGTAAACATTTACTGAATCTACCCTCCCAATATCAATTACTTTGTCCAGACATAAAGTTACTACATCTGAGCAGGGATGGTCCTCAGTTGAGATTGTGTACACTCATCTTATAGATCATGTCTACCTCCCTTTGCCCTTTGTCTGGGGACAGGAGCTGGTCTCAGAGGCCTAGACCTGGCTTATCTGCAGTCCCCAGTGGTGACCTCTCCTCAGCCAGAGCCCAGCTCACACTGCAGTTGTGCCCCATCATTGTAGCTTTTTCCTCTTGTGTTAATTCAATAGTTTATGACATGTACAAGGGAATGCTGTAAATTTAATTTTATCCCCTGCAGTGCAATTCCTATTTTGTTTGCTGGCAACATAATGAATATGCTTGCCCTCCAGACCCCCTGCCCAGTGAAGCAATTGAAGGATAAAAAAAGAGAAAAAAAGCAAAGCGGGTAGATAGATTAAAACTGGATTAATCAAAAACTCAACCAAAGGTTGTGTGTTGTGTGTGTGTGCACAAATATATATATATATTAGATGCCGGGTGTATGAAATTCATGCACGGGGGGACGGGGGGGCGGCGGGTATCCCTCAGCCCGGCCTGCACCCTCTCCAATATGGGACCCCTCAGGGAACTGCTGGTATTCGGCCTAAACTGGCAGTCAGACATCCCTCTCACAATCCGGGATCACTGGATCCTAACAACTTGCCTGCTTGCCTGCCTGCCTTCCTGATTACCCCTAACCGCTTCTGCTTGTCAGCCTGATCGCCCCCTAACTGCTCCCCCAAGTGCCCTCCTTTGCCACAACCCGCCTCCTCTGCCAGGACCCGCCTCCTCCACGTGAGGTGGTGGAGATGCCGGGACCAGCCTCCCCCATGCTGTACAGAGACACAGGACCCCCAGGCCTCGTCACATGGAGCATCCACCGGGCCCTGCCTCCACTGTTTATGTGGCCATCTTTTGGTGGCCATCTTGTGGTGGCCATTTTGTGATGACATCACACGATAAAATTATTTTTCCAGAAATCCACTAAACAGGAGGTGATAATTGATAATTCAGGAAAACTAGGACTCTATCTGTGCCTTGTCAATTTAACGTAGTCCAGGTAGGTTATTTTTAATTATGAGAGCAACATACACAGAATAGGCTGGCTCTATTCAACTTCATAGATCTCATTTGCTATCACCCCAACCCTTGCTTCTATGCTGCAAAAATGCCAAGTTCTTTATCATAAGAACTCAGCCCAATTAAACAATAATAACACCAAAAGGCCAAGTGTGTGTGTGTGTGTGTGTGTGTGTGTGTGTGTGTGTGTGTGTGGTGTGTGTGTGTGTGTGAATTGAAATATACAGATGAATTGAAATGAGAAAGAAAGACCTCAGGATGTCATGAAGCATATATAGCTTTTATCCCTGGTCTTTATGTCTGTCCATCCATCCAACTTTCCATGCATCCACCCATCTATCCTTCTATTCAGCCATCCATCTATCCATCCAATGCCTGCTCCTCACTGTGTAAGTGATTTAAGCAGGAGATATAAGCAATAGCCAAGGCAGATACTGTCCCTGCTCCTGCACCATCAGAGATACATTGTTCTCAACAGTCCTAGACCCTCAGCCCATATACAGAGCTATTGTGTGAAGACTAAAGGCAGAATAGAAACAAGAGGCATAGCCATCAGAAGAAGAAACTCTGGGTAATGGGGCAAGGAGTGGTGAGAGGAAATGAGCAATTACAAAGCAGGAGATAAAAGTAAGGGGACCTGCCCTAGTTGGTTTGACTCAGTGAATAGAGTGTCAGCCTGTGGACCAAAGGGTCCCAGGTTCGATTCCGGTCAAGAACACATGCCTGGGTTACGGGCTCACATCATTGATGTTTCCATCTTTATCTTCCTCTCTGAAATCAATAAAAAATATATTTAAAAAAGTAAGGGGACCTAGGGAAGGGACAGATCAAAGAAGGAATGACAATTTTATTCCATGAAACTCAGAAGGTTGATCCCATGTACCTAGGACAAGTGCAGTGATGGCTCATCTTAAAGTATTTTTAAAAGTGTTTTAAGATAGCCCAACCATCCTGGCTCAGTGGTTGATCATTGACCTATAAACCAGGAGGTCACAGTTTGACTCCTGGTCAGGGCACATGCCTGGGTTGTGGACTCTATCCCCAGTGGGAGATGTGCAAGAGGCAGACAATCAATGCTTCTCTCTTATCACTGGTTTCTATCTCTCTCTACCTCTCTCTTCCTCTCTGAAATCAATATAAAAATATAATTTTTAAAAGTGTTTTAAGATATATTTCTGGATGTAAAGAATTTGTTTAAGGTGTTACTTTTTCTGTGGAATACAACAGACCCCACCATCCCATCACTACTATGTTTGTTTGGGGGATGGCACCCTGAGAAATTCTATTTCTTTATTGACTGAAGGGGTCTGGCAGGTTACAGGAGAGGACATTCCTGGAGTGGACTCTCTCTGTGCCATGATGGGTGGCAGAAATATGGCTGCATCTGCCAAATATCAAAGAACATTAATCTACCTTTTGAAATAAGAGAAAAAAAAATCACACCTCATTTTATTGTCAGTTCTGTTTTAATCAATCCACCGTTTCACTGTGACTGCCAAGCAGACCTTTGATAAAAATTCATCCTATAAATAGGATATAAAAATGTAATGAGATTATATTGATGTTTACAAGCTCGAAGAATGTCCCCCACAAGTAATGTGGAGGGAGGCATTTTCTTTTGCTTCTCCTCTGCATATATCTGATTTCTGAGCATTTAACTTAGCGAGTGCTGACAAGATTGACTGGAACACCCCTGGCTATGCAGGTTGTGCCCGCCTGCCCTGCAGTGTGAGCTGAAGGGGCAGCACAGCCTCCATGGCCGGCACATCCCCGCACCCTCCCCCCCCCCCCCCCCCCCGGATGCCTAAGATTTCGGCCTTAGTGGTTAATGCTTAAGGGAAAACAAGGAGCCATTATGGATTACATAAGATATTTGTAAGTACAGTTTCTTAATTACCAAAAAGCACAGTATAATTCGTTATACAGTAGGTCCTCCTCGGGTTACGTCGGAAATCCATTCCTACAGCATGATATAACGCGATTTTCGCCGTTAAGTCGGAACCCACCTACATAAGCACCTATGTCACTCACATGGAGCACATACACAGCAGTAATGAAGTGAAACAGTAAAAAAACTTTAAAAGAAAGATAACAATTCCTGAATTTTACTTGTGGTAAATAAATAATAAAAAACATAAAGCACATATGTGCATACATCAAAATGACAGAACTTTTTTTTAAATAAATAAATGGGAGATGGTGATGTAACCATGATTTGTGGCCCCAACCAGTTTGGCTCAGTGGATAGAGCATACGCCTGCAGACTGAAGGGTCACAGGTTCGATTCCGGTCAAGGGCATGTACCTTGGTTGTGTGCACATCCCCAGTAGGGGGTGTGCAGGAGGCAGCTGATTCATGTTTCTCTCTCATCGATGTTTCTAACTCTCTATCCCTCTCCCTTCCTATCTGTAAAAAAAAAAAAAAAAATCAATAAAATATATTTTAAAACAATTTGTGGATCAAATAGTTTTACTCTCTACACTTAACAAGTTGGGGAAAGGCTTATAGAAAAACAAAAAGGGCAAGAAATCCCCAAATATAAATTGCTTTTCCCTCTAAACTCTCTATAGTGAATCTAATAATAGACTAGTAGTTTTTTAAGACCCTTTGCTATTTTCCAGTTTATATCCCAATCAAAAAGAGAGAGAGAGAGAGAGAGAGAGAGAGAGAGAGAGAGAGAGAGAGACTTAGGCAGGGCTGACCACAGGGGCTGAGCGTTTCCCATCATTAAGCTTGCAGAGCCTGCTTCTCTTCCAACTGACACCCTCTTCCTCTGCCTCCCTTAGGAAAGATGTCGCAGTGAGCAACACAGCCCTGAGTGCTTGCAGGAAGTCTGGGCCCAGCAATGCCAACAGAACACTCTCCACTCCCTGCAGAGAAAGTCATCACTGCTTAGGAGGAAGGCCCTAGAGATGTTAAACTTATTGTTATAAACGTGTTGTTCATTTTAAAAGCACATCCCCTGAATGATAACTGTATTTCTTTAAATTCATTTCATTCTTTGATGATCTCAGCTGAAAAGGTCTTAAAAATCTAATTTATTTTCCTCCCACTCGTGCTGTTGATAACTGTCAGTGGATCTGGTGAAACTAGACTCATCTATTTTTAATGCCTGCCATTTAGTACATTTTTAAAATAAATAGGTGTGCGTTTGGGTAAAGCTTGCATCTTTTGTTACAGGCTGTAAACACCAAGGGTAGGCACTGGCGATTTTCTTAGCCAAAACCCACAGCTATGGATAATTGGTGGGCTTAAAGTTCATCTATGAGAAATGAAGGTCATAGATATGGCCAGCTCTTCTGATCATCTTTAACCTATTTCTTGTGTTTGTCTGTGTGCTTTACCACAATTTTTAGATTTTTAAGATGCCTAAAATTTGTTCAAGTTCCTCTTCGGTAAGTTAACACAATTACAAACATGTATATATTTAAAACAAGTCATGTGAATAAACATAACTAAGTAAAATTCAATTTGGATTTTTTTCCAACCTGATTTAAAACCAAGAAAAATGTCAAAATTTTAGATATGAATTGCCCTAACTTGTTGTATAAGCCAATCAGAGGTGACCAATATTTAAAATGAAATCTAATTTATTAGTGGCAAAAGATAGTATAATGTACTTGCTATGTGAATGCTCTTTGACTAATTTAACAGACTTTACATATAGATATAGTTATAGATATATAGATATGAATATAGGTACTTTCCCCTTGTAAAAGGAAAAATCTGCGTTGTACAACATGCATTAGATAACAAGATTTTATTGTGAAATAATATTTACGATTGGGGAAGACAGTGGTGTAGGGTGTTAAGAACATGGCTTTGGCATCCAGTATACTGGCCTCTGCCATTTACTTGCTAAATGATAGTGGGGGGAAAAAAACAATCTCTTTAACCCTCAGTCTGGATAGGAGTATAATAAAACCTATTTTAGATTGTGAGGGTTACATAAGATAATACATGTAACACACTTGCTATATGGCAAGAAATGGGATTAGCATTCAGTACATTAATAACTACTTTGATGCTTTGGGCTATAAAAAAAGAGACACTCCTGAGATAGGGTTTAGACTATGAGGATGTTTATTTTCTCACATAACTAGAAGTGCATGTGGGACAGGCTCTAAGGTGGTATGTCAAATTGCTAACTTTGCTTCCTATAAGTCCCTCCTCCCTCTATTGGTTCAATTCCCAGGTGCAAGAAATTTCCAACAAATTTTTTATCACATATTAAGCTTGCAGAGCCTGCTTCTCTTCCAAATGGGCCAGAATTGGGTTTTGTTCAAAATAAAAACATGAGAACTGGTATAAGGTGGCTTGAGTTGAAGAGGTACATAGCTATGACTCAGTCCCAAAGCTGGGCAGTTGCTTTGTCTTTCTGTACCAGAGATTCCTTATCTATAAAACGAGAATGCCAATACTACCTTCCTCACTGAATTGTTTTGATGAGTACATGGGCTAATACATAGCAAACACTTAGAATAGTGCATGATATATAATAAATGTTTAATGAGTGTTTGCTATTTTTAATTCTAAATCAATCAATGAGAATAGAAATGAAAAACTAGTATTGGTTTAGAATAATCAGATTTTATTAGCTTGAAAGTCACTTTTTTAATCATGTGGGAGAACAGAAACTTTAACAAAATTTAGTTATATTAAGTAGGCAACCAAGTCTGACCCCCACATTCAATGCACTAATACTCTTACTCCTCCTTCTACTCTTTTAGTGACATCACCACATTACCTTTCTCCCCAAATAAAAATATATTGACTGAAATACAGGTGTGCCCTACCTGATGGTTTTATTTTTTACCTATTATTTTGAACATGGAACATTTAAAAAATATATATTTTTATTGATTTCAGAGAGGAAGGGAGAGGGAGAGAGAGAGATAGAAACATCAATGATGATAGAGGATCATTAATCGGCTGCTTCCTGAATGCCTCGCAGCATGGGGGACGAGCCTGCAATGTGGGCATGTGCCCTGACCTGGAATCAAACTGTGACCTCTGGTTCATAGGTTGACGCTCAGCCACCGAGCCATGCTGGCCAGGTGGAACATTTTTTAGCAACTATTTTGTTAAAAATATATTTGTATAGCTACTTGTCACCCATGATATCACTGAAACAGGACTTCAAACTAGTCTTGAGTTATTATAAGTCTGTTCTAGTATCTCTGAACCCAAAGGATCCAAATCCTTCCAGAACCTCTGAACCCCCCTGTCCTCTAAGTAACCACAGACCATGGGCCTTAGTAAGGTAAGGTGACAACAAAAGGGTACTATGGGAGGTAGGAGTACATGGAGCAGTTGGAGAAAGAAGAGAGAATGAATGGATATGCATAGATCCTTTATAAGATGAGCATATTTCCATTCAAAACATTTACATACAAGAAAATACATTCATTTTGTGTCCAGTTCCATTAATTTTGAAAAATATACGTATTCATGTAACCACCGACACAATAAAGACAGAAGTTGTATTACCCCGTCCCCCTCCAAAATTTATTCAATAAGTATTAATTAACTTTCTACATCCTGTCAGGTACTGGGCAAATACAGTTGACCCTTGAAAAGCAAGGGTTGAAACTACTTGTACACAGTTATTTAAAAGTAAATATACAGTCAGCCCTCTGTATTCCCAGGTTTTGAATCTGTGGATTCAACTGAGGATAGAAAACAGTAATTTGCATCCACGGTTTGGAATCTGTGGGTGCAGAGTGCCAGTTGTATGCATTGTTCTACTCCATTTTATACAAGACACTTGATCAGCATCAAATTTTGGTATTCATGGGGGTGGGGGTGATAAAACCAGTTACTAGCACATAGAAATGAACAACTAGAGATAAATTTTGGAGAAGTCAAAAGTTATACGTGGATTTTCAACTAGACATTGGTCAGTACCCTTATCCCCTACACTGTTCAAGGGTCAACTGTGTCTAGCTATATAGGTTGGTGAATAAAGAAGATTTGACCTCAGATAATGCAGACATTGTAACTGGCTGTTTGTTGGTTCACAGTCTTCCATAACTTGATGCAAAAAGGGTTAAAGGGTTAACATTTCACCAGGAAGAGTAGGTGAAAGATAAAACTGTATACTTAGAAATTTCATTGTTTTAAGGTTTTACTTTCAAATTTTATTGAAAGCTCTTCAGTTCTTTTAACCTAACTATCAGTATCTCTGACTTCCGCTAGAGGTAAGAATACACTTCTGCTAGAGGTAAGAACCAGATACATCTATAATTTGTTACTGGGGCTTTCCAAACAACTGATACTTTTTTTAATTGTGTGATAAAGAGCAGAAAATGCAGTGAGGATAAAAGGCAACTTCAAACCCAGGTTTAAGAGCATTTGTAAACTCCCATGGAAGATGGTAGCAATAGTGTAGAGAGGATATGGGATAGAAATGTAAATACTTAGCTGCTCTCAAATTCTCTCAAGAATGCCTGCTTCCAGAATCATTAGTGTTATTGATGTTGTGTGTCATGATTCAAGCTTTGTTCAATAATCTAAAAATGAGGATCAGTTTACTTCTATTGGCATTGCTGAGTGAAGTGTTGCTCCCTCCATACCCTTCATGATATGAAACAGAACAAAGTCTCTACTCCTACAATGACTATTGGAAAATAAATTATTGAAAGGAGAGAAAAGAGTAATATCTTTTCAAATAAGACGCAAAGAGTCAAGTAAATTGTTAATATCGCTATCTATTAAATTCTCAAAAATCTCAACATTTAATTATTACAATGTGCATAATTTTATGTTCATTAAAAGAGGCCAGGTTAGCTGCCCTGAACTAGTTAAGCAGAGGAAGCCTATATTTGGGTAAATCCCACTGCATTTGTTTAATTTGCTTCTCCCAAACCTTGGATTAACAAATCATGATATATATATACTAGAGCCTTTTTGGGTTGTTAATTAAATGGATAAACACGGATCGACTTATAGATAATAAAGATCCATTAGAAAAACATTAATATTAACTCTAGAGTTTATAGTCCAGTGCCAAATATCCAGTAATAATTGAGCAGTTCAAAGATATGTAAACTATTTGCTATCACCTTCTGTTGCCACTTTCATTATAGAAACTGTTTAAACTTAAAGATGGAAAATTCCCTCTATCTCTATATCTCTTCTTTCTTCCCTCTCCCTTTCCATCAATTTGTATGATATGTATGTTTTTGATATTTCATCCAATATGTTAAAAACCCAGAAATTTAGATTATAACATAATTTTGAAGGTAAGTGTTTTTATTTTTGATGGAAGGTAAGAATAGAGTTTATTTAACAGCTGATGTCTGTCTGACATAATAGATGGAAAAGAGAAAGAGGGAGAAACATTTTCTCTTTTTTAACCACTGGAGAAGCAATCTCCAGTTTCTCTTGCTTTCATCCTCTTCTATCTTTCTTTGTTCCAAAGATGCATCTCACACAGTTACATTGTTATTGAACAATCTATTTCCTATCCCTTTTGAAAAGTATCTAGCACTTTGATTAAACAGTTTTTGGTCCTCACATTCTCATACTTTTCAACTCTGACATTTTAATTTCCAGACTCAGAACTTTTCCAAATTAGGAAATGCCAGATTTGTGCATTGTCACAGGTAAAAATCAAAGCAGTGTCATTTATTTCCAAGAACTATTTAGCTGCCTTTAGACACAGTTAATATTATCACTCAAGAGAGTATGTCATACTTTATGGCTGAGGTATGAGTTACCATTGCAATTAGTTCTTATAAACTTCCCAAGACAACAATAACAACCAACACTGCTATGACTATTGGTGATGACACCTTGCATTTATACAGTGCCTTTTATTAGAACTAATTCCTAAATATTCTATAAACCATATTCTTGGGTATCACTTCACCCATCTCCAGTATGCAGATACCTTAGGGTAAAAAGTAATAGCTGTTTAACTTAGCACTGGCCCACAAAATACCACATTAAGATTATTATTCTCTCTTTGATCTTCAAGGCATTTTATAATAATAGCAATCATAAAATCTATGCCTTTTACTATGCTCACTCATTTGCCCTATTCATAGACCAGAGGCATTATTCAGTAAAGATAACATGATAACTTCACTAAAAAGCCCCAAATAATTAGCCTATAAAATTATGGATCATTAAATCCAGTCATATCTCATATCCACAACTGTGACAAAGAATACCTTATTACATACATCATAGGGGAGATTTTTGTGCCCAACCTTTTTCTTATCTTTCTGTTTTTCCTCTATATAGAGCTCTAAGTCTATCTCAAATACAACATTCAGTTAATCCAAATTATGTAGATTGGCTCCCTGCTATCTATCATATCACATGCAAACTCTACCAATATCCTTTCAGAATCATCCATTATCTTGTCCATTCACCACTCTCTTCTCCAATCTTGTCTTTGAACTTGACCATGTGTGTTAGCCTTTGCCTCAACCCATTTCCCATCACCTGACCTTATTCTTTTGTACCTCACCTTTCTGCATTGACTTATGCTACCCCTCTACTTCCCACCTTCAAATATATCCTCTCCATCAATCTAAGGACATATCTAGAACAAAGAATGTTTGCTTATTAAGGAAATTTATCACTTGAACCATCTTTTAGCCTAGGTGGAAATCCATTCTCACAGTATATCAAACTTGTCCTAAGATATATGAGATGATCATTCATTAGGGGTTTTTTTGTTTTGTTTTTGTTTGTTTGTTTTTAGGTCTCTCCAATTAGATTATGCTTTGCAAGGAAAAATACGAACCATCTTATTTCTTTGACTCTCCCAAAGCATCTAGAGCAGTGCTAGAAGTCAGGAAGCACTCAAGAAATATTCATTAAATGAATGTGTGAGAGGTATATGTCCAAGGAATAGGAATACAAAACACATCTGTAGCATCATGAGCATACTCAAACAGAATCACATTTGGATACATTTTAGAATTTTTCTTTTTTTCTGACAAAAAAGGACAGTTTCAAAGTGGGTATCCTATAGGTATAAGCAGATATCTTTGCAAAATGGCTCATGAAGAAGGCATTTTTGTGCTAAGAATCAGAGCCAAGCTTCTTAGTACTTTAGTACAATGCAAAGACCATTGTGTTAATGGTTATAGTAAATCCAATGAAAACTCAAATTGAAGGATGTGAAAGCCTAACACCTAAAGGCAAACTTATTTTTTTCTGCTTATAAAATTGCACCCTTGTGCAATAACACAAAATCAAAAAAGGCGGAAGGAGTTTTGAGGTCACCCAGTTTAACCCTTTAGTTAATGCTTAAATTATTGACATAATATCCCTCCCTAAAATAGTTTTCCACCTGATAGCACATGGCAAGTAGCTCAAAAGAACCCTGCAGTATTTCAATCATTTTCCTCACCAGTATAGTCAGAAGTGCAGAAATATAATAAATGGTATTTTCAGACATATTATTAAGTGCCCTATATGTGAAAATAATTGCACTAGAAACAGTTGGAAATGGAGCAATTCACAGAAGGATGAAAAATAATCTCTGTCCTCAAAAAAAGGTAGGAAGGCATAATAATAAGTGTGAAGAAAAAATATGCAAGAGAAAAATGAAAGAGAAATGCTAAATATGGGATGAATATAGAAGCAACCAGTCTATGTTTACAACTGGAAGGCAATGCATCATTGACAAATACTTTAATACCTAAGAACAGTGAGAACATTTCATGATCTCACCCACTCTCAAAGTAACCACTGCCATGATCTTACTTGTCAAATTAATGAAAGGATGGATCATGCAACCAACAAGCAATTAACCCATCAACCCAAGGCTCTTCCTTAGTATCAGAAATGATAAACATAAAAAATGTTATGCCCAATAGAGAATAAGATACATGTGGTTGGCAACATTTAATCTGTTCAGATTCAGGCTGCTATATCAAAATACCAGGGACTGGGTAATTTATAAACAGAATTTTGTTCTCACAGTTTGGGAGGTGGAAGGCCTTAGATCAGGGTGCCACCAAGGTCAGGTGAAGGCCCTCTTCTAGGTCTTTGCCATGTAGCCTCACATTGCAGAAGAAACAGGAGATCTGTCTTGGGGCTCTTTTATAAGCCACTGATCCCATCCATGAGGGTTCTGTCCTCATAACCTAATTACGCCCAAAGACCCCACCTAGTAATACCGTATATTTGTGAATTAGGATTTCAACATATGAATTTTGGAGAGACACAAAAATTCAGACTATAGTAGGAACCATATCTAATTTTTGTTTGGTTGTCTGAATTAGTTATAACTAGCAACATATCTAATATCTGGCACATAGAGGGACTCAGTACACAGAATCTTGAACTATATTATGAGAGGTAAGTGGGTATGAAAGAAGGCAATAAAATTTTGCCTCCATAAACGACTTTTAGATGGGATAGGCATTAAGAAAGATGAGAAAGGGTGTTAAAAAGCTTCTAATATTTGAAGAATCGTTTGAAGTTAGTATCAGGTTTCATAGCTTTGTATTTATCCCCTAATATAGTTAACTTCACCCTTTTCTAAGCTTTGGACATTTTGTTGTGGTGAATGCTGTTTTCCAAAGTAAAGTCTTACTTGGAATCCGAGTTATACAAAATGGATAAAAGCAAAGTTGGCAAACACTGAAGCTGTTCTCAGAGGAAACATCTTGAGGATTCTTTTATGAAGGCTAGAAATCATCGGGTAGCAGTTGGAAAACCACTGCCCTGAAAGATTAAAGAAGTGCAGTGTTTGTGCAGTTGTGTTGCTTTGTATATAACACTGATGATAGGAAGGAACAGTAGTTCCCAAGGCTGGCATTTCGGAATTGCACTATGTCTCAGAGATTCAGGATAAGGAGTGCTTGGATCCTGCAAGAGAAGCTAGTGCAGATTCAAAGGAGAGACACTTCGCTCTGATTGAAGTTAATAGGAATTCATGTCCTACTGAGGGTATGAACACTTTGCATAAGAAATCTTGCACCAGGGAGGTGTGAGATAGCCCTCTAGAGACTGAATAAACGTAAAACAGGTCCGGATGTTTTCACAGTGTAGCCAAAGGGTTTTATGTGCATTTTACAGTGTGAAATGCCCTGGTGTGAACAAGATCAGGAGTGAGTGTAAATAAAACATTAATTAAAAGGTAAAACAACAAACAAGACAAAAAACAGTTCCCTCAGAATTATCCAGGGATGACAAGTGTAATATATCTTCTTGAAGGTTTCTATAAAAATTCATTTCAGAGGGAGAAAAAAAAGGGGGTGATATTTTCATCTGACTTATCTCATGACCTAGATGAGATAACCCTCAAAATTATTGAAAGCAGTCACCCATTCACTCAGCAAGTATCTACTGAGCACCTACTATGTGAAAATTGTACCCTAAGTATTATAGGGAAGAGGAAGTCAAAGAAATGCTGTCTCTGACGTATGGGAATTTATAAATTACATGGAGAGGACAGTGCTTACATAGCATGGCTTGCGGATATATGGCATATCCTGCTACATTTTATCAGAGATACTGGAGTGAAATTAGTGTAAGTCTTGAAAGTAGGAGAGTGGAGTTTAGGTTTAAATGAGGAAACACAGAAAGCAGGGTGAATACATAATAATATCTGTTTTTCTGGGCAGTTATTCTGATAATCCTGTGCACATGTGTATGTGTGTGTGAGTGGGCATGCACACTTGCACATGTATGCAAAAAGAAACTACTTAAAGCAGACAGTTCCGTTAGAAGGCGATTACAAATGTAGGCATTATTACCTAAACCAGGGAAGTGGTAGAGCAGAAATGGCAGGGTGGATTAGGGGGCGCATACTATGAATGCTAAGAAGGAGCAAGTAATAGAAATTCTGCTCCCTTAAGGAAGGCTCTCAATGAAAAAGAGACAAATTCCTGTCACTTGGGAGCCCAAGAGGACCTAAACCTATTTCTCACATGACTGTCTATTTTAGTCTCCAAGATAGATAATAAAATATATAAGTATAAAAATTAAACAAATAAAAGTTATTAAAGGGGCATTTTTGGACAAATTTATGAGTTCTTTCTTAATAATAGCCTTCTGCCTGAAGCTCCCTTAAGTACTCTCTGGCCTCACTGTCTTTTTTTTTTTTTTTTTCCCCCACCCTCCCTCTCCTGAAATGGTCTGGATCCTTGGGATTCCATCAAATTGAGTTTTAATCATTTTACAATCCATGACAAGATGTTGCATCCAGTGCCTTTCTAAGGGTCTCAGCTATCCAACTTAAAAAAATGCCTCTTGACAGCTCTGGCTTCCTCCCATTTCCTGAATAATGACCCCCATGATTGCATCATAGTTTAAATTTCTCCAAGAATATAGTCAAGCGGGTTGAAAATAAGAGCTTACAGAGCAAGGCCCTTCCTGCTGCTCCTGCTGCTTCATGCTGCAACCTCAGTTCCCACAAACCACAAATCCCTTTGCTGACATCTCCGGGAAGCAGTTTCATATACAGGCACTTCCTCGCATAATTCCGCAGTTCAGCAAACAGAGCACTGAGGTGCATAACTTCTGTCCTCAAACACCTCCTGTGGGAAAACCCTGTCTATGCTCGATATCAGAACACTGGCAGATAAATTTCAGTAGATAGAGAGGGGACAATTGATCAGAGAACACGCTTGATAGTCCCCAAAGACATTACTGTCAGAAAAATGTAATAAAATAGTATCTATCCAATGGCTGCTATAATAAAATGCTTTTGAGCTCCCAGTCTCTTGGTGGGAATGTTTTAATAGCATGCTTGCACTGGGCCAAAGAAGTAGCATTTGTTCTAAGTACATGTCACATAATTATAATAGCATTAGAACAAACAACGGGGGCTCAGATCTCAAGGTGTTTGTTCATTTCAGTCATTCATTTATTTTTTTCATGACAAATATTTGTTAAGATTATAGCCATATGCTTAGTCCCCAGGACATTGGCAAGAATATATACAATGAATGTGTCAGGTACCATGATTTGTATTGGAGACAAATCCCTGGATTAGATGGACATAGTTGCTGCCATGTCATGGAACTCAGAATGCACTTAGGGTGGGCAGCAGACTTTATGCAAATAACTGCTCAAATGAACACATGATTAAAAGTATGATAAGAGAAAGACAGACAAAATAAAGGATGCCATGAGAGTGTATTACCAGAATCTGGAGATCTGAAGATTTAGATTTGTTGTCCCAGAATTCTGTCTTATCATATTTTCTCTTAAAAGTGAAAGCATTAGACCTGACCAGTTTGGCTCAGTGGATAGAGCATCGGCCTGCACACTGAAGGGTCCCGGGTTCGATTCCGGTCAAGGGCATGTACCTTGGTTGTGAGCGCATCCCCAGTAGGGGGTGTGCAGGAGGCAGCTGATCGATGTTTCTCTCTCATCGATGTTTCTAACTCTCTATCCCTCTCCCTTCCTCTCTGTAAAAAATCAATAAAATATATTTAAAAAAGTGAAAGCATTAGAGATGATGCTTAACTAGTTAAATATCTGCCAGGGCTAAGGAAAAAACTGCACCATAGGGAATATTTCTAGGAGGGTGAAGAACTTTGAGGGTATAACATGAGACTGTGTTTGACTAATATAGAAAGTACATGGTCACAAAATTCCCTTAGGATGTAGTAACTTACTTGACCTCATGGGTGAAGAGTGGAGGAGGAGCAAACATGGATGTGACTGGATTTGATGAACAATCATTTTTCGGGCAAATTTTTTTGATTCTTGGAAAGTTATCATGTTTTCATTCCTGAATCATGCCTCTGGTCTATAAGTAGGTCAAAGCAAGAGCATAATAAAATGCATAGCTACAATGATTGCTATTACTAGAAGTCTCCTTGAAGATTTGAAGAGAAAATAATGTATCAATGTGGTGTTTTGTGGTTTGTTAAACAGCTATTACCCCAATGGTGGCTGTACAATGAAGATGAGTGAAGTGATGCCATGGTTATGATTTCCAGAATACTGAGAGGTCTGCGCAAATAAAAGATAGACATAGGTGCTGTTGAAAATCAGCTGAGAACAGCCCAAGATAATTTTCAGAGTGTTTTGTACTTCAAATAATTATTTAAACCTTTAGTCTGCCATTTATATAGATGTTTCCTAGTTAGCCTACTTCATCCAATTATAATTTATCTGTAAAAATTAGAACATTGTCTAACAAGTCAAGCACCCTTATTTGAGTCACTATTTTTAACCTTCTTTGGTTCTTCCCTTCACTAGAGTTGTGGAGGACAGATTTCTAATCCAAAGTGAAAGATGCTATTCAATATATAGTTCATCAGTTGTCAGCCTCAAATACAACAGGACACTGTTGAAAAGGACACTGCTAATGAGTTTCCAACTGAAAAATTGTTAAAAATATTTGATTTCATATCTACGGAGAAAGTTTATGTTTGCAATGACTTAGGAAATCCCAAATTCACCTCATTCCCTATTCATACCCATGGTTCACAGTATCAAAACCCTTGCAAATATTGTATAATGACATCTGTATGACTGATGCAAAGTAAAAACATTAACATACTTCTATATACTTGTCATTTTTCTGTCCCCTTACTTTCACAAAGGATTTGCCAAAAAATTATTTTTATTACTCATCACAATTTCCTAAGGCTGACAGCCATTGTTCAAACACTAGACTGTCAGCCTTCTTGCCACAGTGACCCCAAACTCTGAGGTTCCATCTATGCATCAACTTTCCTTAGGAATAAATTTGAAAATTTAGACTAAAATTGTCTTTTTGCTGTTCTGATTTGGTATTTTTTTCTTTTTTATATTCCAAATCACTGATTTGATTATTGGCATCATCTATTCTACTGTCTCATTTCAGTTAGTGTATCTTTAATTTCTGACTGGGTTTTTTTCTCTATGGTGTTGAAGTTGCAAAGTTCATTGATCATCCTTATAACCAGTGTTTTGAACCCTGCAACTAGTAGATTGCTGTTCTCCATATTTTTTTGGGTTCTCTTTTTATTTTTTGAGTTTTGTTCATTATTTATTTATTTATTTATTTATTTATTTATTATTTATTTATTTATTTATTTATTATTTATTTATTTATTTATTTATTTATTTATTTTCATTTGAAGCATGTTTCTTTGTCTCCCATTTTGGCAGCCTCCCTGTGTTTGTTTTTATATATTAGGTAGAGCTGCTATGTCTCCCAGGTTTGGCAGCATGGCCCAATGTAGTAGGTGTCCTGTAGGGTCCAGTGGCACAGTCTTCCTGATAACCCAAGCTGGACACTTTAGGTGGTCCCCTCTTATGGGCTGTGTACATCATTCTTTTGTAATTGAGCCTTGGTTCCTCTTAGCACTTTAATGGGATGGACTTAACCCCCAGGCTTGAAACAGCTTGGGTGGGCTTGAAATTTCGGAGGGGCTGGGCCTCAGGGAATCACCAGGGCAGGCAAACAGTGTGAGCCAGGTTGATATGGCTTCCCCATATGCCAGTTCTGTAGGGGGAGGGCCCAGAAAAGGAACAATGGCCTCTGCCAGCACTTCTGTCTGGGAAACAGCTGCCCCTCCAGCTCTCATGTTGATGTCAGACAGTTCAGTTCACCCCCGTATGTCTCTGGTGCCTTTCAAGCTGCTGCCCCAGTGCTGGAGCACAGACAGAATTAGCTGAGTAAGTCATGTGTGGGCCACTTAAGTGGAGCTGAGACTCCAGGAGCCCTCCATCTCCCTTGCTGGCCTTTATAGCCAGAAGTTATGGGGACTTCTCTTCCTGTCATTGCAACCCTAGGATGGAGGTCCTGGTGTGGTGCTGGAACCACTTGCTCCTCAGGGGATCCTGTGCTACTGAGATTTTCCTCCCAACTTTTATCTGCCACACGTGGTTGTGGGACCAGCCCATTCCGCATCTCCATGCCTCCTAACTAGTCTTAATGTGGCTTCTCTTTTAATTCCCTAGCTGCAGGACTTCCATTCCATCAGATTTCAGGCAGTCCTGAATGATTTTTTTTTGTAGTTTATATATAATTTTCATATGGTTGTGGACAAAGAGAGTATAGCATTTATCTACACCACCATCTTGCCTGGAAGTCTTGAGCCATTTTTTTTTTGTATGTTATCTTCATGTTTGATTTTCTATTTTTAAGATTTTGCTCTATATTAAAAGAACAAGATACTTTCCTAATATCAATATTATTAAAAGCTATTTTAAAATGTAATAAATTTAGAGGAGTTCTAATAGTTTTGTTATACATTATTACCACTTATAGAAGCTGTGGTACCTTTCTCTCAACAAAGGAGGGTTTGAAAGCATTTATTGAGTCTTATTTCCATTATGCATGCTACCAGTAAGACTAATATGGAAATAAAAGAGCCAGTGATTTTGTCATTATTTTATTTAATTATTCTGAATGGAACATTAACACTGTTTGGAGATTTATTGACAAACAGATCTCAATAAAATACAGGGAGTGAATATTTCAGTGAGTTTCTCAGATTTTCCCTTTTTCTCACAAGCCCACTATTCATACACTGACCACCAAATGATGATTCAAATTTCCTAAAGGATTCGGTCCTTTGGAAGACAGGACTACTTGAGCTTTAAGCAGGTTCCCAACAAAGACTAAGCTACCTGATTGAAAGACACCTTTAGTATTACATTTTGTGTGCCTCTCATGGGATCCTTCTATGTTGATTTCTTGCATGCTTGGGGCTTGCTCTGGTTGGTTGATTTTTCAGTTCTTCTTAATTGCCTTCCTCCCTCCCAAAGATGCTTTTTTTTTTGTTCCTTCCAACAAGAGACTTTGCTGGTTACTCGGGCAGTTTTGTTTTACTTTTACCAGCCCTTAGTCTTTTTGAACCTCAGAATACATTTATTCTGAATTCCCTATGAGGTATTTTAAACTTTTCCAGGTTTCTTGTGGTTTATTTAACTTTGCAGTTTCCTTTTACATTTTTTTTTCAAATTCCCGTATTTTGGCACCATTGCATATTCTGGGGTTTATTAGCTGGATGATAGATTTCTTCAATGTTTTCCTCTCCCTCCAGAATGTGTGTGTGTGTGTGTGTGTGTGTGTGTGTGTGTGTGTGTGTGTGTGTGTAATATATTGACACATCTCCTGCATCAGTTCTTGTTCAAGTCTAAGGATTATCTCTAGACATTTCCTTTTCATTTGAATTCTAAACACCTGTTGTAGAAGTAGTCATGTATCCTATCTGGGAAACTTATCATTTTCTTTTTCCCCCAATGTATGTATTCAACACTCCATATCTGGCTGACTCTTATCCCTTAGTATTACTACTTATCCTTCTTATAGATTTTCTGTGTCCCTCCATATTTTAAGGTCATGCTCATTACTTTGGAAAGAAAGTCAAAAGTGTATCCTTATGGCTACATTTTGTTATTTAAGTGAGTATTTTCACATATAGGAACTCTATCACACAGTGTTTCCTTTGTATTATGGGATTTTTACTCTATTTCTGCTTTAGACCTCTCTTACATACCCTTATTATAGATTCCAAAGGCAAAAGCATTATATTCAATTGGTTACCTTTCCTCCTCAACACCACCTAGTTTTAAAAACAGCTGTCTCAACCATTGTTTAACAGATGTTGAATATAGTGCAGTGCTTTGAAACATTCTAATTATCTTTTGTCATTGTTTAGCAGTAAATGAATGTTCGGGCGTTTTAATTCACTATAGTGGCATAAGTGCTTCCTAGGAGACAATGCCTTCCCTGCACTACACCCGGTGTTATTTCTTACTGCTAAAAATGGGAAAGTTGGGGTGAAGAGTGGGAAGAAGAAAAAGGAAGCTGAAAAATCTCTCTAGTTTCTTCTTTAAAGAAAAGTAATGATTTTCTTCTAGAAGGGAATCAAAGGCTGCATGGAATATCTGTCCCTTTAAAAATGTAAGCTGATTTTTTTTAATGCCAGGCACTTTTATCCTTGTAGCTTAAAGGCAGAGAATGAATAAAATGTAGAAAATGAAGGACATGTGACAGCATCAAAGGAGCAAAGCAAAGATGGAGAGTGTGTGGCTGGCTATGTCTGGCCAGGGTGGGCCTTTGTAGGCAGACCATTAAGGCAATCTGGCTGCCAGATGAAGTCTTTATGAAAGGGCAGAAAAGATGTATAAAGTCTTATTGATGTTTTAAAGGAACCTCTCCTTTATACTCTCCCTTCCCCTTTCCCCCTCATCATCTTGTCCCACCAATGGCATCCCTCTTGCAAGGCAAACCATAACCATCTATAAAAGTGGTTTATATTTCAAAGCGTTTGGATCTTGACTTGATCTCTATCTTGAGGGATACTAGAACATTTTCATTTCTGCTAGGAGAAAATGGTGAATTGCTGGGCAAATCAGTAGAAGCCTCTAAGACATTTTCAGAAGCAGTGGTTATTCAGAGTGAAATTAATCAAGTCCTATTTACCTAATCAAGATAAGGATTATTTCTTGAGTAGACTTAATTATATCACATTGACACCATTAGGACACAGGACAAGTCCCCTCATTTTATAAAGAGGAAATTGAGCTTCAAGGACTCACAATTAGTCCAATGAAATTCCAGGGCTGCAATCCATTTTCTCCACATTCTTGTTTCTTATACCATCCCATCTCTCTCTTTACTCTCAGAAGACCTCATTTACCATCTCTAATCCTGCTTTCTCTTTCTTGGTATTTGACTCCATTCCATTGTCTGGAAAAACTATGTGACCAGCAGGATTTGCATCAGCTGAACATGTCTCTGAAGATATTAAAATCTGTGGCTTTGAACAAAGCTGGTTAGCATAGCAGAAAGGCCCCACTATTTATGAGAGTATTTTTGGTGGGGGCAGGAGAGAAGGGCAACTTTGGATGTCAGGTGTAAGTAATAGCAATCAGGTTCTATGGGATAATAAAAGGTACCACAGAGGGTGCATCATGCCCTTATCCTGACCTTTCTGGTTTCCATAGTTCTTATAAATGTCTTCAACCCTCCCACCTTCTAAATCTACATCAATTCCTTGGCCTATTTCACACTTTTTCCATATTGCACTTGGTATGTAGGTTGTATCACATTAGTTTAGCTGGATACTAGGGAAGTATAGTGCAAAGGTGGACTGGCTTAAGGGGAAATCAAAGACCTCCTGATCCAAGCCCTAACTATCAATATCTATCCCTGTAGCTTTGAGCAAATTACAGATGGGAGACCCGGCTCATAAAGTTGAAGTAAAATGTAGAGGTTAGATTTCCGACTTTTAAAGTGCTTTTCAGTACGAACTCTCTAAGAACCAGAAAGAAAAAAAAAAAAAAAAGCATTTCCTTCCTTCTTTGCCTGGTCCCTACCCCCCCCCCCACACACTCTTTTTCAATTACTGTGATATTTCTATTGCCTCAAAATGTCAGCTGTGCATTTTTCAAAGTATCAAGAACTCAGCAGAACATGAAAGCTTTGTATTTTTCCCATTCCTTTCCCTCTTGAGAGGAATTCTCTTCCTCCATAGTAATTACACAGTAAGTTATCAAGCTATGAAACGTCCTCTGACTTTTTCAGCATCCTTCTTTCTAATCACACAGCTTCTCCTTAATCCCCCCCTCATCCACACCAAAGGTATATCACACCTGGAATTTTTTTTTTCATAGTTAGATAAAGCATACTCTTACCTATGTACATATTTTTCTAAACAAACCATCCTAACACATAAAAACAATAGGCTCTTTACAAGTCTGTTGTAGATCCTTGCTGTCAACATTATAGCTGCATGTCTTTCAACACCCTCCCTATCTTGAATACTTGTTAGTGGAGTCCTTTGTCTCATGTAGTGGTCTAGCTATGTACAAGGCAGATGTGGACAATCCATTGCTTCAATAAGGCCTCCTGTAGGCTCATGACTTTTTCTGGCAGACTACCCGGGAACAGTTAGCTTTGAGACTATCGTTGGAGGCTAAATTGATTAGGGATCTAATATGATATCTTAAAATATATTTAGCAATGCTTGGCATTTGCATGTTTCTTGGGGCTCCCATGGGTGCCATTAATCTGTTCAGCCACAGGGCTGTTTCCCCTTTGCCTTGAGACCCCAGGGATTTCAGCTGCTTTATGTGGGCAGCTGCCCAAATTCACTCCATCTCCTGACTTTGTAGTCTCCTTCCAGCATGTTGGTGGAGCAAACTATAGTCCCTTTATTGGCTCTCAAGTTCTTGCTGGCCCTGCCAGATGCAAAAAGACCCTTTTCATTCTAACATATTTATTGCTAATCATTGCTGAGAGATGGGGAATAAGCAAAACAGAGAGTGTGGTGAGTTCATACTGTCCATCTATGTTTATATATTAAACTTCAATTCTATTCCAGGCATGGGGAAATCAAGAGTAAATGCAAAATGATGCCTTCCTCCAAGAAGCTCCCAGTCTAACAGACAGAACTCACATATACTCAATAGATACTTTTACAGATTGATAACTGCAGATGGCACAGTAGAACAAATAGTTCTTGTTATATTTAAAGTTAAAAATATTCCAGAATTATAAAAGGTTGCTGCAGTATTCATCTCATGGCTACTGAATATTTATTTATTTATTTATTTATTTATTTATTTATTTATTAATCCAACACATTTCTAAGTATCTACTACATGTCAGATTTATTCTGGGTCCTGGAGACATAATAATGAAGAAAAACAACTAATTTTCTAGTTTATAGTCTAATGAAAGAAACCATTAATAAACAGAAAAACTTACAGTTTCATGTCATGATATGTGCTATGAAGAAAAAATGGATACAAATTAATGTGTAGTCAGGGAAGTCCTCTCTGAGGAAGTGACATTAGAGAAGAAACATAAAATGAAGTCGAGAGAGCTAGATGATGCCCTAAGGGAAGAGCTCCCCTAGTGTCAGAAGAAACAACAGTGCAATTCCTGAGGTGACAATGACCATGACAGTTTGAGGATCATGAAGAATATCATAACAGACACAGCAGAACCTCTCAATTCACCATGATGAGAGCATTGAAGCATGGAAATTAGCAAACACTACAAATCAGTATTTGGGTAATGCAACTAATCCAGAGAAAAAGCCTACTTCTCAGACCTCCAAAACGTCTTTGCTCCTGAGAAGATCTCTGGCAGAGATTGGGCAGTCTCAGGGCTTCATCCCTGTCACTACAGTGCTGGACACTTCTAAAGCTGCTGGAGTCCAGGCCAGAAGGGACAAATAAAGTCCTATAGGTAATTTGGTATAGGTTTCTAAATGGCCTATATTAGCTTGGATAGAGCTGTGATTCCCTCAACTTTTGTTTTATCAATGCAGAGCCCCAGTTTCTCTTTTCTACATTTTGTCCGTGGTAGTTATATTAGACTAGAGGCCCAGTGCACAAAATTCGTGCACTCGGAGGGGTCCCTCAGCCCGGCCTGCACCCTCTCACAGTCTGGGAGCCCTTGGGGGATGTCTGACTGATGGCTTAGGCCTATTCCCCATAGAGTATGGGACTAAGCTGGCAGTTAGACATCCTTAGTGCTGCTTTGGAGGTGGGAGAGGCTCCCACCACCACTGCTGCACTTGTCAGCTGTGAGCCCCGCTTCTGGCTGAGTGGTGCCCACCCTGTGGGAGTGCACTGACCATGAGGGGGCAGCTCCTGCATTGAACGTCTGCCTCCTGGTGGTCAGTATGTGTCATAATTACTGGTCATTACGCCATCAGGCCAAAACCGGCTCTCTGGCACACCCTGAGGGGTCCTGGATTGTGCAAGAGGGTGCCAGCCAGGCTGAGGGACCCCACCGGTGCACAATTTGGGCCCCAGGAGGGATGCAGAAAGTTGGCCAGCCAGGGAGGACCCACAGGAGGGCTCCAGGGCATGTCCAGCCCATCTCTCTCAGTCCTGATTGACCAGACCCCAGCAGCAAGCTAACCTATCAGTTGGAGTATCGGTTGGAGCATCTGCCCCCTGGTGGTCAGTGCACGTCATAGTGACAGGTCAACCGGTCAAGTGTCTGCCCCCTGGTAGTCAGTGAATGTCATAGTGAGTGATTGAGCAGCCTTAGCATATCATTTGCATATTATGTTTTGATTGGTTGAACAGATAACTGAACAATTAGCATATTAGGCTTTTATTATATAGGATACACCACATATGAATACTAAATATAAGAGACATTGGACTATATAGGAGAGAAAATATAAAGAAGCTGAACAGAGGATAAAATAATTATTTCATAGTTTAAAAATACCGAGAAGGAATAGACGGTTGCTGGATGGGAGGGGGTTTGGGGGACTAGATAAAAGAGGTGAAGGGATTATAAAGTACAAATTGCCAATTATAAAAGCAGTCACAGGGATGTAGACTATAGCATAGGGAATGCTATCAATGTAGTAATAACTGCATGGTGTCAGATGGGTACTAGACATATCAGGGTGATCACTCTGTAAGCTATATAAATGTCTAATCTGTATATGGTACACCAGAAACTAATATAATATTGTATGTCAACTATAATTGAAAAATAAAATTACTAAGAAGGGTTCTTAAAGAGAATATAAATGAGTATCAAGTAATGTGATATTCAAAAGCCAGACACCAGAATGAGCCTCAGGTGCAGTATTAGAAGCACACACAACACACATACACACACACACACACACACACACACACACACACACACACACAAAATGTATTAAGAAATCCCTACTTTATAAATCCTCATAAATCCACTAGATGATCTCCCTACCACCACCCCAAAGTCCAAGGCTGTGCAATTGTCAAATAAGAGACTGAAATAATTATATGTGATACTTAATTAAATATCTATACTTCCAGTGAGTGAAAAATTTACCTCTCCCCCCCTTTTTATTATAGGCAGCTCTGAGATAAAACCTTCAAGTTATGAGTAATTATACCCTGCTGAGAAAAGTGATGGAGTGCTATCCTCAGAAGGACTTATCAAGCCCTGAAAACGTGGAGTCAACACTTAAGACCTTTTCTTTATTATTATTTTCCCCAACACTAACAGTTTCTCAGCTTGTTCCCAGAGGGAGATAAACAAACAGCGTGTACCTGCATTTTAATGGGAATAAACAGGACAGGCTCATTCACTTTTTTTACTACATTGGCTTCATATTTCTCAGCTGGAAGGATACAGTGAAAAGTGCTTGTGTCATGGACAATGGTAAGTTACAAGGAGGGTAACATTATGGGTGGAGCTTTAGTATAAATTGGATAATAACATTTTGTAAACAGAAATTAACAGCTTAGATTACTCTTTCATATGGTGCTAGGAAATGGGGAAGCACCCTTATATGCCTTCTGAGGCTCATGCTAAGTTAGATGCCCTCTTATCTTTGGCACCTTCAATGCAGAAAAAAGAAAGAACCAAGAACTTCTTCCCTCACTAGGGGCAGTGTTCTTCCTAGCTTCAATATATATGGGCAACATAGCAACACGGTTGAAAGTTGAAACAGGATGGCTGAGTTTGTGGGGCTATCTCAAGTTTATTTTTCTAAGGTGGGTGCTTTTTATCTGGCCTCAATGTACTTTAAACATAGGTTCTCAAATTTTAGATTGCATAAGAATCAGTTGCACAACTTTTTAAAAATGCGAATTCCTAGCCACCATACACAGAGAATGTTTTCATGTGTTTGGGATGAGAATCAAGAATCTAAATTTTAATAAGCAAACGCCCTAACAGATTCTGATAAAGTGGTCCAACGGGTCTACTCTGAGAAACACAATCAACACTCAGGTTTAGGAAATCTTTGAATGCCTGATATTGAATGAAATAGTCATGTGAGTTCTTATGACTACACATTTTTCTTAGAATTCCTAAATGGGTACCCAGTCTAAAGAAGCTTAATAACCTCGGGAAGACATGATTTTGAGCAACCTGTGAATTCCACTCAACTTTTGGATCCCAAACAGCTTCACCGAGTCCCAGGGTCAACCCGGCAGCTTGGCTCGAGAAATGGGATTCATTTCCTCTGTTAGTCTGGTTTCTTGGTTTAGCTACTCTGGTCTGAATCTGTTTTCTAGGCTGTGTCATTGTCCCAAAATTCCTGCATGACATTGCTGTAATTAGCCAGTGACATATTCCATGTGAACAGATGCCACTGTACTGGATATTAATATAATAATTCATGAGCCAAACAAAGCCTTTAATAGAGTTTCTGATTGTTCCTACCAGTGAGAGGTGGCTTGAGAAGCACCTTTTACTATGGTGGTGACATGGGAGTAAACATGAGTTGGAAGAAAATGAAATAAAACCAAGTACATGAGGACATATCAGCAATCAGTTCTAAATCCTAGCACTCCAGCTTCTTTTTAATCACTTGCCCCTATGCCCAGTCACCTCCTCCTCGTTTTTTTGCATTCCACTGCTGCCTAAATTTCTCCAGTTCACCTTCCCTTCCTTTTCCTTCTCTCTGCCTAAGTCTTTTGATTTCCAAATTTCAGTCTCTTTTCCTTTATTTCCCAGTATGCTGGGGGAATGGAATGAGAGAGAATGAGTTGGAGAAATATGAAGGCATATGAAAATATTATCAATAAAGGGCATCTGGCAAGGCAGAAAATTAGAGAAGTGGGAGAGTCAGCAAATACAGACAAATGGATCAAGTTTCTGCATCCTACCCATCATTTCTGCTACAACCTTGGTCATGGTTAGTGTAATGCTATTCTCCTCTGTTTTTCAGTGGTTTTTCTTATGAAGCAATTAAGACATTGGAATAGATGATTACTAGAACCTTTTCAACTCTGAAAGGCTGGCTCATGAACAGAGAACTTTCCAAGCCAGAGATTATATGTCCAGTCTAATTTCTCTTACCTGGCAAATGTAATTGGACTACACTGGTACCAGAGGTGCTTCCACTACCACTTAATTAGATACCTTTTGTAGCGATATGCTAACCATTGAACATAGAACAAGTCCACAGTAGATAAGTAGTGTCTGTGCAATTAGAAGTGAGGAGGATGTTAATATCCTTTATTTTTATAATGCTTTAGTGTTTCTAAAGCACTTTCACACACATGCATCACTAAGACCTCACTAAAATAATCAACTATAGGCACTATGTCCACATTGTACAAAGTGCTGAGCTTACAATCGTTTGATTTGTTAGAGGTTGACCAGGAACTATAAGGCAGTCTTCTATCTCCCATAAGAGAAGGTGAATTGATTCCTGATCGTCTCGATTTTTCTTTGTTGTACAGGTAATTAGATGATTTGAACTCAGATGGTCTCTTCCTCAAAGTATCCATCTATGGAGTTAGTTATCACAACAGAGGTGAGTCATGATGATTGGAATCATTCATTTCTGGCAGAGATGCAGTTCATTAAGGCATTTGTTTTTGGAAAAGCTGGGTATAATTTGTATTATAATGTGATGAATTCTCAGATTTCAATGAATGCCCCTCATTTCAAAGACTTGATGAACCTTGTAAAAACAGGTATATTATAAAAAAAATAAAAGAAAGAAAATGCTTACTGCAAGCCAAACACTGTGCTACATAAAAGCTGATCCCATTTGGCAACAATATATTTCATTTTGGGATTGGAACTTGCTCAAATTCATATGAAAAAACAACTGGAGAAGACCCGAAAGCCTGGCCACCAGAACATAGAAAAGTACACCTAAACCTTCCTATCTTTTGGCCCATATCATCCAGCTAAATAAAACACTAAGGTAAAATGAAGAATAAAGCCATGAGAGCAAAACATTAAAACCCTGGCTAAAACAACAAAATAATCAATGCAACACTCCAGGAGTGGAATTAAGTGCCACACTAGCACTGGCTCCACAGTCTTCTCTTTGCTGACCCCAGTCCACTGTTTTGGTGGAGCACAGTTTTTTGTTTTTCACAGCAAGGTCATGCTGAGTTTCAGATAGAGGGCTGAAAACCCGTTGTAGCTGCATGCAAGTTGCAATAGAACTGGCCACTCCTAAAGTTTACCCATTAAAGCAAGCCCCTGCCACAGGAAAGAACGAAGTCCAGTAAAAGACACATTACACTAGGAAGAAGTAGGAGAAGTGAGAGAGGTAAGGAGTGAGAAGTGATGGTAGCCATTAAGAAATGGATGCAAGATATTTTGCCTAAATCAGGATACATCAAGCTGAAGATGGCCAAATGCACATGACCACCATGTGAGACCCTTACAAGAAGTGCACAGAGCAGTCTAGGAACAATGTCTGCAGTGGAAGGCACATATCCCTTTCTTTTTCAACTTCTGTGCATCTCAAGAACCACACTCCCAGGAATCAAACTGCAGCGCTGAAGTGGGGCATTCTTAAATGACCCCCACTCACACCTTTCCACCTTGACTTATGTTCAACTCAATCACGTTTAAGATTCAAGTTTGGTACAATATAAAAAGGGGCTTATAAAGACGATCTAAGACAAAATTATGTTTTTAATATATTCTTGTTGATTTCAGATAGGAAGGGAGAAGGAAAGAGAGATAGAAACAGCAATGATAAGAGAGTCTCATTGATCCGCTGCCTCCTACAGGCCACCAGTTGGGGATCGAGCCCACAGCCCGGGCATTTGCCCTACCTGGGAATCGAACCATGACTTCATAGGTCGACACTCAACCACGGAACCATTCTGACAGGGCCAAAGACAAAGTTCCTGGCATTAAAGTAAATTTAGGGGAATAATTAGAGTAAATTTGGGAAATATGCACCTCTCTGCTGGTTCTTGGCTCTACTACTCTGCTAAATTAGTTAAACAAGGAGGCTGTTAGACTAAGATGGCTCTAAAGCCATGGCATTAGAGTTTGGTTTGGTGGCAAACCCAAATCTGAGCCTATAAATATCTCAGGTTATGAAACCAAACCTAAGGACAACCAATCACAGTAAACTAGGTTTTAAGCTATAGCCAATCAACAATTCCCTTACTTCACTTCTATCCCTCCTCCAGCTCTGTTAGAGCACTTCTAAATACTTCTACCTTGCCCCTGCTCTATTCCAATAGATTTTTGCTCAAATAAATTCTTAAAATTTTAGTATGTCTCACTTTATCTTTTAATAATCTTTCCCCTCCTCTTCTGGGTCACTGTGGGGATGATTGTTGCACACATTTCCCAGGCTCCCCTGTCAACTGAGTCCACTCATTAGGTAAGAATGGCTGGCCAAAAGAAAAGTAGAAATAGGGGCATGGCAAGAGCCAGGGCATTTCTCCCCCCTTTTCTCTGCCTCCCTCACAATCTATGGCTGTGGCTATATCTCCTCAGAGATCAATCCCTGGGCTCTCCTTATCCTAATCCTTCCGATTGTCTCTGTAATTGATGCTAATCTCTGGGTTGCTTTAATGCCTGCTGACTGGCTTCTCACAGTGTCATCACCCAAGTAACACATTTTTTTAAAAAATTTTATTTCCTTTATTTGAAAACTAGGAGTGATCTATGTTTCTCTGACTATTCCTTCACTGAGTCAACCACCTTTTATCAGACTTTCTAGTACTAAACTCTGTTTTAATATTTCCAATTAAGTTATTTATCATATTAGCATTAATTAATACGGCAAAAATATAATGAAATTAAATAGGTATATACAATGCAACTATATCAACTATATCTCTAAACAGCTTTGCTAAATGTTCTCCTAAATTGGCATGATAATGAATCAACATCTGAGGGCAACCTTTTGTAATCACTATTGTCTGGAGCATAAACAAAGAACAAAATAGCAGGAAGAAAGTTGCAGTAGTGTACCATCTAATGGTACTTACTCATTTTTGGTAAAGATGGAAGCCCCAAAATAAATGAATACATCTTTTAAACTGTGTTCCAGGAGAAAGGTATTTTAGTAAAAAATGGAGACAATTTTATAAAGAAAGATGTTTCTCTGTAAGTAGTCTTTTTAAAATTATTCTTCATAGACCAATTATATTAGAATCATTCAGGCTGCTTACTAATGCTAGATTATTCCTAGTCCCTCTCTAGATATACTGAACATATTTAGTGGTTGGGATCCAGAAATCTCTTTTAAAAGAAACAAAACACTTAGCAATTTTTATGTACATTAAATTTTGAGAGCCACTGCTCTCAAAAGGAAAATAGAACATTATTAGTGATTAGAAATGATTGATCTAATCACAAATAGATAGTTGAAGCAAAGTCCACATTTCAAAAATGTAAAGGCATTTCTTTTTTTAATAACAGACATAAACATAATGGTCCGTACTCTTTACTTCATCTTCTCCTCATTCTTCCTAGAACTACCAGTGATCTTCAGCTGAATTTTAATATCCAGAGTTCTTTAGTTAAATTTTGATATGCTTTGACTAAGACTACTAGGAGGTATTCCAGGGACATTTCATCCACAGTTATGGTGGTGGTAGACTCCATATTATAGCAACTAGAATAATTTCTGGCTCTGGAAAGTCCTCTGTAAATATTTGATTATGATACTGTCTTATCTCCTCATCCACAGAACCTAATGCAGTGTCCAACTATCAATAAGTATTTGTTTACAAGAATGGAAATGATAATAATTCCACTAAGTCCATTTATTTCACGCAAATTTACCAGGAGGCAGATGGAAACATTTTAGTTGTGTCTCAAATAGGTCATAACTAGTAATAGTATTGGTTTTATTTTTCCTAATATACCACCTAAGCCATCATGTTCATTATCAGGATCTTTATTTTAGCTGTTATTGTCAGGATATAATTTCAATTATCTATGAAAATCACATTGGGAGTGGGGTAGAATTTTATAAAAAATAGCAAGAATTCTGCCTTTTTAGAAATCTGTCTTAGCATGTGTACTTTAAATACAAAGCCAGTGCCTATCTTGGGTAAAATTTTAAAGGGGGAGAATTGCACTTTCTTCCTTACTTTTTTTAGATTTAAAATGTTTTTTCAATTACAGTTGATATTCAATATTATTTTACATTAGTTTCAGGTGTAGAGCAGAGTGTTTAAACACTTATATAATTTATTAAGTGATCCCCCTTATAAGTCTAGTACCCACCTGGCACCATATATGGCTATTACAACATCATTGACTATATTCCCTATGCTGTGCTTTACATCTCATGACTGTTTTGTAACTGCCAATTTGCATTTCTTAATGCCTTCACTATTTTATTTTACAGTCTCACTTTTCTGTCCCTTCTCTCATTCCGCCTTCCCAGCAATCTTCTCCTTTAGATCATCCTCTCTCCAGTCATTCTCTCAGTCACCTCCTTCTTGGACTACCACACCCTTTCTGGCCAACATCCCTCCTATAACACACTGATTAACTTCTGAATGCATTCTACTGTCTGGGCTTTCACTGCCATTGTCTCTAATTCTGTTATTCTCTTTACCTGGGGACCAAGCTGCCTGTACCTCCTAAGAGATCCAATAAATTAAGGGGAGAGTCTAGACCAGTGGTTCTCAACCTATGGGTCGCGACCCCTTTGGCAGTCAAATGACCCTTTCACAGGGGTTGCCTAAGACCATCCTGCATATCAGATATTTACATTACGATTCATAACAGTAGCAGCATTACAGTTAAGAAGTAGCAACGAAAATAATTTTATGGTTGGGTCACAACATGAGGAACTGTATTTAAAGGGCCAGAAGGTTGAGAACCACTCTAGACCACTGATGGAGAACCTATGACACGCGTGTCAGAGGTGACACGTGAACTCATTTTTTTGGTTGATTTTTCTTTGTTAAATGGCATTTAAATATATAAAATAAATATCAAAAATATAAATCTTTGTTTTACTATGGTTGCAAATATCAAAAAAATTCTATATGTGACACAGCACCAGAGTTAAGTTAGGGTTTTTCAAAATGCTGACACGCCGAACTCAAAAGGTTCGCCATCACTGCTCTAGACCATTCAAAATCTCTCTCTTTCAAATACCAAGCACTTTTAAGCAGCAGTCTCTGATAATAGGGTTCTCTGGCCAACTCTCAAGCAAAAGGTTACCTCCTACCCTCCTCTCTCTCTGGGGTCCATCAACTACCTCTCAATGCTACCCTCATCTCTCCATCCTGGAAAAGACGAGTATTGGTTTGGGAGAAATGCAAAAGGGCTGCATGAACGCAGACTGAAGGCATGGAATTTATAACTTTGTTCTTGACACTTATCCTTCTAAGCATCTCACCTCCAAATATTCACATAGAGCCAGCTGCTTCAAGATGCAGATATCATTTTTATTTTAACTACAGAGACAGGCAATCATGGTTCACAATCTAGTATGAAGTATACAAACTCACCTTACTCAGAGAGATCAAATAGGTTACAACTCCATGGACTCAGCATATTAAGATTGCCAGCACCGTGCGAACTCTCCAGAGCCTTCCTTATTTCACTGCTGGGCAGGGCAGCAGATTCTGTAACCCAATCATGGGGATTGTTCTCTTTTCCTCACAGTACAATCTTAATTCCTCTACTCCAACATCAAGCCATCTATTTTAGATTATTCTTAATAATGAGAATTTCTAGTTATTCAGATGAACACTAGGAAACTGTGAGTTAGGGAAACCATAGTGTCATTCTCCATATGGGCAGGTAGGCATCTCCTAAGCATGAGTACAGACCCAGTCCTTTTCCCTGAGGAGATGTAGTCCACTGGGCAGACATGAATGACAAGCTTTACTATAAACTGATTCATGCTTCAGAGAATAAAATTTATACAAGTCTCCATGAGGGAGTTAGAAGTCCTGGTGGAAATTTCTGTGAGACAATAAAAGCTCAATATAACAATTAGTGTTGAGATGCATGCTAGTGGAATTTTTGGTATTTTTCCAGGGTTGAAGCTATAGAAAGTCTGGAGCTGAGTGGAAAGTAAGCAGAGCAGGAAAGCTTGGGCAGCATCTACTTTTACAAAATGCATGGTTAGTTTGTTCTTAAAAATGGAAAACTCAGCTCACTGGTCCCTTCTTTGAGGATGCCTTTCTTTTCTGATGCTCAGCCTGAGCAGATACCCAAGTTTTTCTCTCTGCCTCCAGTCATAGCACACTTGCACTAGCATTACACTTAACTTGCTAGATGTTAACTCATTTTGCATTATTTTATCCACATTGATATAAAGTTTCCTTAAAGCTGGGACTGTGTCTTCACAATTTTGTAGTCCCAGAACATATCAGAGCACTTAGTACAGGGCAGAAGTTTAATTCATGTCTACTACAATAAGTGTGTGTGGGGGGGAGTGAATGAATGAATAAATAGAATGAAGAACAGTGACACAGAAAATTACCAGAAAGCTAGGTTGAAGGTAAGTCAATGTTTCAAGAAGGCTAACAGTGTGAAAGGCTATACAGCAATCACATGGAGTGAGATTAGAAGAAGGACTTGATTAGCTTAGGCAAATAATATTTAATTGAATGTTTGGGGTTATATATTTTTGAAGAATTTGTTTCCAGGTAGCAGAGGTCAGAATTCAATTCTTTGATGATATATGGAAGGAAGGAAATGGTTCCAGCCACCAGTGACTATACTCAGAAAAATTTAGAGAATTAAGGGAAAGTAAAAGACAGATGTTAATGTTGAATGACAAGGATTATATATTTTTTTGGAAAGAGGAATCTTGACAAAACGACAAAGATTTGCATGTGAGTGAAACTGAAAAAGCATGTATAAGGAACCAGGAAGGATATGGTAATAATCAAGAATAGTATGGAAGATGCCTTACATTTTTACAGTTGTTCCGTCTCACTTTCCATCTCTCTCTTCTTCCGCTGCATCTGTTTCTCTCTTTTACACACATACACGTGCGCGCGTGCGCGCGCGCGCGCACACACACACACACACACACACACACACACACACACTGCTAAAATGCATAGCATGTATTTTCTAACCACTTGTTGATCAACTGAGAGATTCAACAGTTAATACTAAATGCCAGGCAGGAGAGAGGGCTCCATTTTCAACTGATACTCTGACATTTCAGGAAGCTTCAAACACTTTATCGGGAGGAGGAAAATATTTACAGTAATGTAATGGGACTTTAAGAATAAAGACTATTTTTAAAACCATTTCTGGCAAGCTGTAGGAGGGGGTTTTCAACCACATGCTCAAGTTGAGGACAGTATCATCTGGGTATTGTTCCCCTAAGTATAAAAAGGTGGAATGTGCCATTTCTAATTAAATATGATGCATCATATCTGGTTTCCCAGTGACAGCAGCTTTTCCAGAGGAAGGTAACTGTGACAGTCTCATCTACTGCGCAATTTGACTCACTGAAGACAGAGTCCAGCTTTCTGGCCTTGTTTCTCTCAAGCTGCCAGAAAATCAGTCATGACCCCCAAAAGGAGACTCAGCCCCAGTGGCTTTAAATATTATTAGTCATGAAATCACACAGTCCCCTTTAAAATCCTGCGAAAGGTTTGATTCCTTGACTTTTTGAGGAGGTGAATTCAACAGGTTAAATCGACACCGTGTGAAAAGCAATCATTTGTTCTAAATTTACCACTGACTCCTGACATGAGTGACCTTTTGTTTTCCTGTGAAGCAACCAAGGAAAAGCAAGAAAGCCATCAGGGCAGCTCAGGTAAGCCTGGTGTTGCAGTGTTTTCCCTTTTCTTGTTCCTCTTCTATTTGTAGGTAAACACCCAAGCTCCCATCTGCAAAATTCAGCCCAAGCTCCCACCACCTTGTCAAACTCTTCAAGGGAAACATTATTGCCTTAATTGCTTACACAAAATTTGCATAATGTGGAGTTCTGACAGCCACGAAAACAGGGATGCAAAAAGGAGATTAACAAGTGAGGTGCACGCTCAGCCAAGCCTGTGCAGTTTAAAAACGTGAACAGAGAAGAATTCATTGGATGGGTGGGTTTGTTGTTTCAACTGCTCTCTGTCCCTCCCTGGGCCTCTCCATCCCACCTTCAGGTTTGTTTTTCATTTGCATGCATTGGCTCCTCGCATGTGCCCAGACTGTTAATTGGCATTCCCAGCAGAGCCCGCTCCAGGCCCAGGAAAGCTCAGGAGGCTCCAGCTCAGGAAGCTCCAGCATGCACTGATTTAAAACAGCCTTGCCTCTACACTACTCACCCAAACATTCAAAACGCTAACACTTCTAGGAAAGGCAGGGACCGTGCCTCCCCCATCTTTGTTCTTCAGTGTTTTGTTTTTTCTCCCAAAAACAAAATTGATTTTTTTTTTTTTGGAAGAGTCAGATAGGCAACTCCTCTCTGTGATTCCCATAAGACCCTTGGCATGACTGCCAGCATCAGGGCAGAAGAAGTCTGTGCCATTCTGTTCTTGGAGCACTTCAGTGATTTCCAGTTGCCTACAGGTTAAGGAACCCCTTAGAATGGCTTCTGATCCTGATCCAGTCACCCCACATTACTTCTGTAAAAGGAAAATGTTCTGTTTACTAAGGCACTTGCCCAGGAGATAGAGAAACTGCATGCTAGTTCACTGCACTTCCTTTAACCAGCTGGAGCAGATGAAGTGCATGAACTCAGAAGGACTCCTTCCCCCAATCCCCAGACCTTTACTGGACCAAACCTGAAGTCTGTTTCCTTAGCCCACTGTGTAGAGACCAATGGACTCATTCTATCCTACCCAGGGTGCTAGCTTTTCATGGTCAATTAGCATAAACGCCATGCATTCTCACCTTCCATTACTTAGAAACCCCTGACATTTCCCCTCAGTGAATTACACAGTGAATGACCTCATTGGTGCTGCCTGGCAAGTTAATAAACTCACCTTCTCCCCCACAGTCTTTGATTAATTCTCTGACACTTGCTATTCTGTTTTTGCCCCAGCTTCAATCTCTTTATTACATATCATATCAGCCAAGACTAACCTGCTCCCACCCTTTCCTTCCCTTGCCTCAGTTCTACCATACTGAATACTTGCTTCAGTAACTCCGCTTTACAAAACATTCCCTCCTCCAAAATAAACTCCCATGGAATGCTGCAACTTTTGCCTTTTGCCTTGGAAGTCTCATCGCTTTGCAAGTTAAGCATCCACGCCCCAATCATTGTACACAGGCACCACTAATATTATCGAGGAGGAGAAACATAGACATGTGTTTTTGTTGCTGAAGTATACAAACACAATTGATTTTTGTATATTGATTTTATATCCAACCACTTTCCTAAACTATTTCATAGTTCTAATAGTGTATAAATCTGCTTGTTTTATGTAGGCAATCATATTTTCTACAAATAATAATAGCTTTCCACTCTCCAATCATCATGCCTTTTATTCTCTTTCTTGTCTTGCTGACTTGGCTCTGAAGCTTCCCATGTGATACTGTGATACAGAGCATTTTTGTATCATTACTGATTTTCAAAGCAATACGTAATTTTACCATTAAACATTTAGCTATATTTTTAGTAGAGTTCTTTTATAAGGTAAAAAAGTTACTTTAATCCCAATTTGGAAAATGTTTTTATTATAAATGTACATAAGAGTTTATAATTTTTTTCTCAATTTTATAGAAATGTCCTCCCCAAATTCTACTCTATTATTAGATGTGTATTTGTACTTTTCACCCCATGCATATAGTTTTCTAAATTTTTTCATTCATGTGTGATTATTTAAGCCAGTAAGTTTCAAACTGAGGTGTCTTTTGCATACACTGTGGTTTCAATATTTTTATATATTCTTCTTTTTTGGGGGGCGGGGGAGAGGCTCTGATTTGGGTAAACTAAAAAAATTAAGGTGAAACCCAAAGGAAAGTAGTGAAAGTAGTGAGCTAGTATTTAGTCCTCAATCTAGAGTCTCAAACAGAACAAATAAATTTTGAAATTTTATTTTTTGATTCTTCAGTTAATAGGAATCTGTTTAGAAATAAATAATATGTACCTGGCTTTAGTGTCCCATGTTTTACTTATGATGATGATGACAGTTTGAAAACATAAATACATAGCATAGATCAGCAGTAGAAAATGCTTCTAAAAGTGAATGACTGAATGAAAAGTCAGAGACAGATGATCAAAAAGCAATAACCAAGGTTGCACTAAGCAGATTGACTTTATAGTTGGCTAACACAGAAATATGAGAAAGCCAAAGGCTTTTAGGGTATTTCAAATAAACCTGGGAATCTAAGAGGATAAGGTGCCCAGCCTATGTTGCTCAGTGGTTGAGTATTGACCTTTGAACAGGAGGTCTCAATTTGATTCCCAGTCATGCCACATGCCCCGGTTGTGGGCTCAGTCCCCACTGGGGAGTGTGCAGGAGGCAGCCGATCAATGAAGCTCTCGCATCATTGATGTTCCTATCTCTCTCTCCCTCTTCCTTCCTCTCTCTGAAATAAACAAAAGCATATTTAAAAGAGGATAAGATAACCCGATCCATTAGTCACAGCTTAAATATGGTAGTGGGCAACAATATGCTGGTATTATTTTCTTATTAGATGTCCCAGATGTGGGCCCCAGACATAAAAGAACGAGTCAATCTGGCAAAACAATGACAATTAATTTGGGGCTAGAATTTATCTTGAGAAAAGAGTCCCATATCACTTCTTAATTAATGAGGATTCTGCTATCTACCAGCCCTTATTTTCAGACATAAACAAAATGTGAGAAATAAGCAGGAGAGAGATCACAGCCTTGGTTTTATGGGTTAAAGCCCGTGTCAGTATTCCGATTGTGCTTCCTCACATGTAATAGATGAGAGAAGCCAAGTTACAATTTGATTCTGATTGTGATAAAGACTGAAAAGAATGCTAAGAAAGAAGGCTCTCATCCAATCCAGTGACACAGGATTTTATTGCTTGACAAAATTTGTTGAGCAGCCATGAGGAAATTCACAGTCTAGTACTTCTGGAAAATAATGAACCATGTGTGCTGTGATATCAAGTAAAGGGAAGTTTGAATTGAGAGAATGCTTATGATCAGCCAATTGGAAAGATGCACAGCATTCAGTTCTAGGTGCAAAGTAATTCAGGAGTGACGAGAAAGTTAAATTTTAAAGATGCTAAAGGTGAAAGTTTCTTTTCATTTATGGCAATGCTATAATGTTTCCTGATAAAGATCAAAATAAAAGGAAAATCCAATTTTAAAGAGTATTGAGAGGCAAGTAATTGAGAATGATACTCCATATAGAATGATATTCTTCTGAGCATACTCACCATGCAATTTCACTTTTGCCATTTGCTCTATTAAGGCAGATATTTAATTTAGAGACAAAATGAAACTTCAAAGTACCTGCAGAAGGAAAATTAACTTCAAAGACACCCTTCCAAGTTGATTTGATATTATAAATTCTTATTTAAGCACTTAATGACCATCTAACTAATATATGAAGCTTATAAAAATCATAAAAACAGGTTTTGGATTTGCAAGTTCATGTAAGTACTATTTCCTTACAACATGCTGCTCTCCTCATCAGCTGGGAGAGTGTCACTCTGTGTGCATACACTGGGAAGGAAGCAGCATGTAGCAGGCAACCTGACTTATTTGTATCTCTAAGCACCAAGTTCTGCTGCTTTGCTGCACTAATGGTATAACCTGTGTGGGAATGTAAAGATTTTAATATAAGTCTCATCAGTGAGAGTTTTAGCAATATGAATATTTTTAGTGGATCACTTTGTAATTTGTTTATTTTTAAACTACGTTCAACAATTCTGAAGCTTCACTGTCTATCCCCTTTTAGAAGCCTGGCTGGTGTAGCACAGTGGTTAAGCATTGACCTATGAACCAGGAAGTGACAGTTCAATTCCCAGTCAGGGCACATGCCCGGGGTTTCAGGCTTAATCCCCAGTACAGGGCGTTCAGGAGGCAGTCGATCAATGATTTTCTCTAATCATTTATGTTTCTATCTCTTCCTCCCTCTCCTGTCCTCTCTGAAATCAATAAAAATCTATTAAAAAAAAAAAAGCATTATGGGGCATTTGCATTAAAATATAGAGATTGCATACTCAAAAAGAAAATGCTAAAATTATTGCTAGAACAAATTTTAAGCATATGAATTCATCAAAATAAGGTTGTTTTTTTTTAAAAAAATATATATTTCTTTATTGATTTCAGAGAGGAAGGGAGAAGGAGAGAGAGATAGAAACATCAATGATGAGAGAGAATCATTGATCGGCTGCCTCCTGCACACCCACTACTGAGGATCGAGCCCGCAACCCAGGCATGAGCCCTTGGCCAGAATCGAACCTGGGACCCTTCAATCCGCAGGCTGACGCTCTATCCACTGAGCCAAGACAGCTAGGGCAACTTGTTTTGTTTTTGAAAAAAGGAAAATTTACTGTCATAAAAAAAAATAAAGCAGAAAACAACCAAGTTGGGTTGCTCTAGCCAACTATGAGATGTTTCCAACATTCATTCTCCCTTTCATCTGTACTTGAGTTTTAGCTCATCCCTGATCATTCAAGGGAGACCCTATTACTCAGCCTTCCTTACAGTTGGATGCAACCATGAGACAAAATTCTGGTGAATGCAATGTGAGTGAAGGTGATATTTGCCACTTCCAAGTTTGCTCTTTAAATTATTGAGCAAGCATGAAATGCCTTGGCACATATCCAGGACCCTGCTGCTGCAAGAAGGTGAGAAGGAGGAAACGGCCTGGGTCAGAGAAATGGAGGGCACTTACTGAAGATGTGAAGGCACCCTGATCAAGACCGCCTATTTCTGAGCTGTTACCTGAGAGAGAAATGATCTTCTAATATATTTGTGCTACTGTTTCCCTCACACCCCGGTATGTTTTTTATAGACCCTCAGTCTGACCCCTCACTAATTCAGCTGCCAAGCAATTAGAAAGGTGAGATTAATTAGATAAAACTCCTTGAGTTGACTTTGAGGGAGATGGTGGGCATAGATTGTTCAGGAGAGTGTATGTATATGCAATGGTTCATGACCAGGATAAACCATGGTAGTTGAGAATAACTTGGTTGACTAAAGTAAAAGGTGTTCACTAAGACATTGATAAATAACCAAGTTGTCCTTCAGTAGGTGAATGGATATATAAACCGGGGTATGTCTAGACAGTGGAATATTATTCAATGCTAAAAAGAAATGAGCTATCAAGTCATGAAAAGACATGGAGGGACCTTAAATGAGCACTACACAGTGAAAGAAATCAATGTGAAAAAGCCATACACTGTATGAATCCAACGATATAATATTCTGGAAAAGACAAAACTATGGAGACAATAAAAAACAATCAGCAGTTAGTGGGGTAGGAGGGGCAGACAGAACACAAAGGATTTTTAAGGCAGAGAAAATACTCTGTATGATACTATAATGATGATAGATGTCACTATACATTTGTCCAATGCACATAAAGTACAAAAACAGGGGTGAATCCTAATGTGGACTACAGACTTTAGGTGTTTATGATGTGTCAGTGTAGGATCACCAGTTATAACAATGGTACCATTCTGATGGGGAAGAGGAGGGTGTTGATAAAGGGGGAAGAAGGCTTGCATGAATAGGGGAAGAAGGTAGCTGGGAAATCTCCTTACTCTCCCGTCAATTTTCCTGTGAACGTAAAACTTCTATAAAAGAATAAAGTCCTGAAAACTTCCAATGTTCACTTAAATTGGGTGATTTTATATGTAAAGCACACCTCAATAAAGCTGTTTTAAAAAAGAAACAGAACAAACAAAAAAGGTGAATAACAAGGTTCAAATGATTGAAGAATCAAGGTCATTAAGCATTTCAGACAGTCCAGGAGGTTATGTGCTCAACCTTCCTTCTCTACCATGAAAATATGCTGCAAAATCTGGAATAAGTAGCCATGCAACAGCTTCTGATACAAGAAAGCCACTACCTCACACAGCATCATCCCTGTTTACATGGATAAAACATGAGAAAACTCTTCCTGAGGTGGATCTGAAATCCACTTATCCTTAGTTTCCAATCAGTGGTTCAAGTTTTCTCCTTGCAAGTAAATTTAATCCTGGTACTATGTAACACACCTTGAAGTCATAGTTTGTCATGTCTCCTTTAGCCTCTCTATTTTCAAATACACTTCCTCGGGGTTTTTAACTTGTCCCTGACCCCCCATGACATCTAGGCCCACTGCCATCTGGATCAGAGTGTAATGTGTCTCCTCTAGTGTGCTCATGCTCTTTAAATGTGTCTGGAACGGAATGTACCACCCTAGGTTTGCTCTGATGCGGACATTCACTGTCCTTGTTCTGGGCAATGCACATCTTGTAATAAAGCAGAGGATCAAATTAGCTTCTTGGTTTTTGTTTTGTTTTCCTGGTAGCCCTGCTTTATTATCAAAAACTCATTACTTTTACGTCTTGTCTGAGATGGCATGGGCATGGGGGAACCTAAAAGCAGGGAAACAGAAAATAACATTTTTATAATAATCTAATGCATGAGGTAAAGAGGAAGGAAGAGATACAAGGAACTGTTCAGGGAAAAAGAATCAGTTGGCGTAGTGATGAATTGGATGTGAATATTTGAAAAAAAAGTCACTGAAATAACTATGAGTTTCAAACAGAAGATATTTAGGGAGGCGGTATTAGGAAGAGGTGAAGATTCAATTCTGTTGAAACGTTCGCAGCTAGTTTCTGCTTTACTTGACAGGGAGAGGAGAGAAATAAACTACTTTGGAAATAGATCAGGATCAGATGCAAAATGGGGCAGGGAGAGGAGAATGCTTGTTCTTATGTACTGTTCAGAACTGTGACGGGAGCAGAACAGATGGTTGGGTGGTTAAGATAAGCACTTAAAGTGAGGCTGTTCTTATCCTAAGCTTATTTCAAACACCCAATTTTCTTGAATCTGCAATATGACATTGGAAATATCACAATCAGGAAGTTTTCAAATGTGATTTCTGGCACTTCCTGAGGCAGTTGTATTCCCCCAAAGACTTTTAATTAAGACTCCGGAGATTAATCCTCACTGCTGGTGGCTGTTGGGGTATGAGCTCACACCTTCACCAAACAGATAAATTCCTGCAGGTAATTGAGCCAAAACACTTTACTATCAAGTCCTAAGGATTTATGGTTGTTTTTGCCACCAAGACTGTAGAGCTCAACAAATTATGCTTGAAAAAGTAAGATCTAACCCTCACAAAGTAAAGAAACTTGAAAAAAGCATTTATGTTTTAGAAGACTGCCTGGCAGCATACAATAATATGTATCTGGCCTCAAATTCCAGCCCTTCTAACAATGGGTAACTTTGGGAAAGTTCTTTAAATCTTCTGAACTCCTGTTTTACGATTTGTTCCTAAACGCAACATTCTTCATTCATTACTTCCAAATTCATTGTCTACTATCTTCTGCATAGATAATAAGACACAGTGTCTGCCCTAAGGAGTTTATATTCTAGTGGGAAGAAGCCATAGATTATAGTTTTCTATTCTCTTATTTCAAAAGAGCTGCCATGTGCCAAGTACTGTGCTAAATAACCTATATGATAAAAGGTTAATATGCAAATCAACCAAACAGAGGAACAACTGGTCACTATGATGGGCACTGACCACCAGGGGGCAGATGCTCAATGCAGGGGCTGCCCCCTGGTGGTCAGTGCGCTCCCACAGGGGGAGCACCGCTCAGCCAGAAGCCGGGCTCACGGCTGGCGAGCACAGCAGCGATGGCAGTAGGTTCTCCTGCCTCCGCAGCAGCACTAAGGATTTCGGATTACTGGCTTAGGTCCAGGGGGCAGCGGGAGCAGGCCTAAGCCATCAGTCGGATATCCCCCAAGGGCTCCCAGACTGTAAAAGGGCGCAGGGCTGAAGGATGCCCCCCACCCCCCCCCGCACAAATTTCGTGCACCGGGCCTCTAGTTTTACATAATATTTGCTTTTTTATTTCACATAACAGCTTTATGAAGATAATATCTTCAATTACAAATGAGAAAACATGATTAAAAAGTTTAAATAATTTGTTTAGGTTACTGTTTGAAATCAGGTAATTTCTAATTCTGTGCTTTTGTATACAGCCTCTGCAACACACTGCTTACATCTGCCTATGTGCTGGGTGGGGGTTTGGAGGGGACTTTGAGAACCATCAGGGGGCTCCCTTCCCAGGCCATAGGACAGGGACTAGTAACATTTAGTTCATAGGGTTTATTCCCAGAGAGGTTCAGGTGAAAGGACAGCGCATTTGAAAACTAGTGCAAAGCATGTCTAGTCTGAAACTCTTCCAGCATTTGAAGATGCTACTGGACAATCTGATAATGTATGAAAGACTAGGGCATGTGGATTGGGTGGTCTGGGTACTCAGGAGTGGGAGGTACATGTGGGGAATTGGGGAGGTAAGGAAGAAGAGGAATGGGAACCCTTCCTTCCATGTAGTCACCTTCCAAGAGCAGTAGAGCCCATAGATGTTGGGAAGTCCAACTTTTCAACATGTCATGGATTCAGGAGAAAGAAGATGCATACCAACTATGTAATTGATCCCAGAAGGACACAATATGGATCAAATGTCAACCTATTACCTCTGGACTACAACAGATGATAACAGGCTTTATCTGATGAGCTGTTTTAGAAGGTACAGCAGCAGTGGGGTTTTGTTGGTAATCTGTTATGAAAATACACTCACAATTATACTGTTTAAATTAAAACTCTCCTTGCCACCACTGCATCTCCCTTCTCCCATCATCATCCCCCACTTGCCAACATTTGAATACATATTTGGAAAATTTGCTTCAGGTGTTTACAGCAGCAGCACAGAGGTCTCTGTACCCAGCAGTACTGCATGGATTTCACTGATAACCTCCCACCACCAGGCAACTCTCTCCTAAATGGGCTGCATCTCTCTCCCTTCCACTTTCATTTTTAAAACCATGTAATTAGTCTTCAGCTTTTTAACTTTAATTTGAATGGGTTCAAATTTCTTACCAGTAACAGTTTATGCTTCTGCCCTCCAACCCTAGTAGTAAAGGAATTACCTTTTAATAAAGTCTTGCCATTTTCCCTGTTATTTGCATATATGTGTGTGTGTATATCTCTACATATATATGCATATACTATATGCTTTTTTTAAATCCTCAGCTGAGGATATTTTTATTGATTCTAATGAAAATAGAAGAGGGTGGAGAGGGAGAGAGAGAAACATCGATGTACAACATCTATCGGTTCCCTTCTGTTGCACCCTGACTGGGGATAGAACCCACAAATGAGGTATTTGCCATGACCAGGAATTGAACCCACAAACTTTTGGTGCATGACATGATGCTCCAACCAACTGAGCCTTCTGTCAGACATATACTATATATTTTTATGTGTAATATATATGCACACACATATACAAATACACACACAAGATCATTCTAAAAGGAACAAAGTACCAAAGGAAGAGGGACAATGACAATAGAAGGGGCTCAGTTGGAACAGAAGCTCAATGTGGGGAAATGTGTAATAGAGAATAATTTATCAGTCATTGGAAAGGAGAGAATTAGAGACACGTTGTGCTGCCTCACAAAAAAGAAAGTAGATAGTCTGAGATACCACCATCTTTGTTCTATCAGGCATTGGGATTTGCTAGGTTATGAACAGACATTATGGCTTTTCTGGCATTAGAACTTTAAGAGTTTCAGGATTTGTATTTATCAAACTAGAACCAAGGAATGAGATAAGGGATTTGGGGGTCACTTATCCACTGCAATCAAGTAGGATGGAGAACAACTCTGACATGAGCAGGATTAGCCGCCATTCTGTGATCAAAGGAATACTAAGTGGGATTCAGGAAGCATAGTTTCAGTTTTGACCCTGAGACTAAAGAAAAGGGGAAACAAAAATACTACAAACATTTGTTTAAAATACTGAAACTACTTATTTACATATACTACTTCCTTTTATCTTAAAACAGCATGTATAAGAGTTTTGATGACCCTATTTTATAAATAAGGATATTGACATTCAGCAAGTTAATTAACTTGCCCAACTTAACAAGTCTGATAAACTAATGGAGGTAGGTTTGAGATCAAGAATCTCAGGATTCCAAATTACAGCCCTCTCTAGTCTCCCACCTCACCTTCTAACCAGCTAGGGAAGCCACTCAACCATTTCACCTGTCTGAATGTCTCATTTGCCTGTATAATGAGATAGTTAACATAGATCAGTTGTTTGCAATTGTATGGGGTGGGGGTGGGGGCTATAAGCATTTGAGAGATAGAGAGAGGCAGAACCTTCAGGATCACAATATCTTACACAGATTTTTGCTGTATGTAACAGATACCAGTAGAGCTATGCTGACTGAGGCACTGATAGAGGCCCTGCTATCTCATTCCCTCCATCCCCACTGTGACCCTGAAGAGATGCCAAGAGACACATAACTTTGCAGAGAGCAATCTGAAAACATCTGTGTAACATTTGGTGAACAACTATACAAAGTGGGGTAAAAGTAGGTTTACAGTTATTCAAAAGGAAAAAAAAAATATCTACACTAATAAAAGAGAAACATGGTAATTGGCGTATGACCGCTACCCTTCCCATTGGCTAATCAGGGTGATATGCAAATTAACTGCCAGCCAAGATGGAGGCCGGCAGCCAGGTAGCTGATGCGAACAGGGAGGCTTGCTTGCTTCAGTGATGGAGGACTCCAACGTTCCCCGCCTGACTTGCTGGCCTCTCAGCTGCAACTCTAAGCAACTATATTGCAAATATAGAAGATAAACAAAACCCCAGAAACCTACTTTACTCAGCCGGGCTTTAGCCAGCCGGACCGCAACATTGTATCAAATACAGATGGTAAACAAAGGCCAGAAACCTGTTTTCAGCAGCCAAGGCCTCAGAGCTAAAGCTGGCCCAGAATAAAAAAAAAAAAAAAAAAGGAAAAGAAAAAAGGAGCAGTTGGGTGCTTCAGTCACCCGTCAGCCTGAAATCGGCCCTCAGCCCCTCAGCCAGACTGGCCAGGTACCCCAGTGGGGACTCCCACCCTAAAGGGTGTGTGACCAGATGCAAACAGCCATCATCTCCTCACCCAGGCTGGCCAGGCACCCAAGCGGGACCCCCACCCTGATCCAGGACAACCTTCAGGGCAAACCAGCCAGCCCCCACCCATGCACCAGGCCTCTATTCTATATAGTAAAAAGGTAATATGCCTCCCGGCACTGGCACCGGGATCAGCGTGACAGGGGGCAGCGCCCAAACCCCCTGATTGCCCTGCGGCTCTGTGTGTGACAGGGTGCAGCGCCTTAACCCCCTGATCAGCCCTGCTCTGTGTGTGTCAGGGTGCAGCGCCCCCCCCCCCCCCACGGGCCCTGCTCTGTGTGTGACGGGTAGAGCCATAACCTCCCCATCGGCCCTGCCCTGAGTTTGACAGTGGCGGCGCCCCAACCCCCTGATCGGCCCTGCTCTGTGGGTGATAGAGGGTGGCGCCCCAACCCCCTGATCCGCCCTGCTCTGTGTGTGACAAGGGGCAGTGCCCCAACCCCCCTAATGGGCCCTGCTCTGTGAGTGACAATGGGGAGCTCCTCAACCCCCTGATCGGCCCTGCTCTATGTGTGACAGGGTACAGAGCCCCAACCTCCCTGATGGGCCCTGCTCTGTGCATGACAGGGGGCAGTGCCCCAACCCCCTGATCCACCCTGCTCTGTGTGTGACAGGGGGCGGTGCCCCAACTCCCCTATTGGCCCTACTCTGTGCATGACAGGGGGGAGCTCCTCAACCCCTTGATCGGCCCTGCTCTGTGCGTGACAGGAGGGAGCCCCCCAACCCCCTGATCAACCCTGCTCTGTGCGTGACAGGGGGTGGCGCCACAACCTCCCTATCGACCCTGCCTTGAGTGTGACAGGGGGTGGTGCCCCAACTCCCCAATCGGCCCTGCTCTGAGCCCGACCAGGGGCTGCACCTAGGGATTGGGCCTGCCCTCTGCCACCCGGGAGCAGGCCTAAGCCAGCAGGTCGTCATCTCCCGAGGGGTCCCAGACTGCGAGAGGGCACAGGCCGGGCTGAGGGACCCCCTCACCCCCCCCCCCCCCGAGTGCACAAATTTTTGTGCACCGGGCCTCTAGTATATATATAAAATTGTAGTATGCAAATCCACTGGACAGCAAAACGACTGGTCGGCTATGACCACAAGGGGGCAGACGCTCAACACAGGAGCTGCCCCCAGCCCACAGGGGAACTGGGGACTCAGGTGGGTGGTGGCAGACATGGATAGCGCCAGGGCCCCAGTCACCTCACCAGTGGTCTCACACACAGAATGCAACCTGCGGCAGTGGCGGCAGGGGGCAAAGCTGGCTGTCAGCAGCCAGGGAAGATCAGCCCTGATTGCAGGCCAGGCCTAGGGACCCTACCCGTACACAAATTTTGCGAGCCAGGCCTCTAGTAATAAAATAATCAATAATAATACAAGAATAAACTTTGTGTTTCGGGTATTCATCATTGCAAACCTACTGTGCCCCACCTTGTATGTTAGTGTAGGTGGGGTACAGTAAGCACATTTGACGCTTTTTTCTTTTTTTAAAATGTTTTTATTGATTTCAGAGAGAGGTAGGGAGAGGGAGAGAGAGATAGAACCATCAATGAAGAGAGAGAAACATTGATAGGCTGCCTCAAACCTGAACATGTGCCCCGACCAGGAATCCAATTGTGATCTCCTGGTCCATAGGTCGACACTCAACCACTGGATCACATGAGCCAGGCAGACTTCACCTTTTTCTGTTGCTCTTCCTCAAAAGTCTGATTGGTCAGTTTCACAGTGTGAAAATTCATTCAAAAGATAATGATTAAGCATCTATTATGCGCTGTGTCTGAGGAGACAGTCTCACCTCCATGGGCTTACCATCACTGGAATTGGCGGCTGCTTCTCTTTCTGGAAGAAAGATCTGTAATGATGGGGTTGTACAACTCTCTGGATTCTAGCTCTGGCTCCAACACTAAGCTGTGTGATTTGGGAACCTTGTCTCTCTCTGGATGTGGTTCCTCATTCATAAAATGAGTGTAATCTCTAAGACCTCTCCCAGCTCTCACAGCATCTGATGTTATGCCTATTTTATAACTTCAAAAATACAATTAGATACTTTTTTATATCCATAGCGCTGCATCTCATGGGCTGACAGTTGCCTGCCATGGATGACATTACTTTTTAATAACTATTTATTTGGAGTTTGTTTTAAAATTTTAAGTATCCCCTTTAGGGCATAAACACATTTATATATCAAGCTGTTTAAATGTGAGATGGGAAAAGGATTAACCTCATTATTTTCCTTTCTGGTTATGTTGGTTGGATTTTCAGTGTGGATGTGAAGTTGGGTGTCAGGAATACATTTGAGTTTTGTGCTGTGAACAGTGTCTACCGGGGCATGGGGAAAGGAAGAAAGGATGATTTCACAGAAGCCAGGGGTGGGCTCTGTGAAGGGATTTAACATCTTCCTTACCTCTGCTGCTCTTTTTTTGTCTCATCTTTTATCTTCTCACCCATTTTTGAATGGACTTTTGTGGTTTTTCCACAGAAATCCCCTATTCAAAATACATAAACTGCATAAACGGTAAAATACTCTCTTGTGTAATAGACACAATGCAATGCATGCAAACTAAAGAAACTATTAGCCTAGATTTGTTTTTAACGTTTAACAAATAACAACTACTGGAGAGGTTGAGAGTAAAAGGTATTCATACAATCTGGTGACATTGTAAATTATACAACTTGTTGGATAAGTAATAGAAATTCCAAAAACAGAATGACATTCCTGGTAATACTAGCCTAGAAAGGACAAACATAATTGTATTCATCCCTTCACCAAATATTTATTAAGTATTTACATTAGACCTGAACTGTTCAAATGGGTCAAAAAATTAATTGAAATTTATTTATAGTAATGAAAAATTAGAACCAATCTAAATGTCCAAAAATAGAATTTTCTAGTGTGGCATATAAATTCAGTCAAATATTATGAAGCCACTTAACACTGAAATATATAAGAATTGAAAGCTACTGAAAATGGTTAGCCTATCATGTTACATAAAAAAGCAAATCACAAAATGGGTTTGCGCACTAGTATCTCAGCCATGTAAAATACATGTTCATATGAACAGAGGTTTGAAAGAAACATGAAAAAGTAAAAATTAAAGTTTTATGAAAGTGGTGCTATTGTACATTATCCTCTGGAAGATTTGGTATTTAATGTAAATATTATAGCACTTTTGTTTAACATTAAGAAAAGGGCTGCGTTCCCTAATGATACGGTGGGCATGTGATAGCATTTAGCTACCGAGACTGCTTCAGATGCCAGTCCCACAATGCGGCTGCCTGAGGTCTGACCCTGCCTGCATACCAACTGCACAGATGATTGTACAACCCTTTGGAAACTGCTGATGCTTTCACAGGTCTAATTCTTTCTCCAGGGGGATATTTTAAAGTGGCTCCTTTGCTGATTTCATAAATTTTCTTTTTCAAACTTTTCCCCTCAGTCTCTTTTTAATGAACTTTCTTTAAAAAATAAAAATTCTTCCTGAAGTGTCATGCTGTAGTACTACCTGTGGGTATGATCCCCCTTGTGAGGATGTCAAATTTAATTAGATTGTGCTCTCTGTTACTTAATGACTCAACGAGGCTTACGACTCCAAGATCATAACCTCCCTACCAGGCTGCCGGGTTAGGTCTTTCAAGGTACCACTATTCATATTATCCAACCATAATTATTTTAAACCATTCCCAGAAAATAATAAAAATAGTAATGCTCCCTTAATTAGACCCTTCACCCAAGGATTGCTAAGCATTTTAGTGAAGATTTCTGCACTCAGTCATTTGCATAATACATCCAAGAAACAGGTGAGCAATATTAGGAAGCATACTTCTTAGGCCTGCCTTAGACCAATTCCAGCATGTCATAATTTTAAGAGTTTCATCAAAAGATTGATGAAACTTGGGACTCAACAGGGTTGAGTCACACATGTAGTCACCTGTTGGGAATGGCTAAAGGCATTTCCCCAAACCTGAATAGGAAACTGATTGTGGCTGCCAGACAGTTAAAGGGCATCTTAATCTACATGTGATTGCCTCCTACTGGCCAAACACCTGAACAGCCGTAGGCTATTCCCCAAACTGACAATGCTTCTGTACCCTTTGAAACCTTACCCTTTGAAGTGTATTATCTCCACCTTGCCTTAGGACAAATTGTGTTAATAAAAGCAAGGGTCCTAGAGAAGGAGGTACTCTTCAGTTACTTTAGCTGAAGGTCCTTTGACCCCCAATGCATTTCAAAACTACAACTCGTCTTGGGACTCTTTATTAGTCTCTGGATTTCTATGTCATTTGCGCACAGCCTTTTCCAGATTCCTGAACCCTTCTTGATGCTGGGACATGAACCCCAGCATAGGCCCTCCTTAAGAAATATATTAAAAAAACAAAAATGGTATACACTCATTCTCAGTTTCTTTCTTTTCTTCTTTTAATAACTTTTCAACTCACTCACAGATTCCAATGGAATATGACAAAAGATAGAGAATCCAGAACTAGATAACACAATAGACATTTGGTTTAAAAGAAAAAGGCAAACAGATAAAAAGGATATATTTTTCTGGGCTCAAAATGTTCCTTATCACCTGGAGAGCCTGTTCAATTTCTAGCTCCTCATTAATCATTCTGGTCTAAAAAGTGCCTGTAAACATGTAACTAAGGAAGCAAAAGCCTGTCTACCTTACAGAAGTCAAAGGCACAAAAGAAAAGGCAGCCTTTGATCTGTCACTATAGACACTGTCCTCTAGCCATTCAGCTTAAAGCAACACTCGTGAGACCATGTTGCCCTGTGATAGTTCGGCCAGCCCTAGAATGACCTTCCAAGTTAGTCCCTGGCTATTTTGTTCACCATATATATACCAAGCAACTAGGACAGTAGGTCTGGCCTCTAGGAAGTGCTTAGTATTAATTCATATTTGTTAAATGACTAAATCTATAGTACTTTTGATTTATTGATCAGAAACAGATTTTCTCAGCTTATAAATTAAATACTTAGCTCAATGAATGGACTTCAATAGTAATTTGAACCAATCAGCTGTAAACGGTATGTTAGAAATCATTTAGGGAAAATTTGAATATGGACTATTTAGTGGATACAATTGACCCCTAATTGAAAAATGGTGCAGCCACTATGAAAAACATTATGAAGTTTCCTCAAAATATTAAAAATAAAACTACCTTATGACTCAGCAATTCCACTTCTGGGTATTTATCTGTAGAAATCCAAAACACTAATTAAAAAAAAAACAAACAAAAAAAAAAACACCCAAATAGCCCTGACCAGTTTGGCTCAGTGGATAGAGTGTCGGCCTGTGGACTGAAGGGTCCCAGGTTCGATTCCAGTCAAGGGCATGTACCTTGGTTGTGGGCACATTCCCAGTAGGGGGTGTGCAAGAGGCAGCTGAATCGATGTTTCTCTCTCATCGATGTTTCTAACTCTCTATCACTCTCCTCCCTTCCTCTCTGTAAAAAATCAATAAAATATATTTTAAAAAAAAACACACCCAAATATATATATATATAATCTTAGAGGCCCAGTGCAGAGGGGATGTGTGTGTCCCTCAGACCAGCCTGCACCCTCTCCAATCTGGGACCCCCTCAAGGGATATCTTACTCCCCTTTAGCCGGGATCAGGCCTAAAGGGGCAGTCAGACATCCTTCTGACAATCCAGGACTGCTGGCTCCCAACCGCTTGCCTGCCTGCCTGCCTGATTGCCCCTAACCACTTCTCCTTGCCAGCCTGATCACCCCCTAACCACTCCCCTGCCAGCCTGATCAACGCCTAACTGCACCCCTGCCAGCCCGATTGCCCCTAACTGCCCTCCCCTGCCAGGCTGGTCACCCCTAACTGCCCTCCCCTTCTTGCCTGGTCACCCCCAACTGCCCTCCCCTACAGACCTTGGTCCCCCCCAACTGTACTTCCCTGCAGGCCTGATCACCCATAACTGCCTTCCCCTGCTGGCCATCTTTTGGTAGCCATATTGTGTCCACATGGGGGTGGCCACCTTTGACCACATGGGGGCAGCCATCTTGTGTGTTTGAGTGATGGTCAATTTGCATACTATTGCTTTATTATATAGGATACTCCCCTATGTTCATGACAGCATTATTTGCAACAGCCAAGATATGGAAGCAAACTAAGTCCCCATCAATAGGTGAATGGATAAAGAAAATGTGGTACATATGTGCAATAGAATATTACTCAGCCATAAGAAAAGAATAAAATCTTACCATTTGCAACATGGATGGACCTAGAAGGCATTATGCTCAGTGAAATAAGTCAGACAGAGAAAGAAAAATGTCATATGATTTCACTTATATATGAATTGACCAGTAAACAATTGATGGGTTTTTCTAATTCTCCTCCCAAACTTCATAAGCTGCTCTGAGGAACGACAACCACGAATCTCCACACACCCTTATCCCACTCTCCTGAATGTTAGGCACCTGGCCCAGAATCACTCATGGTTTATAATCAAGTCCCCTCCTCAGAGAAGAGCCTGTCTCCTCAGCTTCTGAAAATAGTTGTTTGTCTATCCCAGAGAGATAACACCGAAGTTTGACAAATTGCCATTTAGTTCACTTCTACTAGAAGGTGATCCCAGCATATTACATGTTCTTTTGGTACTCCTTGGTTCTCCCTTATCCTATTGCTGACCATTGCTGGAGGGACAGAGCAGTCCATTTACCCTGTTTTATCATCAGAAGCTGTTCTCATAACTGTCTCACAGTGATAAGATCCTCTGGCCTATAGATCTTAGCTTTTGATCACTGGGCCATCCTTTTATGGCCTACATCCTTGCAAAAGTATATGTTAGAAGGTTTAATCCCTTCCAGGGTTGTTGTTCTTTGTGTATGTGTGTGTGTGTGTGTGTGTGTGTGTGTGTGTGTGTGTGTGTGTGTAATGTAGACATATCACAGATGGGCTTTATAAAGTACATGTCTGACATTATTATTATAGGAAGACTAGCTCTTTTAACCTCTCCTGAAGAAGAATCTGAGAAACCAGGCCCCTCAAATTTCCCTTCTACCCTATGCCCACACACCAGCACTGAATAGTATTTTGTAGCCCTTACTTTCTTCTCCCTCCACTCTGTAACAAATTTATATACTACCCTCCCCCCCAAATATGCATTAGTGTTTTATCCTAATTATTTATTTCATTAGCATCAAGGAATTTAATGTGTTCTTCTGGAGAGTGAACCTTGGGTTTGCCATTCTGCTTCAAGTTCCTCTACACCCACCCTTTCATAGTGAGGTATCTAAATAATCACAGAGTCACTTGCTTAGGAGTCATGAAATGACTGCTATATTGTGAACATTTCCCAGTATTATCTATGCCATTCTTGTCCATTATATCTATAAAGCATCTCTTGAACTTCTCTTCACATAGGTAGACCCTTCTCATCTTTCTGGTTTCAATTTAACCAGTCATCTTATCTAACCACCCAATCTAAGGAATACCTCCCATGCATGTTTTCATCATAGCATTAGTCAGAATATGTATTTATCTAATATTTATGGGTTAAAACCTCACTTCTTTTACCTGATTCCCAGGCACATATCAAATGGTTAATAAATATTTGTTAAGTGTCGTAGTATAACATGCATTCAAAGTCTAGGTTTACCCTGCTTAACTGATTTTATTTATTTATTTATTTATTTATTTATTTCCAAACTATTTTCCTCTTAAAATAGAATTATTCCTTCTGTTCTTCTCTATTTTTGCTTCATCTTTCCTATCTTTCTTATATCTCTTATTATTATCTTGCCCCTTCTTTCCTCTTTTCTTCTCTCTTCTCTGTAACCCATTTTATGAAATTTATGGATGACACCTCACATATAAACAACAGAAATGATAGTTGGTTCACATTTTAAAAGATTATAACTTTCAATCATATGATTTTGCTTAGCCTGGCAACAGCTGTGATTTTAAGTCTTACCAAAATTCAGTCATGCTGGTATCGGTTCAAAGAAGAATAATGATAAAGCATTCAACATTCTACTAATTCATATTAATTACATAGCTATCTAAACACATTGATACATATTTGTACATAAAAAGTACAATCTTGGAAAAAAGTAATGTAAGCCAGGCCATAGAGACAAAATATGAGATGCGTGAATTAGTAGAGCCTGCCTTCAAATGGAAGAGAACATCATTCCTGTCTGTTTCTACAAATTTAATGTTGTTTTTCAAATCCTCCTTATTGTATGCAGGCTCCAGTCTTTCCAACACTCATCTAAACTCTTGAAGAGGTGGTGCAGTATTATAGAAAACATCCTTTCATAGAACCTCCTGTGATAGTATTGATGAGAAATCAATGTTCCCAAGGCTAAGTGATACATTAACTATCATTTGATTTAGGTGTTTTTTTTTTAATTGATTTCAGAGGGAGGAAGAGAGAGATAGAAACATTGGTGATGAGAGAGAACTGTTGATGAGCTTCCTCTGGCATACCCAAGCCTGAAACCTGGGTATGTGCCCTGACTGGGAATCGAACCATGACCTCCTGGTTCATGGGTTGACCCTCAATCACTGAGCCATGCCAGCTGGGCCATTAACAATTCTTAAAGTATATCCAGTGTGGAAGAGACACATTTAAATGTATAACTTCATCACTAGTACCCCTAGAATATTTACAGCTCAGACTCTTTAATTAGATAGACTTAGGTTTTAGTTCAGATTTCACTACTAATCACGTCACTTTGGTCAAAACATTGAACACTCTGAGCCTCACCTTTTTATTTGTAAAATAAAGATAATAAATTAATTATTAATACAGAAAGTACTCAATTAAATGATAGCTATTACTATTATTGTGATTTTCATCACCATTATTATGTTATTGTGGTATCAGTTGTAATTACTTTGTTCCTGTTAAATGTGAGAATGATTTGCCAAAATAAGGGAGGTCAATTTTAAGTGCTATCAATATAGAAAACATGTCAAGTAAAGCAAAGGTGGGTGCAATAAGAAAACTAGCACAGATTTTCCAAAGAAGATTAGCATTAATCCATGAAGGAAGCTAGGGTCTTTAGGATAAGCAGGTAGCCTATTCACTATCTCATCTAGTATTTCCTACAGGCTCTTTCAAATGATAACCTGAGGTACTGCTTGGGAAATATCAGCTCTATCACCTTGCTCTAGGGTTCAAGACATTCAGTGGGATTTAACAAGTAGTAAAATATTTGACAAATTCAAATCCAAGTAACTGTCATGTTTTATTAAAAATTGAATAAATCCAGCACTTAATTTTCTCTAAATTTTTTTCCATTATGGTTTGTAAGCTTCCTCATAGAAATTTCACAATCAAAAGACACCAGAATTCCTTTTAAAAATGTTTTCTTGGGGGGATTATAGTCTTTTTCTACCAAATGAAAATACTGAGAGAAAAAATGAACAGAAACATTTGTCTTTCACATTCTCAAGATTTTACACAATTCATTTACTTATTTAAGAAAAACCAAAGGAAACCTAGAAGTTATAATATATCCTCAGAGTATTTACAAATGAAATCTAAATTCAAATCAATGTTAATACCAAAGAGTTAAAATTAACTGGAAATTCCTGCTTATTTAAAACGTTGAATAAACTATACAAAAAGATAATGACACAAACATGTGCATTTATAGAATTGCATGTCAGTCATGCCAGATCCCTTTGAGGGAATTCCCAACACGACCTCATTCGTCTGTGAGGACACAGAGTAATTCTTGTTTAGACATACACGTTCATTTACTTGTCCATCCTGGTCAGCCCTTCACTGCTTGATGGTTTCCTTCCACTATGAATGTGCATGTCCAGTTGTCTGCTTCTTAGAGCAGACATTTACCTTCCTCATCCACCAGGCATTGGAGGAGGACTGGGGCCACGCAGATGATTAATTCGACCCATTCTTTTGGGGGGGTTTCCTGGGGGCCCTCTTCCATCATCATATCTGGAATCAGATGAGTTTCCGTAGCCTCTTCTCTTTTTCATATCTTTCTGAAGCAGAGTTTTGAAAAACAAAACCATGAACTCAGCTATTCCCCAGAAGAAATCTGTTATCAAAGATAATCTCCATGGGGACTGACTCCTGCTGTCCAACACTTGTCTGTTTTCGATGTAGACCATCTCGATCCTCGTTCCCCTCCTCCCAGGCAAATTGAAAGTATTAATATAGTTTAATAAGTAAATATTTTTAGGTTACCTAATTGACTACTCATCTTTGTATAATTAAAACTCCGAATTTAAAGAAAATTAAAAGGCTATGTATTTAGTACTGTTGGTGTCCTTTTTCAACTTCTGAAAGTGTTCATTGTTAATTTGTTCTAATTTATAAATAAATCACATTGTATTTAAAAAAATAAATAATAAATTTTGATAGGCTAGAGATAAATCTGCTAGTTGGATAACACTGAATTGCACTCCTAGATACCAATAATTACAGGCAATTTCCAATATACAAAGGAAAAATTCCAAAATTCCATTTATAATTCAGTCATTTGGAACTGACAACACACTTTCTCCATAGAAAGTCTTTCATGATTTGTGGTTAAGTTCATACATGAGGCCACAAATTATACTTCTACATAAAATCATTATGAAACATTTTATATCTATAGAAGGAAATTAATTTTTACTCTTTCAATAATAAAATTATAAATGGAAATAAAATGTATTATTTTATATTTATTTGAAATTTTATGCATTGGATAAAAGGATGGCAAAACTCAAAAGAGAAGAGTTTATGTCTCTAGTAGTTTCTGAAGAAGGTATAAGGCAGGGGTGGGCAAACTTTTTGACTCGAGGGCCACAATGGGTTCTTAAACTGGACCGGAGGGCCGGAATAAAAGCATGGATGGAGTGTTTGTGTGAACTAATATAAATTCAAAGTAAACATCATTACATAAAAGGGTACAGTCTTTTTTTTTTTTAGTTTTATTCATTTCAAACGGGCCGGATCCAGCCCGCAGGCCGTAGTTTGCCCACGGCTGGTATAAGGGGATCTATAAGGCCTTCAGTAATTAGGCCTGATTCTCTTTTTCCCTAAATAATTTCAGATCTTACAGGTGGTACAGGTAGGTTTTCAATGATCAGTTATTGACTAAAAAAATATAATGGAGAGATAAAAAGGAGGTTACTGAATTACAAGGAAAAGGAGTTATAAGAGGAAGGAAGGTTTTTAATAAGCATGTAGAAATGTCTAGAAACGTAGGAGATCATCTGGGAGGAAATTACTGAACTGTATGCAGATAATGATAGAGGTGTAGGATTGTTTATAATCTTTGGCAGCAGGTTAAGAAAATGTTGGGGTAGAAATAGGGGCGTACTTGTTCAATGAGCCATCTACAGAGTGGGAGGGATATTTCTTTCTAACATTTTGTTTGGCAAATGAGAATGCCCATAAGTTGTGAGAGGGTAAACCCTTGGAAGGCTCTGTTGTGGTGTACTTTTTGAGACTTTCAAGCTTGTGGATAGAAAGAACACTTTTGTTTGTCTTTAGCAGTTTAATATGCAAATGTTGGCCAGTGCTGTCCAGCCATGCACTAGGTATTGGGTTTTGGCATTTTAGCACATCATGAGAATGTTTCTTAATTTGTAGCAAAAAGTAAATGGGTGGTATAAAAAGGGCATTTGATATTATATTCACCCATACTGTAGTGTTATGCCATTGTGGTTATTTTCATTTATTTCAAAATTTGTTTGATTTTTAGGTTCCCATTTGACAGTTGACCCAGCAAAAAGTCCAGAGAGACACCATGAATAACGTTTCCTTGTAATAAAATAGCATTTCCCCTAGTCCATAGGCTCTGTCACTTTCAATTAAACAGTGGCTCAATCAGCATGAAGACAGCCTTCGGATTTTTGCCATTGAAAGGTCTCTCCTTTGTGACTAAGCCTTTTCCAGCTGTTGAGAAGTTTACCAATTGCTGCCTCAGCTCCTTGGAACCCACTCAGCTTGCAGGCGCCAATGCATTTACTGTACTGGTAATTAATGCTGTTAGCTTTGTAATTAAAAAGAAAAACTTTTTGCCTTTATGCTCAGAATGATAATGCTGCAAGTAAAAATTAATTAAAACGAGATGAATTGCCTTCAGTTAAACAAAATGAACGGAGAAAGGGAGGGTTGAGAGGAGGAGGAAACTGACTAAAAGTTGGTAGCCTTATTAGTGAAGCAAACCAAGGGGGTTGGACTTTAAATTTTCTCCTGATCCTTTTTCTTTTGTGTCACAGTCTGGACTAATGGAGCCAAAAACTATCAGTTGGTGAGGAAACACAAAAAAGTTTCACGTTTCTTCCATTTAGCGATGGGTCGCCATGAGGACTACAAACGTGAACGCCCATGTTTGTTTAAGCCCCCTTTCAAATTCCTCCTATAGGGCTGTTTGAAGTAATGAGCTGTGAAATTGGCTCTTATGTAATTATTAATTAGATCTGAGGCCTGATTTTTTTTTAACACTTGATGCAGTAAAAAAGTCTGATTCTTTTTATGGGACAAAGTCCTGACAAATTCAATCACTGATCATAACAGTGTTTGAGTGAGAAAATCTGACTTCTCCCCGCCCCAAAGACCAAACCTGGTGAGAGCCAAGTTCTTCATCTTCCACTCATTTTTCTAAATTTAGCCTCCCATTTCTATCAGAGGGTCACAGATTCTTCTGTTTTTTTCCATTTTAATTTTTTTCCAATTGCACTTGACATTCAGTATTATATTAGTTTCAGGTGTACAACATAGTAGTCAGACATGTATATAAGCGACAAAGGGATTCCCCGTAAGTCTAGGGCACAGCTTCTTTTTCATTAGTGTCATGCAACAGTGCCCTACACTTCATGAAGGAATAGCAATCAATTAATCAATAAACATGTGCTTAATGAAATCCAAGTGTGAACCTTAGGATTATGTCAAGGGCTCCAAGGGCTATAAACACAGTGAAAAACTCTTGATGTCAAAGAATTAATACATTCACTAGAAGAAAGAAAGCTAAGTTATACAAAGCAGTTATAAGTGGACAATTGAAGGCTAATGGCTCTGACGCTCGGAGTGAAATGAGAGTCTATGTAAAGGGAAGGCACATTGAGATGGAAGTGAGTAAGGACTTCATGGAGAGAATGAATCAAAAGAAAGGAGCAGAAAAAAGGACACAGTTGATGAAAGGATTTTCAACACAGCTCAGAACATATAATTTCATCATCTTGGTCATCATCCAAGATTGGGGGAAAAATTCAGCAGGTAAGTAATTGTGGAATTTATCTAGCACTCTAGGAGGCTTCTTTTGTACTCTAACAATGTCACACCTTGGACATTCTACCCCTTAAGGCCTTGAATCTGTGAGATACCTTTGCTTCATTTTCAGCCAGAAACATATCCCCACAGTTTATAGATGGGGATCATCATATGGTTCATCTCTCAAAGTTAAGACCCTGGTCATGGTGTGTGAACTAAGCACATTTAGAGAAACACACATTGAACCAACAGTTCTCCACATGGATTTTGAAATTAGTACAAGAGGAGATGCTGGGGAGCCATCAAATGATGTCCTGGAAATTCTAAATATAGTCCTCCAAATTCCACAGTCATCCATGTTTCGCTCCACTTCGCTAGCATTGCCAGGTAACAGCTTTTCAAGAAAACGGTAGTAAATGCAACCATATGACTTCTCTGATGTCTGTTCTCAGACATTACGGAATGTAAAATTAGATTCCTTAGATTAAAGAACAGAGTTGATATTCTCTTAGTGAGCCATCTGTACTTGTGCAAAGGCAACTTACAAAAGTCCTTTCAACCAAAGATGTTTAGAGAAAAAGGTTCACTTGGTCCATTCAATATCTAGATGGAAAGCCTGCTGACAGTCTGTGGAGCCCCACAGAAGCTTCCCAGATGCATTGTAAAGGCTTTGGCTTGGCTGCAGAGCATCTCAAGTTCCAAGGGAAGAAAATCAATCCTAGCTCCCAGTAGTTCAGCCTGAGAAAGGGGACTGTTTGAGAAGCATTTTTGTTGTTGTTGTTGTTGTTAAGCAACAGGGTACATTTGCTGCCTGAGACAAGGAAGGTCCTGAATCTCAGATGAGCACAGGCCTTAAACACCAAGAAAGTAGAGCTATTAGGTTAAATGAACCTAGCTGGGCTTTGATGGATGTCAGATGGGCTTCTGAGCAGCTGCTGAACTACTCAAACTAAGGAGAAGCCTGTACCAACTAGAAGCATCCTTTTACTAAAGGAGTAAGAAATTAGTAAGCAAGGGAAATTTATTTTTCCCTCCCTACTCCTTGCCTTGCCTTTATGCCTGACAATGAGCTAAGTTGTGTGGCATTGACAAAGCTAAATTACACAGTTGATTGTTTTTCCAGTTTCCCTTCATAATTCCTTAGAATCTTGTAGAAAAGGAAACTGCCCTTTAAAATATATGGGAGCTTGCAAGAAAAAAAATGTGCAGCCACATTTTAATTAAGAAATGATAGACTAGATTATATGATGACACAAGAAAAAATGGACCTTGAAGTAATGAAGCAGCGTGAAGAAAATGGGCCAGAGTAGAAATGATAATAAATTACTACTAGTTTAAGGTGAGTTATTGATATTCTGTGACCTCTATGAATTCCACTTTGCAGTCCAATTTGTAACGGTCACATGGTTTATTTGAGTCTCCCCTCCTAGTTCCAGAAGGCATAGCAACATGCTCTGTGAACAGCACAGAATTCTCCTGCTGACTGGTTTGTAGACTCTCCACTTGAAGTGCTGAACTTACAATCTGGTTTGAGCAAAGAACTGCTGACTGGCAGCTGGCATGTGCACAACTATTGGCTCCAATACTTTAAGGCTTGGCTGTTAGAAAAAAATACAGTGAGATCACGGATCTTGGAGTTGGCTGCAAAGGACACAGACTATCTCTGTGCACACTCTTTCTGTGATAGTTCAGTTTTCTTCTGTTTTTCTTGATGGATAGGGGCTTTTCTTCGCCTTTTATGGTCTAATCATAGATCCCATGGATTGGAGAATAAATAAACTCCTACTTATTATAAGACCTTTTTCCATCACTTTCCATTTTTCATTTTAACTTCTTTTGGGATAAGAATATTAGGAGAAATAAGAAAGAATGAAAGGGCATACCCAGAGAACAATTTGAGATGACCAAATCCTGCCTGATGATAAAAAGGTGAAATTTAGCAAAAGACATACATGGTGGCGCTAGCCAGTTTGGCTCAATGGACAGAGCGTGGGTCTGTGGACCAAAGGGCCTTGGGTTTGATTCTGGTCAAGGGCACATACCTCGGCTCCTCCCCCACCCGGGCCCTGGTCAGACTACATGCAGGAGGCAGCCAATCAATGTGTTTCTCTCAAATTGATATTTCTCTCTGTCTTTCCCTCTCTCTTTCACTCTCTCTAAAAATCAATGGAAAAATAACCTCAGGTGAGGATAAAAAAAAAAAAAAAAAAAAAGGACATACATGGTGAAAGACATTGTAGTCAGCTTTGAGGCTTCAAAACTTCATTCATTCATTCATTCAATCAAATAAGAAATCCATTTCACCAAAGGAAAATGACTTATTGTTTAAAACTCAACCATAAAATTAGCATCAGAGCTGACTGCTTTTTAGTGTAGATTATTAGAAAAGGAAGACATTTTTTTCTAAATGTGTTAACTTATAACAAAAACAAGTCCTCTTCTGAAAAATGAAATGTATCTTTTCTTCCACATTCCAATTTTTAATTCTCTGCTCGTGACTGGAGGGCATGAGTACTTGAATTTCTTGATATTGAAAATTGAAACTCCTATTTATTATAAGACCTTTTTCCATCACTTTCAATTCTGAAGTGTAATGCACATCCTGGAATTATGCTTCATGGAGTATGTGGGGCATGTTTTAGATCCTTGGGACATGTTTCAGATATTTTATATAATAATATGCTCTTTTAAATTTCACAATCCATATAAACATATTGAAGGCTTAAAATCCTATCCACCAAACTGTTTGAACATAAACATATATTTTTAAATGTAGTACAATTAAGGGATTAATAAGTACAAATTGACAGTAACAAAATAGTCATTGGGATGTAAAAAGAAACAGCATAGGGAATACAGTCAATAATATTGTAACAACCATGTATAGTGCCAGGTGGGTACTTGAATGATCAGGGGAATACTTCATAAATTATATAGATGTCTAACCATTATGCTGTATGCCGGAAACTAATGTAAACTAATATAGAATGTCAACTGTAATTGAAAAAAATAAATGTAATACAATTATTTTTCTGCAGAACAAATATTCAAAAGATATGATTTGGGAAATGCTAATATAGTGCAAAGAAAATGGACTGATACTCAAGAAGGCCGATATTCACTTTCTGGTTTTCCTAATAAAGTGTGCCTATATTAACTTTTAAAAATTTACACATACACATGCATGGATTCACAGAGGAAAAGATGAAAGGAGAAAGGAAGGAAGCTGGGGAGGGAAAGAGAGAGGAGAAAGAGAGATACAGAGATAGAGAGATTGGTTTTGCCCAAAGCCTTAAATAATTTAATCTCCAAATATTTGTTTTTTTATATGTAATGGTGAAAGTAGTGTTGTATATCAGGAAAAGAAAAGAAAATTACATTTGAATATATACTGTGTGCCACTCACTTTTAAAAGGTACTTTATATATGCTATTTCATAAAGTTACCAGAATAATTGCAAAAAGCACCATTTTAAGGTCATTTTCTACTCCCAAAATGCTATGCCTCTACAATGTACACAATATATATTATTTCAAAAATAACATTTGCCTTTTGAAATAAGCCATTTCAAAATCTGAAATATAAAACTGAAGACACTAAGATTACCTTCTCAAAAACATGCCTGTATGAGTATAATTAAGTTGGAATGCAGGCCTCGTCCTATTGTAACATGTTATTAAAATCCACTCTCTGCTGTCTATACCCGTGGTCGGCAAACTGCGGCTCGCAAGCCACATGCAGCTCTTTGGCCCCTTGAGTGTGGCTCTTCCTAAGCCTTAGGAGTACCCTAATTAAGTTAATAACAATGTACCTACCTATATAGTTTAAGTTTAAAAAATTTGGCTCTCAAAAGAAATTTCAATCGTTGTACTGTTGATATTTGGCTCTGTCGACTAATGAGTTTGCTGACCACTAGACACCATTCCTCAAACAAAGCAAAGGTGACTCTAAGATCAGTATCAGGGATAACATATAAATCCTATAAACAGTATCCTTTTATCTTCATTGTGCAATTCTGTTCAGTGTGTTGAAGAGTGCAAAATTAAAATCAGTAACAATTTAATACATTTCAACCTTTGTTTTTGTTCTTGTTTTGCTTAGACTCTACAGTGACAATGCTAATGATTGTTGATAAATGAGCAAAGCAGGAAAAAAAGGAGCGCAGGACATTTCCCCATTATATACAAGGTAATGAAGTATGGAATGAAACATCTACCACACAGCCAGGTTCACGGGCTTCATACATGTCTCCTGACCCAATTAGTGTGGAGCTATTGTAATTACAGACTATCTACTCCCATCCTCATCAATTATCTTCACCATCATTTACTAAACACTCACATGAGCATTTAATTCTCATAAGAAACCTTAGAGATGCTGCTAGCCCTATTTTAAATATAAACAAGCTGAGGTTCAGAGAGAATTGTGAGTGGCCAGAGGTCATACAACACACTGCCTGGGACTCAGACTCAAGCTATTTAACTCTGAAAACGTGCTTTCATCACTGCTTAATTCGACCACACATTAAACAAAGCTCTCATGTGTGTCTTAAAGTTGGTGGGGGCACAGAGGATCAGGAGGCTGACATTTAAAGGCCAGTTCAAATAAATGCCCCGATCGGGGTTTCTCAGCCTTGGCACTCCTGACATTTTGGGATGAGCAATACTTTATTGTGAGGGACAGCCTTGTGCATTGTAGGATGCTTAACACGATCTCTGGCTTCTATTAACTATATCCAATTAGTGTCTACCTATCCCCCCATCAAGATGTGACAGCCAAAACCATCTCTAGACATGGCCAACTATTTCTGGGGAACAAAATCACCCAAGTTTAAGAAGTTCTGTCTAGAGCAGCGATGGCGAACCTATGACACGCGTGTCAGAAGTGACACGCGAACTCATTTTTTTGGTTGAGTTTTCTTTGTTAAATGGCATATAGATATAAAAAATATGTCTTTCTTTTACTATGGTTGCAAATATCAAAAAATTTCTATATGTGACACAGCACCAGAGTTAAGTTAGGGTTTTTCAAAATGCTGACACGCCGAGCTCAAAAGGTTCGCCATCACTAGTCTAGAGGAATGATGCCTTTGCCATACCACCTGAGTAATCAACCCTGCAAGGGTCCCAATATTTATCACAGGCCTTCTGGGGCTTGGATCTTCCTGGTTCTCTCCTACCAAGGGACTGGCTCCCTCAAAGATTCACTAAACAACATGATCCTTTTGGCTTTCACTAAGCTAATCAAGCCCTTCTAGTCATTGGAGCATTATATTTATCTTACCTGACATTTCTGAAAAATGGTTAAGATCTTAGAACAGAAGCATAAAATAGCTGAAATTTTGGGGAAAAAACTCTGATGTTTTAACTATGCCTGCATAATGGTGATCTGCTTAAATATCTGTCCTGAATTCTGCAGAGGGTTACTAATATATGCTACCATGGCTAACAAGATTGCATTTTCTGTGTCCACTTGTCTGGAATATTTGCTCCATGGCCCCAACTCAGGTACAAGATATACAGGAAGGAAGGACACGAAGAAGAGAAAGAAGGTACCTGTGTCTAACGCCTTTATACAAAACCCATTTAATGGATGGCACTAGAGTCCCTTCCCTAAATTGTCATGTCCGTTTTCTAATCTCTCTTCCCTGTGGCAAATAAAATCAGCCCAAGAGATTCTAGTCTACCTGCCTCTGCTCTAAAATTAGCTAAGGAAATGCAAACCTGATAGCAAGGCATCCCAAATACTAAATTTAGTCTGGTATTTGCTGACTTCAGCAGAAAATATACTCAATATAAAAATGAAATGATGACATGGGTATCTTTTTTTTTTTTTGAAGTAGCAATGCTAAACCACTCTACGTGCACTACCTGCAGTCTTAAAAACAGATCGAGTTTTGTGCTTTTATTTTTCTCCCTCACTCCATGCATCAACACTATATCCTATGACCATAACTCAACTGACAAGGTTTTGATGATTCACAAGGTGAGAGTGAATTCAGCTTAGTTCTCCCCATGTGGCTAGGTATAGCTATGCTTTAGAAACTATGAGTAGTAGACTTGCATTTGTGTCATGTCATCTGTGATAGCCTGAGTCTAGAATAAAGGGAATCTATTCCAGATATTTTTCTGTGAGGGTTGCTGACCTCACCACAGGACTATGAAATATATGTATAGTCCCCAGTCGGGAGAGGGAAGTGGATGACTTGGGGTTCAAATCATGATATGCTGCTGAATGAATGTCCAAGTGGGAACACACATGCACACACACAGCTGTATGTCTCTGTCTTGACAAAGGGCACTTACTAAACTACAGAAAACAAAAGTGACTACCTGACTCCCTATGTTTTAGAATGATAGCTTGAGATCCACACATCCCAGAATACATAATCCAGAATGTATGCTTATAAAAACAAAAGACAAAAGTTGGTGAAATCTAGATCTATTGTAAGCCAGGAATCCTATTCTTAAATTCCTAATTAAAATTTAATATAAGATACTATATTAAGGAATGTGCTGTTTGATTCATTGAATAAATTGACAGTAACCTTAAACAAATGATTTAAAATTTTTATATTATTGAAGCAGAGAACATAAACTAATTTGCAAAGCAATCAATAGGTATCAAAATATTAAAAAAAATAGACCTTACCATCGGTGGTGGAATATAAGGTATATAACAGTTACATAAAAGCATCATACACTTTAGATTTAAACTTTAAAAAAAAATTAATCCTCACCCAAGGATATGTTTATTGGTTTTAGAGAGAGAGGAAGAAGAAGGAGAAGGAGAAGGAGAAGGAGAAGGAGAGGAGGAGGAGGAGGAGGAGGAGGAGGAGGAGGAGGAGGAGGAGGCGGAGGAGGAGGAGGCGGAGGAGAGGAAAAGAAGGAAGAAGAAGAAGAAGAAGAGAAGGACGAAGAAGAAGCCAGAAGAAGAAGAAGAAGAAGAAGAAGAAGAAGAAGAAGAAAGAGGGAGAGAGAGAGAGAGAGAGAGAGAGAGAGAGAGAGAGAGAGAGAGAGAGACATTGGTGTGAGAGAGAAACATCAATCAATTCCCCCCCTTACATGCCCTGACTGGGGATTGAATCTGCAACTTAGGTATGTGCCCTGGCCAAGAATTGAACCCGCAAACTTTTTGGTGTACAGGACGACACTCCAATCAACTGAGCCACCTGGCTGGATAGATTTAAATTTACTTAAAAATATACTTATTAGAATGCATTTAACAGGCTTCTTGTCTAATGGTCATCTAATCTTTGCTTGAACTCTTTCAGGGATAGAAAGCTTACCATTTAAGATTCAATATTCTTCAGCTGGATGATCTACTCGCTTTAAGTCATACTGATATTAATCTGATTATCTTTCCACACACACACACACACACACACACACACACACACATCCACATATATCTTATACTCACTAACTCTAGTTCTGACCATTGGACCAATGCAGGATTAGCATACTTTCTTTCTTATGCCCATCTTTCATACATTTGGAGAGCCACGTGTGGTCTCCCTTCTCTAGGTTAGATTTACTCAGTTAGGTTACAGCCCATGCTTCCTTGCATTAACAAGCTTGTGATCTACAAACTCTGACATTTGGAGTCCCTCAGTTGAACATACTGTAGCTGCTATTGCTCTTTCCTTCTTTATTTCATTTTTGTGATCACAATATATATATATACAGTTAGTTATATAGAAGCCACTTAGCATTGCATCATAAATATCTCTTCATTTTTAACTTTATTTTTAAGAGCAGTTTTAGGTTTACTACAAAAATTGAGAGGGAAGTACAGATATTTTCCATATATCTGCCCCCCTCCCACCCCACATATACACAGCCTCCTCCACTATTAATATCACTCACCAGAATGGTACATTTTCCCGCAGGGATGAACTTACATTGAAACATCATAATTACCCAAAGCCCATAGTTTACCTTATGGTTCATGCTTATCATTCTTTCTATGCATTTGTCCAAATGTATAATTACATATATTCATCATTATAATATCGCACAGACTGTTTTCATTGCTCTAAACATTCTCTGTGCTCTAGTCATCTCCCTATCCCCTTCTAACAACTACTGATCTTTTTACTATCTCCATATTTTTGCCTTTTCTAGAATGTCATAGAGTTGGAATCATACAGTATGTACCTTTTTACTGGTAGATTGGCTTAGAAATATGCATTAAAGTTATTTCATGTCTTTTCATGGCTTGATAGCTCAACAGAATACTTTATTGTTTGTATGTACAGCACTGTATTCATCCATTCACCTACTAAAGGATATCTTGGTTGCTCTCAAGTTTTGACAATTATGAAGAAAGCTATTATAAACCTGTGTGCAGGTTTTTGTGTAGACATGAGTTTTCATCTCCTTTGGGTAAATACCAAGGAGCATAATAGCTGAATCATATGTTTATTCTATAAGAAACTACTAAATCCTCTTCCAAAATGGCTGTACTATTTTTCATTCCTACAGCAATGTATAAATATAGGTCCAATTCTTGGTAGCATTTGGTGTTGTTAGGGTTCTAAATTTTGACCATTCTAATAGGTGAGTAGTGGTATCTCATTGTTATTTTAATTTGCATATTCTTGATGACATATGATAAAACTTCTTTAGGTGTTTATTTGCCATTTCTATACCTGCTTTGGTGAAGTACCTGTTAAGGTTTTTGGCCCATTTTTAAAATCAGGTTGTTTGTTTTCTTACTGTAGAGTTTTAAAAGTTATCTGTATATAAGAATAAGAATCATTTACCAGATGTGGTTTTTGTAAACATTTTCTCCCAATCCGTGGCTTATAATTCTCTTGGTATTACCTTTTGTAGAGCAGAAGATTTTAATTTTAATAAAGACCAGCTTATCAATTATTTCTATTATAGATTGTTTATTTGGTGTAAAAAGATATCACCATATCCTAAGTTTTCTCCTATGTTACTATCTAGGGGTTTTATAGTTTGCACTTTACATTTAGATCTATGATCCATTTTAGGCTCTGTGGCACAATGGATAGCACACTGGACTTCTAGATCTATGATCCATTTTGAGTTAATTTTTGTGTAGAGTATAAAGTCTATGTATAGATTCATTATTTTGCATATGAATGTCTAATTATTCCAGCACCATTTGTTGAAGGAATAATTTTTGTTCCATTGTATTGTTTCTACTCCTTAGTCAAAGATCAATTGACTGTATTTATGTGTGTCTATTTCTGGGCTCTCTATTCTATCCCATTGATCTATTTGTCTATTATTTTGCCACTATCATACTGTCTTGATTACTATAGTTTTATAGTAAGTCTTGCAGTTGAGCAGTGTCAGTTCTCCAAATTTGTTCTTCTCCTTAAATAATGTCTTGTCTATTCTGTTGTGTTCTTTTTGCCTCTTCATATAAATTTTGAAATTATTTTATATACATCCATATTAACTTGACAAAATTATTTTTTCATGTTAAAAAATCATAATGTAGACAATATTCTCAAATTATATAATTAAATTAATAGTTTGATTAAACAAATGATATGTCTCATGACTGCCATTTATAAGATATGCAGAGGCTGAGTCTCTTAGAGTTCCCATAGACCTATAAGACCCATATGATTCCATAAGCCTTTCTTAAAATCTTAAGGAGAGGATCACATCACTGAATCTGGATCTGCTGTTTTTGAGTATCAATGCAAAACCTTGCAACTTAGCCTAGAGTTAGAAGATTCAGGGAGACAATCCACAGTAGCAAGATTTAATAAAAAAGTAAGAATGCTGTGTTATTAATTTTCTTTGAGAAATATGCCAAGTAAAGCAAAACATTTATGCTAGATCTGGTTGGCACAATCTCTCCCCTATAGAAAACACTATAGATAATTGAACTTACAAGTTCATCTGAGGAGCAAGATATTAGAGTCAAATGAAACATGATCTATATAGCTAGCAACACCAGTTACATAGGTTATATCAAGTATTCTGAACAGATGTCCATGAGCTCTTGGGCTTTAAGGCATCTGTGATACCCAAGACATTGTGAGGGGAAAAAGTGTGTTTCTATGCACATGTTTCATGTTGAGGAGTGAAAAGGCAACAGTTACATCAGATCCTCAAGAGGGTTCACAATACAAACAATGTTAAGCATTAAATAATATGCCATGCCAAGTGAACAGGAAATCTTATTCATCCGTATAGAAATTGCTATTCCTGAAACAACTTTCAGACACACATATTTTTCACTTTCTTGGCTTCATAGAAACCACCCTTTCTGTTAATATACTCTTTATGCAGACAATTTATTTTTATTTTTTAATCTTAATTGTTGAAAGCATCACATATATCCTCTTTTTCTCCCACTGACCTCTTATAGCTGTCCCCCGCCCCTGCCCCAGGCATACATCACACTGTTGTCTGTGTCCATGGTTTATGCATACATGCATACAAGTTCTTTGGGGCTTATACACATCCATATTAACTTGCCAAATTTATCCCTTCCCACCAACCCACCCACCCATCCTCTCCTTCCCTCTGAGATTCCAAAGTCTGTTCCATGCTTCTATGTCTCTGGATTTATTTTGTTCACTAGATTCCACATATGAGTGAGATCATATAATACAGTGGGGCCTTGACTTATGAGTTTACTTCATTTCGTGACGGAGCTCATAAGTCAAATTACTCGTATGTCAAATCATAAAGTGAACAAGTGAGACACGTGATGCTGGGCTGATGTTGTGGCGTTCACTGTGACGTTCGCTGCGCCAGCTAGTGGTGGGGTATCTGAAGCTGGCTCGTAACCCGAATTTTAGCTTGCAATTCAAAGCAAAAAATCGGCCAAGAGACAGCTCGTATCTCGAAAAACTCGTTAGTCGGGACACTCGTAAGTCAAGGCCCCACTGTACTTATTTTGCTGGCTGGCTTATTTTGCTTAGCATAATACTCTCCAGGTCCTGTTGTTGCAAATGGTAAAAGCTACAAATGGTAAAAGTTCTTTCTTTTTTACAACTGCTTAGTATTCCATTGTGTAAATGTACCATTCATCTGATGATGGGTACTTGGGCTGTTCTCAAATCTTAGCTATTGTAATTGTGCTGCTGTGAACATAGGGGTGCATATATTCTTTCTGATAGTTATTTCTGATTTCTTATGATATATTCCTAGAAGTGGGATCACTGGTTCAAATGGCAATTCCATTTTTAATTTTTTGAGGAAACCATGTTGTTTTCCATAATGGCTGCAGCAGTCAGCAAACCCACCAGCAGTGGACTAGGGTTCCCTTTACTCCACATCCTCACCAGCACTTATTTGTTGATTTGTTGATGGTAACCATTCTGACAGGTGTGAAGTGATACCTCATTGTCATTTTAATTTGCATCTCTCTGATGATCAGTGACTTTGAGCATTTTTTTCATATGTCTTTTGGCCTTTTATATGTCCATTTTGGAGAAGTATCTATTTAGGTCCTTTGCCCATTTTCTAATTGGGTTGTCTTCCTATTGTTAGGTTGTATGATTTTCCTTATATATTTTGGATATTAACCCTTTATCAGATGTACATTGCCAAATATATTCTCCCATACAGTGGGACAATTTGTTAGTGTACAATTTTCTTTATTTTATAAATCTGCCCATAAAAATATGACACAAATCACACCATTTAGGTCTAATGGTTTTTCTAATCTCTAGTCACATATTTAAGGTGCCTTCCTGAGGGATGGGTGCAACTATGATCAGTGAATGTCATCCACTGAATATCCCCATGTTCTAGAAGGATCATGGGGAAGCTCCCAAATATGTGTTCTTAGTACTATCGCTATTAGAAAAGGGACATGTGCAAGGGCATATCTATTGATGTTGGAGTTCTGATCCTTTGTAAAGAACAACAGATTTGGATTCATTACCTTTCACCTTTACATGTCATTTTTGGTAATGTGTAATCGTAGTAATCTGACACAACTACCATAAAAGTAGAACTTTCTCTTTAGACCCAACTTAACCACATGGGTGTGTGTTTCATTCCTCTCTCAGTTACTCAGACTGCACATTCCCTTCCATGCTGTTTTCCTCAATAGCTTATATGGCTATGGAATACAAGGGAAGAAAACTACCAAAAGAAATAAGAGTAAAATAAAACAAATTGCCAAGGAAAAATATCCAAAATTGTTTCACAGAGAGAAGGGAAAAATCGAGGTTTCCACAGATGAGTGCTTTTAATTAGAAAGAGGGCTGAACAGCAAAGAGCTTATGCTAATAAGCAGCCTCTTTTCATCAGCTTATTAAAAGGAACATTTTTAACTGCCAAAGAGTTTCAAAAATGGTAATTATTACAAAATTATTAGTAGGCTGATGGTAGGGGAAGGAAAGGACTGGTCAGGAACTGAAATTAAAAAGCTTTGGAATACTCCAGGCATGCCCAGTGATCCTCAGTGATCCTAAAGAAGGGGGCAGTGTCAGGGTGGGCATCTGTGTCAGCTTCATCTCTTTTCTTCTATAAAGACTGCGTTATTTCCTAGGTCTCCTGGTTTCCCACTTTTCCTTTTCCTTTTAGATTTTTTTTTTTCTTGGCTGGCCCATTATCACTTCTAACATGTTTTCCCAAATAACTTTTCTCTTCCTTCTTTTATCACTACAAGGCTGTGTTTCCACATTCCTGCTATAAATATACTTTCCTTGTGTACTGATCTTTGTACCCAAACATGCTCAACCTATCTAACTTGAATTTTAATATGAAAAAATCCTATTAATATGTGGCATCTAAGGAATATTTCCAGCATTTTCACTCTCTTTTGTATCATAGTTAGAGAAGAAAACCTCCAAATAGTTATTAAATGCAAGTCTAATATGAATTAAAATACCAGGATCTCTTACCCTAAAGTAAGCTTCTAAATTTGTTGTGTTTGTCAAGGCATAAGCAAAACACACAATCCTCTATAAGTATTTAACAAAAAGAGGAAATTAATGTAGGGACTTGACAAATAGATGATGGAAGAGGATGAGAAGTCAACCAAGGAACACTAGGCCCTAAGGAGATTAGCAATCAGAAAGCTACTTCTTCCCTCTGGTTGTACAGACAGGGGAAAAGCTATCACTTAAACTTAGAGGCAATAATGGGAACTATGCAGGTCTGTCCTGGGGATCTGGAGTCACAGAAGAAATGCAGGGGCTGTCCAAGTTACCAGATAGAGAAGAGAGAGAAATACTCCAGCTGTTTCCTTTCTTTTGCCCTCCCGTTTTCCACCAGAACTTCCACTGACTGGGCCCAGCAAGAGCCCAGTTTAGCAGGGGAGCCTTGGAAACAAAGCCTGTGGAGGTTAACCTCCTGCGACAAAGACGGAGAAGAACAGTGCACGACGGCCTGGATATGAAGAGCAATCACCCTGAGGCTAGCATACTCCAGCTCTATCTAGGAAATGGATTATTCCGTGTGTGTGTTGTTGTTTTATTTAATTTTTTATCTCCTGTATGTTAGCAAATAATCAATGCCTGTGTCAAAACAGTATTTAAATATTTATAAGAGACCCTAAACCTGAAATATTTGAAAGCTTCTAAGTCCCCTAAGTCTTAATTACTCAATGCATGCTCTAGCTTTGAACTAGCTATCTTGGAAACTAAGGGTTCAGAAACTCATATGCTTATAGACATAATTTCCCCACTGTATCCATCCATACAAATTGGGGAACATCAGGGCAAGGAAAAGATAGGATATCTGTACAGCTGCAAACTTCATTTATTTCAGAAATCATATGCTGCTACAAAAATAAATGCGTAGAGGGATATAATAAAGAGATATGGAGAAGTTGATAAAAATAAAATTTATGACATGCATTTTTTATTTAAAGGCCAGACTTAATCTATTATAAGTTATCTGCAGACTCACAATTATGAAATGTATAATCTGCAGACTCACAATTATGAAATGTATATTTCTAAATTATAAATCTAGTGAATAGCAGAAACAGCAGAATCAGGTTGTCTAATTTCAGTGGAACATTATGTTGCTTGGCAAATCATTTACTTGACCCCGGGCAGTTCATTTATGCAACCCTATCGTAGAGTTCCTAAAGTTTTCCACTCTGCTTTAGCATCCATTTCCTAAACACATTCAGAATAAACTTCTCTAGGTGACATTTTCCTCAGTTTCCCTTCCTACACCTGTAACACCTATAGGTTTATTCATCTTTACTAAATCCCTGTCACAAGAGAAGTACTCTGTCCTGTCTCCCTGGAGTCCATGTGACCTTGGGCCTTACTTAGGTCTTGTCCTCTCAACAACTGGCAACTACTTCTATTAGTTAGTGTTTTTCTTCTAAATGTTTTACTTTATCTCTTTTTTTTTTTTTTACCACAATCATAACTTCCATTTTCCTCTAAAATTTGGTTATTCCCAGATGAATGCACATGGATCTAGTCTTGTATTGTGTAGCTAGATATATTTCCAGCTGCCTACCAGGAAAATCCATGTTGTCACACCTAACATGTTCTCGATGAAGTCATGTGCCCTTCCAAACATGCTCTGCTTCCTTTATTCTCATCAATTTAAATTCCAAAATAGAAATCCATTCCTATGCCTGGAATACCTTCCTCTTAATAATCCCTGTGTGTCTTGCTCTTTCCTGTCATTCCCCTCTTTGCCTCAGTGAGACTTCGCTAATCAAAACAAACTTAAAAGAGCTGCCCTGTTGCTCCGACACAGCATTCTGTGTTAATGATCTGCAGAGCATTTCCATCTTTGGATAATATTATTCATTTGTTTATTCATGTATTGTCTATCGACTCCCCATTAGAAAATAAGCTCCAAGAAAACAAGGACTCAGTCTTTTTTATTATTATTATTGCTGATACATACTAGGTGTTCAATAAATATTTATTAAATGAATAAATAATGATTTCCTGATTCCATTAACGATTCAATTGATAACCAAGTCTTGTTGATCCTACCTCAGAAATATTTTCCCCTGTCTCTCTTAGTTAAGATTATTAGCCTTATTTTTCCTGGACTATTTCTAAATGGCGAAGCCTGCAGTATCTATCTAAACATCCTCTAAATTACTGTCAAAATCCTATTACAAAACAAATAATGTGCTCATGATACTTGGTTCTGCACATAAAAATCTCTACTTTTTTTTATTGCTTAAAAGGTAATATCCAAATGTCTTAGATAGGAATACAAAGACTTCTAAATCTGATCCATATTTTTCTCTTAGTTTTTAATTCCTACCATTTTTATCTATAATCTATATTCAAGTGACATACACTTTATCTCTTTTCTCCAAACATGTCAGACCTTCTCATGACCCTTTGTTCTAGTACATATGGTTATCTCTACATAAAGTGTTTTTCCTTTCTTCGTTGGAAAATTATAACACTTCTTCTAAAACTCAATCCCAGTATCACCTCTTTTGTGATATTTTTCTCTGTATCGTCTTAGTAAAATTGGTTCCATTCCCTGTGTTTCATTTTAGCACTTACTGCATCTCACAACATATATATAGAGGCAACATGCCTCTTCTGGGCTGTAATTCCTATGGGGCATATTTCCTGACCATCACTGTATCCTATAACCTAGCACCTGCCTACAGCAGAGTTTGCTGAGTGAATGAATACATAAATATGTCAATTCAAACACAGGAGAGACTATAGCCATTTTCTTGGGAGTTGTCTATTTTCTCAAATAAAATCAAAATGGAAGCACAGAAATACTGATTCTAAGGGACGAGAGAAAGAAAAGAGGGAAGAAAAAGTAGAGTGTACTTCAGAAATAAAACACATACTAAATCCTGCAGCCATTTCATTGTGTTCTTTTTACTTTCACTCCATGGATCTTTAAAGTAAACAAAACAAAATAAAAACAAACAAACAAACAAAAGACCCCACACAAGTAGGCCAAAAGGTAGGTGTTCTGCAATATTGTTTCTTTACAGTAACCCCATCCAAACTCTTCATTTTTCCAATGGAAAAAAAATAAGTTTGACTAAAATCACCCAGTTAATAAGTAGTAGTATCTTAATTCATTTTCTAAAATAAAGATAAATTACCCTTTCATCACACATATTTTCTCTCAGACATTGTTATAGTTTCCAGAGTTTAAAACACATTCTTATTCTTTATAACATAATTTTTGTTATAATTTTTTCAAATACACTCTACTCTCTTAAACTTATTTTTCTGATATATCACTGTCCTTGTTCATTTATAGAACTACATAGAAAGATAAGTACAAAAAAACATCTTATATACAAAATTTTGCTTCATAATAAGTGTTATGAGTGCAACCATGTTTTATGAACACCATGAAAGCTTATGACACTGACATGCATGTAATTTAAAACCTCCATACTTTTTCTGCAAAAGTACCTTATTTTCATTGTTATGTTTTGATGTGAATAACTATAGAAGGCAAATGCCAGTATTCTCAGCCCTAGTCCTAGTTTGTCTGAGAAAATTATGCCAAGTATGCAGTGCCATCTGCTCCTGTAGCGATGCCATCCTTCCATTTTTCAGCACGGTGATAAACAACCCAACTGTACGTCATTCTCTCAGCCCCACAAGCACCTCAGGGCAGGTGAAGGGAGGGTATGTGGTCCCCCTATGTCACATCCAAAGGGATGCATTATGGTAGTACAGAAAAAGGGAGAGGCAGTAAGTGTACATTTGAACCAGGGATGGGAAGGCAGACCTAGAACTAATAAAGCATCCACAGGACAGACATATTCTTGCTTATTTTGTAATTGTCCTGGTAGAGAGGGAGTGAGAGTGGGGGTGATGCTCATTTCAGAACATTTTAAAATCAGCAAGCCTCATCTCAATTTTTTGTGTGACTGTGGTCATTGTCTCACTGATAAAGATATTTGAAAATAAGGTGGGAAAACCATATAGAACTGGTGGTATTAACAATTCATGCAGGGCTTACATATCATTTTCAGGTAAGACACAGAAGTGAGGTCCGGGAACTCTGATCTTGACTAAGTGCTGTGAAAATTGAGAGAATGATAAGTCTGGGAGTAGGCATTATCTAATATTTAAATGCTTCCATAATTTCCCTACCTCTCTGTTGAGCTGGCTTCTGTTTGTTCACAGTGACAGGAAACTCATTACCTTTTTCTATCAGACCATGACCTTTTTATATGTATTCTATACTTTCCAGGTCTTTTTAGATATGTATGTCACAGTTTCTTGGTTTGGGAATAAAGCAAATTGTCATTTGGCATTAATATCCTACCTCTATAAGCTCTAAGACACTAATAAGTAGGTTGAATAAATATTTAAGAAAGTTAACATGTGAAGAGGTATTCTGCTGATTTGAGAATGAAAATATGCCCTATTGATGTGTTTGTCTCACATCAACATTTCTCTCTGTCTTTTCCTATCTCTTCTACTCTCTCTAAAAATCTATGGAAAAATATCCTAAGGTGAGGATTTAAAAAAAAGTCCTGGCTGGTTTGACTCAATGGATAGAGGGTCAGCTTGCGGACTGAAGGGTCTCAGTTTTGATTCTGGTCAAGTTACACATGCCCGGATTGTGGGCTAGATCCCAAGTAGGGGGTGTGCAAAAGGCAGCCAATCAATGATTCTCTCTCATCACTGATGTTTCCATCTCTCTCCCTCTCCCTTCCTCTCTAAAATCTATCTATATCTATCTATATCTATATCTATATCTATATCTATATCTATATCTATATCTATATCTATATCTATCTATCTATATTAAATTTATATACACATTTTAAAAAGAGAATGAAAATCCTACAAATATGACATAGAAAAATAAAATTATAGAAATAATTGGAAATAATTTTTAAGAATTGTTACAACAAAGTGTTTACTCTTAGTGTGGAAAGGAAGAAGTTTGGGGACTAGGGTAAGCTTACAAGTGCACTCAGGGAAGAAATGTTTCTGTGGGTAGAATCGTGAAAGAATGTCAAGCTGCATTTTAGCCTGGAAACCAGTATGGAATCTAGAAAGAAGAAACTCTAGTAACTAAGGTCTGCCTCTAATTTTTGACTACATAAAGCACAGATGCATTATATAAACATGCAATGATAATAAAAACCAACAAATGGGAATATTTCTCAGGCCAAATGGACTCATTTGAGAGTGTTTGATATGAATTACTTATCTTTCCTAAATTATAGTGAAATGGCATGTGTGCACCCAGAGACCTACAGATCATGGTGAGTTTGAGTCCCAGAGTATAGTAATCAAGGAGAATAACAAAAAGGATGGTGACTCTGGAAGACATTCTCTTTGAAAGTGATACCATTAATCACCTGAGTAGTGACAGTTACCAAACTTTGTGTCAGGTAATGGACTAGGTTCTAGAGATACAAACTTAAAACAGACAGATGTCCTACCTCTAGAAGCTCAAAGATTAGAAGGAGAGATTGATGCACAACCAAGTAATTCACTTAGAAGGAGGGCTCAACTTCTGGGAAAAGTTAGAAATGGCTTCAGAAAGAAAACAGAATTTTATCCTTCAGGGCCTTGAAGAATAAGTGGGATTTTAACAGCTAGAAGTGGAGAAAGGGACATTTTAATCAGCTGTGATATGTGGACAAGAACTCTGCGGCAGAGTAAGCCATTTAGCCCATATCCTCCATTCTATAAACCAGTGATTCTCAACCTTCTGGCCTTTTAAATACAGTTCCTCATATTGTGACCCAACCATAAAGTTATTTTCATTGCTACTTCATAACTGTAATGTTGCTATTGTTATGAATCATAATGTAAATATCTGATATGCAGGATGGTCTTAAGTGACCCCTGTGAAAGGGTGGTTCTACCACCAAAGGGGCCGCAACCCACAGGTTGAGAACCGCTGCTAAACATTACCTTGCCTTGGCAAAAGCTCAAGCGAAGGAGACAGGGCTATCTTCTATGTTCAGGCCAACCACATTGGGTACTTTTTGCCACTAGCTCTCCTCTGCCCTGCCCTGCTCATTCCTCATAGAAATTTCATGAGCAAGAAGTTAGGCCAAAGGTCCCTGTGTATGTATGTAGACATGAGCACATCCAGGTGTTTGTATAGACTTATGTTTGAAAGGCTGACATTTGTTCAACTCCCATCAGAAGAGTATTTAAAAATGAACTAAATTTTAATAACACTTTTAATATTAACAGAATCAGGGAATGCATGAATCTAAGGTATGTCTAAATAATATCCCTTGGTTTCAAGATTAAGAAATCATCTAGTCCCTTTAGCTGATACTTTGCCTTGGTGCCTGGATGACAAAGCACTTTTCTGCCTAACCCTGGGAGTTCTCAGATGTTTCATCTAATTCTAGATGAAATTAGTAGAAGATCCTTTAATATCTACTCTTCTGGGCACTACATCCCCCCCCCCCCCGGGGTGGGGGGGAAGGGTGGTCTTAGAAAATATTGCTCTACGAATCTCCTGTAGATCACACTTCACAAAGTTATGGACCAGTACTACTCTTTGGCATAAATTTATTGTTATCATTCTTATTATAGTTTTACCAACAACAACATCATATTGTCAATAACCCCTGCCATTAAAATGAACATTCATAATTTACAAAGTGCTTCCAAGTGTATTATCTCATTTAAGTCTCCCACAGACTCTAAGATGAACATTAGTATGATCCCTGTTTTATAAACAAAGAGCCTGGGATCTAGAGAAATAACTGACTTTCCCAGGACCACTCAGCTATTTGATAGCAGTGCCATAGAAAAATCCAGATCTCCTTCCAAGTCCTATGCCTTTTATTGCCCCCAAATGATGACTTGTGCCATACAGAATCAAATTCAATAAAATGAGTAATAGCATGCTTGACAATAAAAGGCATGGGTATTTCCTCCTTATCTCATTTAAACAGAGATATCATTGCATTATTTCCCTATAAATACATGTTCCAAGTGATATTAAATCTTTGCTGCCTAAAACACAATGTTAAGTACAGAGTACCAGGAGTTCCTGGTATATTCTATCTGCTCTAAAAGTACGCAGCCTGTTATTGACTACACACTTGGTAGCTCTTCCCTTGTTAGAGAGCTTCCTTTTTCCTCCTTCACATTGACTTCCAATTGTTTTCAAGTCATGGATCTGAAGAAAATATTAAAAAAAATAACTATAGCTGTATAGAAATTAAACATAAAGTATTACCAATACTGTGACAGCTTTTTTTAAAAAACAAAACAAAAAAAACACACCTCCCTCAGATGTTCAGAGTTGAGATGAAAAAAAGCAAAATAAATAACCCCATATGAGAAAAGGGAAAGTAAACTCATTGATGTCCATGTGTCTATATTAAAGCTGTGATGAAGTATTCAAGCAGAGAAGGAATGACCAGCTTATTCTTTAGGTGGGATTCACTCAAGGGACAGGAGATTAGCTGTACATGTGCCTACCTTCATCTTGTTGGCATAAGTTCAGACCCTTCCTTGTCAAGACATGGACCACCTTGGGAGGACATGTGTCCCCAGGCAACAGTTTTCCTTTTTATAAAACATGTTCCTGCCATTTGCACAGATCAGCTGAAACAATAAAATACTGGAACAAGTTATTAATTTATGGTTAAAACATCTGACTTGAGCATCAATTTGACTTATAAATTTTCTCTCATGAAATCATTCAAATTTCATAAACTCTAGAATCTAAAATTACTAATTCAGCAACAAAGTTTAGTGCTAATTTTTTGAGGAGGGCATTGGTAGTATAAAAGGCAGAGATGGGACAGAGGCGTCAAACACCTGATACCAACAACACCTTTTCAACAGGAATCTATCATGGAGGCCAAAGCCACCCAGCAAATGGTTTACTCATAAGGTTCATTACAGTGAAAGCAGGTGGTTCATTAGCATAGGAGAGGTCACAAATACAGATAGAAGCAAGTGAGATAAGGCAGTTCAAGTCTGGTAGGTCTCTGCTTTTATCTGGAGACTGTAGAGGACAGCACCCTTAAGGGAACTGTTTAAACAAGACTAGATAGCTGATCCATTCCTCAGGAGACATTCCTATAAGGGGCAGGAGCTTAGGCTGAATGACATCTGAGAATAATTCCAGTGTTAAGATTCCATAAAATATTTCAGTTTGCAAATACCTTAAGCTCATCCTACGGGAGCCTTACTTCATTTAGACATACCAAAATTCCTGCTTATCACTTAAGTCATGTTGTACCTTTAAATATAAATAGTTGGTAAACATCATTGCATTATTTGTTAAGCTTTAAGTCCTCAAAGCTGAAAAACGCATTGTGCTTCTCATACATTTGACCAATAGTGACAAATCACCAGCTGGAGGCAGCCCAAGAGGCCAATGTTTATTAAATGTCTCACTCAACCCCAAACCTCATGAATTGTTTAACATACAAGGAAGACAAAAAGCCAGTCTTTTTCCTTGTGTCAGCTCTTGTTAGTAGCATCCCTGCTCCTCCCGCTGCTGGCTTGGAACATTAACATGCATTGTCTTTAAACACATGGGGGCTTTGGGGGCCTCAGAGAACACAGCCAACCCTGTGCCAAGTGTCTACAAATGCCCACCCAGTCTACAAGCACAGAGGCAATATGTGAGGGCCACACGGATGGTATACACTTAGGAGGGCAGGGCATTTAGCAGTGTGTTCTGCCACCACTGGGGACAATTCCAATGTGCTAGAGAAAGAAACCAGTAATCTCACACCAAGAAGAAACCCTCCTGAAATTGATACAGCTAAAATGAGACTTTTCAAGTCATCCATTTAAAGTTAGGCATAAGAGAACTGGCTTTGGGTAGCCTGTGACCTGTGAGATGAAGACCTTTACCCACCCTTTGCAGTCATGAAGGCATTTTATCATTGTTGCTTTCTTTCCCATGTCGCTTCCCTCAATAGTTTGTGGGGGGAATCTGAAGGCACTGTAGGGGTGGTAGGTGGCTCATTTGGAAAATCTTTCCAGGCACTTGTAATCATGAGTTGCTCTGTTTCTCAATAGCTAAACATGTTTATAAATAATGGAAATTTCCTCTAAGAAGAAAATATTTTAGCATTATGAATGTGAAAAATTCAAGGAAATTTTTACTGTAATAAATGTCTCCTTAATGGGCATTCAACACTACCATGTCTGTAATTAGCATGATTTCAGCTGTCTTCACAAATGTTACCATAAAGTTAGCCTTAGGGATTTTTTGCTGCTTTATAACAGCCTCCAGGAAGACCAATGCATGACACCCAGCATTAAGAATTAAGGGATGCCTTGAGTGAACTGGAGACACAAGTCCTGGTCAACAAAGAGAAAGGCCTATTTGGTCTACAATGTCCTGACCATATTAAAAACAACAACAACACCTAAATACTGAATAAGTCTATCCCTCTCTAGAGTTTTTGACCACTATGATCTTGAGCTCCACCAGCAGTTCCAGAGCTGTTGTAGATTTAAAGGATTATCAGAGCTGTAGAGCACAGCACATGGCCTCACCATTTCCTTCCTCTTCCTCCCTCCAGAGAGAGCTACGAATGTTCTTGATAAAGTATTACTATTGCAAAGAGGTCTAAGAAATGGATGCATTTTGTAAATTAAATAAATACATAAATAAAACACCCTTCACCATCTGCACATACAGACCAGCCATATAAACATGATTTGCAGTAATAAGATGTCATTCATGTAAACACAGAAAATGGAAAGTGGTATTTTCTATTAGTGACATTCAATCCCCAAAGAGTTTCTGTTGTGGTCTTCTCTAAAAGATCAGCACAACTCCCTGGAGAAACAACTTTTTCTAGAACATTGCATATGTGTCATACATATAACATGCTTTTATTACTACTATCTGTCTTTTATCTTTTACATATCTTTGCAGATGACTATTCATAGTAATCCAAAATAAAACTGTAGAGGTGAGGGGGAAAAGGAGCCCTCCATAACCTTAAGTGTAATAAACCTTAATAATTCTGTCTTGCTTATTCACAAAGCTGAAGTTGGTCTAAAGGAGGACCTGTGTAGGTTTCTTTTGCAAGTATGAACACTTCTGACTTCTTCTTTTACATTGGACATGGACAGGTGCTGCACTTCAATAGACTCAGAAGTTTTAAAATAGCAAGGAAGAAACATAAATAAAACCAACAAAGTTTGAGTTTAAGAGTGGAGGGCAATGCCAGCAAAACCGAGTGGAGTGGTGTGAGGCAATGCTGTAAAGGTCAAAGTGAGAGCTCTTCTCTCTCAAGGAACCTGGTAAGATCATTCTCATTCCCCAATCATCATAACATTTTATGAAGTGCATATTCCTTTTCAGACCATCTAGTTCTTTCCAATCTAAATGCCATCACTTCTTTTCCATCACTTCCTTTCCCTACAGTTTCACACTGGTCCTCCGTTCTCTAAAGTCAAGTAATACTGACTGCACATCTTTCATGGGGGACATTTATTATGATAACCTGTAGAGTAGTTTCTCTTTTAATATACCCTGAATATACATGAAATATTCCCTAAAGATGGGGACCATAGTATATCTCTCAGTATCCCCAAAATCTGTACTATCCAAATACAGAGGAGGTAAAAACAAACAAACAAAAACTATCTGTTGATGATAAAAGTTTCTGTATCCATTCTACAATCAATAGTCTGTCCATAACTAAAATCTGGATTTGACAGTTCTTGTATTTATTCATGCAATGAATAGATTAATATAGAATTTCTCTCACCAATGCCTACTTGCTTTTCAGAAAAGGACAATGACATAATGTGGCCAGAGCAAAAATGAGAAGAAAACAGATTACTAAAGACAGAGAGGTTAAAAGAAGGAAGCCCAATATGTCATGGCAAAGCAGCTGTGAGAGTGGTTTCCTCCATTTTTCTTCTCATGGATTAACAAAACGGGTGCCTCTATTAACCCCTTCTTTCTGTAATGTCATAGCCTGATTTTTCTGGGACTCAAACTGACTTCACCAGGACTAGAAAAAAAGCCAACCCGTGGCTGTATATAAACCTTTGGCTACAATTTCTTACGGTTTGACTTGTTATTTTCAATCTTTTTGGAAGAAACTAATGGTTGGCACTATTTCCCAGAATCCCCAAATTTCCCTATAATATATCTTTCTATAAACCTCCCTCAATAAAAACTCATATTTTTGCCAAGGATATGCGCTTTTTTTCTCTGGTTATTTTCCAATCTCACAGACTTCCCCTTTCTGTTTCCCTAGAGAGATTTCTAAGAGGATATATACTCTCAAATTTCTTCAGACTGGATGGGGGCGCTCTCTTCAGTTATTAAGGCTGGACATTAAGAAAGCACCTTTCTCCTTTCTTCTTTGATCTTAATGTGTCTTTCCTTACACAGTACTTCTGTGTGAAAATACTTTTTCTCTATATTTTCATTTCATTTTTCAAAATAGCCCTAGTCTAGATTCTTATAGTCCAGCTCCTCCTCCTCCTCCTCCTCCTCCTCCTCCTCCTCCTCCTCCTCCTCCTCCTCCTCCTCCTCCTCCTCCTCCTCCTCCTCTTCTTCTTCTTCTTCTTCTTCTTCTTCTTCTTCTTCTTCTTCTTCTTCTTCTTCTTCTTCTTCTTGTCTTCTCCTTCCTTTCTTTTTTTGTTTTGTTAATCCTTATCTGAGGATATTTTCCCATTGATTTTTAGAAAGAGAAGAAGGGTGGAAGGGAGGCAGGAGAGACAGAAAGAGATACATTGATGTGAGAGACACACATCAATTGGCTGCCTCCCACCAGTGCCATGACCAGACCAGACCAGACCAGGGCCCTAGAGTGAGCCTGCAACCACTGTATGTGCCATTAACAGGGGATCAAATTGCGGACCCTTCAATTTGTGGGCCAATGCTCTAGGGGCAAGGCACTCCTCTTCTTGATCCACCCATCATCACTGGTGGTAATGTGTATTTCAATAACATGCTTCTGTACTTATATGACAAATATGGAACTGCAATGAAAAAAAAAAACTGAACAATTGAGAGCACTAGATTTTCAAAGAAAATCTAAAATTGTAATTATATTTCAGCACATCAGTTAAGAAAAGGAAGCTTGGCCAGAGAGGTACAAGAGTACTAGAGAGAGAAAATGTGATGCCTGACATGTAAATTTATCGATGAGTTTGCGACAGGGTAAGATCTTTGGTTAGATCAGACACAGTGTAGAAGACCACATGCTAGGACGGCCTGATTATGAGTCAGAAGTCTCTTTTTACCAGTCACTTTGAAACATGTATATTTATAGACAGAGAACCATAAAAATTGCATATGGTCTTCTGACCGCTTGAGCATTTAACTTTAACTAGAGAAGTGAAGTAGAAGACAATTTAATCTTTTTTCTCCTCCCCTTTTTTTTAATACTCCGGTAGCACAATATTACTCCAACTATTACAATTTGCCACTTAGTTAAATCCCTGAAGGCCATGCTCTGAGATTCCTAAAACTAGAAGCTGGAAGATATAAGAAGGAAAAGGATTGAGCTTACATGACAATTAGACAAGAAGTCTCTCTAGGAATCTAAATCAGCTTGGGCTTTAGGGGGGGGAAATGTATGCTTCCATGAGAAAAATAAAAAAATTTGTATTTCTAACAGCCTAGAGGCAAATCCATACTGAAACAGGAGGTGCTGTTTGAGAAGTTTATGTGTGTTTATTTATTTTTTTAGGTGACACATTGAGTCATAATGAAAATAGTTAGACACCAGTGGGTTGTTTATATTGTGACCATTTTCCTTCTTTCCTGACTTTCCTTTTTCTTGCTGGCGCTTGCCTGTTTATCCCATCTAATGCAATAAAATGCATAATTAATTTCTAAACGCTTCCGTTGAGCAGTGCAATTTGTCAAGTCAAGTTGTTAATAGAATTAAGCTTTTTATCAGCGATTAGCAAAAGAAGGTAAAAAAAAATTAATTACGGAATGGTATGCCTCCCTGGTTCAAAGCCAGGTTTTGGATTAAATGTTTGATAAAGGCTTCCTGACACGTTATAAAACATTTAGCAAAAGCTGCTTCCCCTGATGCGTTTAAAATCTGTCTCTGCAAAACCAACAGCAAGGCAGGAGCATTTGGGCAGACCTTTGTGCATACCAGTGTGGGAAGATAGAAAATCATTTTCACAAAATAGGGAGGAAAAGACTGGTTTCCCCCACACTGCTCAGGAAGAGGGACAAGCTGTGACCTCACAGGTGTTTTCCATCTTTAATTTTTGATAGTGCGATTTGCAGCTTGAGTAAAGTTGAAGAACTGGTTGGAAGGAGCAATAGGACAGTGCAATGATGGCATGATTAATATATAATATGGCTTCACCTATAATTACATACAACATATCTAGGTCAAAAGTAAAGAGTAGAAAGCCTTCTCAAAAAATCAGATCCTCTCTGAATCTCCAATATAAATTTTCCACTTCTCCCATGATCCGTACCCTTTTCATCTTTCTTCTGTGCCTCATCACCTCACTTTCTCTTAAAGTAGAATAATTCAATCCATTCCTTCCCCTCTTTTTCTTCACTCCAAGGGAAGAGGAAGGAGAGAAAGGATGAATATGGTGGGTCAGACCCTGACATGATCAATTTTTTTATGCGTGGCACTAATTACTGGGCCTCAGCAGCAGGAAACAAGCCCCATGTTATCTTTTTTCAACAGCTGTACTCAGGCACAGCCAACACTTCTTGCCTGGTCCTTCACATCTGGGAAACCATGCTTTGGGCCATCTGCTTCCAAGTCCCACATTAGAGGCACTTCTGGGCAAGGCCCAGGGTGTGGTTTCCATAGTATGTGCTCCTCAAACAAGGCACAGAATTTAGGAAGGGAGGTCAGAGGTTGGCCCTTCGGCCTCAGAGTCACACCCTGTGCTCTAACCGCTGAAAGCAGACAGCCCAGCATTGGAGTTATAGTAAACTAGAGGCCCGTTACAGGAAGATTCCTGCAAGAATAGGGCTTCCTGTGAAGCAGAGAAGGGAGCGAAACCCACAGAGGCAGGCTTTGCTCCTGCCTCCACCTCCCCGCTTGCTTCTCTGCAGCTTCGCTCCCTTCTGCAGTGCTTGGCTTCCTTCTACGTTGTCCGTTGTCTTCAGTCTTCGCTCCATGCCTGCATATCCATATTAACCACCATCTTTGTTGGGTTATTTTGCATACTCATCTGATTGGCTGGTGGGAGTAGCAGAGTGACACCAATTTGCATGTTTCTCTTTTATTAGTGTAGATAATGCTGACAGACTAATAAAATTGGTACACATTTACAAACAGAGTATACCCAAGCTACGGGTATATCCTCCATTACTTAGAAAACCGGGAGAAGAAAGAGTAAGTGATAAGCCTCAAACACACAATATGAAAAGCATTCTTTCTCTACCAGGGATGCTGTCTTTTTTTTTTTTTTATAGTAAAAGATGGAAATTTATTGAGAAACAAGCACAGACTCCCACATGGGGAGGGGGAGAGAGTCCCTAGGGATGCTGTCTTAATATGGGCTGCTACCACAAAATACCACATACCAGTGGTTTAAACAACAAACATTTATTTCACACAGTTCTCAAGCTGGGAAGTGCAAGATCAAAGCCCCAGAAGATTCATTGTCTAGTGAGAGCCTGCTTGCTGGGTTATAGACTGCCACCTTCTTGCTGTGTCCTTCCATTGTAGAAGGGGTGAGAGAGCCTTCCAAGGCCTCTTTTATTAAGGGCACCTATCCCATTCATGAGGGCTCCATCCTCATATCTAATTACCTCCCAAATGCCCCATCTCCTAACACCATCACATCTAGCATTAGGATCACAACATATAAATTTGGGGAATACAAAATATTCCGTCCCTAACAAATGCTCACTATTTTCTTTTGTTTTCTGAGTACACTTCCTTTCCTTTCATTCTCTTCTGCCTTTTTTGCTTTGCAACAGTCTTTGGATAATTTCTTGAGTAATCATGTAGGATTCAATTTGTAAGCAAAAATAGTACTGTCTGACTATTTTATAGAACACATTTGAATTCTATGAAACATGGTGTCAGTGTACTTTCCTGTATAAAGTTATAGATTTGTTCTAAATATTTTCTGCCAATTATGAAATAAACAACAATAACAACAAAAGAGAACATAGAATCAGCTTACATATCTGCTTGAGAATTAAGTGTCACAATATAAATGCTCTGGTTATTTGAATTTAAGCTCCAGAGAAATGTTTAGCCTTAGTACTGTAACCTCATCAGTTAGAGTTTCTGATTCATAGTTGGTACTCCATAAATATTAGCTAAATCAATGGATAGTAAATATTATTATTTGTATCTGTTTCTTGTTTTAGCTGTTCTATTGAAAACTTTTAAAAGTATTTCTTTATTTTCTCAGTAAACATAGAAACATACTTTGACTTTCCTTAATAGCTCAGAATTTTGCAGTGCCTCCTTTAGTATGAGTAATATTAATTAGCACTATAAAATTAATAACCTGACAGTTATCAGGTAAAATGGGAGGAATTAAAACTGATGCTCATTGACCCTAACTTGTCACCCACTTGCTTTTAACTAATTATTTTATTCTAGCTTGTTTTACTGTCCTTTATCTCATTCTCATAAAAGAATAAAGAATGTGCAGTCCTGTGGCCTTCTGAACTAAATTTAAGAGGGTTGCCTTTCTATAAAATTAATGAGTAAATCTAAGTATGAAATCTATCTTCCTCCAAATTGTTTTCCAACCCTCATTATCATCTTTCTTACCATTTGTATCAGTTTCCTTTGAATTTTCAATAGGTTTTAAAATGTTTTTTTTCTTTCTGAGAATTAACAATAACTTACTTAAATATGGAAACTTTACCGCATTCCATTCAAAAATATGAGTAAGGATCCTTTCCATTAAAAAATAAAATAGTATATTTGAGAACCTTAATCTTGAAAGTACTAAACAAAGGTTCAGGAACACATTTTTTCCAAGTTGTTCTTTTTCATTAAAATTTAACAGAATTTTTGAAAAAATAAACATTTTGAAAACATTGTACTATAATTAGGAGATGGAAATCTTTTTTTAAAATTTCTTTTTTATATTCTAAGTAACAACTAGGCCCACAGTTTGTATTAAGGAAGCAAAAATGGCCAATAGGAAAATGATAAAAAAAATATCATATCTTAGCTCTGCTTCCTGAAGGTGAGCACAATTGCCTAACAGTAAAACAGAGTTACTATTTTCAGGTGAGCATATCCTTCTGGAATGATCTATTTTTGTGTATATGATAATGCAAAAGGTCTACTCAATAGAAAAGAGAGAGTGACATTTATGCATCTTTGTACTTTCTTAGCAAATATGATTATATGTAACGCTCTTGAAAACTATTAAAATAATATTTTGCATCAATAAAAATTTTGCTTTTTAAAAAACTCCACACTATAGTCATTCTGTCCTTATTTCACTGATTCTGTAGATGTTTGAATTTGGCTTGACCCTACACAAGGATTGTGGTGTTGTTGTTGTAGTTGTTGTTTCTAAAGCATATCAGTTTATTGGTGCACTAATGCTGTCAACATTTTTAGTAATTGGTACAACAGAAATTCAAAATTCTCCAAAATTGTTCAGTTTCTATGCATTTAGCTGATAAATTTTCACAACATACATTTAGCTATTCAATAACATGTCAATCTTAAAATGCCAATGCTATCTTACTAACAATGCATATGACTCAATCAATTGTGTTTACTCAAAAGCATCTATTTTAGCTTATTCATGACACATTGGGCCACAGGTAGCAGTTAAAAATACTCAAATAAAAATATGGTTTATATGTTCTAATATTGCTCCATGGGTACTATATAGCATCCAATGGCTATATTTTGCTTACGTAAAATAAAGAATTTAGACTGGATTATTTTCAGTCCTGACAGTCTACAATATAATCTAAAATTGGAAAATGTCACAAAAGGTTTTTCTTATGTTCATTGTTTCTCATAATTATATGTGTGTTAAGGCTTATACCACTTTGATAGGTTACTTTTGTATCTTTTACAACTAGAGGCCAATCTGATACCCTGATACCATTATGCATGAAATTTTTTTTAATTCAGAAAGCCCTACATAATTATGTGTAGTTTGGTGCTGGTGGCATTGGTTTATTATAATGCTGTGGTCAATTTACTTGCAATAACAAGTTTATCTGTTTTGTTTGAGTGTGTAAATGACTGAAGAATTGTGTTGGCAACAAACACCCTCAGATATAAAAAAGTGTTTGATTCTTATACTTCTTTGCTCCCTGCCACCATAACAACTAGCCTTAGTCTCTCCAATATCATTGCTACTTGCTCTCTCCTCTCACTTCAGTTCAAAATACTTTCATTTTTCTCTAGTTTTTCTCCTTAGTTTCCATCAGCAATTTCCCAGGTATGGGTTGTTGCTTGAGAGGATACATTTCCAGGTTTAAGTATTTGCCTCATAAGTAGGGTCAAATCCTCATTTTGTATTTAGGAAGAAGTGCTTGGGTGATTGACTGTTTTTCTCCAAAGAAAGAGATGCTAAAATTTCCTTCCTTCAAATCCTTTTAACAAAGACACCCTCCCCCCGCCTTTTTTTTATTTTTTTTTTATATTTGTATAGCATATTTAACTTCCTGAAGGGCTTAAAAAGCAGACTTTACTTCATTTGATATTTACTGAGACCCCTAGTTAGAGGTAGGACTCTTTACCTTCTAGAAGTCTCCCTCCTATCCAGTAATATACAGATTTTTGAAAAATTATTTAAAGCACATGATCTCAAATATGCATACTTATATTCAAATAGTATTCATGAACTGCTTTACTAATATAAATCACTTTAATATGTTATAAACTATATAAAAATGAGTGGGATTAAAAATTAGAATTTCTAATATTTCTCAGTGCTTAAGTCATGGGACCCATTCTGAGAAGTGCATGATCTGCCAGGTCATTAGTAATCGCATTTAGACACCTGGGGGGCTCCAGCGTGGGGGTGGGTGGAGCGGAACATTTGTATTGCTACAGCAGCATAACTCCTGGATTCTCATTTTCTCTGGCCTGAGCCAAGTCAACATTTGTGAGGCTTAGAGAAATGGGAGCCAATTAGTGTGCATCTGTGCCTTGAGGAGGGAGAACCTGGGCCCCAGGCCCGAAGTCCAAGGCGGCATTTCCTGCGGGAGATTCAGCTTTCAGTAAAGTGCTTCTTGTGGAGTGTTTGTGGATGCAGGCAGAAGTGTAGGCAGAGATAGAGCATCACCTTGGGGAGGATGCAGCTGATGAACATTCAGGGCATGCGAAAGAGTTTGTGCACAATTAACTTTTCTGAAGCATTTTCCAGAGCTTCCAAATTATGTTTTGTGTAGTGTAATTCTATCCTATTACCCTTAGCCACATACACCTTACTATCACAATATTGTAAATTATCCTTTTCTTCCTTAGTGTTTACAATTTTCTGATACAGCACTTATAGATAGTGATCATGCATATTCCTTCCCAGTTATCAGAGTGAAACTAGAGCTATTTTATTCTAATCTGTCTTCATATGTCATACAGTTCTTTAATCATCATTGTTGCTGATTTCTTCTTTCATTTCCAGTTATCGGTATCTTTCTGATCCCGGACTCTCAGATTTAGAGGGGATTGCCTGAGAGAGTCCAACCTTACCTTATGAATAGGAGCTATAGGCTATAGCTTTCCACTACTGTGATAGCCTGTGTCTGTATATGAAGCCAGTGCTCTTCTGCATTTTTATTACCTTCCCCTTACATTGAATTATTAGCATATCATCTTGCTATTTAGAAAGCTGTCATCTGATTCCCTCTTATTCATGGCATATCTGTACTTTAGCTCAATCTTTCTGGGAGCTTTGAGTTTCATCTCCCCACCACCTGCCCCCCAGTTTTGCTTTGCTTGAACTGATCTGTGGTTTGTACCATTTCATGGTTAGGAAACAATTTCCTATGTAGGAAATGAGCATGGTGTCCTATACCCAGTCTTTCAGAAGACTGGGTCCTTCAGAAAATTCTTAGCCAACTGTGAGCACATTCCCAGAATGTACTGATCTTAGAAATTTCCTCTCCAAAATGCTCTGATTTTGTTCAGTCTCTTTGCCACTAGAATGTGTTGCTAGTCCCCATCTGAGTGTGTATATCTGCATTCACATCTTTTTCCTAAATAAACTAAGAGAGGATTGAGCAAACACTTTAATACCCTATGTGGCTGATGTACTAGTATACAAGAGAAGAATAATTTGAAAATGTAATAAATACTAAATCACTTCCCTAATGAGTTGAATGGATCTTCTTCCTTACTATTGTCTTACTATTTTTCTCACCCAAAGGAGATATAAATACTCATATTGTATTTGTCATTTAGATTTTAGGTGTGTCTCACTAAAGTGTAAGGATTGCTATGCTTAAAGTATAGACCTTCCAGCATCTCTTCCTTTGACTATGTGAGCAGAATCAATAGTTACCACCTATTTTTGTGCCTTTGACTTAGTGAGATTGAATCTCAAATTTGATTTTAACTATCAGGGGTGTAGAAATCATAAACTACTGGTATACATACGACATTGTGATGTGAAGAGAAGATTTCTGTCTTCTTAGGCTCCTAGGTTTTAGGGAATAAACAGATACAGATACTGATAAATTTCCTCCCTAACTCTGTATCCAAGTCGCCTTGCATCCTCCCATAAAAGCATCTCTGACTCAACAAAATATTCAAGGTCCTACCTAGGAGTCTAGACTTTTGAACCTAGTTACTTTCTAACTCTGGTGTGCACTATGGGCTTCAGATAGCTGGCAGGCACTGTTTGGTGCATGTAACATCTACAGAATAGGTGAAATTAAAAAAAAAAATTAAAAAGAGAAATGCCTGCATATTAGCTTGCACTTAGTTGTTACCTTGTGCCTGTCTCATTAAAGGGAAAAAGCACCTTTTACTATTAAGTCATCTGCTAGTTATACTGAATGCCAGTTAGGTATATTTGCTTAGTAAATTAAAGTGGAAGATTCTCAGTATATTCTACTACCTTCCTGGTCTCTTCCTTTTTATCTGATACTAGAGGCCTGGTGCACAAAAATTTGTGCACTTGGGGGTGGGGGGGGGTCCCTCAGCCTGGCCTGTGCCCTCTCGCAGTCTGGGACCCCTCGGGAGATGACCATCTGCTGGCTTAGGCCTGCTCCCCGGGGGATTGGGCCTCAGCTGGCAATCAGACATCCCTCTGGCAACCCGGCAGCCATCGGGGGATGTCCATTTGCCAGCAGGGAGCAGACCTAAGCTGCAGTCGGACATCCTTAGCGCTGCTGAGGAAGCAGGAGAGGCTCCCACCACCACCGCTGTACTGGTAGCCATCAGCCTGGCTTGTGGCTGAGCAGAGCTCCCCCATGTGGGAGTGCACTGACCACCAGAGGGCAGCTCCTGCATTGAGCATCTGCCCTCTGGTGGTCAGTGTGTATCATAGTGAACAGTCATCCCAGTCTTTCTGCTGTTAGGGTCAGATTGCATATTACCCTTTTACTATATAGGCTAGAGGCCTGGTGCATGGGTGGGGGCTGGCTGGTTTGCCCTGAAGGGTGTCCCGGATCAGGGTGGGGGTCCCACTTGGGTGTCTGGCCAGCCTGGATGAGGGGCTGATGGCTATTTGCAGCTGGTCACACCAGCTTCAGGGTGGGGGTCCCACTGGGGTGCCTGGCCAGCCTGGATGAGGGGCTGATGGCTGTTTTTGGGCTGGCCACACCCCCTTTAGGGTGGGGGTCCCCACTGGAGTGTCTGGCCAGTCTGGGTGAGGGGCTGAGGGCCGTTTTCAGGCTGGCCTGTGACTGAAGCTCCCAGCCTCTCCTTTTTTTCTTTTCTTTTTTATTCTGGGATTTATTTACCTTCTATAATTGAAACTCTGCTGCCTTCACTGGCACTCCCAGGTCTGAGGCTGTGGCTGGCTGAAAGCAGGTATCTGGGGTTTGTTTGGCTTCTATAATTGAAACTTTGTTGCCATCCTGCTCGCTCCAGCTCTGAGACCGGGGATGGCTGAAAGCAGGTATCTGGGGTTTGTTTAGCTTCCATAATTGAAATTTTGTTGCTTTTGGAGCTGTTGCTTTCGGAGCTCAGAGCTGGGCCATGGCAGGTGGGGAACCTTGGCTTCCTCCATCACATCATGGGAGCAAGCAAACCTCCTGCTCACTTCAGCTGCATGGCTGTCGGCCGCCATCTTTGTTGGCAGTTAATTTGCATATCTCGCTGATTAGCCAATGGGAAGCATAGTGGAGGTACGGTTAATTACCCTTTTTGTCTTTTATTAGATAGGATAACCCTAAAAATTCACTCTGCTGGGATGAAGAGATAAGACAGTTTTTCATCTGTTCTTCTTTCAGATTACATTTTAATCTGGACTTAACTTTGGATCAAGGTAGAGAGTAATCTAGAATTGGCTGCTGCCAAGTTTGGGCAATGAAATGGCGTTGGGATATCTCCCATGTACTGGAAGGGGGTGGCATTCACCAAATCCTGGCTTTTGTGCAGCCTAGCTGAATTATGGCACAGCCCCTCTTCTCAGGTCAGATTCACTGGGAGGCTCAAAGGGAGATTGTTCAATGTTTTTGTTTTGCTGAAAATAACAAGAGAACAAGAGAGGGGAGGGATAAGAAGAGTTAGAGAAGAAAAGATGGTGGTAAATAGTATTAAATTTATCATTTCTTCTATTTCAAATCCACTTATTTTCGAAGTCTCCATTTTATTTTATTTTTATTTTTTAAAATTACATTTTATTGATTTTTTTACAGAGAGGAAGGGAGAGGGATAGAGAGTTATAAACGTTGATGAGAGAGAAACATCAATCTGCTGCCTCCTGCACACCCCCTACTGGGGATGTGCCTGCAACCAAGGTACATGCCCTTGACCGGAATCGAACCTGGGACCCTTCAGTCCACAGGCCAACACTCTATCCGCTAAGCCAAACCGGTTAGGGCTAAGTTTCCATTTTAGAGTAATATTTGACTTTGATAATATCCTTAGTAATTTGACTTCTGTTTTCTAATGTCTATGTACTGCATGTGTATTGATGCTTTCGTATGTATTGATTTTCAGTTGAAGGAGGTTGGTTAGAGATCAGTCTCTCATTTTAAACAGACTTATAATATTGCACACATTTGACTGAAAACCATCTTTGGCATGAAAAAGTATATGCTCAAGAGCACCAGAGCTGTCAAATTTCCCTTCCTAAGGAAGGGTCACCTAGAGAAAGGCTAAAGTTCATGTTGGAAATTATTTTTAATTGGGAGTTTGGCACTTGTTTGAGGCACACAGGATTTCCAAAAGATTACAGGAATGCATTTCTATTTAGGTTCAATGTGGAATTGCATTTGGTGCTTTATATCATAAAAAGTTTACAACTGTCCTTTTGATGATATGATAATTCACATATAGGGCGCTCATTGCCCCACCATCTGTTTCCCTATAAGAAACTCTAGTTTTTCTTCTACCAGAATATGGTTTTGGTTTATATATCCTGCTGCTCTGGCCACAGGAATCTACATAATTGTTCCAGGATGATGAAGCTCTTAGAAGGAGAAATTTCTCCCCACAGGGATCTACCTCACATGACAACTGCCCAAAGACAGTCCAGTGGTGCACCATTTTCACAGAGGTGAGAGGAAAGCATTATATTCAACAAGGCAGCTATCTTGGTCATTCTTTAGGGCTCCCATAGAGGCTTCCCAAAATGTTCCTGTGCTAAACAATCCAGCCCCACTAGGTTTCTCCAGCCAGCTTATGACTTTGGCACTTGTCCTCCTCTTCCTGTGAACTGGGTTAGTATTATATGCTGTGTTCTCGCACCAAAATCAAAGACAATGTATGTTTTTATTTTTGGTTTAAATGTGTAGAAAGTTTTTCTTTCAAATAACTATCAACAAGAATCAGGAGAGGGAGGTTATTTTCTCTTGATTTTTTTTTAACATAAGGGAAGTATTTTATTTTCTTCCCTTGAGAGTTTGCTAGCTGTTTTGTCTACAGAATGATAATTACTTAAAACTTTGTACTTAAGCATTAACACCCCTTTTCCATCATTAGTCAACCTATTCTGTTCCCCCTTTTTCCCACATAAGAGGAAACTGCAAAGAAATACTACTTAATTATCACACCACGTAACTCATTAAAAGCACGATGCTTGTATATGGTATGCTAATGAGCTATTAGAGATCCAGCATGCTTTCATGATAAGACATGGTTTCCTAGTCTACCTTTCACCTAGCCCTGGATTTCCAGTTGACAGATAATGATGATGAGACTGGAATTTATTATGCTGCTTACTTTGGGAGAGGGCAGAAAGGTCAGGCAACAAAATCACTCAGAGAAAACAACACCTGAGCTGAAACTACAAGTCAAAGACATCTGAAGATTTTATTTATAGAAAACTATGGAATGTGTTTGCACATTGCAGAGCACATGGAAGAAGGTGTTCAATAAATAGAAAACTTTCATTATTATTGCTAGTGGACCCGATAATTGAAGATGAGCACATTGGAACTTAACTATTGATCCACTACTTGTATGTATGCCCTCTGTCAGTTTTTATTATATTAGTCCAGAAGTCTCCCAAAACAGCCTAAAACGATTGGCCCTTCATGAAGAGGCGAGGTCAGAGGCAAGCCCAGAAGTGTATAGAAAGGAAAGGAGGAGGATTCTAGGACAGAGGGAAAATGGCAAGAATAAGTACACATAATCACTTTTGTCTGATTGTAAGAAAAACATTTGGATGGAACTGGAGAGCATCATGCTAAGTGAAATAAGCCAGTCAATGAAGGAAAAATACCACATGATCTCACTCATTCATGGATAATAGAGACCATTATAAACTTTTGAACAATAATAGATACAGAGGCAGAGCTGCCTCAAACAGATTGTCAAACTGCAGCGGGAAGGCTGGGGAGGGTTTGGGGGTGGGGGGGTAAGAGATCAACCAAAGGACTTGTATGCATGCATATAAGCATAACCAATGGGCATAAGATACTGGGGGGTAGGGGAGGCCAAGGGATTGTCAAGGGCGGGGGAAAAAAAAAAGGACACATATGTAATACCCTTTGTAATACTTTAAGCAATAAAAAAAAAAAAGAGAAAAACATTACAAAGGGAATAAGCATTGATGTCAGTGAGGAGCAAGAAGACAACAGTAAATCAAATGGCAGTCTGAGAAAATGGAAGAATCTATGTAATAGCAGATCATTCAGTGGACATGAGAACTGTGCTATCCCAATTGGTGTATCTACATGGGTCACAATTTCCGTGGAAGGCCTAGACAAGCTCTCCCAATGAATGGTCCTAGCAGCTCAGAAAGCTTCTATGTTTAGGAGTGCTCTGCCTCTCTCATCATCACCACTATCTATTCCCTCCTATATCCCAAGCTCAAGGTTCTTTAATGCATCTCTCAGTTTGGCCTAATAGGTAAAATGATGAAGCGACAAGTGAAAAAATTTAATAATGACTGTCCATACATTTCAACTTTCCACATATGAGTTGTGTAAGAAAAAGCAAGAATAACCTCTGCAAACCATTTTCCTCATTTATACTATGTAAAATGCAACCTCTCTTATTACATACTAAATGATATATACAACACACATATCATATACTTTGCCCATCTATAACTCTCATTTGAATTTCTGGCACCCTACATCCAATGCTCAGTAAATTGCTCAAAACTATTTACTGACACACGGTGCTCAATAAATATATGCTAAAGTTTGAATAATACATAATGAACTAATGAATGAATGTCCTAATGGCAAGGCTCTCAGTCCTAGCTAAATCTTATTTGTGTAATGCCATTTTATATTGAAGCTAACATTGAGCTTACCACATTGTGCAGTAACCCTATTGATAAAATGACCATACAATTTATCATCCAAACCAGGACACTTTTGAGAATGAAGGGAGGCACTATTAATAATTACTATAGGACCAGTGGTATAAACTGTTTTTTGTGTCTTTTTTTTTTCTTTTTTAAGTGCATTGTTCTTTGCTTGATCCCTTGGTCAGGATCACAAATGAATTTGTAATTGTCAAAGTATGCACAGGTTTGCCTCTCTCAATGTTTAAGCCAAGAAAACTGCCCAACATTGTACACATATGCCTTACTCTGCACAATGGGTTGCTTCCTGATCAACTGTGTTCAGTAGATTTTTAATAAATGAAAGTACATATACATTCCCATGGGGACACTCTATTTAAAGAATCTCAGTATTGAACCATTTTCAAAGCATTAAGTTCTAAAATTTGAATAATCAACCATCCCACCACAAAACCTGATATCTAATTTATTTGCTTGCAAATTATATACTTTTTAAAAATTTTATATTGAGTTTTACAAATCAAGACCCACCTCCAGCCAGAGTCTTGTGTGAAATGTCCTAATAACACGCTATTGGTCAGTTAGTCACCTAGGACACTTTTAGTCATACAAGGCCTTTGATGTGATGAAAATTGTCACCTTAATGGGGGTGATAGAACAGTAGAGGACTGTCACTAAGTGTGAGGGCAATCCCCTTTTACGTTAGCACCCCATTTTCCTCGACGGCCACAGAATTAACATCCTTTTGCTCCATACAACTCAAGCAAGGTAGTCTGTGGTTGAGTTTTCAGGGTGAGATGAACTCCTAAAGCTTCTTTATTGCATTTGAGATCCCAACTGCAATTGTCTTAGCAGTTGAGCTTGTCAGAATGACTTTGGGAATACCAGAGATCGGTCTGGTGCCATTGACAGCAGCATTCACTCTTTAACAGCCAACAAGTACTAATCATCCTATATAATAAAGAGTTAATATGCAAATTGACCATCATACCCTCGCACAAGATGGTCGCCCCCATGTGGTCACAAGATGGCCGCCTCAAGGTGACCAGCAGGAGAGGGCAGTTGTGGGCAATCAGGCTGGCAGGGGAGCAGTTAGGCATCAATCAGGCTGACAGGGGTGTGGTTACAGGGTGATCTGTCTGACAGGCAGAAGCGGTTAGGGGCAATCAGGCAGGCAGGCAGGCGGCGGTTGGGAGCCAGCAGTCTCGGATTGTGAGAGGGATGTCCGACTGCCCGGTTTAGGCCCGATGTGATCACAAGATGGCCCAAAGGGATCGGGTCTAAACCGGTCAGTTGGATATCTCCAGCGGGGTCCCAGATTGGAGAGGGTGCAGGCTGGGCTGAGGGATAACCCCCTCCAGTGCACAAATTTCATGCACCAGGCCTCTAGTGAAATATAACATTGGTTACAGTGCTCTCAATTAGGTGTACAGTAATACATTCCAGGAAGCACATAGACACTGTAATTGCTAGACCCAGTATAACTTTGAGTCACTGAGGGTGCTTTAATGTTTGACATATGCTGGAGGGTTACACAAAACCTCTCAGCTGTGCCTTTTATGAGGGCTCCCTGTTTATTCTTTTTGAGCTGTTAACACAGAACATCACTTTACAGAGGATGCTAAGTAACATCTTCACATGCTAAACCCAGCCCTTCCTTACCTATCCAAACAACCCACTTGAAGAGTTATGTATAATAAGCAGTGACAAACTGTAACTTAAAGTCAGGAAATTTTAAAGTGCAGTCCAGGCTGTTTTAGTCACTAGCTGTGAGAATGTGACAAAGCCTATTTACTTCTCCAGACTTTAGTTACTTCATATGTAAAATTAGAGAGTTAAATCGTATATACTAGAGACTCATTTCATAACTACCATTTTAGGAGTGATTCCTCAAAGCCTTAAATAGATAGAAACCTACAATGTTATAGGATGATGTAATGATGTTCCATGGTTCCAGCTAAAGAGTTGATGGCTAAGAAGGAAATTAACTCAAGACTTAAGTCAAGAAAAACAGACTTTAGCCCTTCATATAGGATATAGCATGCAAACAAGATATGCAATTACTACCATAATGTTGTTCAGTTTACAAATTACTCTGTAATACCTAACTTAATTGTATTCCTTATTTTACAGAAGAGAAAACAGATTCAGAGAAGGTAAGTCTTTCCCAAGTTTGCCAGAACTTGAAATACTCTAGATTTGCTTACTCCCAGTTAATTTCATATTTTAGATTTCTTCAGATAGAACAAAACAAAAAGAAACCAAAACTGGATTATGTTAGAAAAGAGTTAGAGCAAGGTGTTCTAGAATTATTACTAAGGAACAGTTTAATTTACTAGCAGTAGGAAACAAATGGAAACATTTGTACTTAAACCTTCCATTTTATACCATAGACCGGCCGTGGGCAAACTACGGCCCGTTTGAAATGAATAAAACTAAAAAAAAAAAAGACTGTACCCTTTTATGCAATGATGTTTACTTTGAATTTATATTAGTTCACACAAACACTCCATCCATGCTTTTGTTCCGGCCCTCCGGTCCAGTTTAAGAACCCATTGTGGCCCTCGAGTCAAAAAGTTTGCCCACCCCTGCCATAGACGTATAATCTGCCCTGTGGACAGAACATAGAGTATACTTTGTTGAGGGATAATGAGCTAAGCTTCATTTAGTCTAAAGAAAAGAAGCTGGACTTTTATTGCTGTTTTGAGGGAAGAGTAATTCAGTAATATGCACTCATTCTTGGGCTCTTTTCTGGTACAGAGAAGGGCAGCTAGAAACTGAGAGAATAAAGTATCTGGGAGTATTTTCCTTCAAATTATATCAGAATTGAGCATTTAAAAGGCAAAACAACAACAACAACAAAAACAAAAAAACACACCAAAAATCCAAAAAAAAAAAAACAACAACACCAAAAAACCATGGATAGGATGCAGTTGTGAAAAAAATAAATAAATAAAAGCAGTGATGAAAGAGAGTTTGGATTTCAGAAAAGGAAGCAGAATGAAAAAGGAAATGATTGTAAGGATGAGAGGAGTCATTGAAGCCCTTTCATTCTCTTTCCTTGACAGCATTGACTACTTATTCATGTACATGCATTATGAATTATAGAGCCACAAACAAACATGCTCAAAACCAAAAACAAATACAGGAACTATATGTGTCTCAATAATCTTTCTGTCTAGCATTGTATTTGTGCACGCACAGACTTATCATGAGTCCTCTTATAGCATACAACTGACGGCATTGATTATTTAGAGAAAGGCAAAGATAACACTAGAAAAGAAAAACTAAAATATACAACGCCAAGATTTTGAATTGACATTCTTTGGGAAAGGTAAGTCTTATTGTTTGATACAAAGATCATCTGGAATAGTCTAATTGTACTCATTGAATGATTATTCCCAAGGTAAAAGTTTAATAATTGCTATGCAGGTAGCAGTTCACTACACCTCCTCAAATTTGTCATATGATGGCCAACTGCCTAATGAGGAGATTAATTTTCTAGATGAAGAATTAATGTAATTTGTCTTGAGTTTTTATATTTTGAAGCAAAGACCTTGAACTGCATTGAAGTTTTATGTTTCTATTGGCCATGGTATTTTTTGTTTTCTCTTTATTTTGATTCAAAGACAACAGGAAAAAGTATTCATCTCCTGGCTAGTCCATCATTTTCTGCATGACTGTGGCCTCCACATCTGCAGGGCACATACAAAAAAAGCCATCCTCTGTGTACAGATATCTGTTATAAATAAATGGTAGAAAAGTCTACTGACATGAAAAAATTCAGAAATGTTGGCTTGCTATTTGACTTAAAAGTCTTAGTTATAAAAAGTAACTTTTTATTGTTTAATTTCTTTACTTGTTCATGGAAGCAGTGCTTTAAGTATAAATTACCTCTCAGAATCAAGTAAATTATTTCTAGAGCTTTATGACATGCTAATGGGTTCCCTTGGATTTCCTGAGTCCTTCTGATGTTAATAAGTATCGTCCTTCATTGTTTGAACACTAATTAGAATAGTTCACTGTTCCTCAAAAGGTCATCAAAACACTTAACAATTTCAGAAAAAGATAAGCAGGACCAAAGACCTTATCTATAATAGTATATCAAATGGAAATTCATGTGTGACCTGATACACCAGCGGAACTGCTGTCCCTATCACTCCCATCTCTACCTCACTCTATCATTGACACAGCACTGGACAAGGTCTCTTTGTGATTTCCCATTCTCATCCTGGCTTCTAAATTAATCTGCTAGGTAACCTCTGACCAGTCACCGACAGAAACCCACCCCATCTACACTAATACAAGAGAAAAATGGTAATTGGCATACAGCGCTACCCTTTTCATTGGCTAATCAGGGCTATATGCAAATTAACTGCCAACTAAGATGGCAGTTAACTGCCAACAAAGATGGTGGCTAATTTGCATATGTAGGCACAATGCAGGGAGGCGAAAGGGAAAGCAGGAAGAAGCCCCCTGCCACTGACAGTGATCGGAAACTCAGCAGGGAGCTAAGAGCTGCCTTTGCCCTGCCCCCCGGCCATGATCGGAGAATCAGGCACCTTTGCCGCCCTGGCCAATGATAGCAGGAAGCAGGGGTGGAGCCAGCGATGGGAGCTGGGCACGGTCGAAGCTGGCAGTCCCGGGAGCTAGGGGTCCCTTGCCTGGGCCTAAAGCGGAGCCCACGATCGCGGGGCCGCTGCAGCTGTGGGTCCCCGCTGCCCGAGCTGGACGCCTCAGCCAGAGGCGTCCTGCAGGGGCAGGGGCGCCCCCTGCTGCCTCTGCGGGGTCCCCGCTGCCTGGGCCGGACACCTAGGCCAGAGACCTTAGGCCTGGGCAGGGGCAGAGCGGGAGATCGCGGGGAGCTGGGGATCCCCTGCCCAGGCCTAATGCCTCGGCCAGAGGTGTTAGGCCTGGGCAGGGGCAGAGCGGGAGATCGCGGGGAGCTGGGAGTCCCCTTCCCAGGCCCAACGCCTTGGCCAGAGGCATTAGGCCTGGGCAGGGGCAGAGCCTGCAACCGCGGGGAGCTGGGGATCCCCTGCCCAGGCCTGACACCTCTGCCGGAGGCCTCAGGCCTGGTCAAGGGGCCGATCCGGTGATTGGTGATCGGAGGGTGATGAGGGTCAACTCCTCTGGCTGAGGCATCAGGCCTGGGCAGGGGGCTGGGTGTCCCCTGCCCAGGCCTGATGCCTGGGCCAGAGGCATCAGGCCTGGGTGGGGGGGCGGAGCTGGGGATTGGAGGGATATGATGGTCCCCTTGCCCAGGCCTGAAGCCTGGGTCAGAGGCATCAGGCTTGGGCAGGGGGTGGAGCAAGCGATCAGAGGTAGGTGGAGGTCCCCTGCCCAGGCATGATTCCTGGGCCAGAGGCCTCAGGCCTGGGCGGGGGTCAGAGCCAGTGATCGGGGGGAAATGGGGGTCCCCTGTCCAAGCCTGACACCTCTAGCGGAGGCGTCAGGCCTGGGCAAGGGGCCGATCAGGCGATCGGAGGGTGATGGGGGTCTACACCTCTGGCCGAGGCATCAGGCCTGGGCAAGGGGCAGAGCCAGCAATTGAAGGGGTCTGGAGGTTCCCTGCCCAGGCCTGACGCCTGGGCCAGAGGCATCAGGCCTGGGCTGGGGGCAGAACCAGTGATGGGGGGAAATGAGGGTCCCCTGCCCAGGCCTGACGCCTCTGTCAGAGGTGTCAGGCCTGGGCAAGGAGCCGATCCTGTGATTGGAGGGTGACGGGGGTCAACGCCTGAGGGCTCCCAGTATGTGAGAGGGGGCAGGCTGGGCTGAGGGACACTCCCCCCCCACACACACACACCCAGTGCACGAATTTTGTGCACCAGGCCCCTAGTCTATATATATAAAAGCCTAAGCGACCATTACAACTGGTCAACCGAACCACCAGTCGACAGTCACTATAATGATGCACTGACCTCCAGGGGCAGACACTCAACACAGGATCTGCCCATTGGTGGTCAGTGCACCGGCCTACATCCTGCAGTCCCTCCCCCTGGCCATTCAACCTCATGCAGTCCTTCCCCGCAGCTGGCCAGTCTCGATCAGCCCTGATTAGTCCCAATCACCAGCCAGGCCAAGGGACCCCACCCATGCACAAATTTGTGCACCAGGCCTCTAGTCTTAATATAAAAAGGAAAGTGAAAGAAGTAGAATATTCATCTAAAATGTATTTGAGGACAGATACTGGGCACTCTTGTCTATAAAATAGAAAATATTAACTCCAAAAGTACTTTTGGGTTTTCCATTTCAGTCTCAGATAGAAATGAATTATGGCTCTCTTATAGAAATCTATTTCAGAATGTGGAGTTATAACCTTCTTTTGCATTACATATACGTTCAATGCATTCTTTCTGTTTCAGTCTCTCTCCAGAAGAGTCTAGATGACAACCTATCAGGGTTTGTAAACGTTTTTGATCATGGGCTAGAAGAGTAGCCCCAGATGATGACTAAGATTCCTTCCAAGTTTAAGATTCTCCTCTGACTCCTATTTGTTTGGTGTTTTCTTTGTTGTTGTTGTTTGTTTGTTTTTTTGTTTTTTCTATCTACTTTCTTTGTTTCTCACTAAACTTTACCTCTTCACCATGAATCACATCAGAAGAGTCTTCCAGACTGGTCTGTCTCACATTTAGTATACTATATTCTAAATTTGCATTTTCTCTCTTTAAACTTCCTTTTCAAGAGGTTCCATGCTTAGTCCATGTGTTAGAATTTGGGAGACAGGTAGTTTGTATAGGAATATGTTAGCATTGTGTAATTTCTGTGTGTGTGGTTTTTTTTTTTTCCCCATTATTATCTTGGGGCTCCTATTACTAGAATTTAGCTAATAGAAAAAAAAAATAAATAAATATCAGGAACCGATAAGAACTGGAAATTAATATGCTTTTTATGCTTAAAATATTGATCTACATGCAATAAGCATTCTCAATCTATGTGCTTTAATTTTAGTAATCAATTTAAAACACATTTACTGAGTATTTACTAGATACTGAACTAATAGGCTTTCCTCAGCTGTCAAGCTACTTAAAACCATAGCTTCTATGAAGTTAAAAACTGAAGAAGCAGTAAAACAAAAAATGGTAAAGTTTTTGTTTTTTGCTTGTTGGTTTTTTGTTTATTTATTTTTATCATTTTCCAATCAAAAGCTTTTTGCAGAGAAAGATGAAATTTATTTGCATGTTGCAATATTTTTTTCTCAGTATTAACAAATTAAATGTGCAAAAATCAGTTAATTCATCAGCTACCAACATGATCATATAAGGTCTATTTCCATAATTTATAAGGTATTGCATCAAGTAGTACCATCCAAGCCTGAAGAAACTATGTTGACACAACTTATTTTTGGTGGTTGGAAAAATCCAATGTGTGTCTGTAGGTGAATGGTGGGAGTCTATAAGTTAAATAAATATTATTTATTTATTAAGCAGAACAATAGAAAAAATCATACAGGATGTCATAGCATTTTCTATTTTTTTTTTAAAAAAAAAAAACCTCTTTTTTTTAAAAAAAAAACAAAAAACTTTTAGACTAATGCAGAAATATCATCAAGGTAAAAAAAAAATAGTTTTTCCAGACTTCTGAAAGAGATTGTGGATAAAATGTAAAAGTCTGAATCTTAAGAGGTTTAAAACAAAACTAGCAATAATAAGCAAGTCAACTCTTCCCCCTCTCCTCCCCTATATTTACATCTTTTACTCCTACTTTCATTCTTACAATCTGGAATCTATATGCCAATTAATGTTATTCCGGGAAGGAACAAACAGGAGAAAGCTATAATAAATGGCAGGATCATTCAACACAACTGAATAAAACTAAATTGAGAAAAGGCACAAAGTTGAAATTATGTAAACTTTACTTGAACTATATACAAGTGCATGCATAAAGAGATAAAAGACACTCCGAAGACTATATATTTTAAAGGCAATCAGATGTAGAAGGCGCTGAGTTTTAATATTAGAGATAATTGATTTGATGTCTTCAAGAAGCTTTTACTTAGAAGTATAAAAGATGGATATCTCCAGGGAAATATTTCTTTTTATATGTACTAACTAACTGCTCTATAGTTTGGGACGTAATCATGAGAGAAGGTGGTGTGAAGAGCACATTATTTATAACTAGTAAATACTTGGATTAGAAAGAAAGTACATGCATTCACCTTTTTCTCTTTTGTTATGGTTGGATACACCTTTTAAAGTCATCAAAAAGATTTATACTTGAAATTAAAAAAAAAGGTTACTTTATGCATTGTTAGTCAACAAAGAACTTAAGGATTATGAGTTAGGATGAAAGTAAATGTAGTTTAATAAAGAGTTAAAAAGTTTCATGGGCAACACCTATACAAAGTTTTATTAAGAGATAGTCTTTGTGGCCCAATATAAGGCTTAAAGACTGAACTCTGTAAAGAAATTTCATGAGGAACAGAATATGAGTCCAAACACATGGTGCTGGCCCCTGTGGAGCAATTTTTACTGAGAACAACTTAGACAACCTGCTGAGAGAGACAGCCAAGAACAGTGTTTGTAATTGAATGGGCAAATCACCATGGTCACCAAGGAAGGACTTTGAAATGAACAGGACTTCAGTGCCCTCATGTTCTCCATCTGTTCACAGTCATGGTTGCGGCAGATGCTGTCCACCCACAAGGTAGCACACATGGAACAGACGACATAGAGCTAGATGGATTGAAAGGAAATGTAGAGATCAACCAAATAACTTGTATGCATATATGTATAGCCCATGGACACTGACAATAGGGTGGTGAAGGCTTAGGGTGGGGACCAGGGGTGGACTAGAAGAGGTCATTGGGGAAAAAAGGGGGACATATATAATACTTTCAATCATAAAGATTTAAAAAAGAAGAAAAAAGAAAAGGCAGTTGTGACGGTAGGGCTTGCAGTTTTGTGCACTTAGCCTGCTTTATCATTCATGCCCGTACACTTGACTGATCACCAAAGGGCATGCAAGAGAACATGGCCTCTGATAAGGGAGAGATCAAACAATATTTGATCTGTAAACAAAGTTGAATGATGATACTCCAGTAGGAAATTTGGTGTGGTTAATATTTCTGTAGCCTATTATTAGCCAATACTCATTGATTCAGATAATATACTGAACTTTGTAAGTATGCAGTATCACTCTAGATACAAGACATCCCAGGGTCATTTTGTCCTGATACTTGGTCAACATTTGCTTTGAATATAGTAATCCGCTTGTTCTCATTGTGCCAATTTTTGTATACTTGTAAAAAGAATGTAATCATATGTACTTGTTCATGTCTACTTATGTCAGAGCTGTAATAGTCACCTGGTATAGGGTTTCTAAATGTCCCAGGATAAATATACCAACTATTTAAAGTCATTTATGGACTCAGACTATTCTCATGTTCATCATACCAAAAAAAATCATGTTTGTTGCTTAATATAAGATACTTCCCCTATCTTCTGGACAAATATCTAATATTGGTACTGCAATGTATAAGAAATCACTGCAATGTTTAATAATCACTGTAACCGTATTTAATGTTATTTATCTCCATGAGATATTGTGCTGACAAAACCACACATTTAGAAGAGGGGCTGAAAGCAATAATCCTATAATAAAAGTGTAGTGTATTAAAGATGGAAAGCCCTATTACCACAGGTAAAATCCTTTGAGGGCACTGAACGTTTCTCTTATTTATAATTTAGTCCCAGCAGGACAACCCTTCTGAGTACTGATTACCAGAGCAATTCTAGCTTTGGGGAGCAAAAAAGTCATACATACACTGAAATAAGCTTTTCCTTTCATGTGATTTAAGAGTTATTGTCACTCTGTGGAGTTCTGAAAAGTATCCCATTTGAAAATAATTCAGCTCCTAGATTATATATTGTCTAGGGTTCCTCTTCCTGCTCTTTACTACTGAGGACATTTAAATGAAACTATTAGCTGATTTTCTTACTGCTTATTCTCCACCTGAAGTTATTATCCTCAATTCATGATATCATAGTCATCTGCAAAGCAATTAAACAGGAACATGAATTCAGCTGGGGAAATAAACAAGAGGAATGGAGGGATGTATAAGGCAGAGGGAGCGATGAAGAAAAGTGTCTCTGGGGAGACATGAACATGCATATGTTTCTTGTCACTTCTAAATTACTGATTTAACTGTACCTGGGTTTGAGGTAACTAAGAGTTGCTTCTATTGTGATGTAATTATGGCCATGAATAAAGTAAAGAAGATTCCTTTTTAAATTAATTTTATTGAGGTGACATTGGTTAATAAAATTATATATGTTTCAAGTGTACAATTCTTTGATATATCATCTGCATATTGTATTGTATGCCTCCCACCCAAAGTCAAATATTCTGTCACCATACACTTGACCCCCTTTACCCCTAAGTACTTCCCTTCCCCCCGTACCTCCCTTTCCTTCCAATAACCACCATATTTTTGCCTATGCCTATGAGTTTTTGTTTGTTTATATTGTTTGTTCACTTGTTGCTTTCAGTTTTATATCCCACATATGACTTAAATCATATAGCTCTTGACTTTTTCTGTATGACTTATTTTGCTTAGCATGATAGTCTCAAGATCCATCCATGTTGTCACAAATGATAGTATTTTATCTTTTCTTATGGCTGAGTAGCATTTCATTGTATATATGTGCCATATCTTCTTTATCCAATCATTTATCTAGGGATATTTCAGCAGCTTCCATGTCTTGGTCACCATGAATAATACTACGCACTGAACGAAAGCATGCTTATATCTTTATGACTAATTGTTTTCAAAATTTTGGGGTAGACAACCAGAAGAGGGGTTGCTGGGTCATATGGTAACTCTACTCTTATTTTTTTTTGAGGAACCTCCATACTGTTTTCCATAGTGGCTATACCAATTTGTTTGTTTGTTGTTTTTATTGTTGTTGTTGTTGGACAAATATCAAAATTTGCTCTCAACTGACAATGTCCATGTTTGATATGCATCAAGTTAACTTAACATCTAACACCAAGCCTAGCACATGGCTGTTGCTCAACTGATTTTAGTTGAATAGATTTTGATAAGTGCTTTTTATTGAATTAGAGTAATCTTTATTGAATTAGAATATATATCTGCCAAATTGAATGCTTTATTAATCCATTTGCTATTGTTGTTGTTTTGTTAATCCTCACCCAAGGATGTTTTTTCTATTGTGTTTTAGAGAATGGAAGAGAAGAAGGTGGTAGGCAGAGGGCGTTAAGAAGAGGGGGGAGGGAGGGAGGGAAGGAGGGAGGGAGGGAGGAAGGGGAGAGAGAGAGAGAGAGAGAGAGAGAGAGAGAGAGAGAGAGAGAGAGAGAGAGAGAGAGAAACATTGATTGGTTGCTTCTGGCTTGAGACCCTATGGGCACCAAGGATAGAATCTGCAACCCAATTAATGTGCCCTTGACCAAGGATTGAACCCCATGACCCTGAGGTGTGCAGGCCCATGTTCTAACCAGTGAGCCATGCCAGCTACACCTGTTAATACGTTTGTATTAATTAATTTGCCTAAAACAAGATGGGCAGCTCTTCTCACTTTCATTCACCATCCAGGAACAGCTAAGGAAACCCCAATTCAGCCTGTGCTTCAGAGAATGTATGAGCCTTCATTCTAAAACTGTCAGCAAGTCTTTGTACCTGGTTTTTGCTTTTATTGTAGGAGAGTTTTAATTAAGATTATTTTTGCTGGTCCTTGCTACTTGAACAAAATTTGTCATAGGAATGCACTCACCATTATTGTGTCCTGTATTTCACAGTTATATTACATTTTATGTGTCCCTATGAAATGGAAGTACAGAGAAAACCCTAAGCAAGTGGGAGAGCCTCTTGTGTTGTCCTCAAATACACACATGCCACCCCTTCATAAATTAGGGGTCACAAGGTGTCTGCCTTCCAGATGAGAAAGAACCACACATAAGCACTGTCTAAAGCAGGATGGTTTCTTTCTCACAAAAAGGCCTGATTCCATCCCAGTGTTTCCAAAATGATGACACCCTGATGCCAGCTTTCTTTGCTGCCCAGAATATACTTCTCTCCTTCTATCAATATCTCCTCTTTAGCTTAACTCTGTTCTCTGACTAAAACCAGGTGTGGAAGAGCAGGAAGCCCATTGGTAATTGTGTTTGTGTCATGTGCTTATTTCTGCTTGTGCTAGGCTCAACATTTAGAAATAACATTCTTTTTCATATTAGTAAAAGAATTATGTGCATATCTAGAGAAAATATATTTTTGGTTATTGTATTTTATTGCTTGTAATTATTGAAGAAATATAACTACATTCAATAATACTATTAATACTTGTATATTGCTGACTTCTGAGTATATATTATCTGCATTGAATTTTGGAAATTTTTTATATGTAGTACATGAAAATTTCATCTAAACGGTAAGCATTTCTAGAGACTCATTTCCCCAAATTCCACCAGCTAATGATTATTGAACTCTGCTATAAATGAGTTTTGCATAATCTATGATAGAGTAGCTGCATTTATTCTTTTTATCCAATATCATCTGTTCTGGTAAATGTCAGGAATACATTGCAAACATTTACCATTATTTATGACCCCTCCTGGTTAGAAAAACAATAATTCAGAAATCTGAATTTTGGCCAAATATGGAGCCTGCAATACAGGAATTTATAAAGGAATCTTTATATTTTAAAAATCTAAACACAGGTGACTTCAATTACTGATAATCCTTGTAAATCTATTTTGTTGTTGTTACTTAACACAAAAGAGAATGTGGAATGTGACCAGAAACACATACCATGGGAGACAAAAGAATAAAAAGACAGAATAGTATTCAATCACCATGAGGCAACTTTTTAACTTTCTCATATTTTAGCTAAATCATATCAGTTCTCTGCCATAACAACTGGGTGAGAAAAGCATAACAGATTTTTTTTTTTCACTCTAGAGCTAAAGATATAGAGGCTCTGAGAAGTGAAGCATCTCAGGGTCACATAACCAATGGGTGACCTGGAGGGACCTAGACCAGTTTCCGAAGCCCTAGTCCTCTGCTTTTTTCATGCACTGAATTGGAAAAACGGGCATTTTCAAGGACACAGTTACTGGACGTTTCAATTTATTTGTGCCGTATTGTTCTCCTTTCCTACAGTAGCTTGGCTGTGGGTCAGGATTCAGTCGACTGAAAATGAGACCCAGGATTGGCACCCATTGCCATGGTGTGGGCCAGGAAGTTTTAAAATGCTATGCTGTTGGATGATGTTTAAGGACTGGGGTTTCTAACCAAACTTGTATAGATTTGGAAATAAACATCTTTTGAGAATGTGAGCACTTACAGGAGGGGGTTAACTGGCAGCGTTTTCTAGGTGACTGTCTGTGTCCTGCAGCTCCTCTCTTTCCCACAGGGAGGCATGATTTTTATTTTCCTAACAAAATACTCATCTAATACTTAAAGAAATGATTCCATGGTCAAGAAATTGGAAGACATTGAACACACAAATGATAATGACTGGAAAAGGGAAAGGAAGGGAAGGGAAAGGGAAGGGAGGAGAGGGGAGGGGAAAAAATTCAGATGTTGGAATAAATATGAAAGAAAACCCTGCAGCCATAAGCTCTAAAACCATACAGGCCTGAGATTTATAGGATCCCTGAGACAAGGGAGGAAAAGAGATTATGGAAGATAGACTGAATAGGCTTTGTGGAGGAATTTTTTAAAAATATTTTATTGAATTTTTACAGAGAGGAAGGGAGAGGGATAGAGAGTTATAAACATCAATGAGAGAGAAACATAGATCAGCTGCCTCCTGCACACGCCCTACTGGGGATGTGCCCACAACCAAGGTACATGCCCTTGACCAGAATTGAACCTGGGACCCATCAGTCTGCAGGCCGACACTCTATCCACTGATCCAAACCAGTTAGGGCTGTAGGGGAAATTTTTGAGGAGGTTCAAAGAGGGAAAAAAGAAGGACATTGAAGATGCACAGAAGTGGAGTAAAAGAGAGTCAGGGAAGGGGAGTTTATACAGCTTTGGAAACTTACAATCTATTTTTCAAGCTTCACATGAGCTAACATCTTACCGTTCGCCAAGAAACGCGTTTATTAGTTGGTGAGTCAGTCCATTTCCTTAGTGTTCATACCAATTACCTATTTTGTAATTAGATGAGAAAGAATGACAGGATGGCTAGAATGACAGCATCCTAACTGATAAATATAGAAGAGCCATACTTTATCTCGAGGATGGCCAGAGTCACACATGGCAGTTACCGAGTACATTAAACCACCATCTGAAAAACATGTATAATAACACTACCTTAGGAGACACTTGGGAGAAATAAATTTGACTAAGAAGCCATTTTGTAAAATAAAAGGTGCTACACAAATAACAAAATGCTATTATTATTATCTTTAGCATGTATGCAATCCAAGGGCCTATATCTTCATGTTGAACAGAAGTTCTGTTAAATTGAAAGACACTAGTTATGTCTTTTGAAAGGAAGATGATTTCATTGAGAGTCTCACAACTATATTTCGCTCCAGAATTTAACTGAATCCCTGTGGCTTCTGGGTAATCTCCACATTGTGCAAGTCATCTTTCAGTACTAATCAATAAATGTTAGCTATGCTTATGTTAAGTGAAGTGTCTGAAATAAAAACATCCTTTTCACATTAACTGACTTCCTAATTAACCTCCTGACACTACCAATAGGAAGGGTCACTGCTGTTATGAAAAGGGATGCTATTTAAGTGATTATGTGTATGCCCTTGCTTTGCTTATCTTCTATAAGAAAATCAAGATGCTCTTTTAAAAATGTCTTCACTCTTTACTAAAAGTGAAGATAATTTTGATAGATTTCTGTGCTTAGGCCATTGACTGGGCTCGTATTGGGCAGGGCCAAATTGAAATAGTAATAATTTGGTTTGATGTAACTAGGACAGAAGGTAAGATGCAGATGGAAGGGGCAAGAGGTGAGGGTCAAAGCTAGTTGCCTCTGGTTTTTTCCATCCCCAGTTTTACAAGGGCAAGAATGCCATGTCATATCCAAAATACATCTTGGAGAGTCAGCTTCTGGAAACAACCCATAGTTTGGGAATTTGGGGGGAAAAATCTGTTCTTTTAACCAGTGGTAAATAAGCTTTTCATAAAAGTAATTTATTCAGCATCAGTCCATCTCTGTAATATTCTTTTTTTCTCTTAATATGTTCTTTCCTTATGAGTATCTCTTTATGAAATAAGAAATCATAGTATAACTACTGTAATGGGCTGCTGTATAGCAGGAATAGGGTTATGTCTTACATCTATCATACATAACTGTAGTATTAGCCCATTCTCCTTAATCTGTGCATGGCTATTACGCCTCCAGTCTCCTGAAACTTGCCTTTTCTGGCATGTGGATTTTAACTATATGCTAAGCAAACAACACTGAACAACAAAAATACTCTGGAATGCTACTAAGCAAGGATGTTATATCAGATTTCTCATTAACTCAGGAATCACAATGACATCCCTGGGAGGGAAATATGAGAAGCATACATTTGCTACCCACTTTACTGTTGACATTGAGAGCTCAACTAAAACCAATGTATTTCTTCCAGGTAAGACAAATCTGAAGCAAGCTCATGGAAATGTTTTGTTTGGACTCCTTGCCTGTTTCCTTTTCAATGCTTCTTACACTCTCTTCTACTTCCTCTCTTCCAAGTAGCTGCTCATTGCCCTCATCCTGCTTTTGGCTCCCCAGGATCCTGTTAATATTCCATAATAATCTGCCCTTCCCAGACACCTGTCCACTTCTGGGTGCATCTCTCTGCTATCTCTCCCATACTTAAAGTGTAGTAGTAGTAAGTGTGGTAATAACATTAGCAGTAGCAGTTATAAGAATTTACATTTGATGGATAGTTTAAGCTTGTATTGTCCTTAAATGTCAACATATTATTTAATCAATATGACAAACCACATTCAGAGAAGTGGTATCTTGCACTACTGGCAACAAAATCATATAAGTGTTGGGTGGAGAAATGCAAATGGCTCAAGCTCAGGTTTTCTGACTCTAATTCACAACACATTCTCGCTTATGCTGGACATTCAAAGACCTTAGTTATCAGTAGAGGTGGGACGAAGGAAGACAGTTATTACAAGACATAAAGGTCTTTTGAGCTATTACATTATGACAGAGACAAACTGCCTGTGGATAAAGCCAGGGACATTCAGGTTATCTATCTAGGTAGGTTGGGTGAAATAAAATTAATATTTTCAAATTATACACTTTGATAAAACTCAAACATATGGAAGGACATATGGAAGGATCCTCAATAAATGAATCATTAATAAGGATGATTTCCTATCTGCTACATGCTATACGTGATCATGAGAATGTTACAATGTGACGTTTGGTGGAGAGAGCCACCAAATACCAAAGGGAGTCATGAGATTCATGGTAGAAAAAACAATAGGCTAGAAGAGTTTTAAAACTCTCACAAACATTAAATACACACATAAAAGGCTTGAAAGCTAAGGGATATGAAAAGAGATTCTCTTTTTTAAAAGCTGTGCAATAGCCCTGTTCCCAGTTGATTGATGGCTCCCCAATCACCTCAAGAGAGCTTCAACAAGACTCTGAGAGCTTTATAGGCAGTTAAGGGTCACAGTGGACTTGTCTCTGACTTATACCTGAACACGGAGAAGGGCAAAAGATAGGCTGAAAGTAGAGCTAAGATGAAGTTGTTTATTATATCATCTTCACTCCCTAGTATTCCCAAAGATGGTTCCTGTGTACTAGACATATGCCCCACATGGCAGAGAGCCAGGCTAAGTCCTTGTAGATCCTTTACAATAGAGCAATCTGTAGAGGAAAGCAGGATTAAGCAAAGATCAATTGAAGTTACATAATTTGATTAATAGGGCTTTAGAAGGAGCCCATCGTCGTTGGGAGAAGGGATTCATTTAGTGTGACCAAAGAACTGCAGGTGAGCACTTTCCAGAGATGGATGGGGTCTCCTAAGAATCCTTGAAGGTAATACTTTAGAGAAAGAGCTTAAACATTTTCTAGGATTAGGGAAGGTAAAATTGTTTTATAATAGTACTGATAGGGTGACATGTTTCCTGTTTTTCTCACCCCTTCTCTCCCCACAAAGACCCTGTCCCAGACAAAACAACAAGAAGAATCAAATAGTTACTGAGAGGGAAGGAAAAAAAGAAAAGAAACACTGGTAGGTACCCTCTTCTCCCTTCAAATACAGATAAAATTATTGAATATCTAATAGAGTTTATCAGTTTACTTTTTAATCAAATCTAGACTTTGTACTTAAAGTAACCTTAGGGCTTTTTATTATCTGGTCAAGGGTAGGGAAGAACTATCCCAGTGAATACATTTTAAAGAGATATTTGGAATCAAAAAATAAAGATGTTTTATAATGAAACCCATGAGCCTAGTTTTCTCAAGGTTCAGATAGAGGTTGTGATGGCATGAGGAGTCTACCCTATGGAAAACCATACATCCCTCCTCAGTCCTGCCTAGTTTCTATTTTGTTTCTCATTAGAATAGCCCAAACTTATGCAAGATAGTTATGCATATGCACATGCACACACACATTTGTGATTTTACATGTGCTCAGGAGAGAAGATTAGAAGAATGAGAAAAGCAGGTAGAAACCATTTTCATTATTTATGCCTTCCAAAAATAAAGGTGGAAAAGGTGATTGGAAGTCTGACTTTAGAGCTCCATCACTGTAAAGGTGATTTTGCTTCTTCATTCCTGAAATTGCTTCTTCATTATCACATATCCTCATGTGAAGTATTTCACTACCTGGGTCCTATAATTAAGAGTTCTGTTCCCCCCCCACACACACACACACACATGGTTTATTGTAAAATGTATTAACCTTGTAAAGCTAGCAGTATAGTTTTAATATTCTTTTATTTTTTATATAACTTTTTCCTAGAAGAGAACATATATATTCCTTAGGATTCAAGAGGACCTAGAAGGCATGCAATTTGCTAATAATGCATTTGCATGTTTCTGGTTCAATAATTTAAAATTAAATTGTATCTTCTCCAAGGCTAATACATCACAGAAGCTGTGGACCATTTCTGAGGAATTCAGCTTATCTTATTTCTTACCATCAGGTGAGATCTTTTTCTGTATTCCATTCTTGACTTCAGCACATGCATTGCTACTTTAGTACTGAAGGAAGGAAAACCACCAACTGAATTCCCTCGAGGCTATCCCCCTGCTGTATAAAAGCACTTCCATCTCATGGATGCCCAATCCAAAGAAGGCAGAGGACATTGTGCACACTTCAAAATCCCCATAAATGGCCAATTTCATCTAATATTAAAATATTTTATTTCTAAAATAATCAAGTCCATCTAGAATTTCCTATTTTCTGTTCATCAATGCTATTCAAAGAAAGTAAACATGATACAACTATAATAATATAATAAACAGGGACAAGTATATATCCCAAGATATCTCACTCTATGGTAAAGTATCTTTGCTTAGCAAATAACTGAATGATCTAGCTATTTTTAAGGACAAATACCAGAAGGGACAATGAGAGTAAAGGTCTTGATCTCAAAGTTGAGACAGAAATCCTGGATTGCTGTATAGGGCTGGTTTGATGTTTGAGCTTTCGGGTTGGCTTAGCCCCAAATGTCTGAGTGGTTTGGGGGGACTCCCTTCAATTTCCTGACCTTTAGTTGTACCAAGTGACCTTTTAAAATGTCAGTCATCTTATGTCACTCTCCTGCAATGCCTTCCAATCACACAGGGAATAAAATCCCACTCCTTATTGAACTATGGCTCTACAGGAGGTGATCCCCACCCGAAACCAGCCCTTGCTTTGTTCTTCCTCCTCTAGATACACTGGCAATCCTGTCAGTCACATAGGGCAGCTGAGCACATCAGTCCAATGCCATTCTCCCCCTCTCCCTGAAATGCTTTGCCTCCAGACTTTTGCATGGCTCATTCCCTCTTCTTCTAGGTATCTGCTCTACAGTAATTAACTGCTCCTGAGATGATTGTATATTTAAAAATAGAATTACTTTCCAAATATCCCCCATTCCTTCAGTTTTCTTCCCAAAATTTATATAAAAATCAAATGATGGTATGTATTGTCTTGTCTCACTAGAATGTAAGAATCATAAAGCAGCAATTTTGCTTCCACACCATGGCATCTCTTATGTCTAGAACAAGGCCAGGTGCATAATAGGTGCTAATTAGATGCCAATGGAAGGTAAATGCAAATGTTCACTCTCTTCCTATAAATATTAGCAAGAAAACCCTTAGAAGAGAAAAAGGCAGTTGTGTGAGTCTATCAGTGGGAACTTGGGAGATAAGGAGGTTCCTCTGGGGAAAAGAACTAGAAGAGGCAGAGCTCTGTGAAAGAGGAAAGGGAAGCAGGCTTCGTCTCCAGGACTTCCAAAAAGAAGGACAGAGACTCAGAGGAGGCTGCCTAGGTCTGAGACGTGGCCCAGTGGGCTAAACCGTAGAAAGCATCCTACGGTTTGCCCCAGTCGTAGACTATGCTTTGAAATTCCAAGAGAAGAGGGCACTTGACGCAGTGTCCTCTTCTAGTCCTAGGAACCAGAGGAGCTTTGCAATGCATATGGAATGTACTCTGCAGCCCTGGCAGACATCCTGCTTTGGGAATGACTTTCTTAGTTAAGCCAAAGACCTTGAAATGGAGACCTCATGTGTAAATATGTGCAAATGTTGAACTAAATTTATCCCATAAAATTTTGAGAAAACAACCTTGCCACAGCTACACGCTGTTGAATACATTATCTGCGGGGGTTAACAGGGTTTCTTTCTGCAGATATAAATAAATTAAAAGAAAGCACTGAAGGGTTCACTACTCCAGATTTGTCTTTAATAACATCGCATTAAAAATGACGGAAAGACACAGCTCTCAGAGTGATTCAGGCTCAGAGTGATGCTGTTTTCTCAGGCTTGTGTTCTCAGACGAAGCTTCTGTGGTTTTAATCTTTCTCTAACTCACCCCCGCCCCCCCTTAACTTTTATCCTTTCCATTTTTGGTCTATCTTTTCATCTGACTATGGCTCATTTCCCTTGATTAGCAGAGGAATTGGTATCATATTTTTTCAATAAGGACTAGTACTTTTTAAACAATTTAGACCAAAAGTTACATAAATCATCTGTACCATGCAAAATCCCAGGGATCGGGGATTTTAAAAAAATGTATTTAGCATCTAGCAGTTTTGATCAGCACAAGAAGTTAATGTTCAGTATGAATGTTAGAGACTCTCCCCTGTTCAGCATTTCCTATTGTTATTCCGTGTCTATTTATCCCTAAAGTTCAAAAACAAAAGGGAACTAGGACCTAAAAGGTCTATAGAAAGATACGGTCACCACCAGCTGTGACGATGTCCTTCCTTTCTGTCTATAGCCATCTAGTGTAAGATGAATATTCCCTCATCTCTCATTGCTTGCCTCATAATAGCCGCTTATAGATATAATCAGAACTGGTTGAATTTTATACTGTTTCAGATATGTATATGTAATTTATTTTAAATACGTTAACTGTTTTTGGCGTGGTGATATGTGTGCATGCCTGTGAGTGTGTATGTATGCGAGTAGAGAGTGCGGAAGTTATCACATTCAGAGAGCCCCAAATTCATCTTTGCAGATAAAATATTGGCGTGGTGTTGTGGGCATTATGCAGGTGAGGTCAGAACCGCTGAGCCCTGCTCTCTGACTTTTTCACTTACTAGTATAGCTCTCACAAGGTGACCCTGTAATATGAGACAATGCATTCCCAAGCATGCAGTCTTAATTTTACAATCCACACAAATCCCTCTGCCAAAGTGGGCGGTGGGAACAATCGGCAGGCTCTCATATGGTACCTGTGCACTTGCGCACGTTGTGAAGAGGGGCTGCCCGTGAGATGCTTATTCCTTTTTGTGTGCATTGCATCTGGCCCTGTCACTTACTGCAGCTTGATTCATGGAACATGTTCCAAAGACAAAAAAAGTAAAGATTTAAAATATTAAGGACTTTGAAAGCAAAACCCATTAGAAAAATAAACCTGGCAAAATGAATGTTGGAAAGGTAAAAACTTTTAAAATGTTCCTTCCTTATCAGATGAAAAAGATGGAAGCCAAAAGCAATGGCCATTTATCTAACTTGATCATTCATATCACCAGCATGTCCCAAAGTCCCACATCCAGTCTGATCATTTCATGCTCCAATCACTAACCCTTGCAATGCATATTTCTCTGCCTGCTCTTATACAGCTCCTCGTTTGCCTTTAACTATGTGTGTGAATGGGCAGTCTCCCTGGCTAAGAACACTGCACGAGCCCCAGACTTCATGCAATTCCAAACCAGCTGGCTTAGATTCAGGACGCGTGACATTTCCTCTTCATTTCTAATAACTTTAACCTTGAAAGGGAACAGACACTGCTACCTCCCCGGAGAAGAGGCAGGAGAAAATGATGTAGGATACAATGACCAGGTAAAATAGGACAGGATATATTCATTTTAGGAGAAGAAGGTAGGCTTTGGTGTTGTCTATATGAGGTGGAGGAAATGGGAAAAAAGAGCAAGAAAAAAAAATGCAAACAAAGGCATGTAGGGAAGTGATACACAATGCCCTATGAGAGTGGGTGAAAACTACTATTGAGCACCATTCGTATTTTTTCTACCCTTTCCCATCTTCTGTTGTTTCTGCTTTCCTCTCTGCATGGACTCCTCAAAGAAAAGACAGGTTAAAGGAGGCACATTTAAACATGGGCAACACAGTATGGCTGTTGGAGAAATGGCAAAACTGCCATTTAGCCTGTGTCCCCCCCTCACTGGGACCATTACAGGCAGTGGATTAAAATGTTTGTATGCGGTTGCACCTGTGATTACTTTCACATTGTTGATTCTTTACTGGGGATCTGTAGAGTGAATCTTGTATAATTTCTAACTCTTTAAACCTTAAATAGCCAATTGAAAACTTCATTATATTTTGTTGTTCTCTCTCTCACAAAGTCTGAAGGTTTTTGTGATGAGGCCCTAAAAATACTGGAAGTTTCAATTTGCTAACTTCCCCATAACATGCACTAGCTGAGTTTTTTTTCCGATCCACTCTGGTCTCTTGGGTCTTCAGCACAGCACTATTCATTTTCCTGGCATAAGGCAATGAGAAATTTCTTTTGTTCCCAAATCACCCGGTAGAATATTTTTCATAAGGGGACCTCAAACAAGAACTAGGGTCTTGAATTAACTGCCCTAGTATTTAAGACCTATCAAGACCAAGAAGAAACAAACAAATGAACAAACAGAAGACTAATTCATTTGAGAATAAATGAAGTTGAATTAAATTTAATTTTCTATAAATGCTTAAGCCAGTTCACACATAGTCAAGAGACCTGTGCTTTTCCAGTCTTATATCCCATGGGCTTATTAGGTTGGCTTGAAATTATTTACTATAAAATACAGTGCACACTTAGAGATGAAATCAAACTCATTAAATCCCAAGTTTCTACTTGTTTATCTGTTTCATAAAACTGCATAAAAGAGGCAATCAATAGCATCTAAAGTGATCAGAGAAGGCCTAACACAAAAGAACACTTGTCAATTTATAAAAGAAAGGAACAAACTAAGACTGGTATTCCCCTGAGATATAAATAAACAGTTCTAAAAAAACTGTGAGTAGGGGCTTTCATTATCAAACATATGAAAACCACTGCACAATGTATCTTTTTTAGATATTTAAAATGCACAATAGCATATAAAATGCTCTGAAAAGTCTCACTTTCCCAAAACATGTTTAACTTGGTTAATCTGTTTAAATAGGGTTACCTACCTGTATTTAACTTAAAATAAACTTTTTTTTTTTTCAGGAAAATGGATTACCCACTAATATAGGATACCTTAGCTTGTCACACCTCACTCAGGGAAATGCTCAGTTAAATCAATAGCCAAATGATGCAGCAAAGGCTATTGAAGACCCACTGACTTTGCAATCAATTTCGCTAACTTTTTTTACTCTGTTACTTTTATATATGCCATTTCCAACTGCAAATCCAAAAAATGGATCTATTTGACTTTGTTGGATCCAAAGTAGGTCAATGATAATTTCCTGTATGGTAAGTCAAATTCACCAACTGGTACTTACTTGGTAGCACATTCTAGTAAAAATCTTAGTCCACTGTCTCCAACAAAACCTCAGTTATTAAGTTTTAAGTGATCAACTTGACAATATTAAAAATTAGATCAATATGCTTATGGGTTGGCTGCAAAGAACAGAGACTCACTCAGGCTACCTTAAGGAAAGATTTATTGTAAATATGTGTAGCCTGAAGCTAAACCTAGACTAGAAATCTATCATAGTACAAGGCAGCTGTGTGAACTAATTACTTGCCCCATTTTTCTCTCTCTTTGGATTTCTTCAACCTTCTCTTTTCATTATCTCCTGGTTCATCCCTCATACTTCCTAGGACAAACACCAGAGGCAACTACTCTGATTGTACGAAGTACAGATAGAACTCCTCTTGTATGGAGTTAATTGGTATCAACTGATGTCGTGGACTCTAGAATGGCACCTTTGGGGTTGGATAAACAATGCCCTCTTTCAGTTAAAAAAAAATACTTCTGTATAGGCAGCCTATAGCGACTTTTAAGCTAAATAACTGGATTACTGACATTTTGGTTTAGACATTGCATATGAAGGTTTCTTAAATGGCATGTCCCTGTATACTACCTTTTAGTAAACCAATGTGGGGGAAATATTAAATGTCACCATTTGTGCTGTACCACAATCAAGAATAAGTGGACATTAAACATTGGAATCTGTACATTGAAGAGTTTCCTCCCATCTTTCCCAAGAGATATGTAAAATAATTTAAACCAAAAAATATTTTCCTATTTGGTCTTCATGCCTCTAAATTCTCCCTCACATAATCAATCCTACTTTCTGCTATTGAATTATACTAATTAATAACAGTTAGGACAAACAACTGTTATCTTAAAAAATCTCCAGTATCTCTCATAGTACCCAGGATGCTTTCCAAATTCTGACATGTTACTGAAGACTCTACATATCTTGAACTATGTCTCTAAACATATGTGCCACTTCAGTTTCAAGGAAACTGTTACTCTTTGCCCTAGTTGCTAAGGACACCAGCCAAATTCTCATGTTTATGTCTTTTCTCAGGTCATTCTCCTTGCTGGGCATATTCCTCTTTGCCACTTTAATCTAACCTGCCTACTCTTCTGTACATAGATGCTCTAAATTATAAGCCTGTGCCTTACTAATCAGGGTTAACATATATGGGTAGGAGAATTGAAAACTGAATTAAAAAGAAAAATGATTAGTTCAGAGTTTCTGGGACAGAAGTAGGTCTTTGAGGCTATGCCATATGGTTTGGCCATATGGACAGACTATACTGTGTTTGACCAAAAGCACTGGCCTAGGAGTCGTTAGAGCTGGGCTCTAATCCCAGATATGGTACTAACAAGCTATTTAACCCTGGGCGAGACACTTAACCTCCATGGGTCTCAGTATCTTCATGTGTAAAATAAGTGCTTTGGCCTAGCTGATACCTGGAGCATTTTCTGTTCCTCATATTTTATGATGCCATGATGGATGTTTTCTTTGCAATACCAGTTGGCTTCACTGGTTTGCCACAACCAACAGTAGCTTAGGAAATGGCTTAGGTTAGAACTGGGGGATAGAGATTTATCCACAGGCACATTTGGATAAATCTACAATCAAACTTTCATTGCTTCTTGCCTCCCCCAAAACCCAATTATTTCTCATGCCCCACTGCAACTTCCTGGTCTCACCATGATTCAGACAGTCTAGGTACCTGAACTTAGGCAGAATTCCCTAGTTATGAAATAGACACAACTACTTGGGGACCAGACAGACTTCAGAAGTCACATTATCTACAGTTTTTTTTGAGAAAAATCATCCTTGACTCACACATGAAAGTGCCTAGCAGAGCTCCCATTGTTATGAAGCAATCTGCTAGGCAACAACTTTTTGTATTTTTTCTCTTTATCTCTCTTTACCAATCTCCCCAACTCTAAGGTCACCACTCAGCCATCTTTTTCAAAGTAAATTGTGTAACAGAGATTCTGGTTATAAAGTAAATAAAAAGGATAAATAAACTCTGGAAAGACTTATAGTTTTGTCATCTTTTGAAGCATACCTCTCTGAAAACACCATCGATGTAAAATGACAACCCTCACAAAAGGTGTACAGAAGAAGGTATTTTCTTTCCTGACCTGCAGAGCACTGAGTTAATTTAAAACTTATCTTTGATAATCTCCCCTACTTCTTTTATTTATTTAACGTCTGCAGTTTAGATGGAATGTACATTTTATAATTAAATGTAAGTAGGAAATAATATCACACCGACAAAGCTCCTAATCTCTCCAAGATATTAATAGTCGGCTCATCAATTCAACTCATCTTTAATCCTGAGTCTCACTATGTGAAAGCAGCATGTAAGGATGAAAAGAAGATCAGATCAACCATAACTTCTCCAATGATGATTACAGAACACAAAATGTGTTATGTGATAGAAATAAATTATGAATATTGATTAAAGACCTTGTGTGTCTATGTGTTGTCTATCTCAGAGTAAATGAGAAAAAAAGTTCTACTAGGAAAGAGGAAATCAGGTTTACTAATCTCTCCTCAGTCATTATTTAAGTGAAAGATCTTAGTTTAAATGCACCTAGTGCATTTCCCAGGGTTCCCTGAGAAATCAGTAAGTTAAGGGGGACATTTGAATTTATAATTTGTAGTGTGTTTACAAATGTAAGACATTATTACTAGATCTTTTCCTCAACCTCAGTGCATCTAGGTGTACCTCCTGACCTCTGATCCACAACATAAATTCCAACACCAAAAAATGACTTCACAAATGACCTTGTTTCTCACCTTCATTTTCCAGAGAAGATAACTGAAGCTCACAAGGTTAAATGGTTTGCTCCCATATTTTCTCTGTTCTCTAGAAAGTGTCCATTTACAAGACAGTGAACCTAAGTGCATGTAAGGGTACAGCTCAGAATTATATAATGTTTGATAACCCAAAGGCTCACAATAAATTTTTTGTCTATATCCTATGGAAGGGTTACCCCTCCAGCCCTCTTGTCAACCTTTACAAAAAACAATTTGTCAAAAATGACTATCCACACAAAGGCCTCATTTGTTACACTCTCACTCTCTTATACCCACCATCATTTTCTTCAAAGAGAGTTTATTTTATTTATTTTTGCTTTTTTCTTATAAAACTCAAACTCTCTTCTGGATGTCCTTTGTTACTGGTTCTGCCACCAAGGTGATTTCTCTTTCAGATGACTCACTAGAGGCTATCAGTAGTCTTGAAGATTACCCTCCAAACCTGAACATTTTGCAACTATGAAGGACTATATAAATATGTGATAATTTACTATTTCCATTAAAATACTTTTTTTAAGATGAGAAGCAACCTAGAGGGACAGGCATAAATTCAAATGTTCTCAACTTATAAGATAAGGGTTAAGAAATATTGTCTATGGTTCTTGGGGTGAAAATGGATGTTTAAAACTGGCTACAAACAATTCATACAGAAGTGTTCATAAGAGAATTATGAACACATTTATAATCATATTGGATTGGAAAAATTAGGGGATGGTTGAATGGCAATATGATTATCTACTATAACATGAAGTCAATAGATATTATCTAAAATTGATAAATCTATTAGCATAATTATAAGCATTATATGGGATATATGAAACTAATCAACATAATTAAAACAGAAAAATGGAGAGTGGGATTTGAGGGCTAAAGAAGAAGACTGCTCAGCAGTTTAATGTTTTTGGCTATATGCATGTGCTATTTTGAACACACACACATGCATAAAATCTCACTTTTTCTCCTCCTAGGTGATACACAATATAAAACCAGTGCTAAGCACAATGTCCTCAGTAGATATTGGTTACTTCATTGGTTGTTTAGTTGTCTAGTTCAAGGGTTGAATGAATGAATAATTGACTACATAATAGAATGAATCATCATCAATCTTCATCATTATGTTGAATCTACACTTCCTGCACACATCCCTACAAAGGCTATTGTGTAAGAATCCAGCAAAAGCACAAACACTTGACAGTGAACACTGGCTGGCTAAACTCAGTCCATATAGTCTGGTTCTCAACCTTCTGGCCCTTTAAATACAGTTCCTCATGTTGTGACCCAACCATAAAATTATTTTCGTTGCTACTTCATAACTGTAATGTTGCTACTGTTATGAATTGTAATGTAAATATCTGATATGCAGGATGGTCTTAGGCGACCCCTGTGAAAGGGTCGTTTGACCACTAAAGGGGTCACGAACCACAGCTTGAGAACCGCTGAATAGTGGATTGTTCACATGATGATGATCAACTGTTACTGGTTGAATTTTATAAAATAAACCAGAAGTACAATATTATAGGGAACAATATTTCTATGCAATTTTGAATCCTGATTTTACTATAATTATTTCAAATGTTGATTGCTGAGTCTTACTACAATCTACAAAAGCATTTGAATATTCTCGCATTCAGAAATAATGAGCAAAATAATCACTTCTATTTCAGAAAAGTCACTTCACATGAAATTAATAAAAGTGTGTGGAAATCAATCTGAAGTAAAAGGAAAATCTTTAAAAGACTCTTTAAATAAAGAATAAGGATTTTTTTTTTTTTGGCTACCATAGCGGTAGTGATTTTTAAATACTATTCATATAGATTCAGCATTATAGTAATCTGTGTTTTCTATTGTGCTTCAGGTATTAAAAGCAACAGTGTTACAAGCTTAGATTGCCATTTAAATTTAAATATTAATAACTGTTATGAATCAAAGGTTCATTTATATGTTCTGTGGATAATACCCAATGTGGAATATTATAGGGGCAGCCATTTCATTATTAACATCAAATAGCATAAGTAACCGGCACTTAACTTTCAAGCTTGCAGTGATTGAACATGAGGAGTCATGTGTGAGGGGAACAAAGGGTGTAGAATTCAATTTGTCACCAATAGAACTTTCAGTATTTATACTGATAACAGCCAGATCAGAGGAGCTGTAGCTGTTGCATAATTTTCAGCAATCTTTTCCCAAAGCTCAATTAAAACTTATTGGCAAGGGTATAGAAAACAAGAAACTAAGAGGACAGATTTTATCTCCAGGCCATAGGGGAGTATAAGAATGCCCCTGTGCAGAACACACAAAAAATGATGGAATACTAGAGGAAAGATGATGATAAAAAAAGGACATAAAATAATATTTTTATAGTTGAGGGAAAAATAAAAAGTGGCCGGAATTGACATCACACAATTGTCTGTCTTTCAAGGAGTCATAAGTCTGGCCAACAAGAAAGGAATTTTTTATTCTGTCAAATGCTTTTCTCTGAATCTATTGATATAATCATATGGTTTTTATCTTTTTGTTTATATAGTGTGACACATTAATTGATCTGAAGCTATTGAACCAATCTTAGGGAATTCTTTTTTTATTCTGAATAAAAGTATTGCTGAGGGGACCCTCTTTTCCTTGGTTTCTGTTTTGGACATATAAAGACTTCTACTACAGTAATACAGTGGGGCCTTGACTTACGAGTTTAATTCGTTCCGTGACGGAGCTCTTAACTCAAATTATTCGTATGTCAAATCAATTGTGAATGAGTGAGACACATGATGCTGGGCTGATGTTGTGGTGTTCACTGTGACGTTCGCTGTGCCAACTAGCGGTGGGGTATCTGAAGCTGGCTCGTAACCCAAATTTTAGCTCGCAACTCAAAGCAAAAATCGGCCGAGAGACGGCTTGTATTTCGAAAAACTCGTTAGTCGGGACACTCGTAAGTCAAGGCCCCACTGTACCTTGGCCTACTGACTCTCCAAGATTGAGTTCATTGAAACCAGGTGACATCCATAGGGTCACATTTCTTGACCAGATGGAGCTAATCTTCATTAAAAGTTGCAGGTTATAGGGATTCTTTCTCCATCTTGAAAAGCATAAAGCTATCATTCTAGGTAAGTGTGGCTATTCTGTAGAGTTAAACTTTCTAAACACCAGGGATGAAGTAGGTTGGAGGGAGAGCGGACACAAAGTGTTATCATGTCCTCTTAATCAGAGTTCTATAGCTCTATTCTCCACTTGCCATTATCAGTAGTAACAAAGTCACCATCTCATCAGATCAGAATAAATACTTGTTTTCTGTGCTTTAATTCTTAACTAGATTAGAACTCAGAAGGGCAACAAAGCAGTATTACATATTGCTACCCTTAAGCCCCCCAAAAGAAAATCCTAGGAGTATTTTGCTATGAAAATAGATGGATTAATGAGACATTATGGGAAGAAACATAATACACTGCTAAAGTTTCAAACTTTGGTTAACATGCAAACCGGAGCATTTTTGTGTGTATGTGCCTTTAGAACAGCATGCTGGCAAACCTATGTACTTGTTCACATAAATTTGTATGGAACATTAAAAGGTAGTTCAGAATAAAGAACTGATTCCCACCGAGTTTACAAGGTTCATATCTGCACATGTCTGCTGGATGCACTGAACCATTCTGGCCACATAAAGCAATGAGTCCGAGTGAGTATGAGTATGAGCATGGTTATTTTAGCCAAATCACATGCGAATCAATTGCTAAGGATCCTGAAGTGAACACATATTGCAGCTTCTCTCTACTCCCTTAGTTAATACTCTACTGAACTTTGCATGTAAAGAAGATGTTCTTCTTAAGTGTTAAATAAGGCAATCTGCTACATTTTATGAATTATATAAACCATAAAGGCTCTACTTTATTGTAAAAAAAACTCACAAACACCCCACACTAAAAGGGATTTGATGAGAATAGCCCAGAACTACAGTGTAGACAACAGCAGTGTTTGCTTTCTCTAAGAGAGGTCGTTTCACATCCAGAGAGTTTTTTAGGCGTTAGGCTTACATCAAAATAAGGATTGTTTTTTGTAAGAAATCTTTAAACGCCTTCTAAGAATCTATTCCCACAGACTCTACATTAGACTTTGTGTCCCGGGGAATCAAAGAAGGTGAAGACATAGTCCTTATCCTTGGAGGCCCTTGAAATCTATCACCATGAAAGAACCTGGAAAAATAGTAAAAGGTCCTCATTTTACAGATAAGAAACTCAAATGACAACAGTCCAGAGAATTTAAATGACAAGCCTTAGATTACACAACCAGAAGGAACAGGCTTGAACTGAACACCCTCATATATTTTTCCCCTCATATCTGTTGGTTCTGTGGGGATAAAAAGTACAGCAACACAGATGACAGGATTCTGAGCACCATGTAGTATGCTCTTTCCCAATTTTCTGCAAAGACTACAAACAAAACAAAATGCTATGACTGGGTTTCTTGTGGATCCCAGTGAAGAGACTGAATTCTTGTATCCAAATTGGAAGTGAGCAAACGAGAGATGAGATACATAGATAGAAAACTCAGAGGCAAAGAACACTACAGGCAGACCCTGACTTATGATGGTTTAACGTAAGGTTTTGCAACTTTACAAGGATGGTACAAAAGTGATACACCTTTCATAGAAACTGTACTTCAAAGTTTGAATTTTGATAATTTATAATTTCCAGTACTCGCTGGATGTATGGTACTAAAATCTCTAGTGTGTTGGGCACCAGCAGGGACTCACAGCTCCCAGTCAGCCATGTGATCATGGGGGTAAACAACATATACTCTACAGCAGCGATTTTCAACCGATGTGCTGCACGAAATTTTAAAACATGCAATACCTGACTATTCAGTCAGAGGTATCGACCTCCTTTTTCTTAGATTGTCAAATTAAAAAAAAAAAAATGACAACAGCCAACACAACAATAGCCATTTAATGTGAATGAATCGATATTATAACTATTTTTTTGGGGGGGTGGGAGCAGAATTTTAGTAATTAGTTTATGTATTCCATGAGATAAAAAGGGTTGAAAATCTCTGCTCTACAGTATACTGGGGTGCCAGCATTTTTCAGATATTGTATTTTGTGTTTTAGCATCCCATGATGTCTACAAAACCCCCATCTGTGCCTCCTGCCTCTGGTGAGAAGAAGATGAAGAAGTCAATTACAGATGCTCCTTGACTTATGATGGAGTTACAACTCAATAATGTAAGTGTTCTGAGCACATGTAAGGTAGGCTAGGTAAGCTGTGATGTGTAAAAGGTTAGGTGCATTAATGCATTTTTGACTTACAGTATTTTCAACTTATGATGGTAAGCAGCAATTGTTAATATTCTTCTAATTAGAATCATTACAATCTCAGAGATACCACTGAACTTCCCTATGATTCAGCATCATTGTTGTAGTCAAAGAAATTTGCCCTGGGTATAAAGGCTAATGAAACCCCTAGTTTCATTATGATCTACTTATATAAAAACCATGGGTGGTGTTCATCACAACCACCAGAACCGTGACCAAGAGGAAGGAAGTCAGTCCTGAAGAGGTTGTCTTGGCAATGGCTGTGCCCTCCCCTGAGCTGTTTCCCGGAGCTATTTCCTGTAAGGGTGGGGTTTGAGGCAGGAACCTGCCCTGGGAGCATGGAGGCATCTCTTTATGAAGTATGCCATGCCAGCACAGCCAAGGGTGAACCTGAGTGGGGGCGGCTGAAAGGCTTAGAAAAGACAGACAAGAGAATGAAAACTGGGTCTCCGTGGGACACTGCTTCTCTGAGAGACAGCGACCATGCCCACAGCCATGCCTTTATTTCATAGCAGATGCTATGAGGCAAAGCAAGGGCGTGACCAAGATGTTTACAACATTCTTCTGGGTTTCAATCCTACTCAATTACATGCACCTGAACTCTACCAAGCCTACATCACTCAGGCACATGGGGCCACATGTTCGGACCATAGGTTCAATCTTACAACTAAAGCTGTTGGCTATAATTGTGCTGGGAGGGCCCTGCCCTCCAAGCTGGGACTTACACGTGGCAATGAGAGGACTGTGCCCTTTCATCAGTCCAAGGCTTGAACCTGTCCAAAACACTGTAGCAGCTCCCCACAATAAAGTTTTAATTCTGTTTCTTTGTTGCTAATGTTGTGGCCCCACCCCATAACAAAGAAACAATTTCTGGAGGATGAGGCCCAGGAATCAGGATTTTAAAAAGATTCCCAGGTGATTCTAATGTGCAGCCAAGGTTGAGAACCACCGCTATATATATTAAAAATATATCTAAACATGCAATTCTTTGTCCAAAAAATGAGCATGTTCAAAAATTAAATGAAGAAAATTTGGATATACTCAATGGAGATTTTCACACATATTTGAGTGATGATTCCATTGATTCCACAGATGATGCTGAAAAGGAAAATTTTCCCATCGAATTTCTTAATAGGATTACTCCTTCGGGAATGCCGTGTCATAAATTAAAATTGAAAGTGGGTTCAATCATCATGCTATTGAGAAATCTCAATAGTAAATGGGGTCTTTGTAATGGTAACAGATTTATTATCAAAAGATTACGACCTAACATTATTGAAGCTGAAGTATTAACAGGATATGCAGAGGGAGAGGTTGTTCTGATTCCAAGAATTAATTTGTCCCCATCTGACATAGGCCTCCCATTGAAATTGATTCAATGATGGTTTCCCGTGATGCCAGCATTTGTGATGACTATTAATAAATCACAAGGACAAACTCTAGACAAAGTAGGCATATTCCTACCTGAATCTGTTTTTGCACATGGTCAGTTATATGTTGCTTTCTCTCGAGTTTGAAGAGCATGTGATGTTATAGTTACAGTTCCAAGTACTGCATCACAAGGGAAACTAGTCAAGCACTCTGAAAGTGTTTTCACTCTTAGTGTGGTGTACAGGGAGATATTAGAATAAGTTTAATCACTTTATCAGTCATTGTTTGCATCACTGTTGTTTTTATATCATGTTTTTGTTGTTCTCATATCATGTTTTTGTCATTTTTATATCATGCCTCTGTTGTTGTTATATCCTTTTGTTACTATTTATTAATAAATTTATATATTATTTTCATATACATTTTACTAATTTCCTTTCATCTCTCACACTTCTATTATAGAGAAAGGGCAAATAGCAATATTAAAATATCTCTGCTAATTAATTCCCTTTTTAAAAAAAATATATTTTATTGATTTTTTACAGAGAGGAAGGGAGAGGGATAGAGAGTTAGAAACATGAATGAGAGAGAAACATCGATCAGCTGCCTCCTGCACACTCCTGCACATCACTGGGGATGTGCCTGCAACCAGGGTACAGGCCTTGACCAGAATTTAACCTGGGACCCTTGAGTCTGCAGGCCGATGCTCTATCCACTGAGCCAAACTAGTTAGGGCAATTAATTCCCTTTTAATGTGCATGAATTTTGTGCACTGGGCTACTAGTATGATAATAATATTATGTCTGCTAAAGAAAATACTGTTTAATAAATTTTTAGAAAACTCTATTTGATATATGAATCCTTTATGTTATTTCTTGAGGTCCAAAAAATAAAACTTTTACTTGTATAGGTGATGGTAAATTTAATGCTAAGTTTGGTTCTGTCATGTAGCATGTACATTTTAATCCCTTTGCCTTATTCTTTTCAGTGTTATGCTGGATTCTGAATAGGTTAAGAATAAAAACCACAGGATTATTGTAAGACACATTAACCAAACTGATAAAAGCCAACTAACTTTTCTGTAGATTGATATCTTGATATATAATACTAATAAAATGGCTGAATATTATCTTTTCAGAAAAAGTGTTTAGCCTTTGAGCTCATGGGTGGGGGAAAAAACATAGTATTTCAGTTTTGCTCAAGTTTGCAAATTTTATCTTCATTGTTCTTCTCCAGTGATACCTCCCACTACCACCCTTTCTCTTCTTCCAGAATCCAACTTTGTAGTCTTAATAGACTTACTGGTTATTGCTCTATCTCCTTTATCTTCTTTATGTGTGGCATCTCTGGCAGGCAAATAATCTCCCAAAACGCATCCTGTGATACAATTCCTCAACGTATGTTCCATTTCTATTTATCATCCATCTAGGTATCTATCTATAAATCCAGCTAGCTATCCATTATGTGTTTGTTGCAGGCACAAATACCTAAAATATAATGCAACAATTGACTTACATCTCTTGGAAATTGAAGAAGCCGTCTGTCTGATTCTTTTCTTCTGGTTCCAAGAGAAATCCCTGCAGATCCATGGACAGAAGGGAAAGGTCCTCCTTCTGTTCTCCTCTCTAATTTTTGGCCCCAAATTATGCCCAGTTTTAGCAAATAAACCATGGACTTAAAATCATCCACTTTGTATCTGCTGGCTGCAACACATCTGCATATGTTTAAGAGACATATGTGCTCACAGTGAAACAACCTGGGAGCTAGGAGGCTCTTCTCTGATTTCTGGAGTTTGCTAGCGAGAGAGGGGGGGTGGAGGGGGTGTGAGGGAAAGCAGAAAGGCACAAAGAAATCTAAGCAGGATTGTTTAGTAGAAAATGTATGTGAGTGCTCTCTTCTCAATCTGTAAAGATGTGGTCATGAATTTGTGGCTTTGGGGAAAATAATAGCTCCATAAAATAATTTCCTTATCAATTAAAGTATCTTATATATGTTATAAGAACTAATTTCAAGGTACAGTTTCACTTTATTTTCTATTCTTCTTGCTGGAGATAAAATTATATTTTAAGTCAGGCTTAATTAAGCATTTGCAATTTTTGAATCCACAGGAGCTTGTCTAGTGATACTGATTTATTTCCTGGTATATTTAGAGTTTCCCATCCTGTGCCACACAAACTCTTGGTACAAGGAGCAAAACAATACAACCTACCTTCATAAAGGTTTTCAAATCTGAGCAGTGTCTACCCTTACATATGGTGCATACCTGCCAATCACTTAGAGTCTTTGGAAAAAAGGTATATCAGAAGTGGGGAGAGAATGGAACAAAACTTTAAAAAAAATTAACTGGCAGAAGTAAAAGGGCAATTCAGCCTTATGCAAATGACTCAGAACACAAAGTCTTGCCAAGTAACAGACTGGAGATTGCCTTTTATTTTGACCACCCAAGTATTCTACCCCTTCAACATCTGTAAGGAATGGCCACCCATGAGGTCTTGAACTGGTGGAGTAGGAGAAGTGGAAACACAATGACTGAATTCTTCCAAAACAGCAGTTGTGAGTGGGGAAGGATTATTAGTGACATGCTCAAAGGTCACATGTACAATCTGTGACAGATAGACCCTACAGGGGATAGCATGTCACATACTAGAAACAGTACTGATAGAAAGCAAATTCTTAGGAAATATTATGAAAGCAGTATAAAAGGACTGTGCAGAACCACACAGGACCATGGTCATGCCTTTAATATCCATTTGATTGAGAAAGTGCATGGTGAATTTATTTGTAATTCTTTAAATTTATTTATAATATTTATGATTCCTACAAATTTATAAATATTATAAGTAAATTTAAAACTTACCCACAATAACATGTCTACATTAGAAATGATGGCAATACAAATATGAGTTGGGCTCACTCTCAATTCTATGTATAGATGTTTCTTGGAGTGCATATGGTTTTGAGACTCTTTAATATTTTCCTGGCCCTCCAGGTATCTCGAACCACTGGACCATTGTGCCAGCTCAGAATTTGACCCAGCTTTGGGGGTAGCAACTCAGAGATCCCCAACTGTGGCTTGTTGTGCATGAGGCATGCAGAGTTTCGAAGCAGACCATGCCTCAGGAAAGAAACAAATGGTCTGTAGAAAGCCCTGGCCTGTTCTAGGAAGGCTAGAGAGTCAGGGCCCTTCACATATCTCAGAAAACCTAGAGCCAGCGGCGAAACCCACAGCTTTCCACTGCTACAGCCACAAGTCAAGTAAGCGCCGAGCCTGACAGCTCGGGAAAATGACCCACTTCTTGCCGACTCAGACAAAAAGGCTTCACTTAGGCCTAGGGAAAGTGTCTCTAATAAGGCCATCTGTTAACCACGTCACCTGAGTCCCTCTCAGCAATTCTTCACTCCCTCCCTTCTCACCTCCCAGCCTAAAGCCAGCCATTAATGCAACAGGGACTCAGGAAAATGAAGCTGTTGGTCTCAGTAAATATTACTGAGCTTCACAAGGAACTGCAGCCCCATTATTTAGGCTCCCATGCCGGGCACATTTTGATCACATCCATTTAGCAGAGAGGTGAAGAGAGAAGGCAGGCCAGCTATGCAGAAGCTCTCAGTCATCCATCCCCTTGCTCAGACAAAGCCATCGTGGAGACAGCTCAGCCACAGTTCCCAAAGGTTTGAACCTAGAGCTCATAGGACATGGGAAATCATATAATCCCAGGGAGGAAGCTCTGGGCAAGTTTGGGGGTCTTGGAATTTATTCTCTGCTCTCCCATTGACTTGATCTGTATCATGCATAGAATCATTTAAACTTGTAGCAATGGTAAGCCATGTCTAAATGGAGACATTACTTTTTATTTCATCACATAGGTTACATGCATTTTTCATTAAGATGAAAGACCCATCTAACCCCTGGAAACAGGATTCTCATTTTGGGGAAATGACTGAACACTTTTCAGGTCATCTGTGTTTGTCCTAACTAAAACAAACAAATAATAATAATAATAATAATAATAATAATAATATTTTAATACCTGAATACTAACCCTAAGGTCTCAGAATATGCTTTCAATCAGAAATGACAAAAGTTAATATATTGAGCATACTTTTGAAATATTTAAGAAATTATATCAGTATTTTTAATATTTGGAAATTAAAGGGAAAAAGAAAATTCAGGAATGGAAATATGTTATTAAAAGCCATACCCGCCCCAGCCAGGTGGCTCAATTGGTTGGAGCATCATCCTTAACACCAAAAAAGTTGTGGGTTCAATCCCATGGTTGGGGTGAACACAAAAGGCAACCAATCGATGTTTCTCTCTCATATGAAAATCTCTCTCTCTTTCTCTCTCTCTCTCTCTCTCTCTCTCTCTCTCTCTCTCTCTCTATATATATATATATATATATATATATATATATATATACACACACACACCTTTCTCTCTCTAAAATCAATGAACATTTCCTCGGTGAGGATTTAAAAAAGAAAAGCCACACCCATATGCTTGAGACTTAAAAGTATTTTGCCCAGGCTGAAGGATAAACCCTAAAGTTACTTGTAGGTTGCAGCTGAAAGTGACTCTCTGATAACCAAACTGATCAAATGACATTGAACTCAGGAGAAAATTAACTCAACCTCTGTATCTGAGGTCAAAAAACAAACAAACAAAAAGTAATAAAATAAAAGCAATGAGGGAGATGTCAACAAACATTTATGATCTAGTGATGCAGATATGGGAACAGAATAGAGGACTGTTTTTAATGTTCTCTCATCCTAGAGAGAAGTAAATCATCTGTTGATTTCCAAGACTATCCTTCTTTCTCAAAATGGTTTTTTGAGAAAGCTGCCCACCCTGAAGGGACTGAAAGGTACTTCCAATAATGTCCTGAGGTTTATGCATTTCATTGGATGAGTCACTGGAGATATGACTGGGCCTCATTCCTCATAAATATATTCATAGTAAAAAAATTATCGCCGAAACCGGTTTGGCTCAGTGGATAGAGCGTCAGCCTGTGGACTGAGAGGTCCCAGGTTCGATTCCGGTCAAGGGCATGTACCTGGGTTGCAGGCACATCCCCGGTGGGGGATGTGCAAGAGGCAGCTGATCGATGTTTCTCTCTCATCGATGTTTCTAGCTTTCTCTGTCTCTCTCTCTTCCTCTCTGTGAAAAATCAATAAAATATATTTAAAAAAAATTATCCTGCCAAACCATACAATTAAGGCTTTATAAAGTAAATCTTTAAAAATTGAATGAAAGTAAAAAAATTATAATTTTAGAAATTATAAAGATAGCAAGCAAGAATTTCCTTGACACAAAGGCGTCATGATAGAGCTGGCAATTTGATCTTAATCGGCAGTTCTCTCCTCCCCAGTGAAAAACCCTCCTAAAGAAAAATGGTTGATTGTGGCTGTAGGGACAGGGTAAAAATGCACCCACATTTCCACTCCGCAGAGCAGCTCTGCTGGGCAAGGATAGGTAGATTCTTCAGCTCAGGTCTATTTTTTGTAACAGGCTGTGTTCAAGGGCTTCTTGACAAGGCAATCTGTCAAAAAGAAAGGAAGTGTTCTGAAATGAAGGCACTGACAATTGTGACCCAATAATGCAGTAGAAAGGGTCCACTTGTTATGGAAATCTCCAGTGGCAGTCTAGATAATGTGTTCAGTTTGTTCATTGTGGCACATTCCCAATTAGGCAGTCCTGGAACAGCCTTAGGAAAATTGTATGTAAGTAACTTTTTCCCCCTATAATTCACTATCCCTCTGTAAGTACATTCATTTTATCTGCTCCCCTTCCATTAGTGCCAAGCCTTTATCTTTCTAAACCCCTAAAATAACTTTTTCCAACAGTTATTTATAATAGCAATCACCTCTATAAAATCCTCGCATACACAATTTATGTAAAGACCACCTCCATTCTGCTCACTTTCTAAAACATGAAGGACAGAATGTTAATGCTTAATGTAGTTCCCAATACATAGGAAGTATGCTATAGCTTTTTGTGGACTGTTGAATAAATAACCTTCACTAAAAATATAAATAGTATTCGATGCATAAGTCTGAAAGGATCTCATGTTTTCCCATGTGTCTGCTCTGATAAAGCATAATGGTCACTCAAACTTACAGGTCTGGTTTGTTTTTAAGGCAATTCCATGCCTTTTGTGCATAAAAAACAGGTGATCAATAACTAGTTTTTAAAAAGATTTTGATAAATAAATGTTTGGATGGACAGCTGATATCACTGCAGGGAGAAATCTGACAGTTCAGCAGTAGCTGTCTCCACTGTTTCCATTAGGAAAGATATACAAGATGAGAAGGGGTAGTCTACAAGAGAGTCATTCATATATTTGTCAGTATACCCAATAAACACACGATTTTTCTCAAAAAGTCTAGAGTTCTAAAGTATTTGAAAATTTGGTTGCTGTCTGTGGTCCTAAGTTCTAAATTACATATATCCTGAGTGTATTTTTACTTTTGCTTTCATGAACTCTGGAATTAATGTGTGCCCATGAACACTGAGAAATGAAACAACTAGAGAAGCCTCCTCAATCTCATGCAAATGCTTGGCTTCTTGAAAGAGGGTATATACTAACTGAAATGTTAAGTTGTATCTGACTTGAATTAAGCACACTATAGAAGTCATGCCTTCTGGAGAACTTAATTAGGAGAAATAGAGATTTTGAGAATATTGCCATATGTCATTAAAGTTTGGAAAATAAATGGAAGTCATGCACTGTATTGCTTATTTCGAGTTAAAAATAATTAAGAAGCAGACTTTAAAAGAACTGGCCAACTTGACATCAAAGAATTAAATGTGGGTCTATAAATACACAAATTCTGACATGTAGGCATAACATAAGTAATTCCTAATGGATTTTTTCTTTTTAGTTATTTATTTTTTAATCTGTAATTTAATGTCCATTTATGTCTGAGATAGAACAGAACTACAAAAATAAAAACTATTTGACTCTCCTTGAATTTCAGGAGCACAGGATTACTCCATACTGGTAAAAATTATGTCAATAGATATCCAGCAACATCTCAGTGATTCACGGTATCTTCATGATCTGAAAATAGCCCAGAGTAAGTGCTTGCGAAGTGTACTGAGAAGTTAATCAAAAACGTTACAGTCACTAACCCTGCGAGCAAATAGTCTGTATGGGCAGACTGGCACGAGTGTATCCAGAGCACAACAGATTTAACGACTGGATGCTCAGAGCAATCTTTTACATGGAGTGTGCTATTTGGGTGGTTATCTCTTATATCATGGGGAAGAGCAAGTGTGAACTGATGGAAGTGTTAAAACAGCCAGAGGAATTTAAGGGATGGCATTACTTGAAGGTGGGTGAAGGGACAGTAAATGACTGGCTGAGTAATACCTATAAAGGAGTGAGATAAAGGGGCAAAATAGGGATGAAACTTCCCCAAAATGATCATGAACAGATCATAAGTGATTTTTACCTTACTGACTGGGCCACGGTTAATAATGTCTATGTTCTCTTATTGGCTATGCTAGCTCAGCCTGGTCTGTTTGATGTTCTATGTAGTTCAACAAATATACTGAGCTACTGGTATGTGCCATATCCTAAGCACTTGAAGACCAATAAGAGACAAACGTTGCCTCAAGAATCAGGAATTAATTGCAAAGAAGCAGACAGGTAAACAGTTCAATCCAATATACTTATAATCATAGGAAAACAGATAAGATGTAGGAGTAGATAGAGGAAGGGGTAAGTAATGTTGTGGGACCTAGGGTTGAAAGGAAAGTTCATAGTAGGGAGATTTCTCTTAACAGGCGAAAGCCACTTGGACATTAGGATATGAAGAAAACAATATCACAAACTAAAGCAACTACAGGGGAAATATGGAGTCCCTGAAGAAATAAGTTAGCCACATTTTTGAAGTTCAGGTATGAGAGAAGAGTGTGGAGATGGGAAAGGAAACTGGGCAGAGAAGCATGGGTCAGTATGATATTCTTGTAATAATCCAAAATAAATACAAAACAAAGGCTTTTAAGAAGGTGAATAAGGAGGTCAGATGTAGGTTTTAGAAAGAGTTCTCAACTGCAGTTAGAGGAAATGAATTTTGGTGTAAGTCTGGGGTATGGAGAACATTAGGAACTTTTGAGTAATAGCCCTGGTGATTGCTGACAAGGACCTAATCTAAGGCACTGGTGTTGATGATACCTAAATGGGATATGAATATGATGCTGAAGTAGAATGAACAGAAATTTATGTTAGGATGTTATTAGTGGGAACGTTAGATAATAGAAAGCAAAGAATAAAATGTCATTTTTCTGTTTCTAAATTATTTCCTCCTGGAGAAGAGTCAGCAGAAAGTCACAAGCTGAGTTATAGAGGGGTATCAGGAAGAGGAGGTAAAGTACTCAAAAGGTGTTGTTGTTTTTTAAAAATGTTTGTTATTGATTTTAGAGAGAGAGGAGAGTGAAGGAGAGAGAAAGAGAATAATCAATGAGAAAAAGGAACATTAATCAGCTGCTTCCTGTACTCCCCCTACTGGGGATTAAGCCCACAACCAGGTCACATGCCCTGAGTGGGAATCAAACAGGCAACCTTCAGTGCTTGAGAGGATGCCCAAGCAACTGAGCCACACTGGCCATGGCTTGACTTAGGTGCTTTTGTCACCAAAAAGGTACCAGATATCTACAACTTATTTGATATTTGGGGAATATAATTTGTCTTCTAGGGAAAGATCAACTATAGAACAACCTACTTTTGCTTATGCCCCCAGTGTCCTTCCCTATTTCTATGGTAGGACCAAAGAATTACAGATGCTGGCACAGCCTTGTGCATAACTAAACTATAGTTCCCTCATAACATATCCCAATTATACTCACAGTATTTATTGTAACAGCAAACAGATTTTATTCCAGTTCAAGATCTTTCACACAAATGGTTCAATAAAAAGAAAAAAAAATACTTGGGGTAAGAAAAGAAGTGAGAGAAAAAGACAGTTCTAAACTATCTATAGTTCTAAAATCTAGGACCATGCCATTGTATGGTCTGCCCTGTGCAAACTCATTTCATCTTGGATAAAGAAGTCCTAGAAAACTCCAAAGCCTGAGTCAAGATGCCCTTAAATAAAAAAGAATCTGTCTCAAATACAATATAGTCTCATTTCCCATTTTCTTCCAATTCTTCATTTCCTTCAGGTTGAAATAATGTATGGACCAGTTCCCAGAAAAAAAAAAAAAAAAAAAAAAAAAAAAAAGGAGAAGAAGAAGGGTTAGGAGAGAAAAATATAACATTGATATGAAAGTGCAGATGTCAAAACCCAATGAAACAAATGCCTCTTAATTTCACAAAAAATAATTATATTACTTATATTCATCACAGTTCTGTATATATTCTAAAAGTGCCCTCATAAGACCCACTTTGTAATAGGATACTAAAAAATGAAATTATCTCACCTAGTAAATGCAACAGAAAAAAATAGCTTTCTAGGAGAAAGTAGGTATAGTTTGAAGTAAAAACAAATAAAAAGAATTCTCTCATCTCTCAGCTTGAGGGAAACTGAACTTTTTCTTAACAATATTATCTCTCTGTCTCTCATATTGAACTTATTTCTTTAGTATTTTAAAACAACATATTCTTTTTTTTCCTTCAGTCAATATTTTCTGTTGTTGTTTATAGATTGTTATTGATTTCAGAGAGGAAGGGAGAGGAAGAGAGAGAGATAGAACCATCAATGATAAGAGAATCATTGATCAGCTGCCTCCCGCATGCCCCCTACTGGGGATCAAGCCCACAACCCAAGCATATGCCCTTGACTGGAATTGAACCCAGGACCCTTCTGTCTATCCACTGAGCCAAACCAGCCAGGGCTTTTCAGTCAATATTTTGAGTTTTCATTATGTGCCCAGCACATGAGTAAGCTTCCATATTAGGCCATTAGCTCCTTTTGAGTGAAATTTATTTATTTATTTATTTATTTATTTATTTATTTATTTACTCATTCATTCATTCCATTCCATTCAACCAGCATTTATTGAAAGACTATCACGTACCAAGAATTATGCCAGATCCTGAAGAAACAATGGTATGTGAATGTAGGTTTAGTCCTTGCCCTCGAGCCTTTGAAGCCTGACCCAGAGGGGAAGGGCGGTGAAGTGAAGGCATTATCCTTAGACCAAAGGTGGCACACCACACCTTTCCTTCTCCCTCTTTTGCAACTGGAGGTTGATGGTTGAGGGATGAATCAAGGTATAGTCAGATTAGAATGTTTAAAGTTAGGAAGTGGAGAATGTTCCCAGATAAAAAAATCTACAAGGAAAGTCATTTTCTGAGAGTTGGGGAGGCCACGGTCAGGACCTTTTATTCATATGTGTGTTCTTGGCAACATGTAGCACAATAGCTAGCACATACCTAGTACTCCTGAAATGTATATCGTATAGTTATTTCCATGGGAATAAAGAAATGAAGGATTGAAGGAATGATTCTGTTGCACTTGGACTCAAGACATCCTGACTGGTAAAAAGTTAGTGATGGCTGCAGAAGTATCTTTCAAAGTCGATATTTCTGGGTATATAGCCTAGGCTTTGTGGAAGAAATGTCCAGAAGATTCTTCTGTCCAGACCTCATAACTGCAGGGAAATAAAATGAGTTGGAGAAGAGAACTATAAAACAAAAGTTATAATGTACAATAGCAAGAGCATTATTTTCTGCAACTCTCTTGCTCCATTTTCTGAAAGTAGGCACATTTTGAGTAAAAACAGGTTTTATGTCCCCGCAATAAAGAGATATAACTATAAAAATATATGTCTTATCAGCAGGCATGTCTCTAAATAGAATGTTTTACCAAGTTTCCCATGAGGCGTCAGAGGCCCTTTAAATTATAGGGTATATGAGCTTCCCTGCAGGGCAGCCTTTGAATGAAAGCTCATTGACAATCTGAAGCAGAAGTGGAAAATGAACCTTTTTGGAAATGAAGGAGGTATGTTCTTTGCTCAGCATTTTTGGGTTTCTTCCTAAAGATGGATGCCATCACCAAAAGGAAAAAGAGATGTGTAATCCGTATAGTCTAGTGAAGCTTAATAACTTAAACTGCATTCATTTAGGGGAGAGGGGGGAATTCGCACATCTTTACCTAAAGATGAAAAAAAATTATTACATTGCACATTTCTCTCTGCTAAGTATGACTTAGGGCAAAGCAATAAAAAACTGCCAGCACTCATTTAAGTGGACAGAGTGATGTGATAAATAATATGGAAGAGCAGATAATCCAAAGATTACCTCTATTTGGGTTTGTAATTGTATTTTAAGCTGATTTACTTTCTTAATTATATTTTTTCTTCGGTTAATATTAAATCTAATCTGTAATCCTTTAGAACATACTAACTGGGAAGCAGAGGCCTAGAAATACCCAGGCCTTCAGAAGCAACCAACTGGTTTGTGCAATACCTGAGGGATAATTCCCAAAGGGAATAAATAATCCAAAATAGAGTGCATTTAGTATGTGCTCTAGCCTTCAAGGACTGCTCTTACTCTTGGCGACAGTACCAAGAAAATCTCACGGGCCTTTTTCCCTTAGACTAGGCCTGAGAAGAAAAACCTGATTCACAAAACAGGTCATGCATTGTTATTCAAAATAGTAAAAACTTGGAGGCAACTTAATGTCCAACAATAAAGGACTAGTTAAACAAATTGTAATACATCAATAAGATGGGTTCTTGTACTATTCAAAGAGCATTTATAGAGAATTTTAATGACTTGGGAAACTGCTTATGATATACCATAAAAGGGAAGAAAAATCAGGTTATAAAATTAACTATTTAGTATTATCACCACTATGTGGTTAAGAGCACAAATGCAAGAATGTGGCTGCATACACTGGCGTCCTTACAGTACCCTGATTAGATATGTGACCTAGAGTACATTACTTCACTTATCTGAGTCTCAGTTCCTTTATTTGTAAAGTACAGATAACACTACCTATCTCAATGTGTTGTTATAGGATGAAGATATGTTTAATGTATTTATAAAAATGCCTGGGACATAGCAAATACCATAATAATACTATTTATATTTGTTTTAAATCAATATATCTTTGCTCACGCTCTTTATTCTACTTAGCTCCCACTTTCCCTCTGACGCCCAACTCACAGGTAACCTCCATAGAGTATGAAGCTTTTTCTCATGACAGAATTAACCACCCCTGCCTTTTCACTGTCAGAACAAACTGTCATAGCATCTGTACCACGGGATGGCAATCAGTGTTTCTCTTTCCCCATGAGAATGAGGGCCTCTCAAGATTAGGAACAGGTCTTGCTCTTTCGGTACCCCCACCTCCTACGAAGTGCTTGGCATATGAGAAGTGCTAAGTCCATGTTGGATGAATAAATGAACAAATGAATGAATACATGAATGCTGCTTTCCATGAGTGAAGCATAGCAGAAGAAAAGACAAGACAGCAGTTTCTTTCCCTGTGATTTCCAAAGGCTCAGGTGTACTTCTTTCAACTGGAGGAAAAATGAGGAATATCTGCCGTCATTCAAGACTCCAAATCCTCAACATTTCTATTCCCCTGCTATTGTTGCCTTTCCTAATAAACACTTGTCCTGAGAATTGAACAGGGTGGTAAAACAGAAACAAAAATAAATTTAGGAACTAAAAGCCCAGTCTCTATTGCTGACACTCAAACCATATGACTTTGAACACATAAGTTAACCACTTTGAACACGTAAAATACAGATGATAATATGCATCCTGTTTCCATCCACTTTGAAAGGTTATTTTAAGTAACAGAGAATGCATGTGAGAGCATTTCAGAAAGGCAGCATACAAATATAAGATATCATCATTAGTTACTTTGCTGGTAAAGAATTGCTTATTCAGAAGTTGACATTTAATATCAGATATTTTACAAATTTGCAAGAGCCTATAATTCTTTGACAAGATTAAGGACAACCTTTCAATATTCCCTTTGCCTCATTTTATAGAGAAGTTGTTGAAAAGATGGAGAAGATTAAAATTGTTAAATAGAGTTCCTATGGAACACACTGAAAATGAGGACTGTAATTCACATTAATATTTAAATATACAAACATTCTTCCTTGTTCTGTTTACAAAGCATTAATTAGCAATTACATTAAAATGCCCACATGATTCCTATTTGGTTGACAAAATGAGGCACAGCTAGGTCTGAAGGTATTATTACAGATTTAGCAAGGACGGTCTGGCAAAGGAATTGAGAACTACTTTCTAAGCCAGATCTGCCCAATAAAACTGCCTGTGATCATGGCACTGCTTAAAAATCTGCACTGCTTCAGCATGGCAGCCACTCACCATATGTGGCTTTTTATTATTTGAAATGTGCTCTGTATGACTAAGGAACTTAATTTTAATTTAACTTAATTTTAATTAACTTTAAATAGCTATTTCTGAATAGTGGCTACTTACTATATTAAATAGCATAGTCTTAACCAGTCACTGTATTTAGCCTGATGACTTGCTCATTAGGCAAATGAACACTTTAAAAAGAATGACAATTTATTATTTTATAATGTGAGAGAAAACTCCCACGCACTGTCAGTGTGAGCAAAGTCTTTTTTCCATTAGATGAACATTGTGATCCAAATTGGTTTAGGAGGCACAGAATCAAAACAAATGTTTACTGGCATTTGGTTACAATAACGTGGACAACAGGGAAAAGCTGACCTTATTGCTAGAATACTGAGTCCACCAGCCAAAACTTTCCTTGGATACTGTTTGGACAGGCATGGTTCCCCTTGCTTTGGTGTCTCTCCTTTCTGTGGCCAACCCCCTTTCTGATCGACAAGTCCTTCCTTTCTCTTTTTCTCCAAACTCACACTTCTTACACACTGACAGAGAGAAAAGTCCCTGGCTGTGCTTCCCCATAACTCTCAGTCCAACACACAGATCTTCCCTTTTATCTGCCAGAGAAACACTTGGAAGGCACAGAGGGGGGAAATATTTATTTTAACCCTTCTGATAAGGAAAGATCTCAACCTGTCTGGGAACAGCCATTCCTTCTTTTCCTTCAGACATACTGTCAAGAGCATCTTAAGCTCAGACTATAAATCATGTAAAATATCTTTATCTTTTCTAGGCAGTTTTTCACCAATATTATAATCAAGGACAAGAGAGATCACAAAATTCCAGCAATGCAAGTCCTCGCAATAGCAGTGGGAGTGAAACTTTTAGCTACTGTAACTGCTCTCTCAGAACTCAGCCAGGTTCTGGGAGGGAATCACTCTTAGCCAAGGTAAGGTCCTTGGAGTCCCAATTTGGTATGTGGGTGATTCTGATATTCATTAAAGTGACAAGCTGATGGAGAAAGGCAGAGACAACCTTTGCCCACTCATCAGCTGTCCAGTTGAGAAATGCTCTGAACTATGTCAATCCTCTAGGCTTCCTGTACATACAGCTTTTCAGACATAAGCTTGAAATCTGCCCAGCAAGATTCTACTTATTCAAGAGCTGGCCTTTGAAGTAGAGATTCTATAGTTACTGAATTATAAAGAAGTTTCCCAATTGGAAAGAAAAAAAAAAAGTCTCAAGATAATTGAGTATTGATGATGATGGCCCAAGATCTTAATTTCATGGATTTCACAACTTTGAGTTTACTTAGTCCAACTCCCTCATTACATGGGAAATTTGGGACCAGAGAGGTAAAGTAACTTGACCAAAAACATACAAATAGTGTCTAAGCAAAAATGTTGAAAAATATAACTTAACATGATTATTATTATTTTTTTTATTTTCAATCATATGATAACTAGCTTACTAGAGTCAGTAAACTGGAAGGTTAGAAGATCAAAACATTGTAGTGAAGTACTCAGTACAAGTGCCCTTTAAAACCTAAGATCTATTCAACCTATTAAGGGTTACGGATAATCATTTATAGAATTAGTAAGTGCAAATCTAAAGCTACTGACAACTATTTTCTAGAAATTTGATATGCTATCTAAGACTTAGATAACCGTGGAAATTGCAAAGTCAGCTAAACAACCTCAAACATCCTTCCCCAGTTTCCACTCCCTCAGGTAGGATCTATGTTACCCCTCTCATAGAAGGGATATATATATTACCGTGGCTATTGAGGATAACACAGTAGTTGTTCTCAAAGTTAGCTGGGCTTTGGAATCAATGAAGATTTTCAATTTGTGTGTGTGTTGTTGTTGCTGTTTTCATTTAAAATTATAGATTCCTTGGTTATAACCCAAAGTTTCTTGGTTGCAGTTTGGAATCTATATTTTTAATAAATTCCCCAAGTGATTCAGGTGCATCAGTTCAGAATTACTATTTGAAATATTCAGTGCCAGTTACACTGATAGACTTTTCATCCACTAAATTTTAAAGTAAAGAACAGGCTTAATTATATTCCTTTTGGGGGTGGGGATGCGGTGCCTGGCTTCAACCCTATTCCTTGCATAATGATCTGTACAATGACTTAGAACCAGAGACTTCTAAGTTTGAATTCCAGCTCTGCCACCAGTAACCATATGACCTTGAACAAATTGCAAAACTTCTGTGAGCCCCAGTTGCTTGTGTAACTGTACATACATCAAAGGTTGTTATAAAATACAAATAAGGTGATGTGCCAAGCAGGCAAACCATGACAGTATGGGTTTTTATATATGGTACCTATTACTAGTAGCTGTGCTAGTAGAGATAGTGGTATTAGCAGTAACAGCAATGGTAGTAGTAGTATTAATAGTACTGCTTAAAAAACACCTTTGATTTTTAACTAAAAAAGAAATAATCTATTTCAATAATCTGGAAGAAATAAGGCTCTGAGCAACAACTAATGCCTATGTGAGGAGTAAATGGTGCCAAGTCATTTAATTTTCATCTCAGCTAGAGTAGCAAGCCATGCAGAAAAGGGGAACCAACAGATGTAATCTATCAATCAATAATGTTTTTGATTCAGTTCCATTTGGCATTACCATCAATAAGCAGATAAAAAGTGATCTAGGTTTGTGCATTTACAACCCTTTTGCTTCATCACACTAAATCACCCTCTATATTCCCATTTCTCTCTCATCACCAACCCCTCTCCAAAAAAGGCAAAAATTTAAAAAAAGAAAAAGAAAAGCACCAGACCTTGAAGGATGTGTCTACATAGGGGTTGGGTACAGATGGCAATAAAGGGAGAAGAGTTTTTTGAAAAAGTTTTTTGAAATGTTGGGTCAGCAACCCTGATGGTCTCTGGACTTTCATTTGACCTCTCTAGAGGATATGGCATAAAATCCAAGCATTAATTTCTAAGATCCAGTCAGCTATTCTACAGCACCAAAAATGACTGCTGGTGGCCTTTACAAGCCTCCTGACAGTGCTCACCTCCTTCTCTTTCCTTCTTTTCCACTCATAGTCCTTTATTTGCTCCCTCTATCTCCTCATTGAATTTTTTTCATAATTCATTTTGTTTTTCCTTTTTTGGGTTTTTCTTCCATTTGCTACACCATTTAACCTATCTGCAATTCTCACAAGCATTTCTTGCGCACCCCAGAGCAGACAAGGCTTAGCAGCTACTTATAATCCTCACAAAGAGAGGGATGGGTCTCTGGGCTCAAACATACCAGTGGATTCCTTTCCGCTACCCGAGGTCAGTTGGAGAGATAAAAGAAACCACAATGATACCATAATAAATGAAAAATAAAATTTTTTAGTTAAGTGATCTAAAAAGAGAACCCAATGTGTGTCTTTGCAAGTGTGTGTGTGTGTGTGTGTGTGTGTGTGTGTGTGTGTGTCTTTTGATCTGTAGGCACACACCTAACTCACAGAATACATGCATTTCACTCATGTTATTGTTACCAAACAAAATTGTCTCCAAAATGTGATTTCCCACCTTTTGCAGTGAGGATAGTCTTGGTCAACATCAGGGACTCAGTAACAAAAGTACAGATTCTGAACTCTTTGGAAGAAAAAGATATTCTAGTGAGGACTCTGTTGTTAAACTGACATTGTGTTTGTTGTTTTTTTTGTTTTGCTTTGTTTTTCTGACAGTCTCAGGTGCACACCTGAACCTCCAGTGTTGCTGAGTCCATTGAGGCCAGATCATGGGGACAACATGTTATCTCATGACTTTCTCACTTTTCCTCCAATTAATCACCACGACTTTATAACACTTGGCAGTGCTCTGCTGAAGTCACATGAAACGCAATGTGCCTTTCTGCTGATGAAACTTTGCTGTCTGTGGAGATATTTCAGCCTGTTGCCCAGATAATTGCAGGTGTTACTCACATTAGAGATCCAGGGCGACTTGAGACTGCTGCGCCCAGCATCACCACAGGGCACCTGCACACGGGGCCTGTGTGACGCTCCTTGCCATCATGGGTCACTGAAGTGCAGCTGCAATAACCTCACCCAGTTCTGCCCTGTCAATAATCATCTGGCACTGACCATGTTCTCCCTTGTTCAAGTGAGGGCAGCACCTTCTGGACGTGGGGGTTGGTCGCAGATTGAGACAGAATGTCATGTGCCTTAGAAAGTCAAGGTTGGTTCACAGGTCTCTTAGGGCAAAGCAGGGTAATAAAGACAAACTAGCATTTATAAAAACTTAGAATGTATCATACCTTGTGCTAAGCCTGTTCACACACAGCACATACCTTAATTCTCACAATAACCCAGTGAAAAACTGAGGCCCAGAGAAGTTAAGATAATCACCCAAGGTCACCAGCTAGTTTGAAGCAGACCTGAAACTAGTTCCTTATCCAATGTTCTTTCTATCAAAATGTGCATAATACATTGTTCTATTTATTCATATATTCAATCAACAGATATTCATATGATGTGATATTTAAGAGTTCAGATGCTAGAATTAGATTGATTCCAACATCTACTATTATAGATGAGTAATTTTCTAACCCTCACCCTCTATATCAGTGATTTTCAACCTTTTTTCCTCTCATGGCTCCCATGAACTAATTACTAAAATTCTGCAGCACACCAATATATATATATATTGCTGATATACAAAAAATAAACACAATTATAATTTCTATTCATTCACACCAGATGGGTTGCTGTCATTTTTTTATTTGACAATCAAAGGGAAAAGAGGTCAGTACCCCTGACTAAATAGTCAAATATTGCATGTTTTAAAAATTCTTGTGGCACACCAGTGTGCCATGGCACCCAGTTGAAAATCACTGCTCTATACACATAAGTTCCCTATTTGTAAAATTGAATTAATAATAGTATCCATCTCAGAGAATTGTTATTAAAATGAATAAATTATTCATGTAAAACATTTAGAACAATGCCTGAAACATGGCAATACTTCAAGAAACTCCTGATAGAACTCATAGGCTGGTGAGGAAGACAAATGCATAAACAGTTACTTATATTACAGTATGAAAAATGCTAAAATAAAGGTAAAAAGAAAATGCTGTGGGACCTCAGAGAATTCCCGCCCAGCACCTTCCATGCTGAAAAATGTCAAATGAGCCTCCCTTAATAAAAGGAAAACAAAACTCATAATGGTGTCTATGGAAACTGGCTATGCCAGAAAATAGTTCTGGGTTTAACTGGCAAAAACAGATAAGTTAGGCCCAGGGGCCATTTCTTACTCAGAGCTCCCCTGCCTGCTTCTGGAAGCCCTCTGGGGCTGCTGTATTGAGAACTTAGCTTGACCATTATTAGTACTGCTGTTTTGAGAGCTGTCAACATTTATAAAAAGTGAAACTCATCTTATTTAAACATGTATATATATAAGGTCTAAGAATGAATAATTTTCCATTTAAAAAAAAATCTCACAATTCCCAGAAAACAGAAAGTAATATCAATTTCTAATTTTTTGTTTAACCTAATAAACAATGATATTTAAGCAATATAAATCAGATGAAAATGTTATTCACCCTTTGATAGAATGACTCTTGATTTTAGTATTTCACTCCAATTTTCACACCGATACTGTGCTACACCAGCTACACAGAATTATTTGAAAGTTCCCTAAATATGTCTTCAGGCTTTCTGGCCCCCAGACTTTGCTTATTCCAGCCCCTCCATCTGGAATGATCTTACCTATGTCCTAATCTCCATCTCTAAATTCTACTTACCAAGCCTCCAAGACCCACTCTCAGGCCTACTCCTTCCTGAAGCCTCTTCAAAGAATCAGATATTTCTCCCAATGTAAAGGGACCCAGTCTCATCTACATTGTTTTTGTCTAAAGCCCCATGGTTCGTACTAGTTATGGGTATACTATTTCTAAGTAGTCTTTTAAACTGCATGTGGCATACATTTTTAATAAGTAGAGGAAATAAATCTATAGGGGTGCAGATAGAGTGCAAAGGGACAAAAGCTATGCTTCCATTTAGTATCCATTACATGACAAGCACCATGGATAGTTCTCCACTGGCTACAGAAGAGATAAAATATAGTAACTCTACCTTTTCAGAATGTATGCTTAAAGAAATGAAACCTATATTAAGATAACAGTTACTTACCAAAGTAAATATATTTACAAAAGAAAGTAATGCTATCTACTATTTTGCTGAATGTCTACTATGTTTCAGTATTTATATATCATCATTCTACCTACCTCTATATATCTTCATTTGATCATCTCCATAACGCTAGGAGGAACTAGACAGGGGTGGGCAAACTTTTTGACTCGAAGGCCACAATGGGTTCTTAAACTGGACCGGAGGGCCGGAACAAAAGCATGAATGGAGTGTTTGTGTGAACTAATATAAATTCAAAGTAAACATCATTACATAAAAGGGTATGGTCTTTTTTTTTTTTTTTTTTTTTTTTTTTAGTTTTATTCATTTCAAATGGGCCGGATCCAGCCCGCGGGCCGTAGTTTGCCCACGGCTGAACTAGAAGCATGGAGCCATCACTAAATTGGTAAATGATGAATGCTGACTCCAGAATTTATGTCCTTGATGTACTGTCGTTGGTGCATGATAAGTAGCTAAATTTTGAAATTCCAACTATGTGTTAAGAAACTGAAAATAGCATTCAGGGGTGGGGAAATCGGTGTATTCAAGTAGGAACCCAAGTGTTTAGAGAGAGGGGAATGAAAACAGAAAATACTGCCTGCACAGAGAAGATCTAGTGTGATATTTGAGATAGAGAGGAAACTTCAATAAAGTCACTGAGACCAAAGTGACCATGGTTTATGTGGTGAGATCCAGTGACAAATAAGGACCAATAGGTGAAAATAAGTAAACTCGATACAGGGCCTTGAACATAAGTTAAAGAGCTGAGATGTGCCCTAACTGGTTTGGCTCAGGGGATAGAGCATCGGCCTGCAGACTGAAGGGCCCCAGGTTCGATTCCGGTCAAGGGCATGTACATTGGTTGCAGGCACATCCCCAGTAGGGGGTGTGCAGGAGGCGGCTGATCGATGTTTCTCTCTCATCGATGTTTCTTCTATCCCTCTTCCTTCCTCTCTTTGAAAAATCAACAAAATATATATATATTTTTAAAAAGAGTTGAGATGTGATAACTCAAGTAACATAGAGCCATCGTAAGTTCTAGAGAAGCAAGAGGATGCTGGATTAAAACCACTGATCATTTTAAATTACTTGTGAGTAGGATTGTATACTGTATCACATAATTTATATTTGTTACAAGATTCTGTATTTATTATGGTTTTTATGTTGTAGCCTCCATGTCTAGCAAAACCCCTGGCAAATGATCATAAATGGTTGTTGAATGAATGTATACAAAGAGAGCTGAAAGAAAATTGGGCCAGGCAGTATGGACAGGCAAAAAAAAAAAAAAAAGTATGCTTCAAAAATGAGGTAGTTAGTATAAGAATTAACACCACAGTGAAGATGAAAGTTGAGAAGAGGTCATTTCAATTTGGCTAGAGGGGTTTTGAGTGATTTCAAGAGTACTGTTCTAATAGAAAGAACCCAGTCTAGTCTGCATGATGTTAAAGGACAGCATAAAGGCAGCAGATAGAGTCCACAATTTTGTTTTTAATTAGAAGGATAAGAGGTTTGAAAGTGAACAATTGGATCAAGAATCCATTTATTTTAAGAAGACAGAAGTCTCTTCCTTTAACCTGTTAATGCAAATGTCTTCTTTGAGCTTGATAATAAAATACTCACTCTTACCTCTGATGGCAGCAAAGTTACATCAAACCCTTTGCGTCCCTAATACAGACGACTGACATGATGCTAATGAAATGTTGGGGTTTTTATAATAGATTTATGAACCAGATATTAAGAAATTAAATTATCCATCTAAAGATTTCATAAAAATTCACAGGTATACATAGAATCTAATATCCACTTAGTCTTCCCATCAGGAGAAGGAAGGGATTGGGCATGACCATTTCAGAAGCTCTTCCAGTCTGACACTCTCTTACTCTACATAGGCTCTGTCTCATCACTGACATTCTTTACCCAGTAAGCCTCCTGCTTTTCCCAAGCCAACTGCTAGCCTGACCTTTACAAATGATCTTTAGTTGTCTAATTAGATCCAAGAGGGGTTTCTATTATCCCATGGTTATAATTTTAATTAATTAAAAATTATAATAAAAGTTAAATAACAAAAATAATTAAACATAATGCAATTAGCATCCAATGTATACATCAAATTAATGCCAATACCCATATGAGGGTAAAAATCATGAAAATAAAGCTCAATGCAAGATACATTATATTTGGATACTTTAACAAAGACTTCTTTAAAAATTTCCTCTGAGAACAGAGCATTTGGGGATGATAGAGTTAATTTAATGCTATAAGACTAGTGATCTATGTGACAGAAAGAATTAAAGCCATGAATAATTTCTAATAAAAATGTGAACTCCAAACCTTATTCTATCAGGATGACACTCTTTCCACAAGAAATAGGAAGAATGAAGAATGAAAAAAGCAAATGGAGTGAAAGGCTAAGCTCCTGGCTCAAATTTTAATCCTAAACTAGACATAGGTGAGTTCCTTTACTTACACAAACTCTTATATGCTAAGTGTCCGGTCATCCATTCAACCAATCAAAGTGTAATATGTTAATGATTTGTTAAGGCCACTCAACTGCTCTCTATGATGTGCACTGACCATCAGGGGGCAGTCGACCAGTCGACCAGTTGCTATGATGTGCACTGACCACCAGGGGGCAGACACCCCAACTGGTAGGTTAGCTTGCTGCTGGGGTCCGGATGATCTGGACCGAGCAAGATGGGTCAGACATGCCCTGGAGCCCTCCCACCAGTTGCCCAGCTGGCCAACCTCCCATGTCCCTCCCTGGCCCTGATCGTGTACCAGTGGGGTCCCTTGACCTGGCCTGTACCATCTTGCAATCCGGGACTCCTCGGGGGATGTTGGAGAGCCTGTTTGGCCCGATCCCACAGTCATAAAAGGCTAATATGCAAATAGACCAAAGGGCAGAATGATCAGTCTCTATGAGGCACACTGATCACCAGGGGGCAGATGCTCAGTGCAGAAGCTGCCCCCTGGTGGTCAGTGGACTCCCACAGGGGGAGCGCTGCTCAGCTAGAAGCCAGGCTCATGGCTGGCGAGCCCAGGTGAAGTGGTAGTAGCCTCTCCTGCCTCCGCAGCTTCACTAAGAATGTCCGACTGATGGCTAGACTCATTCCCCACACACCAGGCCTCTAGTAGTGTTATAAAGCACTGACAGTGGGGGAAGGTGGGGGAATAATGCAAATGGTAATTTTTAAACTGAATTGGTGAATCACAGACCATTTTTCTTTAAGCTGTGGTCTTCATTTAACACCACAGGTATAAACTTGTTTTACAAAAAAGTCATGGGCAAATTAGACTACATTTACTTTACTTTCTTTCCTCTATAAATAAGTGAACAGATTAAAGAATGAGATTTCCCTGCTATTTGGGTATACATAGTAGTCCCAGTTGCAAGTAATATTTTGTCAGCTGTGTTGGAGTGATTATTTTCATTATGTCAGGCATCACTCCAGATTCCCCATTCAGTAGAGGACTGTATAGAGATGGATATGTAATTTCGCTTTCTATTCTATACCTTAAATTGACACCATCACCATTTGTATTATGTACAGAAAGCCAGCATAGCACTCAGAAGAACCTGCATCCATCTAGCCAATTCATGAAACACAAGCATTAATGAAAAAAGATTTAAAAAATAAATAATTTCCCCATTTAAATAAATATATATATTTTAAAGAGTATTAGCTGGAAAGTGTGTACATAAGAAAGGAATGGAATGTGTGTTAATCTCCTTGTCTCCTCCTGGATCAGCACCCCTCGAAAGGTCAGTTCACCAGCCTCAGGGTTAATTCCCTTTCTTGCTGCTACTGTTCAGAGGTAAATGCTTGCTTTTTATTAAAAATCAAAAGCACAGAAGCTTGTAATCCTCAAGACTCAAAGTTTTTTTTTTTTTAATAAAAATGGAAAGTTTAGCTCAAAGCAATAGCAGCTCAAATTAAAGTGAAATCAGCAGCTGCTCCCTAAGGAAGATGGAAAACCAAGCAATGGTTTGTTTTATTCTTTGACTACAATTTATGTGGAGTTTTGTTGTTGTTGTTCTTCTTTAAATTTGAAAGACTTTCCAAACATTTGCATATGTCGGCAAAACAATATGTTATATTTGCAACCCACAACTTCTACTCTTCCCAGATGATGTCAGACACCAGCCTTTCATATAAAGGTACAAGAAAACTTCCATTGTGTTTCCAATATCACAGCCCTTGGAAACAATAGCAATAATTCATAGCATGAATGAGGCATTAATCTGTACTTTCAGTTAATCTTCCCCCCCTCCCTACAGGCAGGTTAGTAACCTGTCAGTTGACACAAGCCAGAAATACTAGGTTCACTGAGGCTGCAGTGGCATCTAGCTGGATGTGTTGCTCAGAAATCATGCCCAGAACAGGACAGGAATCAAATATAAAGACAAAGCTTAAATGCCTTTTATCCTCACTCTCACCTGCCTCTCTCTACGCTGTTTTCTACTTTATTTGTCCACTGTCCTCTTGATGCTGAATACGAACTAAAATTACTATGGTTATCACTTGGTAATATATACATATGTCGAAATATTATGCTGTATGTCTAAAAGTAATACAATGTTATATGTCAATTATATCTCAAATTAAAACAGATGGATTTCTCTCCCTCTCCCCATTTGCCACCCCATGCCCAGCCCTCATTACAATGGCAGTACCAGCACACGAGTGGCATATCATATGCAAAGAGGGAACTGAATCCCACACTTGGATAAACATACTCTCAATATTTTTTTCCTCCATCTGCCTTCAGTGTTTTCTCCTCCTGCCTTCAGGATCATTGTGAGGGCATCTGGGTTGTGCATTTTTCTTCCAGCTTGCTTTCACGCCAGAGCTTCATGGCCCAAACCTGTCCCTTCCTTCTCCCAATGATTTCCTTTTGAGGTTTTCTTTCCAAAGGAGTCATTAAAAAAGGAAATCTATTTACAGGAGCAGTTTTAATCACTGTGACTACATAAAGAACAGACATGATCATTATTAGCAATTCAGCTTTACTAGGTGGTTACTATGTGTCAAGTACCATGTGGGGGATTTCCGGGGCTCTTTCCACTCACACAACTCTATGGATTATTGGTGTTTTACTGCCAAGGGCACTGAATTGAAGGATTATTAGCTACAATGGCACAGCTAATAAGAGATGGAACCTGGGTTCAAATTTAAGTCTACTTTTTCTTTTACGGTGGTTTTAATGTTTTAGATATCTCTCTCTCTCTCTCTCTCTCTCTCTCTCTCTCTCTCTCTCTCTCTCTCACACACACACACACACACACACACACACACACACACACACACACACTCATTCTTAGCTCCTGAAGGGAAAAGAGTAAATGTCTTCTAAATTTTTCCTTCTTCAAAACCAACCAGTGGGGACAAGATGGGCCGGTGGTGAGACAGAATTTGGAATTGGAATTTAGTCCCAGTTATTTTTAACAAGCTAACCTGCTTTGATGCGTAGGTAATTTTTATAGTTGTTTTCCAAAATCTATTCATTCTATGTAGGGTTTAGTGATGTGCACTTAATATGTAAAATAATGACACTAGAAAATAATTTGAGGAAGACACATGGCAAATCCAATACTATTTCAAGGGAAGACATACTATTTATAGGACAATAAAAGAGATGTGCAGTTACAATATTTACTGAAGCAAAAAAATGTTGTGTTATCAACCCATATGTTTATAACATAAACTGATCAACAGAAAGGGTCAAGAGAGTATTTCCCTTGGGCAGTATGATTTCAGGTAATTAGACACATTTCAGGGATTTTATACCTTCCTCAGTAGCATCCTACACTAGCCATTTTGAGAACTGATAAACTGTTGGCCACTTCTGGTATTGTAATTTTATGACCCAATATAAAAATAAATTTTATTATTTTATATTATTGAAGTGGCTATAACCATTCCATTGAGTTGTTATATGGAAATATGCTTGCCTCCTTTATACAAACTCCACCAAGGACATCCAGACATTTTACATTAATATGTTTTAGGGCTCTGTAAGAAGGCTCAGCAGTATATAGGTTTTTGGTATGTAAGTTACATATTAGTAGTAGATAGATTTTTGGCATATAAGTTACATGTAAACATCATCCCATCTTAACACAATTTGAGCATGTTTATTTTTGTTACGTGATATTTGAAGGCATATTGCTTATCCAGAATATGTAGGACTTAAATATTTGCACATGCAAAAATATTTGAAATCAACTGTCTTATTTCTTTTGCTAGATGACAGATAACTTTAAAGGCTTTTTATATTATAGATGAATGAACTTTCTTATACTGAAAACTCACTTAGGGAAATATGCTAACTACTTACTGGATTATATTTTTTCCCATCCAAATATTTCAATCTTTTCATCTTCTACTCTCTTTTCTTTTATTTTCTCCCTCCCACTTTTGTCCGCTCATTCTCTGCTTCCTTACCTTCTTTTTTTTTCCCTTCTTTCTCCCCTCTCCTCTTCTCTGAAAACTGGATTAGGCCAGCTAAGAGTACACTATTCATATTTTTCAAACCTCAAATAGAATCAACTTTATTAGTTGTACATGAACAGTGGGACAGGTTATCTAAAATTGAGAATGTGCCCAGGAAAATTTGCTTCTTAGTCTTCACACAGGTTTTTAACTGGATACTTTGATAGAGTACTTTTATCACAAATAATAGGGTCATACTGAAAAGATATTCTTTCCAGTGAACCAGAAAAGACTGAAACCTTAAAACTCAGTAAGAATAGGAATTATAACAAAACAAGGCTGTAGAGAATACAAACTGGTAAATACCTATATACCATAAATATGACTCAGCTATTCTCTATAAATCTCCACCTCTCTTCCTAATGCTGACTGGACTGAATCCTTTTCCCTTATTTTCACACACCTTTTTTCAACTTTGTAGGTTTTGTTTTCTTACAACTCCATCTTCTTATGACCTTAACTCATGGGCTCTCTGTGTGATTTCATTTCAATTTCCTTTGTTAACTAAGCCATTTTGTAATTTTGTAGTAACTCCCTCAATTCATAGCCCAGAGCAAATTTCTTAAGCCCACTTTATCACTTTACATTGGCTATACCTTAGGCCAATGTGTGTGTGTGTGTGTGTGTGTGTGTGTGTGTGTGTGTGTGTATAATTTTCCTAGTTAGCAGATGCCCACTTTAGTCCACGAATGGTGGTTGAGTTAAATTGAGAATAGCATGAGGAGGAGGAGGAGACAGGAGGGCAAAATCTGGTGATTATATAGTTTCTCAGCAGAGGCCAGGATGAAATAATTTCCTTCAGAGGGGCCTGTGCTCATTGTAAGCATCATGGTGGAAATTCCTAATTGAAATATTATAAACCAACTCTGAAGAGAAAGCGTTATTTTTCCCACCATCTGCAGATCATCTGACCTGGATATTTCTGTACCTAGATGAATTATTTTCCTCTTTGGTAACTTTCCCCATTTATACCACAAGTAAAGGGCAGAGCTGTTTGTCTCAGATTTGTAGGTCCCTGGACAAGCAGAATCATTTCCCACCTAATGTCCAATTCCACCATCTTTTTAGTTTGATGCTAACTCTTCCAACAGGTATGTAGACTCACCTGCAGACTGATCGTGGCCCTCAGAAAGTCTTAGGACATACTATCATGTTTTCTGAGCATGGAGACCACTTAGCTGCCTCAATTGGAACATTATCTCAGCTTCATCAGACTTCCTTCCCCTCACAGAACTTAATGGCACAGTCTGCCTATTTTTCTTCTTGTTTTTAAATATTAGTAGCTTTCCTATAGTTGTTTTTTTTTTTTTAAAAAAAAAAAAAAAATATATATATATATATATATATATATATATATATATATATATCCAAGTCCATCTTGAAAGTAGGATCTTTATTCCATAGGTGAAAAACTGAGCCTCAGTTAACATATCAATCAGGTCAGGCCCATAGAGCTGGCAAGTTGCAAAGCCAGGATTCAAACCAGCCTTTCTGGTTTTAAAGCCCACCCTTTTTTCAGGTCACTGCACAAGATTAGTTAGCATCTATCATTTGTTAACATCCTAAAAACTAGAGTTCTAAAGAGGCATAAATAAATGGCTTGAATCTTCATGTATTTACAATCTAATTGAAAAAAAAATAACCTATATGAAAAGTTCATTCTCCCTTATATTTTTATTTACCTACTAGAGGCCTGGTGCATGAAATGCGTGCATGGTGGGGAGGGGGGAGAAGGAGGGGCTGTGTCCTTCAGCCCAGCCTGCACCCTCTCCAATCAGACATCTCTCTCACAATCCAGGACTGCTGGCTTCCAACCACTTGCCTGCCTGCCTGCCTGATTGCCCCTAACCGCTTCTGCCTGCCAGCCTGATCACCCCCTAACTACTCCCCTGCCAGCCTGATTGATGCCTAACTGCTCCTCTGCTGGCCTGATTGCCCCTAACTGCCTTCCCCTGCCGGCCTGGTCACCCCTAACTTCCCTCCCCTGCAGGCCTGGGTCCCTCCCAACTGCCCTCTGCTGCTGGCCTGATCGCCCACAACTGCCCTCCCTGCAGGCCATCTTGTGGTGGCCATCTTATGTCCATGGGGGTGGCCATCTTGTGTGTTGGAGCGATGGTCAATTTGCATATCACTCTATTATTAGATAGGAAGTGTCATTTGAATAGGGACAGAGGTGTCACTTTAAGTCAAATCTCATATTTGAACCACTCACCACTGAGGGTTACACTTTAGCATCAATGTCCTAACACCTGATTTAGGCAACTGAATAGCAATTACTTGTGGAATGTATAACAAAGGATGTTGGAGTCTGAAAAATAATCATTAAACCAGCATATGATCTCATTAAATTCAATTTTATTCTTTAACCAACAAGTGTATATTAAACAACTACCATCACTAAACAAAATTCCATTCCTTACATTAGCTAGTTTTTATTGAAGAACTAACCATGCACATAGCACTGCATTAAAATTAAAGACAATTCTTTCAACTCCTATGGGACTGACTAGGAGTCTAGACATGTCTCTTGTTGTGCTTAAGAAATATCTCAACTCCAGAAGATAGAGACATATGACCTTCACAGACCCATATGAAAGAGTTTCAAATTTCCACTTCTGAGAGAGCTAGAGCTAGAGTTAGAGCTAGAGCTAGAGCTAGGTAAATAGATAAATGATAGGTAGATAGATAGAGATTTTCTTCAACTTAAAAAATTTAAAAACTTTACCATATTAGAAAATTATTTTTTAGTTCCTGAAATGCATATTCTGAAATGTTACAGTCTTTATACTCTGCTATGTGAATGTATAATGCTGATGTAGCCTGGCTTCTTCTAATCATGGATCTCAACTTAAATGACACCCCATAGAGGCCTTCCCAGACCACCCAATGACACAGTCTATCCTCCTTATCTAAGGAATGAATCTCCGTAATGCCATCTTCTTCTCTTCCTTCATAGTAATTTTATCATTTCGAATCATCTGTCTTTCTCTATCAGCCTATAAGCTCTATGAGTGCAAGGATGGAGTCTACGTAATGGCAATAGTATCAGAAACAGTCCCTGGTCCTTCAGTAGGCATACAATTATTATTAATAAGATGAGTAAACATATGAATGTCTGATGAATCAACAAATGAATGAATAAACAAGAGTAATTAAAAATGTGATACTACAACTGATATTCCAAGGCTTTCCCTATTTTTGTAATTGTTACACACAAAAGTCAAAGTGTAGGATTCAACTGATTTATTGTGTTTATTTGCTAAAGTTGTGACAAGGGGGTTCTCACCACCACTCTCTCAGCTCCGAGCTGAAGCAGCTTGTCCTGTTTAATTCTCTCTTGTAATATTTGGGCTATAAAAAGTCTTTCTAAGCTATGTGTTTTGCCATTGAAATTAAGCAGACAGAGGTAGCCCACACATTATTCACCTAAGTTTTATCTTAAGATTCAGACCTCCCAAATTTGATAATTTCAGATTATGTAGCAAGATCTATATAGTATATGATAAATAAAACTTATTTTTTAATTAATAACACTAATGTCATAGTCTAGTCATTCTGAGATCTTGGGCATCTGAACTACAAGAAACAAGGCTTTGTTTTCCCCTGGATTTTCTTTTCTTGGTTTCCTTGAATTCTTTTTGCTACAAGTTATGTTCGATACTCATAGCCCCTGAATAGTATTTTCACTTGAGGTGAGAGAAATCATGTTTCTCTCCTGCAGCTTATCTTCTCTAAGCTGGCCCATGATAACCAGTGTGCCTTGGCATTACCTACAACATTTAAGATTTTATAGTCAATTACATTCCCTCTTAAGTGCCTCTTCTTCTTCATAGGCCATACTCATTATAAGTTTATTTTAGTCCTTCCAGGGTTGGATCGGGCCCCAAGGCCCCTTACACCCCTTCTATTGCACTCCTTCATAGCCTTTCCTGCTAGCAAGGTGTTGATAAGGCCCTGTCTTGCTGTCATAGGTCAAGAAGGCAACTTTTTAAAAAATGTTTCTTGGTCATCTCTAAAAGATCTGAACCCAGATGACTCTGTTAACATAGAATCCAACCAGTTTAAATATATATTAACAAGGAATCACCACTTTTCTCTTCCAGCTGCCTTCTGCTCTAACCCAGTCTTATTTTAGTCACACTCTTATTCCTTGTCTTACTAGTGTTCCTGTGCTTATGAAATAAATGACAGGGAAAGCAAGGAAGGTCACATATTTCCCTTAAAATCAAATGCCCTTGTCTCATCGAAGGCATAGAGTCCCCTCAAATCTTGAGATAAAACAAGATTTTATTTCAAATAGGAGAATTTCCAAAACTGAAAAACAAATATACAATAGTAACAAAAAGAAGTTTTAACCATCATATTTCTACTTTCTTAACATCAGCTCTCCAATATTATCCTTCCTCTCTGTGATGTCTGCTCTCTAAGTTTATATCAGTTATAGTCTCTTCACATGCAGATCAGAGGCAGAGTTTTAGGGTTTAAGCAACACTATTTGCCTCTGAGCTGAAGGTACCAAAGAACTGAATATAGAGCTATTTTGAGCCCTCAATGATCAAAGTATTATTTGAGGACTGCCACAGCAGAGCAGCACTTCTATTCTGATGATAAAAATTTTCTGCTTTCTCTCTACCAACCAAAGTGAGGTTTAAGACCCCAAGCCCTCAAAGAAAATAGAATAAAGAGAACATAAGCATATCCAAAGACATTCATGATTTTTTTTCCCACAGGTCCCTTTTCCTCATTTTCAATGTATGATCAAAGGCTTGAATAGTTGAGGAATGGAGAATTTTACTCTATCTACATTTGAACTATCAGACACTTCTCAGTAGAATTGGTATTTCCAATTTCACTATATATATAATGATGGATCTCAATTTAATCAATCAAATCATCTATGTAGACATTTCAATTCAGTCATTTAAATGAGTTCTAAACCTTAAACTGGCCATGATTCAATGGAGTGGTTTTACCCTAAAGCCATGGTCTTTTGTACTCTTGAGCACTGAGAAAAAAAAAAAAGCAAGGCTACTTTAATCAGGATTTGATCCCTATTCTCAAGTAGAATTAATTAAAAGTTAATTTAAATATTTTTTTCTGGATCTGTTCTGCATATGGGTAGAAAGAATCACATTTGTTTTAACATTTCACTAAAGTTCAATTCCTTTGAACAGGTGAGCACAACCATCCTCTAGTGCAGCGGTTCTCAACCTGTGGGTCCCGACCCCTTTGGGGGTCGAACAACCCTTTCACAGGGGTCGCCTAAGACCATCGGAAAACACATATATAATTACATATTGTTTTTGTGATTAATCACTATGCTTTAATTATGTTCAATTTGTAACAATGAAATTGGGGGTCACCACAACATGAGGAACTGTATTAAAGGGTCGCGGCATTAGGAAGGTTGAGAACCACTACTCTAGTGGAACTCTGGTCAGAGCCTCTCCTGACTCTCAGTGTCCTTGGGGCCTCTATTCCAATATGATGCTAGAATACAATGCAGGGGAAAAAAAACAACAACAAAAAACAGGGATGAGCCAGGCCAGGGCTTCATGAGCTAAGAGGACAACTTAGAGAAGAAGAAGCAGCATTGAACTTCATTCACATCAGAAAAGTTGATTTAGTCTGGATTTTGCTTCTTCCTCAGTCATGTGACTTCCAACAATTAACATCAGCTGTCTCAAATATTTTCAACTGAAAAATGAAGAAGTTAATTATGATCTCACATGGCTTATGTGAAGAACATGTATGTGAAAAACTGACAACTATTATGCAGTGAGAGAATATTAGTTGTTAACATTAGCCTTCAAGATTTTCCATAGCATCCTCCCCTTCTTCCCTTTACCCTCACATACCCAAGGCTTTCCACACCCAGGTTTGCAATGGTGTGGGGGAGGGAAGGGGGATAGGTGTCACTGAAATGAAGCAGCAGAAATCAGAAGTTTAAGGCCCAAATTGAAGCTAGTCTGAGGAGCCCATTATTGTAGAGGGAGGAAAAGAAAAAAAAGTAGAGAGACTGGCTGAGAAAAACGTCTGGTCTTTCAGCTTCAAGTTATGTCTTCCTCCATCTGCTCATATCTACTACACCAGTGCTTTCTGAGCTTTATTGTGCAAACAAATCACCTGGGGATCTTGTAAAACCCAGATTTTGATGGGGTAGGTCTGGCCAGAGGAGTTACATTTCCAACAAGCTCCAGCCAAGGTCAATGGGGAGGACTGTAGATAACACTGAGTAACAAGGTCCTACATGTCCTTCCATGTTCTGTTGCCTACCTTCCCCACCACATGTCCCAGCTGTGCTCCTGCACTTTACCTTCTAGTAAGAACAAAACATTGTTTTTTAGGAACACCCTAGCAGTTTCTCACTCTATACTTTAGCTCATCCTAAATGAGGAATATTCTTTTAACATCTCATTTAGACATATGCCAAAGACTACCTTCTCTAGGATTCTATCTTGGAAAGCTCCAGCCTTAGTTGCTCCTCTATTCCCTGTTCTACAATATCTTTACACCAAGGCTTAAGTTTATGTGGCTATTTCTTCCCACTAGATGCTGAAGTTATTCATGACAAGAACTCCATTTGATTTTCTACATCCTCAGCTTTCAGCATTCTTTGAAATGCATACTAGAGCACTTTGTAAATATTTGTTCAACTAAGTAGTGTATAAAGAGCGCACTGAAATTTAGACCCACACCTGACTGATCAGGCAGTTGAGGATCAGGTAGAATGTCAGTCCCTAATAACAGCTTATTATACTCTGGCTACTGCATAACACCCAGTTAGCAATGAGTGTGACTGTGGCAGCGGTTAAAGAAAAAAAGTGCTGAAAACGATTTTTTTTTGTTTAAATTTAAGAGGCAGAGTGAATTAGGCTGAAATCTATGTAATATTCATTGAAGATATCTGTTCAGCACTCACCCTGTTTGTGCTGAAATATCACAAAGGTCTGGACACGTGAGGAATAGCTGTGCAACCAAGCTCTATATGCTACTCAGTTCTGTTCCTTATTTCTGAGGTGCTAGTTCCCTCATCTCCCTTCCTCTTGCATTTTCCTTCCCAATTCTTTGAATATGGTGCTCTTGATGCTCATTAGCTGAGAACCTAAGGGCCCAGTCCTGCTCCTCTGTGCTCATCCTCCTTCCCAAAGCTGCAGAGAGGGAAGAGTGGTGATGCATCATGCAAAGGAAGTGATCTCCCACAGTCACTTGGGCACTAAAGAGGTACCAGGCCGAGAATATTTCCTTTCATCACCTTCTCTCCCTTTCCATTATGAATTTCAACTACTCTTCTTTGGGCCTAAGAGACGTTTCCTGCAAGTCTGACAGTGCTAAAGAAAAATTAGATTTAGAATTCTTCACTGACTTAAATTAACAGGCATACAATTGAGAAGAGGTAAAGAGGTGAATTTGTGTTCCTACTGTGACCAGTAAATAGCACATTGTATTCTGAATGTATAGAAAAACTCACATCAGAGATTAACATTAGGGGCAATATATTTTGGCTTCTATAATCATTAATTATTAGAATTATCATGTAAAATTAGAACCATCTATTTGCATTTAATATACTGAACATGAGGGAAACAGGAGTAATAAATGAAGGTGGTTAAAAGCAAATGAGGAGAGCTAAAGAGAGACAGGGTCTTCATCATTACCACCTTGTCAACAAAAAGACCCATCTGTACACTTACATACCAAAGCAAAATGGAAAAGCGATGATACTATTTTACATGGCCAATAAATATAAGCTCATTATAATTTTTCAAAGATGTTCTGTTTTTATCTGATTAAGATATATTTTTAAAAACTAATATATTTTACATGCTTATTGTAGAAAATTAAGAGTATACTATTATTAATAGTTAAGATGGAAATGTAAACTTCCTTTGCTCTGCAGTATAGGACAACAGCTTAACATATCCCATTAATAAAAGTCTATGTGGTCATCACACCCTCACGCCGTGACGCCCTCACGCCACAATGAGCAATCACCAGGAGGCTGCGTGCACAGTGGGCATGTGTGAGTGGGCAGGACTGTGTGCACACGCAGGTGGGCGAGGGCTTGATGCTGCATGCATGGTGCAAAGGTAGGTCCCGTGGCTCCGTGCAGCAAGGCCAGGCATCCCGCAGCTCCATGTGGCACAGAGGCGGGACCCCCGGCTCTGGCCTACCTCTTTGGGGCAATCCATCACGGAGCCCCTGATGGGTGGGCAGGGCCTACCTCTTTGGGGTGATTAATCACGGGGCTCCCACACTGTGAGAGGGCACAGGCCAAGCTGAGGAACCCCCCCCCCACGAGTGCACAGATTTCGTGCATCAGGCCTCTAGTGTAGAAATAAATGCAAATAAGTTAAAATTTCCATATCTTTATAATGCAACATTTCATTTCATCAAATGGCTCCATAATTACAAATAAAGTAAAATGTCACCCAATATAGAGTGGTGCAGGGTAAGGCACTTTTGGCTTACTAAAATGTATGAATTATAAAACAGTTTTCAGTAAGAATAAAATGTATCCAACTTTAATAAGCTCTACGCTAAGCATTGAATGTCCATTTTCTAGTTTGGTTCTTACAACAGCCCAAAGAAACTAAAGTACAGTCACCTAAGATATATTAGCTATATGTGGAGAAATCACCACACATGTCTTTTAACATTTAGTTTAGTTTTTTTTTTCTTTCTATGAAAATTGTTAAACCAAAAAAAACTATAGTTGTTTGTTCTGGCTTTATGAAATTCTTTTATTCTTTGATTATTCTTTTAAGACTAAGACTAAAAATTGTTAGCAGGAAAAGAATTATTTTAATACATATGATTTTTAGACTTTGGCTTCTTCATGTAATCTGTTAACATTTTAGCTAAATCTAAAATTCAGTGATGCTATTTATGAACATCCCTATTTATCAAAAAAATCACAAATAAAATAGTGTCCAAATTTTCAACATTCAACAGTAATTCTGCCAACACCAGGTGCTCATACATTTCCTGAATATTATGGGGTGGACTTTATGATATAATGGTAAAGATTGGGCCAGAACAAATGTGCCACTTAATTTCACTTTAAATGTTAAATGCCATTATATCTAAAACATGGTTTTCCAGTCACTTCTATCTTATTTTCTGTGATTTACTTTCAGTGTGTGTGGAGCAACAAACAGTGTCATCCATAATAAATAAGCAATAACAATCTGGTTAAAACTTATTTAAAATAATTGCATATAAATATAAAGTTTACTACTTGCATTAAAACAAATAAATTTTGAATGCCAATGATCTAACACAGTGATTGGCACAGATCAGGTGATGAAAAGTTACTGCTTTCTATTTCGTTTTTCTACATCGCTCTTCCAAGAAATGTGTCCAAAGGGGCAGTTAGCTCACATGATCTCTGTATGCTATTTACTTATTAAACACATCACACAGTTAATCTTTATATTGATTAGAATTTCACACAGCCTCTACTGGCTCTTCCATTGCTGGGAAAACTTAGTATCCATTTGGACAAACAATTTTATTGGATTCAATATAGAAAAATAATCTGTAAGCTTTATTCAAAGCTATAGAGGCATTTTTACTATATTCTGCATTGCAGGTAGCCTTTTTTATTTTTTTTCAGAATGTTTGCTGACCTAATGACTAATTAATGTTAAAGAAAACTTTATTTCATAGAGGTCAACCACTTATCACCATCAAACTTCAAAAGACTCTCTTAGTGCCCATGGATCCCCTTGAGGGATAAGGAGAAAGAAAGAACTGTTGCATGTTGATAGAGAACTTCAGCAACATTCTTCCTGGCTTCCCAAATACTGGCATTGGCAGGATCTTGGTTAATGCCTCTTTTACTTGAGTATGCATCTGAGTCACTGGGCAACTTGTTATGAATTCTGATTTCCAGGTTTCATCCCCCAAGTTGCTGATTCGGTAGATCTAAGGTCAGTCCTAGACACATCATTTTTCATAAAACCCCTAAGGGATACAGTCTGTTCAAGAAATACACTTTTGAAAATACAAATAACTGGACTCAGTCTGAAATCACAAAAGAGGACTGAACATGTTGCTTATTTGCTTCCTGCCCTCCACAACCTTATCCCAGTCCTACAAAATACATGATATAACGTGTATTGGCTTTCGCTAGTTTTATTTACTTTTTCCAAAGACTCTGACCTCTATGGAGGATTTGGGGAACATGGTCCTTACTGATCATCATCTCTTTAGCCTTCTTCAGATGAAGTTGTGAGGAAGTGACTGAGACTTAAGACTGTCCTCAGTAAGCTTAGCAAGCTGAGTTTGACTTTCCTGCCCAGTGGATAAGTGTAGCATAGTCTCTCATCATAGTCTCTCTAGTTCAATCCCAGGACAATGTCCTTAGTTTCCTGTCCCTTGCTCAAGATACCTACCCAGTGCATTCCAGCCTCAAAGCTACAGAAAGTCCTTCCTCCAAGCACTCTTTCCTCAGTGCTCTTCATCCTCCCCAGCTGGTCCTTCTCTGCCACGGCATGCATGGAAATTAGGCTTGTGAAACTCCTGATAATCAGAAGACTGGAAACCAAGCAATAAAATAGAAGTATTCGTTCTCTTTTATTTAAGAGAAAGAATTCTCACTGAGGGGCCTGGTTGCTGATGCAGCTGAGAGATGCAGTGTCTAAGGGGAGAAAGAGTTAAGAGATTGTATCAGACATTTCTCTGGATGTGTGGACTGCCACCCTCTGGTTCTAAACTTCAGACAAATGCTGAAGGAAGCTGTGGAGGCTCTTTGAAGATGTTTTCACTGGTGTGAAGCTGCTAGAGTGGCACCCCAAAGTGGCACTTCTGTGCACATATCAAGTTATAAATATGCAAATCGAATCATTGGGTGCTACTAGCCCAACCATTCACAGCATAGTAATTATCAACTGACAGCTCTAAACTGGTATGCCCCCTGCTGTGATAGCTTCAGCAGAGGTTTAGCTTAAAGTCTTGTCACCCATCCTTGATGAGGTGGAGAAGGGAGCTCCCAGGATTCCTTTTGCAAATGTAGAGGTGGTATTTTTGAAAGCTTCATGGAGAAGAGGTGGGGATGACAAGGATTTTACCAGGCTGTGACAGCCCTACCAAGAGTGGACCTGGCTGTAAGCTTCTGAGACCATCTCCACCTACAGAAGCAGTGTAAGGAAAGTTTTGTGCTTAGTTTAGGCTGGCTGCCTAAGAATCACCAGCAGTTTGAGAATACTACAGATTACCAAGCCCCACCCTCCCCATCCCCCTGAGATTTTGTTTCAGAGTGGAGAAACTTCAGAGGTTTATCATGCTTCCCAATGATGGCAATTTGCTTCCATGGTTGAGAAACATAGCAAATAGACCAAAGCCATGAGAATGAGTTTTTCTAGAACACATATTAAGTTCATAAGACAGAGTTCTTCAAGAACACATAACAAAACCTGAATTACAAAGGTTTTAAACATGTCTGAAAATGGGCACTTTTCCATGGAGAAGTGGGGTTTATATCTCCTCCTCTTGAACCTGGGCTTAACTTAGGGAACAACTGGCCAACAGAGGACACAGAAGGTGACACTAAAAAAGGATACAGCTTCGGCCTGGTTTTCTTTTTTAAATATTCACCTGAAGATATATTTTTTTTAATTTTTTAAATTGTTTTTAGAGAGAAAGGAAGAGAGAAGAGGAGAGAGAGAGAGAGAGAGAGAGAGAGAGAAACATCAATGTGAGAAAGAAACATTGAGCATTTGGTTGCCTCTTGTACGCACCCCGACCAGGATAGAACTCACAACCTGGGTATGTTCCCTGAATGGAAATTGAACCTCTGACCTTTCAGAGTACAGGACAATGCTCCAAATAATTGAGCCACTCCAGCTACAGCTGCCTGATTTTCTTAAAATGCTTGCCTTCAGAGCCTTGATCCACCAAGTGAAAGTCTCTGGCTGCCACGTTTCCTAAGAAGGCATCACTGTAGGTGATTTGGCTGATTGCTGTAGCTGAGAAACCAGCCAACAGCAGCATCAATGTCCATATCAATGTATGAAGCTGCCTCCAGATATGACTATCATTATTGCTGAGTCACTCCAAGCTACTGAGTCACCTCAGCTTTGGGTCTTTCCAGTTGAAGTCTCAGTTACCATGAAGCAGAAACAAGCTATTCTCACCAGGCCTTGCCCACATTACTGACCCATAGAGTTCTGAGCACAGTGACAGGGTTGTTTTACAGGACCAAGTTGTGGGGTAGAATATGCAGCATGGCCAAAAATCATGCAAGGCATTGTGGGAGAAGCAAGGAATATACACTGAGTGGCCAGATTATTATGACCACCCCATCGGTACTTCGTTGGGCCACCTTTTAACTTCAATACTGGGGCAATTCTTCTTGGCATTGACTTCATGAGATGTTGAAAGGTGATGAGAGGAATCTGACACCATGCCTGATGAATAGTACTGTCCAGTTCTGTGAGATTTGATGGTTGTGGAACCAGCTGCCTGATGGCTCTTTTAACTTCATCCCACAAATGCTCAATTGGATTGAAATCTGGTGATTGTGGGGGCCACCTAAGCAAGGTAAAGTCTCCCTCATGTTCTAGAAACCATTCCTGCACAATATGAGCACTGTGGCATGGTGCATTGTCTTGTTGGAAGAAGGCCTCTCCATTGGGATACGCCATCAACATGATAGGATGAACTTGATCAGCAACTATACTTAGGCATGTTGTGCTAGTTAGACGTTGTTTCACACAAATTTAAAGGACCCAAGTCATGCCAGGAAAACATGCCCCAAACCATAACACTGCCCCCACCAGCTTGAAGGGTTGTACTCATGCATGTGGGGTGCATGCTTTCATGATGTTTCCGCCAAATTCTCACTCTACCATCTGCATGATGCAACTGGAAATATAATTCATCAGACCACATGACTTTTTTCCAGTGCTCGACTGTCCAATCCTTGTGTTCCTGTGTGAATTGGAGCTGTTTTATCTTGGTAACTGCAGACAGCAAAGGTGTTCGAACAGGCTTTCGGCTTCCATATCCCATATGATGCAGTGTACAGCTAATTTGCCTACAAACGTCAGGTGGTAATAATAATAATAATCTGGCCACTCAGTATATATATATTTATATATCTCCCATGTTCAAAGGCTGTTAAATCGCATTGTTTACCCATATCTTCAGAAAAAAATCACTTCTACTGTCGTGGTAAACAACCTGCTTCCCTATTTATAATGGTCTGGCCCTCTAGCAACTTCAGCATGAAATTATAGTTAATTTGCCTACAAATGTCAGGTGGTCATAATAATCTGGCCACTCAGTGTAGAATCTGATAGTCCTGGCTTTGTCATTCAATTATTCCTGTCATTCAATTAAAACCTGTGTGACTTCACATAATTTACTCATGCTCCCAGAAGATCAGATTTCTAATATATAAAATGAATAGAAAGGTATGTAACAGGATTGTGGTAAAGATTAAAAGAGGGATGTGCAGGAATGTGTCTGGCACAGTGCCTGTAATACAGTGAGAATACAGTAATTGTTGCTACTACCTTTGTTGTTTTCATCATTGACATGTTGTAACTAAATATCAAAAATCCATAGATGTCTCAGTGGAGATTAAAAAAAAAAATTACCCATTATGATTGAGGGAAATCAGCAGAATGCATCTGAGTCATGGCAATAAATCTCATGGTGTGAAAGAGGATTACAAAATCGGTCCTTCCTAACAAACTTCTTGTACAGTTGAGACACTTTTGAAATATTTATTTCAAGTCAAGGAGCCCATCATTTTCCAATGTGATAACTTTTTATGTATAAACAACCACGGACACTCATATGATCGTAGTATTCATGTAAGAAAAATATTTTGTGACTAACCATTGCTTGTATATTCATATTAAAAATAGCAATGTTTATCTGTCACACAGCAGACAGACAAGACTCTGCAAATACAGATAGAAGGCTCTATTAAAATAATGCCCTTATTGCTCAGTAAACCCAAGAACCTATATTCTTATGACAAGTCAACATCCCTTTTCAATTCTCCATGTCTAGACTCTCCAAAAGTGATACTACATATCCACAATTAGGAATATGATTTCTAAGTTATTTTTTTACTCTTTCCATTTAATAGAAAGGAAATATTTCTGATAAAATTTGTACACCTCATTATCAGTCCTCCTGTAAGAGGAGAAACTGATGTGATTACTTGTGTGACATATGGAGGAAAGAGAAGCTAAATGATCCTTTTAGGGATCCAGATGGCCTTCAAGTAACTGAAATAATGACATTTAAGCACTTTCAACAGCAATTTTTGTTTTAACTATTCACATCATACATAGGTAAAATGTTATCTCTATGAAAATATGTATTATTAAACTCTCAAAGTTTTTGTTAAGAAAACTATCCCAATTAATTCACACAATTCAACATGGAAAGGAGCAGAATGAATATTTTTATTATGTATAAAAATAGTGCTAATGAGTATTTTTCTTGTTGGGGTATTCTTAGCTCAGATCTTAATAAATCTCTTTAAAAATGACCTGGAAAAGGATTATTTTTGTTGTGTTAATAATCTCCTGAGTAAGGAAAGAGTGGAAATAGCTCATTAATGAAACTTGCAGGTGATAAGTGGCATGGCAGGTACCATGGAAGCTCTAAGATATATACATGAACCCAAAGATGGCAGTGATATGAGTAAAAAATAACAAAATGTGATTCAGCTTAGAAATATGAAAACAAATACATCTTGAGTAAAATAATCCAATGAACGGGAGAAACCTGGGGAAAAGTAACACTAAAGGAGTCTGATGCTGATAATGGAGGACAAATTAGATATCAGTTTGCAGTGTGATATGATGGCCAAAGGGGCTAATGCTATTTTGAACTGAGCACAATGATCCATTAGGTTAGGGCAGAGCAAAATAGAGAGAAATGACTTCCTTGACTTTGGTATGGCTAAGCTATAGCATAAGGCCGCTCGACATTTAAAATGTGTTGAGAAATTGGACTGAGCACAAAGAATAACACTGAGATGATTAAAGAAATGGAATGATGTGTTTCTGGGAAAAGGTGAAAGAAGCAAAATATGTATTGGCTGGATAAGCAATGACAAACAGAGCTGGGGCAGCACTAAGTCAGCATTTGAAAGGTCTCATTTTCCTCAGGGGAACGGGCTATATAAATGTCAATAATATCAAAACATCATTAAAAAAAAAAAAAAAACATCTAAGAGGGTATGGATGGTGTAGCCTTAGTATATAGTTAGTGGTGGGGCTCACTTCCTGACATCAGCTATCCTAATAGCAGTCCTCTCAGTTTGCCATGTTGTTATTGGAGACATTGGACAGATACTCTTCTTAAATCTCAGGGTAGAGGAACTTGAATAGTTGAGAGATGTTAGTGGGAACAATTAAATTTTGTGTAGCGTCAGTGCCTTTCTTAACACTGATCATGATTACCCTGCTCTTCAGTCACAATTTAGTTTCCTCACCCTTGTTTCCAGAACTCACATCAAATCTTGTTTTTGATCATCCATCTCTAGGAACTTTTCTCCCTTTAAGTGAAACAGTAGAGGAAAAAATGGAGGATTTGAACCAATTTATACCCAGATGCTTCTCTGTAAGATAACAGTTTAATATAATTCTCATGCATAAGGGATGATATCTTTTTCCCCACAAAGAAGTCTCTCTGTCCTGTAGGTGGGAAGCATGTTTTGATATGGATCATCCCTGTGTCCTTCAAATAATATTCTCCAAGCTTTCAAGTGTCAAGTGCAAATATGTGAAAGTGCCCCATATACCATTCTGAACAGCTAAAATAGATACAACATAGTCTTAGAGATTGAATGGGGTCTATTTAATTTTACATTAAAACCCCAAACATGCCCTAACCGGTTTGGCTCAGTGGATAGATCATCGGCCTGCGGACTGAAGGGTCCCAGGTTCGATTCCGGTCAAGGGCATATACCTTGGTTGCAGGCACATCCCCTGTAGGAGTTGTGCAGGAGGCAGCTGATCGATGTTTCTCTCTCATCGATGTTTCTAACTCTCTATCCCTCTCCCTTCCTCTCTGTAAAAAATCAATAAAATTTATAAAAAAAAACAAAACAAGAACAAACAAACCCCAAACAACAAGAGCCTATAGCATGCTTTATAACGTGAAACTGTGTGGGGAAATTTCCATGCAGTTACAAGGAGCCAGGGCATGCACTGTTGGAAACATAGATGCAAGAGAAATATAACCTAGCTCCCTTCCAGGGCTAACATTCTAAGACTCTATAATTCAGCAACTGTAGGATCATTTTCATGATTCAAGAGTCAATATTGATGGATTCTTTCCAAAGTGAAAATGTGAGAAAGTGAGAGATGACAAGTTGCTCCATTATGTGTTAAGTATTTACAATGCCAGGGAGACACAATTTGGGAACAAAGTGAGTGATGAAGTATGTAAGGTTAGCAAACAAAAAGGGGAAATCTAAAAAAAATCAAACCAAACTGCCACAACCATCCGTCACTGATCCCTGGAGTGGAAGGGAAGAAAATGTGAATTTCCTGCACCTACTTGTGATCTATTTGGAAAGACAGGAAATCTTGCTCAGGGGAAACTTTAAGAGTCAGACATCTGCTGTAGAGCAAACATAGTGAAACATGGGTCACTAAAGAGCTCCCCAGTTAGAGAGAGAAGCAGGTTTGTGACCCTGAAAGTAGGCACTGCAGGCAGAGTAAACACCCACCCTCAGTTTGCCACTGACTGGCCTGAAGGGATGGATGGGGATGTGAAAACAATATAATAATCACCAGGGTCCACTTGTTATTGATATTCTAATAGTAAAGAAAGTAGCTTCTTAAGTTTCAGGTAATTTCCTCATACAAGTGCTGTAATGGAAACAAGATAGTCACCCGAGGCAGCCAGTCTAACCAAACATGGTCAGTAAAATGCACCCTGCTGGGTATAAAATGGCCTGTACTGCTGCCCACAGGCAGTCTTTTTTCTTTTTTTTTAATATATTTTATTGATTTTCCACAGAGAGGAAGGGAGAGAGATAGAGAGCCAGAAACATCGATGAGAGAGAAACATCGGTCAGCTGCCTCCTGCACATCTCCCACTGGGGATATGCCCGCAACCCAGGTACATGCCCCTGACTGGAATCGAACCTGGGACCCTTCAGCCTGCAGGCCGATGCTCTATCCATTGAGCCAAACTGGCTTCGGCCCACAGGCAGTCTTTATGATAAATTCGGGTCACTCGCATTTACTGATAGCAAGACTCTCTGTGTTCATTATTAGTGGCCAAACATAAGAACTATTTTAACCACGTCTCATGTCTCATACATTTCTCCAGCTTTCAAGAGGCACAGCCTGGTCAACACCGCCAAAGCCAAACGCAGAATGAGCTGCACAGAGAGGTAGGATGAACCAACTTGCAGAGTCTGTTTTGGTTTCAAATACATCTAGGTAGGGATCCCTCAGTCACCTGATTTCTTCAAACAAACCTGGCTAGTTTCAATTACAGCATCACTGTATAGACACTGTGAGAGTAACACTTGTTATGAGTCAGATTGAAGCTACATACTCTTTCCTTGCCATAATTTTAAGGTAACACTTTTGCAAAAAGCAATATTTTAAAATATATAAAGATTTGAATTATAGAGTGACAAGCTCATTAAGTAGGTACCCAAAACAAGCAAACATTATCAGTCTCCTATGATCACATTTGAGTAGTGGTACCACCATGCCTCACTCAATGCCAGGTAGTAGTACCATGTGGATTGGCTCCAAGCATTAGATCATATTGCTGTACTTGTGCTTTTAGTGTGATTCAGCTGTGATTTCATACATACAGACAGCAGACATTCATAAATATTTGAGTGAAAGAAAGACTAAAATTGTAAAAGAAAAAGTAAATAACCCAGAATTTCTCTACGCATTTATGACTTGTGGGACAAGAAATCTAAAGACAAAGAATGACTGACTGATAGCCAAAGTGGAGTGGGGGTTGATAGGATACTACACTGCAGCTCACTGAGGACTTGCAATCAAATTCATGAAAATCTTCAACAGAGATGATTTAATTCTACCCATAAACCTACGTTAACTACATGATACTTACTAAAAAAATCTCTGCCTTCCATTCCACCTCCTATAATTGTCATATCTGAACACAACTAATGCTAACGTCTAGAAAATCCACCCCAGAATACCCCAACTATAATTCTCATGCCAACTTCATAACAATTAAATGATGACTATTTATCTAGACACAAAATATGTCAGGACCTCAGAACTATATCTAATCCGTACAATAATCATATAAGGTGCGTGCTATTATTCAGATGTTAAACGAGAAGAAACTAAGAGGATATGTACTTACACAGTCCGTTTAGCACACAAGGTTCAAAGACAGGCCTGGCTAATTCTAAAGTTTCTATCAGAGAAACAATGAAAAAGAGATCCATTGGTTTCCTTAAATTCATCTAGACCCCCCTCTGATTTCCATAGCATTCACTGCGAACATTTCTTAAAAGTTGCTTTGGTTCCCTCAGACTGTGAGTGAGTAGATTGCAATAACTGTGTGTATGTGCGCACATGCATGCATGTACATATTTTATTTGTTTAACAAATATCTACCAGACACATAATTCTGTGCTAGGCATTGTGCCAAGTACTATGAAAGAAGTAATAGCCATGGTTTCTGCTCTCATGGAGATTACCACCTATCCGCCTGCTCTGCTTGATGAGAGGAAGTTATTTAAAACCAAATAGTAGTCAGTGCTTTAAAACATGGAGAAGGTTGATTCCACTGGTTTGTAAAGGAAATATGGAGCTATGTAAGAGATCAACTACATGCTCAAGACCAACCTTTTTATACTATTGCTGTGATTATCATCATGGTAATTTTATTATTGTAAAAATGGAGAAATTGTAATTCTGCAGGGCTGTGGACCCTCAGAGCAGGGGGTCACCTGGAGAAATGAGAGGAACTAGGCACCCATCCCAAGGGTTAGGACTTGGGGTATACCATTTTCCCCTTTCCTGTAAATGAACAGAGAAATAACTACCTTATTTGAATTACAATCATTAAAATGGGATATCTCCAGTGACTCTAGGGAGCAGGCAAACTGGGATAAATATTTAGTTATATTTAGTAGTAAGACTGTGTTCACAATCTCATTAATTTCCATAATTTCAGATTTTATATTTTTATTTTTCCCCTAGTTTCAACATAGTGTTACTTTTTAGAACTTCTGTTTTTTGTGTTTTGTTCTTTTGTGTTGTTTGTTTTTTTGTTTGTTTTACCTTTGACTAATCTGAGAAAGAAAAAAAAATGTTTTGTTAATACTTAGATACCTAGCCTATGAAACCCAGAAATTGTTACCTGAAATTCATCATGGTACTGTCAGCTGCTGGTCCAGGTACTAAGCCCAGAGGAGCTGGTATAATTATGTGACAAAACAAAACAAAACAAACAAACAAACAAAAACAAACAAACAGAGCAGAAAACAGAATGGGGATGGTAATAACTATTGATTGTTTCCTATAGATTATTCCTTTACTATGAATGTCATAGCTAGTGAATAAATTAATATAGTATGCCACATGCATAATCTAAAGGAAGAATCATTTTGAAATGAGAGGAAGGAAGAAACCAATGGACACAGACAACGGGGGGGTGGTGAGGGCATGAGTGGGGGGGATGGGGGTAATGTGGGAATAAGGACACATATGTAATAACTTAATCAATAAAAAAATTTTAAAAAAGAAATAAAAAAGAATAGGAACAAAAAAATAAACCAGAAGGTATTCTACAAATCAAAAAGTCTGAGTGTAAATTATTTAAAGTAATACACATTCTAAAAGGGTTAGACTCTGGAACCTCAGTTAAAACCTATGAAAAAAGAAAATTATCTTTTAATTACAAAAATACCATATGACCACAGATAAGCATTTCATGGAGATGGGTGCTACTTTGCATTGCTAGATGTCCTATTATTGAGAGTTTTGAATTTATGTGCAGATGTATGCCCAAAGAGTTTTCCCTCCTAAAACCAGAATAGATTATTTATTTTTAAAGGATTGGTTGAATCTTATTAGAGTTTTAATACTATCTATAGTTTGCCTGAGTGTTTCTGGGACTCTGGAGCTAATTCATATTGTTATTTTCATTGTTATTAATTATCATTATGACTTGTAGAATTTTAGAGATAAAACGATCCATACAGAACATTGCTTGACACCTTCTTTTTGCAGAAGATACCGAGGACCAGAGAGGCTATATGTGTTGCTATATGTCACATAGGTATTTAAGTCAGCCTGGAAATTACTATTTCATTCAACAAATACTCCTTAAGTACCTATTATGTATTGGTTTGGGTTCTACATATATCCTAAACAGTGATCTCTTGACATATCCACAAGTGTCTCTTTCTCTCTCCCAATACCTTTAAGTATGTATATTCATGTACTCACTGAGTAACATTAAATTATACAACAAATCCCTCTGCCCCTAAAATCATTTTCTTGACTTGATAAGTAAACTAATTAAAATGACTTGTTTATGTACAGTTTAAAAACTGTACACCCAAGTAATGCTCTTATTTATGATGAAACATTAACACAGGAAAACAACTTTCTAAAATGGCAAGAAAAATACAGAGTATTACTGGAAGAATACAGGGTAAGTACACTTTCTAATCTTGCTTACAGCTATGCATACAACATAGAACAGTTATAAGTAATAACAATCCTTCCTTCTATTCAGTCCCCATGAAATGAGCTTTCATAGCGAAGGTCACATTTTTGCTGTTGTATACAGAACTCGCCTCTTCTTCCCTAGCTTGAAGAAGCATTTTCACAGTTGGTAGGTCAATCAAATAATTGTTTCTGAAAACAAATATTGGCTCTCCTTAGACTTATAGGCAGGTTAGCATGGTCAGGCAGTAACGATGCCTGTCTTTAGAAAGGACACTAACCCTGGATGAAGGATTTGATCACTTGTAACAGGATAGCCCTGCCATCCTTTCTTTTCTTCTCTCTCTCTCTCTCTCTCTCTCTCTCTCTCTCTCTCTCTCTCTCTCTCTCTCTCTCTTTCTCTCTCTCTCTCTCCCAGTAAAATATTTAGGTTTATTTTTATTCATGGATTGTAACAATTTCTATTTTAAAAATAATGCATACAATCATCTTTAAGAACAAAAATGGTGCAGTACTAAAAGGACAAGTAAAGTCAAAACCAAGAGGATAGGGCCATTGCTCCATGGTCCATCCATACTAGAACCCAAGCAACACACAGTGGATTTCAGGTAACCTTTTTTTCTCCTATTTATAATTTGACATGTAGAAGTAGAAATATTGTATTTTGAGGATGGAGGAATGTGGCAATGTGAGGAAATGGAACAAATTAGAGAAGGAAAGAGAGACAGAGTGATAGATTTAAAGAAGTAAACAAAATGAAAAATATTGCTGTCCATCACTTATTTGAGATTTTTTTGCAGGTAGACTTTGAAGTATTTATGTGAGAGAAGTAGAAAAGGAAAGTCTAAGATATGTAGATGATCATATATTTCAGCTTTCTTGGAAAGATGTGTTTTCATGTGCATATGTTTATATATTTTGTATGAACATGAAAAAGTATATAATAGAGGATATATAAAGGTATTAAATTTAATTACTTCAAAAGGGATAGAGATAAGAAGGGGAGGTTATTTATGTCTTCTTCATACATTTTTATTGGTATAAAAGTTACTTTTGACATAAAAACAAATAAGAAAATCAGAGAAAATAAAAATTAAATGGGTAAATGCAAAATAGTCCAAAATCAGATTAATCAATTTCCTTAGAACAGCCCATGGTAGGTGCTCAATAAATACAGGTGAAGCAGAAATATAAATGTATCATATCACTCAACTCTCCAGGATTTGGCATATAAAGTAACTGAGGCCTATACAGGTTAAGGACACACAACTTTGTAGTCTATACCAATTTATCTCCAGTGGATGTACCTATAGAACACCCTCAATCCTTTTTTGTAAAGAAGGCTCCTGTTGTGGCCCAGAAGACTGCCTGAGCATCTGTTGAAACAGTTCACACAAATGAAGGAGGGATTTGGGAGTGTGGTTTTGGGGGAGGAGAATGTAAGAAAAACCTGCAATATTGCCAGTGAAGGCAGCACACCTGCTGGGTCCTACACACAATGCAATTGATTTGTTTGAATTTTGCCTTTTTTTTCTACCCTAGAACCTACCCTCTGGGGGAGGTGCCATGAAACAAGAAAATGATCAAAAGCTCAACATGTGAAGGGAGAAGAAACAGAATGACAACTCAGCAGCATCACTGAGAAAGGGAGAGTGGCTTCCGCACCTCACCAAGGATTGCACAGAGGGTGTCTTGCTGTGGGGGGAAAGCATCCTGAAGAATTGTCCAGAGTCAGCAGCATATGCACATATGTAAGCTATCCATCCTCTCACATTACATGTAACTCTGTCCCTTCTCAACTGACTAGAGTCAGAACTCCTCAGCTTGGACTAAACAGACTTCAATGAGTAGAAGAATATTCTTCTCATTACCATTGGAAACTACATGTGAATAAATGGCAGTGATGTGCTAATTAAATAAATAAAAACATAGCCGCCCTGTTATCCGCTTATCTGGATTGCTGCTGAGGATGTGAAAGCTGTTATTGCTATCCTGTGCCATTTCCTTCAAAAGGACTGCTCTGCCTCACAAGGAATTTGGAATTCTTAAAATTGTTCAAAAATAGTATTAAATAGAAGCCAAACAAAAAGCATTGTCTCACTTCCTCTCAGGGACAAACACCAATAAGTTCCTTATTTAAATATACCAATACCAGCAACAACTAAATATCATCTTCTTTCAGGTATCAGAGTGTAAAAATATCAGTGACAATGTCAGATGTCATTTTAGCTAAAATCTCCATTCATTGCAACATGATTTTTCATTAGCTCTATAATCCGGCTAAAAGCTTAATCATACTTGGCTATATGTACAAATAGGAAAGGCAGACACCTACTCCAGGAATTGAAAGAGATAGTCCCACCTGTCTTAGAAATACCTTGACTTCTCTGACATTTCCACAATTAAGGTTGTCAATAGAAGGGATCCTTTAATAAAACACATCACTCCATTTATATGCACTTAACATCAGAGTGGGGTTGGTTATCAAGGTGTCTAAAGAGAATAGATTTCTGGGATGTATATGATGACAGGGCTGGGATGGGAAAGGAGAAGGTAAGACAGATCCAGATCATGTGATTTCCAGTCAGGGCCAACCTGAATGGGAGCATTTCTGTGGGAAAGTAAGGGCCTCACACAGAGAGCAGTGCAGAGAGAAACTGAGGGGCATCCCAGAAGCCATGAGTGCAGACAGGAGTGGGGAGAGGCCCAATGGGCCCTGTTTACAGTATCAGCCAGAGACAGCTCTCAGAATAATGGTGGCTCGTTAAATGATCTGCCTTTGAATTTTTGATCTGTAATATGAAAATATTCTGCTAGCTAAAAGATGCAGTAATAATTCCCTTACCTCCCTCTCCAGAGAATGTGGTTTGCCTCAAAGTAAAACATTCAAATCACTGAAAGTTAGCTCTTTAATCTCTAAAACATGCTTTCATTTTAAAATTTTTCTTGTAACTAATTATAAAACATATCAATTACTTATTTTCTTTAATTCATATAAATTCCATTTCTAACAAGCATCAATTGTTTTACTGTGCTGTATATCACAGTAAAACAACTTTCTTGGGATCTCTTAGAGCCATGATTGGCAAACTGTGGCTCGTGAGCCACATGCGGCTCTTTGGCCCCTTGAGTGTGGTTCTTCCACAAAATACCACGTGCGGGCGTGCGTACAGTGTGATTGAAACTTCATGGCCCATGCGCAGAAGTCGGTTTTGGGCCTGGTCGAGTCTATTTTGAAGAAGTACTGTTGATATTAGGCTCTGTTGACTAATGAGTTTGCCGACCACTGTCTTAGAGTATGTACATAGGTTATTTGATCCAATGTGGAATGACTCAAACCTCATCATAAGTTTATAGACACTTAGTTTCATCCCATTGTCATCAGTTGCCTTGTACAAAGAAATGGCTGCTTCTTTTTTATAGGGTTTGGAATTTCATATCCTACCTGGTAAAGATAAAAATATAGTTCACCTTCTAAAACTCATTCAACTCAGCTCTGTACCTTTATTTTTCTCTTCTTGTTCTTACCTTCAAAATACATCTAAATGGCAGTGATTAGCTGTACCTCTGGTTGGTCTGGATATTACACCTAAGTGAAAACATGAGGATCATGAAACAGAGATGTAGACAAACCACAAGGGAGTGAGGGTTAATAATGCCACACTCCTGGGAATGTGACTCAGTCATAACAAGGATTGGGTGACCTAACTGAGAAAATTCAGACAAAGATAAATTATATTCCTCTACTCTTGCTGAATTATTCAAAATGATAAATTAACTCTGGCTAGTTCTGCCCATTAGAATTACAGTTTGAATCATATAATTATGGTTCTTGATATTTAATTTAGCACTTTATTATAAATTGTCTTGATTTTGCTATTTGATTGCTTCATGATCACACATTTTACTTCCTTACCAGGACTGTAGTTTAGTTGAGGGCAGGGAGAACGTCTTCCCACCTAATTTGGGCTCCTCCACAGCCCCCCAGATAACCCACTGCATGTATAGGACACCCCATAATTCTAATTGAGTTGTTATATATGAATCTTTAAAATTAGACTAAAATTAAGATTGTATAAATCTCCTGCTATTATCTAGCCAAGTTACAATACAAAAATGGGAGAAGAGGAAAGGTGTGTAAGTGTAGGTATCAGGATATTATGTAACAAAGTCATATAGTCCATATTTATGTAATTCCTCTGAAAGTTCATAGATATGAGCACATTCACACAAACATTGGATTATACATTATTAGTGCTACTTCAGGAAATAATCAGTTGAATCTAATAAAAAGAGAGTTCATGAAAATTATTGTAAAAGTGTTTCTAAAATGCCTCAACTGAATATCTACTCAACGATTTATTTTTTCTGAACATAACAGCTACAATATCACTCATAGAATCTGGCTGAAAAGATTATTATCAGGCCCTGCTAGAACCATCTCAACCTTTTCTTTTAACCTTTGAAGTTGGAATTCTTCAAATATCAGTATTTAAATTTAACACTGATCAAGGAGCATTTAAAGGGATCTAAGCTAAGAGAATAGTCTCTCCATACCCATATCCTGAACTTCAGTAACTGTCCTATCTCTTCCAGCCATAAATCTCTGATTCTTTTTAAAACTCTCCTTGGATCAAAACCCAAAGCAGACATTCCCGGGATTAGATGCTTCCATGCAAACTGCAGACTTTCTTGATGCAATCCTGTTTATACCACCTTCTTAGAAATACCTTTACCACCAGGCTTAGCTGTCTCAGGCTTGAATGTTTCCACAACAATTTGAATCATGGCTCTGCCAATTACCAAAAGTTTTCCTGTGAATCAGTCTTTGTTGAATTTGTAGAATCATAGTTCCAGTGGCTTTCCCTTGGAAACGAGAAAGCTTAAATATTTCCCTATACCTAGAATCACATAATCATTAAAAATTTTAGAGCTCAGAGGGATTGAAGAGATTCTTCAAGTTTAAAGCTAAATTGGATGTTGTATGTAAATGCAGTATTTTATGGTAGGTTGCCCTAGAATCTGCAAAAGGAGACACAAAACATATGTCTAATACCTATGTATTCTCAAAGGAAATAGGACTAGTTAAACACTGTGGGCATCATCAGTGCTTTTATAATTCCAATAGGGAAGATGGAGAGAGCCATCAAGGATGTCTATGGTTGCAGAAAAGGTGGTGTGTGTGTGTGTGTGTGTGTGTGTGTGTGTGTGTGTGTGTGTGTGATATTTCCTAGAGGAAAAAAGGATTGAGAACACTGAATGTATAAAGTCACACAACACTTACATCCAAATGGCATGACTAATTCTCCAGCCTTACTCTATAGATGTTATTTGCTTCTATATAATATGTAATTATCTTTTATATTTTCAAAGAATTAGCTGACTCTACTAGCTATTGATTCTATAAAATGAAATCCACTACATAAAGATAACTTGTGTTCAACACATATATGTTTTCCACATTTATATGTGCACATATATTCTGACTTTTAAGATATGAATAATATCTGCAATAAAGGAAAAATAAGATAATTCATATAGTCTGTTCTGCATATTAACATAATTTTTAAATGAGCATTCCTGATGACTATGAAATACTATTTGAAAAGGTCTTTTAAAATTGTTTTTCTTAGGAAGTCAGTTTCTTACAATGATGGACCTAATCAAGAGTTAGGCCCTTATTTAACCTTAGATCAAGATAATCAAATTGGACCTGGTTGGTGTGTTTCAGTTGGTTGGGCATTTCCTATGCACAAAAAGGTTGCACATTTGATTCCTGGTCAGCACACATGCCTGAGGTGTGGGCTTGATTCCTGGTAGGAGGTCTACAGGAGGCAGCCAAGTTATGTTGTACTCTAACATTAATGTTTCTCTCTCCCTCTCACTTCCTCTCTCTCTAAAAATCAATAAAAATATACTTCACATTTTTTAATTCCATCAAATTGCCAAACAAGATCACTAGGTCTGACTACCTCAATATTAACTTTTAGAATCAATGTTGAAACTATAACTTTAGAATCAAATAAAGCAAATTTCACTCATTTATCTCTATATAATAAAATGAAAAAATGATTACAGCTTCTTAAATGTAATAATTTTCAACATTTTGCCTGAAAAGTAAGAAGGTAGGTGGAGAGATCAACCAAAGGACGTATATGCAAACATATAGGCCTAACCAATGGGCACAGACAACAGGGGGGTGAGGGCATGAGTGGAGGGGATGGAGGGTAATGTGGGAATAAGGACACATATGTAATAACTTAATAAAGTAATTAAATAAAAAGTAAATTACCAGAATCTCTTTAACAAATATGAATCTTTTGTGAAATCACCTGAAAATTTATAGAATCAAAGCCTTTTCAAGTTCAAAAAGAACAACGAGTATCTTGCTGAGATTACCCCAAATCTTGACAATGGGTGTAGTTAAAGTAGATAATCCAAAACCATGTACAGTGGTAACTAAATCATTCACAGAAGCCCTGGTCTAGGAGATTTGAAACCATTATTCACCCAATACATTACAAGATAATAAACATAATAGTTTACATAGAGTGTACAATTTTCAAAGAGATGGTGAAGTTTGCAAACTGAAAGATTTGTTTTAAGCCTAATTTATGTATATGTGGCATGGATTTTAGGTAAGGTTTACAACCATTGGGCCCAATTATCTTGTTCCAAAGCTAATAACATAAATAAATAATAAATAAATTCTGAAAACAGAGTCTAAAACAAATTTATATCAGCTCATACCCTTCATTGAAAGCAACAGAAAATTTCCATCTGGGGCTAACATCAGAGGGGGAAAAATAATGGAGAGATTGGCTTCATAAAGTAAGACAAAGAATCAAAGAAAGAGTTGAACAAGCCAGACTTAAGAAAATAAAATACTAGAGAGTTTCAGCAAGCTTGGAGGTAGGAATTCCTGGAGAGTCTCCTGTGCTTCCATCCTCACATGAGTGTGCCCCACATTCAAACTGATGAGAAGAGCTGTTAGCCTAGTCCCAATAATCGAGGTGGAGAAGCCTTCTTGGCTGACAGTCCAACTAGCACTGGGTGAAATGCAGGAGTGGCAGTTTCCCAAAGGAAACTACTTGTTTTTATAGGAATGAAGGAAAAGGGATTTTGCCAGGCCAAACCCTTTCATTCAATGTAGGCATTCCCTGGACTTCATTCGTGAGCTAATGTGTGAGCATATAGGAATACAGGAGAGTTGTTGGGCGACAACAGCCTAGATGTCTTAGGAACAAGGCACTAATCATAACTGCAAGGGCACATAAGAGGGAATGGAACAGAAGCCCATGATCCTCCCCACATTGCAAGGAAGAAAAGCTTTGTTATGCCAAATGACATCTCATAGAATTAAGAAAAAAGACAAGCATTACATATGCTCATTATTAGAATACAATAATAAATTCACCAGTTGGAATGTTTTTTTTAAAGTTTGATATGAATGATGTATTACAGGAAAAACATTCTGTCTTTATGCACACCTTTTTCTATACAAAAAAAATGTTTACTGAGTCAAAGTTTGTACTATGAAATAAAAATGTAAGATATTCAAACATTTTATTTTAATGATAAGTGCCACTGGTTTTAGTAACATTTGCAAAAATAGTAATAGGTACAAATAAAAATCTAAGAATGGTTAATAGAACAAATATGGGTTTGAATAATGTATTTAGCAATTATCCTTCTCCACCACAGAGCATTTGGAGTTTCTATAGGACATAAATAAATAGTCAAGTTAAAAACTTTGGGTTTCAGTTAAGTATCTGCCTATCTTCCTTTGATATCTTCACCATGTACAAAATCTAAACTAAACAAAGAAAATCCTAACTTCTCTGAAAGGAAGTTAGACTTATTTGAGCCTTTTTATTGCAGTTATTTTAAAATATTATATTCCAAATTATATTTTAAACTTATTGAGAACAGAAACTATGATATGTATTACTTTTGAATTTAGCTCTTTTCTAAGCTGAGGTATAATTATACTATATGTATAATATATTTCAATTAATTAACCCATCCGTCAATATGTAAATATTTCTCCTTGAATCAAGTGGTAAAAGAATATAATTTTTGGTGTAATACAAACAAATAGGATCAAGATGCTGAAGCTCATCAAATGGCAAGAATAATAAAGACATAGACTTGGCTTCTCTTCAACATAGCACTGTAGAATCACCCTGCACTAAATCAATCACATTATACTGGTAACAAAGAATAGGTGTAACAGGTTGACCTGCCTCCAAGTATATACATTGTGTAAATGTTGCATAATCTATGCCCCTAAAAAGGTTATTTTTGTGTGGAACTGTGAAGAGTCAGGCCATAGGAAAGTAAAACACCAGAGAAGACAGCTGAAGAATCTCCTTCAGTTTAATCCTAAAATGGAGTTTCAAGACAATATCCTGTGCAATAAACTGCATTTTTACTTGAAGTAAACTTTTTCCTGTTTGGCTTTCTAGTGCAGTAGGTCTGGAGAGACTAGATTTCCTTGAGGCCAGTATCTTACTTCTATCAACAGCATCTCTTCCTAAGACTCATCAACTTTTCATGAAGGTGATAACCAGGATTGATAGGCAATGAGAAACAGTGTATTTTTCTACCCATAGTGATAGTTTTTGGCACTGACTACTCAGACTGTTTATCACTGTTGATGTCTTTAAATGGCCATTCATATTTGTCTGCAAACATAACTGTCATTCAGAATCCTCCCCACACATATTTTTACATAAGTGAATAAAAATGTTCAAGGAAAACGGAAGAAAGCTTCACAGCATCAAAGAATTCCGGGCACATGGTCCCCAAGAAGGCATGAAGGAAGTGCCTAAGAAGCAATGCATGTGTTCATTTATTTATTTAATAAATCACTTTCTGAGCAGCTACTGGTGTTAAAGGCTGGGAATTCAGAAATGGTGAATCAATTCTGTGCTCTTAAGGGTTATCCTCCCTGCTTATCCTTAATCATGATGGCTGAGATTAGGGTATGGTTGTAGGTACCAATCAAAAGCCTTTTTATTTTTCCATACCATAATATTTTTTGAATAGAGTCTCTCTCTTCTCTTCTCTTCTCTTCTCTTCTCTTCTCTTCTCTTCTCTTCTCTTCTCTTCTCTTCTCTTCTCTTTTCTCTCTCTCTCTCTCTCTCTCTCTCTCTCTCTCTCTCTCTCTCTCTCTCTCTCTCTCTCTCTCTCTCAGCACCTTGTACTCTTGAGTCAATTTTCAGTCATCAGCATTGCCTAGCCCAGTGGTCGGCAAACTCATTAGTCAACAGAGCCAAATATCAACAGTACAACGATTGAAATTTCTTTTGAGAGCCAAATTTTTTAAGCTTAAACTATATAGGTAGGTACATTGTTATTAACTTAATTAGCATACTCCTAAGGCTTAGGAAGAGCCACACTCAAGGAGCCAAAGAACCTCATGTGGCTCGCGAGCCGCAGTTTGTCAACCACGAGCCTAGCCCTTCACAAAATATAAATGGAGAGGGAGAGGGGAGGATTGATTTAATCAACTAAGTTTTAGGAATAAGGCAGATGGAATATCTTATACCTGAAACAATTATTCCTCTATGCCTTACCTAAATACTTCTAATAGGCACAGTAGACATTAACAACCTGTTAAATAGCGATTGATCAGATTAATGTTAAGATAATTGAATCCTTTCCTTAGAAGAGTAAAAGATATGGACATAGCCCACTAAGATCCTCTCTTTTTTTTTCATGTGTGTATCTGAAGCCTTAAAATAGATAAATCACAACCCCTAGCATCTTCAAAATAGTGTCATGGATCCATTTCCTGATCAGGGCATGGAGTATGAGTGTGCTAAATACTTCATAAAATGTGAAACGAGAAATCAGGCAGCCATCCATTACAAAGACATATGAACTTGAATATATTGTATGTTTTTGAATCCCTTTTATTTCCTCATTTCCTATCAAATGTACTTCTTTCTGACCTACATTTTTTTCATCTCTGAACAGGGTATTTCTCTTTCTTACATTTATTCATTTCCTTTCCTTTCCTTTCTACTGCTTATAAGCAAGAGTAATTATTCACTGTTTCTCTTATCTCTGCTTCCCCACACATTCCTTCCAGGCCTAAGGACTCTGAATGTATGCCATCTCAGAACGTGCTGGTCTGCAAGCACAAATGAAAATTCTCTTAACCTAAGGACATGAATGGCAGGTGAGCGAGTGGGAGCAAAATTGCTTCTGTTGAATGCAGGTGGGCAGAGAATGTTAGCTGCCTGATAGGTTCTTTTAAATGCTGTAATAATATTTCTCATTTAATTAAAAGTTAGAGAAGGGCACTGGTAAGACTCAGAGGGATGCCACAGTGTTCTTCTGGAGTGGTGTACAGAGGGATGGAGAATGTGCCCTAACAGGTTAATACCATGCTAATATACAGTGGAATGGGACCCAAGGCAACCTAGCACTTAAAACTCCAAAAGAGGTGATTGTCAAAAGTGGGGCAGGAGTCATGCTGACTCTACTGTAAGCCCCACTTGAACACTTTTGTTAATACTGCTGCAGCCCACCTTTATCTCAGAACGTGATATGTAAAATACAGGAAAAGACTGAGTGGGAAATTATGACAAATCTCCACAACTGACAGTGACTATCCAGATACTAGATAAGAGATCAATTGAAAGAAAAATAATTTAGATTTGTTTAAAAAAACAAACACGCCCAGGTTAGCTGAATCGTATTTGGAGAAGCCTCGTTCTAAATCTACTTTTAAGCTTCCTCTAAAAGATAACTAGTTTGAAGAAAGCTGGTGCTAGCCAAGTAGGCTCCTTCAAACCAAAAGGAAAAACAGTATTTATGATTTTATTGGGCACCTTTGATAGAATATACTATGAGTATGGCATGGCGAAGGAACAATTAGTGACTGAATGCTTCACCAAGACAGAATGTATGAAAAGTCAGTACTTCTATTAATGAGGGGCTTCATTTTCAGAGGATTGATTAATGCCTCCATCATCACAGACAAAAGTCAGAATGTAAGAATTGCAATTTCTGGAAAACATATTTATGTGTGTATAATTGTATATGCATATGTATATATACATTTGTGTATACACACATGCAAATATAAGTATACACATGTGTATGTGTGTGTTTATAGATGTGTATACATGTCATTTAAATGAAAAAATCCCTTAGTGTTGGTGTAAATCTTCCCTACATAAATTTCAAAAAGAGACAGCATTTTATAAGATAAAACATAAATTCATAGCCAATAAGCTAGAAATTTACCGCATCAGGAAAAAAAAAAGCTTATTTTTTTAAAAACCTAGGTAGCTATGATATTAACATCCTAAAACAAGTACCAGGAAATTTGTACAATTGGAAGCACATAGGTAGGGTTTAAAAACAAAGTCAATAACAAAGCTTAGGCTTAAGTATTAAAGTTTATCTGAAGTTTTAAAGAAGAGTATTTTACTAGCTGTGTAAGGGAATTCGCAGCTTTTCCATGAGCACAAAGAAGAAAGCAGGTTAAGAGGCAGGTCCTATGAGATGAAGGTTTTCAGGTAGGGGCGGGAGGAATACAGCAATAAACAAGCCATAGCTTCTGCCTACAAAGACCTCGCAGCCCGCAGGTTGGGGCAGACAGATGCAGCAAATCGTTTTAATAAAAGGCTGAATGTGATGTACACGATGCAGTCAGAGGAAAATGTTATTTACAACCCTGGCAGCAATTTGATAGAAGCATTCTTTCCAAGGAGAGAATTGCTCTTACATTCTGGGAGATATCTTTCTGGAACTTTCTGGCAGTATTCCCTGGCAGGTCTACCCAAAGGGAGGGAGACCAAGAAGTAATAAAATATATAAGAATGTGGGCTCGGCCTCTAGCAGCTCTAGAATGAAAAGGTGTTTTATAAAGCGGCACACAGAACTGGCAAAGAGCAGGAGGAAAAGGACCAGATAAGGAACATAAAGTTAGTCTGGGGTCATGGGGAAACAGATCATTATGGGTTGAATTGTGTCCACCCCAAATCCATAGGTTGAATCATGTACACCCTAAATCCATAGATTGGAGTCCCAACTACCAGTACCTCAGAATCTAACTGCTTTTGTTTTTGGGGTTTTTGTGGTTTTTTTTACTCTTTTCTTTTTATTAATTTAAATTCTTTAGTGTTTAAACTATTACATATGTCTCCTTTTTCCCCCATTGGCCTTTCCCTGGCTACTCCCACCCCCAGCACATGCCCTCACCCCATGCTGTCTGTGTCCATGGGTTATGCTTATATGCATGCATACAAGTCCTTTGGTTGTTCTCATAACCAGCACCACCACCCACCGCCTTACCTCTGAGGTTGGACGGTCTGCTTGATGCTTCTATGTCTCTGGATCTATTTTTGTTCATCAGTTTATGTTGTTCATTATATTCCACAAATGAGTAAGATCATATGATATTTATCTTTCTCCTCAAACTGGCTTATTTTGCTTAGCATAATGCTCTCCAGGTCCATCCATGCTGTTGCAAATAGTGAGAGTTCTCTCTTTTTTTACAGCAGCGTAGTATTCCATTGTGTAGATGCACCACTGTTTTTTAATCCACTCATCTGCTGGTGGGCACTTAGGCTATTTTCCAATCTTAGCTATTGTAAATTGTGCTGCTATGAATATAGGGATGCATATATCCTTTCTGATCGGTGTTTCTGACTTCTTGGAATATATTCCTAGAAGTGGGATCACTGGGTCAAATGGGAGCTCCATTTTTAATTTTTGAGGAAACTCCATACTGCTTTCCACAGTGGCTTCACCAGTATGCATTCCCACCAGCAGTGCATGAGGGTTCCTTTTTCTCCACATCCTTGCCAGTACCTGCCATTTGTTGATTTGTTGATGATAGCCATTCTGACAGGTGTGAGATGGTACCTCATTATCATTTTGATTTGCATCTCTCGAATGATTAGTGACTTTAAACATGTTTTCATATGTGTAATTGCTTTTGGAATAAAGTTTTAAAGAGGTGATTATATTAAAGCTTTTAGAGTGGGTCCATAAGCCAATATGACTGCCGTCCTTATATAAGATAAGGAAGAAACACCAGGGCATGTGCACCCAGAGGGACAATGATGGGGAGAGGCAGAAAGAAGGCAGCCATGTGTAAGCCAAGGAGAGAGGCCTTAGAAGAACCCAACACTGCCAGCATCTTGATCTCACTCACAGACTTGCAGCCTCCAGATCTGGGAGAAAAGAATTTTCAGTTGATTAATCCACCTAGCTACGGTATTTCGTTACAATAGACCTAGCAAACTAATACATAGAACTATTAAAGTCAATATGAAAAAAGTATATTAAAGTGGGGAAAATGTAATGTCAAGTGTCCCTTCATTGTCATCAAGTCTTTAAAAAACTCTATTTACATAATTTTGTGGTTGTGGTGTTTTGGGGAATAGAAAAGGTTTTGGAAGAAACACAAGGCAAAGAGAAGACATCAGCAGTAATGGGGGTAGTCTAGAATTATAAAATTAAGGTTTCAATAAGAGAAGATATTTATTGTAAAAGTTGTCAGAAGACTAGGAGAATTCTGGGAAGATGATGGTGTAGGAAGCATCAGAAATCTGTCTTCCCCCAGCTAGGCAACAATCACCCTGGCAGAATCTATCTAATGTACGTATTTGGAACTCTGGTGTCTGCTGAAGCCTTTCCGGGGCAAGGTTAGACAGTTAAATTTAGTCAACTTTAGCTCTTAACACAGTAGTAGCTCCCCATCCTCAACATCTCAACCCTAAGACAAGCAGCTGTGTAACATGTCCCTGGAGTAGCTTGCACATAGCTTGCAGAAACCAGGGTAAATAAAAAGGCTCTTGTCCTCCAAATAGTGAAGATGTGTGCTCTGACCACTGCTTCTAATCACAGATGTTAAGAGAAAGAGATGGTGGTCATTGTTCTTGCATCTCCTCCCGTTATTTTAAGCTCCTTCCCCTTTGTGTAAAGTAAATGCCAGTGGAATTAAAGGGTTGGCACTTTCCTTTTTGTTTTTTCCTCTTTGGGAAGCCAGGCATTGAACATAAGATATATAAAACAACATCATATATGGGGAAATTTAGAGAATCATTGCACCTGCCCACAGAAATAAGTAGGTTCAGAAAAGACCTAAAGGCTACTTAAGTTTAGCCCTCAAGTGTATTCTTAGCACAGAAACTGTATACAACAATTATAAATACCATCCAATAAAAAGATAGAGATTGGTGGGATTAAAATATAATCCACCTATATACTGTCTCCAAGAGACTCGCTTTAGGTCAAAAGAAACAAATAGGTTGAAAGTAAAAGAACAGAAAGGGATATTCATGCAAATTATAACTAAAGGAGAGCAGGTGGCTATACTAATATCAGACAATCGATTTTCAATAAAAAAGTTACAAAACAAAGGGAAGGGCATTATATATTAATAAAAGACAATACAGCAAGATGATGTAATAATTATAAACATGTATATGCCTAATAACAGACCACCAAAATGTATAAAGCAAAAATGAAAAGAATTAAAGGGGGAAATAGATAGTTCTGTAATATTAGTTGGAGATTGTAATACTTTTCTGTCAATAGTGTGTACAAAAACCAGGCAGAAGATAAGTGAGGAAGTAGAGAACTTGAACAACACAACCTATAAACCAGATATATCAATCATAAATGGAACACTTTACTTATCAACAAGAAAATACACATTCTTTTCAAGTACACAGTGGATTTTTTTTCAGGAAAGACTACATGTTAGGCCGCAAAATAAGTTTCAATAGATAGATATCAAACAAGTGTCTACTCTGGATAGGGAACCAGGGTGAAGTTAGAAATGGATAACAGAAGGAAAACTGGTAAATTCACAAATTTGTGGAAATTAAAGAACACACTCTTAAACAGTCAAAAGAGTCAATGGTTCAAAGAAAAATCAGAAGAAATGTTAGAAAATACTGACAGATGAATGAAAATAAAAACAGAACATAACAAAATTTACAAGACACAGTGAAAACAACACTAAGGAATAAATTTAAATCTAATAAAAAGGTTACATTTTAAAAAATCTCAAATCAACAACCTAACTAAGAAGAAGAACCAACTAAACCCAAAATATCAGAAGTAAGTAATAAATAGAGATAAGTGAAATAATGACTAGAAAAATAAGAGTAAATTGTTTTAAAAGTAAATTGTTCAAAAGGATCAATTCATCAAGCATATATGGAAAACAAACAAAAAAGCAGACATACTGACTTCATGAAAAAATTTTTAAAAAATTATACATCAAAAGGCACCAACAGAGTAATAAAATAATCCAAAATCTCCTCTCTCTCTCTCTCTCTCTCTCTCTCTCTCTCTCTCTCTCTCTCTCTCCCACCACCCCATTTTTTTTTTTTTGAGGAGGCAACCAAATTTTTGGTAGACTTATTTCAACAAGGCTGGGGGGGAAATCCAAAGAATGGGATAAAATATTTACAAATCAAATATCTGTTAAGGGATTAATATCCAGAATATGTAGAGAACTCCTAAAGCTCAATAACAATAACAGAATAAACCACCCAATTCAAAAATGGGCAAAGGGCTTGAATAGAGATTTCTCCAAAGAAGACATACAAATGACCAATAAGCACATGGAAATACACTCAAGATCACTAATCATTATGGAAATGCAAATTAAAACTACAATTAGGTACCACCTCATGCTCATTAGAATGACTACTAACAAAAGAACATAAAATAATAAGAGTTGGAAAGTATGTGGAGAAATTGGAACCCTTGCACAGTGTTGATGGAATATAAAATGGTGTAGGTGCTTTAGAAACGGTATGGCACTTAATAAAATAATTAATAAATAGAATTACCATATGATTCAATAATTCCACTTCTGGGTATATACCCCCAAAATTAAAAACAGAGTCTTGAAGAGATATTGCATACTTATGTTCATAGCAGCATTAATAATAATAGCTAAAATGTGGAAGCAACCTACGTATCCACTGACAAATGAATGAATAAGCAAAATGTGATACATACATGTAATGTAATATTATTCAGCCTTAAAAAGGAAGGACATATCCTAAAACATGGATGAAACTTGAGGACATTATGTTAAATGAAATAAGCCAGTTACAAAAGGACAAATATTCTATAATTCCACTCATATTAAGTACTTAGAGTAGTCAAAATCATGGAGACAGGATAAAGAATAGTGGTTGTCAGGAGCTGGGGAAATGAAGGATGGGGAGTTATTATTTAATTATAATGCATTTTCAAATTACAAGATAAAAGGAGTTCTGGAGATGGACAGTGATACTTGTACACCAACATGAATACACTCAACTGTAAATATAAAAATGGTTAAGTTGGTAAATTTCATGTTAAGTATATTACCACAATTAAAAATTGGGGAAAAAAGTTATCAGAAGTATATAACCACACCAATTTCCCCTATACCTCCCCCAATAACACCCTAGATATTTTCAGAAACATTGAAGACAACTTCTGAGACTTCTAACTTCTTCTATTAAATAGAATTGTGAACAATTTTGCATAGTTAATAATAATTTTTAAAAAGATACCAATAGCCTGGATAAATAGGCTGCATCTGAATTATCATATACTAGAAGCCCAGTGCACAAAATTTGTGCACTGGTGGGGGGGTCCCTCAGCCCAGCCTGCACCTTCTTGCAGTCCAGGAGCCCTCGGGGGAATGACCTACTGCCACGGAGGTGGGAGAGGCTCCCACCACCAATGCTGTGCTCTGCCAGCCCTAAGCCTGGCTTCTGGCTGAGCGGTGCTCCCCCTGTGGGAGTGCACTGACCACAGTGGGCAGCTCCTGTGTTGAGTGTCTGCCCCCTGGTGGTCAGTGCACATCATAGTGAGAAGTTGAGTGGCCTTAAGCATATCATTAGCATATTACACTTTGATTGGTGAGCGGATGATCGGACAATTGGACACTTAGCATATTGGGCTTTTATTATATAGGATTCTAAAGTGAGATTCTATAGTCAATACTGAGGTCTCATCAAATACTTGACTTTGGGTTGGTTTCTTATATATTAAAATGATAATGATATTCAATAAAGAACATTATAAAATGTTGAACAAAATAGATACAGAGTCTTATATGCATGCATATTAGCATAACCAATGGACACAGACACTGGGGCAGTGGGGGCTTGCCTGGGCTGGGAAGCGATGGGGGAGAGGGTCAATTGGGGAAAAAGGAGACATATGTACAACTTTAGACAATAAAAAAAGAGAAATTAATCATTATACCTGAACAAGAACAAGTACTATTTGATGCAAGGGATTTTTTTTCCCTATTTTCAGAAGTTTCAGTTATATAGAGTCATATGTTAGTTAATGGAAAAATGATAAAATATTTAATGGGCAAAGACATTTTACAAACAATCCTTTCATTAAAAAGTCTGGAATAAAATTCTTTATAAAAAAATAGATACAGAGGCAAAGAATCATCAAATAGACTGTCAAACTACAGCAGAAAGGCAGGGGAGGGTTGAGGGGGTAAGAGATCAACCAAAGGACTTATATGCATACATATAAGCATAACCAATGGACATAAGACACTGGAGGGGCGGGGGTGAGGGCAAGTGCTGGGGCGTAGGGGAAGCCGGAGGAAGGTCAATGGGGGAAAAAGAAAAGGAGACATATGTACTGCTATCTGTAATACTTTAAACAATAAAATAAATAAGTAAATAATAAAATCTCAAAACAAAAATAAAAGAAGAATATTCAAGGTTGAGTAGACCAATATGATCAAAGACAGTATCTGCAAACCTCTTACGAAACCCATAGTTTGGTGATACAAAGCAAGTGAGAACTTTCACATGTTATACAGTGACCTCTTCAGGGTCCTACATTTAATGTCTAGTTCAATGTTCCATCATTAATGTGTTATATGAAAGAAAGTGTCATCTATATAGTGCTCAAATTATATGGTGAGGCAGTTCAGCAGTATAGAAATTGAACTATGGAATTCATTTACAATCACTTACAATAAAAATTCTTTATTCTGTTAAGGATAGCAATGGTTCCCTAGTCATTTTAAATAAAACCACATTAAGTTGTAATAAAATAAAATAAGAGGCTGGTTTTATATTGAAGATATGTTATTTTCATGAAAAGCTTTGAGTAAACTGGTAGGCATTTGTCATGTGTGTGTATAATACCAGTTGACACTTAGCACTGGCCTTCCAAGAGGTTTAATAAGCTAGACAAGTATTATTACAACATTAAATTCATTTTGCTAGAGATGAACTGAGGTACAAAGAGGTTAAGTGTTTGAACCCATGCCATCAAACAAATCAGCTATAGAGATAATAGCCAAACTCTGTTCATCTGCACCTTAGCGACTAGATTTCTGGTTGTATTTTACTCTTTAACCTGAATTGTACAGAATTTCAGCAAGAAAAAAAATTAAAAACAGAGGATGATCATAAAATTCTTGGCAATCACATTAAAGACAACAAGTATATTTACAGATGAGTTTTCGGTGCCAATCAGCCTACCGAGTTCTCTCTGGGCTATGCAATTGATTCTAGACAAAACTGAAATATCAAAAGTTGAGCTCTTCTAGGACCCCAGAGTATAAATTGCTACCAATGGAGCTTCTGAAAATGAGGAAATGGTCATTAATATATTCATGCAAGATGCAAGATACCTCCCCAACCAGCTGACTAGCTCCTATAATCCTCCTGCTTTGGGCCCAACTGAAAAAAAAAGGTACTGATTCTTTTTGTTAAATAAGTAATCTACTTCACAGAGTTCATATCATGAGAAATAGATGATATCTATGTGAAAATCATTTTTCACATAGAAATGTATGTTATGCTTTTCAAATATATGTTACTTTTTCTTCTTTGTCTGTCATCTCTATTATGATCATTATATTGTTACTGAGAGAAGAAAGCACCACTATTTCAGTCAATGTTGGGAAAGAGGATTCTAAACTGCATTCTATACTGAACAATTTTGAGCTGCTCTTTGTTATTGGGATAGTATTTGAAAATTTAAAAAAAAATAAATTTCATTATTAAAAAATTAATGTTTTTTAAAGAAAATAAATTCATTAATTTTAGGAAATTCACAAAACACCTAAAAATAAAAGTAGTGAAAATAAAAACCCTTAGTCCCACTATCTCATGATAATTACTACTAATGAGGAGTTGTTTTCTATGAATGAATTTGATTTGTATTTTATACTGTGACTATTATAATATACATAAATGTTGCATCTTTCCTTTTTATCTTCATTATTTTTACACATGTATTTTTATTATTTATAAAAACAACAATGCTTAATGGTGGATTTCATTGGCAATATCTTCTCTATGAGGCTTTGTCTTAACTTTTATAGTTGAGGATCATAAGATCATCCTAAAATTAAGTGTTGAAAAGAAAATGAATATAATCACCAAATTTACTCTGAGAGCATTCCAGAATATTACTTTAGTCACTGAATCCTCGAACATTTTCAAGATTAAAATTTCAATACACTTTTCTATACACTAAAGTCTCATTTTGAGTAAAAATATTTCAAACTGTAGACATTTATGTGAACTTCTTATCATCTCAGACTACTTTCGTTGTAGAACAACTATTGTGTATATTTTTACTATGAATATAATTTACTTTTTATAATTTTTATTTGACTCAACAATATACTAAGTTCATTAATATTCAGGGAGTTTTGCTGCTAATATAACAGGATTTACTCTTCAGAACTTTAAAATAATTAGAATAATGCTTGCCAACAAACTTTGGAGCACACTCCTTCACTCGGAAAGCTGTTGCAATTAAATGTTGTGTAGCTTATACTTCCTTATAAAGAATAATATTTGAATTCTGATAAATATAATCATAATAAGGTAAAACATGCACTAGATGGATAAATTTTAAACACTGATGATGAGATATTCTTGCATCTAATTACTATTTCTCAAATACAAGGACCTTATGTTTCTCATTTCGAATAAAATGTGTGATGAAAATGAAGTTCCTTCTTATTACAATAACAGAATATTTTAATTTCACAGGGTACACCAGAGCTTGACTTGATGTTTCAAAAATAAAAGACAACATGAACAACAGCAGCTCTTGTTACATTAGGAAATTATAGTAGGATTGGAGTTTTATTCATTTCACAAATACTTGATGAAAGCTATAGTTTAATTTTTGTTGGTAATGGTTCTTTGGGTGGATCCAAAAAGGACATTTCTGTATTACCAGTCAATCTGTATTTAAGCTTGTTTTACTTAGTTTTTACTAAGTAAAACTAAGACAAACTTGGGGTACTTTCTCAAAATGTCTATCTCTCTCTAACACCAGCCACAGTAAACCTTCACAGTACCTTAGACCCTCTACTCTGTGTGGGATCAACCAAAGCAGTGGTTCTCAACCTTATGGCCCTTTATTTATTTATTTTTAAATATATGTTATTGATTTTTTTTAGAGAGGAAGGGAGAGGGATAGAGAGTTAGAAACATCCATGAGAGAGAAACATCAATCAGCTGCCTCCTGCACACCCCCTCCTGGGGATGTGCCCGCAACCAAGGTACATGCCCTTTACCCGAATCAAACCTGGGACCCTTGAGTCCACAGGCCGATGCTCTAGCCACTGAGCCAAACTGGTCTGGGCCCTTATGGCCTTTTAAATACAGTTCCTCACGTTGTGACCCAACCATAAAATTATTTTCGTTGCTACTTCATAACTGTAATGTTGCTACTGTTATGAATCGTAATGTAAATATCTGATATGCAGGATGGTCTTAGGTAACCCCTGTGAAAGGGTCGTTTAACCGCTAAAGAGGTCACGACCCACAGGTTGAGAACCACTGACCAAATGCCTTAATGAGAGCTCCAAATGCCTTAGTTTTTACATTTGACTAACACCAGTATTTTGATTTTTATATCTGGATATTTCCATATTAATTATTATTACAAATGCCAAAACAAAGGAAGCTGAAGAAGAACACATTTCAAAGATACCCCCCATGGGGTCAACAGAACCTATAAATATTTATATAATCCATTACTTAATGCCAAATCAATCATTGTTCATCATTTCCATAGTCTATAATCTCCCATAGATATTAAATAAAACTTAACTCTTCAATGCCATCTTTTAAGACAGCCATCAACAGAATTTGTCTTATATATTTGTATTATTTCTAAGACAATTTCAAACCTTTACTTTATATCTTCTTTTTTCACCCTACCAGTTCAAATACTATTTCATCTACCACACAAAACCTCACTATTAAATGTATGGACAATATCCCACATTTTCTTCAAAGATATAGCCCATTCACTTATTTTATTTTAATTTTATTCATGTCTGCTAATAATATTTAAATTCCACAGAACTCTTTTTTCTTCACAAAGAATATGTGTGTCTATCACACAAACACACACACACTACTGATAGACCAGAAAAACACCACCTGTCCCCTTTAACCAATACAGAAAAAGAGAATATACTCTGCTTGAAAATAACCAGTTAATTGGAAGGCAGAATTAAAGCCAGGAACACAGTTTAGCACATTTCCTAGTATAACATGCTGCAGGTGTCAATATGGCTCTTCCAGCCCAAACCTTAGAAAGCAGAGCCATGACCCGGTCCATGACCAGGGCCTAAACTTTGGGTACTTTCTCAAAATGTCTATGGCTCTCTCTAACACCAGCCACAGTAAACCTTCACAGTACTTTAGACACTCTGTGTGGGATCAACCAAATGCCTTAATGAGAGCTCCAAGGCTCAAGACTATGAAGTAAACTTGAGAACATGGCCAGGCCTAGTTGCATGTGGGTGACCTGGTTCATTGATTGCTCCTGGTGGCTGATTAAGTATTTCTTTGAGGGATCATAAGAGCTTAGGCTACCAGAATGGTGTTGACACACTAATTTGGGGAGGACTTTTTAAATTCATATAGATAGAAGCCTCCACAGAAAAATACTTTCCCAAAGCTCACTGACCCTAGTGATGGCCTTCCTTCTGGGATATGAAAAAGAATAAGAGTTTACAGTAGTAGAAAGAATAATTTAATACTGTACATTGTAATTTATTTTAGAATTCATAAAAAGTTATCCCACATATCTTATTTGATCTTCATAAGAACATAAGCAATTTTTGAACTCAATATATTTTTATTAATGGTCTTTTGTTTTGGACACTGCATTGCATGCTGAGGACTCATAGTCTTACAAGATAAATACTATTCCTGATGTCAAGAGACCTACAGTCTAGTGGTGTAAACAGAAATTAAGCTAATTACAAAAATAAATATCAGTTCTAATTATAAAAATTGCACTAACGTTGACATGAGAACTCCCTATCCCTTCAATAGAAAACCACCTCTCCTATTCTGTATGGTGTGTGTGTTAAATGTCCTTGAGTCACCTCTGACTCCTGGTGACCCTATGAATGAGAGATGTCTGCGATATCCTGTCTTCATATCTCTGCTCTGCTCCTGTAGACTCTTGACTATATGGCTTCCTTTATGGAATCAAACCATCTCATACTTGGTCTTCCTCTTTTCCTGCTGCCTTCTATTTTTTCCAGCATTATTGTTTATTCCAAAGAACCCTTCCTTCTCATGATATGCCCAAAATAGGGCAGCTTCAGTTTTGCCATTTTTGCCTTCAATAATGTTTTAGGCTTAATTTGCTCTAGGGCTCATTTGCTTGTCTTTCTGGTGGTTCAGGGTATCTATGGAGCTTTCCTCCAACACCATATTTTAAATGAATCATTTTTTTCCTATCAGCCTCCTTCACTTTCTGACTTTCACATTGGCACATGGTAATTGGGGATATGAGGGTATAAATGATCTTAGCATTAATTTCTAATGACACGTCTTTGCTCTTGAACACCTTTCCTAATTTTTCCACTGCTGCTAAGTCTTAGCCTTCTTTTGATTTCTTAGCTATAGTGTCCATTTGAATTGATGAGTGAGCCAAGGTAAGCAAAATCTTTTACAATTTTTATGTCTTCATTGTCTGTGTAGTCATGATTTTTGTCTGCTTCATATTTAAATGCAGTCCTGCTTTAGCACTTTCTTCATTCACTTTTATCTGAAGTCATTTCAAATCATTGCTACTTTGTACTAGTAAAATGGTGTCACCTGCGTAGCTTAAGTTGGTATTTCTTCCACCAATTTTCATTCCTCCTTCCCTGAAGTAGTCTAGCCTAGTTTTTTGTATATATGTCCTGCATAGAGATTAAATGGAGATAAAATGCACCCCTGTCTGGCACCATTGCCTAGAGGAAACCATTCTGTACCTCCATATTCTGTCCTGACTGTGGCTTCTTTTCCACAGTCTGTATGGTATATATGGCTATAAGATAAATAGCAACAATTTAAGTTTATAGGGGAATGAATTGAAATTGATAAATTAAACTGACTTTAGTCAAGGTCCCATAGTGGATATGTGGTAGAAGTAACTCATGTAACAGAACTTATGACTGGTCTATTGCTTTTACTATCTGTAATCGTTAGACCAAAAAATAGTGAGCTCTATCATGATGTAAACAAGTTAATTCTTTTTGCAAAGAGCAGTTGTCTGCAGACATTCTAAATGCTGTTATTATTTAACATACATTTTAAAGACATAAAAGCACCATCAGTGAACAATTTAATTGTATTATTGATTATAAATTTTAATGTAATTGTAATTATACATAAAGACAATCATTTTAATTGATTTAACCAAGAATACATTTGTATATGTTCTCAATGTTTGCTGAGAATTAAAGCAGTCTACTGGATTAGAAAGTGATTAGGTGGCCCAAGTAACCACTCTGGGAAAGTGAGAAAAACAAGAACCCAGACTCAGAGATTCAGGGCTTACATTGCAACGAAATTGTACAGCTAATCTTAGTCATGGAGAGGAGAGTATATGTCATTGGAAATTATAAAAGGACAGATCATGTGTGGCCTTTGTTGGATGAAGCTGAATACTGAGTTTTATTTGAAAAGTTTTGGGAAGACTGAAAAGTCCTAATCAGAAAAGACCTGATTTGACTTAGATTTTTAGAAAATTGTTCAGATCAAAGTCTCTTGGAATCAAGTCAACATGTGGAATTAAATAACAGTGTTCCAACTGGAAATGATATTTAAGAATAGTCCTTAATAGAAAGTCAGAGGGTACAGAAGAAAAAATCTCTGTACAGAGGTAAAAGCCATAGCAATCAGAATAGTAAAAAAGATTTGTAGTCAACAGGTTAACAAGGGATTATATATATCTTTATAAGTAAGGACAATAGTCAAATATGGATAACTTGATGCAATATCACAATGGAAGACAGCTACTTGCGTCGAAATGTGGGAATGCAGGTCAGAAGGTTAGGCATTGTCATAAACTGTGGTTCTCATGCAGATTCCTTCTATGTCCAGAATTTCTGATTCAGCATTCTAGAATCACTGGTTTTCCTATGTGTAAAACTCTGTACACTTGGAGTCTTTATAGGGGACTATCTTTGTGTTATAACAACACTTTGGAGAGAACAAGGACTTTGAGCTTAGACCAAAGTAGGAATATATCCTAAAAATACCGAAATAGCAATCAGAAAGAATATATGCACCCCTATTTTCATAGAAGTGTTATTTACAACTAGAGGCCCGATGCATGAAATTCATGAAAGAGTAGATCTTCCTTCCCCTGGGTGCCAGCACAAGCTTCCCTCTGGCACCCAAGATCCTGGCTTCCCTCCTGCCACCAGCAGGCACCCGGGACCCGGGCTTCCCTCTCAGCCCCAGCTTCGTCCAGAAGGTCATCCAGAAGGACATCTGGTCTAATTAGCATATTATGCTTTTATTATTATAGATAGCTAAGATCTGGAAACAACCCAAGTGCCAATCAGTAGATGAGTGGATTAAAAAAGCTGTGGTACATTTACACAATGGAATACTAGTAATATCCAGAGGAAAAATATTGATCACTGGTTATATGAGGGGGAAAATAAAGGGAAAAAAGATTCAGTCCACAAATTTTCAATTTCAGCATTGCTTTTCAAAATCACATCAGTTGTATAAGCTAGAGATAACCTGGGCAATAACCTTTATCTGGAACCCTGATGAAATTTTGACAGTATTTGAAAATCTGCTATTCAAGATTCCATGTTGCTTATTGGAGAGTGTTTCCCTGCCAAGAAATGAGTCTTGTTTACAATGGTCATCAAGTTGACTAGCATAGAGAATGGCTCTCACATGTCAATTTATTGCATCATGATATGTTAATGTTCCTTGTTTTGAGCACCTGCATGTGAATATCAGTGTTCCTGCTGGCCAAGTGGCTTAGCATCATACAGCATGGACATGACTCTGAGGCAGGGAGAGGTTGGCAAACTATGGCCCAAGGGCAAAATCTGACCCATGGCCTGTTTTTGTATACCTTCAAGAAAAATAATCTTTTTTATATTTGTAAAGTGTTGCAATAAAGAAAAAAAAAAAGAATTTGAAACTAAAAAATCTAAAATTTCCAAATTTATTTGTTCTGGCTTTTGTCTATTCTGAGAGTAAAAGGTGTACTCTTTCTCAATTTGACTCCAAGGTTGAAAAGGCAAGGTGCCTTACTACGCTGAGTTGCATTTGCTAAATGTTAATGCACACACACACACACACACACACACACACACACATCTTGTAGGAAAGATGGCTTAAGAAAGAAAATGCATAATGCAAATTTGCTCTGTCTATAAGTGCTACTAAATCCCCCTTGCTTGCCTTCCATCAACAAAGAAGAAATAATTATTATCTGCCCAAACTATCTCACAGGGATATTGTAAACTGAGCCGAGAAGAGATCAAGCTCTTTACTGCATGCTATACTGATCCAATGCATTGCTATGATAATTTATTATTTAAGAGATTACTAATGAAAAATTCTTTCATTAGAATAACTACCCTAGGAGAAAGTTTGAAGGTGGCAGTGTCACCTTGCTTTGTGCTTGGAAGTATGTTTTCATATCTAAAAGCTCTATCTTCTCCTCCATTCTCTAAGTTTCTATAGCAGGTGAACTACACCTCCTGTGCCATGGATTATGAGTAGGCACCCATATATGCCCCATGGCTTGTAGATACCATGGCTCAAAAATGAATCGTCATGGTGATAAATAAACTTGATAAAAATAATGCCATGGACAAAAACATAAAGCAGGCCTGTAAGGGATATCTGGAATTCTATCTTTTAAAGCAGAAAGGACACTATGTTTTTTCTAGTTCCTTTATTCCAATACTCACAGAAACAGACTCAGAGAGATGAAATGACTTGCCTTTATAGTAGAACCAGGATTAGATCATAGGGCTCTTGAGTTCCCATCCATTATTTTTTGTAATAAAAAGAGAAAAATAAATAAAGTAGGGAGAAAAGATGAAACATGGAACTTAGAAAAAACAATAACAACAAGAAAATGAAAGAAAAATAGAGTATGTAAGTATATAGAAAATGACCTAATGGATTTCTATGTGAAAAAAATATAGCCAAAGTTGGTGACAAACTGGCAATGCGTGTTTTTATTCACCAATGCCAGGATTTTCCAGTGAACTTGGGCCAAATTACATGACGATAATTACTCTAGTACTTTGACAGATCATTATGAGAACGTTAGCAGAACATTAGTGAGAATTGCCCATTTCTCACATATTGATTACATGCCATAGTTGGCTCATTAGTGCTTTGGTGTCTTATAGCTGCACTCTAACTAGCACTTCCTCCCTTCGTCTGAGTTCTAAACCTAGTAACCCCAGACCAAGTCATGTAAAGAGACTTTATTAAATTACAGAAGTACAAATCCATTTCACATGCTTAGGAAGAAATTTATTAAATCGAGCTAGAGAATTATTTGGCCCATCTCTTCTCACCAATAACAGTAATCTAACAGCTTCCTCAGAGTAAAATGACTTGTCATACATTTTTGGAAGAACATAAAACCACATCAGCTTCAGACATTCTTCAGACTTTCTCTGAGTATGTCCTAGGCTGCTTCTATCTGAGGTTTCCACTCAGGAAGATGTTGCTTCCCATTTCATTGTCTTTATTCTGAGGAATAGTCTTACTGGCATATTTCATCCATATCAGGCATCAGTTGCCTTGGTTTATGAAATCATTTAAGCTGCTCTCCCTAGTCTGTACATTAGAACCACCTGGTAAGATTTCAAAGAAATATTTATGTATGGTCCACATTCCAGCCTAAATGACTCAGAATTTCCAGAAGTGGTAGCTGGGCATCTGTGTTGGTTTATTTGTGAGAATGATTCATAGTGAGGGCTGGAAGTTACTGCATTTCAAATATATATTTAGGTATATTAACCTGAAGTCCCAGGTGATGTGGGATAAATAGAGTAATGAAGTTAACAAATCAGTTGTATTATTCCCAATATTGATGACAGATGGCACATTGTTCTCTGTACATGTGAAGAATCTAAAAATCCTAAGCAGAGAAAAGGTAACATTGAGGGGGTGTTTTGTGATTTTTTCCCCTTTTCTTGCATATCACCACCTGTCAACACACACATAAAACACATTCAATTTTAAGCCATATATTTTAGGAGGTACTAGTACACTTACCTCACACTATTTTATGAGTATCATGTTTTCCTAATTCAAAGAAGTCGAGCATGTGCAAAATTCCCTTAACCCTCCCTTTCCTTCCCTCCACTTTCAAAAGGTGTGTGTCAAAACAACACTATCCAGAATATGTGAAAATAATTATTGAGATGCTAGGAGTTGAGCAGTGTCCAAGACTGGTTGGATTGAGCTCCACTCAGTGGCAGAGTCAGAATCTATCTCTTTTTATTTTTACAGGAAACTCAAGAAGAAGGAACAATAATAGACAAAGCCAGAGAGAAAGAATGGAGGGGGAAATACTGTGTTACTATGACTCTCTCACTCTCTGAGTCTAAAAAGGAAGACTGAAATTAGGGAGAATTGAAATTAGCTGTGAAACTTCAGTCAAAATATTCCCCATCTTCTGGATTCAGTTTCCATATTTGTTACATGAGAAAGTTGATTAAAATCCATTTTAATAGTTAGCAAGGGGTAAAGCCTGGTGATTCTATGAGATAACTTCTTTGTCCCAAATAGTAGGATACACATAAACTGGCTTCAGTAATGTAAGGTAGATCTTCAGCAGTCAAGGATTTGTTTATAGTCCCCACTCCTTTAGAGCACTCTCAAAGGTGCAAGAAATGTGAAAAGTAACTTGGTCCTGTCCAAGAGGCTGCATCAATGGGGCATTCCATTCTCTACTGTCTTTATACATTTAAGGACTCACAAGGATCTCAGGCTGTGTCTCTCAAGACTGTTAAGAGACTCTCAATCTTCCTGCGTGTTATAGGGATGCCTTTACTTAATATGGTAGACTGTCTGTTTTTTAAATATCTACCCTGTCTAGTTATTATTTGGGGCACTGAATGGAACAACTTATTTAAACATAACAGATGCCTTGGAAACTGGGAGAGTGTATTCGTTTGTCACAGCTGCTGTAACAATGTACTACTGATTGGTTGCCTTAAACAACAGAAAGCTCTGGAGAAGAGTATCAGATAGAATACATATATATATATATATATATATATATATATATATATATATATATTTGAATATATATATTCAGATAGAATAATTATAGATATATATTCAAATATATATATAATTAATCAGATAGAATATATATATTTGAATATATATATTCAGATAGAATAATTATATATATATATTTAAAAGGGTAATATACTAATTACACCGGACGTCCTTCCTGATGAAGTCAGGCCAGAGGGAAGCCAGCCTGGGTCCTGGGTGCCTGCAGGCGGCTGGAGGGAAGCCAACCCAGGAGCCCAGTGCCTACGGGTGGCCCAAGGGAAACCAGGAAACCAGGCCGGGTCTGGGGTGCTGGAGGGAAGTCAGTGCCGGCATCTTGGGGAAGAAAGGCCTACTATTGCACGAATTTTCATGCATGGATTCATGCACTGGTGGGGTACCTCAGCCTGCCCTGCGCCCTCTCATAATCCAGGACCCCTCGGGAATGTTGGATTACCGAAGGGCCAAAACTGGTAGTCTGACATCCCCCAAGGGATGTAGTAGTGCGTGAAGCGGCAGGTGGCTAGGGAGGAGCCTGAGCCCAGGCCAGGCACTGCTCCTGCTCATCCCAGCCTCGCTGCATCTGCTGCTGCTGCTGCTTGGTAGTGCTGCCAGAGACAGGAGAGGCTTATGCTGCTGCAGCTGGTCTCACAGCTCTTGCATTGAGTGTCTGCCCCCTGGTGGTGAGTGCATGTCATAGCAACCGGTCAAACGGTCGATCAGTTGACCGGTTGCTTAGGGTTTTATGTATATACTAGTGGCCCAGTGCACAAAATTTGTGCACTCGGGGGGCTGTCCCTCAGCCCAACCTGCACCCTCTCCAATCTGGGACCCCTTGGGGGATTTCCGACTGCCATAGGGATCGGGCCTAAACCAGCAGTCGGACATACCTCTCGCAATCTGGGACCGCTGGCTCCTAACTGCTCACCTGCCTGCCTGCCTGATTGCCCCTAACTGCCTCTGCCTGCCAGTCTGATTGCCCCTAACTGCCCTCCCCTGCCAGCCTGATCTCACCCCCAACTGTCTTCTCCTGCTGGCCTGATCTCACCCCCAATGGCCCTCCCCTGCCAGACTGATCTTGCCCCCAACTGCCCTCCCCTGCAGACCTGATCTTTCCCCCAACTGCCCTCCTCTGTTGGCCAATTTGGTTCTGATTGGTTGGTTTCTACACCAGTCAGTGTCAAAAGCTCTGCCTCCTAGGCAGCCATTGGCTCCTTACATTCACCCAGATTTGGTTCTGATTGGTCAGTTTCTATGCCAGTCAGCGTCTTTGGGCATATCAATGGGGCCTGATCAGAAAGGTGGGACTGATCAGCAGCCCAGGTGGAGGCCTAGAGAGAAATGGAGGCCTGGCTGCTTTGCTGGCCAGACTGGGAGAGAAAGAGAGAGGCAAGTGCTGATCAAAAGCTGCCACAGAGGCAACAGATAAGTCCCTGCTTCTCTTCAGGCCTCTCTCTAGCCCTGATTTGCAGCCCCCTCAGGAGTCAGTGCTGAGGCACCACGCCAGCAGCAGAAGCAGTTAACAACCCAGCACCGACTGCAAGACTGACTTCTGGTTGGTGGAGCCTTGGGTGTTACCAGTCCTTATGACCCAGGGTTTTTATATATTAGGATATTCTTTTCTCCAGCCCTATGTTCATTGGGACCACAGTTCTGAAAGTTCTGAGCATGGCACATTTAAAGATAAATCAATCCTGACAGCAGGCTTGTTTTTACTTGTTTGTTTGTTTGTTTTTTAAGATTAGCCTAATAGAATAAAATTGAGATGAAGAAATAGGAGACCAGACCAGAAAAAGAAGAGTTGCTTTTGTGAACTTCCAGTAGAGGATTATGAAGCAATAGTCAGAGGAACCAGTCAAAGGACACAAGTTCTAACTGCAGATGTTACATTCCATCTTGAAGGGATGGGGAAGAGGTTTTCAATAGTCAAACAGGGTGCTGAGACTTATCTTCTGACCTTGGGCCAAGACAATCTGCTTTTTAACTGGAGGCAACTGTAATTCATTCTGTGAACAGATGGCATACGGGAAAAAATGCAAACACAGGCTCTCTAGTGTCTATTCCAAAAGCTAGCCAACTTCTAGCTGTGGGAGGATAAGCAAGGGATGATAAAGGTCCTAATGGGTGGTGGAGAGTTGTGTAAAGAACAGGAAAGATACAGTACCACAGTAAAGAATGAGAGGCAAAAAGTGCCTGCTTTGGTTACAGAGATGCTGGATAAATTCACATTGTAATCACTTTCATATCACTTATTCCTGTTTAATACCATGATTTCTGTCTCTAAAACAGGCCTGTATCTTATCCAGATTCTACATTCTTTGTCCCTCTGATGATAACACTTTAGTTATTATTTATTTTAACTTCCTCTTCACATTGCACTATTCGAAAGCCAGCAAATGTACTGCTAAAGCTTGATCATTTGCTTTACAAGTACATGGTAGAGTCACAGGAAAAGACAGCAAGGGAGGTCCTTCTCATGACATAATCAGGGGGAAAACAGACAAGCAAGGGTGAATGTCCATGAAATGTCCAGTGGTATGATAGTGCCAGCTTTTAATGTAATGTGAACATATCATCTGTGTTGATATTCTGTGGGCTTCTCAACCTAGAAAACATTGACTGTCAATACAATTATTATTAATCCTGTGAAAATGTTATTTAAAAGAATTAAAAAGAGGGTTTTAGGTACCTAAACACTTTAGTTACTAAGGGAAGATTATGGAGGTTTTAGCCCCCAAGCAGCAAGCACTCCCACAGCTGATTATGACTGCTATATCCAGACCCACCCCCTTTTGGTGCACAGGACGATGCTCCAACCAACTAAGCCACATGGCCAGGGCTTCCTACTCACTCTTTTTTTTTTTCTCACTCTTTATCTTATGGTTATTTCTCCAGAAAAGGTTCAGACTCCTCAAAGCATGAAAGACAACTGAATGATAATTAGAATTTACATATGTCACATCATCCATGATTATAATAGCATTGAGAATGACCATCATAGTCCATTCATGCACCTAAATCCTGTGCTCTGTCTGCTCCTTCTGGCCTAGGACCATGACAAATTCTGTCAATAAACTGGAGCTTTAGTAATAGTCTCGCCTGGAAACTCACACCTGCTCTCTCCCCCTACTGCGTATGCGCACGCGCGCCACACACACACACACACACACACACACACACACACACACTGGTGTAAGCAACGCCAGCCTGCTGTAATTATGACTCACTAAAGCATGACTCAGACCAGCCCCTCATTAGGCTCACTTTCTAATACCAGAACTGGACAATTTTAGGCAGAAACACACACACACACACACACACACACACACACACACACACACACATTGAGATCTTCGATCCTTGATACTTTTTATTCTAGTTGTGACTCTTTCTTCCTCACAACTCATCACACCATTTCAGCTTCCCCAATTTTTTGAAATAATGTGTTTTTCCTCCTAAATCCATTGCAAGAAGACATAATCCCTCAGCAAGTTTTAATATGTAAAATATTTCCCACTCACTCCTCATGTCTTCCTTCATCATTAGCTCTCATAGCCCAGTGGCTGCCAACACCCAGTTGCATTTATATTAACTGAAAATGACTTAGCAAAAATATCTCAAATCCACTTACTTCCAAATATTATTGAGAGCTATGTGCCAGCTTCCTACCAGGCAGGACATCTCTGTCCTTTGTTCTCATTTCCACAATTCCTTTCCCCTTTGCAATCACTATATTCTATTCCTTCTGTCATTATTTTGCTTTTTGTTCTTTTGCCTTCAGTATCTACCCTCCTTCATATATAGTGACTTGTACGTTCATTTCCTTTCCTGAAAATAAAATAAGAACTTCATAGCGTCATGAATGATCTCTCCTGTTTTAATAATTAAAGATGAATCCATGACAAAGCTTGCTCTGCTATTCCCAGTGTTCACATTAGATCTGAAATGGCATATTTTGGACCCAAAAGAAATAGAGTATTTCCCACCCTGAAATACATGGGCATGAAGCCCAGCTTTTCTCTGGAACCAGCATGTTACCAATGGGTCTGTTTCAAAGTAAGTGTAGTTGGAATATGGGAAGGAGCATTTGATAGCGTTTGATAATTCACAATTTAACAGCTAAGGAAAGGCAGCTTATTATTAAATGCAAATAAAATGAAATGAAGTCCAGCTGTCTGGGTGCAGATAGAAATTACACAAAGCCCATAAGCCACTCTAGAGATCTTAACAACCCGACAGAACAGAGCTCTGGGAGCTGCCAGCAAGCACAAATCCCTTCTTTGAAGGGGCTTGCACCCTGTGTTATCACAAGAGAAAGACTCAGATTATACAGTCTGCTTAGAAAACTAAGGTGTGACTCAAACAGGTCAAGCACAGCTACTTCATGGAAGGCGAACACGTTTTGAGTTTTAACGTATTTCAACCTCTTTAGTTCCTATTGTTACCTTTCCCTTCTGTAGGGTAGTTTTTTATTAGTCAGGGGAAACTTGCCTATTTTCTTACAGGGTTGAAAGATAGCCTGCCTAGAGCAAATAGATACTACTGTTTCAGACTATCCAAATTCAGAGCACTAATATGTCCGATTGATAATGGTCATAAGTATGAACATGGGAACATAATGGTCATAAGTATGAACATGGGAACATGATCATAATTTCATATAAATAGTATTTATATATCTTTGTTAGGTCTATTTCAAAGCTATGGAATTAGATTTTTTTTCTTTATTGATTAGTCTCCAGGGTTTTGATGGGCCATATCTTGCAGAAAATACTAAAGCTGGATTTGCAAAACTAAATATATTCAACGTGGCCATCAGATTCATTTACTAAAAGCAATGCATTATATATTCTATTCACTAACTCAAAAATTTCTAGGAATACTGTTCACCACATCAACTTTATGTCAGTTTTTACACAACTCTATCCTTTATCATCTAATCTGTGACTTCCATACATGCAACCCTAGACCGGTGGGGAAATCTCCTCTGCGTCTGAAAGGTTCGTGGTGTTCTCACTCCTTCCATTCTGGGTCTGGAACACCTTTCTCCTTTAAAATTACTGAAATTCAACACATGTCTCTGCACCACTTTAAACCCTGTCTTCTCTAGGGACCCTTCTCTGTCCCTTTCCCTAACCCTTCCCTGTCCCTTCCCTGTCTTCTCTCAGGACCCTTTCTTCTCTGGGTGTTACTGCACATATTTTCTCCAGCATTCATTTTGGTACTTATAGACTTTGCAAACATACTATAACTACTGCTTTGCATTGTCTATTAATTACTTTCATGTGTCTAACATGTGCAGCTAGTATATTATACCTCATATATCTCCATCATATAAAACAGATCTCTATCCTGGACCACTCCCTGGATCCTATGTTTATTTATACATCTGTTTACTCAACGTCTCCCTTTGGGAGTCTAATAGGAGTATCAAACTTATTATAGTCAAAAAAAACTTCTCTATCTTTACCCCCTAAAATCTGTTCATCACAATGCTTTTCTATCTCAATTTTTGGAAGCTCCATCCTTCCAGTTGTTCATGCCAAAACACCTTGGATTCATCTTTCTGTCACACTCCCTGTCTCATCCATCACGGAATCATCTCACTTCTCTCTTCAAAATACATCCAAAATACCATCACTTCTACTTCAATTGCTATCACCTTGGTCAAGCCATCATCATCTCTGTCCTATTACAATGCTATTACAAAATACAAATTGGTCTCTTTGATTTCATCCTGCAACCCATTCTCAAAATAGGAGCCAGGAGGTACTTTGAAAACATAAGTCAGATCATGTCATTCATCTTCCCAAATGGCCTTACCTTTCAGAGTTAGTGTCAAAATTTTAACAGGGTAAATGTTTAAGTTTTAACAATGACCTAGAAAGCCTTTTAGACCTGGCATTCTGTTATCTCTTTGACCGCATCTCTTTATCTTTCCACCACTCAATCTACTCCAGCACACTGGCCTCCTTACTATTCCTGGAATATGCCAGGTGAGTTACTACCCCAGAGCCTTTTCACTTGCTCTTCCTTTAGCCTGGAGTGCTTTTCTCTATGTAAATTGCACCACATACACCTTTGGCAAAACACCTTTGGATATTCCCTTCCACTTAAATTTTGTTCTCATTGTGCAGATAACCAGTTAACATGCTGAGATGTTTACTTATTTTTGTTGTTGTTTGTCTTCACGCAATGGAACATAAGCTTCCTACACATAGACAGTTCTGTACGCATTTTTTTTTTTCACTGCTCTATTGCCAGCTGCTAGAATATCACCAGTCAAGCAGTGAATGCTCAATAATTATTTTGATGAATACATGAATGAATGAATAAATAGGCAGCAATATATTCCTGTTAAATGCTTAAGTTCTTATTAAATGAGGACAGTGTAAAATAAATAGAAATTTCTTGGAAAATATCTCAGAGTAAGGCATTAGTCAAAAAAAGCACATCTCTCCTCTGGCGTGGAGAGTTGTATGTGTTCTACCGTGACTAGGAGTGGTAAGCTGCAGGCCAAATTTAGCTACTGGTTACCTACTAAACACCAGGAAAGGCCTGAAACTCTTCTGGTCTTAGGCACACATTGTACATTTTTTATGAGCCCTGTAATTAACCTGTGTGCTTTATCCACTATTTGGTGACTTTTTCTCATGCTGTCTTCTCTGTGACTAGTTAACTTCTAACAGAGTTGGCTATCTCTTTCACATAGCATTGTATATCCAGTAGTGGACTTGAAGACACAGGAATGGTAAATAAAATAACACCTGTCATCCCAAAATTCACAACTTGATGCAGAAAAACAAATAAAAAACTGTGAACCATAAATTTAAAACACAAAATAAAGATATAATTAGCCTTTATAACACAACATTATAATCCTAAGCTTGACAAGTATATCATCAATATAACACTGCCTAGTTCATAGTATCTGCTCAATAGATGTTCACTGACCAAAAATATAATTTAAAAAAGTAACAACATGACTTACTGTTGATAGTACACGCTCATTGAGGAGGGAAGAGAGGATGAGAGGAAAGATGCTGTAAGATGCCCATGGACATTGTCTCTTTTACTGAATTGACTCTTTATCTCATAAAACTCCATGAAAGACACAGTGTTTTAAGAATTTTTGTTTATTTTAATGAAGGGAAAAAAAAGAGATGGTCCTTGGACTATGTAAACCTTAGATTACATGGGACAATCACTCAAAGAATTAATGCATTTGGAGGACATTTTAAAATGTATATTTAAGGAGAGTGAAGAATAATTGGTAATTGCTAGAGTCATAGAAAAGGTCTTCAGTTTAGAAGTTAAACATCTTTAATATTATCTCAGTATAAAAGGACTATTCAGGTTTTAAGTACTTTATGTGCCAGTCTCTGCACTAGAAGCTGGAGATGAATGAAATGTCACTGTTCTCAAAGAGGTGGCAATCTTTGGAAAGAGACTCATAATGAAATAAATAAATCCAGCGGACAATGCTGAGTATACAAGGGTTACCTACGCAAGCCTACTGGTGGGTCAGAAAAGGATTCCCACAGAAAATGCAAACTTAGATAAAGACTGAAAGAAGAGTTGAGATTAAACAGAAAAAGATTTGGAAAAAGAACTGTGGAAAAGAAAATGGCACATTGAAAGACACATACGAAGGTCATTGTAGTTGAATTTCAAGTAGATTGAATTAGAAAAGGTTTGTTTGCCTTTGGAAGAAATTTCAATTTTATTCTAAGAATAGTGGTGAGCAACTAAAATCATGTAAGAAAAGCAATGAGATGTAATTAAAGTAGGATCTACATTCAGTCAGACCTATCTACAGTATGTATAATAGATTGGAGGGCGGTGTGGAGAATAGAAAATAGTTGAAGGCTCTTTCAAGGGTACAAACCAAAAATAGCATAGGCGTGAGTATGTGATGATAGAGGAAGGAGGATGGATTTAAAAGATGTTAAAAAAAATGAAATTGGCAGGAACTCACTGTATAAAACACTGAACAAGATAGAAAAGGTCATGAGGCAGAGTGGTTAGAATCAGACTTAGATGAGCAGCATTAATAATGGGCAATCCAGTGAAACTCCAGTTGAGGACTGGTGAGAGAACAGGTTTTGTCTGTTTTCTAGTGATGAGATGGATCTGCAGAGCTTGGGTCTTCCCTATTGACTCTGCAGATTGAAGTCATATGCTCTGTGGCATCATGGAGAGAAACAATTCTGTCTCATTGCATTTAATGTCCAGACTCTGTCGCAGCCTCATTTACTAGCATGTAGAAAGCACTGGCAAGATAGAGCAGAAACTGTGCATTTAGAGTGGCAGGTGTCTGTGTTCCTTGATGGCTGGAGTGAAGAAAGGATATGAAATAGCAATGAAAAGGTGCATAATTAAAGTATTAGGGCTGAATTCTGGCTTAAAACATTTTTTCTATGCTTCATTTTTTCTGAACTACTCAGGAAAATCTGTGGGCTAAAGATTAAGGTAAGGCTAATACGTTTACAAATTGCAGAAGAGCTCTTGAATTTCCGTGTTTCCCTCATATATTATAGAGATGGTTAATTTATGTTGTTCCTACTTTGCATTGCTGGCATATAGTCTTCTGATGAGAATTCCCTTTCCTCTAACAGCCTTAGTTTACCACTGGAGATGTGTCAACATTTGTCATCATCCTTAAACATTCCAAAAGTCAGGTGCTCTTCCATGCCTGGCTTGCCAACATCAGCACCACTCTCAGCCTCTTCTGAACTTGTTCCTTTTAGACACCATTTTCTCCCTGCCTAGTACATATGTTTTGCAAATCCATTTTTTATTCCTTTTTAAATAATTTACTTGCTTTTCTTTAAATCTCTACAATAGTTTGATCCTACAGGTGTAGTCACCTAAGTGCAAAGGTACAAAGTACATGGGATAGACCTACAAGAAAATAGTGTTCCATGTACCCTCTCCCTTCAGAACTATTTCAGTATAGATCCCCAAGAGAAGGCCACCACCACTAGGTTTGTAGTTCTGCTGTAGCCTTAGTTCATCACAGGAGGTGTGTCAATATTTGGCATTGTCCTTGATGCTTTCCTGAGCCCACTATGGCCTTCAGGAGGACATCTGGGACATGAGCAACGTAAGGACTGGCTTAAAAAAAACAATCAGTGGTCACTTAGTATTCTCTGTACTTTGACACATGATAAGAGTTTCCATATAATATCCAGAAAATATTGATTAGGTAAAAGCTTATTGTACTGTACTCTACATCTGGAATGATTTCTTTATAACAACCTATAACCTCCTCCTCTTTGCTAACTTGATAATCTCTTCTAATCCTTTAGGGCTCATGTGTAATCTTCTTTTGCAAATCCTAACTAACCAGCTCCTGACTCTTCCGTTGTGCAAAATTAGTTTTCTCTTCCTCTATTCCCACAGTAGCTCATACTAATTATTCATTCACTATTCATGATAACAGACCAAATCAAGGTTCCATATGTTCTGCCACATAATATCGGATAGATATATTATTGCACATTTATTAAGTTGTACAAGTCTGTTCACTCTGCAGACTGTGACCTTGAGATCAGAGACTTCGTGTTATTTTTATGTCCTCCCTGCCTAGTACTACACCTGGCATGTTTTAAGGAGTTCACATTTTTTCATGAAAGGAATTAAACCACTTGCTACTCAATGAGGGATCTTTTTTCATGTTTCTACTGCCCAATATAGAAAACCAAAATTTAAAATTCAACCACTGACATTTTTCAATAATACACTTCACTCCCTCATCATAGAGAACATTCAGTGACTCATAGTCCAAATAAACTATGAAAACATCTTATATGATGTTATTTTAAAGTGATAATTATGTTTTTTATTTGTGATTTCACCTATTAGGGCTAAAAACCAAATTTTGGCTAGTAGCAAATAGACATTAGCATATCCACTCATTAATGTACTATTTGCAGTTCTATTCTGATGAATAATCACTTTTCATTTACGAAAAATCTTGACTTCCTGCAAACTGTCATCCTCTGGAACTGCTGACTGAGGAAAGGCCTGCTAGGAAAAGCAAAATGTGTGCACTGACACCTCTGTACCACTCACACCACTTCAACTTAAAAATAGCTTATCTTGATATCCCCACCATTAGAAGTAGAAAAATATTTAAATACAAACCAAAAAGCCCCTAATATCTTTGTTTAAACAAAAAAGTCATTTTTAGTAGCTTATAGAAATAGAAACATAATTGTGATCCTAAATTAGTTTTGTAATAGATTACTATTCATGGACATTAAACCAAATTAAGGTTGCAATGAACATGTATAAGTATGTATGTGTCTATACCCAAATAAACCTCCCTATATAACTGAGTTAATTTATTTACAGTGTGCACTATAATTACCTGCAGTTTTAAAAGATAAATCTACTATACAATACTGGTTGTTATAAAACCCCATCTAATGCTGATCATTCCACTATCCAGCATTCTCTGCATTCACCTTGCACTCTGTCATGAAATAGTAGCCAAATGGGTGTTTCACCTACACAGTCAGTAAATCTTTACACTTTCCCCTGATGAAAACCACTCTTACCCTCAGGGACTGCTCCTTTGTCATCCACTTGTGTCTCAAGTAGAAAATGCCAATCACATTGCCCAAGTTTCTGGCCTTAAGTGTTAAGATATAAGTAGGATATAATCCAGATATGACCAATCACTATATCTCATTCCTCTGATTACTCCACAGTGATTATTGCAAAGAGGGAGTAAATTCTAAACCACATCAATCAGTTTCCTTTAAGGTAGAGTGACTGAATAATTTATTGCCTAAACTGGACTTCTGAGAGTAAAAGAGAGTGTTCTTAATAGTTAGCTGGGACAAGAGGCTTACAGAGAATGTTCTGGACAATAAACAGTAATCAATGGTAACCTTCTTCCCAGAGATTTTCTAGATGGTGTTGGCATGGGAAATGTCCTTTCCTTTATGGTTGTAACTTTAATTATGGGTATATCCCCGTGCTGCCAGCAACCCTGCAGTGTTCTGACATGTGGAAAAGCCAATGAGCAGCACCGAAGAAAGAAGCCAGAAAACAAGAAACGTGGAAATAACAAGTGGTAAGAAAGAAAATAACAGAGAGTGTTTACAAGTTAGAAACCCTTAGATTCCATTGTGTCCTGAGACCATTTCATTCACATCCCTAGAGACAATTATTTTTTTTCTTAAGCTACTAAGAGTTTGATTACTGTTACCTGCAAAATGTTGCATACAAGAGGAATTGTAGCTCAAATACCTTATTTTATACATAATTAGACTTCAGCCATGCAGGTTAAATTGCTTATCCAAGGATGGGAAATATTTCCAAGTTAGCAAATAAGTCAGGTGTCTATTTTTCCTTCCACTTATCCTAATATATGTAACATCTTTTCCATATTACTACAAATTATGATTTTATTCTTTCATATCATAAATATACTCATCATTCTAAGAGAAAATTGTGACTCCTTTAAAAAACTTTTTTATGTAACTGCTATGTCCCTTACCCAATGAAAATATAATAAATACTTCTATAATTAATAACAGGTAAATTAATAAAATCCAGCACTTCATGGTCTGCCTCTAATGAGTTTCCTTTGTAAGACAAAAATGAGAAGTAACCGATAATTTGTTTACATGTACACCAATGGATAAATTTTCATTATAAAATTTTATTACTTCCAAATATTCATACAAGTATTAACTATGTGCATATGTGAATAATTATGAAATTATAAGAGGAACATCTAGGCTCCTAGAGGTAAAGATGCTCCTTTGGGAGATGAGAGATATTTCATCTAAGGAATGGGAACCTAGGAAGGTTTTAGAAACATAAAACATCTAATAAGAAATCTCCATGAGGATAGACACCATTTTTATCTCAATAACTGCTGTCAGGAAAGCTAGAAATAAGGACTGGAGAACTATCTTTGCATGAACAATAACAATAGGAGCAGTCAGCTGAGTTAACAAGGGGAGTCAAACTTTTCCTTTAAAAAGGAAGTCTAAACCAAAAGCAGAGTCAGGGCAGCCACTCAGAGCCAGTGGGCAGTGCTCCTGGGAGTGGGGGTGGGCAAAGAATACTCTGCAGAACTGGAATTAATGAACAATGGATTTCTATTTTCATAAAATCACCATCAATGCATTTAGACACCCAGATAGGCACCCTTGAGTTTGCTTTTACAATTCATGTTTATTGAACACATATATCCACCACTGATGTTAGATTAATCTGGGAAATATTCTGTTTCTTTTCAAAGGCTATTAAAAAGAGATCCCTTGGTACAAATCTAATCAATCTACAACTTGGAGAGCATGCATTAACCAAGTCCACATTAATAAAATTCAGCTAAAATTCTAATTGAAATTATTCTGCATGCTCTCAAAAATTTATGGATTGAATACATATGAATTTGTTGTTTTACACATTTTCTCCAGATTGATGCAGTGAGTGTCTGTCAAACATGATTGATAAACCACATGAGAAGTTTCATAAATTAAGTTTGGCTTAGAATAATTTACATGTTAAAGATAAGAGATATAAGAGGACAGTATTTTTCTCCAAAATTTTAATTCGTGTTTAAATAAATAAAAAAGAAATATATGGAAACATTTGAAATGTTCCTGTGGATTTTTAATAGCAAGAATGGTAGGAATAGTCTATTTGTTCCATGATTATATTGATTGCAAGTTTTAAACTTGGGTCTTACAAAATTAAATGTAAGTGTCTAGTTCTTATGATCTAATGGTGAAAGCTGGAATTCCCTCTGTTTTTAATGTTACAGACAATACTAATGTATGCCTGCTCTGTTGGAGTTTCTAATACAGTAAAAATATGCCAAACTATTACTATACCTAATTAGCTTACTAGATAATCTTTGTAAACCAGTTCTTTGTTCCTTGCATTGTGTTTTACAGGGTGTATGCACAGAGAACGTATGCAAAATTAATGGATGGATACATGGGTAATGGGTGGATGAATGCAAATAAGTTGTACGTTAAAAAGAAGGCATGGTCTTTTTATTATTACAATGCTGCTGATAATAATGATGGTGAACACAACTATTTTGTATTTCTATAGCTCACAAAATACTCTAATTTATTTGAATAAAATATATTTTTTTTCCTTCTCATCAGACATCATTGGACAGATCATATGATTACAAGGAAGGGGAGAACATTTTTTTGGGGGGGTTAAATATAAGCTATGCTCAGTATTTATAGAAAAATAAAAATCATATATTTTCCTAAAAATTTCCTTCTTGTCCTTTATACACTTTCAAACAAATGGCAATTCTGTTTATCTCCTGTAAATGTTCTAGTATCTGAGATTGGTGTCCTAATGCAATTCAGTATTTCAGGTTTGTTAGCATTGTGCAAAACAAACAGGAATTTATTGAAAAGACATGAATCAATAGGAAATGGCAATATGAAGAGCCCCAAGTCATGGCATTCAGAGGCAAAGAGTATTTATTCAAATTGAAATATCTATGGGCTACATAATAAAAATAATAAGATATTTACTTCCTAGATGTAGGCAAAGCAAAAAGATTCAAAGAACTAGCATAGATGAGTGGTGCTGACCACAATATTTCTGTGAGTAGGAGGTCAGGATAATTTACCACTCTTAACAACAGAGCTGTCTGGGTCTCAGTTTGGGGGTGTCTTATATCTTATTATATTACACTATCAAAACTGCAGAAATTGCAGATGCTATGCCATTACCTTCTAGACAGACAAGCTACTAAATTATTTGTATGGGGAAGATGAGCCATTTACTTATCTTCCTGATATGGGTGGGAGATAGGTGGGGACTGTCTGGAAGACAGACAGTGGTGGGGACTCCCCTGTCTGGGTTGTAAAAAATGCCGCTCTTTGAGATGTTCTAGTTGAGTGACAAACTGATATTAACGAACGCATCAGCAATGTGAAATGTTCCCAATATGATGAATAATTGGAGAGGTGGTGCTGCACCTTGACTTCAAATGAACAAGTCAACAACTCCATTCAAATGAGCATGCTTTGTAATCAACAACGTGCTAAGTATAAAATAATTTTAAAGTGAGTCTCAAATATTTAGATCTATAAGGCTCATTAGAGGTAGTAGAGGTTAATCCTTTTCTCCCCTGCACTGAAGATGCTGAATCCACAGATGCTGAAAAGTGCACAAGATCATGCAGTCAGCAATCAAACATGAAGGAGTAGAACCCATGGCTCTGATGTCTTGGTAAGGTTGCCTATGTGAACCACAGTGGGGAGCAAAGAAAAAAATACATGAAGTTGCATAAACTAGAAACAATTAAAGCTGAGCTTATTGTTGGTGTCTCAGCCTAGAAAATTATCTGGACTCTCAAGCAAAAACGTTATAAGATTTCTGGGTTTTCATTATGTTCATTTTGATGCAAATTCAAATGGCATAATTTTCTCATGGCAGTTAAATTTCTATTTCTTTTTTAGTCCCGGCTAAAATCTGGAAGTGTACATCTGCCTAAAAAATGAAAGGTCAACAAACAACATAGTATCCAAAATCCTTTCCTGCTTGGAATAATCATTTATTTGAGGTTTGGAGGACTCTGAGGATGTACTGCATTAAGCAATACAGGCCACAAATACCAATGCAGAATAAATTAACATACAGAGATGTATCCAAAAAGCCAACTCTTTCTATGCCTTAGAAATCACACTCTAAATATAAGGTTAAAATATAAAGTATAACCTTGAATCAAAAAATGGCATAAAAGAGTTATTAGCTGTAAATTCTTGGAGGCATAGCTCTCTTTCAGGAGAAATGGTATTGTTATGAATCCTCTTTTTGGCAATTTCTTTCTTGATTATGCCTCACTGAACCTACTCTATTACTCTGCTCACATACATTTGCTTCTTGCCTTTCCTAATTTGTATTGATATTTAAATCAAATAATTCCACTTTAACTTCCCATTTCCATGCATCTTCTTCTCATTCTTCTTTCAGGAATTGGGTAGAAAATGCTCATTACTGCAAGAGAGAGGAAAAATGGGAAATTGGAAAAGCACTCATATATTTCTTCTCTAAAGGCCTACTTCTCCTGTTCTCTTTCCACTCTGTACTCCCATGGTAAAACACAAAACTCAAATAAGTGTTTGGTCATATTCTGACTGATAATAGGGGAAACAAAGAGAGAAACAGGGAGATTGATAGTAAATATTAGCAAACTGAGCAATATATAAATGTAAAAAAAGAAAGATGAGGGCTAGCAAGAGGTAAAAAATGAGGACACAAAGGTAGGAGAAATTATTGGGGGAAAAGAATACAGAGAAACAGAAAGACACGTGATGGCTCTGTTTAGTAATACTGAAGCCACCTGTCTTTGATTCTCAAAGCATTTGTGAGAGTATAAAGACAATTTCATTTTCTACCTTCAGTAATTGGATTTTTAAAATTCAAATTTCAAGTTCTTTAGGAAGGCTGATAAAAAATAGCCCAGCATATCTGTGAAGGGAACACACAGTACATTCTCATCAGTTCATCATCCATTCATGTATCCCTCTCTCTGTTCCCTTGTCTCTACCAGTGTATTATTTATGCATGTGACTTTTCAGCCATGCATCTATCAAACACCTATGTGAAGCAGATACTGAGGGAAGATCATTTGGAACAAAGCAGAAATATATTTTCTATTTGATGCATACATATAAACAATTTGATATTAAGTTAAATTTAAAAGACCTGTGCAGCAACTGGTGACCCTTAGTGAAATCTCAATTCTGATTATTTTATTTTTTTAAAATATATTTTATTGATTTTTTTACAGAGAGGAAGGGAGAGTTAGAAACATCGATGAGAGAGAAACATCGATCAGCTGCCTCCTGCACACCCCCTGTTGGGGATGTGCCCGCAACCAAAGTACATGCCCTTGACCGGAATCGAACCTGGGGTCCTTGTGTCTGCAGGCCGACACTCTATCCACTGAGCCAAACCAGTCAGGGCTCAATTCTGATTATTTTAAATCTTAAATACTATTATTCTCAATGGTATTATTTACCTTTCAGGAACTCAATGCAACTTAGTTTTGTTGTTTTGTTTTGATTTTCAGGAAGGATACAACAAGATTATATTCTCTATCTTCATGCTTTTGCAATGGATGCCTAAGTTATGAGAAAGACATGCATTTAGCCAGAGGATCTGCACAAAAGCCAATGATAACTTATGAAGGCAACCCTGGGCTTGTTCAACCACAGAATATTGTTAATTGTTCAGGTAACACTCTTCATGACTGTGGTGCATGATTTGTATTCCTGATTTACTCTGTCAGGTAAAATGATGAATCTTCATGCTAGGATCTGTAAATTTTTTTAATATGTTTTTTAGTGATTTTAGAGAGCAAGGGAGAGGAATAAAAAGATAGAAACATCAATGAGAGAGAGAAATGTCAATCAGCTGCCTTCTCCACACACCCTACTGGGGATCAAGCCTGCAACCCAGGCATGCATGTGCCCGGACCGGGAAGCAGCAATCTTGTGACCTCTTGGTTCATGGATCGACATTTAACCACTGAGAACACCAGTGGGATAGGATCTGTAAGTTGAGCATGACAGAAGCAATCCACAGGCCAGTGCCTACTAAACCCAACTTTCCTGGTGGCCACTGATGGCATGTGTTCTAACTCCAGGTCTGACTATCATTAGGCAGGGGACCTATTCCAGTGACACTCTGCAGAGTCATGAGCATCTAAGAACACAATTAAACCCTAAACAAGTTTTGTTGTATTTTGTGTAGTATTAAAATATACTACTATATCAACTATGGTAGATAAAAAGGTAAACATCAGAGCCAGATGTAAATTTACTGAGGAGTAGCCTTTGAGGTAACTGTTAATTTAATCAATACCTCTTCCCCTGGGAACTGACCCTTAGGCCATTTCACAATGGACATTCCACTTGCTTAGACCACATTCCACTTGCTAAGACAATTCTCTCTCTCCTCTGGACTTTCCCAGAATCCAGACCTGCACAGAGAATTCTCCGCCCAGAAAAAGCTGGCCTACAGTCCTTTAAAAACCTGACTCCCATCTCTGGGTGCTGGCATCATTTTGGCGCTCAGCCCATCTGGTATCCAGATGACCTAATAAATTCATAATTCTTTACCATTTTGGCCTCGTGTGTTCCTCCTTTGGTGACCTTAACAGTAACCATCACACAAACTTCTTGTTATAACACTTTTTATAAACTAACTAGAGACAAAGCATGGGCTCTTTAAGAAATACTTTCTTGGAAGAACTCTTAAAGAAACACACACCAAATAGGATTAATGTCGTCCTTTTTTACACATATCTGTGTCATTTACATTTCATATAATAAGTATATATTGTTTATAATTGGAAAATGCAATTTATAAAGGTATTATACATGTAAAGTGGTAAAAAAAAGTTAGTGTAACTTAATAAGTGGATGATTGAGACATTTATCAATACTATTTGTTTGTGCTTCAAGTGCTGGAAGAATGTTTGCTTTTTTCCTTGGGAGAAATTCACTAAACTAGAGAATGTATTTGAAATGGACAAATCTACAGTGTGTAACTTCCAAAAATGAAAGCTGAACGGGAAAGGATATTGAGCATCCTTCCATACGTGGCATTTTAGATAGAAGCAGTATTAAATTGAGTTTTCCTGCCGAGGAATTTAATCACACCTGACTGACTGGTACCAACTTTACATTTATGTTCACCACATTGAGAAACATATTACCTTGACTATGGGCATAGTAAAAATAGGTGTGTAATCCTCGTAACCACTATGTGTGATAGATAATCATTTTCTCCAAGTTATGAGCTCAGAGAGGTTAGAGAGATTGCATCAAGTCTCCCAGCTAGTTAAGTAGCTGAATCTGACTCCCAAGTCAGTGGTCTTTCCACCACATCATGAGCATAATAACTGCAGAAAAGCATAACAACGGGCAGGTTAAAAGTGAGTTAGCTTACTGATTCTCAGACACGAGGGCTATAAGAGTGTAAATCCTTCTTTGCTTTGGTTGTAAATGGAGTGTTTCTCACGAAAAATTCCTCATTAAGTATGTGGTCCCGTGCCTACCCAGAGGAACTGCAGTCAGGAGACATACTTTATATTCCCAGGACTGCTGCTGAGTCATTGTGAAAAATAGATAAAAGCATTTTGCCCTCCCTCCACATCAGTCTCCCCATCTGTATAGCCAAGATCACGTTTGCTCCGTAGTTACCTAGGAGGGATGGTGGGGGCTAATGAGTTATCATGTACAAAGCTCTTCAAGTTTCTTAGATGACAGAGGCTTTTAAGTACAAAGCTTTAGATTAGCATTGGCATTGTTACCAGACACAGTATGAGCAGTATGAGCATAACCACCAGCTGTTTGCTTAAGCACGTTCCCTCTGGACACCTCAGGAACAATGTAAGACCGGTGTGGACAAAGCATAGTTTTTCAGGCCAAATATGGTGCAAAGGCACTTTAAAGTGCCCTCGGTGATCTTCCTCTTTAGTGATGAGGAACATCTCAGAGAGATGAAACATCTCTTTATGTAGATTTTTTTTTTAATCAATGCTACGATTTGTATGCAGGAGACTGTAGTTTTCACGCATCACATCTCCCCTTTAAAAATGAAAGTTAAAGTCATCTGCTCCAATGTACACCTCCAGGAAACTGCCCTTGTAACCTTAAGAAGTAAAGGCAACAGGTGGAATCAGCCCCTTCCATTCTATCCTTTAGAAACAGCGCTAATAAAGACTGGAAGGGTGAGAGATAGGTCCATTGTTATTCGGGTGCCATTGGAGAGCTCTGAGGCACTTCTCCTGCCAGGATTTAATGACTCCACGCTAATGTATAAATACAGGGAGACAACCAAAGATGGGGTAGGTAGAGGAGCTGTGCTTATTATGTTAATTATTAATTACGAGGAATTTTCAACAGTGGGACATTAACTGCTTGACCTTTTAAAAGGTAATAAACAGCAGACATGTGTCTAATTAAGGAGCTGTAAATTCTTTGGAGGAGCTGAATTGAAGGAGAAAGACACTTTATTTACAGACTATACTGAATGTAATAGTTATTGGTGCGTTTAAGGCCAGCTCTCCCAGTAGGTATCTGCTCAGATTACTAACTCTCCCTTCTCGGCCAGGGAGTTTCTCACTGTGCCTGGTGCCAGGGTAAAGACTCCTGGATTCTTTTAATGGCCTCTTTCAAAAGCAGTCTCTTTAGTGGAACTCAGGCAAATCTCACTTTCCACTCATTCCTGAGTTTTCATGATTAGGACACAATTTTCATTACATTAAGGCAATTTCTTTGGCTTCTGTTGCTAAATCTCCACACGGCACCTAAAGTAACCACAGAACTCTAAGTAATAGCACTCTTAATAGACGGTTGCATTAAACAGGAAAAACCATTGTTTATGTGAGACCCTTGACTCCAGGCCCCCACCAAGGGAGGCTTAGTAAAATGTTGCAGTGCGGAGAGGAGCTCATATAAGGGGGTGTCATACGAAGACCTCCAGTCTCCGTACATATAATCCATGATGTTCCCATGGACTTGGGCAAAGATGAAGGACAATGCAGAGCAGAAGGATTAGTGTTACAGAAGCTCGTTCAACCTTTCTCCATCACCTGCTGGAATTCACCTTGAAAAGTGTCTGCTGGTTTGTAAAATCTTTGTAGACTTACCAAATTAGTCACTTTTGTTCTGATTTTGTTGCAAATATCCGTTGCTTTTTTCTATTTCTAACTCCTATTTTGAAACAACCCCCCTTCACTGCTTTGCAGACCAAAACTGTTCAGAGCAAAATTCAGGTCACAGCAAAATGGCACGTGACCAGACAAGTGCACAATGGTTGTCATCTGGTCCATCAGGGGAATGCTGTGCCGACTCCCTATCCAGGTCAGCTCTCCTCCCTTCACTCCCCACCCCATAAGCGGGGTAACCCTGCCAGGAGAGATGGGGTTTTCTCAAGCCTTTCCTTCTGTGGTCTGACTTGTGCTTCCATGCATGTGCGGCAAATGTTTTATTATGACTTTCTCTCTATTACAGGGCCTTCCTTCTTGGCCCCCCTTTTCCTACAGCAGCTCCATCTGTCTGGGTCATAGGTGGCTATCTGTAAGGTTATATCACTGAAACTCTCATTACCACTACATCTTTTCTCCTGGAGCTATTTCTCTGGAAGGACTTGGATGGACATAGCTGGAAGTCCCAATTTTTCACATGATTACACTACCCAGCAGCCAGAATGGAGATGAAAACATGAAATGAACAAGGAGGCAAGGCAGTAGACTGTATTCCATTAAAGAGATCCACTTTCACAGAGGAATCTCTTGGCTCTGCTTGCCTGGAACTCTCTCGGTACATGCCATCCTAATGCTGCAGGCTCCCACATCAAGGGCATTGCAAATACTTGCTTTACTGGTGACTGTTTCTACATCCCTGGTAGTTTGCTGAACTCTCTTCCCACTTAATAGGAAATGTTTTGAGAAACCAAGAACTTGTCTCAATGAGAAACATGTTTTTAATGAGAATATAATCTACTACTGAGCAAGAATTAAACAAACACTGACAGCAAGTTCCTAGTTTAGTAGCATCTATAGAAATCACTAATTACTTAAAATTTTTGTAATCGATTTAGAGGTCATACAATTTAACATAATTCTACTTTTATTTCTCCTCACCTTATTCATATAATCCATTGAACAGATTTATAAAGGCTACATATGAAAGATAGTGGTATTATAGTATTTCTTAACCTGTTATATAAAAAACAACAACAACAGTATTTTAACAGGAATAAAAACACAAATTGAATTTCCATTCTTTCTGTATAACATTTATGCAATAAATAAATGGTGTTGGGAAAATTGGGCAGGTACATGCAAACAAATGAAACTAGACCACCAACTTATACCACACACCAGAATAAACTCAAAATGGATACAATACTTAAATATAAATCATGAAAACATAAAAATCCTAGAAGAAAACACAAGCAGAAAAATCTCAGACATCTCTCATAGCAATATGTTTGCTGATACATCTTCTAACACAAGGGAAACAAAGAAAATAAACAAATGAGACTACATCAAAATAAAAAGCTTCTGCACAGCAAAATAAACCATCAACAAAATGAAAAGGGAGCCCATTGTATGGGAGAACATAATTGCCAGTGACACATCCGATAAGGGGTTAATATCCAAAATATGTAAGAAAATCATACAACTTAACACAAGGAAGATAAACAATCCAATTTAAAAATGGGCAAAGAACCTAAATAGACAATTCTCCAAAGTGGACATTCAGATGGCCAAGAGACATGAAACAATGCTCTAAGTCACTGATCATCAGAGAGATGCAAATTAAAATAACAATGAGGGATCACCTCACACCAATCACAATGACTACTATCAACAAATCAATAAATGACAAGTGCTGGCGAGGATGTGGGGAAAGAGAACCCTAGTACACTGCTGGTGGGAATGAAGACTGGTGCAGCCAACATGGGAAACAGGATGAAGTTTTCATTAAAAACTGGACTGCCATTTGACCCAGTTTTCCCAGTTCTAAGTATATAACCTAAGAAACCTGAAACACCAATCATAAAGAATGTGTGCACCCCTATGTTCACAGAAGCACAATTTACAATAGCTAAGATCTGGAAACAGCTCAAGTGCCCATCAGTAGATGAATGGTAAAAGAGCTGTGAGGTACATTTATGCAATGGAATACTATGCAACAGTGAAAAAAAAGATGGATCTATTACCCTTTGAGATAATGATTTTGGTGACCCTAGGACCATCTCATAATTGCTATTAATTAAAAAAAAATTACAATGATCTTAAATTAATCATGCTTTTTGTAAAGATAAAAATATACTTTTAGTCTCATACACACACTCACACAAATATATCATATAGTGTTAGCGATACATAAATTCGTATTTTCCCATTTCATTTATAATACACTAGAGGCCCAGTGCACGAAATTTATGCACTTGGGGGGAGGGTCCCTAAGCCGACGCCCTCTCGCAGTCCAGGAGCCTTGGGGGATGTCCAACTGCCACGGAGGCGGGAGAGGTTCCCACCTCCACTGCTGCGCTCACCAGCCATGAGCCCGGCTTCTGGCTGAGCGGTGCTCCGCCTGTGGAAGTATACTGACCACCAGGGGGCAGACCTGTGCTGAGGGTCTGCCCCCTAGTGGTCAGTGCGTGTCATAGTGACTGGTCATTCCACCATTAGATCAATTTACCTATTAGCCTTTTATTATATAGGATTAGGTACTTCCAAAGAATAAGTTACTTCCTTGGAAATCCTGAAAACTGATGCTTAATAAAATAACATTAAAAAAAAACAATAAAAATAACACTTCCTCATTTACTCTGCATCAGTCAGTGTCCGATTCTTTACAGATATTCTATATAATCCTTAAAATATGTATACCAGACATTCAAATGATCTCCCTATGTGTTGATGTGTCTCTTCTCTTACTTGCTTGCCATAAAAGATGCAGAGGGTTAATATGGTTGTTCAAAAACTAGACCTTCATTGAAGCAAATAATTCAGTCCCAATGAGAAAGGTCGTTGTGCTTTGAATTGGATCAGACCCAATATTTTGCACTTTCCCCTCCCCTGCTTCCCATGTTCATGTAGCAAGCAGAGGGGCCACTTTGCACCGAAGACTATTGGTACAAAGTATCCACAGAAAAACTCTTAGACATCAACTGTGGTTCAGAGCATCCTGGGTAAGTGAACACAGAGGAAAATTCAAGAGAAAGAAAGTCCAATGAAAGAAGAAAAGGCCTCACTAAGAAACCCGTGGATCCAGTCAGCCTGTAGAAAGGACAGGAAATTGAAAAGTCACTTGCTAATCTCACAGAAAATAAAAAATAAAATAAAAAGCCCGAGGAAACTGGTTTTGGAAATTAGTGTTTTTGTTCCTTTATAGTACATGCATGTCTCTGAGAATCAATTTTAAGGAGATGGTAAAGGAAGGCGGTAGGGAAGGGGGCGAGGGTAAAAAAAAAAATGTCCAATAAAGGAATGTACGTTATATTTTTAGAGAAAAAAATTGCTGATGGAAAAAATGAAATAAAATAAAGGGAATTTTTAAAAAAATAATGAACTATTATACATTGTCAGATGATCTTGCCAATCTTCATTTTGTGGAATGTATGTTTTTGGGAGGGTGGATTTCATAGGTCATCTGGGGACTGCTATCACTGTTAGATACAGGCACAATGAAAGCAAAGTAGCAGAAGTATTCATTAGAGAAAAAAGCCCATAGAATTTTTATCTTTCTCTATAATACCCCCTACTCCTTCAGTAGCAAAATGACCTACCTGGCAGAACAGTGGATTTCAATCCCCTGTGGTTTACTGCACACTTCCTTCAGCATATCACAATGCTGCCTGGCCTGCACCTTTCAGCCAGTTCATTAATTAATTAATGCATGCATGCATTCATTCATCAGACATGTATCAAAAGCAAGGGCCTACCCTCAAAGATCTTACAACTATTTGGAGCAGATGGAGCAATCATTCAACCTGGGGTCCTTCTTATCTCAGTGGGAATTATATTTCAGCTAAAACTCATCTAATTCCCAGTAAAGCCTGATTAGACTCTTTACAGTGCCTTTAGATGCTAGAGAGAAAAGAAGTGAGCATTGTTCAATACTCACTCTTCCTACTGGCTCATGGAACTTCAGTGAGTTCTGTTCTGTGGTCTGCTGCCATTACTAGGCTCAACTCTTACCATAGACACTGCCATTTAATTCCAAACAACAATCCTCAAGAGTAGTGACCAAGTGCCCTCGGCTGCCCAATGCTTGCCCTCTGCTTTGTCTTTTTCTGATCGAACTTTAGTCAAGCTTCTCACCTTGCGATAGGCCCCTGAAGCAAGTTTACCCCCAAGACTAAGCAAATGCCAAAAACAAATAAACAAGCAAAAAACATAAGCCATACCTCCCGATCAGTGTCTCCCGGAAATTGCTGACCAAAGAGATACTTTCCTGCCAGGCCCTCATGGTCATGTCCCCTTGCTTGTCCAGCTTTCCCTCCAAAGATTCTGCTTCTCTCTGGTCCCCATAAAGGACCCTATAAAAGAAAACCTTTTTCTGTTTGATTTTGAGACACTCGCAGATTTCTGAGATCAGAGTGTCCTCTCTCTTAAAAAAATCTTGTTTTCTAATTAAAATCTCCCCCTATCTAATTACAAATGCATTTTTATTTGACCGTAGTTATTACAACCACTTTACAAATGAAGAAACTGAGATTCACAGAGGTGGCTTGAGGTCATCTAATGATCATCTGAGGTCATAAATGATAAAGACTTACAGAAAGGTGTGCCCCAAAATGGTTGCTGGACAGAGTAAAGTATTTCCTGTTTCACAATATTGCTGGCGGACAGCTATAGATACACCAGCCCAACCTGACAGGGGCCACAGGACAGAGTTAAATCTGCTATAATAAATACAAGTAATCCAAATAGGTTTTTTGGTGCTTTTCAATATACATATCAAAATGATCAAGGCAGGGAACTGTTCTCTTTGGAACTGTGGCAGGAAGAATTGCCCAGGTGGTCTTGAGTTCTTCTTCTATCTTGGAGAAAGAGCTGATATGCCCTCAAATTATGTGTACAGATGATTACTGAAGACTGGCATGATGAGGGCATTTGAAACTTCCCACAGGTGAAGTGTAAACTCAAAGCATCATAATAAATACTGAGAGTGCCTTACCCTTCCTGCTGCATTGTAATGCTGCTGATGTCAAATTAACATAGGCCCTTCCAAAGAATGCAAATGAAAGACTCTGGAATATGACAACAAGGCTTTGGGTAAAGGATAGAGTGAGAAATAGCTAGAGGGGAGACAGGTGGTCTAGTGGGGGATGGAGACAAAGGAGCAGGGCTGGGGCAAATGTATTCTGCGACTTTTGTAAATTTTAACATAAAATGTTTATTCCAATTCAGACACTTTCCTTAAAGCAATGACATTCACAAAGGTTTCACTGTATATTCTTGCAATTCTAAGCACAGGAATCATACATAAATTCAAAGAAACCGTTAGAATACTTGGGTTTTATTTCCATAGATTAAAACTTTACTTTGATCCGTAAAAACCAATGTAGTATGGGAAATGATTCTGGGCCATTTGCCTGCAGTCAGAATTATTGAAATAAATTGAGTCAACAAGCGCTAATTGAGCACTTCTCGGTGCCAGGCACTGTGCTGAGGCTGGGATCCCCAAGCCGGACCAGACAAGGTCTCAAGGAGCTCATAATTGTGGTTATTCTGTTTAACTCCTCTACTCCAAGCACTCTACACCAAGTCCCCGCAGATTTCTGAGCTCTTCTCCTTCTTAACATCTATCCTGGGCTAGCCCTCACTATGTTTCCAAACTCACTTCCCTGTACTCCTCCAGGGACTTCACCTAACCCGTTTCCTCTCTAAACCATGCAGAGCCCCTCCCTAAGTAGGTGCCTACACATGTTTTGTCCCAGGACTAGGAAAGGAGTAAGATTTTTACTTAGTTGTAGTGCAATGTAACTGCTAAACAGGAGGTTTTAGGGAAGCACCCAGATCAGAGCTGGAAGATCCTGCACACTAGATCACTAGTTTGGGATGCTACATTTGGAGAGAGAATGAGGTATGGAATCAAACTGGGGACAAGAACACTGTGGAGTTAAGAGACTAAATGTATCAAGTCATGTGGCAGTGAACCTGCTGCAGTTTTTAAGGTGGAGAGTTGTTGGACTGTACGCCACGAATCACACAAGGACGCCTCAAGAAGTCGAACTAAGGAGCCACATTTATTTCAAATCCGGGACTACGAGGGGGCAATTTGCTCTCCAAATCTTGTAGTGCCTTTTTGGCCGAAACATCACACTTATGTAGGCAAATATCACAAAATATTGATTACATCTCAAGGTTTGGAATGAGAAACCTGGTTTTCAAAAAGCAGTTTGTTACAGAAGCTTAGATTGAGCAAGTTAGTTACAAAGATTAATTATAGTTTCGGGTCTTGGGACCACTGAGTCAACGGAAACACATTATCTGGAGCCATCGAGTCTTGGGACCACTGAGTCAACGGAAACACATTATCTGGAGCCACTGAGGCCATTTAGAGTAATAGTGCTGTCCTGGTCTCCAGGTGCAGAGGAATGTGTTTCGAGAGACCAGTAAGATCACTATCAATGGGGGTATTCAAACCACAATCAATGGAGTATTTGATCGAATGGGATAACTTATATAAGTTCAGAAAATCAAAATAACTTTTTTTATTATTTTATCAAGCAATCAATTACAGAAGCCAAGTCAGCAGGGTTAAAATATTAAACAGCAATTTTTACGTAAGCATGGTTGCTACCATGCTTCAGAGTATGCTGACTTTGATACTCAGTGGGGCTGGAACAGAGCTGACACACTACCTCAGTTACCAGTACACCATGTTCTTCCCAAACATGCTTTCTTCTCTTTGGAATGTCCCTGTCCTTACCCTTTTGTTGAATGAGTAGCCACCCTTCAAAGCTCAAGACAAGCCTGCTCTTACATGCAGCACCCCTGGTTTCTTCCAGCTCCCATACCGCATGCTACTCGGCTATGGGTTTTTCACATTGCTATTTCGTGATTTATTTACCTCCTGGGTCCCCTGCTTAATTTAAGGCATGTCCTTGATGATAGAGACTTTTTCGTCCTTAGCATTTAGAGAGTATCTTAAAAATAAATAATGCATGTTGTTAAACAGAATCAAAGAAGGAGATTTAGAAGGAAGGGAGAAGCGGCAGCCAGAAAGGACAGAAGAGAGTGGGAAGGGAAAAAAGGCAAAACGTGAAAGAATGAAATAATCTCTTTTTTCTTCCCTTACTTAAATTTGGAAACAGTCTTATAATTATTTGCTTTTCTATTTTTACTTTTAAAATCCTATTTGTTCTAAACTCCCCCATATTTTTTTCTATCACAAAAATGTACATCCCTCAATTCTTGAAGTTCAAGAGGCAAAGGTCTATTATTATTATTATTATTATTATTATTATTATTTGGCTAAGCAAAAAAAAACTCAGAGGAGAGATATCTTTATTCTTTTACTCTGAGCTCCATAAACGAAGCCCAGAATCTGGCCTTCCACTACAGTGGATTTCAAAACAGCAAAACAGAGGTAGGCAAGCTAAGGTTTAATTTCCTCCTCCTCAAAAGGAAGGGATTTTATTGTGCTGTTAGCAGGGTTGTTCCTCTGAACCAGTCCCAGCCATGTGGAAACGCATCTGGGATGGGGCCAAGGGGCTGTGCTGTCCATGCTGGAGGATGGCTACACCAGAGTGAGAGCAGAAATTAATCAATCCTAGACAACATCTGTCAGGATATTGAGTTTGGCTCTTGTTATCAGCTGCCTGCACTTCAGGGGCTGTGTAATATTCAATTTGATTATCTCTCACCTGAAAAGAGTATGCTTCTCTCTGCTTAAAATCACTGGGGCTAGCTGAAGAGGAATCGATCCGTTGGAGAAAATGCTGACAAGAAAACACAAATCAGAAATAGGACCAGAGGATGAGAAACGAAGGGAAAAAAAGAGTCTAGCTTATAATCTGGACTTTTGGAGTTTGGTTTTATTTTTAATCAACTGGCTTGGTTTCCTATTGCTTTATGAGAAAGAGTCTCTTTGTTTCACTTGTCAGGCCTGATTATGATAAGTAAAATGATGACAAGAGGGCAGTTCAGTTCTTTTGTATTTCTTTCAGATTCCATTAGTAACAAAGTGTTGCTCTTTGTCTCTAAGTACCAGGACCCACGTCCTATAGGTCTTGTGGATTTCCAAGTCCTGTAGATCTTGTGGGTTTTCTGCTGGAGGGGGTCACAGAAATGACCTGTGGCACTTTTATACATTGTAGAGGAAAATATTAAATCCCAGAGACAGAGTTAACACATTTGGGACTAATCACAATGGTTTCAATAATCTAAACTCTCTTGATATATCACTGATGTAATCTTGAAAAGTGCCACCTTTGAAGCATTTGTTTCATAAATGTGTTTATTCTCTCTCACTGATACCTGAATTTCCACATGGTCCTTTTCCTGTACGACCACAGTAAAGTAGATGCATTTTATGCCATTTATGTTTATTTTAAAGTACTACTATTTCTTTGACTACAATGTAAACCTTCCCAATCCAAAGTTCACCATTGATCTCACTCATGAAATTTAGTCCTTTATCTCAGTGAGCTAGCAGAAATGTTCCATAGGCATTTGAATGTCTCCCAAACTCTGCAAATCTAAAAACCCAGTTCAGTGCCTTTTCCTCACCAAAACACTCCCTTTTTTAAATTTCGATTTGAAAACTTGAAACTTCAATGATATCTTTGACTCCTCACTCGCCCATGCCGCATTAAGTCAACCAGTCACAGATGCTTGTTGGTAATTTCTTCAATATATTCCTTGTCTTTTTTTAATTTCAGTACTTCACTTACTACTCAAGCTTATCACTTTGCTAGTAAACACAAAGTACTGCAAAATGGTTCCAGATGATGGCCCTTTTGCCAGCCTTTCCTCACGTTCAAAGTAGCTCATAGACCACAACTATCGCAATGTGAGTTACCAAATCATTTCCCTCGCCTGAAAGAATTAAAGTTAAACTCAGATTTCTAAACCTTGTATTCCAGGTGACTCACAACTGATCCATCCTATGTTTCCAGATATATCTATCTTGATTACCTTTGCAATCTTTATACCTGCCCAACAGACATTCACCATTTTCTAAAATTACCTGGAGCTCTCCCAATGGTACCCATTTGCTCATGCTCACATTCATATTGTGCTTTATCCATGCCAATCCACTCTCAGTTATCTGAATTCTCCATACACCTTTAAATGTCTATGCCATTGTACACATTATTTCCTTATCCTTAAAACTATCCTTCCTCCTTCTAACCATTATTGGTTAACTCTTACTTAAATGTAAAATATTCAATATTGATGTCATTTTTCTAGCAATGTCCACTTGTCTCCCAATCTGTGTAGATGACGCATAAATATTCTCTGAAAGCACCCTATACATTCTTTTCCTCTAGCATTATATCTAGTGATGAATGAATGAATAAATGTATAGATAAATGAAACTATACTTTTGGAATTGCCTATCTTTCTATTCTCCCTACCTCTCTACAGAGTTTATCTCATGATCCTTCAAGGATCTTCACTTATCATACATCTTTGATTCCTTCTTTGACCATACAAGATACAAATGATTCCACTTTTTAAACTCCCTAAATGCTTATTCCATAAATCATTTACTGCTTTTATTTGGAGCTTATAAAAATTGGATTGTTTATTGTACTTATGGAAGGTTTGGGGAATAAGTTAATAAGGTCTTAAGTAGTATTGGTTTTAGTATCTAAATTTATTTTCTAAAAAAATTGTGATCTGGGTTTTAGTTCTAGACAATGGTAGTAGGAAAATAGGAGAGGAGTGAAGTAGAGCAGGCTGGGGCAAGATTCAAAGCATGAAGACAAGTAAGATCTCAAAGGTAGTTATTTAGAAAGAAAACATTAATCATTAAGCAATCCAAAACAGGCATCACTAGGAGCAAGGCAGACTAGTGGAAACAAGGGAACATAAATGAACAGGGTGAAGGCAAACAATACAAAGACAAAATGAGCCAGTTTGGACTAGAAAAGGTAGGGCACATTGCTTATTGTCCAACATGGAGATAAATATAACTCTTAGTACTCAGCTACTTGTATTGGTCATTTAAAATATTAAACTTTGGATTACAATTAAATAACCATAATGCCTTCTACTAAAACAACCACAGTACCTTTTACTAAACAACAAGCATAGTGACTTTTACAAAAATAATTTTCATGTACCAGCCATAAAATTCTAACAGTTTCACTTTGCTCTTTATAACATCTAAAAGTAACACTGTACCTACTCTTGTTAATAGGTATGGGAAGGGATATATATATCACCCCTACATTGAAAACTTTTCAAGAGAAAGAAAAAGCCCTTGTGTCCCTCTGTGCCTAATACAATACATATTCAATTAAATAACCATATCTTGTGTATCCTTTAGAAAAACAGGTAGTAATAGGGATGGAGGACTACAAATTTCAGGTATCCTACGGCAATGACTTATCTAAGAACAAACCAGCAGATTTCAGTTTCCTGGGCCATTATTCCTCCCTGAAAAAAGCAATCCTATATAATAAAAATATAGTATGCAAATTGTCCCCTCGACTGGGAGTTCTGCCAGGAGTTCTATCAGGGGGTGTGTCTGGACAGGGGAAGGGAAGGAGGCCCTGGCCTGAGGCAGGGGGCCGGGAGAAAGGAGGGAGTACCTGGCCAACCATGGCCAGCCACTGCCAGCTGCTAAGGTCCCTACCAGTGCACAAAATATGTGCACTGGGCCTCTAGTTTAAAATAAATAGATTGGCAAAAGTACCAAGTCAGTTCTATAGGGATAGGATACTATTTTCAATCAATAGTTCTGAACCAATTATATATCCACATTAAAAATTAATTTAGAATTCACCTTACACCACACACAGAAATGAATGAAAAGTGAATCTCAGACCTAAATATAAGAGCTAAAGCTATAAACATTTTAGAAAAATAACTTGAAACAAATCCTTTTAACTTTAGGCTAGGCTAAAAGTTCTTAGATTTAAAACCAAAAGCACAATTCAAGAGCCAAACTTTATAAATTTAACTTTATTAAAATAAAAAACTTTTATATCTCAGAATAAAAAAATGAGCCATCAATTATATTAAAATATGTGTAAGTTCATATATATGATAAAAGACTTGCATCCAGCCGAAACCGATTTGGCTCGGTGGATAGAGCGTCAGCTTGCGGACTGAAAGGTCCCAGGTTCGATTCCAGTCAAGGGCATGTACCTGGGTTGCGGGCACATCCCCAGTGGGAGATGTGCAGGAGGCAGCTGATTGATGTTCCTCTCTCATCGATGTTTCTAACTCTCTATCTCTCTCCCTTCCTCTCTGTAAAAAAATCAATAAAATATATTTTTTTAAAAAAAGACTTGCATCCATAATATATAAAAAGTTATTACAATTCAATAATAAGATGGACATTCTAATTAAAAAATGGGGCCAAATCTACACTAATAAAAGAGAAACATGCAAATTGGTGTCACTCCGTTACACCTACCAGCCAATCAGGGCAAGTATGCAAATTAACTCAACAAAGATGGTGGTGGCCACGGAGCTGAAGGCTTTGGTTGCCCCTGGCGATGGAGGAAGCCAAGCTTCCAGCCTGCCCTGGTCACTGCTCAAGGGAGAGAACAACATCCAGGCGCGGCCAAGACTCTGAGAGATCAACACAGAGGGGTGCCTGCTCCAAGCCTCCACGGTGTGGCTGGGGGCAGACCCCCAGTGGACACACACACGGGGTGCCTGCTCTGAGCCTCCAACATGGCTGGGGGCAAGCCCCCAGCAGGGACACACACACACACACACACACACACACACACACAGGGCGCCTGCTCCGAGGCTCTGTGGCATGGCTGGGGGCAACCACCTGTGGGGACACACACACACACACACACACACACACACACGGCACCTGCTCCGAGCCTCTGATGCCAGACTGTGGCTAAGCCATCAGTAGGACATCCACTGAGGGCTCCTGGACTGTGATAGGGGGAAGGCTGGGCTGAGGGACCCCGCCCACCTCCCCAGTGCATGAATTTCATGCACCGGGCCTCTAGTATATAAATAACATGTTATTAAAATATATACAAATGGCAGATAAACACTTGAAGATATTCAACATTATGTATTAGGTAAGTACAAATTAAATCCACAATAAGATACTACTGGATACCTGAAAAGAGAAATGTAAATAAATGTTTTGTTAAATGAAAAAGACAAACATCAATAAATGTTGGCAAGAGTATTGGAAAGTGAAACTATCATATATTGCTGGTGAGAATATAAAATGGTATGGTTACATTGAAAAACAGTGTGGCATCATTTAGAAGTTAAATATAAATTTTTCATATAATCTAAAAATTCCAATCCTAGGTATGTCCCTACAGAAGATAAATAAAAATGTATGTTAAAACAATGAATGGTTCAGAAATATTTATAGCAACATCACTGATAATAGCCCCAAAGTGTCCATTAAATGTTGAATGATTAAACATAATATTTATTATATCCATAAAATGAAATACTATTCTGTCATAAAAAAGAACAAACTACTAACATATGCTACAATATAGATAAACCTCGAAACATGCTGCTAAGTGAAAGAAGCCAGATGTAAAAAGACCACCTATTGAATAATTCCATTTATATGAAATGTCCAGGAAAAGCAAACAGACAGAGACAGAAAGTAGAGTGGTGATTGCTCAGAGTCTGGGGTGGGAACTGGAATTGACTAAAATGAAGCTGAGGGATTGTTTGGGAATGATGGAAATGTTCTAAAACTAGATTGTGTTGACGGTTGCACAACTCTGTACATTTACTAACAATCCTTGAACTCTGGATATTTTACATGGGTTAATTTTTACATCTTATACCTCATTAAAACTGCTAAAGATAAATAAATAGTGCTGATAAACCTGCATAAGCAGCTTTTATGTTCCAGCTTCGATATCACTTCTTCAGAGGGTCCTTATCTGGAAACTTTACCTAAAGTACCCCACTCATAGTTTCTGTTAGTATAACCTGCTGGTTTTCAACTGCAGCACTACACAAGCTGTAACTCTCATTTACGTACTGAAACACTTGTTTCATGTCCTCCTTCTCAACTGGAATGTGAGCCCCACGTAGGCAGTGCTTTATTTTCCTCATTTACCATTTTATTCTCATAACTTAGCACAGTACCTGGCACAAAGACATTTTTAAAAGTCATTTGTCAAATATATGAATAAATAAATAGCTGAATACATGGGTGACCCCATATTTTCTAAACAAATTAGTTTTACATGTTTGTTAGGAGAATAATCTTCCATTTTGAGAAGAAAACAAAAGGCAGCAGAAGGGAAGTGCTACTTCCCCATGATCAGGAAAGCAGAATCCCTGCGCTAGATCAGGCATCTGAGACTTTTATCCCGAAAGGACTAGTTGCCAGAACAGAGCACAGCCAACTTCCACCTCTCTTTTTCTTTAAGCACCCTATGAACAAAGTGATTTGAGCCTAGATCCAATTAAGAGCAAGGGCAGCAGAGAGTAGAACACTGAGTGAAGCCACCTTAAGGATGCTTGAGCACATTCCTCTGGGGGACAGAGAAAGCTTTATTGGCAGTCCTCCCCCTCCCCCCTTCCCCTCCCCCTTTGTCTCCCACCTCCTGAACTCCTTTGCAGAAGGAACAAGGACAAAAAAAGCACCCAGCATTCTGCTCAGGAACCAAAAAAAATAAACACACTGGGGATACTTCATGGTCCCTGGCTGAATACAAAGCAGTGATTCAGCAAAGAAGCTACAGCCTCAGTGACAGCAGAGGGCCTGCGCTGAACAACACAGCAGCAGAAATGATGGGAGGGAGGGACAAAGGGAGGGAGTTAGGAGGGAGGGAGGGAGCACATCTTAATGTCTTCACCATATTTCCCTCTTGTGATGTCTTCCACAATTGTGAGTGAAAGGAGAAAGGGAAAGGGGAATGGACTGTTAACAATACTACTGCAAGAAGGGTAGAACACAGCAAGATAAAAAAGGATCAGTGTTCTCAAAAACTTAAGATGAGAATAAAGTAGGGTCTAAATCAGATGGATGGTAGAAATAGATGATTTCAAAGGGAAAGTAGAGGGGAAAAAAATAGTGTTTTATATTGGTTAGTTCAGAACAAATCAGGGAGCCGTGTTCTACCCATGTCCTGTGGCCACTGACTTTAATTACCTTGTTTAAAAGTCTGAGCTTTATTTCCAGGGTATGTGGTGAGGATAATCCACATGCCCTCCTTTCCTTCTTCACTAGGGTCTGGCAAGAACTAATTAGGCAAAGTATGTGGCATGTCTTTAGAACTTTGGAGAGCTAGATAAACAGAATGCTTTTGGGAAGTGGCTGTACATTGTTGGTGCTGAATAAACATTAAATCACACTCGAGTTCTGAAGCTGAGCAAGAGAGAGAAGTTTATAGTTCATTGGGGAAAGATTTCAATTTCATTCCAGCATTTCTAACCTAGTGACAAAACACTAATAATTTTCCACAGCCCCACTTTCTCCAAGGGGCAGTTATCTGGGGAGAGGGGAGAGATACCGCTTACTAATGAAAGCTGAATGTTTTATAATCCAGTAGGGGTCACAGAATGATATAGTGTGTAGTGGTATGTGGGTAAAAGTGGAACTTGGAAAAGGACAGAGCAAAAATTATAAGGAATATGTCTAAGTCTTAGAGACTCTGTCTTACACAGGGCAAAAGAGGAGATATTGTGGATTAAATATGTTATTTGCCCAATAAAATCATAGAACCTAGTGAGTCAAATGCCCTATAAGAGTCTTGGAAAGCCAAGTGTTCCATTCTTCTGATTGGCGGAGCTCTGTATGTACCAAATAAGGCTGGGTGCCAGGTTAATACTCTACATATTAAGAAAACTTTGGGGAGTATGCCATTTTATTCTAATTTCGTTTCTCCTGTGTGCAGACTTCTTTTTTTTTTTTTTTTTTTTTTTTTTTTGCCTTTCAACTAGATTAAATACTGTAAATCACAGCTTTATTGGTAGGAAAGGAGCTATTTGCATTACTCTGGAAAATGCCATTCCCAAGGGGCCAACCTCACTAATGAAAAACAGAGTGGAGTTTTCCAAGCCACATAAATTGCCTACTGTGGGGGCTGTGCACTTCGATATGGTGGTGACACTATATGTCTAAGTAAAAAAGCTTTGCCAAATCATCAACTCTGGAAATGCAACTGTCACCCCCAATCGGCGTGAAAATAATTTCAAAAGAATTGCTCACATTTGGTATTTTCATTGACCCTACAGGTTTCACCACCCCTTTTCACTTATGACAAGGGGAAAATGGATGTCCTACTGTCACTCCATGCCTTCGGCCACATACAACCCATCAAATGGAGCACAGCAACAAATACACCCCACTCCGCACCTACCCATAAAAGAAACTGCTGAGTGCCTGCTACTTGTCCAGCTCTGTTCTAGGCAACATGTGGGGCACGGAAGGCAAGGCTTTGTGGAAGTGGCAGTGACTAGACCAGCATCCGCTAATAACTAGTTGTTTCACCACTGGAAACTCATTTATATTTTTTTCTAGAGCTTTATTTCCTCTTCTTCAAAATGCAGAAAATACAGTATACTTGAATAAATATCTCAGTATAATTAATGATGGAGAGACTACTCAGACCAAGATACTCATGTGGTCTCCAAACTTCCTTAATTCTATGATTTAGGCAGCTTGCATTCTAATTGAGGATACAAAGCTAAAAAGCACAAAACCATTAGCAGACAAACACTAAACTTGGTTGGTATTTTGTATAAGTCTCAAAATAAACAAATAAATAAAGAAAATAATAAACTGAGGATGGAACAATTAATAGTTTCTTACAGGATGAAGGGCTTACGTAAAATTTAGGTAGATGGGGGGGGGGTTAAACCACACATATTGATGGAAAATAAAACATCCTATATAATAAAGAGGTAATATGCAAATTGACCATCATTCCAACACAAGATGTCCACCCCCATGTGGTCAAAGATGGCCGCCCCCATGTGGACACAAGATGAACAGCAGGGGAGGGCAGTTGGGAGGGACCAGGACTACAAAGAAGGGTAGTTGGGGGAGACCCAGGCCTGCAGGGGAGGACAGCTGGGGGGAACCCAGTCCTGCAGGGGAGGGCAGTTGGGGGTGACCGGGCCTGCAGGGGAGGGCAGTTGGGAAGACCAGGCCTGCAGGGGAGGACAATTAGGGGTGACTAGGCTGGCAAGGGAGGGCAGTTAGGGGTGACCAGGCTGCCAGGGGAGGGCAGTTAGGGGCAATTGGGCCGGCAGGGGAGCAGTTAGGCATCGATCAGCCTGGCAGGGGAATGGTTAGGGGGTGATCAGGCTGGCAGGCAGAAGTGGTTAGGGGCAATCAGGCAGGCAGGTAGGCAAGTGGTTGAGAGCCAGCAGTCCTGGATTGTGAGAGGAATGTCCAACTGCTCATTTAGGCAGTCGGACATCCTTCGAGGGTTCCCAGATTGGAGAAGGTGCAGGCTGGGCTGAGGGACATCCTCCGCCCAGGCACAAATTTCATGCACCAGGCCTCTAGCTAATATAAAAAAGGGAAATATGTGCATTGAGGTATCAGGAAATATTCCTGAGAAAAAGACAGGAGAAGCATCACAGAGAGATACAGTAGGGCTTGATGGTGCTTTGAAATTGAGGCTGATGAGACATAGCCTTGAGTTTATTGAGCAAGAAAAGGAACTGATGAAAGCTGTGCTTCCAAACAGTGGTGAAATATGGATGGTTAGACAGTAAGCCCCATATTATTCAGTGTTCAATCAGTGCTCAATCCAGTGCATAGCATAAAGTAAGAACTCAATACATGGAAAGACTGAAGTCAGTCATGCACTTATAAGGATTTGGAATAGAGTGATTGAAATGGGAATAAAGTCCCATTACTTAGAGACAGCTCATTAAATTTACCAAGTATAAAGAAAAAGAAAAACAAGATGATGATGATGATGATAATTATAACAGCACTGTCGTACAATTGAGAAACAAAATCTGAAATGTGAACATATGTTCTGTGATCTCCCTGTGTCTTCTCTTATCACACTGAGCCCTGGAGCCTTCATCACTGTATTTCCTAACTTTGAAGCAACATAGAGCTGTCAACAGCATAGTAAGGCTGTATCTGGTGGTAAAGAATGATGAGCCAAAGTAGTCTACAGAGCCATGGGGTGTAAATATAATTGCTAATCTGCCTTGAGGTAAAGAAGTGTGCCAGGAAGTCTGAAAACAAAGATCTCTTGGGGGTTTTCTGGTAGCACACAACCTAGGATTAGTTTACTCTATTTATTGTGCCCTCACTTCTTTACTGAAATGCCTGCCTTTCTATTTTTTTCCTCTCTTTTCCCATTCAAGTCTCACCACAACCCTTCAGACTCAGTTCTTTCGTTTAAAATATCCATAGCAGCACATCAGCCCTCAGCAATTTTTAAAAAGCTGTCTTAATCATCATCGCTGTTTTTACTGTTACTTACTTTTCCATTTATACAAGCTCCTTGAGGAACTAGAAAAAGTATGATATCTCTTTGGGGTGGGGGGCTGAAATTTCCACAGTGTGGATTCTTACTTTAAAAAAAGTACAAAGTGATAAATTAAAAATTAGAGACAAAGCTTTGGAGTGGGTAACCCATGTGAGTAAAGAGCCCCAAAGTGTAAGTTTCACTATAAATCTACTTCTTTTGGACATTTATTTCATCCCCATAGAGTGTCCAGCACAGGGTCAAACATACTCACTATCCATGCTATACTCTTTCCCTTGGCAATTTTATGTAAACTAACTTAAACTATCCCCTAATAGGAAAGCAGGTGACGATCCTGCTTTTTTGTTGTTTATTAAGTAACTCAGATCTTTTTCCGACTACCAGGTCCTCCAATTCACATGTCAATAGGCAACTCTATCTGAACACTTGATGGCCCTGCAAACTCAATTTAACCAACTAAATTAATCTTACTTTGAAAAGTCTATTGTATTCCATATATCCTTTCATATTTGTTCCCTATCTTTCCCCATCTGTATTTCCAATCATAGTCTAACTTACTTACTTAGGGCTCTCTCAATCTATTACCCTTCTGGCCTTCTTATCACCATTTCCTACCTATATTTTAATTGGACCTACCCTTACCTGATCTAGAATGGTCTGCAAACTTTCTAAATGAGAGAATTCTTTTATCATTAAATTTTCTTACCTCCTCATAATTGAGTAAGTCTTTATTAAAAAAGATAAAATAGCACTAAAAAAACTAACATAAATTCAGAGAAAATTAATGTATTTTTCATTTTAATAGTCTACACATATTTATAAAAGAGTAATTCATTTATGCTTGAGATATAATGTATACACATAATGCTTAAGGTACACGTAGAAGTTTGGAACTTTTGTAATAATTTTGTAGCTGCCCAAGAGACAGAGAATTGGGGACTAGTTACCTAAACCTTGTCTCTGGGGACTAAGATTGAAGAAAAAGGAGACTTTATCCACATGGAATTAACTCTGACATATTTAGGACTTTGTTAGATAATTCTTAGGATCCCTCATCATTATCTTTTAACAAGCTCCATTGTAATTTTAGCGTCCACAGATTTCCATTAGGAATTTGTAACATTCTTGGGAATATTATCAGCTTTACACATAGATAACTCACTTTGGAATGGAGCTATCTGTGTTTTACTCCAAGCCTGACATCCAAGCCTTCCCTACCTGTTTGTTCCTAATCTGTCTCTGTCTTTTCACTTCTCCCTTTAGAGCCCCACTTTTGTTTGCTTGATCTTTTTGAGCTCTTTCAAAACTATTACCCAAAATGCCACATTATGTATGTAAGTCACCTGGTTCCACAGACAAAGCTGTGCAACAATGCTTTTTTAAAATATATTTTATTGATTTTCTACAGAGAGGAAGGGAGAGAGATAGAGAGCTAGAAACATCGATGAAAGAGAAACATCGATCAGCTGCCTCCTGCACATCTCCCACTGGGGATGTGCCCGCCACCCAGGTACATGCCCTTGACCGGAATCGATCCTGGGACCCCTCGGTCCGCAGGCCGACGCTCTATCCACTGAGCCAAACCGGTTTCGGCAAGAATGCTTTTTTCACCATAAATACTGCTAAGGCAATGACAAGGTAATTGGCTAAGTACCTGTCAGCTCATCAGGAAAGAGACTGGTTTTATACTCTGATAATTGTGCTCTTTATAAATTTTAACAGTTGAACTTTTAAGTAAATTAAAATCATTTCACAGAAAGAGATAACATAAGTAAAGATGCATAAAAAAAATAAGAAAGCAAAAATGCTGAAGTTGGTGAAAGAGATCAGTTTCAGCAGGAGGTGGAAATATGGTTTGCCTAGATTCATTGATAGATGCCATATGTTGCTGACCTCATATTTAGTGACAGCAGAGGTTCCCTGAATTGTAAGAATAGAAAATCAGACATTCAAATTCTTTTGCTTCATTATTTCTGGAGAAGACGTGTTACATAAAAAGTAAGCAAATTATATAAACAAAGCATTCCTCAACTTAGGAATACAGATTTACAGACAAAGTCCAAGGCCACTGCTAACCACTCCCATTCTACTGGAGATCATCTCTGATGAATCTGTGGGAGCAAACAGAGGGAAGGTTCTTACATCAAAGAGCTGGGGAGTTGACTGAGTCCTGTCAGGGCTCCGAGGGAGCCAGGGCCAGAAAGGTGTAAGGCCTAGGTTCTAGGCCTCAGAGGAGAAAAGGAGACAACAGAAAGCATGGATTTGGAGGTAGCATCATGATTTACTCATTTCAGACAGTAAGCAAGGTAACAATTTGAGCCATTTGCAAAGAGGTTGAGATAAGGTGAATAGTTAAGGGTTAACATAAGAAATCTTGTTTTCATAAATTTCAAATTCAGATAGCAACAAGATGTCAGTTAGAGATGAACATCAGTGGGACCTGGAACTGTAAGGAGGATTTCAGGCAAAATTATATTAACTTGTGTGCTGAAGTAATAGAGGTAGTAGTTAGAGATATGAGATGAGATCACCATTTGATCTAATCAATGTTATCTATTTCTATGAAGGTGGGTAAGTATAAAAGTATCCTTCTGAGAACATATTTGTCTTTATATTGTTCTGCATAGAAAGATGAAAGGCCTAAACAGACCATTTTAAGAAACACAGTCCCTATCTCTATACATGTTTGCAAATTCCCCAGTGGAAAGAAAGTATAGAGGTATAAATATTAGCACCCACTAAAAAAATAATTAGAGAACATCTTTCTGAATGACATTCTTCATAGCAAACTTATAATAGGATGTCAGCAAAAATGTAAAAATACATAACAAAAAGTAAACTACATTGAAAATTTGGAATATCAGAGAATGATAGATTATTATTAGTAGAAAAGATATGAAAACTTATTTCAACCTTCTACTACATAAAGGTTGTTTTTAAAATAACATTTCCTAATAGTGGTTACTAAAATGACTGAAAATGTACTTCTTTGCAAGGAAACCTATTCCACCTCACAGAATATCAATGATATTTATAAAATACACACACACACACACATATTCTTATTTTATTATAACCTCCTGAGGTGAGAAGGTAAATATTATCATCATATTCATTTTGTAAATAAAGGATCTGAGGCCCAGCAGGGATAAGTGATTGGCCCATTTTCACAAAGCTGATAATTGGCAAAGGTGGTATTCTGAGCCCTGACTCCTGGCTCAGAAGCCCTGTTATTTCCATTATGCCATAATGCTATTTAAATGTTCATTTTCAAAATAATTCAATCTGATTTGCTTATTTAAATCATGTCCTCTTTAAATTATAAATCACTCCATATTCTTTGGTTTACTTTGCTTTTGCTTGCTTTCTCTCTTTTTTCATACATACTTATGAAGTACAAAGAGCATTCTTTTTTTTCTTTTTTATATAGAGCTACAATTTGTGCCCCTATAGATTCATCCATTTTTTACACTATAACTCTATCAACAAACAGAATCCTCTTTTCTTTGTGTCACATACATGGTAGGAATTGTGCCTCCTGAGTTTTTATACAAATACTAACCATGGCCAAACACAGACTAAGAGAGTGCTTCACCACTATCAAGCATTATTTCTTTGGCCTAATTATCCAACCAAACAAAAACAAAATCTAACTCATTATGGAGCCAAAATCTGTTAATATCAAGGGAAACTAGTCAAACTACAGATACTCAGGGTACATGACATTTCCCTGATGTACCAGTGTGAAATTTTGGTTGTTTTGAAGAAATCTATTTACCATGTTATATTTGTTCCCAGAGAACCCATGTTGGCTCCTAGTGATCATCCCTTACTTTTCAAAAGGTTCTAGTACTTAGGCTTTTGTTCTTGTTGTTGATAAAGTATTAGTTTGCCCCTTTTATTCATAACTAGGATGATATTGTATGCCACTAATACTGTGCAATGACTCTGTCTTCTACAAGGTTTCAAATGTCAGCAACAGTATCTCTAAGATCATGCTATCAAATAGTTTCAGTATCCTGGGGATGATAGATAAGTATCTTACAGCTGAACCTGTTCTTATTACTCTAATAATTTCTTCACATGCCTTAGATCTTACATATTGAAAAGGGTATAAAAGCACAATTATGATCACTTTATTTGATAAACAAATTGAAATTTAATTAAAATTCATATTTTTCTCTTTCAGTGGCCTGTCTCTCATCTTGATTAAATATGCCTGTTAACAAGCACTAGGTCCCATGGTATCTGAGGATGAAAGAAAACAGAAATTCAGTCTAGAATTGAGATCCAAATGCAAAAAGTTTACTCTGCTTAAAAATATTTCTAATTTAGATGAGATAGCATTAGTGTGTATTCTGAACTACAAATAAATGAAAAAAGCTGTAAGATTTTATGTTGCTCTTTAGGGGCACTATTGGAGCCAAGATGTAATAGAAAAAAGAAACACTGTCTGACCTGTCTTACAAAATTATTTTAGCACTTCAACAATGATTAATTAAAAATAAAACATATTAATCAAGACATATGAAGAAGGCCATTGTGTGATGCTTTTTATACATTGTATCTGTCCCCATCCTTGGTTACCTCGAAAATTTGGTTCTCTGCAATAAACATTCCTATCATTGGTGCATCAAATTAATTAGGTTCCTATAAATTGTGCTGTGACCCAAGTTCACAATTATATTGGTATTCATATTTTATGTATGTACTTTTATGTACATATAAAACGGACATACATGCTTTCACTTTGATACATAATTATAAATATGTGGAGGAGAAATTAATATTAAAATATTGTGTTCAAGCACATCCATACAATATAGATTATGTATATTCATGACATAAATTGTTTACATATAGCAGATTCTACATAAGTACCTAGTCTTATTTTTTGAAGAACTGGATTTTAAGTTCTATTTTACTGCTATACAAGGTTCAAAACATCAATGCAAAAAATATTTTAAAAGTTTCTATACCTTGACCCTTATAAGATAATGTAGGAGTGTTTTTTTTTTTTTTTTCAGTTAGAGCATATCATCATTCCACTTATAACTTCATGCATTTCTTTTGATGTATACAACTGTACACAAAAATGTCATTTCATCAAACCAACATCTCTTTGTTTAAAAGGTAAATAGGAATTACACCCATTTTGGAGTTGAAAGAGTAGAAGATAATTCCCAGTTTTACTCCATTAATAGTTTTGGTGGAACCAATGCCTAAAGCCCTTGATGTTCAATGTGGAAACTTATCTACTCCAGTGATATCATAGAGACTTTAGGAAGTCCTTGTCATGGTGATGATACTAGATATTAGTTTATCATATTAGAGTCTAAAAATATAGAAGAATAGAGGTCATGAAGTCAAAGAAAAATCCATTTTTTCTGATAAGTTAATGATTCAGCAAAGTAAAATGCTGATCTTAAAGTATGTTCTTACAATTACATTATGAACATGCATAACATTACAGCAACCTTTGTTATCTCATGATAAAGATCAGCTACAAATTGGTAGCCATATGTGACTTAAACCCCATAAAATAAATCAGCTTGATGTAGGTGCTAGAATGGGCTGTAACTGAAGCAACACAAAAATCAGAAATCAGAAAACCAATTAATTGTCTCAATGTTTTCCCATGTAGACATTTGGCAATGCATGACTTAGTGTGAAACTGCATCACTTTCATGTTTAGTTTGTGTCCCCAACAGTGTGGCAAATAGTAGGATGATTAAAGCACAACTTTAGAAAGCATATTGTTAACTGTAAATAACTTCAAAGTATTAAAATTCAATATAGAAAAGCATCATCAAAAAATTACAATGGAATAAAAAGTCTCGCATGATTGTATGAGAAGCTGATGGCATTTTTCTTCAGTTACAAGATTTTTCTATCACCTCATATAAATAATGCCCTATGCATTATGGCAAGATATACAGAAGGGGATTAGGGAGTTAGTTTACAAAGTCCACTGTACATTCAAGTTTGAATTTCTCCGGGAGTGGTTCATGTGTGCTATACTGCAAGACCCAGGTAGGCTTCATTCGTCAGTACAAATAATAATTTTATGTCAAATGAGTGAAAGCAATCTGCACCTTGATTTATTTCACAAGAAAGTAGAGCAGATTAGTAAGTAAATATACTTGTTGCACAACAATCCCACACTTGACAGAACTCCCAAATCCCTAACTTAGCCCCTGGAAATTCACAGCCACCACTAGAGGGAGAAAGCCTCTGTAGCTCCTAAAAGGTGCTTTCCTTCTCTCACAGCTGAGCTACCTGGGATGCTGAGCCTTCACAGACATTGGCCATGCCCCACTTCAGGTACCCTGGGTCACTCCTAGTTTTGTCAAAAGCTAATCAGAGAACGGAGCACACTTTTTTTGGGGCACCTATGACAAAAACTTTCAGATCCCTTCACTTGCCTTTCTCATTCTCTGGAAATCCGTGCTTGTAACAAGTAGCTGAAATGAAAATGTTGAAAGTGGGTCTAGCCCCCTCCACCACCAGTGGTCAGGAAAAAAAAAATCAATCTATGATTTTACCACTTTGCCTTCTTTAACCACACACCCATAATTACTTCAATGCTGGCTGATTTCACCGCTAACATATCTTGCTTCATCCTTATGTCTTCAAATTTGTTTCCTCTTTTATAAGCCAATGTCTGGTCTGCTTCATTTACGTATGACTATCTCTCTCTGTTCAAATCAGTGAGCAAACATATATCTGAGCACCTATAGTACTAAGCTAAATTCTGGGATGAAAAGGTAAAGTAGATGAGATGCTTGCTTGCCTTTGAAGAACTGATAGTATATTTAAGGTAAGACAAGCATGGATATAATTTTTTTAAGTATAATAAAAACTCAATTGAGGTATGTATATGATCCACCTCTCCCAATTCAGGGTATATATCTGAAGGAAACAAAATCAGTGTCACAAAGAGATAGCTGCATTTCCTGTTCATTGTAGCATTATTCACAATAGCTAAGATATGAAAACAACTCAAGTATTCACTGATGGACATATGGATAAAGAAAATGTGAGCTATATTTCTATCTTTCTATCTATCTATCTATCTATCTATCTATCTATCTATCTATCTATCTATCATCTTTCTATCTATCTACCTACCTACACAGAAACACAATGGAATAATATTTAGCTATAAAAAATAAGAAAACCCTGTCATTTGTAGCAATGTGGATGAACCTGGAAGGCATTATGCTAAAAAAAAAAAAAAAAAAAAAAAGCTAAATAGTGAAAGAAATACTGATGATCTCATATGTGAAATCTAAAAAAGTCGAAGTCATAGAAACAGAGAGTAGAATGGTAGTTGCCAGGAACTGAAGGGGGTGGAAATGGGAAGATGGTGGTCATAGCATATAAACTTTCAGTTATACAATGACTAATTCTGGAGATCTAATGAACAGCACGGTGACTATGGTTAATTATGTTGTCTTATATACTTGAAGTTTGCTAGGACAGTGAATCTTGGGTGTTCTCACCCACTTACAGAAAAAAAAAAAAGCAGCTATCTGAGGTGATGGATGTGTTAATTAACTTGATTGTAGCAATATATTCACTAATATATATATATATATATATATATATATATATATATATATATATATATATAAAATTAGAGGCCCAGTGCACGAAATTCATGCACAGGGGGTGGGGGGCAGGTCCCCTCAGCCTGGCCTGCACCCTCTCCAATGCAGGACCCCTCGGGGGATGTCTGACTGCTTCTCGCAATCTGGGACTGCTGGCTCCTAACCACACACCTGCCTGCATGCCTAATTGTCCCTAAACCCTCTATCTGCATGCCTGACCGCCCCTAACCACCTCTGCCTGCCTGCTGATCACCCCCAACCACTCTCCCCTGCTGGCCTGATCGCCCCTAACTGACTCCACCTCAACCCGCACCCAGGACCCAGGATTCTCTCCTCCCACCAGTCGTAGGCACCTGGGACCCAGACTTCTCTCCCTCTGGCTGGCAGCAGGCACCCAGGACCCAGGCCAGCTTTGCCCAGGCCAGCCGCAACCACAGGAGACTGAGAGTGGGCGGCTTCACCTGGGCCACAACCACAGGCACCCGGGACCTTGGGGCAGGCAGCTTGTCCCTCTCCCAGGCCTCAGGCACAGGCACTGGTGCCCAGGACTGCGGGGCAGGTGACTTGTCCCTCTCCTGGGCTGCAGCCTGGCTGGTCCCCATTCCTCTCCTGTGAGCTCATTTGTGCCTGGCTAGTCCCCATTCCTCTGTCCCCATTGTTGAGTGCCTGAGCAGTTCTGGCACAAGGATGCGAGGGCATGAGGGCATGATGTCCATTTGCATATTAGCTCTTTATTATATAGGATATATATAAAACCTCTCTCTATATATAATCATTTCACTATTTTCACTATTCTAATATATAAAAACCCAGGGTCTGTAACATCCAAAATGACCAAAGGCTCGACCTACCAGAAGTCAGTCCTGTAGTCAGTACTGGGTTGCCATGGTGACCCAGCACTGACTGCTGAGGGGGCTGAGGATGAAGCCCAGAGAGAGGCCTGGAGAAAGAAGCAGGGTCTGATCCATAGCCTCCGTGGCAGCTGTTGATCAGCCCTTGCCTCTCTCTTTCTCTACGGGTTTCCACAGGGGCTGCTGATCAGCCCCACCTCTCTGATCAGGCCTGGAGATAGGCCCGGAGATGCTGACTGGCATAGAAACTGACCAATCAGAAGCAAATCTGGGTGAACTGTGAAGAGCCAATGGCTGCCTAAGAAGCAGAGCTTTTCATGCTGACTGGCATAGAAACTGACCAATCAGAACCAAATCTGGGTGAAGTGCAAAGGCAGAACCTAAGGTGGGGGTTGAGAAGGGGTTTTAAGGGCAACAGCTGTTTGGTGTAAGGTGAAAGAAAGCGATTCATTTTTTTTAATGAATAGTTTGGCAGTATAGTGCATATGGCTGGCTATCAGTCCAGATATAGGGATTATGTATTTTTATCTGCCACGAGCATCTCCTCCTGTTCAAAAAGGATCCCCCCCCCCCACCATTCAACCAATCCTATACTATATAATCTATCTATACTAATAAAAGGGTAATATGCTAATTAGACAGTCCACCAGCCATCTTCCAAACGTCTGACTTCCTTTCAGACAAAGCCATGGTGATGGGAGCTGAGGCAGAGGCAGTTAGGGGCGATCAGGCCAGTAGGGGAGGACAGTTGGGGGTGTGATCAGGCCAGCAGGAGAGGGCAGCTGGGGGCAAGATCTGGCCAGCAGAAGAGGGCAGTTGGGGCAACCAGGCCAGCAGGGGAGGGCAATTTGGGGCAAGATCAGGCTGGCAGGGGAAGGTAATTAGGGGTGATCAGGCAGGCAGACAGAGGCAGTTAGGGGCGATCAGGCAGGCAGGCAGTTGAGCGGTTAGGAGCCAGTGGTCCCAGATTACCAGAGGGATGTCTGACTGCCAGTTTAGACATATTCCGGCACTCAGTCATCCTCCAACGGGTCCCCAATTGGAGAGGGTGCAGGCTGGACTGGGGGAACCCCTGCCTCATGCATAAATTTTGTTCACTGGGCCACTAGTCCACTAGTATATATATATATATATATATATATATATATATATATATATATATATTCAGCAATAATACACAGAGTACTTAGCCCAGTATGGGAGAATTAGAAAATATTTCCTAGATGAAATAGCATTAGAACTACCAGAACTAGCCTTGAACCTGGAAGGAATAGCAAGGAGGTACCTAGCAAAGAAGTATAGTGGTGGGGATTTCGTGAGGGAGGAAAGGAGGCTTCACACAGGGAGAACAACGTGAACAAAGGTAAGAACCAGCACTAACTGGTTTGGCTCAGTGGATAGAGCGTCGGCCTGCGGACTGAAGGGTCCCAGGTTCGATTCCGGTCAAGGGCATGTACCTTGGCTGCTGGCACATCCCCAGTAGGAAGTGTGCAGGAGGCAGCTGACTGATGTTTCTCTCTCATCGATGTTTCTAACTCTCTATCCCTCTCCATTCCTCTCTGTAAAAAAAAAATCAATAAAATATATACTTTTTTAAAAAAAGGTAAGAACCAGCACTACTGTGTACAAACATTCACATGTTCATGAGCAGAAACTGTAAGTGGTTCTGAATTAGTGAACACAATGAGGTAGCAGGTCATGAAGAATTAGCCTATAGAAGGAGCTTTGATTTTATGTTGTGGATGATGAGAAGCTTTGAAGGATCTGGTCTCATTTCTAGATCAATATTAGAACACAAAAGGCCTGAGATAGTCAGGTCCATGGTTCTGCTAACTATATGGAATCTTGGAAGTTCTAAGTAGACTAAATATGTAATCCAGTAAAGCACCTAAAGCAGGGAGAAGCAGGTAGTGCCAAATTCTCACTTCATTTTGGACCTTTGCCTCCATCTTTTCCCTACCTAGCTGGACCAGGTTTTATGATCCTGAACATACACAGCAAGAGTTTTAAAAGATGGAGCTTAGTACTCTGAGATTCATATCTGTGTCACCCTTTGTTGATAATAGTTTTGATACCAAGATTCACTTTATACTTCACTAAGTTACCTATTTTAAGAATGTGTCTGGGGTATGAGTCCCTTATTCCTGAAGGTTCTGCCCTGGTTAAGCCAGCCCTTGTCCCAAGGACTCTTCTCCTTCTCTAATCCTCAGCCTCGTGCCTGAGTCTCTACTGAGATCTGACAGGCCTCGCTGTCGGGTTCACTGAGAGTTGCTGACCTGCTATTTCCCTTACTGTGTTCTGTCCTTTTTTTGCTGTAACATATTGGATCTCCCTTGGCTCCACCGTTCAACTGCTAAGAAAGTTTCAGGAGACCTTGTTCTGCCTGCCACACCAGAAAACCCCAGGTACCTACAGAAGGGTTTATCACAAAGTCCCTCCACCATCCCAGGAAAGGGGTCTAGATCTCTGTCCAGTTCCTTCCAGTTTAACACCACAAGACTACGTTAGCCTAAAGTGAATTCTGTGCAAATTAGGGGAAAAAAATCTACCTTTCTCAAAGGATTTTCACTATAACCTACAATGACCACCAGGTGTAGAGTAACCCCTGAGATTGTGCAAAGACTAGTCTGCAACTGAAGTCAGAGACCTGAACTGCAATCTCCCTGCAGCCATCCAAATCAGGGTCTGTAAGAAGAACAAGTAGCAGGAGACTTAACCAGGCAGAAGGCCATAAGTAACAATAAGGTGGCAGTAAGATTTAGGAACACAAATGAAGTACTGGAGGGGTGGGGGGAAGCTAAGAATTCAGATAACAATCTGAGTAATAGGCAGAATACCAGAAGCAAAAAAGAAAATTTAAGACAAAGTTGCATAAATTCTGCCAAGAATGGCTTTGAGAATATGATAACATGGAGCCTGCAAGTAAAGGAAAGAAAATCCACTTGGTTAATATAGATAGAAAATATGTGAAACGTGAAGCATTTCCTGCAAAATTCCTTCTTGACTTGCACTAGCTAGATGGTCCTCCACAGGTTAAGTTCAGCTTTGATTTGTTGGGATGAGAAAGAGAAGAGAGAAGAAGGCATGAGATAAGAGAGGGGGTGGGAAGAAGGGTGGAGGAGGAAGAGAAGGGGAGATAAAGGAAAAGAGAACAGAGAGGAAGGAGATAAGAGAAGGGGAGGGGAATCATGGGGAGGAATGAGAATTAGGGAGGGGAAAATAAGGAAGAGAAGAGAGGGAGAGAAGTTTTTAGCATCATTTTGGGTTAAAAACAGCTCATCATGGGATAGCATGAAAACCAGGATGATCATATCAGAGTTCATAATGGTAATTAGGAGATATTAATTCTAGTTCTCAAATGGTCACTCAAATCTTTGGACAACCAACTACATTTTTCTCTTCTCAGTTACATCACTTTCAAATGAAATGGTGAACTGTGTAATACCCAATGTCTTTCCTTACTATAAATTTCTTCAAGTTTGTCCCAGAGTAAGTAACAAAATCTGAAGCCCATATTTTGGTGTTTTTTTTTTTTTTATGTGTGTGTGAGAAGTTTAATCATTCATTAACTTGAGATTATGCTTTGATTACAGGTGACTACCTACCATAAAAAGGTTTCACTTGCCCTGTATTCCTGATAAAAAATTCAACTCTATTCTAAGATAGGCATGACTTTCAAGGTTTTGAAATTAAATGATATAAACATCTAGTGCCCAATCTTGAACCTAGAAATAAAATTTAAAAGCTCATTTTATTTAAAGATTTCTAATTTCCTAAAAGTTATTCCCTACTACTAATATAATGATAATCTAATTAAGAGCTTACATTTTATAGCATTTCACAGTTTACAAAATACTTGGCTATATAGTATCTCATTTAATCATAAAGTAGGTTAATTAGTAGGCCAAGTAATTGCCAGTTATTTTCATTTAATAGATCATATTATTTCAAGTTATTTAGATCTTGGTCTTCAGTGTATTTATTGAGCATCTGAACATACTGTACTGCTGGTGAAAGTTTTTACCTATGACACAGACTTTTCTTTAAGTTTCAGTGACAGACTGATCACCATGTAAAAGTTGAGATGAATTCTACAAACATATTAGTTATTATAGTTTATAATATTTATTATCTTATAAATTATATATGAAAAGAGAAGTGCACACAATTAAGCCTGTTTGCATAAGTTAATAATCAAGATAGTTTTCTTGTGATCACATTAAAAATACCTAGAACTGTTTTGTGTCTTGCTTAATATAAATGAAAGACAGAACACAAGACAATCAACTTAAGAAAAAATTAAATGTAATGTTATTTCAATAGATATTACTTACATTGGATCCACCTATGTATATAAAAGGCTAAGTAACCAACTATTCATCCGTCCAACCAACCGACCAATCAACTGGCTGGCCAATACATATGATGTACACTGGCAATTTAAAAATAAACGTTGACCCGTGCATGCACAATATACATAAAGCGCTCACTGGTGCCAATTGCACACAACACCAGAATGTATCTAAAGACCAACTATGGGCACAACATACTTCTGAAGCCAAAAGAAAGCGATGTCATCAACAGAATATTGTTTATTTATTAATCAATTTATATATTATTTTCATACATATTTTACTCATTTTCTTTCATCTCTGACACTTCTATTATAGAGAAAGAGCAAATAGCGATATTAAAATATTTTGTATTTTAATTTTATAATACTATATTATATATACTATTTTGACATGTAATTTTCTGCAGTAATTTAATGACCGCACGAATCTTTCTTCTAATTTCCTTTCAATGTGCACGAATCTGTGCACCAGGCCACTAGTATTAAAATAATGTCACCCATTTTCCATGACAAGTAGTTAGGAGATCGTGTGGTAAAGAAATAGAACTATGACAATCTCTTTTCTCTCTCCCAACTGAATTTTTACATCTTTGCTGTTGACCTATTTCAAGCCATATAACATGACTCCAATTTTTTACTACATGGCTATTAAATGCTGGCCCACAAAGGACTGTTATTCCTCAAACAATGAGAACACAGTGGTTCTCAACATTGTGAACATCTCAGAATCATTTTTGTAGAAACCTATGCCCAGGCCCTGCCCTAACCTAATTAAATCAGAATTCCTGAGAGTAGAAAATGTGTGGCTTCAGTGCTTTTAAGGTCCCCAGATGACTGTAATGTACATAGTTGTGAACTGTCTAAAGCCGTACTTCTCCAACTTTAATGTGCTTATGATTCATTTGGGGATCTTGTTAAATGAAGATTCTGATTTATTAGGTCTTGGATAGACCTCAAGGTTTTGGATTTTAATAGGTGACTATGAAATACTTCAGATGCCCATCTGCAGAATATACTTGTAGTAGCAGGGTCAGAGGTTCCCAAGTTGTGAGGCCGAGCCCTGCAGCATCAGCAGCATCTAAGAATTTCTTAGAAATGCAAATCTCAGACCCTACCAGAGACCTACAGAATCAGAAACTCTGAAAATAGGAGCCAAGTCACATTTGTTTTAACAAGCACTCCAAATAACTTTGATACACCTTCAAGAAGAACACTGATTTAAAAAAAAAAATATGTGCCTAAAGTCTGAACAACTGGCTGCATATGGCTGCACTAATACTTAAACTTTCCTACTTTACTTCTTATCAGCTTCCTTAAACAACCCTATAGAGTAACTAAAATAGATAGTTTAGGTGCTTTATAAAAGAGACTAAAAAGCTCAAAACATCTAAGGAATTTGCTCAAAGTCATATTGCATGCAAGGATAGATCCAAAATGGAGTCCACATCTTCTGAGTCTTACAAATTAACAGGCAGGGCACTCAGAAAAGAACAGGGCAAATGGTTGTAAGCCCCCAGGAATGGTCTGAAGGGAAGAGCTCTCTAAGGCTCAGGTAATGGCAGTGAGGGGACCAGCACACATTTGGACCACTTCCTATCAGATGAGTCACAGACATTTTTATGTGGCGCTCCGAGAGACCACAGCAAAATGCACTAATCCTTTTTTGCCTGAGTTTGCTATTATATAGAACCAGATTAAAGAAACACAATGTTTAAACCTCACCAAATGATTTTGTGGATGAGTCCGTCACTTTTCATAGTTTGCACCACAATTCTACAAATAATTCATTCAAAGTCAAATTACATACAACAGAGAAATCACCTTAATATGTGATGTGTGTGTGTGCGCGCGCACGCGCGTGTGTGTGTGTGTGTGTGTGTGTGTGTGTGTGTTAGTATTTAGGTGTTTTGTACTTACAGAAAAACAAATTATCACAATCTGCATTTGTTCCTCAGGCCATAAGTGACAACAAATGATATAACTCACAGGAACATAAACATCCTAAACATCCTTTAAAAACATGTATATAATATGCCATATTCCTAGATAATACACAGTATGCTATATTCCATTATTTACCAAATATATTTAATAAAATATTTTATGGACAATGGATGGTTCTTGAAATATCAGTAATAACCAATATATTTTGATTACCTTTAGTGATGTAGTTACAAAAACAAAAAAACCTTATGATTGTTCCAAGTTCTCTCTATAGACCCATGCCCACAAAGTTTGTTTTCACATAGAGAATTATAAGTTACAGAAAACCACATATCGCGTCAGGAGTTTGTTTGAGTGTTGACACTTTCTTAGTGAATGTAGGCATTCCAGAAGCCTTATAGAAGGGAAACTACTTTTTTCCCCTTGAAATGTGCATAAAACGTTTACATTTTATGGTCAATTAATCACATCTTTTGTGTTGATTCTTCTTTTGCCCCTAGAAACATGCAAGGGGAAAATACCTACATTTTTGAAAACTTAAAAAATTTAACTATCATAAACTTAGATATTAAGTTTCTTACAGCTAACACTTATTAGGTACATTTACATTTAAATGAGAAAAGTGTCATCACCATAGGAAGTATTATAATATCCCACAAACATCAACTAGAGTCAGAATTGTGAAATAAATAAAATTTCCATACCTCAAATTCAAAATATTGAACGTCACAATAGTGTGAAACACCTGCATTTTACCATAAATGTACTTATGCTATATATTCAGATATACATGCATTTATAATTTTGACTAAGTTACCTTAAAAACAAATACATTGAGATCAAGTATTTTATAATTATCTTAAAGATATATGCTGTTGATACTGAAAATATACTCTATGAGATTGTTGAAAATTAAATTTTAAAGATTCGATTGGAGCATTATCTATTTCTACTTTTCCCTTATCAAGAGAGCTACGTAGTTTCAACCTGCCAAGATAAACCAGGAGCTGAATCTGTATGGGTGCCTGAGAGCAAGGAGAGAGGGTTGGAAAGATTAGTGGTAGAAATCTCATCCAGTAACTGATGGACTCCTATACTGATAGGGGGTGGCAGTGAGTCAGGAGGGCTTTGTTCTGAAAAATATACCTGAGACTCCCCACCAATGAAGTCCTGTGAATCAGTGCATTACATACTTCACTGCTCATACAAATATAAACACAAATGTTGGTTCAGAAGGCCTTGGAAGTATCCCAGGTGCTACTGCTTTGATTCTTTGCCTTTGAGATGAAAGATGGTGTTGTGGTTTCCTTCAGCTCTTAAATAATCTCATAAAGGACCCAATAAAGTTCTACAATCTTCTTTGGGAAACAATAAGGTTAAATTTACATACATGAGAGTATCTCTCTTTCCATCTGGTGTTGTTACCTTCATTCTATACTCTTTTGTTTTCCCTCCAAAAGATAGAAGGTACAGAACAAGACCCCAAGACTAGTGTGCATTTTCCTAGCAAGATGGATATTTACATCAAATATCATAATTATATAAAAATGAGCATCAATTCACACACACACACACACACACACACACACACACACACACACACCAAAAAAACAAAAAACAAACAAACCACACATTCGTTTCATGGACATAAGGTAGTAAAGCTAAATGTTTTAGGGAAACGGTTGGCCAACCTTCTGTCATTGGGTTGGCCACCAGAATGACCAACCACCCTGGCTTCCTGATGCCATTTCAGATTATTCAGAGCCACACACTCACTGAGGGAGGATTTTCCCCCTTCACTTTCACAGTGCCAAACATCCACTGTGGCTTCCAATGAATCAATTTCTGCTTCCTCTCCTCCCCTGGAAGCGCATGCTCTCAGTAAAATGTCACAAATAAAGTAGAAGCAAGCCTTTCCCAGGGTGTACTTGTAAACAGAAAGCAAGAGCACCATTCTTCACCAGGAAACTGACCCACAAAGCTTACTGGATTCAGTTAAAGAGATTGAGAAGAAGGTCAGCTAAAAAAACAAAGGGAACTCTCTCTCTCTCATTACTTCTGATCAAGCTCCACCAACCCAGAAATAAAGCCTTGTCCAAAGCAAGGGAAATAAAAAGGAGGGCACATGAGGTGAGAGGTCTGGGGAAGCAAGGGACTCTCACAGGTGCCTACTTTGCATGCTCTGTGAGTCTATCTTCCCTTTTCTCGGGAATAACCGCTTCTATATTTATTCTCTTTTCTCACTTCCCCCAGTTCACACTGTAATGTCTACTAAAGTGTACAGCTTAAAACCTCCATTTCTTTTGAGCTGTAGACACACAAAAGCAACGTGTATATTATATATAGATATGTATGTAGTGAGACTGGCTCTCATAGACACAGACTTCTATGCATACAGTATATGGAAGTATAAGAATTCTTTTTTCTTTCTGAAATAACATTTCAAGGCTTATCTAACTCTTTGCTATCAAAAGCTCAGGATATAGGTGTTGCTGATGTAGGAAGAACTCACAAAGTTCATGGACATTTAAATAAAAACTTAGACATCCAGGGTATTCACTTCTCCCATACTCAATCTTATAATCAGTGAAAAAATATTTCTAGGATGGCACACATTTCTATACACTGCTTTATTAGCAAAGGGTTAATGATGTCAGGGAGTGTAAAGCTAGCGTGAAGACAGCATGCTTATGTGTTTGGAAAAACATTATCTGCACCATGTCCAAATCCCTCTGCAAACAGATAAATTACTCTATAAATCTTATTACTCCATGTGGATAAATCATGCAGGCAGGTTTACAAGGCTGGAGAGCTGGAAGAGAAAATCTGCTTTGGAGAGTAGGATCTTTGGGATTCATAATCATCCAATGCTCAGGAAATGAAGGAGTACTTACACATTAGGATTTCCTGAGTTTTTACATCTGCATCAACACACACACACACACACACACACACACACACACACACACACTCCTCTCTAACAAGGATAGAGATCCCAAAGCAGGACACTGTGACAGCCAACCACATTTATTTCTGAGAAAAGGAAAGAAAACTTTGCTGCTGTAGGCAGCTCTGCTACAGAACTGCTCCCTGATGCCCCAGGGTTTATGCACTATCAGCTCCTTGCACACAGATTAGAGGTTTATTTGCTATTGTATACTGGGGTTTTTATTGCCACAACAAGCAACATTAGCTAGATAGACAAACTGACATTGGGTCATCTTATTTGGAGGAAATGAGATTTTAAAGGCTCTCTAAGGAGAACAGGTTTTTTTTTTTCCATTCTTTTTCTTCTTTTTCTAAAATTTTTATTAGAATCTGATGGAAATTCAAGGAAAGCTAGGAAAAAGGACCAGGGGTATGTACAGGAGGTATAGGGGGTTAGAAAGAAGAGAAATACAGGAAAAGAAGCTTGAAGCTTTTTAGAACTAGAATTATGGTTAGGTTCTATTCGAGTTTCTCTAGCTCACTGTCCCTTACAGGGGTCAAACTGTTAAGGACTTGGGACTCTTCTTTTCCAAATTTCAATCCCAAGTTATATTTCAGAGTTTGGTAGAGCTGCACAGAGATAAGACTTGGAGGTCAGTAACCAACTTGAAATATCAATTTCATGCCAGGTTAATTCTCCCCTAACCTCTGTGCTTAACACTCCTATTCTTAAATATCTGCAATTTGGCATGTTCTATTATTTTCTTCTTGTTCTTCTCTTTATTCTTTTGTTGATTTCTATCCACATTCCAGAAAAGGCTCAGTAATTAACCAAAGTTCTAAGATTGATTTATTGCCTCAATGTCAATTAGAAGATGCTTACATCAAGTCTCCTATTGGACTCCTGCTGGGCAGAGGGGAGTCCTGATGTGCTTATTCACACACACACACACACACACACACACACACACACACACACACCATGGAGAATGCAGCACTGTGTACCAGTCTCTCAGAGCCATAATTCAACAACTCTTCTTTCCAATTAAGGAACCCCAACAAAACTCTGAAGCGCAAAGCATCTGCAATTGCAAAATCAAGAATACTGTCCAGAAGTCATTAACACCAGAGGGGAAGCCAGCATTTTCTTGGTCAGAGAAACAAGGTCCTCAGAACCAAACAACATTTAACCAACCCTCCTGGTCCTTGGTAGGGACCAAGGAATTCCCTTGAAATTTGTTGGCAGATACCTCGGCCAGTCAGTGAAAGACATACACACACAGGCACACGCGCGCACACACACACACACACACACACACACACACACGCCTGCAGCATGAGGAGCTGGAGTTCAAGGAGATCACACAGACACGGGCACGCACACAACATACACATACACACCACACACACACACACACACACACACACACACACACACACAGTAGAAAAGTTGCCCGAGAGCCCTACCTGAGGATGGCCGTGTCCCCCTGCCTCACGGTGATGTTGTCCGTGCCTCGATTAAAATCCACGCTGCGAACAGGCAGTCCTGTGGGAAGAAGGCAGAGCAATCTCAGTAGGACCAGCGGCAACTGTTTCCGATCAGGCTGAACTCTGCCGACCATGGTGGCCACGCGAGGTGAGGGTCCTGGACTCTGGAGGGTGTGCGCACTGCTGAGCCGAGGGGGCTTCACCAACGGAGGGCTTTCATCAACAGCAAAGGCAGAACGGCTCAGCCAGTTTGTGGTCCTTTCCACTTTGCCTCTCTCTGTCCCTCTCCCTCGCTCAGTCTCTTTTCCCTCTAAGACTTAACAAAGCACTCATAAAACCCAAGCAAAGGGGGTGAAAGTCAAAGGAACACAATTTCAAAAGAGGGAGAGTACAAATATAAAACCCTCTAGAAAAAGATGAAGAGAAGGCTGCCAACGGAGGGTGTTCTCCAGTCTATTCGGGGCTGGATGCTCCTTTGCCAGTGTCTGTCTGAGTTGAGCTCCTTCCCTCTGTAACCCACTTTCCCGGGCTGGCGGGTGGCAGCAGGGAGTGTAAAGAAACCCACACAGCAGCGGCAGCAGTCCAGAGCCTCTCTCCCCCCTCCTCCCTTTCCTGTTTCTCTCTCCAGTCCCTCCCTCTCTCGGCTCAGCACCTCCCCCTACCCCCACCGATTTCAACAGCCCCTCCACGTCACTCCCACCGCCCGCCCCTTGGCGTGGCCCCTCGCTTCACACAACTGCCCCCTTCAGCAGCGCCAGCCTCAATGAAAGCCTGATGCACCTTTAGGTTGTCAGGACAACAGCTCCATTCGAGGTCTGGCTGATTTCCTTAAGAAGAGGGAATGGTGCTTGGAGATACTGTGCAAGAGAAAGGGACAAGGAGAGAGACTCAGGCTATGAAAGAATGGGAGCAAGAGTCCCGGAAAGGAGAGGGAGAGGGAGAAAAGGAGGAAAAGGAGATGAGAAGAAGAGAAGGCAAAGCGTGACAGAGGAAGGGAGTGAAACAGAGAAGGGCAGGAAAGCATGGGGGGTCGAGGGGGACCTGTGCTGAAAGATGGGATGAAGAATGTAAAACAGAGAATAAACTTGACAACGGAGGCTAAAATTAAAAGCCAAAGTTGATTTCAAAGTTAAACATTCCTGGCAACTGACTTTGCATGCTCATAGCTTGCTCCTCCTTGCCTCTCTCCTGCCTTCTCACTTACAGGATTAAAAAGGTTTATTTTCTCTTCTTCCCTTATCCCCTCCCCCTCTTGGAGCCCCCTTATGAAAGATGGATTGGAGACAATGCTGGTATTGAGTGGTCTGGGGTGTGAATGCTTGGTTTGTCTTTTCCACGGGCCAGCCTCAGCAGCTGATCCCTGATCCCTAAATCAACCTCACTCTCCAGGAAACCCTCATGCAGTCCCACACAGGAAGGACAGTATTAAGGATGATTGTTTCAACTTCATGCTGCTGTGGCTACCCAAGTATCTACTGGCACTTTCTTCTTGAAATGTTCATAAGTGAGGAAGGCAATTTGTATCAGAAGGCTTGTCATTTACATGGTGACATTAAGGCTGCATAGGGCACTCCAGTAAATGGCAGTTTCCCATCATTTGTTATTCCTTCTACTCCAAGAGTCAAGCCAAGTGATAAGGCCACAGGGGCTTAAGCTATTAGTCACTCTTGTGGGAGCCTCAAGGTGTTTATTAGACACCCCCCTCAGAATTGACACTGAGGGTACAAAATGGACCAGCCAATGACCTCTACTTTTGTTTTTAAATTTTATTTGAATAGTTAAGACATCAACATGATGCAAAAATATGAAGTGGTACAAAATGCTATAGAGTGAACTGTAATTATCTTTTCTATGACTGTTTTAGGCAACCCATTTCTCCAGTTTGGAAGCAACAAATATTTCTAGTTTCTTATACATCTTTCCCTAAATATTCAATTACATACAAGTACACACACACACACACACACACACACACACACACACACACACACCACTCACACAAATGATTAGCCAAGGATATCTGAAATGTTTAGGAATTATTCTCAAGCCCTCTAGAATACAAGCCATACGGAGGCACTTACTATGCTGACACCTGCCTCGTCTCCACAGAATATTCAAAGTATTTATCTACTACATTTTATCAATTTAAAAGGCAGATACACTATTTTAGATTATGAGAGGGGAGCAAGGAAAACCTACTTTTTTTTTTTTTTTTAAGAATTTGAAGGATCAGGAACAGAATTGTCAAAAATTCAAGATTGATGGAGCTCATTTTTCTCTGTACTATACATTACATTTATATAAACTGAGCTGTTCTATATTGGGGATGATAATATGCCAATGGTGTTTCACCACTAATTTTAACTCAGATGGTCAAAACTTGGAATGGATTTTTCCACAGAAAAAAAATGGTTATGTGGTTAGCTGAATTAAAAAAAAAATTCTGTAGTTCCCAATATCAGTGGGAAAATTAGCTTCCAAGTGGAGATGCAAATTATATAAGTCTCTGCCAAGATTGCAGGGAAAAGAGCACCCACCTCCACCCACCACTTCCAGCAGGCTTGAAAAATACCCATAGGTTTCTTCTGAGGTTTAGAGATGAAGGGTTGGCTTAGACAAAGGCTTAGATGTAATACCTTCTTTGGGAGGTTGGTGTTTCTCCAATGTCAGGAGGAAGAAAAGAAAGACACAAAGGACTGGGGCTACTAGAACATATATTTCCATTAATGATGCTAGATGAACGGTATGACCTTCTACCCCCAATGGTAGAGACTCTGAAGGGATGGATCAGATATATCAAGAGTAAGAGTATCCTCTTGTATCAGAGGACTATGCTTTGAATGAGAGAGAAAGATGTTTTTTCAGGCAAGGAGGAAGTATGGTGGGGTGGTAGCATAATATTTGTAGGAGATATTTGTGCATGGTGGTTGACTAATGCGTATACCAGTAATCTCAAGTCTCCAGGAGGACTTGTCTGGTCCTAGGATGAAGCATAAATTTTAACATACTAGGGTACAAAATAATTCATACTAAAGTAATGGGAATGTGGAATGTATAGCAAAGCAATCAGATCTGGAGCTTGTCTGTACAATCATCCTGAGAAAAGGATGTATTAAGTTAATCAGGATTATAATCAGAATTGTAATAGACATGCCTAACATTCCTAAGAGGATAAAATCATAAGTACATATTGTCTAAAAAAATCAAATAATGTAATTAAAGTTTTTTAATACTTTCAATAAATAAAGTCCAATTCCTGCCAACTTTTATTAAACTAAATTGACTTACTGTGTGCTCTGGAAGACACACAAAAAAGACTACATTTTTAAAATGCTCTAATTTAGACTGTTCCATAATTCAGACTGGATTTCTGAACAATTTCAAAATCATGAAGTTTATTATGTAATTAATTATTTAATATTTATAATTTACGTCCAGGTGGCACTTCACGTATAACTTTTAAACCCAACCGTTGGCACAGAGGGGACACTCTATAATATATATAAGAATAGAGAAATGATTGACTGTCCAAGCGACTCACATGGCTATCTCATCATTTCCAAATAATAAATCTATTTGTGGGTGTAATAGCGACTTCCACTTCAACTTTATGCCTCCCAGGACCCTTCCCATTTGCAGTCCCTTAAGGAACCTTCCTAGTTTTCTTTCCTCTAATAGAATCTAATAAATTCTAGTGAATTAAATAGTCACTATATATGGAGTAACTTATCTCATCCTAATGGTCATCCCCCAAAACCACTCCAATACTGACTCCTCTGTTTGCATTCCTAAGAAACATCGAGAAAGAAACAAGTAGGTGAGTTATTGAAATTTATATAAGCTATTTTTCTTTAAACCACTATAGACATTCTTCCAAGAGGGCTGGCAAAAATGAACATACTTTCAGGTTATTTGTGAGGCAAGTATGGCTGTTAGCCATGGGAAACAGACATCATTGTCCAAGTAAGATGATCTTAACTACTACTTTAAAATAACATACTGCCATTCTAAAAGAGGCTTTAGAAGATTTGGGCACTCTCCAGGGACAAATGCTGCAGGAAAAAACAAAGACTGGCTAATGTCTCAGCACCCTAAGAAGCATGGAAGGTTTATTCTCCTATTAGCTTTGTAAGGTAATAGGCTCACAAGAAATCCAGATGCAGCCTGGAATATACAGCTAATTTAGCTACACAGCTTACATTTTATGCTAAACTTGTCTATAATATTATTAATATACCCCTCTACATCTCTATAGTTGTAAGGTCTTAATCATAATAATGCCAAGCTTGTACTTTACTTTCATAAGTGGTATTAGCATTTCCATATGAACCAGAAACACAGAATTGTTAATACTTCTCCTTAGGATTCCTGCTATGACATTCTCAATGATTTCATCCTAATTTAATAATGTTCAAGTATCTCAGTTTATGCGCACAAGCAAGGCACTATTTTGCGTGAATTTCCTTTGAAATTTGGCTTCTTTGAATACAGTAGCTTCATTCACATGTGTCCCCCTGCCTAACAAAATCTATCAGTGACAAGTCAATTAAATATTGTTCAAATCCTTACTGTAGAACCCTCAGCAATGCAAAACACTCAATCTATGTTCTGCACAATTAAAATTGCTCTTTTATGGTTTGTTTTTAGTTCATGCTTTTGTGATTCATTGTTATCATATTGGTCTACTGTTTCTTTGTTCACTCATTCTGTTTTGGTAGGTATCAGTGCTTAGATCTGTCCAAGTTTTCAAAAGCTCTTTAATTCTTGAGCTGCTGAAGACTTATTCTCATATATACACCTTATTATTTCTTAAACGTCATACTCATTAGCCCTTGTACCTTCCTCTTTTATAGACTGCCAATTTTGCCACCATGTGTAAGGAGATGGCCATTGCTAACTAATGCTGCATCTACATTGCTGCTGTGCTTTATAATCCTCACATATGGGTAGACTATTGCAACATCTGGAAAGATGGAGGTATAGCATCTTCATTACAGCAAGATGTTAATACAAGCAAGTGATCAGGTCATTATATCTATGTCCTCTATTTATGGTTGCTGTAGTGACTTGAATTCCTACCATAAAAAAAAATAGCCGAAGAGAAATGAGGAAGAGTGGAGGCGAGTAAACAATTCCATACACTGACATGTCCATGTAGGTTGATCACTCAATATACTTTAATTGATATGGTAGTGAATCAAGACACTGTACATTCTTAAAAAAAAAAACCCAAACAAACAGGTTTTTGTGGCTTTTTTTTTTTTTTAAATCTTAGAGAGGAAGGGAGAGGCAGAGATAGAAATATCAAGGATTAGAGATAATCATTGATTGGTTACCTCCTACAGGACCCCCACTGGGGATTGAGTCCATCACTAGGGGATGTGCCCTGACCAGGAATCCACTTGTGACTTCCTGGTTCATAGGTTGACACTCAACCACTGAATCACGCTGGCCAGGCTAGAACTTACATTCTTGAGGCAGAAATAGACATAAAACAAGTAAATAAATATTAAGATTACTTTGGAAAGTAAAGGTTATAGACAAAAATGTGTATATAGAGAAAGATATAGAGAAAATGGCCTGGAAATGTGGTGAGGAAAACATACGTTCGGAAATCTAAGAAGGCAGCCATGTAAATATCTGTAAAAAGACCTTTCCAGATCAAAGAAATAGCATGTGCAAAAGCCTTGAAGCAGGAATAGGTATGTCATACACTAGGAATCTAAACAAGAATAATACCCCTAAAATGGAGTTTGTGTGTATGTTGTGGGAGGTAGTTGGAAAAAGCCGATGAAATTAGAAATTGGGGAGGGGTCATAATGAAGAGATTCTGAAGTAAGGAATTTAGATTTTATTCTAGTGACTTGAATGGTACGTAAAATACTTTAATAAAGGAATTGGGATAATCTGATTTACATTTTAGAAAGATTGCTCTGAATAGCACATGAAGAATAGATTGTAGAATGATAGTAGAAACAAGAAGACAAATAGAAGAAAATGTTAGTCATCCCATAGTAACAGGCTTAGATTGGAAGAGGGGGAGGCAACAATGGAAATGGAGAGATGATTGAGTTAACTAGACTTTTTATGATGGAAAGACCCATACTCTCTCACAAGTGATCAGTATTTTCCACATACCAGCATTCTCTCTTACTGTATTAGTTCAATACTGGTGTTCCCTTGTAGAAAGTCAACCCTCATCAAATAAAAGCTGACAGATTGCCAAGTAGAACACCATTTATACCATATAGTCAGAAAAAAATAAAGTGTCCTTCAAATATAACTTCACTTATCCTTTAATATGTTTATTACATGTTAATTAAATGTAATTATAAGAAAGTGCTTTGGCCGAAACCGGTTTGGCTCAGTGGATAGAGCGTCGGCCTGTGGACTGAGGGGTCCCAGGTTTGATTCCGGTCAAGGGCATGTACCTGAGTTGTGGGCACATCCCCAGTGGGAGATGTGCAGGAGGCGGCTGATCAATGTTTCTCTCCCATTGATGTTTCTAACTCTCTATCTCTCTCCCTTCCTCTATGTAAAAAATCAATAAAATATATTTTTTTTAAAAAAGAAAGAAAGTGCTTTGTTACATATTAAGAAGTTTCTCACAAGATGAGCAGACACTAATTGCTAGAATTTACGAAATATTTCCTTACATATTTATTTAGCAGGCAGTAGCTATCCTGGTAAATCTAAATAGAATGCCTACTTACATATCTTGTGGCTATAAATCATGTAAATAACACTAATATGTTTTCTCAAGGGTTTACTGACAATATTGAGTTTCAGGACAACTCTATTGTTAGCTCATTATACCAGTTGTACCGGTTAATAATGAGGACTTTGTAATCAAAGAAAACACAATAATTTCAAGAGAAACATCAAAATGCTTTATTCAAAGTAATGTCCATTACTAGCTACACATTTTCCCCATCTTTCAGGTACTTTGTGGATACCGTCCCAATAGAACTTTCCTTGTTTTGAGGCAAACCATTCAGAGACTCAATTTTCCACTTCTTCGTACATTTTGAAGTGCTGCTCAGAAAGTGCATGTGCCATCGATCAGAACAAGTGGTAATCTGAAGGAGCAAGGTCTGGTGAATATGGTGGGTGGGTTAATACTTCCCAAGCAAGATCTTTTAACGTGTCTTCAACTGGTTTTGAAGTGTGTGATGGTGCATTATCATGACGCAAAATTACTTTGCCATGTCTTACGATCAAAGCGTGGTTCAAATTGATTATTTGTTGTCAGTAGCTGTAGCAATCAGTATTAAAGGTTTCACCTGGTTTTAGAAGCTCATAATACACCACACCTTCCTGATCCCACCAAACACAGAGTATTGTCTTCTTTCTGAAGCAATTTGGACTTGTAGTCGATGTTGATGGTGACCTGGATCAACCCATGATTTTGTGCATTTGGGATTCTCAAAATAAATCCACTTTTAATCACTAGACACAATATAATGCAAAAAAGTCTTTCTTTTGTACTGTTGAAGCAACATTTTACTGATGACTTTTCAGTTTTCCATTTGTCTTTTGTTCAGTTGATGTGGAACCCCTTTTCCTTACTTTAAAATCTTTCCCATTGCTTATAAATGATCGAAAATTGTTTGCTGAGAATGTTTAATCTTTCTGCAAGTTGTTTTTGAGTTTGACATGCATCTTCATCTAATAATGCTTGTAAATTTGGTCTTCAAACTTTTTTGGTTGACCTGGACATTGTCTTTCACATCAAAATCATCACTTTTAAAGTGTTTAAACCAGAGTTCACAAGTATCTTGAGATGGAGCATGTTCACCATAAACTTCCTGAAGTATTCGATAACTTTCAGCAGCACTTTTCTTCAAAATAAAGTAATGAATTAAAACTTCTCACAAATGCTCTTTTTTTGGCATGAAATTTGACATTTTTGAGCGTAAAAATATCTATGATGTTAACACCTTCAGAAAATTTGAGATAGGAAGTTTTGAAGCTTGCTGTCAATACAACAAAATAGCATACATATAAAATGGCATATATATCAATATATTAGTATATGTAACTCCATCTATTAAAAAAATTCACATTATTAGCCAGTACACCTGGTATTACTCAAAGGGTCCCAGAAGTTTGCCTGCTTAAAAGTATCTTACTTTCCTATTTTCAGCCCTCTTTTCTTTTAGTCATGAATGTAGGAGCATTGTCTACTCTACATAAAAGAGGATTAAAAATGTGTCTCATGTTGCCATATATAAAACAATTCATTCAAATAATCAATAGTTTTGAGACCTATTATATGACAGGCACATACTAAGCTCTGGGGAAACAATAAGGTACAAAATTGATACCCTGACCTCATGAAATCTCATGAGGAGTATGTCATTCAAAGCCCCTCTTCAAGAGGGACCAAACATCATCTTTGTACAAGTATGAGGCAGGAATTTCAAACCTGCTCTTCATTACAGACCAGGACCAAAATTAATCAACACATATGCCCGAATCTCTCTGCTGCTGAGCAGTACTACAAAATAGTAAAATCCAGAGTACTTGTTCTTAGGAACACAGGAGCTGACAAACAAGATGGAGTCGTAAGATGAACGCACATGAGACAGGTAATAAGATGGGTCAGTGAGTGATTGAGGACTAAATTAGAAAGAAGCAGAACCAAAACATAAAGGTAGTTTAGAAAAGGTAATAAAAAAAGAGATTTCTTGAAGCCAATAGAAGACATGTAAAAGGACAATGGAGAAAGGCAACATCTTATGCAAAGGATGCAAAGCATAACCATGAGACCCAGCCTGAAACAGTGGAACTGGAGGAAGACTTACCTGACTAGCAGTGGGTTGGAGAGAGAGAAAGTTGGAGGAGAGACTGCATAATCGAGAATCCTAAATTCCTGCATGAAGAATCACACTGATCGTCTCACAGAGGGTACCTCAGATAGTGAAGTGAGATACTGACATCTTAGGGAGATTATTTTTGGCAATGAAAAATCAAAGGTTAGAAGAAAATTGAAGAAAAACAAAACTAATTAGAAGATTAACAAAGTTGGTGACATAATGAGAAAGGGATAAAGATCGTTGATTATGTACACCGCTGCTTTCTAATAATGATGAGAAATGAATTCCTTCCTGGGACTTTATATTAGCAGTGGAGGTAAGTTGTGGATAAGGATGTGGGGGTAGAGATGGGGAAAAGTTAGAATGGAAAATGACTGTTTTTTTGTAAGTTGGGTGCAGTGAGGGTTTTGACAAGCATATTAATGAGTTTGGCTTTATTTTGAATGCAAAAGGGAGCTTTTACAAGTTTTTAGTAAGCCAGTGACATAATCAGGCCTGTGTTTTAAAAAGATAACTAACTGGCAGTGGAGTGGAGATGAACTGGGGCAAGTCAAAGTCAGGGAAGACCAGTTACAATGCTTCTGAAATAGAACAGGCAAGAGATGACAAAAGCAGGCAACAGCGCAATGACAGTGGAAAGAGAAAAGAGGCAAAGACTTAGAGGAATTTCACAGGGGGACTGATGGGACTTGTCAATTAACTGTGTATAAAAGTTGAAGGAGCAGGAAGGGCACAACAGTCCTCTATGTATTTTTTTTTTTCTCAAAGACCAGGCTGATGGAATGGAAAAGCAGAGTTAAAAAGCTAGTTTCAATGAAAATTTGAAAATTCTACTTTTAGAATTCTGGGTTGGTTCCTAAATTGGTACCCGAATAGCCTGTACCTCCAGATGGACATGCTCAGGAAGCTGTCACAGGAATATGACAATCTTCAGAGGATGTTCTCTCTGAATTCTGCAATAAACTAAGCCCCAGGATCAAGATTTTTCTCCCATAGTTTTCCTTCTGTTTTCTTTTGCTTTCTCTCATATCTCTTTGAAACTTCAATATATAAATATAGCATTGATCAAGTGACATATTAGTCAATAATACAAACCTCATTTTGTTTTTAAAAATATATTTGCCGAAACCGGTTTGGCTCAGTGGATAGAGCGTCGGCCTGCGGACTGAAAGGTCCCAGGTTCGATTCCGGTCAAGGGCATGTACCTGGGTTGCGGGCACTTCCCCAGTGGGAGATGTGCAGGAGGCAGCTGATCGATGTTTCTCTCTCATCGATGTTTCTAACTTTCTATCTCTCTCCCTTCTACTCTGTGAAAAATCAATAAAATATATTAAAAATATATATATATTTGCACATAGCAATTAACTGATTCTACTATGTTCTAAGAAGTAATATAATCTGATCTTGTCTCCCTCTGGTGGTTGCACAATGAGGTATCATGGATCTTTTTAAGCCAGAGTAATAGTACAAATAGAAATATCCAGTAATAAATGCCTATTTCTCTAAGGCTAATCTACATTGCTTCAAAACAATCCATAGCTATGTTTAAATTTTTAAGCAAGTAATAAATAAATAAATAAATAAACAAACATCAGTTGGACAAACAGATAATAAGGCAAAGACCACCCAATTTCCTGTTTGAATATAGTTGTGGTCTTATATCACCTGAAGCTCTAGAATCATAGGCAAGGTTTGATATGATTTTCAGGGATGCCAGAGTATTATACATTGTGTCAGCAAAACTGGAGTGGAATTCCTCACCTCCTGACTGCCTGGCACTCTCTTTTCTTCTTCCTTAATGGCCTCCATAGACAGTCTACTACAACTCTCTGGCTAGTCACCTGACATACTACTCTCCAGTTATCTCCATTCATGATGGATAGTCCCATTCTCTTTAGCAGAAAAAAACAAAGCTGATTGAAATAATTTATACTTATGTGGGAGTGACTTGTAAATACCAACCTCTGAAGAGATAATGAACATTATACAAGAAGAGTTTCCTAAACCCAGTAATTTTCTAATAGGGAAAATATGTAAAAATGGTATTTTTAAATGAGAGTCCTTTTGCCACTTTTATTTCTTACTGACATGAGATAAAGACCTTTGGGCCAAAATTTTTGAAAGTACTTTAAGACTTCTAAAATTAAAATAAAATAAAAAAAAAATCTACATGATTTTAACCCATTAAATCATACCTCCTCCCACCCCACCTCCCCCGACACACATACACAAGAAAACTCAACTTAAAATGCTCTAATTTTAAGACTTGTCTATGCTACATAAAAGAAAGACAATGCATCAACTCAATGCATTGTGCCTACTAAAAAACTTTTTGTACAGGAAATACATATCGGTCAGTAAAAAATAAGAATATAGTGAAATATTATACAATACATATATGCACACATAAACAAATATAGACAATTAACAACTCAAAACATAGACAATGTCCAATACACTTAGTAAATATTCCCAACAATAATTTATCAGTTAAAACTTTCACACAGTTATTATTTTCAATAGCAAAATCAAAATTGGAGTCTTTTTCTTCAATGATGTTCTCTTTTTCTCTTGCAAAAAGCATGACAGAGTATTGATTTTAGGATAGAATCAGTACTTTACAAGCTTTTTTGTGATGTTTGAAAGCAATGAAAATGACCAGATATGAGGGCTATTCACTATTTCAGGAAAAATAGGTTAAAGGTAGAGCTTTGATCTAGGAAATATCTAGCTTAGATAGAAGGTCAGTTTGTGGAGGTAGAAGGATAGAGAACATGAGAACCAGGTACAAAGATTTGGATTGTGACAACACTAAGTGAACAAGGGAAGTGTGAGCCAACATCTATAATAATAAAAACGTAATATGCTAATTAGACCAGATATCCAAACGACCTTCCGGACATCCTTCGGATGACCTTCTGGACAAAGCTGGGGCTGTAAGGGCCAAGTCAGCTGCCGAGGCAAGCAGCCTCAGCTGCGAGGGCTGAGCCCCTTGCATTAATTTTATGCATTGGGCCTCTAGTCCTATATAATAAAAGGCTAATATGCAAATCCACTGAACAGCAAAACAGCCAGTCGCTATGATGCACACTGACCACCGGGGTAGATGCTCAATGCAGGAGCTGCCCCCTGCTGTTCAGTGTGCTCCCACATGGGGAGTGCTGCTCAGCCAGAAGCCCTGCACCATCAGTCAGACATCCCCCAAGAGCTCTCAGACTGCAAGAGGGCATAGGCCAGGCTGAGAGATACCCCTCCCCCGCAAGTGCACAAATTTTGTATGCCAGACCTCTAGTATGAAATAAGAGGAAAAAAAAATAAGGAAGCAAAGGACAACTTGCAATGTGATCAATTATTTCCTAAAATACGACATTTTTATTCATCAGCTGATGTGAGACCATCTAATGCTGGTGCCCATTTCAATTCATACGGTGACTGAGCAAGATGATTTTTCTCGAGACAAAAGTGTCCACCTTGCTAATAAGGAACAGCAATAAGTGATGATTTGTAATGTTTTCCACTCCTACCAATTTGATTTATATTATTTTGGTTTGTGATATTATTAGCAATAGTATTTGTTAATTTAATTAAATAACAAAAATTTACTGATCACTTACTTTGGAAGAAGGTACTTACTCTGAAAGATCTGTGGGAACCATTCAGTATGGTCTCTATAAAAATATTCCTCTGTAATAAGGAATTTTAATCTTGTTAGGAAAAGAAAGTCAATAAATTAGTGAATGACTCAAAACCAGTATGCAATTAAGTCTGAAATTTTGAGAAAAGAGCTTTAAATGCAGAGAAATGCAAGTATGTGGAGATCACTTCAATCTTCTATGTGTCAGTCAGGACACTAGGCACTGAGGTCACAGAGGAGCCCAGGGAAAGACCCCTGCTCACAAAGAATGCACAGCCTTGAAAGAGATGCAAATGGTTGGGCAATGACAATGAGTATGAACTGTGCAAGTACCCACATGGTAGCTGAGCTGTGACTTAAAAGAGAATTCATCTGAGAGGAGAGGCCTAGGGGATGGAGACCTTAAAGATATCTGGGATACTAACAGTTGGGAATGAGTGTAAAGTTCATAATGGTCAACAAGAGAGATAAATGCTGACTTAGTATGCAACATCTTGGGCAGGGAAGAAAGTGCCCCCAAACCAAAAGGGTACATGTTGGGTAGTAGTAGAAAACTTATATAGATGAAGAGTATGGACATGGATTATAAAGCATTTTAAAATACCAAAAAGGGATATCTAAACTTAATGCTAGTAAACAAGAGTGTTTTATTTTCTTGTGCAAGTTCTTGAAAGTGACATTTGGTGTGGCACTTTATAAAATGGAGTGAGGATATTGTCTCAGTAACTCAGGCTTCAAAGATAATGAACTCACAGTGAGGATAAAGAAGTATATAAGAGATACAAAGGAAGAGTCAAATGCAATTGATGATTGAATATATGAAATGAATAAAAGAAAGATATGCAAGATGAGTCTTGTGATCCCCCTTGGGTTTCTGAGGAGTGGATAATTACTGATGGAGATTAGAGAATTAAAAAAGCAGAGCAGAGTGTTTGGGGAAATGGGAGAGGGAGTAACTAATCCTTCCTAAGCATCCGCCTTGCCATTTGGTTAGCTACTGCTACTGGAGAGATTGTTTGTTGATGAATTTGGCTGCATTAGCACAATCTGTATGAATTTCCCAGATGTGCATAATTAAGAAAGTTAAAATTTCAAAAAGAAACCATCTGATCTTTTCAGTATTGATGCTTATATTTTAATTACTCATTAATAAATTAGAATTAATTATTTGCTAATGTCCACTCTCTAAAAATGTGATACACACTTTGGAACATAATAAACACAACACCTGAGGTGAAGTGGACTTTACTTACTGAAGTTTGATTGCCTTAAATTTCTGCTTAATATAACCCTTAACTAGCTTTTCCTAGTTCTCACTAGATCTCATCCTCAAACTCTCAGAGTCCAAAATATTCAGGCTATGCTCACTATATTTGATTATTCATCATAATCCTCTGCCCTTGAGCTTCTTATACCTTTTCTTATGCTAATCTATTCCTAACTGGGGCCAGGCCTTTTTTTAAAAAAAAAAATCTGTACATTTCAAAATGCATTTGGAATATTAAATAAAGTTATAAAATAGTTTTTCCATTGATAAATAAATAATGAGCTTTATGTTGGGAATGTTAGATTTGTTTAAATATTAAAGAAGAAATGTACACAAGATAGTTATAAATATGGACCTGTAGTAAAATAAAGTTTGTGGAGTCATCAGTGTCAAGGTGAGAGTTGAAATGTAGGTGTGTGTGTGTCTGAGAGATTGAGCAGAGCCTAAGAACTGCGCCTTGGGTAGGGTTTGCCATGTTGGAACAAGTAAACAAGGAAGAATCAAGGAGTGTGTTCCTGGAAAGCAGCAGGCCCAGTATGAATCTCCTTTCATCTGTAGATCATAAAGTGCTTTCATATTCATTTGTCTTTATTTGACACCCTATTGCACTCCTGAAAGCTCTTTGGAAGAAAGATGTTATAAATGTCAGGTATTAAAATAATAAACATAAAAACAATATTAGACATTCAAGATCTTTAAATAGAAGGAAGAGTGCTGCCTATATTCATCACTAAGTGGTTTTAATCAATATCAAAGAATAATTAGGACTCAGGGTAAAGAAAGGACATCCTTATATATGCAATGAGATGATAAACACCCTGAGGAAAAGGGGGTGGTCTCCTCTCCAAATGCACCCCTCATCTTATCCAAAGTCCCATTAGGCCTGCCACTAATTCAACAGATGATTCCATAGATTCATCAACAGATGAATAGAGAGATGATTGCTACATGTATAATGGGACTTCCATGTTCCCAAGAGAAATTCTAACATCACAGGCACTAACTTCATCATTAGCAGATGATGGACCTTTATGAAAGGAATGATTTAAATACATGTTTGATGTGTTTGTTTTTTTCTAGTACACAACTGAAATGGAATCTGTTTCCTAAAATGCCACTTCACAGTAGTTACTCCAATTTGCAAATATGGTTTGAAATTCTGATATCATGCAAGCATTTTACAAGTGAAAAAAAAATCACTTTTGATAACCAGCACTAAATTATCATTTACCAAGAAACATTTATTTTGTTTATGTTTGTAGCAGTTTTATTCATAATTGTCAAAAATTAGAACAACCTAAAATGTCCTTGAGCAGGTGGCTTGATAAACTGTGATATATCCAGATATTGGAATATTATTCAGTGCTAAAAACCAAGAAACATTTAAATGCAATTTGAGCCGAAACCGGTTTGGCTCAGTGGATAGAGCGTCGGCCTGCGGACTGAAAGGTCCCGGGTTTGATTCCGGTCAGGGGCATGTACTTGGGTTGCGGGCACATCCCCAGTAGGAGATATGCAGGAGGCGGCTGATTGGTGTTTCTCTCTCATCGATGTTTCTGACTCTCTGTCTCTCTCCCTTCCTCTCTGTAAAAAATCAATAAAATATATTTAAAAAAAATAAAAAATAAATGCAATTTGAAAAGATATAGACTATCAACCCCCATACAAACACATAGAGACACACATGTGCAAAAATATGTCTACCACAAATATACCAACAACTGGATAGTTGGTGACTTATTAAGACTTATTATTAACCAGTTAGTAATTTATACAATAACTCATTAATTCAATTAAAACTTAACTATGTAATTGGCAGAGTTTAAATTTCAAGTTTGCTTCTTAATTTTGTTTGTGGTGCTTCCAGATGGGGCAAATGAGGTACCAGAGAACTGCAGATTGAATACTTGAGCTTCAACTCTATGAGAGATGTTTGAAGAAGGAAGGATAATGTGCCTGGTGCTATCTTTGGTATTATAAGTAGTTTGTGAGCTCAAGTGTTCATACTTGACAAATGCAAATCCTACAGATATTCAGATATGAATGGAAGATTTGGTACATCTCCATCATATTTCCCGTCATTAAATCTTGCTGTCACTTGGAACTTGGGGCTGTGTACGACACTTATTCTTTATCATCTCTACTTCCCTAGGCAGAGCCAGCCAGACAGAGTATTTTAGTGTACTATATGTCAATGTGCTTTTAGCAGTGCCTTTTCTTATCTGAAATTTAGAAAAAGAAAGGTGTCATTAATTTTTAAAGAAAAATGTCAAATTTATATCCTAACAATTCTATTAGCAAATGGCAAAGAAATACATAATTTGCAATTATTTTCCTATTAATGAGTCTAAAATGTTTTCCTTTATTAAATAAAAAATATGCTAGCTTAATCGCATCTCATAAACTATTATTTTATTCCCTAAATCATGAGTTTTAGATCAAACAGGCTTAACTGTGTCTCTCATTCCCCTCGGCCCCCATTGGATGGAGACCTAGCTATCATACAGTCTAGCTTCTTAATTGTATCAATGGAATAACAGAGATCCAGAGATTTTTTAGAGGTCTTGCTCAAGATCACACAATAAATCCTAGCAATGCCAGGATGAAAAAGCACTTCTTATTCTCAGTTCAGAACTCTGAACTACTCTGACAGACAGGCATAGGGGAACATACCATATATGCTATGTGCACAGGTATGTGTATGTGTATACTTTTGCTTAGTCTCTTTCCAGAGAAATTAACCGTACCTTCTTCCCATCCTCCCTGCCTCCAACTTTTCTTTATGCAGCAAATTCTTACTCTTTAATCAAGACCCAGTTCAAACAGCATCACTTCCTTCTCCCTGGCCCATTTCGTGCAGTACTCACTGCTTTATCCTCCTTGTGAGCACTTGAGTCATTTGGGTAGCACAATTGTCAAACATATCAGAGTTCTTTGCAAATACTTCTACTTCTCTGAGCTGGTAATGAAGTATCATCACGACATCATGAAGTTCTTAAGGATAGGAACCATAGCCTATTTGCCTTTGAATGCATGGTGCCTAGTGCAGTGCTTAATGGTGATGAGTGCTCACAGGGGTTTGCAGAAATGACTCAATTTCATTTAAATCAGTTGAGTGAAACCATATCCCTCAGAGTATATGGTGGAACTAAGAATTTTACCTTTACTCTATGCTTCATCTTGCCTTTGTTTTAATTCATCTGGAATGTTTACAAAGTACATAAGGACCTTACTTTAACAAGTTCTTTGTAAGATAGCGGGGGTGGGCCAGGTATTATTTTTCAGAAGCAACACCGGCCTATGGACACAAATTCAATAACCTAGATGAAATGAACCACTTCCTTGAAAGACAAAACAACACTGGCACCTACATCTCCCATTAAGTCTTATTCTGAAACAAACAAACAAAAAAGAGTAATATCTTCTCAGGACCTATAGGAACCTTCTGCTATCTTCCTGTTAAAGATAACATTTCTCATCTATTTAGAGCTATTTTGTTAAAGTCATCAGAGATGATCTGAAATTTCTTAAGTGGGTGATGCTTCAGTTAATGATCTGTTCACTTGCCTTAGATTTGCCACTGTGGAATATAGGAACTCTTTCTGTAAGAATCTACATTGATTATTCAGAGAAGGCTCCAATTTTGGAATATGTGAATAAGACCTTTGAGGACAGGACAAAGAAGGGCTAGCCATCGAGTTCAGCTATGTCTTTCATGAAAGATTGTGGAAGGTCATTTAACCTATGCTATATGTCCAAACCTTGCAGTCTAAACTATGACATATTTAGTTTGGTGGGGAAGTTTGGGCGAGGGTCATTCACATAGGGTTTGCCTTTTTATTTTATTTTTTTAACATGTAACATCTCTTTCTTTGTCCTCTTTCTCTGCCGGGGTCCAACCCCAGCAGGTCCAGGGGTCCCCAAAGGCGTGGACGGAGTCGGCGAAGAAGGAATGACACGGAGACAGCGTTCAGTTGATCAGCAGCCTAGCCAGGATCTCTAGCCAGGATCTCCAGCCAAGTTCTGGTCTGGATCTCCAGCGAAGTTCTGGTTCGGATCTCCAGCCAGGTTCTGTGTCCATGTTCTCTTGCTAGGTTCTCCAGGTTCTCCAGCCAGGTTCTGTAGCCATGTTCCCTCGCTAGGTTCTCCAGCCAGGTTCTGTCCAGGTTCTCCAGCCAGGTTCAGTCACCAGGTTCTAGTCAGGTTCTCTTGCCAATTTCTGTAGTCAGGTTCAGTCCAGGATCTTTTGCCATGTTCTCTCGCTAGGTTCTGTCTCTAGATTCTGTGTAGGTTCTGTGTCTAGGTTCTGAGTGTAGGTTCTGTCTTCTCAGTTCTGTGTTCTAAGTTCTGTGTGTTGCTGTCTTGTTACATCTGTATTTATACCAGTTGATTCAATCCTATCAATCTCTATTCCAAAGGTTAGGGCATTTCTTATCTCCATTCCAGGGAGTAAAGATTATGTAGCTTAAGCTTGATTGTTCATAGTTAAAGTGATTAATTACCCGCCTGGCACTTAGTTAAGAGGTTTTATTCCCTCCCTAACTTCAGGGGAAAATCCCTACCTGGGGAAACAACCTTTCTCAGAGACCTTGGTTAAAACACATAGTGCCAAGAAGGTGAGCAAACATATTAAGAACAGTATGCCATATATGCCAGGTCCCTTGAAACAGCAAGGATGGACCGGCTCCCGGCATTTCTCTGTTTCCACTTTTCCTCCCACCTTCCCTCCTGTTCTGATTCATATTCAGTTAGGATCCATTCCTAAAATTTCCATTATTTGCACCCCTTAATCTCTTTTTAAGACTACCTCATTTTCCCCTTCATCCTCACTTTTTACACTGGACCATAAAAAAGGAGTTGAAAGTTTTAAAATTATCTAATATGCATACTGAAGACTGCTAGGTTTGATCACATAATTGAATCTATACCCCTCACCTGGGAACTCACCTTTAGACCACTTCACAATGGACATTCCCTTTCTGTTAGACCACATTCCACTTGCTAAAACCATTGCCTCTCCCCTCTGGACCTTCCCAGGATCTGGACCTGCACAGAGAATTCTCTGCCCAGGAAAAAAGCCTGCCTAGCATCCTTTAAAAACCTCTGACTCCCATCTCTGGGTGCTGGTGCCATTTTGGGGCTCAGCCCATTCGGTATCCAGATGACCTAATAAATTCATAATTCCTTACCACTTTGCATTTTGCGTTCTTCCTTCAGTGACCCTAGCATTTGCTTCTGTATTTTTTTTCCCTTAATTTCTGATTTAGTTTCCAGTTACCAAGAATACTTGATTAGGAGTGTTTGAAGATTAAAACAGTAAATATTTACGTTTGACAAAAAGAACAAAAGAAGGAGGCAAATATTATGCTAAGAGCTGGGGAAATTTTTTGAAATAGATAAAGTCCTTGTTCTCAAGAATATCACACTCTAGTGGATAAGGCAGACACATACACAAGTTGCTTTTTGCTTATGTGACCTTAGATTGAGTTTTCAAATATTGTTTCTGTAAGTCACTGACTCCTGGGAAGTCTAGAATTCCCCCTATGTATTTCGATATATTAAGTGAGACAAAGGGTGGAATATTACATAGGAATGCTAAACTGAGACCATAAGGTGATCCTTCAAGACCTTTCTGAAAATTGGTATATAATTTGAAGACTTTAGGCCTTAGTGAGAAGAAAAGATTTATAGAGATTCTAAAGCAGAGCCCCCAACATGACTAAAGCAGTTAGAAAAATTAGCAGATGCCCATAAGTTTGGAGCCACACAGATATTGTTGCTGGATCAAATTAAAATCTGCCCAAAGGTCTTAGGAAAATAGTTCTGTAAAGTTATAGTTTTTTTAAGCCTTGAATGTCACCACAAATTCATTTTGTTGACACTAACTTAGCCGCAGGCAGCTTAATCCTCTGCCAGCCCCCTTCTAGAAGCTCAGGCTTGCTACATTCTTGATACCATCTCAGAGTTTAGAGGAACAGGAAATATCATCCAAACTAACACATTAGCACACTAGAGAATGAGATGCTGGGATAAGACATTTGCAAGAAGAAGAGGGAAGGCACAAAGGTGAGATGAATTACATGTTCTCAAAATTTCTTAACAGGGTAAGTGATTTCAAGAAAAGCTTTATGTTTAAAGGAATGCTGGAGCTAAATTATTTTTAATAATTTAAAAGGAAAAGTGAGAATAAAGTCAAACATTGTTCTATTCAACTGATACTGCGAGCTGTTTAGTATGTCTAGAAGAAGGCTATGAGCTGGAGATCTAGAGAAACACACAGTAGTTGGATCGCAGAGGGCTTGCACTAACTCTTACCAGCAACCAACTAGGAATGGAGTCATGATGTTAGAGGACAGCATATACGATCATAGGGCCACAATTCCTCTGCACCTATAAATAGACTTACCACACACACTCCACTTGTGCTACACACATAATTTTCTTTCTATATTTGAGGTATAATATCACACATTTATCCTAATTAAATATTCACCTTGAGGTCTGGCTCAGTTCTGGGCATAAAAAGAATTTAAAATGATGGAAAATATTATTTAAATGCTTCCTCATATATTCTCCCCCAAACCTCTAAGCCTAGCACCTATTATTTTTTAAAATTTATTATTATTATTATTATTATTATTATTATTTATTTTAGAGAGGAAGGGAGTGGGAAGGAGGAAGAGGAAGAGAGAGAGAGAAACAGACAGAGAGAAAGAGAGACATTGATGTGAAAGAGAAACATTGATCAGGAGGACACTCAACCAACTAAGCCACATAGGCCAGGGCAGTATCTATTATTTTCTTCACATGCACCTCTTCATAACACACACACACACACACACACACACACACACACACACACCACTTAAACTAACAGGGACTTTTAGGGAACTCAAAGGGAGACAAAAAAAAAAAAAAAAGGGGAGGACAGAAAAAGTGGAAAGAGGCTAGAAATGAGATCTTCAACTGCTTATCAGCGGTTCTCAACCTGTGGGTTGTGACCCTTTTGGGGGTCGAACAACCCTTTCACAGGGGATGCCTAAATACATCCTGCATATCATATATTTACATTACAATTCATAACAGTAGCAAAATTACAGTTATGAAGTAGCAACAAAAATAATGTTGTGGTTGGGGGTCACCACAACATGAGAAACTGTATTAAAGGGTTGCGGCATTAGGAAGGTTGAAAACCACTGGCTTAGATAAAAAGGCACCAAAACTTTTAGAATGTTATTTCCTCTTACTTATCACTTGATCCTTCAGATATTAGCCATTAAATAAGCTGAATTTCCAAGATCATTAGGCATATTAAGTGAAATTTCAGCCAAATGTCAGATTTATAAATCTTAATGAGAGCATCTGATTTGAAAACCAGCAAAAGTGGCTGTTATAACATTAAAATATTTGTATTGACAGACTTTCAAATTCAGAATATTTAAAATTCCTTTTGAGATAAAACATTTATTTTAATATGAAGTCACAAGGGCTTGTTACTACATCAACAATATTCAGACAAGTGCTGTCAGAGGACTATGGTATAACTGCATTTTCCCACCCACAGTTCCATTTCTGCATTTCCTCTCTCAAGTCCATAGACCATCTGGCAGTGCATGTACATGCCACTGTAAGATTTCAAATTGGAAATGGAATTTTTAGCCTTAAAGAAAAGATGAAAATGTTTAGGATTTACCAAAAGCTTCAAAACCCCAAACAAAAGCAATCCTATTTTGAAACTGAGGAAAGGGTTGTGGAAACTTTTTTGTATAAAGCACTGCTAATATTAGCATTTTGCAGAAATCTTCTCTAGAGAGTGATGACTTCATTAGTAAGACAGGTGGCTCCCCCTTCCTACTTCCCAAATCCTCCTTTACTCATGGTTGCAAAAGACTGAATGAACCTGGACTGTCCAGCTGCCTCGTGTTAGGAGTGGACCACTGCATTTGACATTTCCTTACCTAAGAAATTTCACTGAATTATTGGGCAAAAGGGGAAATAATGGAACAAAGGAGCCTGAATGAACAAAAATGTGTTTTCATAGGTCCCTGACAACCTTTCACTGGAATGTATTGAGGCATTTTGCTCCTCCAAGTTGCAAACTTGATCAGACTACATTGGATATCAATGAATTGTAGAGAGTTCAGTTTTCTGATCCAAGTTATTTTCCTGGAGTATTTTCATGGTTCCTTTTTCTACTCTACTTATATAAATGCTTCTTAGAATCACATTGATTTGGGGAACATTGCTTCCCCATGAGTTCATCTTTCTTTTATTATTGTTTCTAGATATTTATTTTTGGTCTGTCAACAATAAGCTCAGTTAACATTCAGCTAGCTACCCTTTCCATTTGAGCTGATCTTAAACATCTATTTTAATTCCCTTCTCACGATAACTGAAGTTACTCTAGTTTTTGAATCTCAAAAACAAGAATGATACTGTTAGAAAGGCCATTACATTCCATCCATTTCCTGGTTTTCAAACTATGATCCTCCAACTCGGGAATTTTAAACAGGTGTCCAAGGCCACAGTGCAGATTGGGAGGAAACAGAATGCCAAGAAAGATTTTAACAAAAGAAGAAAAAGGTAAAGATAAAAATTATGAACAGCAAACACATATCTATCAACAAGTGAATCTAAAAGTCAAGTGAATAAACAATATGATGAACAGAGTAGACTGGTGAATATAATAGAACCAGGGGCATGGAAAGGGAGTGGACTGACAATTCTTGGGAGGAAAGGGGTGTGCGGGTGCAGGAAGAGACTGGAAAAAAATCGTACACCTATGGATGAGGACAGTGGGAGGGGTAAGGGCAGAGGGTGGGGTGGGAACCAGGTGGAGACCTCTGGGGGAAAAAAAAAGAGGAACAACTGTAATAATCTGAACAATAAAGATTTAATTTTTTTTAAAAAAAAGCAAAACTTTAAGCTACTTTTATATACTGAACTCCCACTTTCAATTTCATTTGATAAAATATATTTCTGTTAGTGGATGAGAAATTCCAGTCTGAGAGAGATTCAATAACTTCTTTCAGATCACTCAGCTAGTGACAGAGCCAGGATTAGAACCAGGTCTCCAGAGTCTTCATCTGCTAAGTATCTTTTCTACACCCAAATCTCCTAATTCTTCTTTCCATCCTGTTGGCATCTACTTATTCCCTTTAAAAAAATCTACCCATTTTCTTTTCTTCTTCCAGCATTTTATATATGTGTGTAGAGTGGCCTTGTTTTAGTTTTCTGTATGCATTTTATTAAATATCCTTTTCTCATCAATTCTGAGAATAATAGTCCATTGCCAAAAGGCATGAGGGATTATTATTATTATTATCATATTATCATCTTCTACACTGACAATATATTATTTAAAAATGTCCTGTTTTCACAGATTTACACATACATTATATTGGTATAAACTGATATATCCTTATACTAGTAAAATGCAATATAGCAGTATGAAAACAAAGACCCTGAAATGAGAAATGACTTGGCAATGGTTAAGAACTATTTAGAAGCCCAGTGGGCTGGAGTTCTGTTTCCCAGTCTTTGCTCTTTCCATTTGACCACTACCAATGAAGAGAAGGACTGGATGGTGAAATGTATTAAATTCCCACCTGCATGGGAGATTATTGTGCTTTCTCTTGACATTTCTAATGACTTAGTGCCATATTAAATAAGTCATGCATACACTTACAAATTAGTCCTTCACCTTACCAACCTCACTACTAACTGGCTGGAGCAAGACCAAAAGGTTACACATTCCTTCATATACTTTTTCCCACTATCCACATAGTTGATTGCCCTTTCATCTAGGCATTCGTTGCAGCCTTTAAATTTTGACAATGTTTTCAACACAACTGATCCTCTTTTGACCTCATCAGTACTGCATTTTCCCTCCCACTGATTTTTTTTTCCACACAGTCACCCTACTCATGCCACAATATTTCATTTTGGGAACACCCGTCTGTAATATACTATCCAAGATTTGACCATATCTTTGTCCCTTTGTGGAGACTCTACATGACTATCTAAATTATTCAGTCTAGCAAGCACAGGAGACAGAAAGAAGGGCTAGTAGAAGCCAAACATGAAGTAGACACTCTATACTGAAAATAACAGTAGCAAGAAAAAGCAATTCCCTAGCAATGGCATATGCATAACTCCAATGTTAGGTATATACAAGATAGAAGCCCTGGCTGGGCAGCTCAGTTAGTTGGAGTATTGTCCCATACACCAAAAGGTTGTGGGTTCGATCCTTGGTTGGGGTGTGTACTGGGCAGGTGGGAGGGGGCAACCAGTCAATGCTTCTCCCTTATATCAATGTTTTTCTCTTATATCAATGTGCTCTCTCTCTCCTCTCTCTCTCTCCTTCTCTCTCTCTCTCTCTCTCTCATCCTCTTTCTTTAAAAAAAATCAATTAAAAAAACACATAAACGCAGGTGAGGATTAAAAATAAATAAAAGATGGGAATATATATATATATATATATATATATATATATATATATATATATATATATATCTGATGCAGCCTTTGGATATCTACCCCTTTCATAATCTAATGGATGCAGAGACCAGAAAAGACCACAAAGTAGTAGGTGCTATGTACCCCACCACTGGCATAACTGTCATCAAAACCTGAAGATCTGCCAAGAGCTGCATCCATTTCCTTGGTTCTCCACCGGAGAGGAGACACATAAATGGTAATGATACTAATGAATCCTGAACTAAAGCTCATGCTCTTCCCTGTAGTAGGCAGTTAGGAGGTTAACAATATCAATTTGAACACCTGCTGAAGGGTAAGGAGCCTCTTTGTGGTATCACCAATTCAATTTTCTATTGAAAACTAGTATCTTTTAGAAGTCATTGTAAAGCCATTTCTGGGTCAGTCATGACAAAATGATTACAATCACACTTCTCTATTGTTTGATTAGGTCTACGCTCGCTAATGCCCTGTAACCATCGGCTTCTTTGAGCTATCATCTCATACCCGATACCACTTGTGGTGAGAGCTTCCTTATATCTAGTCTGGAAAACCAGCTGAAGACAGAAGGTGTTTTTTCTCCCTCTACTATAAAAAGAGTTTGGGTCACGGGTGGTTGCCTTCTCACTGTGCTTTTAAGAGAAGAGAGAAAATGCCTTCGGTTTGCTGGGAGCAAAAATATGTTCTTTTTCATCTGAAACTATTCCTTGCATCTCACTACATATTACTGAGCATCCCATAAGTAGCTTATCTTCTTATCTATTTGTAATACCAAACCCAATGTATAAGGAAAACCTCTTCAGGCTGGTGAGCCTAGAGGCCCAGGAAGCTCTGAGGAATAAAATATATGATAGCAGGTGGCCTCACTAGAACAGCTGCGTGGCTGTACATAGGAACTGCCACTTAACAAGTTAGGGTAGCTTGTTCCCTGGCATGTGGGGAGTTGGGCACAATTCTATTCCCTTTAGACACTCTGAGCTGTAGCCGGAAAAGCAGGCATTTCATCATGTCCTATGCCTCCTTTATCATGTGATTTTAGGTTGTACTTGGACAGAACAGTTTCATGTGCAGGAATAAAAATGTCAGTCCCAGGAGATACTGGACCACTGACCCAGAGTCCATATGTCAGCAGTAGCCTTCCCCTTTGGGGTCTGGTTAGTTACCATGGTAACCAGCGGCCAAGGCTTATTAGTGCTTGTTAGTGTTTAAAAGGTGATTTATAAGTATATAAATAATTGGCAGCTCGTTAACAGGTGTCGCTCCTGAACTCAGCTGCCTTTGGCAATTATCTAAGGATTTGAGAGCTGTGCTCCTGTCCTCTGCAGCTGCCTGCCTGTCTATCTCAGAGACTATCAACCTCGAAAACAAGGCCAAAAAGAAACAATCCATCAGTGGGTGGGTGGAGCAGACCCTGTGGCCGATGACTGTCCCTGGCCTAGCAAAGTACAGAGGGACAGAAGGGAGGGAATAAAGATTGCCCCACTTTCAGTTGTTCCTTCAGAAAATGTACACACTGTATCTTAAAACACTTCTTTCTTGGCACCCTCATTAGGAACAAAGCCAGACTTACATATACGTTATTTATATTGGAAGAGCCCCTTACCTAGAAATACCTTCCTGAACCAGCAATCACAGAACCTGAAAAGGCATCAGAATAGAAATACTGCATTATTTTCAGCTGTGAGTGTGGGAGTGGTGTGGTGAGGAGTATGACTGAATAAAATGTGTTTGGGGGTGTTAGAGAAGAATGAGCCTGAGAGAGAAAAATTGGGTGGTTCAATATTCCCAACGATGGTTAACACACTAACCTTGCTGTTGATCATATTGTTAAAAAGATGCAAGACAGCCTGGGAAGACCTAAGAAACAGCTGAAAATGTCACAGATTGTAAGGATTCCTAGATCAGAGCCACAGTTTTTCCAGATTGCAATTCTGACAGGCTCGGCCTAACTTATATGATATATTATAAAATTGTACACCTTAAACTTTTTTTGTTTGTTTTTTCTATAATTTTTAAAGACCTTTTTCCATATCTAATATTTTTCTGTAGTTTTGGAGTCCTGAATAATTACTACTAAGAAAATATACTAATTGAAGAATAGCAAACATTCATCTCTCCAAATACTATATTGATGATGATGATGATTGATGATGATTTAATTTATTTTTACTTGAGGTATATGACAAGGAAGGAGAGGAAAAATGGGAAGATACTTGAAAGATGTCACAATAGTATTAACAAGTAAGAAGAAAGTCTTTGGAAATGAAAAGACTTTAGAGAAGAAAAGACTTTGAGAGACAGAGACATAAAAAGGGGGAAAACTAGAGGCTATAATGATGTTCCATCTAGTTTCTGCAGCTATTTCTATTGTTTATAGAAAATCTTAGAAGCCTCGAACCAGGCACAGTCAGCCAGTTTGGAGTGTCATAAATAAGCCAGTCAGAGAAAGACAATTACCATATGATTTCACTTATATATGGAATCTAATAAACAAAAAAAAAAAAACCTAACAAACAAAATAGAAAGAGACTCATAGATACAGAGAATAGACTGACAGCTATCAGAGGGGAGGGGAGTTACAGGGCTAGGTGAAAAATATTAAGAAAAAAAATCCATCATAGACACAAACAACTATATGGTGATATACCAGAGGGAAAGGAGAGTGGGGGACAATAGGAGAGGATAAAGAGAGAGGGTTAATAGTGATGGAGAAGACTTGACTTGGAGTAGTGAACACACAATACAATATACAGATGATGTATTATAAAATTGTACACCTGAAACCTATATAATTGTATTAACCAATTTCACCCCAATAAATTCAATAAAAAAGCTAAAAGTACAAACTCACTGAGATTGGGGCAATGTCTTACACTAAATCTGTAATCCTCAAACTATAGTATGTGTAAAAGGTATTCAATAAATATGTACAGGGTGTTTTTAAAAAAGGGAAAATTAACAGTATCAGCTGTGCATTGCCCTGTATTAGGGAATGCCATCAACTCCAGGAAATGTACAGACCAGTAATAATAGTGTATATCTCAAAGCCAAAGGGGCTGATTACCTCTTCAATTATTTCATTTACAGAACAGTATATTTTCTCCCCCACTCAACTAAGTACCTAATTCCACTGATGAAGGACCTAACTCACCAACAACTTGAAAGTAATTATTCAGGTTGATTAATTCTATTTATGGAAATACTTTTTCTTTTAATAATTGATAGTGGTTTTTAATTCTACACTCTACAATGTCTGGGGTAATTATTTTGATCCTCTCTCTATCTTGCTGAGATTTTTTAACAACTCTATGCTTTCTGAAGAAAACTATTCCAAATAAAAAATGAAAATAAGCATTCATAATTGTAACTATGTTTTAGGCACCATTCTAAGTGCTTTACATATTATAACTCATTTAATCCTCACACCAATGGACATAAGACACTGGGGGATAGGGGAGGCTAGGGGACTGTCTAGGGCGGGGGGATAAAATGGACACATATGTAATGCCCTTTGTAATACTTTAAGCAATAAATTAAAAAAAAAATTTAAAACTTAGACATTATTATTGTTCCCCTTTTACATTTGAGGAAACAGAGATGTTAAAGAAGAAACTTTTTCAACATTATAGCAAGGAGCAAATTAGGAACACACCTGGAATTTGAAAACTTAACACGGGAGAGAATGCCTTCCTGCTTCTCTCCACTCCTTCAACAAATGCAGTGATCCTCCCACCTTTGGTTATGAAGTAGGAAGTTGCAAAAGAGTGTAACTCTCTCATTACAAGCAAATCCATCAAAGCAATGACATTGCAAAGAACCTTTTAAAAATTATTTATTGAATTTATTGGGTGACATTTTCCTATAAAATTATACAGGTTTTGCCCCAGCTGGTGTCACTTATTGGTTACAGCATTGGCTTGAGCAAGGAAGGGTTTTGGGTTCCATTCCCAGTCAAGGATACATACCTGGTTGCAGGTTCAATCCCAGGTCCTGATCAGGGTGCATGTGGCAGACAACCAACCAATGTGTCTCTCTCACATCGATGTTTCTCTCTCTCTTCCCTCTCACCCTCCTCTTTCTCTCTCTCTCTCTCTCTCTCTCTCTCTCTCTCTCTCTCTCTCTCTCTCTCTCTTCCCTTGCCCTCCCTTCCGCTCTCTCTAAAAAAAAAAAAAAATCAATGGAAAAATATTCTTGGGTGAGGATTAACAATAACAACAAAAGTAAAATTATACAGGTTTAAGGTATACAGTTTTATAATACATTATCTGTATATTGTATTGTGTGTTTACCACCCCATGTCAAGTTTCCTTCAATCATCATTTATCCCCTCTTTACCTTCTTTTCCTCTCTTTGCTTCCCATTCCCTCTGTCAATCATCATACTGTTGTCTGTGTCCATGAGTCTTTCTTTTTTTGTTCTTTGTTTAATCCCTTCCCCACTCTCATACAGTCCCCAACCCCCTCCCCTCTGACAGCTGTCAGTCTATTCTCTGTATCCGTGAGTCTGTCTCCACTTTGTTAGTTAGTTAATTTTGTTCATTAGATTCCACATATAAATGAAATCATATGGTACTTGTCTTTCTCTGACTAGCTTATTTTACTTAACATAATACTTTCTAGGTCCATTCATGCTGTCACTAAAGGTAAGATTTTCTTCATTTTTAAGGCCAACTAAGTATTCCATTGGGTAAATGCATCACATCATTTTTATCCACTCACCTACTGATGGGCACTTATGCTGCTTCCAAATCTTGGCTATTGTAATCATTGCTACAATGAACATAGGGCTGCATGTATTCTTTCAAATTAGTGTCCAAAACACCATACAATCCAATTCAGAAATGGGCAAAGACCTGAATAGACACTTCTCCAAAGAGGACATGCAGATGGCCAACAGACATATGAAATGATGCTCAACATCACTTATCATTAGAGAAATAAAAATTAAAACCACAATGAGGTATCACCTCATACCTGTCAGAATGGCTATCATCAATAAATCAACAAACAACAGGTGGTTGGTGAGGATGTGAAGAAAAGAGAACCCTTGTGCACTGTGGTGGGAATGCAAATTGGTGGAGCCACTGTGAAAAGCAATATGGAATTTCCTCAAAAAAATTAAAAATGGAACTGCCTTATGACCCAGCAAAGAATCTTTAAATAAACTAAATCCCAGTGATGAACACTTCATAGGAGAAAAGATATACAAAGCTGCTCTCCTCCCTGGCTGACTAGCAGAAAATAAAAATATCCCCATAGACAGAAAATCATGAGAATCTTGAACAAAATTATAAGGTCTGTGTGTAGGCTGTCATGAAAGATTTGAATTCTGAGCCTGCAGTCACAGAGTAAATCTGCATTCACTCACCAATTCTATTGCCTGGGTCTTTTTATGGGCCATTTTCTAAATGCTTGAAGGCAGGAGAGAAATGCTGAGAGGGATCAATTTCACCTCAGGATTTCAGCTTCTAAGAGTTGAAGACAGATCGGAGTTCTGAGAGAGTGTGTGCTAAGGCATTCTGGGAAGAGAGAAATCTTCCTAGGCTTAAAAGTCTGGGTGAGACTGAAGAAGAGTAAAGAAAACTCCCCAGAAACAAAAAGAGGTGGAAGCCAGGCTGTATAAGCAGAGAAATCTTCGTGTTTTAAAAAGCTAGTATGAGCCTGGCTGGTGTGGCTCAATTGATAGCATGTCATCCTGTGCACCCAGAAGTCCTAGTTCTCAGAGCACAAAGCTAGGTTTCCTCTTGAGTTCAATCCCTGTTTGCGGTGCACCCTGGAGGCAGCCAATTGATGTTTCTCTCTCCCTCTCCTTCTTTCTCTCTCTCTCTGTCTCTCTCTCTCTCTCTCAAATGAATGCAAACATCTTTAAAACAAACAAAAAAACAAAGAGAACACCACAACCTAGTGCTTACTTGGGCTGAGAAGCACAGAGATCTACAGATCTCACTAATGCTCATACCCCAAGCCCAATGTTGCAACAAAGTCCAAACACATCTCATATAGACATCAGATTTATTTAGTTCTCCACCCTAGATCTTTTCTTCAAATAAAAACTATTTACACCCATTTATTCTGTTTTCTTATGCAAATTAGTTTCATAAGATTTACATGACAAAGAGACAAGAAAATGTAAATGATGGGCAAGAGAGATATGAAAAGCAGCAGACACAAAAAGAACCCAGATGCTAAAATTAATTATCAGTGAGAAACTTTAAATGAAATACATGTAATAAAATATCTAAAGGATGTAGTAGAAAAAATATTCAACATGAATGAAGAGATGGGGAATTTTAGCAGAGGCATTAATATTATACTAAACAAAATCTATTGAAGATTCTAGAAAAAAATGCAGTATCATAAAAGCAGAGTTCTTTAGATAGATTTAATAGCAAGTTGGGATCGAAAATGAATAAGTATCTTCTTCAATGATAGGTCAATAGAAGGCATCTAAAGTGAAGCAAAAAAAAAAAGTGAAAAAATAATAGTGAAGTGTTTGAGATCTGTGGGCCAATGTCAACTCCACCATGAGTATAGAAAGAAAAAAAATATATAGGATAGAAAAAACATTTAAATAAATATGACAAAATACAAAAGAAATATGCTAGAAAATGATTAAAAATAACTAAAAGTCATTAACACATATGTTTAAGATATTATATATAGAGAGATCCAAGATGGCTGCAGATGGGATGGCAGGCTGCAAGATAGTGTGTGAGTGAGAGAATGAAAGGAGAGTGCATGGACATGTGGGGAGTGTCTGTATTTGTGAGTGAGGGACAGCTATATTGCACAGGACTGTTTGGGATTGGTGGACTAGGGTCCCCTGGCTGGGCAGCCTAAATTGCTACTGAAATCTCTCCTGGAGCAGCCAGTTCTGCTGCAGATACCATGTCATCTTGAAGAGGAGACCAGCTTTGATCAGAAGCCCAGCCTTGCCTTCAATCTGGGAGACCTCGGATACTTCCCGGGGCCCTACAACCACAACGCCCAGGGACCAGCTGCCTTATCTGTGAACCCATGAGCACCAGGACTCCAGCTTCCCTGACCACGGGTGCCTTAAAAGTCTGTCCAGGGGGAGACAAAGCAGCGCCAAATATGCAGATGGGCCTTGCGCCTTCTCACAGAGCAAATAGAAGGAACACCTAAATCGAACAACACCCACTTGAAATTGGCAAAGTAAACACAGCTGGTGAGGCAATCTGTGGATGGGAAGGTAAAATATCACCTACAGAAAGTCAGTGCAGGAGAGAGAGAGCTACATAACCAGACATGCTGAGAGGAGTGATCATGGGGAGACAAAGAAACAGCCCACATAAGAAAGAAAAGGAGGGATCACCAGGAAAGAAAGTAAACAAAATGGAGGCAAGCAATATGTCAGAAAAAGAATTCAGAGCAATGGTAATAAGGACTCTGAAAAGGTTAGAAGACAAATTTAACAATATGTGTAAGAGCCAAGAGGAAATGAAGAACCAAGAAGAAATGAAAAAAAAAAAAAAATGATATCATTGCAATAAATAACTCAATACAAAGCATCAACAGTAGAATAGAAGAAGCAGAGGACCGCATCAGTGAGCTAGAAGACAAGGTAGGAAAAAAATCCCCAAGCAGAGAAGCATCTGAAAAAAAAAAAAAAAATTAAAAACAGGAGGAGAGCCTAAAGGAACTTTGGGACAACACAAAATGAAACAACATCTTCATAATAGGGGTCCCAGAAGGAGAGGAAACTGAGCAGGGAATAGAAAACCTGTTTCAAGAAATACTGACAGAAAACTTCCCTGATTCTGGAAGAAAAAAATCACACCAGTCCAAGAAGCTCACAGAGTCCCAAACAAGATAAACTCCAAAAGACCAACACCAAGACACATTATAATTAAATTGGCAAACACCAACAAAAAAGTAAGAATCTTAAAGGCTGCCAGAAAGAGAAAGATAGTTATATACAAAGGATCTCCCCTCAGACTATAGACTGATTTTTCTACAGAAACACATCAGGCCAGAAGGGAATAGAATGAAATATACAAAGTCATGCAAAGCAATGGTCTGAATCCAAGAATACTGTACCCAGGAAGTCTATCAATCAAAATTGAAGGTGAAATCAGGAGCTTGACAGACAAAAAAGGACTAAGGGAGTTTATTACCACCAAATCAGTAATGAAAGAAATTCTAAAGGGTCTGCCGTAAAAAGAAGAAATAGGGAGGGAAGAAGGAACACAGGCATAAAAAATAAAAATGGCAATAAGTATCTATCAATAATAACTTTAAATGTAAATGGATTAAATGCCCCAATCAAAAGACACAGGGTAGCTGAGTGGATAAGAAAACATGACCCATATATCTCCTGTCTACAGGAAACCGACCTCACAACAAAGGACTCACACAGACTGATGGTGAAGGGATGGAAAAAGGTTTTTCAGGCAAATGCAAATGAAAAAAAAAAATCCAATACTTATATCTGACAAATTAGACCTCAAAGCGAAGGCCATAACAGAGATAAGGAAGGCCACTTCATAATACTAAAGGGAGCAATTCAACCAGAAGATATAACTCTGGTAAACATATATGCACCCAATACAGGAGCATCCAAGTACATAAAAAATCTTCTGGAGGATATCAAGGGAGAGATTGACAGCAATACAGTCATAGTAGGGGACTTTAATACCCCACTAGCACCACTGGACAAACTCTCTAAACAAAAAATCAGCACAGAAACATCAATCCTAAATGACTCACTAGATCAGATGGAATTAATTGATATCTTCAGAACATTTCACCCCAAAGCCACAGAATATACATTCTTCTCAAGTGCATACAGGTCATTTTCAAAGATAGACCAAATATTGGGACACAGGCAAAGTCTCTTCAAATTGAAGAAGACAGAAATCATATCAAGCATCTTCTCAGATCACAATGGCATAAAACTAAAAATCAACTACAATAAAAGCAATAAAAAAAGTCAAACATCTGGAGGCTAAACAGCATGCTATTAAATAATGATTGGGTTACCAAAGAGATCAAAGAAGAAATAAATAGCATCATGGCAACAAATGACAATGAAAACACAACAATCCAAAATCTATGGGACACAGTGAAAGCAGTCTTGACAGGAAAGTTCATAAGTCCACAGGCCTACCTCAAAAAACAAGAAAAAAATGGTAATAAATTATCTAATCCTACAACTCAAAGAGTTAGAAAAAGAGCAACAAGAAAAGCCCAGAATAAGCAGAAGGAAGGAAATAATAAAGATCAGAGTGGAGATAAATGACATAGAGACCAAAAAAAAAAAAAAAAAATACAAAAGATCAACAAAATCAAGAGCTGGTTCTTTGAAAGGATAAATAAGATTGATGAACCTTTAGCCAGGCTCACCAAGAATAAAAAAGAGAGGACCCAAATAAACAAAATCAGAAATGAGAGAGGTGAAGTAACAACTGATCCCACAAAAATACAAAGGATTATGAAAAATACTGTGAACTCTATTCCAACAAAATAGACAACCTAGACAAAATGAACATCTTAGAAAAATAAAAGCTCCCAAAACTCAATGAGGAAGAATAAAAAAAAACTGACTAGGCCAATAACTACCGATGAAATTGAAGCTGCGATAAAAAATCTTCCAGCAAACAAAAGGCCTGGTCCAGACAGCTTTAGAGGGGAGTTCTACCAAGCATTCAAAGAAGAACTAAAACCTCTCCTCAACAGACTATTCCAAAAATTCAAGAGGAAGCAACGCTTCCAAGCTCTTTCTATGAAGCCAGCATTACCCTGATCTCAAAACCAGACACCACAAAAAAAGGGAACTACAGGCCAATATCCTTGATGAACATAGATGCTAAAATCCTCAACAAAATTCTAGCAAACTGGATCCAGATTACATTAGAAAAATCATACACCATGACCAAGTGGGGTTTATTCCGGATTGCAAGGATGGTACAATATCTGCAAATCAATGAATGTGATATATCACATAAACAAACAGAGAGAAAAATCACATAATCATATCAATCAATGCAGAAAAAGCATTTACAAAATCCAACACCCTTTCTTGAGAAAAACTCTCAGCAAAGCAGGAATAGAGGGGCCATACCTCAACATAATAAAAACTTTATATGACAAACCTACAGCCAACATCATACCCAATGGGCAAAAACTAAACTCATTTCCCCTAAGAACAGGAACAGGATGGGATGCCCACTTTCGCCACTCCTGTTTGATATAGTACTGGAAGTGTTAGCCATAGCGATCAGACAAGAAGAAGAAATAAAAGGCATCCAAATTGGAAAAGAAGAAGTAAAACTATCCTTATTTGCAGATGACATGATACTATACATAAAAAACCCCAAAGACTCAATCAAATAGCTACTATACCTAATAAATGAATTTGGCAATGTAGCAGGATACAAAATTAACACCCAGAAATCTATGGCCTTTTTATACACCAATAATGAACTCACAGAAAGAGAAACAAACAAACAAACAAAAAATCCCATTTACCATTGCACCAAAAAAATTAAGATGCCTAAGAATAAACTCAAGTAAGGACATAAAAGACCTGTAATCAGAAAACTACAGGACATTGAAAAAGGAGATAGAGGAAGACATAAACAAATGGAAGAACATACCATGTTCATGGATTGGTGGAATCAACATCATTAAAATGTCCTTATTACCCAAAGCAATCTACAGATTCAATGCAATCCCTATTAAAATACCAACAGCATATTTCAAAGATCTAGAACAAACTCTCCAAAAATTCATCTGGAATTAAAAAAAAAAAAGATCCTGAATAGCCACAGCAATCCTGAGAAAGAAAAACAAAATTGGAGGGATCACAATACCAGATATCAAGCTATATTACCAAGCCACTGTTCTCAAAACTGCCTGTTACTGGCACAGTAACAGACATATACTAGCAGACTAGTGGACCAGAACAGAGAACCCAGAAATCAACCCAAGCCATTATGCTCAATTAATATTTGACAAAGAATGCAAGAGCATACAATGGAGTCAAGACAGTCTCTTCAAGAAATGGTGCTGGGAAATTTGGTCAGATACATGCAAAAAAAAAAAAAAAAAATGAAACTAGATCACCAACTTACACCATACACAAAACCAAACTCAAAATGGCTAAAGGACTTAAATGTAAGATGGTAAACCATAAAAATTCTTCAAGACTCCATGGGCAGCAAAACAGCAGGCATATGTCGTAGCAATATCTTTACAGACACAGCTCCTAGGGCAATGGAGACCAAGGAGAAAATAGACAAATGGGACTACATCAAAATAAAAAGCTTCTGCACAGCAAAAGAAACCATCAACAAAACATCAAGAAGGCCCACTGCATGGGAGGACATATTTGCCAATACTATTTCAGATAAGGGTTTAATCTCCAGAATTTGCAGAGAACTCATACAACTTAACAAAAGGAAGATAAATGATCCAATTAAAAAATGGGCAAAGGATCTAAATAGACACTTTTTGAAAGAGGACATACAGAAGACCGAGAGACATGTGAAAACATGGTCAAAGTCACTAATCATCCAAGAGATGTAAATCAAAACAACAATGAGGTACCATCTCACACCTGTCAGAATGGCTATCATCAACAAATCAACAAACGACAGTGCTGGCGAGGTTGTGGAGAAAAAGGAACACTCGTGCACTGCTGGTGGGAATGCAAACTGGTACAACCACTGTGGAAGACAGTATGGAGTTTCCTCAAAAAATTCAAAATGGAACGCCCATTTGACCAGTGATCCTGCTGCTAGGAATATATCCCAAGAAATTAGAAACACCAATCAGAAAGGATATATGCACCCCTATGTTCATAGCAGCACAATTTACAATAGCTAAGATTTGGATAAAGCCTATGAGTGGATTAAAAAACTGTGGTACATATACACAATGGAATACTATGCCGCTATAAAAAAGAAGGAACTTTTACCATTTGCAACAGCGTGGATGGAACTGGAAAGCATTATGCTAAATGAAATAAGCCAGTTGGAGGGAGATAAATATCACATGATCTCACTCATATCTAGGATATAATGATCAACATAATTTGATGAACAAGAATAGATCCAGAGACAACTGGTAGGGGAGGGGGATTAGAGAGCAACAACAGGACTTGTATGCATACATATTAGCATAACCAATTGACACAGACACTGGGGCAGTGGGGGCTTGCCCAGGGTGGGAATGGTTGGGGGGGGGTCAATTGGGGAAAAAGGAGACATATGTAAAACTTTAGACAATAAAAAAATATAAAATAATAAAAAAGATATTATATAGACCCTGCAGAGTACTACCAAGCTAAACACACCTAATTTTTTCATTCTCAAATATCTGAAAACCAAATTTAAATAAAATATTTTAAAGTAGTCAGTAAAAATAGCCATAGCCATATTATCTGCAATGGAACAACTATATGCATAATGGCTGATTTCCAACTAAAATAATTGGACACTATATTTTTGGTAACAGCAATAATATAGTGCTAAAAATAGCCCACTATTTATCTAGCTAGCTAGCTCCCCATCTCTCCTTTAAAAAGGCAGGGCATATACAATCATTTCAGAGAATAAAAATGTGGCAGGATAAGTTAGAAGCTAGGAAAATTCCTGGGCAAGTGGAAGGAGAAACTGAGACAAGAAAATTAAACAAGGCCAAACAGTTTGGGCAGCTTGCAGCCAGCTTGTGAATCTCAAGATTTTATCTTCCCCAACCAAGGACACTTCAGAGAAAATGGTTAATACCTCTCCTCCCTAATCAGAGAATACATAATTTAGATCACCTGGGTATGGGAAAACAGAGAACAAAGACCCCAGCTAAACCCAAGGGCAAATATCTCTTGGTGGATGCTAAGACAGGAAAGGGGACAGGAGGAAAAAGGGGAGGTTTATCTCATCCAGTAAACAAAATAGTCATCAGTCTTGGGACTTGCCGAGATAAAAATTGTCAAAAGTTCTCAGAGATTCGGGGGAAAGCCACAACAAAGTAAAAGGGGACCTTGAAATCTACTCTATTGCCCAAGACATCCTGTAGAGGAGCCTTGAAACCTGTAGACAGAAAAGTCCAAATGTTAGAAATAATTATCAGTGAGAAACTTTAAATGAAATGCATGTAATAAAATATCTAAAGGATGTAGTAGAAAAAATATTCAACATGAATGAAGAGATGGGGAATTTTAGCAGAGGCATGAATATTATATTAAACAAAATCTATTGAAGATTCCAGAATCTTCAATAAAACTCCTAAACCTCTATCAGATGGGGTCTTCAGATTAGTGTGTTTTATGACAAGTATATTCTTAATAAATTTGCTTGCCTTGCTTTCTTAATAAATTCACTTGCTTTGCTATAATACTGCTTCCTGTCACTCATCTGAAATATTTCTTTTTTTTTTAATATATTTTATTGATTTTTTACAGAGAGGAAGGGAGAGAGATAGAGAGTTAGAAACACTGATGAGAGAGAAACATCGATCAGCTGCCTCCTGCACATCTCCTACTGGGGATGTGCCCGCAACCCAGGTACATGCCCTTGACCGGAATCGAACCTGGGACCTTTCAGTCCGCAAGCCGACGCTCTATCCACTGAGTCAAACCGGTTTCGGCAATCTGAAATATTTCTTATGAGACTCACAAGAGTGAAGAAGGGAAAAGCCTTCACCTCTCAAATTCAGGGGCTGTCCTGTAACAAAAACAGGAATTTGCTTCCAGCACCCCTGTACATGTTAAAAGTTCTTCAGGCTGAAGAGAAAGAATACCAATAAAACCCCAGATCTTCAGAAATGAATAAAATAAATACAAATAATACAAATAAAACCCCAGATTTGAAGAAATGAATAAAAGCTGTAAAATGAGTAAATATCTGGAAAACTATAAATTATTTTTCATACTATATCTACATTTATATTTATCTGTCATTTCTTTAAAAAAAAACTATAGAACATTTAAAATAAAAATAATAACAATATGTTGAATGTAATGAGGGGGTTATAGAATATGTAAAACTAAAATGTAAGAAATAATATGCCTAAAAGGAAGAGGACTAAAAAGTATACTGTTTGTGAGATAGCATAATATAATTTGAAGGTAGGTTGTAATGAATCTGTGATTCATATTGTAATCTCTAAATCTCTACTGCCCAATAGGTAGTCATGAACTAAATGTTGGTATTTAAATTTAGGTAGAAATTAATAATAAATAAATAAAACTAAAAATTCAATTCTTTAGTTTTTCTAGCCACATATCAAATTCTACATATGTCTACGACTACAATAATAGATTAAACAGATATAGAATAATCCCATTAATGAAGAAAGTTATATTAGAAAACACTGATCTAGATAATCAACTAACATAATGACACAAAAACATAATATATATATATTAGATGTACCGGTTAATAACGAGGATTTTTTTCAATAGATGGAGTTACACATATGTTGATATATATGCAATTTGATATGTATGCTATTTTGTTGTATTGACAACAAGCTTCAAAACTTCATATGTCAAATTTCATGAAGGTGTTAACATCATAGATACTTTTATGCTTAAAAACGTCAAATTTCGTGCCAAAAAAAGAGCATTTGCGGGAAGTTTTAATTCATTACTTTATTTTGAAGAAAAGTGCTGCTGAAAGTTATCGTATACTTTGGGACACTTATGGTGAACATGCTCCATCTCAAAATACTTGTGAACGCTGGTTTAAAGACTTTAAAAGTGATGATTTAGATGTGAAAGACAAAAAATGCCCAGGTCAATTTGAACAACACTTTGATTGTAAAACTACCAGAATGGGTTAGAAGACACAGCAAAGTAATTTTGCTTCATGATAACACACCACCACACACTTCAAAACCAGTTCAAGTCACATTAAAAGATCTTGCCTGGGAATTGTTAACCCACCCGCAGTATTCACTAGACCTTGCTTCTTCAGATTACCACTTGTTCCGATCAATGGGACACACACTTTCTGAGCAGCACTTCAATACATATGAAGACGTGGAAAATTGGGTCTCCGAATGGTTTTCCTCAAAACAAGAGAAGTTCTATTGGAACATTATCCACAAATTACCTGAAAGATGGGGAAAATGTGTAGCTAGCGATGGACATTACTTTGAATAAAGCACTTTTGATGTTTCTCTTGAAATTATCATGTTTTCTTTGATTACAAAAAACACATTATTAACCAGTACACCTAATAAATATTTAAAAAAAGTAAATGAAATACAAAAATATATAATTTATCTCAAAAAAAAAGGAAGGAAAGAAAAACAGACAAATAAAATTGAAATAAAAACCAAATACAAAGACAGGATATTTAAACAGAATTATATAAACAATTATATTAAATATTAATAAACTAAGCATTCCACATAAAAGTCAAAAATAAAAGGTTATAGAAAAAAGACACAATTCTAGAGATTTTATGTGTAAAGACAGAGAAGTTGAAAGTAAATCCATAAAAAATGTGCCACTTAAACATTAAGATAAAGAAATTTTAATTTTAAAATTAGCTATGTTAAATGTAACATTTACATACTAAGTTTAGAAAATTGGAAAGCTATCTCAATATCAGACTAGGTTGACTTCAAGGGAATAAATATTACTAGATAAATAGAGGAGCATTTCATAATTAAAAAGGAGTTGAGTATCAGGAAGTCATAATTCTAAATGTGTATGCACCTAATAACAGAATTTCAATATACAGGAGCTAAAATTTAACAAACTAAATGGAGAAGTAAACAAATCCATATATGTGGTCAGAGATTTTATATATGCACTAGAGGCCCGGTGCACGAAATTCGTGCATGGGGGGTGGAGGGTCCCCTCAGCCCAGCCTGCACCCTCTCCAATCCAAGACCCCTTGGGGGATGTCCGACTGCCGGTATAGGCCCAGATCAGGCCTAAACTGGCAGTCGGACATCCCTCTCACAATCCTGGACCACTGGCTCCTAACTGCTCACCTGCCTGCCTGCCTGATCGCCCCTAACTGCCCCCAGCCAGCCTGATCACCCCTAACCACATCTGCCTGCCAGCCTGATCACCCCCAACTGCCCCCCATATGCTGGCCTAGTCACCCTTTGCAGCCTGCTGCTAGGTCCTTTGGTTGTCCCTCACTAACCCCCCTGCCAGCCTCGTCGCCCCACATAGCCTGTTCGGCTGTCCGTTCAGTTGCAATGGTTGCTTAGGCTTTTATATAGATAGATTACCCAACAACCATCTGTATGTAATCCCACCCCAACAAAACCATACAGTATCTGTATATGCACCTAAATCATTCACCCAAGAGACTACATAATAGGCCATAAAAATGTCTCAAAATATTAAAGAATTTAAATCATATAATGTATAGTCTCTGAACACAATGGTATCAAATTAGAAATTAATTTTTTAAAAAGCTAGATAGAAAAATCCTAAAATATTTTTGATTTAACAATCCACTTGTAAATAACCCATGGATCAAAGAAGTCACAAAGAAAATTGATATTGCTCTGGCTGGGTAGTTCAATTGGTTAGAGTTGTCCCAATACAACAAAGCTGTGGGTTGGATCCCCAGTCACGGCACATACAAGAATCAAACAATGTATACATAAATAGTGGAGCAACAAATGCATGTCTCTCTCTCTCTCTCTCTCTCTCTCTCTCTCTCTTCTCTCTCACCCCCCTCTCTAAAATCAATCAATAAAAGTTTAAAGTCAATTGATTTTTTTCCAACTTTTAAAATAAAATTTATTAAGTTATTCTCAACAGAAATTTGAAAAAGGATGAATTGCATCATGGAGTTCAATTTTATTATGTGGCTCTGTTATTTATTTGAAGAATTATAGATTTCCAGAATGTAAGATACTCAGATAGTAAATAAACATTACTGTGGACTTGCCCATTATTTATATTATGTGTATCCCTAGCTAATAATATGCAGAACTAAGAGATGGCTAATTAGTATTATGAATTCACTAGTATACAACCAGCAAGTTTATTCATGTACTTTAACATTCTTTCAAGTACAGTTTATGACTAGTTTGTTATGGGAATCCAAGGGCATAAAAAGTTTGGGTTGTTCTTTTTAAAGTGATTTTTGAATGAAGGGAATTCCAAAGGTTGATTTTTTTTTTTTTAGACCTAAGTCAGAAATATTTCATTTTCATGGCCTTTCCTTCATGAGTAACTCAGAAAATTTGATGCAAACTTTCCAAAATAAAATTTTCATTGGCTTAAGACTACAGCACAATAATTTTTAGTTCAAAAGGAGCTGTTGTTGGACTTTTTTTTTATAACATGAGAAAGAAAAGAAATTAGCTCCCAAATAGAGTGCTAGTTATTGGCCTAATTAGGGAGCAGGGACTGTGGTGCCATAGTTACTGAAAATGATGCACGCACAACATCCACGTTATTTAAGCTGGTAAATTTTTTACTTTCTCTTCTGAGAAAAACAGACATGTGTTCTGAACTGAAAAATTCCTGCCATACATCTATGATTTGTCCTTGGGGAGGAAAATCACATGGGTAAGTAAAATAGAATAAGTGTTTTAAATGATGAGATGATTTTAAGTCATGTCCAGAAGGAAAGGTCGGAAGGAAATGGAGAGTCTATGGAAGGCGGGCGAGGTTGATGAAGAAGACTGAGGATTTAGGAGATTATGGTCACTTTGTTGACACTTCTCTACACAACACAATTCCAAAAGCCAGGCAGAATCTGAGATTACATAGATTGATGAGAAGATAGGGGGAAGACACAAAGGAGGGAGTTTTCTGGAAGCTCTCTTTAAGATAAGGCACCAGCTTTATTCATTGGAAGAAAGAAAAGTCACTTTGACAAATGGCGCTAGAGTACCTCAACCCTTATACTCCATAAATAAAATATTAAATAGAGATGAATTTTAGACTTAAATTTGTAAAGCACAGAAAAATAATATATTTGTAACTTTAGAAATAATCAAAGGTGTTTTAAGCCATTTTAAAAACAGATGTTTTCAACTGATTTTATGAATCAGTAACTTTAAAAAATAGAACTTCATCAATAAATGTACATCTCATTAAAATACATATTAGTAAGAATATTAATAGGCAAAAACAGATTGAATAAAAGTTTTCATAATACATATATTTGACAAAAAAATCATATCCAGGCTATATAGAGAACTCCTATACAACATTAACAAAAAAGCAAACAACCCAATTATAAAATGGGTACTAACTTGAACAGATACTTCACAAAATAGAAATGCAAGTGGCCAATAAGTTCATAAAACTGTGTTAAATATGTCTAAAATGTTGTAAAAGAATGTTCATAGCAACTTTCATATTCCTAATTACACATGTGTCCATCAATGGGAGAATGAATAAATAAAATGTTATAGTCAAGTACTAAAATATTACTCCATAACATAAAAACTACTTGTATATATTAGGCAACAAGATAATTAAATTTCAAAAACATTATAAGTAAAAGAAACCAGCCACAAAAATACATTCACTTAATTATTTTATATATATAACTTCTAAGAATAGACAAACTAACCTATGGGTGATAGATATCAAAGAGTGGTCACCTGTGCTGCGCCAGCACGGCCAAGGGTGAACCTGAGGGGGACGCGGTGAAGGATTTAGAAAAGACAAACAAGAGAATGAAAGCTGGGTCTCAGTGGGACACTGCTTCTCTGATGGAGAGACAGCGACAGTGCCCGCAAGCCAAGTCTTTATTTCATAGCCAAATTCCATGAGGTAAAGTAAGGGCATGATCAAGATGTTAACAATGTTCTAATCTACTCAATTACATGTGCCTGAACTCTATCAAGCCCACATCACTCAGACACGTGGGACCATGTGATTGGACTGTAGGTTCAAGCTTACATCTATAGCCTTTGGCTATAATTGTGCTGGGAGGGCTTTGCCCTCCAAACTGGGACTTGCATGTGCTTTGCCATGAGAGGACTGTGCCCTCTCATTAGTCCAAGGCTTGAACCTGTCCAATCACTATAGCCGCTCTCCACAGTCACCTCCATGGGTAGGCAGAGTAAAGGGAAGATTGACCATAGTGGCACGAGGGAATTTTCTGGAATAGTGTATATAACATCATTAAGAAAAAGAATAGGCAAACCACAGACTGAGAAAGCTTTCCTAATGCATGTATCCAACAAAGAACACCTATACAGAATATTTGTATTCTGTACATAGTTATATGTGTACCAATTGCACAATTCACCAAATTGAATGCTTAAGACCTGTGCACTTTTTTTTTTGTATGTAAATATACACACACCACCTACCAAGTGCCAGATTCTGTGCACCGCACTAGAGATATAGTGATGAACTCTGCCCTCATAAAATTAGGATATCCACTAAATGACCATTTTTGGCTATTCAAAGACTTAGACCTTATTACTGTCAACATAATCAACTATTTTTTCTCAGTACATAATATATTTAAAATGTGCGACATAAGAAATGAGGGGTCTGAGTTTTATTCACATGTCTGTCCTTAAATAGCTTTGTGACCTTGAGTAACACATTTATCCTTAATACACTTATCTGCAAAACAAAAGGATGTATCTAGCCAACATCCTTTTAAGTCCTACATCATTCTTGGATTTTATTCTTATTACATATGCTAAGAATGATATCATCTATTTACTATAAAGCTGCAAATTTTGTGGCAAATTGTTCATCATGAAAGAAGACAGCGCCAATTTCTTCACCATAATATACTGCCATTACTGGCCATTTTATGGTACTTCCACTGAGCCAATTCTTTCAGATTAAGCTAAGGGTTGGACAGGAATTTTGGGTTTTGGAGTAACTGAGACCTGACTAGTCTTATCTTTATTTTAACTCTAATTGCCTTTTTAATAGCTTTTTTTCAATTATGTTAATTTTGATAAAGAGTGGCCAACCCAGAACTCAAATCTTCAAACCAAAAGATCCAACTGTAGAAAGGTCTTCTTAGTTAAGTGTAGAAACTTATTTTTTTTTATGTGAATTAGTTAAGATTCAGAGAAGGAATTTAAAATCTGTATGCCCATAAAACATTTTCTCTTGTAAATATTTAGAGAACATACAAGAGTAAATTGCTCTTTTATGAGGTCTGCAGAGAAACATAATACATAACTTACTTTTGTTGTGATTTTTGAGTTTTGCCTTTCTCCCAAATTACTTAAACATTTTTTGATTAGAGAAAATAAACCCAAACTCAACATTACCAAATCTTTACACAAAGATCCCATACTTCTCATTTTATCTTGGAATTTGTCATCTCTGCTTTTCAGTCTTCCTGCATATCCATCCAATAGATTTCCTTTCTTTCTGTGCAGTCTTAAACTTAGTTGTATCAATCCTGTTCTCCATCAGCCTATACCCATAACCCCTTAACCTTATGCATCATTCTTAATACTTTTCCAATATCATTAGTTTATTCATGGACTCATTACACAAAAACTTACTGAAGCTAAAATAATATATCTAAAATGCTGTCTAGGTGCTGAGATACAGCAGTGAATAGTGCCGTGCATAAGAAACATTTTAAAAATTGTTCTTTATTAAGTCCTCTTACAACCTTTTCAATTTGGTCTGTGTGTGCTTAGATTTGCTATACAGTGACCCTTGGATTCAGGTATCAAAGTACTCCTACTTTCTGCCTAAATTTAAGCTACCACTTCAGTATTCTGTTTAACATCTTTCTTGCTTAAGATAGTTTCTCAGTATTCTAAAAATGCATCTCCCTAAGAAGCAAAAAAATAAAACAAAACAAAAAACCTGGCGGGGAAGGGAGGACAGGTATGGTCATTATTCTATTTCTTTTCTTCTGTTTCTAACATGTTGTCTTTCATTCTCTCATTCATGCATTCATTTATTGATTTATTGATTGATTCATTTATTTATTTAATCATATATATTTAGTGCTATACTATGATCCAGGGACTATACTGGATGAGTAACACATATATCTTGTCTTGGAAGGGCTCAGACTCAAAAATACTATCTCAAAATTGTTTTGGCACAACAAAAATAATGGATTTTGCTAATCAAAAGAGTGGATATTCCCCTATACTGTTAAATAGGTTATTTTTAATATATTTTACTGATTTTAGAGAGAGGAAGGAAGAGGGAGAGACAGAGAGAGAAACATCAATGTGAGAGAGAAACATCAATTGGCTGCCTCCTGCATGCACCCCGACAGGGTTGAAACTCGAAACTCAAGCATGTGCCCTGCCCAGGAATCTAACTGGAAACCTTTCTGCAGTGCTCAGGATGTCACTCAACCAAGTGAGCCCCACCAGCAGGGCTCAAAGAGAAGTTTTTTAAAAAGATTATACCCTGGCCCTTTGGTTTGATTGGTGGGAGCAACTTCCAATACACCAAAGAGGTTGCAGGTTTGATTCTTTTTTTTTTTTTTTAATATATTTTATTGATTTTTTACAGAGAGGAAGGGAGAGAGATAGAGAGTTAGAAACATCAACGAGAGAGAAACATCGATCAGCTGCCTCCTGCACACCCCCCACTGGGGACGTGCCCGCAACCCAGGTACATGCCCTTGACCGGAATCGAACCCGGGACCCTTCAGTCCGCAGGCCGACGCTCTATCCACTGAGCCAAACCAGTTTCGGATGCAGGTTTGATTCTGGTTGAAATACAAACCTAGGCTGCAGGTTCAATCCCTGGTGGTAGTATGTGCGGAGGCAAACAACTGATCTTTCTCACACATCAATGTTTCTCTCTCACTCTCTCTAAAATCAATGAAAAACATATCCTTGGGTGAGAATTTTTCCTTATATTACTCTTAGTATCATATTTCTACAGAGGCCTTTTTAAACTATCTTTAACATGAACTATATTCTAAAGGAGCCTTTAAAATTCAAAAAAAAAGGTTACAGAAAACAATTTTCAGACAAGATATTACATGAAATTTTTAAAACACAGGTTTAAAATATTTTCACTGAATCTTCCAAAAATACAATATATGAATAATGATAACACACACACACACAATAATCCCATTTAGAAGAAGGTGACAATATTTTTAGCTTATTTAAATCATATAAGACATGATTATATTATTGTTACAAATAGTAACAGCTAAACCTGTTCCTAAAGGAATATTTATTACATTTGAAGCTCCCTTATGATAATAATTCATTTCATCAACCTACTCCAAGAGTTTATTACTACTATCACCTACCTTTTATAGATGAAAAACTTAAGGAAAATATAGGTTAAAAAACTTGGTTTTCTAAGTACTTAGTGGAAAATATCACACACAACATTTGTTAGAAAATATATTAAACCTGCCCCAAACAACCTTTAAAAATTGGCAATTATTTTTAAATAATAAGTTGTAGCAAAATGTTATGAAAAACTGTTTAAGGACAAGGCTTTCTTTCCTGACTAAATCCTGGCTTTGGATAATTTTTATCTCCTTGTCTTCATCTTCCTCTTGGCATTTTACCAATTGTGAATTTCTCCTCCTTTTTTTCCTCCTCTTCTGATATTGAAATGTTTTTTAATAGCTGCAGTATTCTATTAAGAAGGGATCAAATACACATTTTAAACTGTAAAGAGCCCCCTTGCCTCTTGGGAAAAATACAACACATTGCACTATTTTTTTTTTCCTTAAAAAATAACCATTTAGTTACTTGAATGTAATTATAAACAGTCCTTTAATCTTCTCATCATTAATTGAATGTATACAAAGTTTAAAAATTATAACAATTTCTGAATTCTTTCCATAAAGCCTCACACTACCATTCTGAGACATCTGTCCTGTCATGACATGGAGATTCCCTGTGCTCTTTGTCAGTTTTCCTGTGTCATCCTGTGGAGATTCCCTCTGCCCTTTGTTATGGTCCCATGCTGTCCTTATCTACTTATGCTATGTGCCCTTTTCTCCTAATCCGCTTCTTATACCCATTATTTTTTTCCAATATTATTAGCCTGATTTCTTTTGACACAAAAGCTTAGAAGCCACTGGCTATTTCTGTCTGTGTTGCCAACTTTTCATGTCCCTGTCATTAGTGACACCTTAAATCTCTGACAGCAAATGTCAAAATCTCCCAAACTGCACTGTGGGCCACCTTCAGCTTAATGTAATAAAGTATTGGGCAACTCTGATTAAAACAACTAGTACTTGTGGCAATAAATAGTGTTGGTGGGGTCTAAATAATTGGTATTGACTGGCTATCTCAAATTATAGACTTGACTTTGCATATCAAGTTCAAAACAAGTTAATTATTCCTAGTTTTCTGAACAACAATTTTAGTGTCTGTCTACAGGTATATGGAGGATTGGCTTTAATCAGCTCTCCTAAAAATGTTAGGTATTGTTGTAGTTCCACAGCAAACAACAGAGATAAGATATAAAATAGCAAAGGTTAGAATTTTAAAAGTAGTTAAAAGTCCTCATTCTCTACCAATTACCTACAAACTTTGACTTTTACTTTCCAATCCTTGGAGACAAGCTCTCATTTTCTCCTCCATTTTTTATTCCTTTGGCATTTTAAAATATCCACTCTCTTTCTTTTTACTTACTAGTAAATACTGAATAAATTTCCTTTTGGAATAGGGATTACAGCAGATTTGTACAACTTAGCTATAAAACTACAAAACAATCTTTTAAAATGTTTATTTTTAAATCTTGGTTCAAAAATAGGTTTTTCTCTTTTTAACCTTTAAAAGTGGTTTGAAATGTAAAAGGACAAGGTGATTCTTAAAACACAGTTACACTGACATCTGATGAAAGCTAAAAATATCTCATTGTTCTAGCAGGCCGAACTTGTAGCCATATGAAGTCCTAATGTTATTGTAAATGCCCTATGATGGGTTATGTGGGTAAAGCAATGTGTTTGTAGAATTACATGGTAACTCAAAGAGACACTAATAAGCTTTATTTTGCACTTTTGTTCCGGATGCCGGAAGGAAACATTTAATCCACCTGATTTGTTCCAAAAAACAGTCTTAATGACATTTGGAAGGACTTAATGACATTTTCCTTGGCTCCAGCTCTTCTAGTCAGCCATACTTCATTCTATATGATTACATTGTGCCTTTGCAGACATAGCCATAGTGCTTCATGGGTCAAGTTCATCATTTAAAATAATTTTTTTTTAAAATATCCCTTTCCAAATAATTATGACTAGGAATTCTCTCTCTGTTTCTTGCTAGGTCCTGAGCTATAAAGCAGTTTCTTGCATGAGGACTATCAGATTTACTAACCCTAGGATATTTTCTAACTGCTTTTATTTCCCCAATTCCTACTATGATTCAGAGGTTACCAGATGCTGCCTACAAAAACAAAGGTAAGAGAATGTAAGCTACCTGGCCAGGTAGCTCAGTTGGTTAGAGCATCTGGCATATATCCCAATACATCAAGGTTGCAGGTTTGATCTCCGGTCAGGGCACATACAAGAATCAACAAATGAATCCCTAATTAAGTGGAACAACAAATTGTTTTCCTCCCTTTCTCTCTAAAATCAATAAACAGAGATTTAGCCGAAACCGGTTTGGCTCAGTGGATAGAGCATTGGCCTGCGGACTGAAAGGTCCCAGGTTCGATTCCGGTCAAGGGCACATACCTTGGTTGCAGGCACATCCCCAGTAGGGAGTGTGCAGGAGGCAGCTGATCGATTTTTCTCTCTCATTGATGTTTCTAACTCTCTATGTCTCTCCCACTCTGTAAAAAATCAATAAAATATATTTTTAAAAAATAAAATAAATAGAGATTAAAAAAAAAAAAAAGACTGTAGGACTCAGTGGCTGCAAAGTAAATAGAGGGCACCATAGTAGGCAGTATTATGGGTGGAAATGTGATCCCTGAAATTCATATATTGAAGTCCTAAGCCCCAGTATCTCTGATGTGACCTCATTTGTGAATAGGGTCACTACAGATGTAATTAGTTAAGATGACGTCACTACAGTGGGCCCTAATTCATTATGACTGATGTCCTTATAAAAGGGGGGATTTAGAACAGACATGCACACAGGGAGAACACCCGGTGAAGATGAAGGCAGTGGCCCAGGTGAAGCTTCTACAAGTTAATGCATGCTTAAGATTAGCAGCAAAGCATCAGATAATAGAGGAGAGGCATGGGACAGATTCTTCCTCACAGCCATTACAAGGAACCAACACTGCTGATATCTTGATCTCAGACTTCTATCCTCTAGAACCTCAAGACAACATATTTCTGTTGTTTAAGCCACTCAGTTTGTGGTACTTCGTTACAGTGGCCCTGGCAAACTAACATAGGCAGCCAGGTTGAGAAGATGCCTTCTAGACAGCTGGTACAGATACGGATGTCAAAGGAGAAAGACAGCCTGGTAAAAAAATATCCAAACAAATGGCAGGTGCCATGGCAGAGACTCAGACACACTGAATGACCTTTCTTCCCTGTGGCAGGAAGAATTACAGAAATCAAGGAGTTCGCAAAATGGTAACAAAGGCTGAAACGTTTAAGTCAAGTAGCAAGAGAAGAAGGCAAAAGCTGCTGGTTCCTATAAAAGAGTAGAGGTCAATAAAACAGCAGAGTGGGGCTCTGACTTTAGGGTCTTAAATCTATCGCTGAGCTCTATTATGTACATAGTGGAGATCATTGTCAAAAGTCAATGAGGAGTTACATACAGATCAAAGCAGTATTAAGAAAATTCTCTGGCAATTGTGTGCAAAACACCTAAAAGTCTGAAGAGACTGGATGCTGAAAGTATGCAGCCTTGATTGAGCTCATTAACTCCAGCTTGCTCATCTGCAAAATGGAACCAAGCATATACTTATCTTACTGGATTTTTGTGAGAATTACATAAGATGATTCATGAACAGTGCCTGATACGGTAAGCCCTTGTAAAAATGCCAGAAGCTCAGATATATCTACAACTAGCATCCGTTCTTTTGTGTGTGTTTTGTTTTGTTTTCCAAATTAAATGTGGACATTAACATTTCTCCTTGTACCTTCCTGTCAACTCTTCGAAAGCAGTACCTGTATAACTCAGGCTTGATTTTTATCCCAGGCAACACTTACCCAACTATTATGTATAATGAAGAAACAGACATCTGAGGCACAGGTGAATAACAAACAATCTGAAATAGAGGGTGCATGCTGATTCCCCCTTGCCGTTCCCCAGCCCCATCTTCTGTTATTCTCTCAAGCTGAATCTGAGCTCCAGGCAGAATCCAGCACAAGAGAGTCAAAACATGCTTGTAAATTTGGCTCTCATTTGCTCTAATGAAGTTTTGCATTTCCTCACTTGCATTTCCTCACTTTCTAGGCCCTAGAATCTAGGGGAACATAAAGCACTGAGTGACATGACTCAGAGGGCAGATAACACCTCTTTAATATCTCTCCACATGCTGACCTATTTCAATACTGTGCACTTCTCAGGGATGAGAAGCTATGCAAAGATGGGAAGAAAAACACCGAAGAGGCTGCCTCCTCTTGGGAATGTTTCAGCTTTTCAAGATTCTAGGTCATCTCTCTCCCTGATATTTGGAGTTCATTTCCATTGGGAGGGCAATCTGTTCAAACAGCCTTAAAAAAAAACAAAAAACAAACAAACAAACAAAAAAACCCAACAATTATTGTTCATCTACAGTAGGAACCACATTAAAAAATAAAGCCTCGCTTGGAATATTTTCTTTTTAAAGTCCATCAACTAGAAAGGATAAGTTGTGTTAACGCAAGGTAATTTCATTAATTTTGAGTTAAATAATTGAGCCACCCCCTGAGAAAGGCATCATTTAACTATTCACAAATGGTCAAATGGAGAAACTGAATGTTATTGGTGACAGTCATCTGGAATGGGTGAGTTTGTTTAGGGACTGGGCAGTGTCCTGTGGTATAGGGAGTCTGGCCAGAAAGCATTCCTGGTTCCTAGTGGCCTAGTGGCTTTCTGTAACAAAGAAGGTTGCTCCTTGAAATGGCTGGATGGGGACTTCATCACGAAGTGCCTTCCAGTGTCAAGGAACCTGTTCTTGATAAGCATATCAAGAAACAGATACAGAGAATATGAATTGAGACTCATTAGGATCAGATGCATGTTACTTTTGCAGAGATGACAGAGAGTGTGTCTTCATGTGAGATGAGTGGTTAACCATAGGACCACAGGTAGGGTTTCTGAAGACAAGGAAGTCTTTCCCTAAATTAGGTGTCTTGCAAGCATTTCAAGTCATAAACCCATGCAAATCTTTATGGCTCTTGAGCTTACCACTTCTGCAACAAATGCACACGTTTCATAGAATGAGGGACTGTAGCCTCACTGAAAACCACCATCCAACAGATATTTGCCCAATTTTAAAAGTTTAGAAGACTGAAGTAGCTCAGATGGTGGCCTCAAGACTACCCATAGATCCCTGTTCTTGTGTTTAATTTTCTTTTCCATTTTCTTTTTAATTGGAGTGTATGGATGTCTGGTGTGCCTTTGTATGCAGGTGTATTTGTGTTCATGTGTGTATTTGCATGCATGTTGTGCATGTATATGTTTCACCTGTGTTTGTGAATAATGACATTGGCTCTATCCAGACAAAATTTCCTACGAGGGTACTGATTTTTTCCTAAACCCTGATATGAAAAAAGCCTATTCCTGTTAGCTGTCTGAATATTCCATTAAAAAAAAGATTAGTAAGTACTTTTTTAACCCCTGCTACCCTATCACAAAGTTAAATCAATTGGGATTAATTTAGAAATTGAGATTAGTTATGATTTAGCTTGCCACATTTTAAAAACAGTTCAGTTATCATTCTGGCCATTTGTGTTTTTGGAGGGCCTAGATTCCCTTAAAACAAGAGAGATTTAATTTAGGTGCAGTTCACAAGCATGTATCAATATGCATGCGAAAACGCACACACGTAAGGACTAGTTTGCAACTCTATAGTTATTCCCACTGCTATACATTAGTGGAGGTACGATCAATGCTCACCTGAATCCAAAGCTGTACAGATAAACTTGGAAGAATTTTCCATTAGAATGAAAGGCTAACTTACTGAAAGATAACTGGTTCAAGGAAGATAGGGATATGTAAACTGGATTAAACTGGAAAACTTGTTGCTTCACAAGATCCTATATTTCTTTCTTTTTTCCTGTTAGAGCAGTGGTTCTCAACCGTGGCTGCACATTAGAATCACCTGAGAATCTTTTTAAAATTCTGATTTCTGGGCCTCATCCTCTGGAAATTGTTTCTTTGTTACTCATGTTGTGGCCCCACCCCATAACAAAGAAACAGAATTTCTGGAGGATGAGGTCCAGAAATCAGGATTTTAAAAGGATTCCCAGGTGATTCTAATGTGTAGCCAAGGTTGAGAACCACTGAGTGAGAGTTTACATTAATACTTTTGGTATTAGTTTCAGGTGTACAGCATAGTGGCTTGACAATTATATACTTTACAAAGTGGTCTCCCGCCCTGATATTTCCAGTGCCATCTGGCATTGTACACAGTTCTTACAATATCATTGTCTCTACACTGTCTTCCCTATGCTGTATTTTACATCCCTGTGACTATTTTTGTGACTACCAATTTGTACTTCTTAATCTTTTCATCTTTTCTACCCAGCCTCACAACCCCTCTCCCCTCTGGCAACCACCAGTCTGTTCTATATAAGTCTGTTTCAATTTTGTTTTATTTTGTTCTTTAGATTCCACACATGAGTGAAATCGTATGATATTTGTCTTTCTTTGATTGGCTTTTTCACATAGCATAATACACAAGGTCCTATATTTCTTAGAGAAACAAACTGCCTTAGGATGAATGAATGCTAAATCACACCCACACTAACAGCGTTCTCAAGAGGTGAATGGGGACTGATAGAGCACATTTATATATGTGACCTCAAGGGACCCTAGATATGAAATAGCCTGTAAAACAAAGTGGAAAGAAAAATTTAAAATAGGAGGAAAGGACAAAGGAGCCTTGATTACTGCTTCCTCAGGATGTATGTGCAGCCCAAAGGCATCTATTACCTGCAGCTGGAGGCCAGCACTTGCGCCAATGCCGAGTTCTAGGAAAAACTTCACTTCCCAGCAGCCCTCAGAGGCCCTGATGGTCCTGGAGTTCTCCCCGCTGGGCTTCATTGGGTAGATGTTCAAGTCGCCGGGCCTTAGCCTGACTGTGGAGTTCATTCCCATGCTCTACACGCAGGGACAAGCCCATGAACAGGCTGCTGGTCCTTATTCTGTGGGTGGGGGTCTGAGACCCCGAGAAGGACATGAAGCTCTGGGACGCACACAAGGCCCATCTGCGGATCCGCTTCAAGCTGTCCCTCTTCCAGAATGTGGGCACTCACTCAGGCTGGTGGGCAAGATCCAGAAATGAAGGACACGGACTGTGAGAAGCAGGCAATGCAGAGCGGCAGGAGCGTGTGAACCCGCGAGCTTCGGGGAGAGGATGCTCAGAAGTAGGGCCCTGCCCCCAGCAGGCCTTGCTGCGCAGGGATTTCCTCAGGTCCCACGTGGGCCTGCGCGCTGCGAAGGAACTTCATCTGCTTCCACCTCTCCTTGCTGCAGTGTCCTGAGCGGTTCTTCCTCCGCAGCGGGAGCCCTGACCACCTGGGGGCAAGCTTTTCAACCAGTGTATGGAGGTGCTGCCCCTTCTCAGGTTCCAGTCGGACTAGGAGGTCAGGCAGCAGGGACACTCAGCCACTCTTCCGTCCCTTTGGAGCCCCGAGGGCCACCTCCAGATTGGTTCCGAATGCAGGGGGTGGCAGGGGCGAGGTGGACACCGCCTTCTGTCCCCTGGAAGCACTGCACCGCCCCATCCAGACTCACAGGGTGGGTCATTCTGATAGAAATCTTTATAAAAGACCCACTAAGGCTAGGGCTTCTGGGGTGCCCTGGCCTGGGGAACTGGTACTGCCCGCAGGCCACAGGAGGAGGCCACCGTGCAGCCCAGGGCCTTTGCACCCGCCGCCTTGAGCCAGGAGATTTTAGAAGAGCTATGTCCTATATGCTCTTTGTCTCCTGTGCGGACACTGGGATGCGTATACCACTTTATGTGCTGTGTTTGTAGTCTTGGATACACTTGCTTTTTTCACCTAAGTCCACTTATGTGTGTGTGTGTGTGTGTGTATATCTATATCTATATCATCTATATCTATCTATCTATCTATCTATCTATCTATCTATCTATCTATCTATATATAATTATTTCAGAGAGGAAGGTAGAGAGATAGAAACATCAATGATAAGAGAATCATTGATCAGCTGCCTCCTGCATCCCCGTATTGGGGATGGAGCCTGCAACGCCGGCATGTGCCCTTGACCAGAATCGAACCTGGGACCCTTCGGTCTGCAGACTGACACTCTATCCACTGAGCCAAACCCGCCAGGGCCCATATTTATTTTTATAAGAGCATGACTTTTATTTTATTTTTTTTAAATATATTTTATTGATTTTTTACAGAGAGGAAGGGAGAGCGATAGAGAGTTAGAAACATCGATGAGAGAGAGACATCGATCAGCTGCCTCCTGCACATCTCCTATCGGGGATGTGCCCGCAACCCAGATACATGCCCTTGACCGGAATCGAACCCGGGACCTTTCAGTCCGCAGGCCGACGCTCTATCCACTGAGCCAAACCGGTTTCGGCAAGAGCATGACTTTTAATAAGGGGTTAATGGAGAAAAGAAATGGTTTGATAGTTGTTGAACAGAGCATGCAAGTTTTATCTAGCACGTCTAGCATGGAAGTCTTGTATTTGTCACTAGGGCCCAGAATGATTTCTTTCCTGATCTATGGGCTACTTGAAGGAGGAAAAAAACAAACAAACAAACAACTGGCGTATTTAACATCAGAAGCTACACCTTGCTAAAGCTAAGGTTTTCCATGGTCATTATCCTGACTGCCTCCCCCCCCCACACACACACCCCTAATTTCCATCTATTCCTATGACTTCTCCAATCATTTTAAGAAGCAGAGAGGAAGAGAAGGAAGATATCATTAAATAAGCTTTTAAATTTCAAAGTTCAAAAAGATATATGCTATGCTTGTTTTAATAAAATAATTGTATTATGTGGTTTTTAATTTTATTTTTATGTTACACATGACTCAAGTGCTATAGGCAATTGTAAGATTTTTATTATTTCAGGGACAAAATTCATCTTTAGACTCAAGTTATTTAGTCTGAAAGTTGTTTGTGTGTACATGTTTCTCCCAAAAAGATTTGAGAGGGGGTCGGGAGATAAGAAAACTTTTAATTGGTGCATTCAGGCAAGTAGTTCAGCAACAGAACATTAATTTTTATTTTAATAATGTGACTTTAATTGACTACTTTGCTGGCACTGCACTATATTGGGTCTGTTATTTAAAACTACATTAAGAAAGATCACCCCCTGCCCCTTCTACAACTAATGCCATATACACTCCCAAATAGTAGGTTATCCATTTAGAAACAAACAGCATTTAAATTACTATCACTTGAGGGATTCTTCAGCCGAATGAGATAAGTATCAATGGAGTAGAAAGTTATTGTTTTAGAGTAAAGAAAAATACAATTGAAAAGACCATGGTAGCAGTGATCTTTCACTGTCCACTGAATTCTTTTGTTTTCTCCTCTAGTAATAGGATTGTAACTAGGAACCTCCCCTTCTAGCTAGGTGTGTCTGTAACTAGTTCTCTATGTGTTGCCAATTGATATGAGCAAATGTTATGTGGGTCACTGACAAACCAAGGCTATTATAAAATGGGGTGTGTCTCCTACATGATTGCTTTTTACTATTTATATGGCTGGATATCTATTATGACAAGGCTCTGTGGGATAGCGGAGCAATATGGAAGGACCTGGTCCCTTCATGACCACTCAGGGTAGATTTTTTCTGCTCAGCTTAATACCCATCCAGGCATGTCTATTGTGTTAAACTATTGAAATTATGCATCTGCTAGTAAAGTAACATGCCATACATATTACATACACCCCTTTAGTTGGGTGATATTTCTTAACAAATGTAGAAAGCATAACATTCATTGGGATTGTCTATTTCTTCTGACATTTGCAAGAAGGGCCAGCTTTGTATAGAGAGTACATAACAGTAGCCAAACATTCTGGTAGTGATTAGAAGACCTAGACTTTGAAAGTCAGGATCTTTTCATGATCATATATTTGTAGTGATTTCAAGGAGAGGAAGAGGGAGAGAGGGTTAGAAACATCAATGATGAGAGATTATCCTGTCTTCTGCATGCCCCACTCTGGGGTTTGAGCCCACAACGTATGCATCTGCTCAAACCAGGACTTCCTGGTTCATAGGTTGACGCTCAACCACTGAGCCATGCTGGCTGGGCAAAAATGCTAAGTATTTTTACTGGGGGAAAAAGAAAAAAACGCTGAAGGGAAAAAAATGTAATCCAGTTTGGTAACAAGCAAAATAATCAATAAATGAGAGTAGGATGATGAATGGGTCCACAGAGGGAAAGGCTAGTGTTTGGGTGAGGATGCAAGAGAACCAACTGTTTTCTCTGCTTAAAAATACAAATGATGCAATAATGGTGCATCTTCCCATGGGATAGCAAGAAGAACATGGCATTTAGCATCAGACAGATGGAATCTGGCATTGGTTGAACAAGCACAATATGTCATGCACTGTGCTACATATTTCTACATGCTATCTTATACTTTCATATGCACAGTTTCACAAAAACCCTGCAAGGGAGAAAATATGCAATCGACTTTTTACAGTAAAAGATCAGTGAAGCTCACCTTCACTGTCCCTGGATTATATTGCAGGTACATGGCTGAGCTGGAATTTGAATTACGTATTTCTAATTTTAAGACCTACTTAAACAAATTTTACTACTTATGGGAACTTGGTAGGTAATCCCCTAACTTTACTTATCTATAAAATGAAAATAATATATATATATATTTATATTAATATAGTAATGTATACATATTTACATGTATTCAAAGTGATTATTGTCATTAATACATTGAGTAAATGTTACTGTAAGTTAGAAATATCAGGTCTCCTATGTTTCATATGAAAGTAGTTTGGATTAGGCACTACTATTTACATTTCAGGAGAATTAAAGTGTGTAGAAAATAGGAAGAAAAGTAAGTCTACACTCCAGGTCACCCTGGTCTTGCTGGGTTTCCAGAATTTAATTGCTATGCTGCCTCCAAGTCCTGTTCTATTCTCACTCCAGGATGTAGACTTTCTACATCCTTTCAACCTCATCATTTTATCAAAATGTTTCTCTGCTTTTCATTTCTTTGTGGCCATGCTAGATAGTGAGGTAAAATCATCTCTTTTGGCAAAATAAACCATGCTAATTAAGTGATATTGTATTCAATGCTTTTCTACAGGCAATGTGTTAAGTCTAAGAGTTATTATAAAGGAAGGATTTCAAGTAGTAAGGAGGGCTGTGGGGAGCATATTTTGGGACTATGATGCTGGCTGCAATTAATAAGTATACTTATTATGTATTGAGCACCTAACATGTAGCAGGCCCTGTACTGAGTGTTTTACAAGCATTATCTATATTGATATAAATAGTAAACATGTGAGGCAGTGTTATCCAGGAAGAATACCAAGAGGTCAAATAAATTGCTTAAGGTCACATATGTTATAGAGGGTAGTGGTGAGCTTCTCCTCCAATCTGTCTGTTTCCCAAAACCATGATCTTAACCACCATACTTTATTGTGTATTTTGTGGATAAATCATCTAAGAGTTATTTTATAGGTGTTGGGATCAAAAAATAGAGCTTTAAAATACTTTAAGCATAGAGAAACATTAGTTGTGGATAGGATACGGGGTAGGGGCTTATCTATAGAATTTTAAATCCAATGAGTGAACTCTAAATAATAATAAAATGCTCGTACTAAAGTATCTGCATACGAAGAACTTAAGTGGAAAAAAAATCATTAAGATGTCCAAAGCAACAAAAACAACAAATGTTTGCATTGATTCCTTACTGTAACTTAAGACATATCAAATCTTCAAAATGCAGGTGCCAAAGTGTAGGAGCAATATTGCGTTCTGAGAGAATGCCACCTTGTGGTAACTTATTGTTAAACATAAATAGGACACTTGGCCTCTGCATTCTAAGGTAACAACGTGCCTACTGGAGTGGGGATGCCAGGGCCAAAGAACTACGTTTCAAGCATCTGCATGTGTAGACTGTTCGCAGCTGGGAGCACATATGAGTAAACCTTTGAAAATAAAACCCAACCAAACACAGACACTTTGTACATTTCTACTTGATTGGCATAAAAGATGTTGGTGCCTTATGGCCTCTCATAATATGTTTAGAAAGCAAATACAATATTGAAATTAAAACAGAAAATAAAAGCAGTCCTTGAAAGGATAGAACAAAGGACTTTTAACTCTGGGTTAGAAATGACAAATGAAAAATAAAACTTTTCATATTTTAAGGCTGTTTTGATGGGCAATAAGTGAAATATATATATATATATATATATATATATGTATATATATGTATATATATACATATATATGTATATATATACATATATATATATAATTTTTATTGATTTCAGAGAGGAAGGGAAAGGGAGAGAGAGATAGAAACATCAATGATGAGAGAGAATTATCGATGGGCTGCCTCCTGCACAACCCCCATTAGGGACCAAGCCCACAGCTTGGACATGTGCCCTTGACCGCCCTGGGACCCTTCAGTCCACAGGCCGATGCTCTATCCACTGAGCCAAACCAGCTAGGGCTGAGCATTTTGACTATAGTAGAAAAGGAACAATATTTTAAAACTATTAGAAATATCAATGGCTTTTTATTATTGGTTCAACTTCATGTTATTACATTTGTTCTCTCTTCCTTCAAAGGTGACTAGTGATTACTTTAAAATATAAGCATATTAAAGTTTGGTTGGTAATGCTAGGATTCTTTGGTTTATGACCTTTCTTTTCTTTACATAAAAAAAAAAATTACTGTTGTTATTTCTCAAGGACCTAGAGTTTAGGTATAAAATAATTTTGAAATTGTATATATGTTTATAAGATTCTAGGTAGTCATACTTCTAGGGCTAATTAAGGGCAGATTCAGCAAAGAGAATGAGAAGTATTAGGAGCTGGTAACCTGAGCCAAGAAAGAGCTAATGATTAGTTAGACAAAAAATGTCAATCATTTCTTCTCTGCAAATGAAGAAGAATATAAGGGCTATTCAGATAGTACATTAAAACATGATCGTCAGAAAGATATTAAACCAATAATTGTAAATATACAGTGATTCCTCCCACTAGATTATAAGCATCTTGAGGGCAGGCACCACACATTAGTTATGAATGTGGCTTTAATATATGATTCTTAGAAGTCAAATTATTATTGCACTGTATAGAAAATCGGTAATGGGAGCAGGGGGTGGGAATAAAGGAAGATGATGTGAAGCACATGTAACCTCAAGAAAGGAAGTTGATCCATCATGAAGATCACAGGGCTCTTATAAAAGAATCAGAGATATATTCCCCTGGCTACCCAATAGAGTAGGACCAGCACCACCAGCAGGTTAGGTAAATCAACTAAGAAAAAGAGCAATCACCCCCTGCTACCTACCTCATCACAAAGGCATATCAAATCAATTAACTTTAATATTGAGATCAGTTATTACTCCACTTGCCACATTTTAGAATGTGGTTCTGGCTCTTCAGTTCTTTGGAGGGCCTAGAGTTCTTACGAGTCAAATTCTTACATTGGCTAGGAACTTAGTAACTGGAATGGGGTTGAGAATAAAGTAAAATGATATGAGGCAGACTTACCCTCAAAAAAGGAAGTTAGTCCATTTAAAATAGCAGAAAATGACAAAGGAGCCTTGGTTCTAAGTAGAAGAAGAAGTATTTAGGATATACACAGGGATCAAAAGTCAGGCATAGTATTATCCATGAGAAGGAGGGACATTTAATCTGGGCAGAAAGTACCCAAAGAATCAAGGAAAGCAGGTGTCTGAACCTTTCTAAAACTTACTGAAAACAATGAGAAGTCTTCTGAAAGAGGGTGAAGAATCATGGATAAAGAAGACATTGCTGAGCACAAGGCCCCAGGAAGAAGAAGCAACCCCCAGTTTTCCACCGTTAAAGCCTGGGTACCATAAACTCACGCTTTCTCTCTATAATAGGCATTAAGATGTGCCACAAATGAACTGATGGTGTTTAAGAAGAGGAGAGAAAGAGGGATAAATCTTGAAAATGGAGAGACTGATTAAGACTATAAAGTTGGTGATTTATAGACAATCTTCAACTAGAACTGTACCAGTTTCATTGAAGAACTAATGTATCACAAACAATTGAGGTTGATTTAGGTCAAGCATGTCAAACTCAAAGGCTAACACAGACAAAATAAACAAGACATGCAGGCCAGGGGCTATGAGTTTGACATGCTTGATTTAGGTGCTACTTAATGAAGTCTAACACTCCTGTAACAAACACAGATCTAGCTATACACTTTCAATCATCACTATTTAAATCAACAATCAAATCCCTAAGATCATAATATGCAGTAGAATTAACACAGTTGTTCACAAGAATAAAGACTTTTCCCCCCTTCAACACTGCTATAGACTCACATCTCCCTCAAATGTATATGTTGAAAGCACAGTCTGCTATGTGATAGTAGTAGAAGGTGGGGCCTTGGGAGGTAATTAGGTTTTGAGGGTGCAGACCTCATGAATGAGATTAATACCCTTATAAAAAGGGTCCAAGGAAACTCTTTCTGTCATGTGAGGACACAAGGAGAAGTTAGCAGTCTGCAACCAAGAAGGAGCCTTCACCAGAACCCACCCATACAGGCACCCTGATTGAGGACCTCCAGCCTCCAGAATTGTGAGAAATAAATTTCTCTTTTCATATGCCACCTAGACTATGTTGTTTTGTTATAGCAGCCTAAACTGACAAAGACACTTAGAAACAGAAAAATTTTAGTAGCACGAGCAAATTCATTAGGGTCCAAAGTATGTGTGCATATCTATAATAATAAAAGGGTAATATGCTAATTAGACCAGACATCATTCCGGACATCCTTCTGGATGAAGCCAGGGCCAGAGGGAAGCCCAGGTCCCAGGTGCCTGCTGATAGCCACAGGAGAGCCTGGGTCCTGGGTGCTAGAGGGAAGCTGGTGCTGGCAGCCGGGAGAAGGAAGGCCTACTCTTGCATGAATTTCATGCGTCAGGCCTCTAGTACATATATATGCATATAAACTATATATATATATATATATATATATATATATATATATATATATATATATTTTAGAGGCCCAGTGCACAGAATTCATATATGGGGGATCCCTCAGCCCAGCCTGCACCCTCTCCAATTTGGGACCCCTTGGGGGATGTCCAACTGCCAGACATCCCTCTCACAATCCAGGACTGCTGGCTCCCAACGCTTGCCTGCCTGCCTGCCTGATTGCCCCTAACTGGTTCTGCTGCCAGCCTGATCACCCCCTAATCACTACCCTGCCAGCCTGATCAATGCCTAACTGCTCCCCTGTCAGCCTGATTGCCCCCAACTGCCCTCCTCTGCCAGCCCAGTCTCCCCCAACTGCCCTCCCCTGCTGGCCTGGTCACCCCTAACTGCCCTCCCCTGATGGCCTGATTGTCCATAATTGCCCTCCCCTGCTGGACATCTTGTGGCGACCATCTTGTGGTGACATGTGGGTGGCCATCTTGTGACCACATGGGTGCGGCATCTTGTGTGAGGGTGTGATGGTCAATTTGCATATTACCTCTTTATTATATAGGATATATATATATATATATATATATATATATATATATATATATATCTTATATAATAAAAGCCTAATATGCAAAGTGTTCAGTCATCGGGTCAATCATGGTGTAATATGTTAATGATATGCTAAGGCCGCTCAACTACTCTATTAAGGCTGCTCAACTACGCTATTACGTGCACTGACCACCAAGGAGCAGATAGTCGACTGGTCGACCAGTCTCTATGGTGTGCACTGATCACCAGGTAACAGACAGTTGACTAGTCAGCCAGTTGCTATGACGTGCACTCACCACCAGGGGAAGACGCTCCAACTGGTAGGTTATCTTGCTGCTGGGGTCTGGCCAATTGGGACTGAGCAAGATGGGCCAGACATGCCCTCTAGCACTCCCACAGTCCTTCCCTGGCTGGCCAACCTCCTGTGTCCTCCCTGGCTCCGATTGTGCACCAGTGGGGCCCCTCGGCCTGGCCTGCACCCTCTCACAATCTGGGACCTCTTGGGGGATGTTGGAAAGCCAGTTTCGGCCCGATCCCACAGACCAGGCCGAGGGACCCCACTGGTGCATGAATTTGTGCACTGGGCATCTAAAATATATATGCATCTCTATATATACAAATATGCATATAACTGGCAACATTAAATCCAGCAAAAATTATATCAAAAAGATTTTTAAAAATTAGAAAATTGAATATTTTTGGTGAGACATTTTTTAACTAGGTATAAAATTTCCTGCAATCATTGGATACATTTTTTCTTATCTCACGGGCTCTTTTGCCACATTTTCTCTACCTCTCCTCACACATGATAGCTCAAATAAATGAATATAAAATGGATAAAATAAGGGTTCTTGGGATCACTCACCTGAACCAACTTCTATTTTGATATTGTCTGTAATTTTGAAATTGTCTCTAATTGTCTCCTCTGTGCTGCTGAGGTTTTTAGCTTTGCTTGTTACTACTTAGTCAGCATGTCAGCCAGTCCTCTGCACAGCATTTCATACCCCCTTACTTTCTCTGGTAACAAATGCTGCCAAATGAATCTAGGAAATTAAATCCCTTGCTCAAAAAATCTTCTATTAGCTTTCATTGCCCCTGGATGATCACACACTTAAGCCTGCTATCCCAGGTCCTCTGTAATCTGGCCCTACCTTATGCTTTTCTCAGCTTCTCTCTTACCCTTTTCCTACATACAGGCTGACTCATTAATACACTTTCATCTTTGCCACATTTTCTTAATACATTCGGCTCTATTAATACACACTTACATTCTACACGTCCATCTCTTTGCTCATACCATTCCCTCAACCTGGATGACAATTTCTGTTTCCCACATCCATATCTGTTCAATTTGTTCACTTTCTTTAAAACACAGCTTAAGTGCCATTTCCTTTAGGACTCCCTTCAGCTAGAGGTGATTGCTCTCTCAGGTTTTTTTGAGATTTGTTGATTATAACATTTGAATAATTGTCCCATGTTGCCGTGTGCCACATTTCTTAGTGCATTTGTTTTTCTTCAACTTGATTTACAAGCTACTTGACAGTAGTGACTTTCATTTCTCATATTTGACCCTGGCAAATTACACATGAGAGATACTTAAATATTTATTGATGAATGAACAGATCTTTGTAATTCCCAACTGTGGCTAAGACATAGTGTCTGACACCTGGTAGTTGTTAAGAATTCAAGTAAAAGTTGGGAGTAAACTGAGTGAGGGACTCTCCAGAAAATAAAAATTTGTGTTCATTTCTCGATGATAAAGCAAGAACTATGGGAGCAGATGCCTTAAAATGAATGTTTCTATGGGGTGACTAAAACTTTACTGGGCTGCTAACTGTGGATGTCAATGAAATGTATACAACGTAACTCATCTGACAGTACAATGAAATAGGTTAGACCAGTGACTAAATAGAACTTTATCTTTTTACTTTTTAGTAGATATATATTATGATTTTAAATATATTTCATATTCTCATTCTTTATGTTATATTTTTCTTGTTCTGTAATGGATACCTAAGAGGGCATATTCTACATGAAGGCAAATTTAAAATTGCTCAATTTACCCAACTTCGAATCATTAAAGACTAGAAAAGTTAGTGATTATTTACTTTCTCTTACAATTAAACAGGCAAGACAATCAAAGTCACGGAAAGGGAATAGGTGAAGTGTTCAACAACGTTTACATAGGACTTGAAATAACGATTTTAATTTTCATTGTTCATCTACTGAGAAAGACTTAATCCTACAAGGTTCCCATCAGTCCCCTCTTCGCATTTATTGCATTCTTACTGAGTAAGTGAACTTAGTTCATTACTAAGAGAATCAGAAAGAATACCAATAACTTAATGCCCGCAATGAGCTTATCATCCTCTCTTTGGGATATTTGTAAGTGTGTCTCCCAAGTTATTGCTATGGATTTTTCTACTTCATTTGCCATATACCAGATTCATCAAGACATTTAATGTAGGTAATTTTTTTCCTACTTGCCTACGTCATTCCTTAGCTTTTCATTAGTGTCTGATTATCCAGTGACAGGTCCAGTTGGAACGGGCTTGATGTTAACATGATTAACATTATTGAAGGGGCCAATATTGCACTTTGTTTCTAAGTCTCTTTCCAATAAAAAAAGTTTATTTAATAGTTAATCAAAGTTAAAGCTCCAGAGACCAATTAAGAGAAACATTTTTCTAAAGTCCATGAGAACTGTGGGACTGTATCCTAACAGTCTACTACGCAAATGGAATTAAGAAGTGAAAATCAGACACATGGGAGGAATCTTCTACCTCTTTTATGTAGTATATTTTAGGACATCATTTCTCTGTTGATAAGTGTCTTGAGTTATTAAGCAAAACAAAACAAGAACAACAACAATAAAATAATTAATTATGCAAAGGATAAACATCGCTGTATCAGGAAAAACCAAGTATGACATTAAAAAAGAAAGTGACTGTGCTGGGTGGCTAAATTGATTGGAGTGTCATTTCATACATCAAAAGTTGTGGATTCGATTTCTGATCAGGGCACATACTTAGATTGCAGGTTCCATCCCTGATTAGGATGTATACAATGCTATGAAAGAATTTGCTCCACAAGGAACCACAGGCAGACATGAGTTTGGCTCTTTGGAGGTTCCTATGCTAATAGAGTATGGGAGCTGGGGAAGAAAATTCTTATTATTTTATATAAAAAAAGTCAGGTCATTCCATAGTCATGACTTTAAGACTGGCTAAATGTCAATTACTATGTTGGGCACTTCAGAAGGCATTTCAACCTTGGCTACAAGGTGATTTTAGTAGATGAAAAACGGGACATTTTTTCATTACATGGGATCAGGAAACTTTCTGTTTGGTGCAAGTTAATGTAAATAGCATCTATTCAATACTAAGAGAAGACTACCCCATCTTCATGTGGTTGTTGAAGGACTCCCACACTGATGGTAATCATGAAGTCATAGGTATTACTGCATTAACCTTAGCTTATTAAGTGGCTTTTTCAATTACTTTTCAAATGAATTTCAACTTTTTTTCAAAATATTCTGTGATAGGCAATATATCTTATAACTATTGATAAATAAGTTCCATTTATTAATTATACCAAACTTACATTTTTCATTTTTCTTTTCTTCATAAAAGAGTTAAAATATTAAATATAGAAGAAATAATCAAAACTTGATAACTTTTAAACTGTATTTGTACTTTCCCTTCAATTTCCCTCCCTTTTAATATTTCTGTATTTTATAGTTCATTTACATTTTACTTATCTTTCTCTTAATAGAGGAATAACTTTTAGATTTAAGCAAGGGTAGAGGGAAAGTATTGTGATTGATTGAAGATCAGGAAAGGTGAGTAAAAGGTGCAGGCTCTGCCATTAATGGATGGTAGCACCTAAACTGTCCAGGCTGTAGATTCTTCATCTGTAAAATGTAACCTCTTCATGACTTCTAAGGAGCTTTACATCTCTGAATTATGTGACATATTTTTGATATTAGTATCAGAGGCCTACCAAGGAATAAGGATGCTGAAGAAAAACTAAAATAATCTCTTTACCTAACATTCTCCCCACTCTACCCTCTTTTTCTATCTCATTCTCTCTCTCTCTCTCTCTCTCTCTCTCTCTCTCTCTCTCTCTCTCTCTCTCTCTCTCTCTTCTTCTCTCCTCCCTGTGATGGAATTTGCAGGAATTCAGTTCCCTTACAGCTAGAGACCTGGTACCAAAGACAATGCCTATTTTGGGGTTTTCCAAACTTATGTACATACTACACTTTACATATAGGTAGATGATAGCTAGATATATAAATAGATGATACCTAGAGATAGCTAGCTAGCTAGATGATGCTAGATAGATAGATAGATAGATAGATAGGGAAGGTGGAAGAGGCTGGTAAAACTTTTTCTTTTTTGAAACTATTCCTCTTCCACCCATAATGTTGTCCAAAAATCAGCCTCTACATCAGGGGTGGGGAACCTTTTTTCTGCCAAGAGCCATTTGGATATTTATAACATCATTTATGGGACATACAAAATTATAAACTTAAAAATTAACCTGCTATATTTGGTCAAACATTTAATTAACTCACCCCCAAAGCCTTGACAGGGCCAGACCAAATGATTTTTAAGGCCTTATATGGCCTGCAAGCCAGGCATTGCCTACCCCTGCTCTACATGATGATTCTTTTATAATTCCAAGAGGCTACTGTTTCCAATTTCATTGTTCAGGGCTTATGCAAAAGTATGAAGATGAAACTAGAAAGTTAATCTGTTTTGAAGACTTTAAACAACCCCACTCTATGTTCAGAATACTTTCTGGCTATGTTATAGATACACAGAGAAAAAGATAAAGGATAGTATGTTGTGTCAGTTAACGTTAATTATTAGTTGTAGGACAGGAATATAATCCCTTGGTACATTTCATAAATTCTAAAATGTTGGTATTGGCAATTGTACATCAGGATGATCTATCAATAACATTGAATGAGGTGTAACACACATAGGATTTTTTTATATGTCCTTTGTAAGTTCTTAGAGGAACAGGAATGCAATAAATAATGGGCAGAGAAACCTTCTTAGAGAGTCTGACAAAAAGAATCTTCTTTAAAGGAAGAAAAACACAGAGGGTTAAACTAGCTCGTTACTTTTAACCAATAAAACCATAAACTGCCAGGGTGAGCAACAATGGAAATCTGCCTCAGTGAAGTGTTTTTGACACTAAATATCATAAATTTTAGGTGCAAACTATCTGAATTCCTGGAAAATAATACTTGTTTAGCCATTTCCATTCGTCTCACATAATGAAATATTTTCTCAACAATACATATGTTTTTGACTACGCTATTCTTTTATGACTCACAATCAAATAGACCAGCATGCTGTCTCATCAATAATGCACTGTGAGACATTCTACTACATTCTGAATATACTTCCAAGGTTTTAATGTGTAGCATTTGTATAGTTTGGTCCTAAGTACCTTAGCAATTGTAACTTTATTTTCCTTTTATACTGTAAAAAATGAGTATAGCTAATTCTGTCTTGATTTAGAAGGGGACATGTAATTTCCCACTGAGATCCTTATTCTCCTCACCTACTATGATAAAGAGAAAGCTGTTTGATTTTCATAACATAAAACAAAATCTATTTGTTTAGCCTGGTTTATTCTCTTGTGTACTTTCTTGGCTGTGTTTTCCACTCCTTATTCTTATTCCTTATACACCATGCATCTCTCTAATGGTTGCGCATTCATCTGGAAAATATGATGAAAGGGGAAAAAGCTTCTGCCACATCGAAGGTAAATGAGGTTAAACTGCTCAAGGAAACAAAATAATAAAATCATGTAGTAGATGAGACCTTGGAAGATATTAATTTAGAATGGCCACTTCCGTTCCATCCAAATTATACTGAAAACACTGCTAGAATAGAATTACTTGTGATTTTGAAAGCCTTGTAGGGAAAAAAAAAATGGAGGCTTACAATCTCTTAAAGTTGTTAACATTTTTAGAAAATGATGATGTAGTTCAGCTTGGTAACAGCCCTTGTTGTCAAGTCAGTCTTCCCTATAGTCAACTCAATTCTGACAGCTTACTTTTTGTGTGTTCTTTTTTAGTAAAGCCAAGGTATGGGTAGAACTAATACCTTGGGCTCTATGTGATCTCCATAGTCTCCTATCCTGCAGGAGCAGAGGAGAAAAGTCAAATACTTGTTTCTCCCTTGTAAGTACCCAAAGGCAGGCTTCCACTGCTTATAAAGAAGATGCTGTGGAGCCTTGACTCTGCAGCAGTCAAGTCCCTTACCTACTCAAGAGGAGGCTCAATCAAGGGCCATGTTCCTCAGTCTTAACTAGGACTGATAGGCTGTATGAAGGGCTACCTCATATTTAATTTTGGACCCAGTGTTCTCAAGTTCTTAACACTTCTTGGAATGAAAATGCAAGGGAAAATTTAGAAGGATCTTGTATAGGTAGGAGTTCCAAGGAAACAGAGGTAATAGACGAATTGGCTCAGTTGGGCCTTGAAAGGTGATAGTTAATTCCAATGCCTTCCTTTGGGAAAAAAGTATTATATCACTGGATTGATTGTGATTTGGTTCTCAAAATAAAAAGTTTATATTTTGTTTCTCTAGTGTTCATTGTTTCTGTTATAGTTCTAATTATTTCATGTTAATTAAATTTCATTATTATATACTAGAGGCCTGGTGCATGAATTCATGCACAGGTGGGATCCGGCCAGCCTGCCCTGATCGGGGTCCTGATCTGGCCGGGCTGGCCAGGGGGAGGGGCCACATGTGGTTGGCCACCCAGCCCCACCTCCTATCAGTTGACTGGCTAGCCCCACCCCCTGGTGGAACTCCTGGTTGAGCTCCCAGTCAAACTCCCAGTTGAGGGGACAATTTGCATACTAGCTTTTTATTATATAAGATATACTAATTACTTCATGACCTAAGACCTAGTCTTGAAGTACTTTTCTCTTTGATTTTTATTATTATTTTTCAATTAGAGTTTACATTCAATATTATTTTATACTAGAGGCCTGATGCACAAAATTTATGCAAGGGGCTTGGTCCTTGCAGCCCCAGCTGCCTTGGCCAGCCCTTGCAGCCCCAGCTTCGTCCAGAAGGTCATCTGGAAGGTCGTTTGGCTCTTCGGTCTAATTAGCATATTAGCTCTTTATTATATAGGATTAGCTTCAGGTGTACTGCATTGTGGTTAGACAATCATATACTTTACAAAGTGTCCCCCTGATATTTTCAGTACCCACCTGGTGCCATACATAGTTACTACAATATTATTGACTGTATTTCCTATGCTGCACTTTTTATCCCCATGACTATTTGGTAACTACTAATCTGTACTTCTAATCGCTTCACATTTTTCAGCTAGTCCCCAGCCCCTCTGCCCTCTGGCAACCATCAGTCTATTCTCTGTGTTTATGTTCTTCTATTTTAATTCTCAGGCAATCTCATCGATCTTCAGGCTTTAAGTGCTATCTAATACATCTAAAATACACATCACTACAAAACACCTTTTTCTTTATCCATAATCTTATAGCTTCCCAACTGATATTTCTACATGGTTGTCTAACAGGCATTTGAAAGGGACTATATCTCAAACAGAACTCTTTATTTCAAACCCTGCCACCACTCAACTTGAATCTTCTTTTTTTTTTTTTCTTTTTCAGTAAACAATGCTCCATTGTTCTAGTTGCTTATGTTAAAACCTATGGAGTAATTCTACTGTCACCATCTTTCTTTTACATCCTACATTCAACCCATTAATAGATCATGTTGTCTTTTCTCTTAAAATATATCCCCAAAACTTACCATGTCTTACAAATACCATACATTATCTTATTTTTCTGGATTGTTGTAATGATTCCAACTGGCATCTCTCCTCTCACAACAGACTCATTAGTCCAGGATCTGTTCTCTACTCAACAGAGAGAATAATATTTTTAAAATATGTCAGGTCTTCACATTGAGTTTAAAACAACCCAATGATTTCCCATTTCAGATGAAGTCCCACATTATCCACCTCTTGCTACCTCTCTCTGACCTCATCCCTATTAATTTTCTTTCACTTACTATCTCCCAGACACATTGAGCTCTTTGCTAGTCTTTGCCTACTGTCTCAAAGTAGTTTGTCCCATTATTTTCCCCTCTGGAAAACTTCCCTGGTATCTTAAATGGTTTGCTTCTTTACTTTCTTCAGATCATAACTCATATAACTTATCAAAAAGACCTTTCCTGAACATATTATTTTAGATATGCTGCCCCTTCTCCATCTTATCCCTTTATCCCACTTTATTTTTATTCATAGAACTTTTGTACTGCACGACATTTTATTTAAAGTCCATAAACTCTTTAAGGCAGGAATTTGTTTGTTGTATTCACAGCATTTAGAACAATGCTTGAATGGATGAAATGGCATTTGTGAGATCTTCTCAGGCATTGCTTCTGGAATGGAAATGCCTGTTTTCTGGGCGGTAGTTACAACAAAGTGTCTCTCAAAATCATTAGCTACTTTTCTCTGAACCAAGCAGTTCAAGTAACAAATGAATCCCAAATCCTAAATTTGTAATTCTGAACTTTGTAAACACAATTCTGGAAGACTGGAGAATGCTATTAAAGGTGCCAGGGTTCTCTACTGCATTCATTGGCTAAACAATTCATTCATTCACTTATTTAACACATATTTATTAAGTCTTATTCGAAACTGCCTCGCTCTGAAGTTGATTCAGAATTTGTTCTGGGCTATGATTTGCAGTACTCTAGTTTCACTTCACAATAGCTACTCATTTCCTAGATATTCCCAACACAAATTAGTGCTCCAGAAATAAAGAAAACCCAGCACATTTTATTACAACATAGTAACAATAAAATCCTCAACCACATTACATTTCAAAAGTGCCTAAGAATCCAAACTTTAATATGCTCTTTACTTAGATTCCTAGAGAGATGACATTTCTTGAAACTGTGTAATGTTTTCATTTGCAATGTACTAATTAAAATCTGAGAATTATGTCAAATGCATAAAGAAAATATTACTCTTGATTATATTTTTTCTGAAATATATATATATATATATATATATATATATATATATATATATTAATTGGGAGACATAATTACCGCAAAATCACTTCATCTTTAAGAACTTCTGAATCTAGCAATAATAAATGCCGTGTCTGTTATTGCACTAATGACTATTAATATCAAAATTATGTATAATGATTTAATTGTGTAAATGTAAGAATTTATATTTTAAAATTAGAGATTAAAGTTAACCTTAATTAAATCTTACAGAAGTGAGCGAAGTAAATTCAAATTATAAAAATAAAACAAGCATATATAGATTACTTTAGAAATGGAAGTCTTATCTAATAAACATTGAAGTGAAACATTTAGAGAGCTAAAAACACTGAACACACTAAAGGGCGATCAAAATAAGATAAATATTTATTAAATGTGGCTGTGATATATTAGGCTGTGCTGGACCCAACAGATGTAATTTGGTATCTGAATCATATCTCATTCTGATATAGCCTTCATTAAATCTTTAGTCTTGGATTTAAAAGATATCATATGTTCCCTTCAGTTTTTCATCACTTTGAAATATCAGTTTGATTCTTGGGAAGACTCTGAAAGCCACAGACTTAAGTTATTTGATTATCAATAAAGTTGTTCTGTTCTGCCAATACTGGCAAAAAAAAAACCAAAACAACCAAAATGTCAGCCTCTATAATGGCTGTGATCCTTATCACTACCAAGAACCTAGAAAACTGCCTGTACATGGTGAGGATTCAATAAATATTTTATTTACAGCTATGTTTATATCTATATCTATCTATATAATCTATATCTATATATCAAAAATCTATTTCTATATCTATATCATCCATATCTATCTATATCTGTATCATTACCTCTTACTACTCTCAACAATAAATATTAAAAAATAAAATAAATTACCTCTTAATTTCTTCATCTCTAAAATGATGTTATTAACCATAGAAATATTTCACCAATTAGATATTAAAAGGTATTCTCTAAAAAAATAGGTTCTATGGGTCAAATATGGTTGGGAAACAGAGGGTTAAACAACATTAATAGGATTTCTTTACTGAAGGAGTTCTAAGAATGTTTATATGTAAACTAGAGGCCTGGTTCATGAAATTCATGCATGGGTAGGGTCCCTAGGCCTGGCCGGTGATCAGGGCTGATTTGTGGGGTGACCAGTGGGTGATCAGGGCCTCTGCTTGCACCTATCTTGGCTGGCCTGGTGCCACCTGCTCACCGCTGCCGCTGGTTGCCTCCCTCTGCGGGGTGACCGACAGGGTAATCGGCAGGGGGGCCCTGCTCACACCTACCTTGGCTGGCCTGGCACAGCCTGCTCACCAGCCCCACCCCTTGCCGCTGCCGCAGGTCAGGGCCTGTGGGCTGGGGGCAGCTCTTGCTTTGAGCATCTGTACCCTGGTGGTCAGTGTGTGTCATAGCAACCAGTTGTTCTGCTGGTTGTTCCACTGTTTGGATGATTTGCATATTAGAGTTTTATATAGGCAGATATGCATTACAAATATCCCCCCCCAGAAAAGCACATTTAGCAATTCTAAATCTTTTCTTTTTCCTATAAAACATCTGTAAAAGTCACAACACATAAATTAACCTATTTTTCCCATCCATTGATTTATGAAAATAGTTTCTACTCATTGATCAATACTTTTCTATTCAAAAACACAAATCATGTCCTAACTGGTTTGGCTTGGTGGATAGAGCATTGGCCTGCGGACTGAGGGGTCCCAGGTTTGATTCTGGTCAAGGGCATGTACCTTGGTTGCCGGCACATCCCTAGTAGGAGGTGTGCAGGAGGCAGCTGATCGATCTTTCTCTCCCATCAGTGTTTCTAACTCTCTATCCCTCTCCCTTCCTCTCTGTAAAAAATCAATAAAATATATTTAAAAACAACAACAACAACCAAAAACAAACAAACAAACAAACAAACAACAACAACAAAAACCCCCACAAATCATGTTCTTCCTTATCTCTACAGTTTCCTGGGTTATGTAGCAAAAGAACTTTTTGTTTTTGTTGTTCTTTTCTTACCAATATGAACAAATTAAAGTTGAGATAGAAACAGTCTTTGGAGCAAATTTAATGAAAAGCATGCTGCTCCATGTTCGGTACGCATGGTTTGGATGGCTAGCTCTGATTCCTAGTTTTCTTACTAAACAAAACTAGAACTGAGTCTGCAACTCAGAAACAAGCCAGTGTTGAGCAATTAACAGGCCTGGTCTCAATAAAGGAACTATTATTAAATTGCTAATGACATCTAGGAAATCATTCATAAGACACTAACCAAGATGGTATAGGTATTATATTTTTATTTAGTTGGTTTATAAGGTTTTCTTGAATATCTGACTTAGATGCCTAGAGTTAAGCCATTCCTGATCCAATATTCATGGTCTTTGGGTTCCTGGGAAATTCTTTCTTTGATAGGGTTGGAAATTCTGAAAGTGTTGGACCCCAATATCTTTCTATCCATACACTCAGTTTCTGAAGCGTTTTAGGTTGTTCTTGCTCCTCTCTCATTTTGTACTGAGCCACATTCACCTGGCTACCTATGTATTAGGGGTCTTTGAGACTGTTGGTTTGGAATATAGTGCCTGAGTAAAAATTCTAACTATACCATTTATTCTGTGGCAACTAATCACTGCCTCAATTCCCTCATTTGTAAAGAATACATAATTATAGTTCTCATGTCAAAATTATTGTAAGGATTAAAGAAGAAATAGCATAAAGAGGGCTTATTAATGAGTTTAGCACTAAGTGAGTTTTCAGTGACTGCTTATTATTAATAAAATCCTCTCTAATAGTCCACCTACTCTCCAACTGTGACCTATGTTCTTTAAATTTATCCTTTTGTAAGATCCATAATGATATTGCCTTACCTAAATTAGAGGCAACTGTTGATTCTTCATTATCATTTAGCTATAGTATTTATCATTCACAAAGAAACTGACACCTTTAGTATCTACCAAAGATAGCACACATTCTGATATGTTAAAAGGAGGGTTGATAGGAAAGGGAGAGTTGAGAGGGAGGTAGGTGTGGAGAAATGCTGAGTTTTCCATACAGATGGTTTTTACTGATTAGTCACCCTTATTCAGCAATATATTTCATTTTGAGCCTACAAATGCAAGTTTTTGCTATGACTATATGACATAACTAATTTGTGGTAGAACTATTAATTATTTTTATTTTTATCATGTCATATTAGCAAGTGATGACCCAACAATTAATCACAGCTAGACTATGGTTCCCTTAACAAGCTGTCAAATAATTTAAATAACTAGACCAGCTATGGCACAATATGCTTATTTTCAGTTGTCTAAGCATTGCCTGAACCTTTCACTTCATTCAATTCTTTGTTAACTCTTATTTTTCTGGAATTTTGTTTTTCATTTTTACTGAATAATTAGTGGATGGCCAAAGAAACAGTGGTATATAAAAAGTTAGCATAATTACTTGCCAGAAATGTATAGAAGATACTTAGAGATGTGACAACTAGTTGTGTCCAAAGGCAGCAAACACACAATGTTCTAGCACGATCCATCAGACTCCTGATCAAAAATGTCCAGGTTCATTAATGATGTGTCTGGCTTAAGTATTCAATGTGTCAGCATGTCATCCTTTTCCTTATTTCTTTTCTTTCTCCAGGAGAAAACACAGGAAAGGCTGCTTACCCTGACAGGGGTTATGCTAACAAATTGTATTCTAAAAGATAAATTTACAAGGAAAATATGTAACACCAAATGTATGAAGAGACTTGGAAGCAGCATGCCATCCAAAACTGTAACCCAGTAGCTGATGAGCAGCCTACCTCTGAGGAGTAAAACCAAAGTGATAAAGGTGGGTGAGGACTGAGTTGAAAATGCAATGATAGTTAAGTGACCAAAGATGGAATAATCCTAATCCTAAATTATGGCAAATCCAGAATAAACAGGAGGGAGCTTTGCTTTCAGCTTTCTGCACCTGGACTAAAGAATGTTCTTTTCCACCCTCAAATGCAATTGGGAGAAGCCATCATGATCATAGGTGACAGATATTACCTGATCAAAGTCACCAAATATGTTGTTTTATACATCATCCTCTGTCCACAGTCTAAGTTTTAGAATGAGACTGGGTATAAACCAGTAAAAGAAGCTCAGTGATTAATTAAATAATTATATATTAAATAACTACTAAGTGTCAGGCAACATTATTGGCACTCAGATACAGCGGTTGGCAAAATACAAAAATAGTAACTACTTTTATCTTCCAAAGAGACCAGAGGAAGTGATATAATTCAATCAAATCTACACTAATAAAAGAGAAACATGGTAATTGGCGTACGACCGCTACCCTTTTCATTGGCTAATCAGCGAGATATGCAAATTAACTGTCAGCCAAGATGGCGGCCGGCAGTCAGGCAGCTTGAAACTAACATGAGGCTTGCTTGCCTCAGTGACGGAGGATCATTGGAGGAAACCAACGTTCCCCACCTGCGGCTGCAGGCCTCTGAGCGGGCAGTTTAAGAAACATTGTAACAAATACCGCCGGACTTCAGCCAGCAGATTCGCAACATTATAAGCAAAGGCCAGAAACCTACTTTCAGCTGCAGAGGCCTAAGAGCTGGAGCCAAGCCTCAAGGTAAAGCTGGCCCAGAATAAAAAAAAAAAAAAAGAAAAAAGAAAAAAAAGAGCAGCTGGGAACTTCAGGCACTCCCAGCCTGAAAATAGCCCTCAGCCCCTCACCCAGACTGGCCAGGCACCCCAGTGGGGACCCCCACCCTGATCCAGGACACCCTTCAGGGCAAACCAGCCGGCCCCACCCATGCACCAGGCCTCTACCCTATATAGTAAAAGGGTAATATGCCTCCCGGCACCGGGATCAGCATGACAGGGGGCAGCGCCCAAACCCCCTGATCACCCTGCGGCTCTGTGTGTGACAGGGGGCGGGCCCCCAACCCCCCGAGCAGCCCTGCTCTGTGCCTGATACGGGGGAGCTCCCCAACCCCCCCCCCCCACAGGCCCTGCTCTGTGTGTGATGGGGTAGAGCCATAACCTCCCCATCGGCCCTGCCCTGAGTGTGAGAGTGGCAGCGCCCCAACCCCCTGATTGGCCCTGCTCTGTGGGTGATAGAGGGCGGTGCCCCAACCCCCTGATGGGCCCTGCTCTGTGTGTAATGGGGCAGCGCCCCAACCCCCTGATTGGCCCTGCTCTGTGCGTGACAGGGGGTGGCGCCGCAACCTCCCCATCAACCCTGCCTTGAGTGTGACAGGGGACGGTGCCCCAACCCCCCAATTGGCCCTACCCTGAGCGTGACTGAGGGTGGCATCACAACCTCCCAATCTTCCCTGCTCTGTGCATGACGGGGCGGCGCCCCAACTCCCCAATCGGCCCTGCTCTGAGCCCGACCAGGGGCTGCACCTAGGGATTGGGCCTGCCCTCTGCCACCCGGGAGCAGGCCTAAGCCAGCAGGTCATTATCTCCCGAGGGCTCCCAGACTGCGAGAGGGCACAGGCCGGGCTGAGGGACCCCCCCGCCCCCCGAGTGCACAAATTTTTGTGCACTGGGCCTCTAGTAAAATCTATAAAAGACCTGTATAATCTTTTCAATATCTTCCAAGAAGGAGACTACTAAAAGTTGCCTTACTTTTATTTCCTTCTTGATATTTGTAACCAGATAGTATATAAAATTATTTAGACATTTTAAACATGAATAATAAATTCAATATCCACAGTCCAGTCTTACTCTAGGGAGTGCTGGCTAATTTTGTCTTAAGTTGTAGTCTTTAGATTCATTCAAAAAAACACGAGCGCTTAGATTTTGCCAGGCATTAAATTATACTCTGAGGATACAAAGATGAACAATTCAGGATTTCTACCTTCAAGTAGCTTACAAACTATCTGGGAGAATGACAAACAAAGACACAAGAATAACAAGAGTAGCGCCAGACCTAGAATTTTTAGAAAAATGGTATGTGACCTGCATTGTTATGTATACAGCATCAGATGTTATTTTTGTCAGGCCAAAATTTGGAAAGGCATTATTTAAAGCAGGAATATTTACTACCTGTGGTTGAACCGGGCTACCTGTGACTGTTCAAAATGATATGGTCCTGTCACAATACTAATAGATAACCCCCTTTCAACTTCTATGTGGCTGGTGCACATATAAGAACTCGTCTCCACAAAAATGAAAACACAGCTACCACAGATCCCTCAGCCTCACCACAAATCATTCTCCCTAACAAGTCTCTCACGTGACACTTGGAAAAACCTCTCTATTATACATTCAGCTAAAATTACATTTAGAATCTTTATTTAGAGTCTTTGCTGAGATCCAAGATTGGTAATGTCAAGAACTCAAACCATGGTACAGCCCATGGTGCAGCACTGTAATAAAAGTAACTCTGTCTCACCAGTGTCACTTTTTAAAAAAATACAATATACTAGAGGCCCAGTGCATGACATTCGTGAACTGGGGAGGGGGGGCGGAGGGGGTGTCCCTCAGCCCAGCCTGCGCCCTCAGGGAATGTTTGGCAAGCAGACATTCCCAGAGGGGTCCTTAGTACTGCTCTGGAGGCGGAAAGGGTCCTACCACCACTGCTGCACTCACCAGCCCTGAGCCCAGCTCAGGGCTTCTGGCTGAGTGGTGCTCCCCTGTGGGAGTGCACTGACCACCAGGGGGCAGCTCCTGCATTGAGCATCTGCCCCATGGTGGTCAGTGCACATCATAGTGACCGGTTGTTCTGCCGTTAGGTCAATTTTCATATTAGCTTTTTATTATATAGGATATTTATTGATTTCAGAGAGGAAGAGAGAGGAAGGGAGAGATGGAAACATCAATGATGAGAGAGAATCATTAATCAGCTACCTCCTGTGTGCCTCACACTGGGGACCAGATCCAGCCCACAACCTGGGAATGTGCCCTGACTGAGAATTGAACTGTGACTTCTTGGTTCATAGGTCAATGCTCAACCACTGAGCTATGCTGGTAGAACTCACCAGTATTACTTCTGGGCATGTAGGAAAGAACCACATCCTCCCCATACAAGGAGTGTTCACTGTGTCTCCAGAAGTAAAATACACATTCTGAAATCAACACACTTTAAAACAACAGTTTTTAGGCATACTTTCAGGATTTTTTTGGCTACATTTTTGTGTATGCACATTGAGCAGAACAATTACCCTGAGTTTGACATGTTTGTTTGGCTTCTGGGATCCCTGGATAAAATTTAAGAAAGAGCTCTTAACATTTTTAGACCTAGAGTAAAAATAGTGGCCTCCTTTTGAGATATCAAAATGGTATATAAATACCAGTTTTCAAAAAGGGCAAAGGAGTTGGAGTTGGACGGAGAAATTAAGCTCCACAGCTACCTATCAATTTGTGACTTTGACCAAGTTAAAAATCCCCTCTGTGAGGACTGAACTAAATGGTTCTTTACATGCTTTGCAAGTCTAATTTGTTTTTTGTTTCTTGCTGATTTTCAGTACAAAGATAGCAAAATCAAGATTAAGGATGTTCGTGCAGAAGAGAGCAGTTTTCCTCAGAAAGTCCATGCCAGTCCTGACTTAGAAAGGTGAAGGCTAATTGGGAAGGGATCTAAGCAGTGCAGCTCTCTCCAGAGATTCAATTAGGAATTTCAGTTTAACTCAAGGAAATAGCCTTTTATAGACCTCCTATTCAAGGAGAAGGAGAAGAAAATGATGTGCCAAACTCTGTGAGGTAGTTATAAATACTGTCTCTTTTAATCCTCATAAAGGATGAATTTGTTATCTCCATTTTACAAGTGATAAAATCAAGGGTTGCAAAGGTTAGGCAATATACTCAGTATCACAAACTAATGAATTGTAAAACAGATTTAACGATGGTATGCATGATCCCAGTCATCACAACTAAAAACTCTTGATAAAACAAAATAAAATAACCCCATCTATTTTAAAAGTAAACAAAAAACAAACAAACAACAACAAAAAAATCAACAACTACACAAAAGCAGCCAGAAAGTGAACAGGAAACAGAAACAAACTTTGGAAAGGCATCTCCATGGGATGAGTTTTCCGTTCTTTTTTGGTGTTTTTTCCCCATAGCACTGCCTCAAGAACAGGTCTCATATGGAGAGGGGCATGATTAACAGTGTGATAAGGAACCAGAAGTGCCAGAGAAACCACAGCAAGAACCTGAGCAGCTGGAGATAAGGGGAAAATACTGGAAGGATTAGAATAGCAAAAGGGGACCCTCAAATACTGTACAGAAACCCATACAAATCTTAGCCTAGACAATGAACCACACATGGGTGGAACATGATACAACATAGAAAAGACTGAGATAACTAAACTGAAATATGAACAGCATCTCACTGAAAATAAAACCAAATTTATAGTCTTCATTTAAATCGCTGCAAAAACAAAAACTTCAACATTCTCTAGAAGATTAGAAGACTCAACTTTACACACCACACTAAAAATTACTCAAATTGTAAATTACTAGAAAAATCTGACATTCTCAAGAGGAGTGTCAGTCAAAAGAGGTATCAGTGAAGTTAAAAATAGATCAATAGAAATTAATATAGGCAGAAAGATAAATAGCTTTAAACAATGAACAGAGATTTAAAACTTGGTAGGACACTATCAAAAGGTCAAAAATGTAATTGGAGTCAGAAGAGTACAAAGAAATTGGGGTACAATTGTATTTTTTAAATTAATAATGGCCCAAGCCTTCCCAACTTGTGAAAGCCATAAATTTGTAAGTTCAGGTAGCTCATTAACCCCACATAAGATAAATCAAAGAAAATCATGTCTAGGCACATCATAATTAAACTGATGAAAATCGCAGCTAATAATATCTTAAAAGTAACTAAAGACAATTTGCATATTATGTATAGGGGCACAATATTTCCAGTAACCACAGATTTAATGTTTTTTAAATTTTTATTTTATTAATTTAAAAAATCAATTATATTTTACCTTTAATATTGTTTTGTATTAGTTTCTGGTAAAGATCATAGTGATTAGACAATCATATACTTTGCAAAGATTTCCCCTTGATAGTACCAGTATCTACCTGACACCATACATAGGTATTATATTATTGAATATATTTCCTATGCTGTATTTTATATCTACATAACTATTTTGTAACTATAAATCTGTATTTCTCAATTCCTTTACTTTTTTCACCCAGTCCCCTAACCTCCCTCTCCTCTGGCAGCCATCATTTCGCTCTCTGTATCTCTGAGTTTGTTTCTGTGTTTTTGTTTGTTCATATTGCTCTTTAGATTCTACATGTAAATGAAATCATATGGCATTCATTTTTCTCTGACTGACTTATATTATGAACAACTATATCCCAACAAATTGGATAATCTGAAAGAAATGGATAAATTCCTACAAACTACAATCTCCCAAAACTGAATCAAGAAGAAACAGAAAATCTAAACAGACTGATTACAACTAATAAAATTGAAGCAGTAATATCAAACTTCCAACAAACAAAAGTCCTGGACTGATGGTTTCACAGGAGAATTTTACCAAACATTCAAAAATAAACTAACACATATCCTTCTAAAACTCTTCCACAAAATTTAAGAGGAGGGAAAACTCCCAAGCTCATTTTATGAAGCTAATTCCAAACCCAGATAAAGACACTACAAATAAATAAAATTATAGGCCAATATCCTGATGAACATAAATGCTAAATTTTTCACTGAAATATTAGCAAATTAGATACAGCAATACATTAAAAAGATCATATACCATGATCAATGGGGATTTAGTCCTGGAATGCAAGGTTGGTACAATATCTGCAAATCAATTAACACGGTACATCACATAAACAAAATTGATGTATTTAAAAATTAATTTTTAAAGAGAAAGGAAGAAAGAGTGAAAGAAAGAAAAATATTGATGTGAGACAGAAACATTAATCTGTTGCTTCATGTATGCCTCCTGCCAGGGATTGAACCCATGACCCAGGCATGTGCCCTGACAAGAATCTAACCGGAAACCTTTTGGTGCAAGGGATGGTGCCCAACCAACTGAACCACACTGGCCAGGGCCAAATAAACTTTTAACAAATAGAAGCTAGAAGAAAAAACTTTATTAATATATTGAAAAAATATTTTTTAAACCTGTCAATTTAACGTTTTGAAATTTTGTACAATGAAAATACTTACATGCTAACGAAAGTTTTTCAAACTGAAGGCAAATGATGTGAGAGGAACAAATGAAAAGCATCGGAAATGGTAAGTATGTGACAAGAAATAAAATATTATATTTAATTTATGTTATTAAAATACATATGACTGCTCAAAACAAAAATCATAACATTGGTAGTGTTTTCAATGTATATAGATATAAAAGATATAACTACTATAAAATAAAAGACAGCAAGGGTGAGAGATGGACATTTATTCTTTATGGTGATGAAATTTCTTCATTTTATATGAAGAAGTGCAATATTAACTCAAAGTAGGCTGACATGTATATATGATAAAATTATTTTTTCACAAAGATGCCAAAGAAACTCAATAGGGGGAAAAACATTTTTTCAACAAATTTTTATGGAACAACTATCTATATAAAAAAATAACATTAATTCTTACTTCACACCATCTATAAAAATTAACTTGAAATGGATCATAACCCTAAATGTAAAACCTAAAACAATAAATCCTTTATATGGAAACAAAAGCAATAAGCTTTATAACCTTGGAGCAATTAAATGTATCTTACATAGGACACAAAAAGCACAAGACATAAAATAAATTTTGTTAAACTGGACTTCATTGAAATTAGAAACTTATAGCCTTTAAAAAATCCCATTAAAAGAAAGAAAATGCAAACTGCAGAAGATTGGGAGAAAATATATCAGGCAAATAACTAGTTTATAGAATATATGAAGCAATTTTACAATTCATTAATAATTAGATACACAAAATAGTAGACAAAAGGTTTGAACATGTCCATTAAAAAACTAAAATTTTGCTTAACATCATTAGTAATCAGAGAAATGCAAATTAAAACCACAATGAGATGCCACTCCACAACTATTGAATTGGTTGTGGAACAACTGGGATTTTCATATGCTGGTGGTAGAAATGTAAAATGCTACAACCACTTTGAATAATGCTCTAAAAGTTTCTAAAAAAGTTAAACATCTGCTTGCCTTATGATCCTTCCATTCAACACATAGGTATTTTACCCCAAAGAAATGAAAAAAATATGTCCACATAAAGCCTTATACAGAAATGTTCATAGCAGCTATGTTTGTAATAGCTTAAAACTGGAATCAACCCAAGTTTCCACCTATTGGTGACCAAATAAACAGGTTATATCTGTACATGAAATACCACTCAGCAATAAAAACAAATAAGTTATTGATATACACAAAAACATGAATGAATCTCAAAATCATTATGTTCATTGGACAAAAAAGAATACTACATGTTGGGTGTCTCTATTCAGATAAGATTCTAAAAAATACAAATTAATATATATTGGTAGAAGGAAGATCAGTGGTTGCCTAAGGATGAGGGTGAAGAGAGGAATGCATTTCAAACAGGCATGTCATTTATCTTGATTTTAGTGATAGTTTTGTGAGTGTATACATATGCCCAAAACCAAGAAATTGTAAATCTTAAATATGTACAACTTATTTAAAATAAATTACGTAGCCCTAACCAATTTGTCTCAGTGGATAGAGTGTCAGCCTGTGGACTGAAGGGCTCTGGGTTTGATTCTGATCAAGGGCATGCACCTTGGCTGTGGGCTCGATCCCCAGTAGGGGGTATGCAGGAGGCAGCTGATTGATGTTTCTCTCTCATGGATGTTTCTAACTCTCTATCCCTCTCTCTTCCTTTCTGTAAAGATCAATACAATATATTAAAAAATAAATTAAAAATATTATAGCTCAAGTTGTCCATATGAATTCAGAATCAATATTATCTTTCTTTATCTATTAATTTCTGCTAAGTTTAAATATACTCACAATTTTCTGAATAAGTTCAATACTCTCAAGAAATAATCTATGCAAAAACTCTCCCAAAATGGTCTGGCATCATTTTCATTTTTAGAAACCAAATATGTTTTTCATAATAAAAAATGCAAGCAAATTTAAGTTTCTAAGCAGATAATTCTTTATAGTTAACCTCTTAAAAATAATAATAATCAAAATATTTATTTCTTCTAATTCTTTTTTTTAATCCCCACCCAAAGATGTGTTTTTATTAATGTTGGAAAGAGAGGAAGAAAGAGAGAGGGAAACATCAATGTGAAAGAGAAACATCCATCAGTTGCCTCCTCTATGCTCCCCAATTTGGGATGGAACCCACAACCTAGGTATGTGGTCTGACCCGCAATCAAACCTGCTGCCTTTTGGTATACTGGCTGACACTCCAACCACCTAAGCCACCCAGCCAGGGGCCTTCTCACTAATTCTTAAAATTTCTTTCAACAACCTTGGCCATCCCTCAGCTCATAAGTAGACATTACTGAGAACATGATTCTTCTTAATTTATCTATAAATGTGAAATGACATCAACCCTTTCCTCCCTCAACATCTGGGCTACAGACATCAAAACCTCTGGTAACTTTGAGTTTTACTCTATTTGTATATGAAATTTTTCTGCTTGTTCTGTGTCCAATTAAGAGCCAGTTATGAACACCAGTCAGTAAGAAACATAGGAAAATGACAGAGAAATATGAAGACACTCAGAATTATTTAGGGAGAACTAGGAAATATCAAGTAACTCTAAATTGTAGGTATTTTTGACCTGTGCTTTTGAGTTTTATGGTGTTTTCTTTAGTACACACTGGAGACCTTCGCAGTATTGTCCATGTACTTCTGCCACAACCAGTAGCTTTAAAAGCTTCCCCAGGCCTGGGTTTTTGCTCTTTTTCCTTTGTTTACTTTTTATTTTTCCATAAATACATATATGTTTTCATTATAAAATAAATACATATCTATTTTCACATGTATATAGTTTACATGATTGTGTGTTAGAGATGTGTCTTTACCTGAACACAGATCTATCTTACTCTTTATCCAATGTTTAATAGTTTAACATACGCATCTTCCAAAATTTATCTAATTCATCTCTTATTGAGATGGTTTACAAATTTTTGCCATTGTGATGAATGCTGGAATGACTATCTTTAGGTATGTCTTTGGGTACTTGGATGACTATTCCTGTGTATATGTTGTATAGTAGGAATTGCTGAACCAAAGAAACCACAGTTTAAATTTTAATAAGTATATTTAACTGGTTTTCAAAATGATTGTACCAATTTTCATTTCCAACCAATCACTGTCTGATTATGTAGGTGCACTCAGAAATTAAATAAAGCTAAGCCACTGTCTTCCTTTGTGACTTTTACACGGTGTTTAAAGTAAATCAAACTCTTCTGGTAAAATGTCGATCACATTGCATACTTGAACTCTATGAAATCCACGGGTGGTTACGCTAATGTTCAAAGGATACTACACATGGCCTGAGATGTAAGTGGATCCCCACTGTACAGTCAGTTCCAGAACACCAAATGACCTTTATCTTCTTGCTTTTTTAAAAAGCCTATTTCATGTACCAATATATAGAAGAACCACTAAATTCCATATTTCACATAAAAGTACCTGGGGCCATTAAATCTTGACTTAACCTTTCATCTTTCCACCTTTTTGACACACAAAAAAGACAGGGTTCAAGTAGTGCTATTTCGTTAGCTTCTCTGTTGGACAAAGATGCCTTTGCTGATGGAGCAGAAACGCTTTGCCAGCCCACATTCCATTGTCTTCTGAAGCTATTCTGAGTGGGAGCCACTGCCATTATGTGAATAAGTCATGCATGATGCCTGGGTGTATTATCAGCCCCTTGTGGAACATTTTTACCAATGATGAAATGTTACTGTTGTCAGTGTCAGACATTCAGTCTTTATCAGTCTCCTTCATGACAGCCCCCGTTATTCAGGCAGACTTGGGACAACTTCAAGGTGAGAATTTTCAATACACGGTCAAGTGGACCAAATTTCTTCCCCATCCACTGCTCAACCCTTTCCTTTCTCTTTCATCATGACTCAGAGATCAATCCCTTTTTCTTGAGGACTGTAATGATAACCTCGTTCTACTGAGATCTTAGAACCATCTATATAATAGAAATGTATAGTTTCTTACTGGGTCTTCCCAAAAGAGAAATTAAATCCTTAAATGTTGGCACACACCCTTATCCACACAAGTCCTGTGGAAGCAGTGTTCTGCATTAAAACACTTGTGGGTTTTAGAATTGGAAGTATTTGGGGGCGGGAGGATTTCAACTACATGAACTTTGGGCCAGAATCTTCATATCCTAAATGCATCAAATGCTACTTGCCTTGCAGTACTGTTGTGAGATTTAAATGATGCCGAAACCGGTTTGGCTCAGTGGATAGAGCGTCGGCCTGCGGACTGAAAGGTCCCAGGTTCGATTCCGGTCAAGGGCATGTACCTGGGTTGCGGGCACATCCCCAGTAGGAGATGTGCAGGAGGCAGCTGATCGATGTTTCTCTCTCATCGATGTTTCTAACTCTCTATCTCTCTCCCTTCCTCTCTGTAAAAAATCAATAATATATATAAAATAAATAAATAAATAAATGAGATAATGCATATACAGATGCCTTGCTTTTTATCCAGACCATTATAGGAGTCCAACATACGTTCTATTCTTGCTTCCACTCCATTCATTGCAAACTCTGTTTCCATATTTTTATGATTATTTTGACCCAAATATTTTAGTGATATATTTGGGAATGGAAAATCATCATTGGAACCCAGGTGTGTCTTGTAGTTTCCTGAAATCTGAAGCCTAAATATCAGAAATAAGACCCCGATGATTGCTCCTTTGCCCCATACCCCTTTTGCTTTTGCCCACCTAATTCTGACTCACAGTTCTTCACAGATTACTCAATAGCTGTGCTGAGAGGTGCCTGCAGGATTTAGAGGACTGGCTAGAGTACACACATGAACATGTCAGAATGTCAGCTATGCACATTCAGACTGGCAGATTGCATTATGTGTCACTATGCAAGTATTAGAAGGAGGCTGTCAGCCCTTCAGCCTCAAAGGAGCAAGGCTGGGGTTCAAAAAAACAGCATGGGCTCAATGGGAACAGATCCTTCATGGCACCAGATATTTCATGGGAATCCATAGGAACAAGGAAAACATATTCCCACATAGCATATGTGTTCTATCATTTTTTGGCTCTTAAACAGCAAAAATAAACACATACATTATAAACCTAATGGCACTCAGAACTGCATTTTCTACAAGAAGCTTATGATCAATGAACTGATGCATATACCAACAGAAGGCCATATCAGAAAAAATACTTAAGGTTAACATTAGGCAAATATAGTTAACAGAAATCTATTTTTTAGAGTATATTTACCCAGGAAGATTCCCCTAGACAAAGGGAGGTGGAGACAACTAGAAAAGGTCTCAGCCCATTTTTTTTTAAATAACCCAATAGGAGACAATAAGACTTAGGTGACATATGGGATAAAATGTAAACTCCATAGTACTCAGCCAATGAGGAACTGGAGAAGGGTCTCTCATTCAAAGGATAAATATTGCCTGTGCCAGCTAATTCAGGTGTGCCTGTACCAATGGACACCCACTCTCAAGAACGTATTAAAAGTTTCGTTTTCAATTAAAAAAAAAGAGTATATTTACTATGAGAGAAAAGATTAAGCAACAGTATCTGAAAGCAGTTATTATTACTATTGCTCAAGAGTAGTTTAAATAGCGTTAATGTCATGCCAACTATGTGTGGGTAATGTATTGAGAAGTTTACATGGGTTATTTTGCTTAATTCTTCAGCAACCCCTTAGAGTAATTACAGTGACCATTCATGAAGGGGAGATGAGAAAACAGTCTCATGGAGATTGATAATCTAGTTACCCAGTTGGCACCCATGGGCTTTGAATCTACATCTATCAATTACAAAGAAGTTTTTAATTTTGCTGAACTAAATGTATACACATGATAAAATCAATGTTGCAACAACAGTTTCAATATCAGAAAGAGCAGAGGGGATAAGTCTCTAAACCTGTATATATTCATAGGAAACATTCAATAATTTATCTGTCATTTACGCAATTTACTAATTCCTGAAAATACTCTTGAGTACCTACTTTATACAAAAAACCCTGATAGGCATTTCTGAATTGGAGTAAAAAAAAAAATCCAAGAGAAGCCATAATAAAAATTATATTAATGTTCAAGTATTTTGGCTTTACCATGTGTTATTCATTGAAAAAAATCAGTTATGGCAAAATTATTATAATTATGACATGATTATAAATAAAGCCCTTAAAATTTATCATAGAAACATTTCTCTGGGACTCAACAATCTATCAACACAGTTAGAACAGTGTTGAGTGATCCACTTCTCCACAGTGGAAAAATAATAATTTTCCTCATATTACTCTAAGATAGCTATGTGAAGAATATACTCTCAACTCCATCATACAAAAATAAATTGAGTGCTAGGGTCTGCAAATGGTTAAAAGCCTAGACTCTAAATTCAGACTCTCTGGATTTGAATCCCAACTCTATCAGTAACTAACTGAAAGACCTGGAGCAAGTTACTCAGCCTTTCTGGGCTTCAGTAAAGGTTGTTGAGAGTATTAAATTATTTGATATATTTAAAGTGCTTAGAAAACAAGCTAAATAACAGACACATTGGAAAGACACAATAGATGCTAGCTGTTGTTGTTGTTACTATTTCTTTAAATTATTTACCTTGCTAGGGGTTGTATTACAACTCTTCATTCTAAAATACCCCTTCTAGTTTTAATTGAAAAGAGAGAAATAATGAGAGAGAACTAAAGACATGTCTCAAATATAGGTTCACAAAATAAATAAAAACTGTTGAAAGCATGTGGTCATTAATTAGCTACAGTTTTCAAAAGAAGGTAAATAATCATGATTAAATAGAAAGCAGCAGCAATTATTTTTATAGATTTTATTAAAGCCTCATAATAATTGTTAGTAAACTGAAGGTTGTTAACAAACAATAATAAAACAATGAAATAATGATGAAAAAAGGTGAGTGTAAATAAAATAAATATAGAAAATAAACCAATCACTACACATTTGAGTGGAAAAGATACAGTAGCCCCCCTTATCCACAGTTTCACTTTCCACAGTTCCAGTTACTTGTGATCAACAATCACCAGAAAATAGTAAATGGGAAATTCCAGA